>NW_026526843.1:31492405-32736398 GCF_024362965.1 Panthera pardus | reverse complement strand
CACTCTCAGGCAGACACACACACACACACACACACACACACACACACACACGCAGACTGACACGCCCACACCGTCCCGCAGTGAAAGTGGAGTTCGGCACAGCTGGACGTCATGCTTTTCGCCCTCAGGAGGTGGCCCACACACCCCGCAGCAAGAGCTTATAAAGGTGTACGGCGGACGTCTGTTTCTACCCCGGTCCGTGGGCCCAAGGGCATAAAGGGACTCCTGACAACCACACGGACCCAGGTCACTTGCTCTCCTCCGGCGAGACACTTGTCCATCCTCAACCCTCGGGGAACGTTTTCGCTTTCTGCCCTGCAGACGGGAGCTGCCTGTTCTCCCAAGTCTGTGGCCCAGCACCTCGTTCTTCCTAGGCCAGCCAGTGGATGTAAGATTCCATCCCACCTGTGGAAAGCAGCCAGCCTCCTCCCCCCTCCCCCCACCCCGCCATATTCGTCTCCACGTCCCCAGAGTCCTTCCGGTCCCTTCCCGGGTGTCAGTTCTACCAACCCTGGCCGAACGACACCGGGTGGACACAGACCCTGCTCGCTGGGGAGACTCATGCCCCCGAGGGCGAGGGGCGAGGGCTGGGGCCTGGGGCTGGTGGGAGGGGAGAAAGAACACGCACCAGAGGGGCTCTGTTCTTTGACCTTGGAGCCAAGCGTTCCCTCAAAGGGACGCGTCGTCCCCAAGACAGCCCGGCACTGGCACTGGCGAGTCCGTGGTGCGATCGCACCGTCCAGGCACGCGGGCACGGACACGGGCCCCACGCGAAGGGGACCGGCGGCGGCGGCGGGCAGCGGCGGCGGGGCGGTCCGGGAAGGCCACGAACGTCCACGGCCCCTCCCGAGGCGGCCTGTGCCCGCACATTCTCTCCTGGCGCCCGCACACGAACCCTCGGCCGGCATCAAGTCCAAAAGGGTCATTCGGGCACTCTGGGCTGCCGGGACATCAAGCAGGCTCCCGGACAGTTAGTTGCCCCTCCAGTCCGGCTGGAAACCAGCATCTCCATTCTCCACCGGCTGCCACCCTCCCGAGGGATTTCGTTCTGACCACAAACAAAGGTCCCGAGGACCCTCAAAGCGCAAGCAGGAGCCACGCAAGGCCACGAAAGAGACAGAGACACGCAGAGAGAGACGGGGGGGGGGAGAACGACCCGCACGGGGAAGGAAGGGTCCGGTCTCAAGAGACGCGGAGCCGCCCCGATCGATCGTCGGGGACGGGGCCGCACCAAGGGAGGCTCACCCAGGTGCCCCCGAACCCGGGTGTTTGCTGTCAGGTCACCAAACAGAGGCCCCGGCACGGGCCCCCACGGCGCCCATCTCGGGAACCCTGACCGAGGGGGGAGGGTGTGCGTGTGCACCCGGGACCGCTCCGCCCACAAGGACCTCATCCACCACAGTCGCCCCATCGAGGCCCACCTTTCCCCACTGGGTATCAACGGTAGCCCAGCGAAGCCCAGCGCAGCCCTGCTCCTCGGCCTCGGGGCCAGCGTGACCCGGTTCGCGTCCTCTGGGTAGGCACCCGAGAGCGCACGCAGGGCGCTCTGAGGTTCCGTGGACCCAACGTCCGTGGGTGCACCTGCTGGACCCGGGGCCCAAAGGACACCCGCCGGGACTCGGGCAAGGGGCGGGGGAACAAGGAGATCTCCAGGATGTCAACACCGTGTCCCTGGGGTTTGGCCAAAGAGGAGGTGAGGGGGCACAGCTTCTCGATCCCCACCCCCAAACTCCACCCCCACCCCCACCCCGCGCCCAAAGAGCCGTGCTGAGGTTGACTTGTGTGAGGAGAAGGGGACACAGGCTGCCTTCGGCCCTCGGTGCCTGTTGGCCAGAGTTGGGGGGGTGCGGGGCGGGGGGCGAGGAGGGTGGTGGGGAGGAGGGGGGGAACGTGGACGTGGGACCCGGACGCGTGTGGATGCCCTGGGGACTCCCGGGGCTGGATGCGGCTGCGTGTGGAGGGGAAGGCACGACCCACCCCGCACCTTCTTCCACACGTGGGCTATTGGCACGGCCGGGGTCTCCACGTAAGGGCGGGCACTGTGATCCACAGCGTGAGCCTCCTCCGCGGCCTAGGCAGACGGTTGCCTGAGTGGGCATCTGGGCCTAGGGGCCCGGGCCTTGCTGCCCAGGGGACCAGGCTCGGCTGCAGGGAGCCACCACACAAGCGGAGGTGTTGCCACAAAGTGGCCCAGACGAGGGCGCCGCCATGTTGGAGCCAGAGTGGACAGGGCCCGGCCTTTTTTCTTCTGCAAAGGGCGGAGGGAGAGGACCTGGGGGAAGGGCGCGTGGGCATTCGTGGTGGCAACACTGCCATCAAGCGAAACTCGTTGGCCATCCCGTGAGCCCCGCGCTGTGGCTTCCCTGTGAGTGAAGTCCCAAGCGGGAGACGAGAGGGGTCCTCCCTCCAACCTCCCCCCCCCCCCCCAGCCTTCTCCCAGGCGCAGAGTTCCGGCGGGAGACCCGGGAGGCTCCAGAGAGACAGGTGGCGCGACAGAGCGCCAGAACCGGCTCCCCTGCGGGTCGGGCACGGGAAGCCAGGCCCGGGGACCCTGGTGGCCGCCATGTCTGGGCGGGACTGGAGGAGTCCCGGAAGCGCCCCGAAGCGGCCAGGAGCACCCCGGGCCGGCCGGGGCAAGGGGCGCTGGGCCCTTGGCCCGTGAGCCCTTGGCCGCGGTGTCCCTTCCGTTGGGAGCAAGAGCAGGATCGGCCCCCGCCGGGGCCGGGGTGGAGAGGGCAGGTGGGGGCTAGAAGCCCCTGCACGAGACAGGCACGGCAGGGCACGGCACGGGCACTGGGAGGGCTGCTGCCACTTGGCCTTGGGGGAGGAGGCGGGGCCCCTGATGTCCCTGTGTCCCACCGAGAGGCTCAGGTGTGGGGCCCCGCCTACCCGGTGTCCAGGGGCCTCGAGAAGGTCTTGGGGGGGGGGGGTGGGGGGTGAGGAACGTGCAGGTGACTCCCGCGGGGGGTGTGGGGAGGAACGGAGTCCAGAAGCCAGGGCGAGCCAAAGTAGAAGTGGCGGCAGCCCCCTCTTCCTTCGCTCCGCCGCTGCACCCCTCTCCCCCCCAACGACCCGCCACGGCCTCCCAAACCCAGGTCTGGGCCCAGGAAGCGGCCGCCCGACACACACACACACACACACACACACACACACACACACACACACACACGGGGCAGCTGCAGTGCGAACGCCCGGGGATAACACGGTCTCTGGCGGGGGCTGCGCACCACCGATCTCGATCTCGCACTCAAGTGTCTGTCCAAGTGTCTGTCTCGGGAGTGCTCTACTCCCCACCCCACCCCCCCGACCCCGCCAGGCATCTGCAATCTGCATTGACACGGGTCACTCTCTGGGCCACCTGGTTCCAACGTCCCATGAGACTGCTGAGGGCAATGGCAACGAGTGGCCTTTGTGTCTGCGTCCGGATGCCACGCTTGCTTCGCAGCCGGTCACCAAAGGACCAGGGTGGAGAGCCTGCCAAAAGGACCGGGCACCCGTGGACTGCGGCCCCTTCTGTCCCGCCCGGGGACTCCCCACTTCACTCCCACGCCTCTCCTCCAGAGGAAGCCTGGATGGCCAACGAGTTCCGCTTGATGGCAGTATTGCACCACGAATGTCCACGCGCCCTTCCCCCAGGTCCTCTCCCTCCGCCCTTTGCCGAGGAAAAAAGGCCGGGCCCTGTCCACCCCCCGGCTCCAACATGGCGGCTCTCAGGTCTCTGCCACCTGGGGGAGCACTCCGGCTCCTGAGGCTCCGGGGAGCGGAGCCTTGTCCCCTCTGGCTCCATGTAGCCCGCTTTCGGACCCAAAAGCAAACGCGAGGCCGGCGCATCGAGGCTCCCTGAGGTTCCCGGCGCTGGCCCTGGCCCTGACCCTGACCCTGACCCTTTCCGGGGCGCCACCGCGACCACTGGAGGCCTGCAGGAGGAGACCTCAGGAGACCCACTGGTCGTGGACCCAGCGCCCGGGCCACTCCTATCCAGCCAGTCGGTGCCCGACGGGGGCACACGCTCACCCGGGCATCCTCGGTCAGGACTCCCCGACAGGCCAGCCTGACGTGACCCCGAAGCCTCTAGCAGCCAGACACCAAGGTCTGCGCCGGCCCCCGGGCAGGAGCCGTGCGGTCAACGCTGGCGTCCGCTTCCCGCGGCCAGAGGACGGACGGGTCCGAGGACCTGGCCCTTCACCCCCGGGGCACCCCCGCGATTCAGGCGCGGACGGTGGCACCCACGGGTCACTGGGGAGGGCGGCCTGGAGCCGCACCACAGACGCCAAAGCGGCCTCACGCTTGACCCAGGCTCCATCCCTGGACAGCTCCCACGGGAGCCAAGGCCAGGCATGGGCAGCACCCAGGTGTGCCCACGCTCTCCAGGACCCGTGCCTTTTCTGGCACGGCGGTCACAAGGCCAACGCACAGGGCCGGTGGTCTTCTCTCCCGTTCATCGGTCCATAACCTACGACCTACACCTGACCGCAGACCTCTCAAGGGCACCCTGACAACCCGCCTCTCGTGCCTGGGGCACATTCCAACCAGGAAGAACCAGACACACTCCCACCCTCCCTCGTTGCTCACACACACACACACCCTCAACTCACACACACACCCTCAACTCACACCACAAGCGGGCTTGGAAACACTCTCAGGCAGACACACACACACACACACACACACACACACACACACACACACACACGCAGACTGACACGCCCACACCGTCCCGCAGTGAAAGTGGAGTTCGGCACAGCTGGACGTCATGCTTTTCGCCCTCAGGAGGTGGCCCACACACCCCGCAGCAAGAGCTTATAAAGGTGTACGGCGGACGTCTGTTTCTACCCCGGTCCGTGGGCCCAAGGGCATAAAGGGACTCCTGACAACCACACGGACCCAGGTCACTTGCTCTCCTCCGGCGAGACACTTGTCCATCCTCAACCCTCGGGGAACGTTTTCGCTTTCTGCCCTGCAGACGGGAGCTGCCTGTTCTCCCAAGTCTGTGGCCCAGCACCTCGTTCTTCCTAGGCCAGCCAGTGGATGTAAGATTCCATCCCACCTGTGGAAAGCAGCCAGCCTCCTCCCCCCTGCCCCCCACCCCGCCATATTCGTCTCCACGTCCCCAGAGTCCTTCCGGTCCCTTCCCGGGTGTCAGTTCTACCAACCCTGGCCGAACGACACCCGGGTGGACACAGACCCTGCTCGCTGGGGAGACTCATGCCCCCGAGGGCGAGGGCGAGGGCTGGGGCCTGGGGCTGGTGGGAGGGGAGAAAGAACACGCACCAGAGGGGCTCTGTTCTTTGACCTTGGAGCCAAGCGTTCCCTCAAAGGGACGCGTCGTCCCCAAGACAGCCCGGCACTGGCACTGGCGAGTCCGTGGTGCGATCGCACCGTCCAGGCACGCGGGCACGGACACGGGCCCACGCGAAGGGACCGGCGGCGTGGCGGCGGCAGCGGCGGCGGGCGGTCCGGGAAGGCCACGAACGTCCACGGCCCCTCCCGAGGCGGCCTGTGCCCGCACATTCTCTCCTGGCGCCCGCACACGAACCCTCGGCCGGCATCAAGTCCAAAAGGGTCATTCCGGGCACTCTGGGCTGCCGGGACATCCAAGCAGGCTCCCGGACAGTTAGTTGCCCCTCCAGTCCGGCTGGAAACCCAGCATCTCCATTCTCCACCGGCTGCCACCCTCCCGAGGGATTTCGTTCTGACCACAAACAAAGGTCCCGAGGACCCTCAAAGCGCAAGCAGGAGCCACGCAAGGCCACGAAAGAGACAGAGACACGCAGAGAGAGACGGGGAGGGAGGAACGACCCGCACGGGGAAGGAAGGGTCCGGTCTCAAGAGACGCGAGCCGCCCCGATCGATCGTCGGGGACGGGGCCGCACCAAGGGAGGCTCACCCAGGTGCCCCCCGAACCCGGGTGTTTGCTGTCAGGTCACCAAACAGAGGCCCCGGCACGGGCCCCCACGGCGCCCATCTCGGGAACCCTGACCGAGGGGGAGGGTGTGCGTGTGCACCCGGGACCGCTCCGCCCACAAGGACCTCATCCACCACAGTCGCCCCATCGAGGCCCACCTTTCCCCACTGGGTATCAACGGTAGCCCAGCGAAGCCCAGCGCAGCCCTGCTCCTCGGCCTCGGGGCCAGCGTGACCCGGTTCGCGTCCTCTGGGTAGGCACCCGAGAGCGCACGCAGGGCGCTCTGAGGTTCCGTGGACCCAACGTCCGCGGGTGCACCTGCTGGACCCGGGGCCCAAAGGACACCCGCCGGGACTCGGGCAAGGGGCGGGGGAACAAGGAGATCTCCAGGATGTCAACACCGTGTCCCTGGGGTTTGGCCAAAGAGGAGGTGAGGGGGCACAGCTTCTCGATCCCCACCCCCAAACTCCACCCCCACCCCCACCCCGCGCCCAAAGAGCCGTGCTGAGGTTGACTTGTGTGAGGAGAAGGGGACACAGGCTGCCTTCGGCCCTCGGTGCCTGTTGGCCAGAGTTGGGGGGTGCGGGGCGGGGGGCGAGGAGGTGGTGGGGAGGAGGGGGGGAACGTGGACGTGGGACCCGGACGCGTGTGGATGCCTGGGGACTCCCGGGGCTGGATGCGGCTGCGTGTGGAGGGGAAGGCACGACCCACCCCGCACCTTCTTCCACACGTGGGCTATTGGCACGGCCGGGGTCTCCACGTAAGGGCGGGCACTGTGATCCACAGCGTGAGCCTCCTCCGCGGCCTAGGCAGACGGTTGCCTGAGTGGGCATCTGGGCCTAGGGGCCCGGGCCTTGCTGCCCAGGGGACCAGGCTCGGCTGCAGGGAGCCACCACACAAGCGGAGGTGTTGCCACAAAGTGGCCCAGACGAGGGCGCCGCCATGTTGGAGCCAGAGTGGACAGGGCCCGGCCTTTTTTCTTCTGCAAAGGGCGGAGGGAGAGGACCTGGGGGAAGGGCGCGTGGGCATTCGTGGTGCAACACTGCCATCAAGCGAAACTCGTTGGCCATCCCGTGAGCCCCGCGCTGTGGCTTCCCTGTGAGTGAAGTCCCAAGCGGGAGACGAGAGGGGTCCTCCCTCCAACCTCCCCCCCCCCCCCCCAGCCTTCTCCCAGGCGCAGAGTTCCGGCGGGAGACCCGGGAGGCTCCAGAGAGACAGGTGGCGCGACAGAGCGCCAGAACCGGCTCCCCTGCGGGTCGGGCACGGGAAGCCAGGCCCGGGGACCCTGGTGGCCGCCATGTCTGGGCGGGACTGGAGGAGTCCCGGAAGCCGCCCCGAAGCGGCCAGGAGCACCCCGGGCCGGCCGGGGCAAGGGGCGCTGGGCCCTTGGCCCGTGAGCCCTTGGCCGCGTGTCCCTTCCGTTGGGAGCAAGAGCAGGATCGGCCCCGGCGGGGCCGGGGTGGAGAGGGCAGGTGGGGGCTAGAAGCCCTGCACGAGACAGGCACGGCAGGGCTCGGCACGGGCACTGGGAGGGCTGCTGCCACGTGGCCTTGGGGGAGGAGGCGGGCCCCTGATGTCCCTGTGTCCCACCGAGAGGCTCAGGTGTGGGGCCCCGCCTACCCGGTGTCCAGGGGCCTCGAGAAGGTCTTGGGGGGGGGGGGGTGGGGGGTGAGGAACGTGCAGGTGACTCCCGCGGGGTGTGGGGAGGAACGGAGTCCAGAAGCCAGGGCGAGCCAAAGTAGAAGTGGCGGCAGCCCCCTCTTCCTTCGCTCCGCCGCTGCACCCCTCTCCCCCCCAACGACCCGCCACGGCCTCCCAAACCCAGGTCTGGGCCCAGGAAGCGGCCGCCCGACACACACACACACACACACACACACACACACACACACACACACACACACGGGGCAGCTGCAGTGCGAACGCCCGGGGATAACACGGTCTCTGGCGGGGGCTGCGCACCACCGATCTCGATCTCGCACTCAAGTGTCTGTCCAAGTGTCTGTCTCGGGAGTGCTCTACTCCCCACCCCACCCCCCCGACCCCGCCAGGCATCTGCAATCTGCATTGACACGGGTCACTCTCTGGGCCACCTGGTTCCAACGTCCCATGAGACTGCTGAGGGCAATGGCAACGAGTGGCCTTTGTGTCTGCGTCCGGATGCCACGCTTGCTTCGCAGCCGGTCACCAAAGGACCAGGGTGGAGAGCCTGCCAAAAGGACCGGGCACCCGTGGACTGCGGCCCCTTCTGTCCCGCCCGGGGACTCCCCACTTCACTCCCACGCCTCTCCTCCAGAGGAAGCCTGGATGGCCAACGAGTTCCGCTTGATGGCAGTATTGCACCACGAATGTCCACGCGCCCTTCCCCCAGGTCCTCTCCCTCCGCCCTTTGCCGAGGAAAAAAGGCCGGGCCCTGTCCACCCCCCGGCTCCAACATGGCGGCTCTCAGGTCTCTGCCACCTGGGGGAGCACTCCGGCTCCTGAGGCTCCGGGGAGCGGAGCCTTGTCCCCTCTGGCTCCATGTAGCCCGCTTTCGGACCCAAAAGCAAACGCTGAGGCCGGCGCATCGAGGCTCCCTGAGGTTCCCGGCGCTGGCCCTGGCCCTGACCCTGACCCTGACCCTTTCCGGGGCGCCACCGCGACCACTGGAGGCCTGCAGGAGGAGACCTCAGGAGACCCACTGGTCGTGGACCCAGCGCCCGGGCCACTCCTATCCAGCCAGTCGGTGCCCGACGGGGGCACACGCTCACCCGGGCATCCTCGGTCAGGACTCCCCGACAGGCCAGCCTGACGTGACCCTGAAGCCTCTAGCAGCCAGACGCCAAGGTCTGCGCCGGCCCCCGGGCAGGAGCCGTGCGGTCAACGCTGGCGTCCGCTTCCCGCGGCCAGAGGACGGACGGGTCCGAGGACCTGGCCCTTCACCCCCGGGGCACCCCCGCGATTCAGGCGCGGACGGTGGCACCCACGGGTCACTGGGGAGGGCGGCCTGGAGCCGCACCACAGACGCCAAAGCGGCCTCACGCTTGACCCAGGCTCCATCCCTGGACAGCTCCCACGGGAGCCAAGGCCAGGCATGGGCAGCACCCAGGTGTGCCCACGCTCTCCAGGACCCGTGCCTTTTCTGGCACGGCGGTCACAAGGCCAACGCACAGGGCCGGTGGTCTTCTCTCCCGTTCATCGGTCCATAACCTACGACCTACACCTGACCGCAGACCTCTCAAGGGCACCCTGACAACCCGCCTCTCGTGCCTGGGGCACATTCCAACCAGGAAGAACCAGACACACTCCCACCCTCCCTCGCTTGCTCACACACACACACACCCTCAACTCACACACACACCCTCAACTCACACCACAAGCGGGCTTGGAAACACTCTCAGGCAGACACACACACACACACACACACACACACACACACACACGCAGACTGACACGCCCACACCGTCCCGCAGTGAAAGTGGAGTTCGGCACAGCTGGACGTCATGCTTTTCGCCCTCAGGAGGTGGCCCACACACCCCGCAGCAAGAGCTTATAAAGGTGTATGGCGGATGTCTGTTTCTATCCCGGTCCGTGTGCCCAAGGGCATAAAGGGACTCCTGACAACCACACGGACCCAGGTCACTTGCTCTCCTCCGGCGAGACACTTGTCCATCCTCAACCCTCGGGGAACGTTTTCGCTTTCTGCCCTGCAGACGGGAGCTGCCTGTTCTCCCAAGCCTGTGGCCCAGCACCTCGTTCTTCCTAGGCCAGCCAGTGGATGTAAGATTCCATCCCACCTGTGGAAAGCAGCCAGCCTCCTCCCCCCTCCCCCCACCCCGCCATATTCGTCTCCACGTCCCCAGAGTCCTTCCGGTCCCTTCCCGCGTGTCAGTTCTACCAACCCTGGCCGAATGACACCCGGGTGGACACAGATCCTGCTCGCTGGGGAGACTCATGCCCCCGAGGGCGAGGGCAAGGGCGAGGGCGAGGGCTGGGGCCTGGGGCTGGTGGGAGGGGAGAAAGAACACGCACCAGAGGGGCTCTGTTCTTTGACCTTGGAGCCAAGCGTTCCCTCAAAGGGACGCGTCGTCCCCAAGACAGCCCGGCACTGGCACTGGCGAGTCCGTGGTGCGATCGCACCGTCCAGGCACGCGGGCACGGACACGGGCCCACGCGAAGGGACCGGCGGCGGCGGCGGGCAGCGGCGGCGGGCGGTCCGGGAAGGCCACGAACGTCCACGGCCCCTCCCGAGGCGGCCTGTGCCCGCACATTCTCTCCTGGCGCCCGCACACGAACCCTCGGCCGGCATCAAGTCCAAAAGGGTCATTCCGGGCACTCTGGGCTGCCGGGACATCCAAGCAGGCTCCCGGACAGTTAGTTGCCCCTCCAGTCCGGCTGGAAACCCAGCATCTCCATTCTCCACCGGCTGCCACCCTCCCGAGGGATTTCGTTCTGACCACAAACAAAGGTCCCGAGGACCCTCAAAGCGCAAGCAGGAGCCACGCAAGGCCACGAAAGAGACAGAGACACGCAGAGAGAGACGGGGAGGGAGGAACGACCCGCACGGGGAAGGAAGGGTCCGGTCTCAAGAGACGCGAGCCGCCCCGATCGATCGTCGGGGACGGGGCTGCACCAAGGGAGGCTCACCCAGGTGCCCCCGAACCCGGGTGTTTGCTGTCAGGTCACCAAACAGAGGCCCCGGCACGGGCCCCCACGGCGCCCATCTCGGGAACCCTGACCGAGGGGGAGGGTGTGCGTGTGCACCCGGGACCGCTCCGCCCACAAGGACCTCATCCACCACAGTCGCCCCATCGAGGCCCACCTTTCCCCACTGGGTATCAACGGTAGCCCAGCGAAGCCCAGCGCAGCCCTGCTCCTCGGCCTCGGGGCCAGCGTGACCCGGTTCGCGTCCTCTGGGTAGGCACCCGAGAGCGCACGCAGGGCGCTCTGAGGTTCCGTGGACCCAACGTCCGCGGGTGCACCTGCTGGACCCGGGGCCCAAAGGACACCCGCCGGGACTCGGGCAAGGGGCGGGGGAACAAGGAGATCTCCAGGATGTCAACACCGTGTCCCTGGGGTTTGGCCAAAGAGGAGGTGAGGGGGCACAGCTTCTCGATCCCCACCCCCAAACTCCACCCCCACCCCCACCCCGCGCCCAAAGAGCCGTGCTGAGGTTGACTTGTGTGAGGAGAAGGGGACACAGGCTGCCTTCGGCCCTCGGTGCCTGTTGGCCAGAGTTGGGGGGTGCGGGGCGGGGGGCGAGGAGGTGGTGGGGAGGAGGGGGGAACGTGGACGTGGGACCCGGACGCGTGTGGATGCCTGGGGACTCCCGGGGCTGGATGCGGCTGCGTGTGGAGGGGAAGGCACGACCCACCCCGCACCTTCTTCCACACGTGGGCTATTGGCACGGCCGGGGTCTCCACGTAAGGGCGGGCACTGTGATCCACAGCGTGAGCCTCCTCCGCGGCCTAGGCAGACGGTTGCCTGAGTGGGCATCTGGGCCTAGGGGCCCGGGCCTTGCTGCCCAGGGGACCAGGCTCGGCTGCAGGGAGCCACCACACAAGCGGAGGTGTTGCCACAAAGTGGCCCAGACGAGGGCGCCGCCATGTTGGAGCCAGAGTGGACAGGGCCCGGCCTTTTTTCTTCTGCAAAGGGCGGAGGGAGAGGACCTGGGGGAAGGGCGCGTGGGCATTCGTGGTGCAACACTGCCATCAAGCGAAACTCGTTGGCCATCCCGTGAGCCCCGCGCTGTGGCTTCCCTGTGAGTGAAGTCCCAAGCGGGAGACGAGAGGGGTCCTCCCTCCAACCCCCCCCCACCCCCCAGCCTTCTCCCAGGCGCAGAGTTCCGGCGGGAGACCCGGGAGGCTCCAGAGAGACAGGTGGCGCGACAGAGCGCCAGAACCGGCTCCCCTGCGGGTCGGGCACGGGAAGCCAGGCCCGGGGACCCTGGTGGCCGCCATGTCTGGGCGGGACTGGAGGAGTCCCGGAAGCCGCCCCGAAGCGGCCAGGAGCACCCCGGGCCGGCCGGGGCAAGGGGCGCTGGGCCCTTGGCCCGTGAGCCCTTGGCCGCGTGTCCCTTCCGTTGGGAGCAAGAGCAGGATCGGCCCCGGCGGGGCCGGGGTGGAGAGGGCAGGTGGGGGCTAGAAGCCCTGCACGAGACAGGCACGGCAGGGCTCGGCACGGGCACTGGGAGGGCTGCTGCCACGTGGCCTTGGGGGAGGAGGCGGGCCCCTGATGTCCCTGTGTCCCACCGAGAGGCTCAGGTGTGGGGCCCCGCCTACCCGGTGTCCAGGGGCCTCGAGAAGGTCTTGGGGGGGGGGGGGTGGGGGGTGAGGAACGTGCAGGTGACTCCCGCGGGGTGTGGGGAGGAACGGAGTCCAGAAGCCAGGGCGAGCCAAAGTAGAAGTGGCGGCAGCCCCCTCTTCCTTCGCTCCGCCGCTGCACCCCTCTCCCCCCCAACGACCCGCCACGGCCTCCCAAACCCAGGTCTGGGCCCAGGAAGCGGCCGCCCGACACACACACACACACACACACACACACACACACACACACACACACACGGGGCAGCTGCAGTGCGAACGCCCGGGGATAACACGGTCTCTGGCGGGGGCTGCGCACCACCGATCTCGATCTCGCACTCAAGTGTCTGTCCAAGTGTCTGTCTCGGGAGTGCTCTACTCCCCACCCCACCCCCCCGACCCCGCCAGGCATCTGCAATCTGCATTGACACGGGTCACTCTCTGGGCCACCTGGTTCCAACGTCCCATGAGACTGCTGAGGGCAATGGCAACGAGTGGCCTTTGTGTCTGCGTCCGGATGCCACGCTTGCTTCGCAGCCGGTCACCAAAGGACCAGGGTGGAGAGCCTGCCAAAAGGACCGGGCACCCGTGGACTGCGGCCCCTTCTGTCCCGCCCGGGGACTCCCCACTTCACTCCCACGCCTCTCCTCCAGAGGAAGCCTGGATGGCCAACGAGTTCCGCTTGATGGCAGTATTGCACCACGAATGTCCACGCGCCCTTCCCCCAGGTCCTCTCCCTCCGCCCTTTGCCGAGGAAAAAAGGCCGGGCCCTGTCCACCCCCCGGCTCCAACATGGCGGCTCTCAGGTCTCTGCCACCTGGGGGAGCACTCCGGCTCCTGAGGCTCCGGGGAGCGGAGCCTTGTCCCCTCTGGCTCCATGTAGCCCGCTTTCGGACCCAAAAGCAAACGCGAGGCCGGCGCATCGAGGCTCCCTGAGGTTCCCGGCGCTGGCCCTGGCCCTGACCCTGACCCTGACCCTTTCCGGGGCGCCACCGCGACCACTGGAGGCCTGCAGGAGGAGACCTCAGGAGACCCACTGGTCGTGGACCCAGCGCCCGGGCCACTCCTATCCAGCCAGTCGGTGCCCGACGGGGGCACACGCTCACCCGGGCATCCTCGGTCAGGACTCCCCGACAGGCCAGCCTGACGTGACCCTGAAGCCTCTAGCAGCCAGACGCCAAGGTCTGCGCCGGCCCCCGGGCAGGAGCCGTGCGGTCAACGCTGGCGTCCGCTTCCCGCGGCCAGAGGACGGACGGGTCCGAGGACCTGGCCCTTCACCCCCGGGGCACCCCCGCGATTCAGGCGCGGACGGTGGCACCCACGGGTCACTGGGGAGGGCGGCCTGGAGCCGCACCACAGACGCCAAAGCGGCCTCACGCTTGACCCAGGCTCCATCCCTGGACAGCTCCCACGGGAGCCAAGGCCAGGCATGGGCAGCACCCAGGTGTGCCCACGCTCTCCAGGACCCGTGCCTTTTCTGGCACGGCGGTCACAAGGCCAACGCACAGGGCCGGTGGTCTTCTCTCCCGTTCATCGGTCCATAACCTACGACCTACACCTGACCGCAGACCTCTCAAGGGCACCCTGACAACCCGCCTCTCGTGCCTGGGGCACATTCCAACCAGGAAGAACCAGACACACTCCCACCCTCCCTCGCTTGCTCACACACACACACACCCTCAACTCACACACACACCCTCAACTCACACCACAAGCGGGCTTGGAAACACTCTCAGGCAGACACACACACACACACACACACACACACACACACACACGCAGACTGACACGCCCACACCGTCCCGCAGTGAAAGTGGAGTTCGGCACAGCTGGACGTCATGCTTTTCGCCCTCAGGAGGTGGCCCACACACCCCGCAGCAAGAGCTTATAAAGGTGTACGGCGGACGTCTGTTTCTACCCCGGTCCGTGGGCCCAAGGGCATAAAGGGACTCCTGACAACCACACGGACCCAGGTCACTTGCTCTCCTCCGGCGAGACACTTGTCCATCCTCAACCCTCGGGGAACGTTTTCGCTTTCTGCCCTGCAGACGGGAGCTGCCTGTTCTCCCAAGTCTGTGGCCCAGCACCTCGTTCTTCCTAGGCCAGCCAGTGGATGTAAGATTCCATCCCACCTGTGGAAAGCAGCCAGCCTCCTCCCCCCTCCCCCCACCCCGCCATATTCGTCTCCACGTCCCCAGAGTCCTTCCGGTCCCTTCCCGGGTGTCAGTTCTACCAACCCTGGCCGAACGACACCCGGGTGGACACAGACCCTGCTCGCTGGGGAGACTCATGCCCCCGAGGGCGAGGGCGAGGGCTGGGGCCTGGGGCTGGTGGGAGGGGAGAAAGAACACGCACCAGAGGGGCTCTGTTCTTTGACCTTGGAGCCAAGCGTTCCCTCAAAGGGACGCGTCGTCCCCAAGACAGCCCGGCACTGGCACTGGCGAGTCCGTGGTGCGATCGCACCGTCCAGGCACGCGGGCACGGACACGGGCCCACGCGAAGGGACCGGCGGCGGCGGCGGCAGCGGCGGCGGGCGGTCCGGGAAGGCCACGAACGTCCACGGCCCCTCCCGAGGCGGCCTGTGCCCGCACATTCTCTCCTGGCGCCCGCACACGAACCCTCGGCCGGCATCAAGTCCAAAAGGGTCATTCCGGGCACTCTGGGCTGCCGGGACATCCAAGCAGGCTCCCGGACAGTTAGTTGCCCCTCCAGTCCGGCTGGAAACCCAGCATCTCCATTCTCCACCGGCTGCCACCCTCCCGAGGGATTTCGTTCTGACCACAAACAAAGGTCCCGAGGACCCTCAAAGCGCAAGCAGGAGCCACGCAAGGCCACGAAAGAGACAGAGACACGCAGAGAGAGACGGGGAGGGAGGAACGACCCGCACGGGGAAGGAAGGGTCCGGTCTCAAGAGACGCGAGCCGCCCCGATCGATCGTCGGGGACGGGGCTGCACCAAGGGAGGCTCACCCAGGTGCCCCCGAACCCGGGTGTTTGCTGTCAGGTCACCAAACAGAGGCCCCGGCACGGGCCCCCACGGCGCCCATCTCGGGAACCCTGACCGAGGGGGAGGGTGTGCGTGTGCACCCGGGACCGCTCCGCCCACAAGGACCTCATCCACCACAGTCGCCCCATCGAGGCCCACCTTTCCCCACTGGGTATCAACGGTAGCCCAGCGAAGCCCAGCGCAGCCCTGCTCCTCGGCCTCGGGGCCAGCGTGACCCGGTTCGCGTCCTCTGGGTAGGCACCCGAGAGCGCACGCAGGGCGCTCTGAGGTTCCGTGGACCCAACGTCCGCGGGTGCACCTGCTGGACCCGGGGCCCAAAGGACACCCGCCGGGACTCGGGCAAGGGGCGGGGGAACAAGGAGATCTCCAGGATGTCAACACCGTGTCCCTGGGGTTTGGCCAAAGAGGAGGTGAGGGGGCACAGCTTCTCGATCCCCACCCCCAAACTCCACCCCCACCCCCACCCCGCGCCCAAAGAGCCGTGCTGAGGTTGACTTGTGTGAGGAGAAGGGGACACAGGCTGCCTTCGGCCCTCGGTGCCTGTTGGCCAGAGTTGGGGGGTGCGGGGCGGGGGGCGAGGAGGTGGTGGGGAGGAGGGGGGAACGTGGACGTGGGACCCGGACGCGTGTGGATGCCTGGGGACTCCCGGGGCTGGATGCGGCTGCGTGTGGAGGGGAAGGCACGACCCACCCCGCACCTTCTTCCACACGTGGGCTATTGGCACGGCCGGGGTCTCCACGTAAGGGCGGGCACTGTGATCCACAGCGTGAGCCTCCTCCGCGGCCTAGGCAGACGGTTGCCTGAGTGGGCATCTGGGCCTAGGGGCCCGGGCCTTGCTGCCCAGGGGACCAGGCTCGGCTGCAGGGAGCCACCACACAAGCGGAGGTGTTGCCACAAAGTGGCCCAGACGAGGGCGCCGCCATGTTGGAGCCAGAGTGGACAGGGCCCGGCCTTTTTTCTTCTGCAAAGGGCGGAGGGAGAGGACCTGGGGGAAGGGCGCGTGGGCATTCGTGGTGCAACACTGCCATCAAGCGAAACTCGTTGGCCATCCCGTGAGCCCCGCGCTGTGGCTTCCCTGTGAGTGAAGTCCCAAGCGGGAGACGAGAGGGGTCCTCCCTCCAACCTCCCCCCCCCCCCCCAGCCTTCTCCCAGGCGCAGAGTTCCGGCGGGAGACCCGGGAGGCTCCAGAGAGACAGGTGGCGCGACAGAGCGCCAGAACCGGCTCCCCTGCGGGTCGGGCACGGGAAGCCAGGCCCGGGGACCCTGGTGGCCGCCATGTCTGGGCGGGACTGGAGGAGTCCCGGAAGCGCCCCGAAGCGGCCAGGAGCACCCCGGGCCGGCCGGGGCAAGGGGCGCTGGGCCCTTGGCCCGTGAGCCCTTGGCCGCGTGTCCCTTCCGTTGGGAGCAAGAGCAGGATCGGCCCCGGCGGGGCCGGGGTGGAGAGGGCAGGTGGGGGCTAGAAGCCCTGCACGAGACAGGCACGGCAGGGCACGGCACGGGCACTGGGAGGGCTGCTGCCACTTGGCCTTGGGGGAGGAGGCGGGCCCCTGATGTCCCTGTGTCCCACCGAGAGGCTCAGGTGTGGGGCCCCGCCTACCCGGTGTCCAGGGGCCTCGAGAAGGTCTTGGGGGGGGGGGTGGGGGGTGAGGAACGTGCAGGTGACTCCCGCGGGGTGTGGGGAGGAACGGAGTCCAGAAGCCAGGGCGAGCCAAAGTAGAAGTGGCGGCAGCCCCCTCTTCCTTCGCTCCGCCGCTGCACCCCTCTCCCCCCCAACGACCCGCCACGGCCTCCCAAACCCAGGTCTGGGCCCAGGAAGCGGCCGCCCGACACACACACACACACACACACACACACACACACACACACACACACACGGGGCAGCTGCAGTGCGAACGCCCGGGGATAACACGGTCTCTGGCGGGGGCTGCGCACCACCGATCTCGATCTCGCACTCAAGTGTCTGTCCAAGTGTCTGTCTCGGGAGTGCTCTACTCCCCACCCCACCCCCCCGACCCCGCCAGGCATCTGCAATCTGCATTGACACGGGTCACTCTCTGGGCCACCTGGTTCCAACGTCCCATGAGACTGCTGAGGGCAATGGCAACGAGTGGCCTTTGTGTCTGCGTCCGGATGCCACGCTTGCTTCGCAGCCGGTCACCAAAGGACCAGGGTGGAGAGCCTGCCAAAAGGACCGGGCACCCGTGGACTGCGGCCCCTTCTGTCCCGCCCGGGGACTCCCCACTTCACTCCCACGCCTCTCCTCCAGAGGAAGCCTGGATGGCCAACGAGTTCCGCTTGATGGCAGTATTGCACCACGAATGTCCACGCGCCCTTCCCCCAGGTCCTCTCCCTCCGCCCTTTGCCGAGGAAAAAAGGCCGGGCCCTGTCCACCCCCCGGCTCCAACATGGCGGCTCTCAGGTCTCTGCCACCTGGGGGAGCACTCCGGCTCCTGAGGCTCCGGGGAGCGGAGCCTTGTCCCCTCTGGCTCCATGTAGCCCGCTTTCGGACCCAAAAGCAAACGCGAGGCCGGCGCATCGAGGCTCCCTGAGGTTCCCGGCGCTGGCCCTGGCCCTGACCCTGACCCTGACCCTTTCCGGGGCGCCACCCGCGACCACTGGAGGCCTGCAGGAGGAGACCTCAGGAGACCCACTGGTCGTGGACCCAGCGCCCGGGCCACTCCTATCCAGCCAGTCGGTGCCCGACGGGGGCACACGCTCACCCGGGCATCCTCGGTCAGGACTCCCCGACAGGCCAGCCTGACGTGACCCCGAAGCCTCTAGCAGCCAGACGCCAAGGTCTGCGCCGGCCCCCGGGCAGGAGCCGTGCGGTCAACGCTGGCATCCGCCTTCCGTGGCTAGAGGACAGATTTGTCCCGAGGACCTGGTCCTTCACCTACAGGGTGCTCCTGGGATTTACGTGTGAATAATAGCACCTATGACTAATTGTGGATGGCAGGTGTGTATCTCATGTGATGCCTAATCATGTCATCCCTTCTGAAATTGATTTCTGACGGCTCTCATATTCATATCAGCATGTTAGTAGGCTAGGGAGGAGCTATCTGATATATACCTTATACTTGTTTTAGCTTTGGAAATGTACTTTGTTTTTATGGTATCAATCAGGAGTTTGGTGTGGACACATGCCAATGAACTTTAGTGGCCCCTTAGTGGTTGGTTGCTTTTAGAGAAGGCATCTGGGTGAGTTGATGCTTCAGAATTCCACGTTGGTGAAGGAGTTGACTCTCATTGACTAGAGACATTGGGAAGACACAGAGCACTTTGATGAGACCTCCATCTCTGCATTTTTGAGCACTGCCATTTATCATATGCTGCATCTTGAAAAGAAATGGCATGATCTAGTTTTCTTTCTACTCTACCTTTATTTTCTCTGAGCTTGCAATGAACTGTCTCTAACTGTAATTTTCATACTCTGTGTGCTGGCACCACTTTCGGTTATACTGAGATGTATATAGCAATACTTAATGAACTGCCAGGTCTGAGCAGGGGTCCTATAGACCCATGCTCTAGGAGAAATGCTTGTCCACGTCTGGGCATTCTACCTGTTTCCGTGGCAGTCTGAGTGTACAGAGGTACAGAGGTGTTTGCATGTCCACATGGCTTCATGTTGTATCGACTCCTCAAATCTCCATTCTTGAGACAACCCCTACTTTTTTTTAATTCCAACAAGACAGGAGTTGTGCACTCAATCACATCTAAGGTTCCCATTAGCTCCGTTTCCCCCAATGCAGGTAACAGGGAGCATATTCCTTCCCTGTCCCTAGGTTTTGTACAGAAAGTCATACTGGAGAAGGAGGAGTGTCATGGTCCAACACTTCTTTTAAGGGCAACAGGTGGCATCTTTCCTCCTCTCTGCAACCTAGAGCAAGAACTTGACTCAAACATTGAGCTGTGTCCAGGATTTACTATGAAAGGCTCATAGGGTTGTCAAACATGTCCTCTTGAAAGTGGGGTTCCCACAAAATTGTCCCCTTGCCTTTGCTGCTTGGACCCTGTCCTTGTCTCTGTTTGCTAAGGCAGAAACCTTGACCAGACTAGCATACAACCCAGCATAAGCATGATTCTACAAGGTCCCTTGGCCACCTGCAGAAGCCTTCAATTATTTTGAACCACAGTAGGAAGTGTCATCTTCATGACACTTTTTTTTGTTTAAAGGAACATGAGTAAGAAGAAAGAAAACATGTCTGGCTTCTGGCCATACCCTCATGCAACATTTCCACCCAGAAGAATGAAGTACACTTCCTCAAGATGCTATGCTTTTAAGTTTCTTGGTTTGTCAAAAGATAGAGTTAGGGCTCGTGGAGAGATCTACAGTTGACTGCCATGATATGCTCCCCCGAAGCCAACACCCCCCAGCACATGTAACCTCTTAATATTCCAGTAAGAGTTTGTTCCCAAGGCTTCCCTGAACTGGCAGAGGGCCACGGTGCAGTAAGCTAGACGCAAGAGAAATCAGGAGACAATGGGAAGAACATGTATGGAGAGATCCAATCAAATCAAAGATAGCAATAGGCATGAGGCACTTGGCTATCTTCAAAAGGTCTCCAGTGACCTCTCCGCCAATGGGGCTGGGACTGCTGCTCCCCGTAGGTGAAGTGGGGAGCCAAATACCAGACCATGTTTTGGTCTCTGGTAGTTGACTTCACAGGGACTGGAGCCCAAATCAGGTTCCAGCCCAATCCCTTTCCACTCTCTCAGTCCTGCAGGACATTGACCTTGAGTTCCTCATACAGGTTCCCTTAAGTCAAGTATTGAGATGATCTAGACGCTCATGCACGTATCACCTTTTTCCTGTCCCACGATCAGGATGTGACTTGAGAGCCTTGCCTACCATGGCTGAAACTCTGGTAAAGTACACAAATGGCTTGGTGTCAGGAACCTGCTTCGGGGGTCTCTCCTTGAGCCTTGTGGAAATAACACAACCACTGTGTTTTACCTAGATAAAATAAACTCTCTTGGAAAAGGAAAAGAAAGAGAACGAAGAGCACTCACTTACCCAGAACACCAGCACCGGCCTCTTCGTTTTTCCTCTCTCTCTCTTTCCTTACACTGTGTCTTCCTGCAACGATAGAGCTCTCTCAGTATGGGACCACCACAGTGGTGCTCCAGTTAACAGAGTGTTGTGTACATCCCACTCAAGCAATCTTGAGTATTTCTGGTTACTATTCATACCACCTCTGGGGTCAACCAAAACTGCTGAATACTGCAGGGTGTGTAAACCAACCTCACTCATCTTTCAAAAACTGCGCAGATTGTCATTCCAGGATGTCAGAAAGCAGCTCACAGAGAATGCATCAGGTGAATCGTGAAGTTACCTTCTAAAATCTCTTTTCTGAGGGAACCACAGCCATCACCTTGACGTTTATACTCATAGCTCTCCCCCCTTTGTTCTGGACCTGTGTGACTATGGGGGGATATTGATGGGCATACATTCATTTTCTAGGGATGTGGACATTTTCCCTAAGGATGTGGCAGGTTACGATATACCATCCTCTTTCCTCTGGGTGGACACTGACGTAAGAAAATGTATCCTGGGGGCACTTGGGTGGCTCAGTTAGTTAAGTGTCTGACTTCAGCTCAGGTCATGATCTCACAGTTTGTGGGTTTGAGCCCCGCGTCAGGCTCTGTGCTGACAGCTTGGGGCCTGGAGCCTGCAGCCTGCTTTGGATTCTGTATCTCCTCTTCTCTCTGCCCCTCCCCCACTTGTGCTCTGTCTCTGTCTCTCAAAAATAAATAAATGTTTAAAAAACTTAAAAAAAAAAAAAAAGAAAATGTATCATGGTCACACACACGCATACATGCACACACAGTTCAGTAAATATGACTCTGTATGCTGGTTGAAGAGGGAAGGAGAGAAGGGGAGAAACCCAGTGTCCAAAGAGATGGGACAAGTGAAATAACCTGTGCTCCAGCCCCTGGCAGAGGTGAGGACACCCTACACTGAGCAGCTATCAGAAAAGAAATGGAGAGGATCAAGCAGGCTAGGTCATTTACTCTGCACAGATGTGCCAAGGTCAAGATACCTATATGCTGGGAGAGCAGCCAAATGTTAAAGAGTGTGTATTACTACGTGGGACGTGTAGGGTCAGAGAGCAGAATACACGATGCCCTGTGTGTCCATTAGTTTTCATTTACATGCAATCACTGCAGCATACATGAGGAAACATTACATGTGGTTCCCACAGCAGATAGGGAGTTGGAAGGCAGAGAGAGAACCTAGGAGCGGTCATCATGCATCGCTAAGGGCTTTTCTTTGGGCAAAATTTCTATCCAATGTGGCATCTCCAAGGCAGTTTTAGGGAAAAATACAGACAGGAAATTTTATATATATGTATATACAGAAACACAAACATACTTGTGTGTCTATTATTAACGAAAAAGTGAATGCTGAATCAATGAGTAGGTGTTTTGAGGGTAGAATATAGAGGCATTCCCAAGGACGACTTCCCAGGAGGGGCTGCTGACAATGGCCCTCACCTAGGTCATCTGCCTATGTGGATGAAGTCAC
Source organism: Panthera pardus (assembly GCF_024362965.1). Lineage (NCBI taxonomy): Eukaryota > Metazoa > Chordata > Mammalia > Carnivora > Felidae > Panthera > Panthera pardus. The sequence goes on along the minus strand of NW_026526843.1, from coordinate 32,714,686 downwards.
TGGGCTCTCCATCTGTCCTAGGGACCCCACCGCTCCCACCCTCAACCTGCACAACCCACCTGGGGCACTCAGTGGCAGAGTGACTGTGGCTCTTGGAGGTGAGCATGGGCAATTCACCTCCCTGTCCCCTCACCTAACACGGCCCCTGTCAGTTCCTCCTATTGTCATGATGGCCTACTCCTGGGCCTTTAAGCTGGATGAAGAAGCTGGATGAATACAGAAAGAGGCAATAACTCACGAAGTTAGGAAATCCAGGTTATGGTGACAGCTACTGCTATAGAATCAATGTCCTTGGAAAGGGAGGATTCTGCCCCAGAAGAACTATCCATATGAAAGTGTGCAGAGAAAACAGGGTCCCAGTCCCCAGGGCAGGCATACTTAAAACTCTTAAAGAGACACAAGGGTGAATCCATAAACGTATGTATTCCTTTAGGTGTTATTATAGGTACATTCCTACTGCCAACAAGAAGTCCAAATAGAAGAGACACCACCTCCCCCAACACCCCACTACAGTCAACCCTATTTGGGGGCTTAGTTCACTTTAGAGTCTTCAGCAACCTTTCCTGATCCTCAAAGGACAGAGAGAAACCTCACAGGCAAGCATGGATGGCATTTCTGGAGCAACAGTGCCATCAAGTGGATACTTTTTGAGCAAAGACTGTAATACCTTCCCGTCTTCTGCTGAGGAAGGCCTATGAGGGGAGGAAGGCCTATGAGGGGAGGAAGGGTGGGATTGGGGCACCCACAAGATCCCGGGTCAGACAGAGCACACCCCCGGAGTCGGTGGGGGAAACGATGCAGGGTGGATAGAGACAGACTCAACCATCAAGTAACACTGGGCTGCCAGGACGCAGGCCTCCCGAGGCTGTGGGGGCGCGGCCTCGGCAGCCACCATGTTAGGGAACAAGGAGCTGAAGCTCCAACTCCAGGGCAACTGGCCTGTGGATCCTTACCCTCGGTGCAGGAACTAGCTCAGTGAGATTCCTGTGGTCTCAGGGCCACAGGGGAACCCAGAACTGGAGGCCCCAGGCTCAGCTGCCACAGAAACAGGAAAGGGAAGGCAGCAGCCACCCTGGGGTGGAGGCAGCATCTTGCAGACAGGATGGAAAATCTCCAGATTTGGTACTAGACCTAGACAAGGAAGAGTAATGCAGATGCCCTGCTGGTTAGAGCTAGAGCTGTGTTTTGTTTGCTTTGGCTCCCTCTACAAAGAGAATCTGGGTTCCAGGCCCCAAAGTATCCCAGGAAGCCGTACTTGTCCCATATGACAGAGCATGTAGATACAGGATGGAACAGGACAGAGACAAGATAAGTATATTGAGATGGACATCATCCACCAGAGTAAGGGGATCCAGATCTGTTTTTTTCACTACTTGTTGGGAAGGTTGCAGCTCAGAAACACCCTATTCCTCAGCCTGTCTCCCGGTGTATGGGTGTATGGGTGTATGACCTGGGTCCTCTTGTTTGGGGACTCTTTTGGGATTTCCTATATGAGATCCATGTTCTGTAGGTGGCCAGAGGGGCACACTGAGACCACCTTGGTCTGGGGACCAATCAGACCATGTACGTCAGGATCTGGCCTTGGGGGCTCAGCAAAAAGTTCAACGCCATAAGCATAAAATGAAGGGACAGTGAGTGGGTTTCCACACCCTTCCACGAGGGGTGGAATCAACAAGTGTGGGTGGCAGGAGGGGTTGAGCCTGGAAATTTGCTTCCAGAACACCTCCCTCAGCAGGTAAAAGTTAGGCAAAGGGCATGAGCTACCCCAGAGGTTCTTCCAGAAGTAGGCTATCAGGACAGCTGAAGTCTAGAATGAACTGCTGTGTGCCCAGGAGTATGCACCTTGTTCCTGTCCCTGAGAAACATACTGATCTGTGATGAATAGGGAGGAGGGGTTTCTCTCAACTTAACAGCTGTGAGCTTTAAGTACCACCTTCAGACCTCTTCTTGATTCCCCAGCTTCAGGGGCAAGCATGGGGTTGAGACCTTAGAACGCCAAGAGTGAAAGGAAGCCAGGGCCATCCCTTCTCATCACTGAAGGAGTCTCACGGATTCTTGCGGAAGACGGGCAAGAGTGCCGAAGACTGCAAATTATGGGCCAGGGTGTCTGCCCTGCTCTAAGCCAAAAGGTGTGTTTGGAAGTCCGGGATCCTACAGACCCCAGTAGATGGCACCACAGTTGCCGATCAGATTCTTTAACTCAGGCAAAGGGCTCCTTCAACCTGGCTCCTTTTTCCTCATGTGGGCTGTTCCCTTCCAGACTCTGCTTGCTTGCCGCACTAGGCCTCAGACCCTTTGGCACGGAGTAGCCAGGCTCCGCATGTCGTCTCTGAGCCGGACAGAGGAACGTTGCCGTCCTGCCTCTAGGACTGCCAATGGCAGCAGTCCTCCAGTGCCCGCAGTGGTGTTGGACTGGGCTTTATTCTGGCCAAGAGAGGCTTTCAGGGCCCTGGTCCATCCAGGCCAAATGTGCTCTTGCTCCAAGGGGAAAGGGCACACGGCCGAACGCCTAAGCCTCCTGGGTGGGGCTCCTTCAGAGAGGGCCTCCTCCACTCCTGCCCGGACATGGCGGCCATTTGGGTGCCTGGCAGTCTCCCGGACCACGATCCTTATCACAGTGCCAGTCTCTGGAGCTTCCCTGACCCAATTCGGTCTTGGGTCACACTTACTCCCATGCCTAGTGGATCTCTTGACCTCCTAGGGACACTATCCTTGTCCCATACTTCACCCCCATCACTCCTCCCCAGGAAGTGAAGGTGTCTGGTCGGTGAGATTTGCAAAGTATCTCCTCTTGGTGGCAGTACTGCACCAGAAATGCCAAAGTGCCCTTCCACCCCAAGTCCTCTCCCTCCGCCCTTTCCTAAGGAAAAAAAGCCAGCCTCTGTTCAGCTTGGCTAACACAAGGTGGTTCACCATCTTGGCCACTTGAGAGCAAAGGGGCAAATGCCTCAAAATCTGGCGCTCCATCCTGCAAGGCCTGGTCTCTGTAGAATCTTCTTAGCCTGCCTTCATGACACAAAAGCAATGACTCCCCACCTAGACACCCTAGCAGGGGACCTGAAAGTATCTCTATTTCTTTAACACTTTGCGTTTGCCACCCCCGCGGAAAACATTCGGACCATGAGGCTTCTTATGGCTTGATACAAAGACAGTTGGTCCACAGGTACCAGCAAGAGGTCAAGTGAGGTAAACTCGCAATACAATAATCCTGTTAAGCTGGCTGATGTTACGTGACTGTTCACGGTTTTCAGATATGGATTATTATACTCATACATTGGTCAGAAATGGAACTACATGGTATTCTAAAGACACCTGTCCTTGTATCTGGCCTATATTCATTGTCTCAATGCTTCCCACGGGAAAGTTTTCAATGAAAAACAAGTATGATTTCTGTACACTTGCGAGAGTTCATGCATTTCACTCTGGAGCATTTCCTATGAAGGCACAAGCCTTTGGTCAGGTTTCTGAGCGATCGGCACGTGCTACATGATGAAGACTTTACCTACGTCAGGCACACCTCTAGAATTCACTCTCCATGACTATGGCAGACGCAGGGTGGAATAATCTCTGAAGGAACACACTGGCCAAGTAAAGGTATCTGAAGACAGCATAATCAGAAGGAAATGCATTCTGCTGGTGACTCCATGCCCCATTTTCCCAGCTGCTCCCACATTGTTCTGGCTGGGAATATCCAACCAATTCATGTTTTCTTTTGGTTTTTTGTTTTTTTTTTTTTTAATTTTTCTCTTGGTCTACACATTAACGTATTGCTCCAGAGGCCCGATGTGACTGAAAGCTGTTAGAAAAGCCTTTAAATCAACTGAGAAAATCAAGCAAAATTCTAAAGAGCCTCCACCACATGCCATAAGACCCCCAAAGAAAGGCAAGTCACAATCTTATGTTATCCTGTCCATCTTTGAAAGATTGTCCCATGCACACAGCAAACAACTGTTTGGGTGGAAGGTTAAAATGTCTGTTTCTTCCTCAGTCTGCGTTTGCAATGACATAGAGGTATACACATATCCACTTGGATATTTCTTTCTGGTTTCATATTGTAGGCGATTCATCAAACTTCAATCCTTCAAGGAACCTTTCTGCTTTTTCCCTCAAAAGAGGACACGCTTCTGCCAAGGATTCAGGCCCACGAGGACCACCATCTCATTCTTTCTATGGCAGGCAGTGTATATTCCCTCCCACGGCTGAGTAACAAGACATCCCACCATTCACCTCTGGAGGGTCCTTCTGGTCCCTTTCTACTTCTCACTTCTACAAATCCTGGGTGAAAGACACCCTCTTGGATACGCTCCTCTGCTCATTTGTGAATATAATCCTGCATTTTCAGAGAAGCAACAGAATGAATCAAAAATTCTCATGTACTTTCATTCAATTCTTGGATCAATACTGTCAAATGGTTTTCCAAGAGGCGGGTACCTAAACGCATCAGCCTAAATGTTCGTGGATGCTTGAATTTCAATCAGGCTTAGAAAAGCCCCCTTTCATGCCAAGCTTCTCCAATTTTCAAGCATTTCAACAATATATCTTACTTTAGTTCTTGTCAGCAAAATAAGGGCCTGTGTACAATCAAAGCACAAATAGGAACAGAAGACCCTAAAGAAGAAAAAGACTAGCATTCTGTATTCCATAGTTTAAAGGGAGTCGCTGTATATCATGTTTAACAAAGCCTTGAAAAGAAAAGGCAATACAGAATTTAGAGTTTTGTTTTATTTTGATCCTCTTAAATTCTGGTTTACAGGCTCTATAATACTCTAAACTTAGCCCATCTTGTTCGGTACACGAGAATGTCTATGCCCTTCCCAAATTCATCAAATTGAGATCTATATCATCTTCTGGAGTCACTGGATTATCTGTTGCCCACAAAAACTAACTTTCAAAATCTTTGGAATTTCAGCAAATGTGTTAACGGAGAAATGCAAGGGTTTCAGGACCCTCCAATGAGATGGGAACAGTGGGAACATTTGAATTCTGTTTGCAACACTGAACGTAAGAGAGAAAACAAAATATTTCAGAGAAATGGATTTGTAATTTTTTACCCACCCAGTGCCAGAAGATCCAACACTCAGAGGCATATGCTTCAAAACTTTTTCACCTTTCCTAGGGTTGATAAGAACCAATAAGGAAAATATTTATACCCTTCACTGCCACCTAGAGGGTTAACAAAATTCTTAACAATCAAGGGCTCTACCAATATTTTTTTCAGCCCAATTCCATGGACAAATATCCCATTACTAAACAGAATAAAGGGATTTATATTACCAATAATGAAAGATTATATGGCTAGGAATAATTGAACAAAAACAGGAAACACTTCACAGGAGGTAAACTTTAAAGGGTCAAGAAAGACAGGAAAACACACTTAAACAAGAGTAAACATGTATTATATTCTTGAATAATAAGACTCAACCTCGAGGTGCTGGGTGGCTCAGTTGGTTAAGAGTCCGACTCTTGACTTCTGCTCAGGTCCTGATCTCACGGTTTGTGATATGGAGCCCCACGTCAGGCTCTGCGCTGACAGTGCTGAGCCTGCTTGGGATTCTCTCTCTCTCTCTCTCTCTCTCAAAATAAATAAACATAAAAAATACTCAACCTCTTGAATATGTTAATTCATCATCAGTAAATTAATCAACCTATTCTAATCCCAAGAACAATCCAAAAGACTTTTGAAGGCTTTGTTGTTGTTTTCCATTATTCATAAGGTACAATAAAATAAATAGGCAGGAATATCAGGACAGTTTTGATAATGAATGGCCACGTGGTGGGATGACTAGATGTGCCATATATGGAGAACACAAAGACCAAGACTAGACCCCAAAATGGGCCACTTTCTTACATCCTACACAAAAATAAACTCGAAATGGTTCAAGACCTAAATGTAAGAACTGAAACCATAAAACTCCTAACCCACCCCCTCCGCCCCAAACATAGGCAGTAAACTCTTAAGACATCAGCCTGGGCAGTATTTTTCTGGATCTGTCTCCCAAGGCAAGGGAAACAAAAGCAAAAATAAACAATTGGGGCTATGGCAAACTAAAAAGCTTTTGCACAGCAAAGGAGATCATCATCAAAATGAAAAAGCAACTTACTGAATGGGAGAAGATACGTGCTAATCATATATCCAATAATGGGTTAATAACCCAAAATATATAAAGAACTCATACAACTCAGTAACAACAACAACAAAAAAATCCTATTAAAAAAATGGCCAGAGGACCCAAAGATATTTTTCCAAAGACATACAGATGGCCAAGAGACATATGACAAAGATGCTTGATATTTCCTAACATCAAGGAAATGCAAATCAAAACTACAATATCACCTCACACCAGTCAAAATGTCTAGTATCAAAAAGGTAAGAAATAACAAGTGTTGGCAAGGATGCGGAAAAAGGGGAACCCTCATGCACTACTGATGGGAATGCAAACTGGTACAGCCACTCTGGAAAACAACATGGAGGTTTCTCAAAAAAATTAAAAATGTAAATACCATAAGATCCAATAGTTCTACTACTGGGTATTTACCTGAAGAAAACAAAAACACTAATTCAGAAAGATATATGCACCCCTATGTTTACTGCAGTATTTACAATATCCAAGATATGGAAGCAACCCAAGTGTGTACTGATAGATCAATGGATAAAAATGTGGTGTGTACACACACACACACACACACACACACACACACACAATGGAATATTACTCAGCCATAAAAAAGAATGAAATCTTGCCATTCACAACAACATGGATGGGCTTAGAGGGTATTAGCTAAGTCAGGTAAGTCAGAGAAAGACAAATACCACGTGATTTCACTAACATGTGGAATCTAAAAAACAAAACAAAAAACAGCAGCATTTTCACAAATACAGATAACAAATGGGTGGTTGCCAGAGCGGAAGGAGGGGTGGGGCGGTGGGTGAAATAGGTGAAGGGCATTAACAAGTACAAGCTTACGGTTATAAGATAAATAAGTCATGGGGATGAAAAGTAAAGTATAGGGTATGTAGTCAGTAATATTGTAGTAACTTTGTATGGTGACAGAAGGTAACTATGCTTATTATGGTGAGCATCTCATAATGTATATAATTGAATCACTATGCTGCACACTTGCAACTAATTTAAGTTAGTTTATTTTCAGTAATCTCTACACCCAACGTGAAAGTCAAACTCACAACCCTGAGGTCAAGAGTCACATGCATGGGGTGCCTGGGTGGCTCAGTTGGTTAAGCGTCAGACTCTTGATTTCGGCTCAAGTCATGATCTCATGGTTCATGAGTTTGAGCCCCACATCTGGCTCTACGCTCAGAGCATGGAGCCTGCTTGGGATTCTCTCTCTCCACTCTACCCCTCCCCCGTTGCACGAGCAATCTCACTTTCTCTCTTGCTCTCAAGATAAATAAATCAACGTAAAAAAAATTGTAAAAAGGATTCACATGCTGTTCCAACTGAGCCAGCCAGGTGCCCCCCACCTGAAACTAACTTAATACTGTATGTCAATAACACTTCAATTAAAAAAAGGAGAACAGACCCAAGGACATACAAGAGTTTAGTATATAAAAGGTAGGCTCCCAAATCTGTGGACGTAAAGACAGATTTGGGGGTCGCCTGGGTGGCTCAGTTGGTTAAGCATCCAACTTAGGTTCAGGTCACGATCTCATGGTCTGTGAGTTTGAGCCCCCGCATCAAGCACAGAGCCAGCTGACAGCACAGAGCCAGCTTAGGATTGTCCCCCCCCCCACTCTCCTCCCCCATGCACACTCACCTTCTCTCTCTCAAAAATAAACAAACATTAACAAAAAAAGGACAGATTTGGGACAAAGGGGTACCCAGGTTCTTGGTTCCACATTTCACACAAGAAGCCAGAATAAACTCTATATAGATCCAAGAATTAAATATTCAGTGAACAGAATCATAAAACCCCTAAAAGCACGGGCTGATTCCTTAATAACCCTGCAGCAGGGAACGCCTTTCTACCTTTGATTCAAAATCCATCAAAGAAAACATGGATATATATGAACATGTAAAATTCACCATATTTAAAAAAAAAAAACAAACAAAACTCTTGCAAGCAAAGTCAGAAAAGCAATGATAAATAGGAAAAAATATTTTCAACTCACACTAGTCTTACTCAAATACAGGAGAAGCTTTAGGAATTATTTAAGGGGTGCCTGGATGGCTCAGTCGGTTAAGCGCCCGATTCTTCATTTCAGCTCAGGTTGTGATCTCACAGTCCATGGGTGCGAGCCCCACATCTGGCTCTGCAGTGATGGCGCGGGGCCTGCTTGGGATTCTCTCTCTCTCTCCATCTCTCTGCCCCTCCCTTGCTCATGCTCTCCCTCTCTCTCAAAAATAAACATTAACAAAGAAAATCATTTGAGTAACACCCAACAGTAAAAGATATCAACAGTCCACAGAGAAACACAAAAGTACCCTAAATATACAAAAAGGTTTCCCACCAACTAATAAGGAAAATCTAAACAAAAATTGCACTGTTATACAATTCCTTACACATCAAGGGTTTCTTAATCGTGACCTGCCCCTCTGAGGGACCCGTATTACCAGTTTATCGTACTAACTCTTTATGTATGGACCATTTCTTGCCCTGTGTTGAACCTGGCTCATCTGAAGTGGTTTCATTGCTATTTTCTTGCAAGGATTTGTCCCGCCCATGCAGACAGTCAAGTGCCATTTCACAGGTAGATGTTTTTACACAAAGAACGGAGCCAATCTCTTTGAAGACTTCAGATGGGAATAATCATACTGTAAACAGGGTACTAGTGAAAACCCCTAACGCTCACATTTCAATTGCCATCTCATGCCATCAGATCATCGCAGAACTTCTGTGAGCTGTTAAATTTTGGAAATAAGACCAAATGTCTGCCTCGGTATCAGTAACAAGAAACACAAGCACACCAGTAACGCGGTCATCTGGAAATATCTAGTGCTTTCTTTCTTTCTGGACTTTTTTTCCGTCTATATCAAGTTGGTTCGCTTCATACATATTTTTGTATTGGGGTATCCCCTGCTTCCCAAAAGTTTGAGTTCCACTACTTCACTTTTATAAAAGACCAACACTAGCATGGTAACGGTTTTTGTGAAAGCAAAAATCCTCGGATGTCCTTCAGTTAGCAAAAACAGGTACCACTACCGGTCTTTTTTTTTTTTAACGTTTATTTATTATTGAGAGATAGACACAGAGTGTGAGCAGGGGAGGGGTAGAGAGAGGGGGAAACACAGAATCCGAAGGAAGCTCCAGGCTCTGAGCTCTCAGCCCAGAGCCCAACGCGGGGCTCGAACTCACAAACTGCGAGATCATGACCCGAGCCAAAGTCGGTGGCTTAACCAACTGAGCCACTCAGGGCGCCCCACTACCAGTCTTTCTTAAAAGCGAAGTGGCCTAACACGAATGTTCAGTAAGTGCACTATACTCTTAGCTTTATGCCATTTCAGCTTAGGTTTCAGAGGAATGTTCTCTAATTTCTGACAACAGGGGAAACCTGTATTGCCACTAGCCTTCATTATCTTTGATCGCCTGAAACTACTTCTTTAAAAAGCTTGTTTCTTTCATTAGTAATCACCCTCCTTTCAGATCCTCGTATTCACAGAAAACTGTAAAAAGATGAAAACATAAAGCACCAGTAATCCCATCACTTGGGGAAAGCCCCCCAAAATTCGGGGGTTTGGTTAAAAGTATATGTGGAAATAGAATTATTTTAGGTCAAAAATCCATTACTAACATCTGTGCTGTTTGATAACCCATCAACTTTTTCAAAAAACTGTTCACTGAAAATCCTAACTTAAATTCCAGTTTGGTCTTTAAAAAGTTTTAAGAACTGAGATACGGTTAAAATTGGTCTGAAAGAGCCTCTTCAAAAATCCCACTCCTTCACAGTAAACACAATAGCCTGGCCCTTCCACCTGCATTTTTTTCATTCATGAATGGCCAGCAGGACGTGTGTATCTGGATAGGTCTGCGACAAACAAACATGCACGTTTGCATGCAGGTAAAGCAAACTTTTGTCTTTTGTTCGTTTCTATGACTACAATTATAGAACCTACATTTTCTTTTCAGATGTCGCCAGGGACTGAACAAGGTGTACATTTGTCATAAATAATCAAACATGGACAGAACGGATTTGTGGAGAGTAGGCACCCTTCTTTAAATGAGTGAAACACAGTAAGGCCAGTGCACAAATACCAAGCTCTTAAAAGTTTTTAATTTTTTTAATGTTTATTTATTTTTAAGAGAGAGACAGAACACGGGCCGGGGAAGGGCAGAGAGAGAGAGGGGGACACACAGAATCCGAAGCAGGCTCCAGGCTCAGAGCTGTCAGCACGGAGCCGGACAAGGCGCTCGAACTCACAAACCGTGAGATCATCGCCTGAGCTGAAGTCCGAGGCTTAACCGACTGAGCCATCCAGGCGCCCCTACAAAGCTCTTAAAAGTTTTAAACACACAGGAAGACAAGAGGCTGGATTCCTTCACTCAGGTCATTTCATCTCTTCAAATTTAGTCCCCGGCTAAGTTTCAAATCGCGAGGAGCACCAACGACTTGTGAAAATTAACCCTGGTCTCCCAAATCCCCTTAGTCCATTTAAAATAATGTGGATGACATATTATCTGCAACCTATTCTGTGAATCCGCTAGTTTCACTTAAATAAGCAATTTATAGGTCAGAACAGTTTCCTTAAGCCAGTCATTGGCATTGGGTTTCTTACAAGATTTTCAAGAAACTTTGTCCGAAATGAGTAGAGAATTGAGCCCAACACGGGCCAAGGACACCTATTCTTCCCTCAGTTACACGAAATGTCACTTTTCTGGCGATACATTCCGAGGAGCCCTCCATCCAAACCAACCGGGCAGAACCTCCTGCGGCCACGTAAGTGGGGAAGAAGGCGAGGGGCCAGAGTGGGGATTGGGGACAAGGATCCGCGCCCTCCCCACCCCCACCCCGCAGCCACAGGGAAACGCTCCCAGGCCCACCGACCAGGGAGGCCCGAGAAGGCGCTCCTGGGAGGCTCCCCCTACACGCGCCTGAGCACAGAACTTAGACGGCGGTACAATCCCGGAGCCCGCGCTCGCCCCGCCTCGGCCAGTCCCCTCCTGTCCCTCCAAGCCGGCCGGGCAGCAGCCACCGCTGGCCTACGTCGCACGCCGGGGACAGGCTGTCCACATTCTGCAGGACAGGGAAGGTCCTCGGGCCCGGAAGGGCCGCTCAAGCCCGGCCCCCCGCCCCCCCCGGTCCCCTCGCGCCCGAGAAGGGAAAGGAACGGCAAAGGAACGAAAGCCGAGGGACCCACCTGGCGGAGGCCGCGCGCCGGCGGGAAAAACAAAGTCGGCTCCGGTCCTCGCGCGGGGCCGCACGATAACGACTGCGCCCCCCGGCCCATCCCTGCCGTAAAGCTGCGCCCTCGAGGCCGTGGGTAGGCCACCCCTCGCAACGTCGGCGTCTCCTCCTATTCCCCGGAGCGTGCGCAGGCTGGAGGTACGGGGTCGCGGCGGGGGCGGGGGCGGGGGCGGGGGCGGGGGCGGGGGCGGGGGCGGGGGCGGGGGCGGGGGCGGGGGCTGAGAATCCGGGTTCCTCGGTGTCGGCCCCGCCCAAGGGAGGGGTGGGACATTCCCAGGTGCTAGAAGGGGCGGGAAGAGGTGGGCGTGGGAAGATGAGAGCGTAAAGCGGTCGGTTTGCTCGGGAAAATCAATTTGTCCGCCGCCGGCAAGAGGGCACGTGGTGAAGGTGCTCAAACAATAAAACCGAAAATGTTCCGTTCCGCAGTAGCAGAACTATTTAGGGGGAAAGAAGTTTCAATACGTACACTTTCAGACGAGGTTACACGTTTGCATCATTCATACGCCTGAGGTAATGGAAACTTTAATTGCTCCCTCCCCGGGTGAGAGTCGGGATCGGAAGAGCAGGCGCTCTTTGCGCCCCATCACCTCCCGCTCTTTGCCCAGGACCTGCTAGGGAGCCAGCGTCCCTGTGTGGCCTTTCCGGGGCTGCTGCAGGTGGTGTCCACACCGCCTAGTGATGTGCCGGGTCCGAAAGAATCACAGCGACTGGAACGCTTCTCCTGTCTGATCAGTGTCTTGATTTATTTCCTACTATTGAAAGAGGAAAACCTTCCTCTTGCAAAATAATGTTCGCATAATGGAGACACATATAGAAGAAAAGGAACCTATAGGTGATGCAGCCAGAGATGAGGGGTGTTAATTTGGTGCGTGTATCCTCCCAGCAGGTTGTAATCTATATCTGTGAAGATATGTTTGTGTACTTTTTCTCTCCATTGACAAACACAATCCTTTCTTATTTTTAAAGAAGAAAATCTTCACAAATACGGAATACAGACCTGTTTCAAGAGAGAATTGAAGTCACCCCCGCCCACACCTGCCCACCACCCTCAAGACCACCTGCTGTCCCGCTGCTCCCAGCCTGGTTCAAGCTGGGACTCACAGCCCCTTTTTCTCACCCATTCCCTAGGTTGTTTGGGCAGAAGTGGGTGGGAATTTCTAGGGCGGAAGGAAGGAGGACAAAGAAGGCCCCGAGAGGCTTTGTCCTGGCCAGGTGGTGGCCTTTTTGCATTTCAGGTCAACACCAGAAATCTCACAAAACCCAGCTGCCTTCCACTCCCAGGGGTGAAGGGAGGGGTTCATTCCCTGCCTCCCTCTCCCCACCTGGCAGAGTGGTAAATGAAAGCGTTTCCACCTCCTCCCCTGGTGGGATTACCTGACCAGCGCCTGGGCTCTGGGTCTCAGCTGAGCCTCTCGATTCCTCCCTGTGTTTCTTGTCCTTCACGTTAGGGAGTGGGGGTCATTTCCTCATGCAGAGATCCAAGCCAAAGCCTTTTTCTATTCCCATTCTCCGGGCAGAGACCAGTTCACTAACTACTCATTGTGCCAGGAAACTGAGGTACGAACAGACTCACTGGCTTTGCCACTGTGAACCAAGGTTGCACAGGAAGTATTCACACACATGCTGCAAATCCATTGGTCCCTCCCATGCTAATGGCCAATGATCACAAGAAAAGATATTCGACATCATCCATCATTAGGGAAGTAAAAATTAAAACCACATGGAGATACCACTTCCTACTTGCCAAGATGACTAAATTAAAAATAAAATGGAAAATAGCAATTGTGGCGAGGTTGTCAAGAATTTAATTTCATATACATTACTAGTGGGAATGTAAGATCATGTGGACACCTGGGAAAGCCATTTGGCAATTCCACCAAAAGTTAAACAGAGTGACCACGTGGTCAGCAATTCCATTCCTGGGTATATATAACAGAGAACTGAAAACATTCAAACAAAAACTCGTACATGAATGTTCACAGCAGCGTTATTCATAAAGCTAAAGGGGGGAAACAACCCGAATGTCCATCAACTGATGAACATTTAAACAAAATGTGTTATATCCATATCATGGAATTGTATTTAGTCATAACATGGATACACATTACGACATGAATTAACCTTTAAAATATAGTATTTTTTAATTAACGTTTATTTATTTTGGAGAGACAGAGACAGAGTGCAAGTGGGGGAGGGGCAGAGAGAGAGAGACACACAGAATCCGAAGCAGGCTCCAGGCTCTGAGCTGTCAGCACAGGGCCTGACGCGGGGCTCGAACTCACGAGCCGTGAGATCATGACCTGAGCCGAAGTCGGACACTTAACTGACTGAGCCACCCAGGCACCCCGAAAATATAGTACTTTTAAGAAGCCAGCACAAAAGAATACGTATTTCATGATCCTATTCACAAGAAATGTCCGGAATAGGCAAATCCATAGGGAAAGAAAGTGGATTAGAAGTTGTCAGGGGGAATGGGGAATGACTGCTAATGGGCATGGACTTGCTTTTTGGGATGATGAAAATATTCTAAACTTGATTGTGATGGGTGCACAAATTGGGGAACATAAAAAAAGTGACTTGTACATTTTAAAATTATAAATTATATACAGCATGAATTTCATATCAATAATAAAAAGCAAGCCCACACATAAATTTAATAAAATTTAAGTAAAAGAACAATGTGTGGGTGAATCAAAGTAAAAATACTATGACCCACTGATTCATATTCATATCATCAGTGTGTGAATCACAACATGTGTTCTGATGTGATGTAATAGGAGTACAAAGCATTAATTATAAAACATTCTTGCTAAAGTAATTTAACCTGAATCTAACCAAGTCACATGACAAGATATTTTGTTTGTAATGGAATATGTTCAGGACAAAGATGTCTACAGAGAAATCAGAATGTGAGTAATTCTACGAGACAAATAATCCAGTATTTTCATCAAAGAAAGGGCAAAGAAAAAGGGTTAAAGGGATGTTATAGACGAAAAGAGGATTAAGTCATAATTTGGCCAATTCTATGGATGATCCTTGTTTGGATCCTAATAAGAACAAATCAAATTTGAGAGACATATTTAGGTCAAGCAGGCATATTGGACATGGATATTTTCACGTGGCATTAGGGAATACAGTTGACCCCTTCAACAATGAGGGGAGTTGGGGTACTGACCTCCTTGTGCAGTCAAAAATCCAAGTATAACTTTTGAGTCCCCCCCAAACTTAACTACTAATAGCCTACTGTTGACCAAAAGCCTTACCAGTAACATAAATATGTGTTTTGTATGTTATATATGTTATATGGTATATTCTTACAATAAAGTAAGTTAAAGAAAATCATAAGGAAAGGAAAATACATTTATAGTACTGTACTATGTAAAAAAAATAAATCTGTGTATAAGTGGACCCGTGCAGTTCAAACCTGTTTTGTGCAAGGACAGCTATAATTATAATTTCTTAGAGGCAATGATAATATTTGGGTTTTTTAAAGCCCTTATCTGTTAGAGCGTTTGTTATAGTAGAGTATATGGATTGTATAGCTTAAGATTTATGTGCAAAACCATATATCTGCAATATGTTTTGAAATGCTCAACCAAAAAAAAATTAGCAAAAAAACCCAAACAAAACCCACAACTGGCACAGTGTTGAATATTGCTCATGTTGATTGTTGTTGAAGCTGTTTGGCAGATGCATAGGATTTCTGACATATTGTTGCATCTGCTTTATTTGAAATCACCCATGATAAAGAGTAAACAGAAACAAAATCATAGTTTGAGCACGGTATTGAGAAATATGGGTGAAAATACCAAACTTAAAGAGTTAATCTTGGTTATGTTTACAAAGCTGTAATTGTATCTCCAGGTAGAAGTGGAAACAAGTGATTTTTGTTTATTATAGAAATATTCAAAGCTTAATTGAAGTGAATGGTATCTATTTTTTAATAGTCTCTTATATGGGAATGTAAATATGTGGAAGAAAATCCTGAAAACTGCTCACCGTACATTTAATAGGATCACCTTTGGAACAGCATGAACGTTAGGCCAAAAGTGACTTTGGTTTTTTGCTGAGCACCTACTATGTGCCAGACGCTGTTCTTAATGCTTGAAATACAACCATGAAAGTGACAAAGAAAAAGGTCCCAGTTCACACGGGGCTCACATTTCTAGTGGGGAAGATCAAGGAGACACATATATATATGAGGGATAATGATCTGTTCTTTGCAACACACTGGGGTAGGGAAGGGGAGTAGGCCATGGGAAGGATGTGGGGATTTGCACCTTCGATAGGTTGTGCAGCAAAGGCCTTACTGAGAAGGTGACAAAAATCCTGAAGGAAGAGATCCTATGGAGATCTGGGGAGGAAAGTTGCAAAGAGAGGGAATATCCTGTACCTCTTGTGCTGTTACTCTGTAAAATCGTCCAGCCACTGACCGAGTGTCATTTTCCCTCCCATTTCGATGCAACAGTTGCTGTTGTATTTTGTTGTATTTCGGCAGTATGCAAATTGGTCAGGTTTAGGGCCAGGCTTACCATGATGGTTTACGTAATTAAAGACACGGTTCAAGACCTTTGCCACTTTGAATCAATTGAGGCTCTAGCCATTGCCTACTAAGCATGTATGCTTCTATAAGTTAGATCTTTTTTGAACACGTGTATACGTTCTTCCTTGCTTAGCACCTTGAGTGGCTCAGTACAGTTGTACAAGCTGTTCACAGCTACTCGAGTGATACCACTGTACAAAATCCAAACTGTCCCTTGCTGCCTCGTGTCAGGATATTCATCCCTCGCCAGTGGGGAACATTTCTAAACCTGTGCATGTAGGGCTAACAGGATATTGATTTTATTAACCTTAAGGACAGTAGCTTAACTAAGCAGAAAGGCTGATCCATATCTTTGGCCACTGAATCCCAGCAAATTATAGGGTGAAGCTATAGATTTTTTCATGTGGAATCTTAGAAAAGTTGATTTGTATCTGTGGCGAGGGTACTCAAAAATACTTTCTTTCCTTTTCAGGTCACAGGTTTTGTTTTTGTTTTCGTTTTTGTTTTTAAGTGTATTTGGGAGTGGGGGGAGGGGCGGAGAGAGAGAGTGAGGGAGAGAGAATCCCGAGCAGGCTCTGCGCTGTCAGCACAGAGCTGGATGTGGGGCTCAAACCCACAAACCATGAGATCGTGACCTGAGCCGAAATCAAGAGTGGGATGCTCAACCGACTGAGCCACCCAGGTGCCCTCCCCACCCCGGTCCCAGTTTTATAAGAAAATTGAAGAGCGTGATCTACAGTGTGTGCTACACGTGTGATGGTGTGGACCCAGAGTTCAAGCATAGACGAAGAACGGACTCTGATTTCACACTTCTGATAGGTATATGAGTTAACTCCGCGTTGTATTTTGTACTTTGATTCTGTGTTACCCCCTTCCGTACCTAAGCTCCTTTTTCTTTTCTTTTTTTTTAATGTTTATTTATTTTTGAGAGCGAAAGTGCAAGTGGGGGAGGGGCAGGGAGAGAGAGAGAGAGAGAGAGAGGAACAGAGAATCCAAAGTGGGCTCTGCGCTGTCACAAACTGGGAGATCATGACCTGAGCCAAACTTGGACACTCAACCTCAAATCAAACTCAACCGACTGAGCCAACCAGGTGCCCCTAAGGCTCCTTTTTCAAAGTAGGCGCCTCACTGAACTTCCTGTGTTAATATCTGGTGAGCACCGTGTCCACGCATGCTCAGTCGCTCTAATGATTTATTATGATGATCATGAGAGTTCTGCCTGGGGGATTAGAAATATTAACCTATCTGGTACTTTCTAACATCCCTGCACTCAGTTGTAGATGATAAGCTGTAAGATCTGATCTCAGCTTTGCTACCAATTAGCTGTGGCTCTGAGTAAGTTGCACTCTTGGGTCTTGGCTTCTTCACTGTTACAAGTGGATGATAAGGGGCACCTGCGTGCCTCAGTTGGTTAATCGTCCAACCTTGGCTCAGGTCATGATCTCACGGTTCATGAGTTCGAGCCCTGCATTGGGCTCTCTGCTGTCACTGCGGAGCCTGCTTTGGACCCTCTGTCTCCCTCTCACTCTGCCCCTAACTCTCTCTCACAAAAATAAATGAACATTTAAAAAAAGAAAAAGAAAAAAGTGGAAGCTAAGATTAGTGGCCTTCTAAGAAGGCATCTTTCCACTCACATACTTTAGACTTGTGTGATTTTGAATTGTATGTGCGGTTAATTTAATTAAATTTATTTATTTAATTAAAAAATTTTTTGACATCTTTATTTATTTTTGAGAGACAGAAAGAGACAGAACACAAGCAGGGGAGGGGCAGAAAGAGAGGGAGACAGAATCAGAAGCAGGCTCTCGGCTCTGAGCTGTCAGCACAGAGCCTGACACGGGGCTCAAATCTATGAACCATGAGATCATGACCTGAGCCGAAGCCGGATGCTTAACCGACCGAGCTACCAGGTGCCCCTAAAAAAATTTTTTTTTATGTTTATTTACTTATTTTTGAGAGAGAGAGAGAAAGTATGAGCAGTGGAGGGGCAGAGAGAGTGGGAGACAAAGAATCTGAAGCAGGCTCCGGGCTATCAGAACAGAGCCAGACATGGAGCTTGAACTCATGAACTATGAGATCATGACCTGAGCCAAAATCAGATGCTTAACCAATTGAGCCACCCAGGCACCCCTGTGTGTTTAATTTTAAATTACAAGCAGAGAGGGGTTCTCTGGGTGGCTCAGCCGGTTAAGCATCTGACCTTGGTTCAGGTCATGATCTCACAGTTCATAAGTTCAAGCCCCACGTCAGGCTCTGTGCTGACAGCTCAGAGCTTAGAGCTGCTTCGTATTCTCTCTCTCTCTCTCTCTCTCTCTCTCTCTGCTCCCCCCACCCACACTGGTGCTCTGTCTCTCTTGCTCTCAAAAATAAACAATAAAAAAATTTTAAAAATTACAAGCAGAGAGATTACATGACTCTCTGAAATGTAGCAATGAGCTATTTACAGAAGGAAATTGTAGACATTATCTTGTGTAGGCACATGCTCATAAACACAGAAGGAGAAGCTGATTTAGGAGAGGGAAGGGAGTGTGGATTCAGAGAAATCTTTTTCTTTTCTTCTTTTTTTTTTTTTAAGTAGTTTCCATGCCCAACACAGGGCTCAAACTCACAACCCTGAGATCAAGACCTGAGATCAAGAGGCCAATGCTCTACCAACTGAGCCACCCAGGTGCCCCAGATTCATAGAAATCTTAAAGTTTTTTTTTTTTTTCAGTAATCTCAACACCCAACGTGGGGCTTAAACTCCCGACCCCGAGATCAAGAGTCACATGCTCTTCCCACTGAGCCATCCAGGCACCCCTGGATTCAGAGAAATCTTAACATGGATCATAGTAAAGTCAAACAAACAAGCTCACATCTTTCAGTGAACCAGAATATCAGATCAAGGCTGCCTGGCTGGGTCAGTTGGTGGAGCATACAACTCTTGGTCTCAGGATCGTAAGTTCAAGCCCCACATTGGGTGTAGAGATTACTTTAAAAAAATACAGTATCAGATCATTGATTGATCAAAGTCTTTGAGGAGGAATTGAAATTTAAAGATACTAGAGAAGATTTGGATTAGCCAGTGTGAGACATTTTCTAGGACTCAGATATGAATAGATACAACAATTATTAAGTAGTATTTTAGGTTTAACCCTAACCATTATTATTCTCTGTGTTGCTTGCACACTCTTTCTTCAGACTTGGATCTGAATGCCTTTTATAATTTCTAAAGGTCATATATATTCTGAGAATGAATGATTAACCGTGAAAGTACTTATTCTTCCACTAAGCTAAAGACAATTCCAGACAATGGGGTGCCTGGGTAGCTCAGTCGGTTAAGCGTCCGACTTTGGCTCAGGTCATGATCTCATAGTTCATGAGTTCGAGCCCCGCGTCGGGCTCTGTGTTGACAGCTCAGAGCCTGGAGCCTGCTTCCGATTCTGTGTCTCCCTCTCCCTCCCCTGCTTGCGCTCTCTCCCTGTCTCTCTCTCTCAATAATAAATAATAAACATTTAAAAAAAGACAATTCCGGACAAGAAGATACATCACTTTTAGAAGCAGGAGTAGCGTTATAGAATGTAGTAGCCTTCTAGAATGACTTCAGATGACATTGCAACAGAGGTGAAATAAGATGGGAATATGGTCTTTCTTTAGCCGGACCAAGCAGTGTTCACAATAAATATTCAGGTTTGTTTGGTCTTGTTTAGAGGCTCGATGAAGACCTGTAGCAGGACACAGCAGAAGAATGTCCATCATTTAATGTTTTATTTATTCTGGAGAGAGAGAGAGAGACAGAGCATGAGCGAGGGAGGGGCAGAGAGAGAGAGAGCGGGACACAGAATCCCAAGCAGGCTCTAGGCTCTGAGCTGTCAGCACAGAGCCTGATGCGGGACTCGAACCCACAAGCAGTGAGATAGATCATGACCTGAGCCGAAGTCGGGTGGTCAACCGACTGAGCCACCCAGACGGCCCAAGAATGTCCATCATTTAGATGATCTCTCTGGCTTAGCACTGTATTTTAACCTCTCACGTTCCCTCCTAACCTTTTATACAAGTGTTTTGACTTACCATCTCATGGAGAATGCCTTTATGACGTGATCATTCTTTTATTTTTTATTTTTTTTAAGTTTATTTTTGAGGGCACAAGTTGGGGAGGAGGGGCACAGAGAGGGGAGACAGAGGATCTGAAGCGGGCTCTATGCGGACAGAGGAGAGCCTGATGTGGGGCTCAAACTCGCGAACCATGAGATCATGACCTGAGCCGAAGTTGGACGTGTAACTGACTGAGCCACCCAGGCACCCCTATGGTGTATATCATTCTCCTGTCTGGTTTTGTACAGCACATCTTTTAGAATGCTAAGCAATTAAGGATGCAGTAGAAAGATTCTAATTTGTATTCATGTGAATCAACTTGAATGTTCTAGTAGTGTGATCTCTCTTCAAGATTAAATATATTTAAGAAGTTGAACCATCTGACAACTTATTTTTATACTTAATTGTCTAATTTATTAAGCTTAAATATATAGTATGTAACATTAAAAAACAGTATAAATTATTTTTGCTTTTCTTTCCCTTGCCTCAGGAGATCTATCTAGAAAGACATTGCTATGGCCCAATGTCAAAGAAGTTATTGCCTGTGTTCTCCTCTGATTTTTGTAGTTTCAGGTCTCATGTTTAGGTCTTTCATCCATTTTGAATTTGTAGTTGTGTATGGTGTAAGAAAGCGGTCCAGTTTCATTCTTTTGCATGTTGCTGTCCAGTTTTCCCAACACCATTTGTTGAAGAGACTGTCTTTTTTCCCGTTGTATATTCTTGCCTCCTGTGTTGATTAATTGACCATATAATTGTGAGTTCATTTCTGGGTATTCTGTTCTGTTCCACTGATCTGTGTGTCTATTTCTGTGCCAGTACCATACTGTTTTGATCACTGCAGCTTTGTAATATAACTTGAAGTCCAGAATTGTGATGCCTCCAGCTTTGCTTTTCTTTTTCAAGGTTGCTTTGGCTATTCAGGGTCTTTTGTGGTTCCGTACAAATTTTAGGATTGTTTGTTCTAGTTCTGTGAAAAACGCTGTTGGTATTTTGATAGGGACTGCATTAAATGTGTAAATTGCTTTGGGTAGTATAGAGATTTTAACAATATTTGTTCTTCCAACCCACGGGCATGGAATGTCTTTCCATTTCTTTGTGTCTTCTTCAATTTCTTTCTTTAGCATTTTATAGTTTTCAGAGCATAGATCTTTTGCCTCGTTGGTTAGGTTTATTCCTAGGTATCTTATTATTTTTTGGTGCAATTGTAAATGGGATTGTTTTCTTAATTTCGCTTTCTGCTGCTTCATTATTAGTATATAGAAATGCAATAGATTTTTGTATGTTGATTTTGTATCCTGCGACTTTACTGATTTCATTTATCTGTTCTAGCAGTTTTTTGGTGGAGTCTTTCGGGTTTTCTTTAAAAAAATTTTTTTTAATGTTTGTTTTTGTTTTTGAGAGAGAGAAAGAGTGCATGAGTGGAGGAGGGGCAGGGAGAGAGGGAGGCGCAGAATCTGAAGCAGGCTGTAGGCTCTGAGCTGTCAGCACAGAGCCAGACACGGGGCTCAAACTCATGAACTGTGAGATCAAGACCTGAGCTGAAGTCAGATGCTTAACCGACTGAGCCACCGAGGTGCCCCTCGGGTTTTCTCTATATAGTATCATGTCACCTGCAAATAGTGGAACTTTTACTTCTTCTTTGCTGATTCGGATGCCTTTTATTTCTTTTTGTTGTCTGATTGCTGTGGCTAGAACTTCCAGTACTATGTTGAATAACAGTGGTGAGAGTGGACATCTCTATCTTGTTCTGGACTGTCGAGCAAAAGCTCTCAGTCTTTCCCCATTTGGGATGAAATTACTAAGATCTACTTTTGAATAGTAAAACAAAAAATACCCATGATATGTGAAGAAAAATGTGGCCCACACATTTAAAATTTTTTTATAGTATTTTTTTTTTCAGGAGTACAAATGGTTTTGTTTGCATTGAGTTGAGAGCATAGTTCTTCATTACTACCACTATGATTACCAGCACTAGTCCCACCCCCACACAGGGGCAGTTAATTGTCATGAAAACAGTCATGAGTGAAGGCGTGGGAATTAAAGAAGCAATGGGTGTTCCATTTATTTAATCATAATATTGTTTAAAGCTTTCTGGAAGCTTTATTATTCAGTATGCATTTACGGTGTCAAACATTGCAGGTAAATGAAGAATTCAGAGCTTGAACCCAAGTTCGAAACAAGATGCCAAAAAAGGAAGAAAAGATCAAAGAGCTTGGAACAGAATTCCAGCAAAATCAAAAACAGGTAATGAAGCTATATATATATATTTTATCATGTCAAGATGAGTTCTATGGGGGCGCCTGGGTGGCTCAGTCGGTTGAGCGGCTGACTTCGGCTCAGGTCATGATCTCGCGGTCCGTGAGTTCGAGCCCCGCATCGGGCTCTGTGCTGACAGCTCAGAGCCTGGAGCCCGTTTCAGATTCTGTGTCTCCCTCTCTCTGACCCTCCCTCGTTCATGCTCTGTCTCTCTCTGTCTCAAAAATAAATAAACATTAAAAAAATTAAAAAAAAAAAGATGAGTTCTATGGTAGGAAATTATCTAGTTCAATAGAGGAAAAATAGGACCAGAAAGAGACTTCCTCATAAATTAAAATTTTAGTTTAAATAACTCTACAAATTTGATTTCCCAAGACAAATCATTTCCATGTGTGGAAAAAGACTCGAGCATTAGTTTCTTATGCTTCCCTACATATTTTGTGATAGAAAATATTATGCAAGCAAAATTGTCTTTGAGAGAAAATTTTCACTATAATTTTAATATTTGGGTCCACCTTTATATGACTCCGGGTTCTAGAGAAACAGAACCAATAGGATAGAGATTTTATATATTCTGTGTATATATATACACACACACAGATATACATGTATTTTATATATACAATTTACAGAATATATTTATATGTACATATGTGTATGTTTTATGTATAACATATACATATTTACATGTAAATATGTATACATATTTTTATTAAAATATATAAAGTTTACATATAACATATGTAATATTGGACATAATATATTCGATATAAAATAAGGAAGCGGCTCACATGATTATGGTAGCAGCAAGTCCCAAGATCTGCAGCATGAGTTGGCAAGCAGCAGACACAGGAGAGCCATTGGTCTGGATCTAGTCTTAGTAGAAAAGCCTTAGAATCACGAAAACCAATGGTGTAGGTCTGGTTGGAAGTCCAGCATGACTGAAACTCAGGAAGAGCCAATGTTTGTGTTTGAATCCTAATACAGGAAAAATGCCAGTGTCCCAGTTCAAAGGTAGTTAGGCAGTAAGAATTCTTCATTACTAGTTGGAAGATAAGCATTTTTGTTATATTCATGCCTTCAGTTGATTGGATTAGGTCTGCTCACATTAGGGAAGGGAATCTGTGATACTCAGTTTACCAGTTCAAATGTTAATCTCATCCAGTAACACCCAGAATAATGTTTAACCAGATACCTGGGCACCCTCTTGCCCAGTCATGTTGACACATAAAATTAACCATCAGAATCACTTTTCCTTTCATGAAGAAAATCTTCAGTTATTTTAATAATCCTCAAAGCTTTTGTAGACCTCTATAATCTCGACTACCGTTATTGCAAAACCTGTCAACTTTATATTCCCACCCTCAAGACAGCTCAGATTTGGAG
Source organism: Panthera pardus (assembly GCF_024362965.1). Taxonomy (NCBI): domain Eukaryota; kingdom Metazoa; phylum Chordata; class Mammalia; order Carnivora; family Felidae; genus Panthera; species Panthera pardus. The sequence goes on along the minus strand of NW_026526843.1, from coordinate 32,691,068 downwards.
GGAATATTCAGAAAGTGAAGATTGCATCTTAACATGGCAGATCCTCAATAGGTGTTTGTTGCTTGAATTGGTCTGTTTCTACCAGTCTACTGAAAACTTACATAAAAAATCAACAGTGAACTCCATGTGACCCAATCTGGTGGCCTTTTCGTAGCCTCATTTTGCTTTACTATATCTGTAATATTTGACATTTTTTTCTATCCTACTTCACTTTTTTTTTTTCTCTAAGAAGTTGGTGGCTCTCCCTTTTTTCACTCCCCAAATTTGGGCATTCACCTAGGTCTGTCCTCAGCTCATGACAAATGGCACGCATTCATGAGGAGGTAGTCTGCTATAATAAAAAGGGAGCCGAATTAGGTATATGAAGAACTGTATTCAGGTCCTAATTATGTTCCACACTAAATTTGTGACCTTTGACCAATCATGTAAGTTTTTGGATTCTCAGTGTCTCATCTGTAAACAAGGAGATAAAACTACTTGCCCTACCTATATTATAGGGTTATAATAAGGTTCAAAAGGGATAATGTAAAAACTTTGATAAGCATATATTACTATATAAATGGATATTACTTATGTTATTATAAGATAGCTAGATCATTGGCACTCTGAGACAGACTCTTTATGTGAAGCTAATTAGCTCCCAAGGGGATCAAACCATAACCTTGTACTACCCATATTTGAACAGACTAGTCTAACAGGCCCGGGCCAGGTAGAATACTTCTTTGCACATGTTCATCGTAACATCTAATTTTTCATTACTTTGGAGTGCGATTTCACAAACCTTTTGATGAGGATGCCAACTCTTCTGGCATTACGGTGTTAGTGGAAGTACTTTTGTATAGAATGTTAAATGCTTATTAAATATCTTTACAAGACTCTTGCATATACTAGGTCCTTGAAGCTGGATAAACTAGTAAGTAGTGTATAATCTCTAAAAAAAAAAACAACCCTGAATGTGTACTGCATATTTTACTGCAAGCATTTGAAGTTTATTTATATTATAGGAGCACTGGCCGTCAAGTTACTCATAAATTTCAGGTCCTCTTCCGTGGCATCTACGGGCAGATAGAGGGTCGTGCCAACCATCGTCTCTACCTGTGCTACCTCTACCTAAAGGAGTTGCTCCTCTTCCTCCAATTCCTTTACCTGGAATAAATGGTAAACCATTATCACCACCACTGTCATCTTCCTTCAAGGACCTCCTCCTCCATCATTACCTTTGTTGGGGTACCTTTTGTTCCAGGATCATCACTTGCTCTAACTTAAGGAATTAAGCAGAAATAAACATATGAAACTGAACTTCATCGATCAATTCTTAACCCCAGGACTTGATTCTCCTTGGAGAGAATCACATGGTCAAAGGCAAAACTTTGACTAAAGTTTATGGCATCTCCTAGCCATTGGTGATCACTAATGTGCAAATACCTGCACAGCTGTAGCCAAGTATGGTTCAGTGTTAGAGAACAGACTGCAGACTCTTTTGTTTTCCTTTGTGAGCTCACCACCTTACGCTTCTCCTTCAGACAGCATCTCCATAATCGGAAACTCCATAAAGCATATGAAATTCATGCAGAAGGCAAAGGGAAAGCAAGAAAGTTCTGTAAGGAGGATTGTATTAGTTTCCTAGGGCTGCCATAACAAATTATCGTAAACCGGGTGTCTTAAAACAACAAAAATTTGTCTCTCGGAGTTCTGGAGTACAGAAGTCCAAAATCAAAGTGCTGGCAAGGCCACACTCCCTCTGGAGGCTCCCGGAGACAAGCTCTTCCTTGATTCTTCCAGCTTCTAATGGCTATTGGCATTCCTTGGCAACCTCTCTCTCTGTTCCATTTTTACGTTGCTTTCCCCTCTTCGTGTCTGTAAACTCCCTCTACCTCTCCTTCACGAGGTGACTGCATTCAGAGCTCACCCAGATAGTCCAGAATAAGTACCTCCTCTTAAGATCCTTAACTTAATCACATCTTTTGCGATATAAGGTAATCACAGATTCTGGGGATTAGGGTCTTTTTGTCTCACCACGGTAATGTAGGAAACACATTCTTAAAGGCAATTTTGATTATTTTTACCATCTTGAAGTACTATAACTCTCTTAAATATAAACATAAATGTTTAAAAATTGTTTTGACCCTTGTTATCCTAGCTATTTTTAAGGTAATGATGTTTTCTGTTGACATTTAAATTTTTACAGTGTGTAATAGGTGACAACATTCAGTGGTGACCGTAATCTAATTTTTTTTGGTACATAGCATAGGAAAGTGCCTTCTTTCCTGAATATTATTTTTTTTAATCATCATCAAACAATGTATCTTTTAAAAAGCTTATCTCTCTCTCTCTCTCTCTCTCTCTCTCTCACACACACACACACACACACGCACACACAAGCTGATCACAAAAATTTCTCAATACTCATGAATTAGGAACTCATTTTCCAATGAAAATGCACTTATCCAGGCCACCATATGGGGAAATAACTCATCTATGTGTATAAAGTGTATTTATTTTGAGAGAGAGACAGAGCGAGCTTAAGAGCAGAGGAGGGGCAGAGAGAAAGGGAGAGAGGATCCCAAGCAGGCTCTGTCCTGTCAGCGCAGAGCCCAATGTGAGGCTCAAAACCACAAACCACAAGATGACCTAAGCCAAAGCCAAGAGTTGGATGCTTATCCGACTGAGCCACCCGGGCACCCCTGGACTGTAGACTTTTACCTTACTTCTGACCACGGATAAATCTAGCTAGACTCCTCCTTGCTCCAAACCACGAGATGACCTGAGCCGAAATCATTTCATTATTTTTAAAAATTTACTGTATTTTTGGGGGTGCCTGGGTGGCTCAGTCAGTTAAGCGCCTGACTCTTGGTTTTAGCTCAGGTTATCTCGTGATTTATGGGTTCGAGCCCCACATCGGGCTCTGCACTGACCGTGTGGAGCCTGCTTGGAATTCTCTCTGCCTTTCTCTCTGCCCTTCCCTTGCTTAGGTGCTCTCTCTTGTGTGTGTGCTCTCTCTGTCTCAAAAATAAATAAATAAACTTAAAAAAAAAGAAATAAAAAATAAAAATTTGTTTATTGAATATTTGCTCAGCAAAAAAGAGATCTTGTGAATTAGTATCACATGTGCTATGGCTCAGTTTATTTGACTTTGTTGCATAATCTGACATAGGAACTCATTTCTTTTCCTTGTCATGGCACTTTATTGATTTTGGTTCTCCAGACAGCCTTTCTGCTCTCTGTTCTAATAAAGCATGGATCTCAGGATACTCTCCTTGCTTTTGAACCGCTTAAAGACATTTCTGCCCTCCTGCTCTGATTCCACGCAATAAATCTATTTTAGCTGAATTTCTTGGTGTTTTTGCTGAGATGCTGAATGAACATCTGTGTCTTTTTTCCCGCTAGAGAAGCACAGAGAGTGAAAGTTTTTGAACATTAAATGCCTTGGTGTTTAAAAATTACGAGTACACCTTGCCCCGGTTGGTGGCTGGGAGGCAGCATTCTCCTTCCATTAATGAGGTGATATCTAGGAGACCGAGCTGGGCAAGCTTGATGAGGTGATGTTTCTTACCCTCCAAACTAGAGAACCCAAGGAAGGAATTGGAGAAAGGAATTTTTAAATATATATAGCATCCTGGGCAACCCCCCCGAGTAACCTGTACAAGAAATTAAAATCCTGCCTAGGTTTTCAGGTTGGCCTCTGAATAGCACAGAAATAAAGCAGAGCAGAGTTTTTCAAGGCCTGTGAGAACCAAATTGTCATTCGAAACATAGCCCGCAAAAGTATGCCATGACCTGAGGGTAAATCTAAACTGCTTCCTAAAGTATAAGCTGTAAGTAGGATCCAGATACTCAGAACATAATACCCACATGTCCAGGATACAATCATAAATCACTTGTCATACAAAGAACCAGGAAAATCTCAAGTTAAAAAATACAATTAACACGGCACCAGTGAATTGCTCTCTCTAATCAAGTGTCTGTTCAAATATCTCAAAGAAGCCTTCCCTATTGCAGTAGGGAAAAGAGATCAGACTCATCCCCAAATATAACAAGGACAAGTGGAGCCTCATAGCCATGTGAGGGGATCAGTAGATGGAAAGTTACTAACAGAGTAGGAGAATTTTTTTGTAGATTTTATTTTTAAGTAATGTCTACACCCAATGTGGTGCTTGATCTTACAAGAGTCACATACTCAGGGTACCTGGGTGGCTCAGTCGGTTGAGTGTCCAACTTCGGCTTAGGTCATGATCTCATTCAAGCCCTGTGTGGGGCTTTGTGCTGACAGCACGGAGCCTGGAGTCTGCTTTGGATTCTGTCTCTCTCTCTGCCCCTCCCCCATTTGTGCTCGCGCTTTCTCTCTCTCTCTCTCTCAAAAATAAATAAACAAACTTTAAAAAACAGATTCTCTCTCTCCCCAAATTAAAAAAAAAAAAAAAAAGAAAGAGTCACATACTCTACTGACCGAGCCAGCCAGGTGCCCTAAGGGTAGGAAAATTCTTTAATTAATTAATTGAATTTAATTTTTAAAAATTCGTGCTCGCTTCGGCAGCACATATACTAAAATAATTTTTAAAAATTTGTTTATTTATTTTCAGAGAGAGAGCGCACAGAAGAGTGAGTGGGGGAGAGGCAGAGAGAGAGAGAAAGAGAGGGGGAGAGAGAATCCCAAGCAGGCTCTGCATTGTCTGCACAGAACCCGACACAGGGCTCAGTCCCACAAACCATGAGATCATGGCCTGAACCAAAATCTAGTCAGAAGCTCAACGGACTGAGCCACCCAGGTGTCCCAGGGTAGGAGAATTCTTGCTGGAGATAGGCCAAGGATTTATACATCAAAGGTAGGGGATGAGGAACTTGCTCAGATATCAAGGGTGGGGGATTTTTCTCTGAACTGTTTTAGCAGGATTCTGGTTTTGTTATCAGGGTATCAGGGTGTAAAATGAGTTGGAGAAAGTGTTCCCTCCTCTTGCATTACTTTGGAAGCGTTCGAGAAGAATTGGTATTAATTCTTTAAACATTCGGTAGAAATCGCCAGGAAAGCCATCTGGTTCTGGGCTTTTGTTTCTTGACAGGTTTTTAATTACTGATTCAATCTCCTTAGTAGTAATCAGTATGTTCAGATTTTTTGTTTCTCCATGAGTTAGTCTTGGTAGATTGCATGTTTCCATGAATTTATCCATTTCTAGGTTATCCAATTTGTTGGTATAGAATTACCCATTGTAATCTCCTCTGGTTTTTTGTATTTCTGTGGCACCAGATGCAGCGTCTCTTTCATTTATGATTTTATTTATTTGAGTCCTCTCTCTTTTTTTTCTTGGTGGGTATAGCTAAATGTTTGTCAATTTTGTTTATCTTCTAAAAAACTAGCTCTTTGGGGCGCCTGGGTGGCTCAGTCGGTTGAGCGTCTGACTTCGGCTCAGGTCATGATCTCACAGTCTGTGAGTTCGAGCCCCGCATCGGGCTCTGTGCTGATGGCTCAGAGCCTGGAGCCTGCTTCAGATTCTGTGTCTCCCTCTCTCTCTGCCCCTCCTCTGCTCATGCTCTGTTTCTCTCTGTCTCAAAAAGAAATAAAAACATTAAGAAAAAAAATTTTTTTAAATAAAATGAAAAAATAAAAAACTAGCTCTTTGTTTCATTGATTTTTTTTCTATCATATGTTTGGTCTCTATATCATTTGTTTCCATCCTGATCTTTGTTATTTCCTTCCTTCTACTAACTTTGGCTCCATTCACTCTTCTTTTTCTTGAGGTATAAAGTTAGGTTGTTGATTTGAGCTCTTTCTTGCTTTTTGATGTAGGCATTTATTCCTCTGAACTTTTCTCTTAGAACTGCTTTTGCTGTATCCAATAAGTTTTGGTATGTTGTGTTTCCATTTTCATTTGTCTTAATATATTTTTGATTTCTCTTGATTTCTTCTTTGAATCAAAGAAGATCGGTTGTTCAATAGCATGTTGTTTAATCTCCATGTGTTTGTGAATTTTCCAGTTTTCTTCTTGTAATTGATTTCTAGTTTCACCCTGATAGGGTCAGAAAGATGGTTGATATAATTTCAATCTTCTTAAATTTATTAAGACTTGTTTTGTGGCCTAACATATGATCTATCCTGGAGAATGTTCCATGTCTGCTTGGAAAGAATGTGTACTCTGTTGTTTTTGGATGGATTGTCTGTATATGTCTGTTAAGTCCATCTGGCCTAATATGTCGTTCAAAGCCACTGTTTCCTTAGTGATTTTCTGTCTGGATGATCTATCCATTGATGAAAGTTGGGTTTTAAAATCCCCTACTATTATTATATTGCTCTCTATTTCTCCCTTGAGGTCTGTTAATATTTACTTTATATACTTAGGTGCTGTTATGTTGGGTATATCAGCCATTATTTCTTTAAACAAGTTTTCTGCCCCTTTCTCCCTCTCTTCTCCTTCTGGACTCCAGTGGTGTGTATAGTATTTCTCTTTGTGGTATTTATAACCCCCATAGACTTTCTTCTTCAATTTTCATTCTTTCTTATTTTTGCTCCTCTGATTGGATAAGTTCAATTGATCTGTCTTCTAGCTCAATGATTCTTGTGCTCGTTCGTGTCTGTTGTTGAGGCTCTCTTTCAAATTCTTTAGTCCAGTCATGGTATTCTTCAGTTCCTAAATTTGTTTCCTTTTTATGTTCTCTCTTCGTTGAACGTCTCATTTTATTCCTGCACTCTTTTCCTGATATCATCGAATTGTTCATTTGTGTTCTCTTGTACCTCTTTGAGCATCTTTAGAACAATTACTTTGAATTATTTGCAGAGAAATTGCTGGACCTTCGTTTGTTGTATGCGGTGGGTGTTAGTCACTGGAGGTTTACTCTGGTCCTTTGGTGGAGACATGTTTCCCTGATCCTTTGCCATCCCTGTAGCTTTGTATAGGTGTCTCTGCATTTGAGCGAGCAGTTACGTCTTTCAGACCTTATGGACTGATTCTTGTAAGTGAAGTCTTTTGCCTTTGGGCAGGGTATGCGGGACTACGCTGTGGGATCCCCGGTCTGGTGGTGTGGGGCACCTAGTGCAGGGGCATGTGCGGCACTAGGTCTAATCGGGGATGATGCCTCCTTGGCTTAGGATGCTGTGGCACATAGCATCAACAACTGTATGGTCCTTTGCGAGCACCATGGGGTCTGCAGTGGCTGGAAGAGCCAATTCTGGTAGCCAGGGACCAGGGCAGGATCCAGTGGTGGCTGGATCCAGTGGTGTGTGCACACTGGGCCGCAGGGGCCAGCTGCAAATGCCTATGTAGCAGCAGGGTCCAGTTACAGACACCCACATAGTAGTGATAGGGGGTCAGGGCAGGCAGCAAGGACCATGGCCAACTACGGGCTCACTGGCAGCTGTGGAGGCCCTGGATTTTGGCATGTTCTCCTATTGTTGCATTCTTTCCCCTGGCCATGCAGAGAGCATTGGAGGCTGGTGATGGGGTTGGGCTGGATGTATGCAGGTGCATAGCTGTAGGGTTTGGGGGAGGGACTCAGGTGACTGGCATCTGGAATGCAAAAAATAGTTGGCAAAATACCTTCGGGGTATCTGTGGTGTCTGTGCTGGTTGTTGGCTTCACCAGCGATGAAATCTGCTGAGTCTGTCTGCGTTGCAGTTCTCTGTACCGCAGTGGCTATTTGAAGATAAATGTGTGCCTCATGGCTTGACCCGAAGTCCACCTCATGTCTTGTCCCAGATGACGCTTTTAAGAGTCCCTTATCATCCGCACAGTTAGAAAAGCAGATATGATAATGGGACATGATCTGAGAATACCTGAGAACTTGGATAAATATGGATAGTAGTTTCACTGGTTACTTGGAAACAGGAAAACAAAGAAGGTGTTAAGCTGATGAATGTCAATTATAGGAAAGCAGACAAAAGTATTATATAGTTTACATTTTCCTCATCGGTTGGGGGGGGGGGTAGAAACCCAGGCCTTCCTAGTTGGATCACCAGCAAAGGTGATGACATTGAAAAGCGACCCCAGACACCCAGGTAATTCACATTCCTTTCTTGCCAGCTGATAATACTCATGTCATGTCTCCCCTGGGACCCAGAAGCAGAGTGTTTTCATTTTACAACCCCATGTGTGATGTTGTGCACTGGCTACTTCCCAGAATTCTGCAACTGGCAGCTGCACGGAATCCTGCTACCAGAAGGCTGTCCATTGAATCTAGCAAACACTTCAGAGTCTGGAAGATCACATACAGTGTTATGGTGACCAAGGAAAGATGTTTACTGTCACCCCACAAGGATGAAAGAACTAAGGACTTTGGAGACCTGTCAGGAAGGGTTGATAATGATTGCATGTGAAGCTTTCCATTAAAGGTAAGCTGGCAGAAGTTGCAGTGGTGTCCCAAGAAGATGGGTGAATCCCTTGTTGATTTCACCAGTGATTAGTAGATGTTTTCTCTATGGTCCTCTGTGTTTGTTGGCCTGGATCTAAGGGCAGATCAAATTCACCCTCTGGTCCTAACCACCTTTGTCTTGGCTCTTTGCTGATTCTTTATTTTGTTTTTTTTTAAGACTTATTTTACTTTTAGAGAGAAAGAGAGTGTGAGTGACAGAGAGAAGCAGAGGAAGAGAGAGAGAGATCTTAAGCAGGCTCTGTGCTCAGTGTGGATCCCAACGCAGGACTCTATCCCGTGACTCCGGGACCTGAGCAGAAATCAAGAGTTGGATGCTCAACCAACTGAGCCACCAGGAGTCCTGGCTCTTTGCTGATTCTTAAAATTCATATTAAGGAAAGTGCTATAGTAGGGCAAGGGCAGACTATTACTCAAATATTAGCTGCAACTACTCAGTTTTGGTAAACTCCAGAGAAGATAAAGAAAACATGACGAAATTTTAAAAACTACTGTGTCAGTTGCTCAGTTAGAACTATTTTCTTTTCTTTTTTTTTTTTTTTTAATGTTTATTTATTTTTGAGACAGAGAGAGACAGAGCATGAACAGGGGAGGGGCAGAGAGAGAGGGAGACACAGAATCTGAAACAGGCTCCAGGCTCCGAGCTGTCAGCACAGAGCCCGACGCGGGGCTCGAACTCACGGACCGTGAGATCATGACCTGAGCCGAAGTCAGACGCTTAACCGACCAAGCCACTCAGGTGCCCCAGTTAGAACTATTTTCTAAAGGGAATACCCCCTACTCTAGAAAACCTATGAAAGGGACAAAAGAAGAAGGGAAACTGTCAATATTGCCAGAAATCAAGATATTAAAGGGGGGATTATAGAAAGACGCTCTAAAAGATGCAGGAATTACATAAATAGGAAAGCTCAGAAAGCTAGGAAATCATTGACAAATAGCTTAAAAATTTGACTGATTTATGGAATCCTAAGTTGGGAATTGGTGTTACTGGTGCTCCTTGTTTTGCAATTTTGTCAGGAATTTCTCACATTCCATTTGGTGATAGATCAATGTAGGGTGTTGGTATCTTGGATCAGCCTCTTTGCTTTTACCTTCTCTCACTTGTTCCATTTCATCCATGTTCCCATATTGACAGATCCTCTGACTGAAGAACATGTTTCCGTGCTTTCTCTTGGTTCTTCTGTACACCTGTTGTGTGTCCAGCCGTGCACCTTAAAGACTACCATATTCTGTACTCCAAATGGAGTTTCTGTGGAGCTCCTCCGAAGGTAGTATCAGAATTGGTTACTACGTGTCCACCAAAAGAAAGGAAATAGGGTAGAATGGCGGTCTCACAACATCATAGGAAAGCACCCTAAGTTGAAGCAAATCAATGCATTATTTTGGGCCCTGGGAAATAATGATACTTGTTATATGCAAAATATAGAGCCCATAAAAATATTTTACCAAAGGGATAAACCACGGCCATGTGTAAAACAATCTCCATTGTCAAGAGCTCAATTAGAAGGAATGAAACTAACTATAAAAGAATTAGAATAAAAGAAGAGATAATTTTCAAAAGGCGCTTACCATGTAATACCCTCATACTTCCAATAAAGAAGGAAGTGAAATTTGATAAAGATGGTTGCCCACTATATAGATTCGTACAAGATGTTAAAGAACTAAGAAAAATTTGGTGTTCCATCAATCCATGCAACTACTCTGACTTTGGTAACTTTGTATGCCACGTTTTTCTCTGTGGTTGATTTATCTTCTGCATATCTGGTAATCATAGAGATTATAGTGAGGATTACAATGGTGATTATGATGGGAAAGACAGTGAAGATATTGATGCTGCTACCAGGGTGATAATAGTAGTGACTATGATGAATATTAATTTTTTTTAAATTTTTTTTAACGTTTATTTATTTTTGAGACAGAGAGAGACAGAGCATGAACGGGGGAGGGTCAGAGAGAGAGGGAGACACAGAATCCGAAACAGGCTCCAGGCTCTGAGCCGTCAGCACAGAGCCCGAAACGGGGCTCGAACTCACGAACCGCGAGATCATGACCTGAGCCGAAGTCGGACGCTTAACCGACTGAGCCACCCAGGTACCCCATATGATGAATATTAATGAACAATCTGACGAGGCTGGTGAGGATGACGGGAGTGATAATGGTGCTGATGAAGGTGATGATAATAATGAATATGATAACGATGGGGATAATCACAATGATAGCTTTGACAATGATAATGCTAATTGTGATAAAGGTGGTGATGATGGTGGCAATATGAAGCTGCTGCTGATGACAGTGATGACATACATGAGGATGATGGATAGGATAGTGATGGTAATGGTAGAGAGAAGGGTAAAAAAAGGATGATGGTGGTGATGAAGATGAGGATGATGGTAATGACGATGGTAATTTTAATTGTAACGATAATGAAAAGAATGGTCATGGTGAGGATAATGATAGCATTGATGATGATGCTAGTAATAATTAAGACGATGGTGATAATCATGGTGATGATGATGATGAAGATGGCGGTAGTGATGATGATGATGTAGGGAATACTAGAATGACGATAAAGAAGGAGATGATGATGGCAAAGGTGGTAAGAATGAATATAGTGGGATAGCGATGATGATGGTGACGATGAGTGCAAAGCTGCTGAAGACAATGGTAGTGATGAAAATGAGGAGAATCAACGATGAGAATGAGGATGATGCTGGGAAGAAGATGATGGTGACGATGGAAGCGTTGGAGATACTGTGGACAATAATTGTAACAATGACTATGATCATGATGGCCGTGAGGTGGTGATGAAGGTGATGACTGTGATGATAATGTAGATAACGATAATGATGAAGATGATACTGGAGATAAGGTTACCAATGAAGAGTGTAAACGATGATGGTGATATATTCATGATAAAGATGATGATGATAGTGGTTTCGGCGGTGAAGATAATCTAATGAAGATGAAGGCTATGATGGAGAAGATAAAGATGGTGATGATGATGAAACGAGTTGATGTCCATGATGGCGATGATGATCATGATAATGGTAAAGCTGACGGTAATGAGGACTTTGGAAATGATGGTGGTAATGATAAAAATGGCGATTATAATGATGATCGTGAGGTTGATGATGATGATGATAATCATGACAATTGTGATGATAGCAGCAATGATTGGGATGATCATGGTCATGAGGATAGTGCAAATCATAATTAAGATGATGGTGGTGATGAGGAAGATATAAAAGAAGCTGATGATGACGGTGGTGAGATAAAGATAATGATTTTGATTCTACTGATGACGGGGATGAGTGCAAAGATGATGAAAATGATGGCAATGCTGAATAGGAAGATAATGGCGATGCTAATGGGGGGAATGTGAAAATGATTAGGGTGATATGATGGTAATGATGACGATGTTCATCATGCTGGTGATGAGGACGATAATGGTGATGATGAAGATTTCGTGGATGATGATGATGGTGATGATAATCGTGATGAGTATGGTGATGATGATGATGACAGTGATGGCGGCAATGTTAATGGTGAGGACGATGGTGATGGTCATGCTGATGATTAAGGTGATGGTGATGGTGATGAGGAAGATGATAATGGCAATAAATGTTGAAGATGATGATGGCGATGGACCTGGTGATAATCACAGTGACGGAGGGGATGCTGTTGTTGATGATGGTGATTTTGTTGGTGATGATGGTAAGGATGGTGAAGATAAGTGTGAAGAGAATGAAGATGATGAGGATGATGGTAAAGATGATGAAATGATGGCGATGTACACGTTGGGGGTGATGATAGCCATGATGGTGAGAAATATGGGGAAAATAATGTTGGTGATGATTATAAAGATCATGGCATTGATGACGATGATGACAAGAATCTGATGATGTTGAATCTTATGATCAGTGCGAAGATGGTGACGTGATGATGATGATGATAACGATGATGATGATTTTGATACTATTGGTGGTAATGGTGATAATTATGGAGATGAAGATAATGCTGATTGTGATAACGATGACTATGCTGGCAATGGTGAGCATGAGGATGGTGGTGGTGATAAATATGAAGATGATGGCAATTGGTAATAATGATGTGGAAAATGGTAATAACACAGATGATGATGATGGTGAAAGTGGTATTAACACAGACGATAAACATGGTCATGATGCCAGTGACGATGATGCTGGTGATAATGAGGATGATACAAAGGGTGATTGACGATGGTGGTGATTATGATTATGGTGAAGGTAAAAATAGTGATGGTGCTGATGAAAGTGACAACTGTGGTGGTTTAGATGACAAAGATGGTTGTGACGGTGTATTAGTTTGTTTGGGCTGCCATAACAAAATACCACAGACTGGGTGGCTTAAACAACAGAAATTTATTTTCCAACAGTTCTGGACACTGGCCGTCTAAAATCCAAGTTCCGGCAGGGTTGGTTTCTGGTGAGATCTCTCTCCTCACCTTGCAGATGGACACCTTCTCACTATGTCCTCACATGACTTTTTCTTTGTGCATGAACAGAGGACAGTGAGCCCTTTTGTCTCTTTCTCTTCTTATAAGGACACAAGACCAATAGGAATAGAGAGCCCTACCTTTATGACCTCATTTAAGGCCCTGTCTCCAACTACAGTCACCTTTGGGCTTAGGGCTTCAACCTATGAATTTCGGGGGCATAAATTAGTCCGTAACAGAAGCTGACAATGATAATGAAGATGATGGTGAGGGGTGATGACGATGAGGATGACCATGGTTATAATGAAGATGGCAATGAAGTTGACGATCATGACAGTGATGGTGAGCATTACGATGTGAATAATGACGGTGATCTGCTGCTGGTGATAGAGATGAGGGTTTTGATTATTATGAAGTTTCTTTTGATTATGAAGATGATAGTCATAATTGTGTAGGTGATAGTAATAATGATGAAGATGATGTTAAGGGTGATGATGATGGTGAGGAGGATGATGTTGATCGTCATGGCGATAGAGATGATGATGGCAATGGGGAGAGAGAAGGAGAGATGAGTAGGTAGAGCATAGGGGACTTTTAGCGCAGTGAAACTATTCCGTATGGTCCTGTAATGGTGGATAATATATTTAAATCTATAGAATGTTTAAGACAAGAGTGAACCCTAATGTAAACTATGAACTTGAGTTAATAATGATGTATCCATATTGCCTCATCATTTATTACAAATTTACTGTATATTGTAAGATATTAATAGTAGGGGAAACTCTGTGTGTGTGTGTGTGTGTGTGTGTGTGTGTGTGTGTGTGAGAGTGGAGGTGTTGGGATATATGAGAACGCTGTACATCCTGCTCAAGTTTTAGACAAACTCACAACTGTTCTAAAAAGTAAAGTGCATTGATTTTTCTTTTAAAAAGTCAACCAGCCTAAAAATGAGCCAGAAAGAAAGAACAGATCAACAATAGAAGAGTCAAGGTTAGATGGATATCCAACTTTTCAATAGTATTCTGGACTCAAGAAAGCAATGGAGCTATTAATTTTTAAATATTGAGAAGGGGTGCCTGGGTGGCTCAGTCGGTTAAGCGTCCAACACTTGATTTCAGCTCAGGTCCTGATCTCACAGTTCTCTAGTATGAGCCCCATGTCGGGCTCTGTGCTGACAGTGTGAAGCCTGTTTGGGATTCTCTCTCTCCCTCTCTCTCTGCCTCTACCCTGCTCTCTTTCTCTCTGTCAAAATAAATCAGTAAACATTAAAGATAAATAAATATTAAGGAAAATAACTTTGAGCCTAGAATTCTTATCTAGCTAAATTGTTGTTATTCATATATGAGGGAATAATAAAAATATTCTTTGGGATACTAGGCCTTAGGGGGTTTGTTACACAAGAACCCACACTGAAAACTGGAACAGAAGAAGTACTCAAATGAAAATAGGTAATCCAAATGATAGTCCTAGAAACGTAGCAAGTTAGGATGATCAAATTTCTTAACTAACTTTTTGATGCTTTAAAAATAAAATAAAAATGGGGCGCCTGGGTGGCTCAGTTGGTTAAGCGTCCGACTTCGGCTCAGGTCATGATCTTTCCGTTTGTGAGTTCAAGCCCCGCGTCGGGCTCTGTGCTGACAGCTCAGAGCCTGGAGCCAGGTCATGATCTTGTGGTTTGTGAGTTCAAGCCCCGTGTCAGGCTCTGTGCTGACAGCTCAGAGCCTGGAACCTGCTTCGGATTCTGTGTCTTCCTCTCTCTTTGCCCCTCCCCTGTTCACGCTCTGTCTCTCAATAATAAATAAACGTAAAACAATTTTTTTTAAATAAAATAAAAATAATTTCGGGACTAAGTAGAAGAAAAAGTGAACACATATTCATAAAAATCCAGACTCATCCCCATTATGTTACTATGATCTATGATTTTAGTTATGGATTTTTATGATATTAGTATCTTGAAGAAATTAAGAAAAGCAAAATATACATGAGTACGATTCTTAAGGGCAAACACCAGAGAACACTAAAAACATCGTAACTTTTAAAACAATAGAGAGAAGATTTAAAAAAATTAGAAAAAATAATATAGAGAAGAAAACACTGTCCAATAGAAAGCACTTAGTCGATACAGGAGAAATGAGAAGGACATCTGTAGTTTCATCTCATTCTGGGCATTTAATAAAAGCTTATTCATCAGTGTAAATTCATTTAGTCCAACCTTAAGAAAGTCAGATTTCCTCTTCTTTCAGATACCAGTTACCAAACATGAAGTTTTCAAGTCCCT
Source organism: Panthera pardus (assembly GCF_024362965.1). Classification (NCBI taxonomy): domain Eukaryota; kingdom Metazoa; phylum Chordata; class Mammalia; order Carnivora; family Felidae; genus Panthera; species Panthera pardus. The sequence continues at coordinate 32,675,961 of NW_026526843.1, read as the reverse complement.
AAGATTTTAATATTTTATGAGGCTGCTTCTGCTTAGCTATAAAAAATTAGTGCAAACGTAGCTGGTATCCAAATTATGGTATCCATAATTTGTGTTCTGATCCTTGCTCCAAGCACAGTCTTATGCTCTGGTCATAAAGAAATAAAGATATATGCATATGCTCTGTGTGTGTGTGTGTGTGTGTGTGGTTTAGTTGCTAAGGATAAATACAGATATTTTTTACTTAAAAACAGCCTGTTAAAAAGAAAAACAAAGGAACCCAAGATGGTCTGTTGGCTACTCTCCTTTTGGTCACTAGAGGGAGATCATGATTCATTTTTACTCGATTGAAAATGCATAATTGCAACTCTTAAGAGAAGTGAACCTGTTTTTTCCATTCTTCCTACTCTGAGCCAATATTTTCTTTCCAGGGAATCACTGTCCTTCTACTTGGTCCAGAGGCTCTGGAAGTCTAGATATGTTTAAGAGGATTAATCTGTGCCCCAGGACATAATGGAAGCTAACAAAGTTTACATATGTTGTTCAGGCACCAGAGATGCTAAATTACTTTGCCGTAGCTAGAGTCATGCTAAGCTTGTGGCAATGAAAATGCTAGCTGGCTGGCTAGCTGAGCCGTAGGCCCCTTCTGCCCCCTCAAACCCCACTGTTATTTCTGTAGCCTGGATTTAGTGAGGCAGCCAGCGGTGAAGGAAAATTTGGTTTTTCCAGTTACTGCCCAAAAAATGCTATTTCAGTTCAACATCTGTCAGAGTTTAGTAGCCTCCTAAAGGCGACGGAGAAGCAACGACTGAATTTTTGTTTTAAATAAGGATTTTATAATTGTGATATTAGAGGGTATTATTTGATTATCTGAATGTAGGCATGCCTAGAAAGTAAAGAGCCTAGGAAGGTCCACAAGGAATATTCACGACCTTCCAATTAAGAATATAAGTTACAATTCAGTAGGGGGATAGCATTTTTTACCCATAGAACAGGTCTGAGACTCAGAAGTGCAGGGAGCCTTTTTATCTTTTTGCCACTAAGACACCTTGGGACACACACAAAAAAGTTTAGCTACACTTAGGGGAGGCTAGAACCTGAGATACCTGGAATTGGGCAGATGCTGGAGGGAAGACCCAGCTTCAAGTGATAAAAATAAGGCTGCCTTATTTCTAACCTGAGAGGGAGGAAGCCAAAAGGTGGGCTTGTATGAGAGCGGGTGTGGTATTGGCTGGTAGGAGAGTAAGCAGGTTTGTTGGTTTTTTTTAAGACAACATTTGTTGTTGACTGCTTTCTCTGTACCTCGAGTATTAAAAAAACAATCATGTCAATATAGCACCTTAAAAATATTGTTGAGGAAGCATCACTTTTTGGAGAATGCTTTTCTCTTGTTCTTTCCTTAACTAAGCTTCTAGGAGTATGGTATAGGCAGGCTCAGGGGCGCCTGGCTGGCTACTTCAGCATCTGACTCATGATTTCCATTCCGGTCATGATCCCAGGGTCGTAGGATCAAACCTTGTGTCAGGCTCCGCGCTGAGCCTGGAGCCTGCTTGAGATTCTCTCTCTCTCTCTCTCTCTCTCTCTCTCTCTCTCTCTCTCTCTCCCTCTCTCTCTCTCTCTCTCCCTCTGCCCCTTTCCCTGACTAGCACAAGTGCTCGCTCTCTCTTTCTCTCAAAAAGAATAGACAGTGACAGGTTTATAGTCAAAGCAGGCTGTTGACATAGAAAGTGTGGGTTCAGCAAAAGAGGTCCCAAAGGGTGGACCCAAAAAACCCCAACAGGGAACCTAAGAGCAGCTGTTAATAACTGGGGCACAGAGTCAGAGTTAGTATGACTCAATATTTATTTATTGACGAAATCACCTAGCGCTCTTTTTAGCCTTCTTCACAGAATTAGTTCCAAAACCTGTGGGAGAAGCTGCTGGTTAGGGACCGTGGTGATGACCGAGGATGATGAGAGACAGGACCTTATCAACCCCAAATATTCAGACTGGTGTTACTGCCTGTTCGGCCTACTGTGAACCCTCACAGCAGAATGTGGTTGTTCTCAACCCTGGATATACGTTAGAATCGCCTCTGGTATTTTTAAAAATATCACCATTCTGGAAAACTTCTTTTTTTTAATTTGAGAGAGAGAGAGAGAGAGAGAGAGAGAGAGAGAGAGACAGCACACAAGCAGGGGAGAGAGAGAGAAAGAGAGAGAGAATCTCGAGCAGGCTCTGCATTGTCAGCACAGGGCCCGACACGGGGCTTGATCCTACGACCCTGGGATCGTGACCTGAGCCAAAATTGATCCCATGACCCTGGGATCATGTCCCGAGTCAACAGCAAGAGTCAGCTGCTCAACCGACCGAGACGCCCAGGTGCCCCTCTGGAAAAACTCTTTAGCAATCTATATAAAGTTGAATATACACATACACTGCAATCTTACCCCTAGATATAAAGCAGAGTTTCCCATCCTTTTTCCATGATCACCCCCCAGGAGCCTTTTCAGACGTTTTGTTCCTTATCAGGCCCTCCCTGCCATGAAACTTGAATACTTTCAGAATACTATGTTATTCTTCCCTGCGCCCACTCCTTCTCGTTCTCCATCTCATTGCCATCCTGTTTTCTAACGTCCACCCCATGATGAAAGCAGGAAAGGACTAATACCAAGTACGAATATCAAGCTTGTAAGATATAGGTCAGAAGTACTTATCCGTAGTAGCTTATCTTCTCCTGCTCCTTCAAGTTAGACCAAGCAACCTCTGCCCTCTAGACTCTCTCCGTGGACTCTGAGTACGTAGTCTTGTTTCTTGGAACATTTGGCATTGTTTTAGCTCGCATTTAAACTGTTTTGTTAAACAGCACTCCCATGATCTGATAAGTTGGAACTTATCTTAGTATTATTTCTACTTCTGGGAATGGGATTTCTGTCTTTTCCCAGAGCTAGAGACAATATAATCTCAGACTTGAAATTGTCCTCAAGATCACCTACTCTAACTTCCCCATGTGGTGTTTGAAATCCCACTGCAATATTCCTGCTAAGGAGTTATTGAGTTTCTGCTGGAATGCCTTCAGTGATAGGCAGTTTGCTATCTCCCAGAGGTGGTCCACGCCATTTTTTGTCTGGCTCTGACCGTTGGAAATGATTTGATGGTCTCTGAGGGCCTTCCTGCTCGAGGATTCTGCGGTTATGATAGTTTTATTACTCTCTGAGGCAGTGCTACTTAAAGCGTGGCCTGTGGACCCCCTCCACGTGGAAGGTGGGGCAGATGAAGATTCCTAAGCTTCCCCCTCAAGGTCGAGAGGCTACCGGTCATTAGTGCCCTTCTCCATATTTCTATAGGGTATGGATGGTGATACCGCCTTTCCTTTGAATTGGTCTTGGTGTTGAACTGTCCAGTCTCACCTGGATGTACGTGAAAGCAGGAATGCAGGGGACACGGTGTGATTTGCTCTAAGCTCAGAGCCTCTAAGGTGGCCATGCCCCTTCCTTTGTTCTAGGAGTGATATACTGCCCTACATTATTTGGTGACTGTGTTCAATGCCAAGCCCCAATTTTCTTTGCTCTGGCCCTACTCATCTCAGAGCGCTTCTAGCCTTTTTCCCTGAGATATTAGGAAGGCAGCATAAGCTCTCAGTGCCTCTGTGGAAATTCTTGATTTAATAACTGACTAGGGAGAAATGGCTCTTTTAACTAGGGATTTATATGATTATTCAAGCTCTGCGTGTTTTGTAGCACAAAAATGAACCAAGGGTTAAATTATATACCATTCGCTTTGGCTCCATTCAAATATATGCTGTCCCAGGTAATCTATGCTGTGAGATACCAGTGACTCTTGGGAGCCAACATTTATTTATTTTTTTTTAATTTTTTTTTAACGTTTATTTATTTTTGAGACAGAGAGACAGAGCATGAACGGGGGAGGGTCAGAGAGAGGGAGACACAGAATCTGAAACAGGCTCCGGGCTCCGAGCGGTCAGCACAGAGCCCGACGCGGGGCTCGAACTCGCGGACCACGAGATCATGACCTGAGCCGACGTCGGCCGCTCAACCGACTGAGCCACCCAGGCGCCCCGGGAGCCAACATTTATAAAGAGTTACTAACTTACTCATAGATAGTTTTCAAATAGTTTAAGTTTCCTTACCCAACAGAGCATCTTATTATCAAAATAAAACGCTGGTGAGGACTGGGTATTTTCCCAGGGACTTCTTAAAGGAATATAGAAATGATAAAATATTTGTTCCTCAACTGAAGTTGGTCATCTGCATGTAGGAGATAGCTTGTCACGTCGCAGCCCCAATGCCACACATGCCCGGTGACGGCATTAAGAAATAATCTGTCAGCAGCAGCGGGTGGAATAGACGCCACGGCTGTGTGGACGTCCTCCTATTCATGTTAATTTGCCGGTTGGAAAGGCAGGAAGGTGCTGATAAAGTCCCGAGCCAGACCTAGTGGTTGACAAGGAACAGCTCAGGACAATCCCTTTCCTATGCCTTTCCTCCACTGACACAGCCCGGCCAGTATACAGACATAGTTACAGGAACTGGGTCTTTGAGAAGCACTTCTCTCTGCTTAGGTAAACTTGGGGGTGAGATGATTTGGGCAGCCACTTTAGTTACTTCAGCCTAAAGGGAGACATGTGATTTTTATTACATGGAAAAACATAAAATGGAAGATTTTCAGAACGGATTTTTCTGTTCAGATTTAAATTTCTCACATCAATCAAATTGTTAAAAAGGGAACACATTCTGAGAATTTAGTTAGTATTAAGATTTGAGCTCTCTAGCTTGAGCAAATCACAGAAAATCTAATTAGCAAGCTGGGTGATTTGGTCGTGGCCTAAATTTAATGTGAAAAGCATCGAGCTTTAATAGACAGCATGTTTCAGTTTGAATTATCTAGATCTATGTATTTTCAGGAACATCTGAGAGAATATTTACAGATACTTGTAAAAAAAAGAGTTTATTTCCCTATGGCTTCGATGTAATTGATTGACTTTGTGAAGAGATGGGCGATATTTGAGAGTTTTGAAGACTTGTGTCATATCTGAGTAGAGATTAATTCAAAAGTTTTGAGAAAGAGATTTGCAAGTGCGAAAAGAGATTTCATGATTACTAGAGTAATTAATCTGATCTGTTTAAAAAGATCATTTAGGGGCACTTGGGTGGCTCAGTCAGTTGAACGTCTGGCTATTGATTTCTGCTCAGGGTATGATCCCAAGGTCATGGGATCGAGCCCCTGCTTAAGATTCTCTCTCTCTCTCTCTCTCTCTCTCCCTCTCTCTCTCTCTCTGCCCCTCTCTCCTGCTGGAACTCTCATTCTCTCTCTCTAAAAAAAAAATAAATAAGTAAAATCATTTAAACTATTAATGCAAAGATATGTCAGCCAAGATTTTTTGCTCAGATGCAACCCTTAAAATCTTGAGGGCATTAAGTAATCCGGAGTAAAAGAACATCAACATCGTGTGGTCTAACCAAAGGTTGTAAAGTGGAGTTAAGTGGAAGAACGTACTGGCTTTAAAAAGTACTGGCAAAAGTGTTAATGAGATTTATGGAAATAGTAGATGTGACTATTTGCGCAACAGGATTCCTAACTTCTTGTGTTTGTTGCTGCTGCTGTTGTTGTTGGTGGTGGTGGTGGTGGTGTTTATTTTATTTTATTTTTTTACCAGAGAGCAACACCTTCTAAAAATACTTGTGTTGCAGTTAAAAGCATATACGTAAGTGGAGGAAGGGACCACATCCAAGGTAATGCAGAAATGATAGGCCAAAATACTTTGAAGGGTTGGGTCACTAGACTGGTGATGCGTACCTTACGTCCACCGTGGGCTGACGAGGCTCACTTGTGTTACAAGAGATAGCTCAGAGGAATAGTCCAGGGCCCTTTTATAACAGTCCCGTACTGGCTGCCTAATAGTGGTAAGATCCCTCCCTAGACGGACACCACAGTCTCGTCCTCTGGAGGGCCTGTAGCGTAATTGGACGGGACACTCCAGCCTTGGAACAGGCAGGAAGGGAGCAGAGTGTACCGTCTGATCCATTCATTGAGAAAGAACGAGAGGGCTGAATTAGGCTATTCATTGGCAAGAAGGTGTTGATGTTGGAGTTGGTGTCGGGGGTGGGGGGGGCGTGCTTATAGTAAAGAGAGCAAAAGCACGACTCTTTAAATTTGTTCTGGGCGCAAAAGGAGGCCTTGAGTGAGGTTAGAAGCAATTCTGATCCACAAAGCCTGTGATTTCACAATTATTTTGCTCCGCTGGGAAAATGTTCTCCCCTTGCGCATGGGGAGCCTGGTTGGCTCATTCTATTCAAGCAGCGGGTTGTGAACAGCAGTGAAAATGAGCGAGATGAGGCCAGGCAGGCAGAGCTGTGGCCAAAGAGTCCCAGAGGCCCAGTGGCTGGGGTACAGTTTGCACAGATGTTCTTTGTAAGACAGTAGAGGTTTGGGAAGTAAACAGAGAACTCCTCCTCGGTGACATAATGTAGCCCTACTCACCCTACAGGACGTACCAGCATCTAGCCAGGCAGCATCTCAATTATGCAAAGTACAGTCTAACTTACTCGTGTTGAAAAAGTAACACACAGGTGGCCAGAGGTATGAGTTCTTTTTTTTCTTTTTCTCTTTTTTATTAACGTTTATTTATTTTTGAGACAGACAGAGACAGAGCATGAACGGGGGGGGGGGGGGGGGGGGGTCAGAGAGAGAGGGAGACACAGAATCCGAAACAGGCTCCAGGCTCTGAGCTGTCAGCACAGAACCCGGCACGGGGCTCGAACTCACGGACCGCGAGATCGTGATCCAAGCCGAAGTTGGACGCTTAACCGACTGAGCCACCCAGGCCCCTAGAGGTATGAATTCTTACAAATCCTTGATTACTTCCCACAAATACATAACTGAAATAAAAGCCTCTAATTAAAATATAAATTGGGGGATGCCTGGGTTTAAGCATCCAGCTCATGATTTCAGCTCAGGTCACGATCTCATGGTTTGTGGGTTTGAGGCCCGCATCGGGCTCTGTGCTGACAGTGTGGAGCCTGCTTGGGATTCTTTCTCTCCCACTCTCTCTGCCCCCCCCCCCCCATGCTCTCTCTCTCTCTCAAAAACAAAAACAAAAACAAAAAAAAACTAGGGGTGCTTGCGTGGCTCGGCCATTGAGTATCCAACTTCAGCCCAGGTCAGGATCTAGTGGTTTGTGGGTTTGAGCCCTGCATCGAGCTCTGTGCTGACAGCTCAGAGCCTGGAGCCTGCTTCGGATTCTGTGTCTCCCTCTCTCTCTGCCCCTCCCCTGCTTGGCGCTCTATCAAAAAATAAACATTAAAAAAACCCACTTAAAAACAGACAAATTGTAAGTTAGTGTAAAAAGGAAATCATAGCAACATGGATTTTTTTAATCTCTCTCTTCTATTCCCTAATTAACTTTCTATTCGTTTGCTCCTTCATTTTTTTAATTTATCAAATATTAATTTAGCATGTACTATGTACTAAATAATATGCCAGGCAATAGAGATACAGAAATAATAAATAAATAAATAAATAAATAAATAAATAAATAAATAGATAGATAAATAAATAGATAAATAAATAGAAATAATCAATCAATCCCTGCTTTGGAGACTTTACTGCCTTATAGAAAAACCATATGAGTAAATAGATATGCATAAGCCAATGGGATGAGGTGCTATGATAAAGATACACATTGAATACTGGGGGTGCAGAAAAGGAGTATGCAGGGGAGGAAAAGTAATTTTCCTTTTCCCTTTCTAGGTTCTTGGCTGAGACCCTTCTGTAATAAAAAGATTAACAGGAAAAAACCAAACAAGTTCAATGACATGTATACCTCTTGTGTACATGGGACATACCCAGGAAAACTGAGTTACTCCCCCAAATGGCCCAAGCCCTCACCTTATGCACCATTTCCAGCTAAAGACAATTGAAAGTGATTGGGGGCGGGGAGCCAGTTATGAGAGGTTTCCAGGAAAAGCACAGTAAACACGGATATACTTGTTATGCAGATTTAGATTGTCGTCTTCTCCATTGATGAGTTTCTAGGGATGTAGAGTCATCCTTTTCTTTCTGCTGCAGTCAGGAAGACACCCTTACAAATGGAAATCTCCCTTGCAAATGTTAATTTCTCTTACAAAATGGTAACTTCTACTCAGTTTTCAGAGCTTTTGCTGTGTCTGCTGTGGCTTAGAAGTAATCAGCCTCAAATAATGCTCATGCCAAAGAGACATTTTGGGGTGTCAAATTCTCCTGTTCAAGAGTCAGGAAAAGCTTCCCTGGGAAATTTATGTGTGAGTTAAGTCTTGTAGGCAGAGGAAACAGCAGGGATAAAAGTACAGATATGAAACAGTGTAATATGGTCAGGAAAGTGCAAGCAGTTCAGTGAGGCCGATGCCTAGAGGGTACAATGGAGGAGAGGCCGGAAATGAGACTAGCAAGGTTGATAAGGATTGGTTCAAGCAGGGCCTGTGCTCTAAGTTAGTGCTTTCCCTTTATTCTGAAATCTAAGGGGAGTCATTGAAGGGAAGTGAGTTGATCAGATTTATATTTCAGCAATTTGGAATAGGAGCTCGGTGGGAGAACGGATTCCCCAGGGCCAAACTATGATCCAGTGTCACAGGGCGATCTTGTTTTTCTTATTGCCAAGGTAGTGTCTTCAGTGTTTCTCTTTTGCACTGCTTACATTCAAAATCTGTAATTTTAGGGGGCGCCTGGGTGGCTTAGTCGGTTAAGCGTCTGGCTCTTGGTTCCGGCTCAGGACACGATCTTATGGTTCATGGGTTCGAGCCCCACGTCGGGCTCTGCGCTGGGAGTGCAGAGCCTGCTTGGGATTTTCTCTCTCTCCCTCTCTCTCTGGCCCTCCCCTGCTTGTGCTCTCTCCCTCTCTCTCTCTGCCCCTCCCCCGCTCGCATGCTCTGTCTCTCTCTCTCTCCCCCAAAATAAATAAACTTAAAAAATATTAAAATCTGTAATTATAGGATTTGGGTGAGGAAGAGAGGGATGGGCCTTCCAAAAGACTCCTAAATCTCTGGCTTGAGAGACTGGGTAGATACTGATGGCACAAATGGAGAGGGAAAGCAGGAGCGAGAGGGTTTCGAGCTTGAGAGAAATGGCTGGACTGGATGCCACAGGTGACAGGTACTACTTGAGTTGAAGTTTTATGTAAGTGCCTGGGATCACAAGGGAGAGTCTATACTATGGGGAGAGCATAGAGCTGAGGTCCGAGTCCTGGGTAAAGACAACATTTAATTGATAAGCAAAAGCAGTGCTTTCAAAAGCGTTATAGGACACAGCCGTACAGGTAGGAGCAAAACCATGGATGCCAAGGGGAGAGAGTTTGGAGACAGAGGGAATAGTCTATGCTGAGCAAATGCTGCAGACATCAAACAAAATAAGGGCAAAAAAAAAAAAAATACTGGATTTGGGGGCACTTGGGTGGCTCAGTCAGTTAAGCATCTGACTCTTGATTTCGGCTCAGGTCACCGCCTCACGGTTCGTGGGTTCGTGCCCCACATCGGGCTCTTGGTGTGGAGCCTCCTTGGGATTCTCTCTCTCTCTCTCTCTCTCTCTCTCTCTCTCTCTTTCTCTCTCTCTCCGTCTGCTCCCCTCAAAAGATAGAAATAAATGTAAAAAAATTCTTCCTGGATTTGGAAGTATGGAGGTTATTGGTGACCTTTAAAAAGTTTCAATGAAGAGGTAATGATATAAGCCCACATATCAGTAGATGGAGGAGTAAAGGGAAGGCAAGGAAGTAGAGACTGCTCGTTAAGAAATTTGGTGGGAAAAGAGTGGCAGTAAATAGGATTGCAGCCAGAAGAGTGGTTGAGGCGAAGGGAAGATTGTTTTTAAATGGAAAACACTTGAGCACATTCTTATTTTGAGAGAAAAGAATAAGTAGGCACAGAGCATTATCAAAGATAAAAGAGAAGGGCACATGGGTGTCTCAGTCAGTTGAGTGTCCGACTTCAGCTCAGGTCATGATCTCCTGGTTCTGAGTTTGAGCCCCATATTGGGCTCGCTGCTGTCAGTGCAGAGCCTGCTTCGGATCCTCTGCCCCCTGGCCCCCCTCCTGGCCTCTCTCCCACTCATGCTCTCTGTCTTAAAAATAAAACATTTAAAAACAGACCAGAGAGAGAAGGGGTACAGCGACGGAATAAAGTCAGGCCTCAGCAATAGGGGAACGGGTTAATGTCAAGGAGACGGGCATTCAGGTGGGAAAAACCAGTCTCAAATGGAAGAGGAACGTTTGTCCCACTGAGGCATGAGGTCAGAGTCCACAGAAATTCAAGCAATTTTGTAGGTGACGGAGGAGCGAGCTGAGGAACCTCTCATCTGACGGCCTTGATTTTCTCAGAGTGGAAAGCAAAAGTTGCTTCTGAAAGTGAGGCAAGAGGAAATAGACTTTATGGTTTGAGGATGGATTTGGGGATGTGGCCTGATGAGCAAGGTTGAGGGAATGACAAAGGAACAAAATAACTATGAAAATAAGTTCAAGAGAGGCACTGGCACCGATGGGCCATGAGAACAAAATAGACCAGAAAGGGACCGATAGATTTGAGATATATGGGAAAAGGAAAGGGATGAAACATCTGGTTGGGAAGTACTGGTAGATTTCTAAATGTTTTTTTTTAATGTTTATTTATTTTTGAGAGAGACAGAGACAGAATGCGAGTGGGTTAGGGGCAGAGAGAGAGGGAGACACAGAATCCGAAGCAGACTCCAGGCTCCGAGCTGTCAGCCCAGAGCCTGACGCGGGGCTCAAACTCATGAGCTGTGAGATCATGACCTGAGCTGAAGTCGGACGCTCAACCGACTGAGCCACCCAGGCGCCCCAGTAATGGTAGATTTCTTATGGGAAGTAATGGTAGATTTCTTGGAAGCAAAGGTAGAAACATCTGTACTAATATGAGGTTATGGTAAAACAAAACCAAACACAAAAACAAAAAACTAGACTATTGGCATTGAAATCTTACTGTATTTTTTAAAATGTAATCTCTACCCCCAATGCGGGGCTCAAACTCACAACCCCTGGGTCAAGAGTCGCAGTGCTCTCCCTGAGCATGCGGCTGAGCCAGTGAGGAGCCACCCCCCCCCCCCCCCCAATTTCTGAAGGTAGAATATTTCTGTTGCTGAAGAGTGGGTGGCCGAAGTAGAGGTGAGGCGTCTTGCCGCTGAGCAAGTCCAGCAGCTGTGAGGCCAAGGAGTTAAAGTCATTCTGGTTTGATGACAGAATTGAAGTCGAAAAGGAAACCCTGAACCTTAAAGTCCTCATTAACATGGAGGAGCTTGATCAAGCAAAGGTAATACAGAGGAACAGGTAAGGGGTCACAAACACTTATCCTTCAGAGGCCAGATCGGCAATGCCCACGAGTGAAAGAAAGCAAATTTAAGAGAGGGCATCCCATCTATAAGGAACAGCCCCTACTCGGATCCGGTGACAGTTGCCATTTGGAAAGATAGGCCTAAAATTGCTAGAAAGGTCCATTTTGCAAAGACACCTCAAATGCTTTTATGAGAAACGTGAAATCTCTGATTTTCCGATATTGGCAAACTAGTTTTTAAAAAATACCGTGAGGGGCCAAAGCATATCTTCAGCGTGAACCCAGCCTAAGAAGAGCTGGCAGCACGTACCTCTAGGGTAGAAAATAGTCTGCCCAGAGGACCGGAGACTCAAAGCAGAGCAGACTTGGAAACAATGGTGAATATCTCCTCCCCGCTCCCTAGGCCGGGGTGGGGGGTGGGGGGTGGGGGGTGGGGTGGGGCGGCTATTACTAATTAGACCGGGTATACGACAGGGTTTCAGGAAGCAGCTCCGAATCTGTTGTATTTGGCCTGCAAGATAAAACCTAATTAGCCATCACATTTGTATCATTTTCAAGAAAGTTTCTGGGTCTTTGAACTTGCTTTGGTCTTTGTGAACAGAACGGGCATGCTGGAATGTTCCCATCCCGTCCTGCCCTCCCAGGATTTTCAGGTGGACTTTCTTGTTGAATGTACGCTTTGTATGTTTTCAGAAACCTCTTCACACCAGTAACTGTGTTTTCAAAATTTCCAGTAATGCGCTCAGAGGTCCTGAGTGGGAACCAGTGTCATGTTGAAGGTGAACAAACGAAACCTTTCATCTGATCCCAGGTATGTCTGGCTTCTGGGAGCTTTGCCATTAATAGTCGAGAGCCTGTTTGCGGCCTGGAACACTGAAGGGTTGTTAAACAGCTCTCTGCCCTTTAAAAAGAGTAGGGAGATGAGGCATGAATCGAAAATGCCACGCGTGTTTAGCTATACGGTTTATTAACTCATTTACTGAAGTGTGTGCTTGTGTCCGCGAAATCTTGGTGAGCTTAGCCATTCTTGCCATTGCGTGAGTTTCTTTTGGGCATTTAAATACCCCAATACCTCATTTCATATTCAAATGCCTCCGGTAGCACGTTTCTGATTTCCTTTATAAGCAAAACAGACCGCTCTCTTTGCAGGAACTGTTTGCGGCCCCTCACCCCGCACTCTTCACTCAGCCAGCAGTTTCCATTGCCTGCGCTGCAAACCCCCAGGCCAGATTCACGTGGCAGGAGGGGAAGGAGAAAGCTGGAGCTGGAACAGCGTGCTGCCTTGGCTGCCAAAGTCCACTCGATTCTGACGCAATGCGACTGCATTCTCCATTTGTAATTTGTTCCTGTTCTGCTTTTGGTTTTCAGCAGTCACCCCGGTCCCCTCCGCCCCTCCCCCAGGCTCCCCCTCCCCCAGCGCCCCTCCTGTCTCAGGTTCCTGAAGCAGACTACTTGCTTGACCCCGCAGGGCTCCCGATTTGCCTATTTTGCCGTGACTCACTGCTTGTCCTGATCGTGCTCACACTTGCTCCTAAGAGGCCGCCTGATCTGCTTGTGACCTGCCCTCCACCCATTCCTGTCTCTGCCTCTGGATCCTGTTGTCTGTCTCTGGCTGCCGGCCTGACACAAACTGCCTTACTGCCTGGCGTGTCGTGAAGTTGCCGATTTTCTGTGGCACCCGAGACAATATAAGCAGAAACATCCTCCCCACTTTTCCCTGTTAGATGTTACATGTCAAAAATCTCTAACTAAACTCGCCGTGTAAGCAGCAAACGGTACTTTCGTTCAATGCCAGAGTCAGGGTTAAGATTGGTGAACGAATACCGCAACACTTGCCTAGACCTGGTGGGCATTCTTGTTTACGACGATTCGTGGGTGACGAGGGGTCATCTTCTGAGGGGGATGTATGCATGTGCGTGACTTGTTGTAGATGACATTTTGCATCCTAGTCCTCTCGTTGATCAGGCTTTTCTAGTCCTTGGGGATGAGGACGTTCCTTCAAGGAACGAAGGCTCCTTAACCAATCAATGGGCTTTGGTTACACATGCTTAATTCTCATCTGCCACTTTTTTTGTTTGTTTGTTTTCAGAAGCAGCACATACTGTCTATGTACTTAAGAATTAAAATAGATTTCCATCCTCATTAGATCATCCTGATTAGTTTGCTTTTTTGTCTTCCTTGAGGTTGAATTAATTTTCATTTGGTCTGAATTTTAGGGTACGTCAATGTCATGCCAAATCTGATAGGTATCTTGAAATGTCAACATAATTTGCCGTTGCCATTTTCTCGTACAGTTGGCCAATTAGAATATTAATGATCATGACAATAATAACAATATAATAATTGCTAACATGTCTGCGTTCTTGCATTATGGGCTTTATTTGTGTTATCTAATCTTCTCAACTGCCATTTAATGTGGGTTCCAGTGTCACCCACATTTTTACAGTCAAGGAAACAGAAACGCAGAGAGATGTGCTAACTTGCTCAAGGTTGCAAAGCTAAATTAGGACCAGAGCTGGAATTGGAACCCAAGCTTGTAAGGATCCCAAAGCCTGAACCCCTGAACATCACTGAATACCATTTCTCATAGGAATAACTTTAGGTTTAAACTTTTTTCTTTGCCTCTCCGTTTCTCCTCAAATGTAAGTACCTCTTTCACCCTATCACGTGGTCATATTTAGATATCCTACCTCCTCTTGCTAAAATAATACATTCTTGCAAATAGATTATGCACTAGAAGGGGTTGAACTAGAGAGTAAGAAATGAAGATGTGTAGTCAAAACGCCTGGGATCATAAGCTGGTTCTGCCACTTACCGTCTGTGTGACTTTGAGAAAATGACTCTATCTTTCTGAGCCTCGGTTGCCTTAGCTATGCGACGAGCACCAGCATTGAGTTCATTTGGTAGTTGTAAGGAGTAAATGTGATAATACATATAGATTACTTATAGGAGCTCCTGCAGATCGTATGTGCTCAAAAATAACCTGAGATGCAATTTAGAGATAACGGAAACATTTCAGGCTATAGCTGTAGCCTAATTATTTTTCCTTCTTTCCATTCATCTATCCGTCCCTCCATACATGTGTTCGTTCACCCCTTGTAGTCACTGATTCATTTTGCAAACCTATGTTGAGTTCTCTGAGCAAGGTTTTCTCATCTTTGGAGAGTAAAACTCTGTAGAATCTTCAGGGGTTAGCTTCTGTTGTACAACGAGTGTTTTGATCAATTCCTGGAAGAAGATTGGGACCTTTGCACACGCCATCTCATTTTACGGAGGCTCCCAAAAGTGCCGTACAGGAGGTAAGAGATCATCTGGAGTGCTAGCATTCTCAAATGATAACTTCATTATAATCTAGATGATACTGGACGAAAATGACCTTCCTATGGCATGGCAACGGTTCTTATGAACAGTTGGTATCTCTGCACTAGTGAAGGACCTTGACCACGAACCTAGTTCTATGGAATAGCCCCATTTGGCAAATGTGTGGGCTCTACTCTCAGAATGATATTGTGGTCATGCATGCGACTTAGGGAAACTCTCCGACCTTCACATGTGAGAACACATCACCAAGATCCCAGGAGCCCTGGCCTAAAGGTGGCAAGAATGTCGGTGTCTGCTATGAGATCTTGTTTGTACTGGAAACAGATTTCCGATATGAATGGAAGGTGTGAGTTTCTCGGGAAGTGATTGTGAGTCTCTGGCCAAAAGAGGCTGGGACTAAGAAGAAGGAGAGGCAATTTGTGATGGATAGCTTCAGCTTCCTTGAAGTCCTACTGAGTCCCGCTCTATTGAAATATTCTCAGGGGACTGGACACCACTGGCATTGTTAGTAAGTGTCTAAGACGTTATTTTCTAAGTAATCTCTACATTCAACGTGGGGCTCACACTCATGACCCTGAGATCAAGAGTCCCATGCTCCACCTACTGAGACAGCCAGGCCCTCCGAGTGTTTAATACTTCTAGCTGGATTGATTCAAGTGTGCTAGATTAGGGCCTGCTTTGCAAAGCTGCCAGATATCACTATGGCTATTATCATCTCGATTTCAAGAAACTCTATTAGGACACATAACATAATTGCCTGTCGCCAAACATTACTTTGCCCTAGTAGACGGCTACGCTGGTGAAGAGTCACCCCGAACTTGTTGCTGCACATTCTGTTTCCCCGGCCTGTAGTGCTCTTCCCCCACCCTTTTCTTGGCCAACTCCCACCCATCTTTCTTTTTGTTTTTTCCAAATGTATTTAAAATTTATTTATTTATTTATTAAAAAAATTTAAATACTTATTTTGAGAGAGAGAGAGAGGGAGAGGGAGAGAGAGAGAAAGTGCGCACGGGCGTGCACAAGCAGGGGAGGGGCAGAGAGAGAGGGAGAGAGAGAGAATCCCAAGCAGGCTCTGGGCACACAGCCGATGAGGGGCTCAAACTCCACGAACTGTGAGATCATGACCTGAGCCGACATCAAGAGTCGGGGGCTTAACCAACTGAGCCGCCCAGGCGCCCCACTCCCACTCATCTTTCAGATCTCAGCTCAAAGAGTTCTTCGGAGAAGTCATCCCTGACACTCATTTAACGTTGACTTAGGAACTAGGAACTATGCTAAACTATTCATACGCATTGCCTAATTATTTTACCTACATTAAATAGGAGAAATTTGAATAACTTGAATAACACCTACATTAAGTAGGAATTAAATAACTTGCCAAAAATCACATAGAAAATAAACAGTAGAGTTTGGTCTCTTTCACAGGTTTGTCCTCTGGTACAACCTACTTTTTTTTTTTTTTTTTTTTTTTAACCACAATGCTATAATGCGCCTGAGTTAATTATGCTCCTGAGGTACTACAGCCTGTGGATGGAATTATTTGAGTCAGTAGCGGAGTGATAGGAATGAGCAAAAGATCCTATGAACAGGGTGATCAGAGAATTGTGGCTACAGGTCTCACCTTCTTCCAGAGAAGCATAAACCAAGGGGGTTGATTTAGGCTAGCATGCAGCTAGTTTTGAGTTTCTAGGCTGGGTGGTGGTGAGACAGGACTTATCGACGTGCAGTTACAAACGAAAGCACCTTATGCCTTCCGAGAGTGACTAAAATGGAAAAGCAGGCAGATCAACCAATGTGTGCATCAGTGCCTAGAAGTGAGACAGAGGATGCAGGTGTTCATTCCTTTCTTCATTCAGCAAGGACTTATCGCACTATTCCAGTTGTGGAGGGTGCAGAGGTATACAATACAGGTGTATTACTTGCCTCGTGGAACTTACATTTTCGTGAGGCAGTGGGACAGTAGCGGGGGAAATCATGACAAATTTGAAGTATGAGGGTTGCCTGGGCGGCTCAGTCGGTTGAGCCGCCGATTTCGGCCCCGGTCATGATCTCCCGGGAACCCCACAACAGCTGGCGGCTGTCAACTCAGAGCCTGCTTCGCATCCTCTGTCCCCCTCTTTCTCTGCCCCCGCTCCCTGCTCGTGCACACGCGCGCTCCTCTCTCTCACGCTCTGTCTCAAAAATAAATAAAAAACATTAAAAAAACTTGAAGTTTGAAAACTGTAGAGGAAGTCAAGGGATGAAGGAATAGAGAGCAAATCTCTGAGCTACAACACCATGACTGCGTCCTGAGAAGGAAAACTGGTAAGGGTTCTGAACCGGTTTCAATAATAGTAATAATCATAATGACCATTTATTAAGATCTACTGTATCAAAGTCCCCGTCCTAGGCACCTCACATACATTATCTACCTGTGCGCTAGTGTGATCCCCATTTTACAGATAAATTGACCGTGACTCAGACTGGTTTTGAATAAAGGTCCCAGATCAAAGAATTGCAAGTGGCAGATCTGGAATTCAAACATGGATTTTTTATTCCCAAATCAAATTTTTTCAGGGCTGATGCGCTGCCTCCCCAAACATGTAAAGAAATACATTCCAGTGCAGATGAAAAGATGATGAACATTATTAGTCATCAAGGGCAATTAAAACCACAATGAGATAACCCTTCATACTAACTAGAATAGCAACAATGAAAAATCTGACCATACCAAGTATTGTCTCAGGTACGAAGCCCTCATCCTCCGCTGGTGGAAACGTACAACGAAACACACACTTTGTAAAACAGTTTGGCAGTTCTTATAAAATTAAACACATATTGGGGCGGCTGGGTGGCTCAGTCGGTTGAGCGTCCGACTTCGGCTCAGGTCATGATCTGCACCGTTGCTGGGTTCGAGCCCCACGTCGGGCCCTGTGCTGACAGCTCAGAGCCTGGAGCCTGCTTCTAATTCTGGGTCTCCCTCTCTCTCTGCCCCTCCCCCACGTATGCTCTGTTTCTCTCTGTCTCAAAAATAAACATAAAAAAATTAAATTAAATTAAATTAAACATATATCTACCATATGATACAGGAATTCTATTCATAGTTATTTATTCTAGAGAGACGAAAACATGTATCTATACAAAGATTTGTGTGCAAATGTTGATAGTACTTTTTTATGATAGCCCCAAATGGGGAACCGTCCAAATTTCCATCAATAAGTAAATGGATAAATAAAACATGGTATATCCCTGAGGGAATATGAAGGAATGAACCATCAATTATGCAACAGTATGGATATCTTAAAAACATCTTGCTTAACAAAAGAAGCCAACCTCAACTAAAGCACAAACTATGTGATCTCACTTACACTAAGTTCTAGAGCAGTAAAAACTAATTATGTTTATAGAAATAAGATTAGTGTCTGCCCATGTGGGCGGGATTGACTGCAAAGGGACATGAGCATGAGAGAATTTTCTTTGCTGATGGAGATGCTTTATGTCTGGATCAAAGTGTCAATTACACAGACATATACGCTTGTTGAAACTCATCAAACTCTATATTTATTTATTTATTTATTTATTTATTTATTTATTTTTTATTTTAAAAAAATTTTTTTTAACGTTTATTTATTTTTGAGACAGAGAGAGACAGAGCATGAATGGGGGAGGGTCAGAAAGAGGGAGACACAGAATCTGAAACAGGCTCCAGGCTCTGAGCTGTCAGCACAGAGCCCGACGCGGGGCTCAAACTCACGGACCGCGAGATCATGACCTGAGTTGAAGTCGGCCGCTTAACCGACTGAGCCACCCAGGCGCCCCTCAAACTCTATATTTAAAAAGTGTATTTTATTTTCTGTAAATAATACCTCAGTGGGGTTGGTTAAAAAATGCTGATGCCGTGGGGCCCCCAGGTGGCTCAGATGGTTAAGCGTCCAATTTCAGTTTAGCTCTCAATCTCTTGGTTGGTGAGTTCAAGCCCTTTCTGGGTTCTCTACTGTCAGCGCAGAGCCCTCTTTGGATCCTCGGTCTCCCTCGCTCTCAGCTCCTCCCCCACTCACACTCTCTCTCTCAAAAAAATAAACATTAAAAAATGTGAATACAGTATGACACACACAATAGGAGCACATGGGGATACAAGATAGAGGTACCCAACTCAAGGCTAGGAGGGGAGGAAGAGGGAGAGAGAGAGAGAGAGAGAGAGAGAGAGAGAGAGAGAGATTTCCAAGGAGGCCTTGACCGACTTTTAATAAAACAAGTATAGATTAGGCAGTTGAAGATCTTTTAATAAAACCAGTATAGATTAGTCAGTTGAAGATCTGGGGAAAGAACATTTGTGGTTGAGAAAATAGTTTGTTTAAAGTTGGAGGCATGAGAGATAATATATTTGTGGAGCTTTAAGTAGCTTCCTTTGGTAGGGACATAAGATGTAGTACAGGATGAGGAAGGTCAGGACTAGATAGCTATATGAATATGAACATTTTATGCCATGCAAAAAAAATATTAAAGTCATTAGAGAGTGACCACTTTGGAAAGGATAGATACAGGAAATGTAAAGGACTGAGGGCTAATTTGTATCCTTAATGATATAATCTGTATGTAATCGTTTGCAGGGTTGATGCTAAACGTTAACTAAAGATTAAAGAGTTATCCCTTTTTTCATATAAAAAAAGTCTATCGGTCCAAATCTTAGCATTCGATGAGAAATAGTAAAATTAACAGCAGAAGTAGAAAGGCCGTGATAAAAGGAATAAAGTCATCTCTGATGGGACTTTCAATCATTGTAACCCAGAATTTAAGAATGCAGATGAAAGTTATAATTATTATAAGCACATTGATTTTAAGAAACATCTGCATTTATACAAAAGCAACATCTGCTTTACCCCTAAAATGTGTTTATAATTCTTTTGGATGGAAATATGGAGCCCTCTGACAGAGAAGCATCCAGTTGGCTTAAGAGGAAATAAATGACCGTGGGAGAAACATACTCAGGATGACCCTCTCTTCTTTAGAAAGGGGACCCAGGACTCTGCAAAAGTCAACTTTCTGGCTTGCCAAAGTAAAATTCCAGGCAAAGGTTTGCTTACAAGATGGGACAATTCAACCTTGTCAGAGCCTGACTTTTATTTGTTTGACCTTTAGTGAAAAAATGAGACTAAGCATATTTAAAAATACAAATGATTTCAAACCTCTAAAATAGGTTGACAATTGTATTTACTCTTTTGGATAGGCCTTGGGTTCAAAAAGATTGGAAAATCATAAAAACGACACAAAACACATCTTTCTGATTTTAATATCTTGCGAATTCACCGTTTTTGTAGATTTATAGATGTGATACCTTATATTTTAGAGTTCTGAATTTTTATTTTGTATTACCAAATAGTTGTGCTGTCCTTATTTCAGTGGCCCAATTGTAGCCTAAATTCAAGTGAACTTCTGTAGTCAAAGACAAGAGTTGACCACTCTTGCTTTGAAATTCTTCTTCCTTGTCCTTTGTGACACTATCTTTTCTTATACATCTTCCCATGTTCCTATGAGGATCTCACCCGCAGTCTCTTTTTCAAATGTCCCAGTTTCTACAGTTCCACTGGGTCTCGAGTGAGATCTCATATGTGGTAAGGTTGCCATTAAATTCATCATTTCATGAAGCTAGCCATCCCTGCTTGCCGCTTAACCTTGAGGAAAACCCAGAACTTTGCAACATTTCATTTGAGTGCTGTTCATCTAAAAAAATAAATTTTAATGTTTATTTATTTATTTTGAGAGAGAGAGAGAGAGAGAGAGAGCAGGGGAGAGAGAGAGAGAGAGAGAGAGAGAGAGAGAGAGAATCCCAAGCAGGCTCCACACTGCCAGTGCAGAGCTGACATGGGGCTCGAACTTTTGAACCAAGAATCAAGTTGCTTAACTGACTGAGCCACCCAGGCACCCCCAACACCCCCATTTGATTGCTGTTCAAAGATGACAATATACCTACCTCATTAGGTTTTTGACTGCTGTCATCCTGTTGAAACTTACAACTTAAATCAGTCAGTCCCACCCTGTGTGAGTTTCATTCTTATCTTCCACCATTGTTCCAAATGCAAATATCCAGCTTTCTTTTCACTATGCTGTACTTTTTACCCTACGCTTTACTTTCTATTGCTGACCTCACTCCAGTCTTCTCTAATTTGCCCTCTGAAATCCTTAATCCATGATAAATGAGTTCCTTACATGTTAAACCTCTTTGCAGAGTGCTGCCCCCAACTCGGCCCTTAAATCCTCTGAAAAAAAATAGACGAGAAACTCCCAGCAATAGATATCTGTAAGGAATAGCATATGGGGATGAGGGGGACAAGAGTGGAAAAGATTCTAATTTGACAATTATTACGGAGTGTTTATTATGTGCCAGGCAGGTCTGGAAGTAAGGCTGTATTTTTCCTATATTATCAATCCAATGTGGTTTTAGCTTGAAAACATTCACATTTATATGTAGTTGGCAACCTAACTTTATTGAATGTGAACTTTTTTTTTACATTAATGGTTTTGCTCTCTACATATTGTTCAACATTTATTTATTTTTGAGAGGTAGAGCACAAGCAGGAGAGGGGCAGAAAGACACACACACACACACACACACACACACACACACACACACAAAATCCAAAGCAGGCTCCAGGCTCAGGACTGTCAGCACAGAGCCTGACACGAGGCTTGAGCTCACAGAGATGCGAGATCATGACCTGAGCCGAAGTCGGACACTTAACCGGCTGAACCACCCAAGCGCCCCTCTACATATTGTTCAGAACCTAATTTTTCACTTAATAATATGAGGGGAATATTTTTCAATGGCATTAAATATTTTCCACAACATGGCTTGTAAAGATTCCTTGGCATTTATAAAGAAGATAATATAGAATTAATTGAACCAATACTGTATTGTTAGACCTTAAATTTAGAACTTAAGGTGTTAGGCCTTAAACTGTTAGACCTAATTTCCATTATAAACTATGCTGTAACAATCAACTTTGTACATCAATCATTGCAGTCATATCTGATTAGATAAACAGATCCTAAATTCTGATTGGGGCATATTCTTCGATGTTGAACTGTTGGGTCAGTTGGGTCAAAGTGTATGAACATTTTCAAGACTTTTTGTTTTTGTTCTTCCAGGTGAACTTGTTTTTTAAAACTAACATGTTTGTCTTCATTGGAAAGTTTATACGTGTTCATCAGAGACAATTTGGAAAACATAGATGAGCAAACAGAATAAAATACAATTAATATATAATTCTAAAGGTGATCAGTATTAGCACTCCAGTTTCTTTCTCCTCTGTCTTTTGTAAATAGAATTGGGATAATATACATCCTATTTTGTAATCCAATTTTTCACTAAATACATCATGAATATTTTACATGTCATTAAAAAGTTTTCAGAAACATTCTTTTCTTTTTTTTAATGTTTATTTTTGAGAGAGAGAGAGAGAGAGAGAGAGAGAATGCATGAATGGGAAGGGGCAGAGAGCAAGGGAGACAGAGAATCCACAGCTAGGCTTCACATTGTCAGCACAAAGCCGGATGTGGGACTCGAACTCCTAGACCTTGAGATCATGACCTGACTTCCTGACTGAGCCACCCAGGCTCCCCAGAAACATTATTTTCTAATCGCTCTATATAGGTACATTATATTAGTGTACTATATTTTATTTATCTACAGTTTTAGGTATTTGGTGGTTTCTTAATTTATTATTATAAATAAAACTGATGAATATCTAAATCTTTACACATGTCTATAATTGTTCCCTTAGGGTAATTCTAGAAATGGAATTGATGGGCCAAACTGTGTGATTATTTTAACTGACATAATTAGAAGAGAAAGATTATACTGATTTCCATTCCTGCAGCAAGATATTAATGTGCCTGTACATCCCTTACCCCTACAAACATTGGACTTTAAAATCATGTTAATCCTATCAGCAAAAATATTGGTATTAATTTGAATTTATTTGACCGTTTTCAGTCTTTCACCTTTAGGTATACCATTAGCTGTGGTTTCTCATAAATGGCCTTTATCAGGTTGAGGAAAGCTGTTCTATTTTTAGTTTTGTGAGCTCTTATCATGAAAGGGTTGGATTTTTGTCAAAATTTTAAATATTTATTGACCATAATCTATAAAAATGGAGGCAAGACTATACAATGGAGAAAAAAGTCTTTTCAATGAATGGTGTTGGGAAAACTGGACAGCTACATACAAAAGAATGAAACTGGGCACCTTTTTTACACCATACACAAAAATAAACTCAAAATAGATTAAAGACCTAAATGTAAGACCTGAAACCATAAAACTCCTAAAAAAAAAAAAATAGGCAGTAAACTCTTATACATTGGTCTTAGTAATAGTTTTTTGGATCTGTCTCCTCAGGCAAGGGTAACAAAAACAAAATTAAATAATTGGGACCACACTAAACTAAAAAGCATCTGCACAGCCACGGAAACCATCAACAAAATGAAAAGGCAACCTACTAAATGAGAGAAGATGTTTGCAAATCATATATCCAACAAGGGGTTAATATCCAAAATATATAAAGAGGTCATACAACTCAACACACACCAAAAAAACCCAAACAGATTCAAAAATGGTCATTTTTCCATCGAATAGATGCTTTTCCAAAGAAGATACAGATGGCCAACAGACACATGAAAAGATGTTCGACATCGCTAATCATCAGAGAAATGCAAACTGACACCACAATGAGATGTCACCTCACACCAGTGAGAATGGCTAGTACCAAACAAACAAGAAGTAAAAAGTGTTCACCGTTGGTGGGAATGTAAATTGGTGCAGCCACTCTGGAAAACGGTATGGAGTATCCTCAGAAATTTAAAAATGGAACTACCATCCAATACGGTATTTCTACTTCTGGGTATTTACCCAAAGAAAACAAAACTACGTGTTTGAAAAAATATACGAACCCCTATGTTTACTGCAGCATTATTTACAACAGCGAAGATATGGAAACAACCTAAGTGTCTATCAACAGATGAATGAATAAAGAAGATGTGGACAAGGGAATATTACTCAGCCATAAAAAAAACACATCTTGCCATTTGCAACAACATGGATGGGCCTAGAGGGTATTATGCTAAGGGAAATAAGTTAGAGAAAGAAAAATACCACACGATTTCACATATATGTGAAATGCATAAAACAAAACAAATGCACAAAGAAACAGAAATAGAAATAGACTCTTACGTACAGAGGCAAATTAGTGATTGCCAGAGGGAAGGGGGTGAGGGGAGGGGCAAAATAGGTGAAGGAATTTCACAGGTACAAAATCCCAGTTACAAAACAAATAAGTCATGGTGTGAAAAGTACAGCATAGTGAATATAGTTAATAATACTGTAATAACTTTGTACGGTGGTAGGCGATAATTACACTCTCATGCTGAGCATTTCATAATGTAGACATTTGTGGTACGCCTGAAACTACTGTAATATTGGGTGACCACTATACTTCAATTAAAAGTAAAAAGTAAAAATATTTATTGATAATGTATTATTTAACGTTAGAAATTAATTTTAATTATGCAAGTGAGGTCAAACTCAAACATTAAAGGCTAACGTCCTTTTGACGTTGCCCTAAAATCTGAGGCCACTCTCTCTCCCTAGAGGTGACTACATTTGTCAATTTGGTGATTATCCTTACAAATATTTTTATGTATCTCCATAGAAAATCTGCAGTATTATGTTTATATGTATACACATAAATGGTATCATAATATACACACACACGCACACACACACACACACATATATATATATATAATAAGGCAAATTACTCTTTTTCTCTCAATTATGTCATATATATTTTGATGTTAGTACACAAAAATCTACCTTATTCTTCATAAGCCCTATGTTGTATATATGCTGGAGCGCATTTAGTTTGTCAATATGGAAATGTTGTGGTTTATTTAAGCAGGCGATTTGAATATAGCATATTTAGCCATTTCCCCTACTCGTGGCACTTAGGTTATTTCCAGCATTTTGCTGTGTAAACAAATGCTTGGGGCGCCGGGGTGGCTCAGCCGGTTAAGTGTCCAACTTCGGCTCGGGTCATGATCTTGCCGTCAGTGGGTTCCAGCCCCACGTCGGGCTCTGTGCTGACAGCTCAGAGCCTGGAGCCTGCTTTGGATTCTGTGTCTCCCTCTCTCTCTCTGTCCCTCCCCTGCTCACACTGTCTCTCTCTATTTCTCAAGAATAAATGAGCATTACAAAATTATAAAAAAAAACAAATGCTGCAGTAACCATATTTATACACGTCTTCTTGTACCTATGTGGTTTTGATTACTAACTACATGCTGATGGCCAACAATGTTTATATTCCTAGCCATCCAGCCCAGATCCACATTGAAGAGAATAAAATAAAATATAAAGAAGTTCTGACTAATATACATAATATGCCATATTATAATTAATATGCTACATGGACTAAATCTAATTTTTTAATTTTTTAAATTCTTTTTAAAAAAACTTTTTTAACGTTTATTCATTTTTGAGAGACACAGAGAGACAGAGTGTGAATGGGGGAGGGGCAGAGAGAGAGGGAGACACAGAATCCAAAGCGGGATCCAGGCCCTGAGCTGTCAGCCCAGAGCCCAACATGGGGCTTGAACTCACAAACCGTGAGGTCGGGCCTGAGCTGAAGTCGGACGCTCAACCAACTGAGCCACCCAGGCACTCCGGACTAAATCTAATTTTTAAATGTCTATGGGACATTTACAAAGTTAGATGCTACAGTAGGTTTCATTCTTTCTTCTTTTTTTAAAATTTATTTTATTTTTAATTCTTTTTCTTTTTCAAATTTTTATTTAAATTCTAGTTAGTTAACATATAGTGCAATATTCATTTCAGGAACAGAATTTAGTGATTCATCACTTACAGATGACACCCAGTGCTCATCCCAAGTGTCCTCCTTAATGCCTGTCACCCATTTAGCCCATCCCCCCCCCCCCCCCCCCGCCCATCTCTCCATCAACCCTCAGTTTGTTCTCTATAGACAAGAGTCTCTTATGGTTTATTTCCCTCTTTATTTCCCCTTCCCCTATGTTCATCTGTTTTGTTTCTTAAATTCCACATATGAGTAAAATCATATGGTATTTGTCTTTCTCTGACTTATTTCATTTAGCATTATACTCTCTAGCTCCATCTATGTCATTGCAAATGGTGAGATTTCATCCTTTTTGATAGCTGAGTAATAGAGTAGTATTCCATCATATATATATGTATATATATATATACACACACATATATATGTATATATATGTATATATATATATACACACATACATATATATATATACACATATGTATTTCATATCTTCTTTATCCATTTATCAGTCGATGGACACTTGGGCTCTTTCCATAGTTTGGCTATTGGTGATAATGCTGCCATAAACATCAGGGTGCATGTGTCCCTTCAAATCAGTATTTTTGTATCCTTTGGGTAAATACCTAGTAGTGCAATTGCTAGGTTCCATTTTTAACTTTTCGAGGACCCTCCACACTGTTTTCCAGAGCGGCTGCACCAGTTTGCATGCCCACCAATGGTGTAAGAGGTTCCCCTTTCTCCACATCCCCGCCAACACCAGTGGTTTCCTGTGTTAATTTTAGCCGTTCTGACAGGTGTGAGGTGATATCTCATTGTGGTTTTGATTTATATTTCCCTGATGATGAGTGATGTTGGGCATCTTTTTATGTGCGTGTTAGCTGTCAGTACAGTAGGTGTTGAATAAAAACCTCTGCAGAGTCTAAAAAACATATTTTACGTACCCCACCTTCTCTGTTTACTATGCAAAAAATTATATAACCCGCATCTTCCTTTTTACTCTTCCATTGCCCAATAAATTAGACATGAAAACTACCCATTTATATATAAACCTGAAATTGCAGAGAAGATTGTCACTGCAATTACAGATTACAGTGATTAGAAAATATCAATAATGAGAACTCAGCATATCACAACTTACGCGAAACATGAAAGCCAAACTCAAATTCATAAGCATAAATGATTCTATCAGAGGAGGAAAGAAAGTAAATGAATAAAGCACCCAACTCATGAAGTTAGAAGAACAACAACACAAATGTATGGAATGTAGGAGAAAGAAGGTCAATAAGATAAACTTGGAAGTTACAAATTAGAAAGATTTGATTGATTAGAAAGATTAAGATTAAGAAAAATCCAGAAGTCATTTGCATGGAAACACATGCACATACATTCATAAAAAGTTTCAGCAGATCAAATCAAGAAAAAAAGAAACTTTTGAGATTAGGAATTACCATCGGGACATAAACATAGGTAAGTGTTTCTATAAAGCTTTTAAAATTTGAAAATCTTGGTGTAATTAAAAATGTAAGAAAATACAAATGCTCGATGCTGTCTCAATAACTGGGAAAACATGAACAAACCCGTAATACACAGACAATACTGAAAAGCTGTCAAATTACCATGTTCGTACAAGACGGAGACAGGTTTATAGCTTTCCCCCAACCCTCCTAAACTTCCATGGGACAAATAATTCTTGCCTTAAGCAATTTCAGGGTTAAGAGTAATATTCAAAGTTTCTTAATTCATGCTTACAAAGTTAGCGTAACCCTGTTAGTGAAATCTGACAGTGAAATCTGGCTCATAAATAACTCATGTTATTTATGAGTATATATGGAAAAATCCCAAATGCTTTATCAGCAAATGGTTTCCAGTGTTACTTTAAAAGCATAACACATGTGACTGAGGAGATTGTGTTCATGAAGGGCACTGGCATTTCAGAGTTAGGATATCTATTAATTAAATTTATCCCAATTATATCAAAGTGTATTTAATACACTGACATAAGTCAGTCAATTAAAAATTTAAATTTGTTCCTGAATTTAAAGAAGCAAAAAGCCCCTAAAATCTAGGCTAGGAATGCAGGTATATTTACATGATATTGTAAAATTTTCTCTAGCAATGATCTCATGGTTCATGAGTTCGAGCCCCGCATTTGGCTCTCTGCCGTCAGCACAGGGCCTGCTTTGGATCCTCTGTCTCCCTTTCTTTGCCTCTCCCCTGATTGCTCGCTCTCTCTCTCTCTCTCTCTCTTTCAATAAATAAATAAAGGAAAGAACACAAAGTTATCATTATTTACAATTGTAAAATTGCTCCCTCCTAAAACCGAGAGAATCATCTGAAAAATTATTTGTAAAACAAAAAGAGACCTCAGTAACATTTCCAGCTGCGAAACACAGGGCAAAATTTAAGTTTGATTATCTACCTACAGTAATAAATTAGCACCTATAATGGGAACAATTGTATTCACAAGAGCAAGAACTGTAGCAAAAAAATGTGCAGTTTTATAACGAAAGCTATTAGATTTTATGAACATACACGAGAAGAAACATGAGTAAATGTAGATTCTATGTTTTGGGTGGGAGGACAATATTGCGCTGAGGCCCATTCGCTCCCAAAAGATATAGATGTGTTTATTTCATACAATTCCAATCAAAATTCCCAAAGCTACCGTGATAGTGTGGTGCTGGTGTTAAAATAAATAGCCATAAAAAGGATAAGGAGTGGAAACCCTCCACATAACCCAAACACATTTAATACTTATTATATGACAAAGCTTTCATGTGGCTTGTTTGAATATTTCTTTATTTATTCTCGTGTATGGGTATAATTGTAGATAGATATAGGTTTATTTTATTATTTTTATTATTTTTTTAATGTTGTTTTATTTTGACAGAGAGAGAGAGAGACAGAGCATGAGCGGGAGAGGGTCAGAGAGAGAGGGAGACACAGAATCCGAAGCAGGCTCCAGGCTCCGAGCTGTCAGCAGAGAGCCCGACGCGGGGCTTGAACTCACAGACCATGAGATCATGACCTGAGCCGAAGTCGGACGCTCAACCGACTGAGCCACCCAGGCGCCCCAAATAGATATAGATTTAGATGCAATTGCCAATAAAGATGTAGATATAGAAACAGGAAATGGTTTTTACCCAATTCCCTTTATTTAATGTGTATCTCTTTTGTGAATCCTTTTATTGGGTTTATGGTTTTGATCCAATCTGTGTTTCTTTGACTTTTTTAAAAAAAATGTTTATGTATTTTGAGAGAGAGAGAGCGGGGGAGGGGCGGAAAGGGGGAGAGAGAGAGAGAGAGAGAGAGAGAGAGAATCCCAATCAGGCTCCGTGCTGATCAGCCTGGAGCCCCATGCAGGGCTCAGTCTCATGAACTGCAAGATCATGACCTGAACTGAAATCAAGAGTTGGACGCTTAACCAGCTGAGCTAGGCACCCAGGAGCCCCTAGGGATGATTGTGTCTTTTTAAAGTTAGCCTGGGGCTGCCTGGGTGGCTCCGACAGTTAAGCGCCTGACTCTTGATTTCAGCTCAGGTCGTGGGTTCAAGCCCTGCATTGGGCTCTGCCTTGGGGTCCGTGCTGGATGTGAAGCCTACTTAAAAAAAAGTCTGAAATATGGTGCAATAAATTGATTTATTTTTGAATATCAAATTAGCTTTACATTGCCAGAACAAACCCCACTATTTGCTAGTATTTTGCTATTTTTTGTGTGCCTGTTCATGAGGATTATTGGTTTCTGGGTTTTTTTCCTTGTGATGTGTTTGTCTGGTTTTGATATCTTCGTTAATCTGTGCTTATACAATGATTTGCTAAGACTTCTTCCCTCTTCTGTTCTATGAAAGAGTTTGTGTAGAATTAGTATTATTTCTTCCTTAAAGGTTTGCTGGAAGTCACATGTGAAAGCATGTTGGCCTGAAATTCTGTTTGTTGAAATGTTTTAAAATATAAACTCAATTTTCTTAATAGATACGGAAATGTCCCATTTATCTATTTCTTTTTTTCTAAATTTTTTTTTCAACGTTTATTTATTTTTGAGACAGAGAGAGACAGAGCATGAACAGGGGAGGGGCAGAGAGAGAGGGAGACACAGAATCTGAAACAGGCTGCAGGCTCTGAGCGGTCAGCACAGAGCCCGACGCGGGGCTCAAACTCACGGACTGTGAGACCGTGACCTGAGCCGAAGTCGGACGCTTAACCCACCAAGCCACCCAGGCGCCCCTGTTTTTCCATTTTTAACTTCATGTATTTTTGTTTTTAGCTCTACAATTTTCTGACATCTCCTTGCTTTGGGTCGAATTTGCTTTCCTTTTTATAGATTACTGGTTTGAGACTCTTCCTCTTTTCTAATACAAGCTAATATAAGCATTTAATGCTATACATTTCAGTCTAGTCACTGCTTCAGAACTCCAAAAATTTTGATATCTAATTTCCTGCCCATTCAGCTAAAAATGTTTTATTTTTGAAACTTTTGTTAAAATTATTATCATTTTTTTTTAGAGAGAGAGAGCACAAGTGGGGGAGAGGGACAGAGAGAGAGAGTGAGAGAGAGAGAGTGAGAGAGAGAGAGAGAGAATATCTTAAGCAGGCCCCATGCTCGGTGCAGAGCCTGACGTGGGGCTCGATCCCACGACCCTGGGATCATGACCTGAGCCAAAATCAAGAGTTGGAGGCTCAACTGACTGAGCTCTCCAAGCGCTCCTAAAAACTTTTTCTATTTTTCCTTGAGGTGTTTTTATTGATGCATGATTTATTTAGAAGTGTTTAGAAATGTTTGAAGTTTTTCTGTTAGTACTTCTTAAAATTTATTTCTAATGAAAGAACTTACTTCATATGCTTTTGATTCCTTTCCATTTTTAAGGCTTTGAAAAATCCTTATACTTTTAATACCATTCAATTTTTAAAGCTTTGATGGCCCAGAGTATGGTCTACCTTAGTGAATGATCCATTTGTATTTGAAAATATTGCTTACTCTTAAGTCTGGTTTCAAGTGTTCAATGAATGTCAATTGTGCCAAATTGGTTGACAGCGTTTGACAGATCTTCTACGTTCTATGATTCTCTTTCCGCATGTTTAATAAATTAATGATATAACAGCATGATGTCTCCAAGTATATTTGTGGATTTTTCTCTTTTCCTTTCCATTTTATCAGTTTTTGCTTTATGTATTTTGAAGATCTGTTTTGAGATGCTCTATATATTTAGGATAGTTTTTGCAAGGTACATGGTTTCTTTCCTATTCCTTTTAATTTATCTTTATCATAATATTTAAAGTGAGTCTTATAGATAGTATAGTGTAAAATCTTTTTTCTTTTATTTTTCTTTATTTTTAAAAATTTTTTATGTTTATTTATTTTTGAGGGAGAGAGAGAGAGAGGGAGGGAGAGCGTGAGCAGGGGAGGGGCAGAGACAGAGGGACACACAGAATCCCAAGCAGGCTCCAGGCGAGCTGTCAGCACAGAGCCCGACGCGGGGCTCGAACACACAGACCGCGAGATCGTGACCTGAGCTGAAGGACACTTCACCAACTGAGCCACCAAGGCACCCCAAATCTCTTTTGTATTAAAACCTAGTGTGACTGGGGCACCTGGGTAGCTCAGTCTGTTGAGCGTCTGTCTTCGGCTCAGGTTACACAGCTCGTGAGTTCGAGCCCAGCGTGGGGCTCTTTGCTGGCAGCTTGGAGCCTGGAGCCTGCTTCGGATTCTGTGGCTCCCTCTCTCTCTGCCCCAACCCACTCACACTCTGTCTCTCTCCCTCTCTCAAAAGTAAACATTAAAAAAAAAAAAATTTTAAATCTAGTGTGACTATCTTTGTCTTTCAATTGCTGTCTATAAATCATTTATATTTAATGGTATTATGGGTATATTTGTATTTAGGTCTACCATTTTAGTATTTGTTTTCTGTTTATCTCTTTTGTTTTTTGTTCCTTTGTTAAGTTTTTCCCGATTTCTTTTGGATTATTAGAATATTTATTAGTCTTCTACATTAATTTATTAATTGGCTTTTGGCCATATTTTTGTACTTTTTTTAGTCATTGCTCACAGTGGACTTAGAATATTTTCTCTCTTCATGTGAAATGTAGAAATCGTACTATCTAGGGTCACTCACCCATTCCCATTTGTTATAATTTTAAGATGGTATATTCAAATACATTGAAAACCAAAGTGCACGATTTTATAGATTTCCTTTTAACTCTCATACATATTGTAAAGAACTCAAGAGGAAAATATAGGCTACAGTATTAAACAAGATATTAACCATATTTCTTGTTCCTTCTTCATTCTTGAAGTTACAAATTTCCTTCTGGTATCATTTTCTTTCAGCCTTAAAATTCTGTTAACTTTTCTTTCAGAGTGTCTTCTGGCAATAAACTCTTAGTTTTCCATTATTTGAGAATGTTTTCATTTTACATTCACTTCTGAATGTTATTTTACTGGATATAGAATCCTGGGTTGACATTTCGGCACTTTACAAGTGTTTTTCTTTTTTTTTTTTAATTTAATTTTAAATTTTTGTTTATTTTTAAAATTGAAGTATAGTTGACATACAATGCTGTATTTCAGTTTTTTGTTTGTTTGTTTTTTTACTGTCCTCCTGTCTCTGTGGTCGCTGGTGAGAATTCCATAGTAATTTGAATCCTTTTTCCATATACACAATGCTTAATTTTTATCTGGCTGTTTTCAGTGATTTTTTTTTAATAAATATTTTAATGTTTTATTTATTTTTGAGAGAGAGAGAGAGAGAGAGAGAGAGAATGAGCAGGGGAGGGGCAGAGAGGAAGACACAGAATCCGAAGAAGTCTCCAGGCTCTGAGCTGTCAGCCCAGAGTCTGATGTGGGGCTCGAATTTATGAACTGGGAGACCATGACCTGAGCTGAAGTTGGACGCTTAACCGACTGAGCCACCCAGGCGCCCCACTGGTGATTTTTTTAAAAAATAATTTTTAGTTTCTAGCAATTTATGATATGTAAGGAAATTCTTTCTTTGGAGCTTATCATCTTTGTGTTTCACTGAGCTTCTCACATCTGTAATTTATGTCTTCAACCAAATGTGAAAAGTTTTCAAGCCATGATGTTTTTGAAATACTCTATAACATTCTTTTTCTCCTCTGTTTCTGGGAATCCAATGGCATGAATGTTGGACATTTTGATATCTCCCATAGGTCTGAAGCTTTCTCCATTTTTTCAATTGCCTTTCACTGTGTTTTTCAGATAAGATAAATGTTATTGCTATATGTTCGTCTACTTTTTCCTTTGTCATCTCCATTATGTTATCAAACTCAAGCAGCAAACTTTATTTCAGACTGTATTTTACTATTCCAAAATTCCAATTTATTTTCATAGTTTTTATTTCTCTGCCGAGAAGTCCTGTGATTTTTTTTTTTTTTACTCAAGAATGTTCACATTTATATCATAGAGAATGGGTATAATAGCTATTTGAAGTCTTTGTCAACCCCATCATGAGTAATTCAGTGTTGGCTTTTTTACATACTTTTTTCTCTTGAGAATTGATTGCATCCTTGACTACCCTTTCATTGTCTATCACACGATTTTGGATTGCATTCTGGAAATTTTTAACATTATGTTTTGAGATTATATTGACCTATTAAAATTATTCTACTTATTATGTATAATATGTGTATGTATACACATGCCTATTAAAGAATATTGATTTTGTTTGTTTTGGCAGGCATGTTAAGACCAAAAGCTTTGCCTTGCATTCTATGGATGGTGGTTTCAATGTCAACTCAAAAAAAAAAATGTCTTTTTTTTTTTTAGTTTGTTTACTACTTTATTCATTAAACATTTATTTATTTATTTATTTATTTTTAATTTATATCCAAGTTAGTTAGCTTATAGTGCAACAATGATTTCAGTAGATTCCTTAATGCCCTTTACCCATTTAGCCCATTCCCCCCCCCACAACCCCTCCAGCAACACTCAGTTTGTTCTCTCTGTTTAAGAATCTCTAATGTTTTGTCCCCCTCCCTGTTTTTATATTATTTTTCCTTCCCTTTCCTTATGTTCATCTGTTTTGTATCTTAAATTCCTCATATGAGTGAAATCATATGATATTTGTCTTTCTCTGACTGACTAATTTCGCTTAGCATAATCCCCTCTAGTTCCATCCATGTAGTTGCAAATGGCAAGATTTCATTCTTTTTGATTGCTGAGTAATACTCCATTGTATCTATATACCACATCTTCTTTATCCATTCATCCATTGATGGACATTTGGGCTCTTTCCATACTTTGGTTATTGTCGATAGTGCTGCTATCAACATTGGGGTGCATGTGCCCCTTCAAAACAGCACACTTGTATCCCTTGGATAAATACCTAGTAGTGCAATTGCTGGGTTGTAGGGTAGTTCTATTTTTAATTTTTTGAGGAGCCTCCATACTGTTTTCCAGAGTGGCTGCACCAGTCTGCATTCCCACCAGCAGTGCAAAAGAGTATTTCCCTGATGTTGAGCATTGTTTCATGTGTCAGTTGGCCATCTGGATGTCTTCTTTGGAGAAGTGTCTATTCATGTCTTTTGCCCATTTCTTCACTGGATTATTTGTTTTTTTGGGTGTTGAGTTTGATAAGTCCTGTATAGATTTTGGATACTAACCCTTTATCTGATATGTCGTTTGCAAATATCTTCTCCCATTCTGTTTGTTGCCTTTTAGTTTTTCTGATTGTTTCCTTCGATGTGCAGAAGCTTTTTATTTTGATGAGGTCCCAATCCTTCATTTTTGCTTTTGCTTCCCTTGCCTCCAGAGATGTGTTGAGTACGAAGTTGCTGTGGCCAAGGTCAAAGAGGTTTTTGCCTGCTTTCCCCTCTAGGATTTTGATGGCTTCCTGTCTTACATTGAGGTCTTTCATCCATTTTGAGTTTATTTTTGTGTCTGGAGTAAGAAAGTGGTCCAGGTTCATTCTTCTGCATGTCGCTGTCCAGTTTTCCCAATATCATTTGCTGAAGAGACTGTCTTTATTCCATTGGATATTCTTTCCTGCTTTGTCAAAGATTAGTTGGCCATACGTTTGTGAGTCCATTTCTGGGTTCTCTATTCTGTTCCATTGATCTGTGTGTCTGTTTTTGTGCCAGTACCATACTGTCTTGATGATTGCAGCTTTGTAATACAGCTTGAAGTCAGGGATTGTGATGCCTCCAGCTTTGGTTTTCTGTTTTCAAGATTCTTTGGTTATTTGGGGTCTTTTCTGTTACCATAAAAATTTTAGGATTGTTTGTTCTAGCTCTGTGAAGAATGTTGGTGTTATTTTGATAGGGATTGCAAAAAAAAAAATTTTTTTTTTAGAAAGGGTTCAAAATAGCAACATGGGAAGACCCTGAATTCACACTCTTTCACAGACACAAAATCCACAGCTACATATGGATTATTTCTTTCTGAAAAAGATCTAAAAACTAGATGAACTGCACTCTACAACAACAGAGAAGGGGACCGTATTGAGGTGAGTAGGAAAGTCAGAGACATGGTCTCACATTAAAAACCCCACCCTCAATGTAGAGACACACAAAAGGGAAGAAACTCAACAGACAGGCACTTCTCCCAGAGGAGTGAGGGCTTTATGCCCCACCTCAGGCACCCTGATGCCTGGGATCTATAACACAGAGATGAGCCTTGGAACATCTTCTTGGAAAACCATCAGAACTGACATCTTGGGATCCCAAAGTGTTATAGGAAACTGAGATTCCCCTCTTGTAGGGCTTGCACTCGGTCTTTACCTGCCTGAGACCCAGGGGGAAAAAAACCCCAACAGCTCGAGAAGTGCCTATTAGTGACCCAAAGGTAGGAGGAATATCACAGGTGCAAAGGTCATCCCTGAAGAACAAGAGGTCCAAACTCCATGCTGGGCACCACCATCCTGGGAACGTATGACTTAGAAATCCACTGGGGCTTAACTCCTGGAGATCTAGAGGGCTACAGGAAACTGAGACTCTACTCTTTTTTTTTTTTTTAATTTTTTTTTAACGTTTATTTATTTTTTGAGACAGAGAGAGACAGAGCATGAACGGGGGAGGGTCAGAGAGAGGGAGACACAGAATCCGAAATAGGCTCCAGGCTCCGAGCTGTCAGCACAGAGCCCGACGCGGGGCTCGAACTCACGGACCGCGAGATCGTGACCTGAGCCGAAATCAGCCGCTCAACCCTCAACCGACTGAGCCACCCAGGCGCCCCGAGACTCTACTCTTAAAGGGCCAGCAGCAAACAATACCACTCGCTGTGAGCCCCAGCCCAGAGGCAGCAGTTTGAAAAGCACCTGGGCTATATGTGAAAAAGATTTATTGACTAATTTTATGGCATGTGTTGCAGGGGCAGGGATCTGTAGAAACTGTTTCTAGGAATGGAGATGTTGGTAGGCACCATT
Source organism: Panthera pardus (assembly GCF_024362965.1). NCBI lineage: Eukaryota > Metazoa > Chordata > Mammalia > Carnivora > Felidae > Panthera > Panthera pardus. Next base: position 32,640,136 of record NW_026526843.1, on the reverse strand, counting down.
TGTCTTGCCCGCCTTCAATATAGCTGGCCTGATGTTGGTGGGCCGTAGTTCTGACATTCTCCGTTCACCTTGCTAGCACTGCTCCCCCAGCCACAGCATATTCCCCTGCAGACCGGCTCCACCGAAGCAGCCCGCCCTCCAGGTGTCCCTCCAAAGTGGTGGCTGCCTTGCCACACCTGGCAGGTAGCCTCGGTTAGGATTGGCATCCCCCCCTACGGTGCCGATTGCCTCACCACACTCAGTGGGCTGTCCTGGCTGGGATGGGTACCCTTCTAAAGTGACTACTGCTCCGGAGAAGAGGAGGAGCCAGCCCTAGCCAGCAGTGCGCCCGCACCAACCACAGTGGTGCCTCTCAGGCAGCCACGCCATGGTGGGGGTCTATCCCCACCCACCAGCAGGCCTGTAGCGGCTGTTGCCAGGCTTCTTAGCCAGCTGCATTGGGGGCTAGCCCCCCCCAGCTAGCATGCCTGTAGTAGTTGTGGCTCAGTCACAACAGAAGAGTGCGTTCATCCCGTTCAGGGGACACACCTGGAGCACCTGATTCTGGTGACCATGGGGGATTGTGCTGCTGAGCCCCACAGAATTCCTTCGACATAAGGCCACTAGCTTCAAGACCAGGAGATGTAGCTGACCTACCTAACACATAGAAACAAACACAGAGAGTCAGACAAAGGGCAGAGACAGAGGAATATTTTCCAAACAAAACAACAAGAGAAAACCTAAGAAGTAAATGAAACAACAAGCAATTTACTTAATAAAGAGTTGAAAGTAGGAGCGCCTGGGTGGCTCAGTCGGTTGAGTGACCGACTTCAGCTCAGGTCATGATCTCACGGTTTGTGGGTTTGAGCCCTGAGTTGGGCTCTGTGCCGACAGCTGGGAGCCTGGAGCCTGCTTCTGATTCTGTGTCTCCCTCTCTCTCTGCCCCTCCCCCACTCATGCTCTGTCTCTCTCTCTCTCAGAAATAAATAAACGTTAAAAAAAAAGATTTAAGAGTTGAAAGTAATGGTCATAAAGATGCTCACCAGACATGAGAGAAGAGTGGATGAACTTGTGAGAACTTCAACAAAGAGAAAATATTAAAAAAGAAACAACCTGAGCTGAAAGATACAATAACTGAATTGAAAAAACACTTAGAAATTAAAAATAGAACTACCCCATGATCCAACAATTGCACTACTAGGCATTTATCCACAGGATACAGGTGTGTTGTTTTGAAGGGGCACATGCACCCCCATGTCTATAGCAGCACTATCAACAATAGCCAAAGATGGAAGGAGCCCAAATGTCCATCGATGGATGAATGGGTAAAAACGATGTGGTACATATATACAATGGAGTATTACTCGGCAATCAAAAAGAATGAAATCTTGCCATTTTGCAACTACATGGATGGAACTAGAGGGGATTATGCTAAGCGAAATTAGTCAGAGAAAGACAAATATCATATAACTTCACTCATATGAGGACTTTAAGACACAGAACAGATGAACACAAGGGAAGGGAAGCAAAAATAATATAAAAACAGGGAGGGGGACAAAACAGAAGAGATTCTTAAATATGAAGAACAAACAGGTTTACTGGAGGGGTTGTGGGAGGGGAGATGGGCTAAATGGGTAAGGGGCATTAAGGAATCTACTCCTGAAATCATTGTTGCACTATACGCTAACTAACTTGGATGCAAATTGAAAAAAAAAAACACTTAGAAGGACTCAACAATAGATTAGAGGATGCAGTAGAGGAGATCAGTGACTTGGAAGATAGGGTAGTATAAATCTTCCAAGCTGAACAGCAAAAAGAAAAAATGAATTTGAAAAATGAGGATAGGCGAAAGGGACCTCTGGGGCAACAACAAGCATATTGACCTTCACATTATAGAGGTACTAGAAAGAGGAGAGAGAAAAAAGGGCAGAAAACTTATTTGAAGTAATCATAGTTGTAAGCTTCTCTAACCTGGAGAAGGAAACAGATAGCCAGGTCCAGGAAATAAAGACAGCTCCAAACAGAATGAATCCAAAGAGGCCCACCTCAAGACACATAATAATGAAAATGTCAAAAATTAAAGATAAAGAGGGAATCTTAACAGTGGCAGAAGAAAAAAAAAACAGTTACATACAAGAGAAACCCCATAAAACTATCAGCTGATTTTTCAGCAGAAACTTTACAGGTCAAGGGAGTGGCATAATATATTCAAAGTGCTGAAAAGAGAAAACCTATAACCCAAAGATACTGTACATGGGGAAATTATCTTTCAGAATTGAAGGAGAGGGAAAGTATTTTCCAGACAAACAAAAATGAAGAGTTCATTACCACTAAACCAGCTTTAGAAGAAATGTTGAGGGGACTTTTTTAAGCAGAAAAGGCCATACATCGAAGCAAGAATATTGTGAAAAAAAATTTACTAGTAAAGGCATACCTATAGTAAAGTTAGAACATCAATCACTTATAAACTTGGTGTGAAGGTTAAAAGACAAAAGTAGTCAAATCAATTATACCTACAATGATTAGTTAAGGGATGTGCAAAATGAAAAGATGTAAACCATTTCATCAAATATATACCATGTGGAGAGGGGAGTAAAGGTGTAGTCTTTTACAATGTATTTAAACATAAGCAACCACTGACTTAATATAGACTGCTATATACATAAGGTGTCATTTGTGAACCCTATGGTGCCCCCAGACCAAAAATCTATGCTAGAAAAAGAAAAAAATAAAGAGAAAGGAATCCAAGCATAACACCTAAAGCAAGTCATCAAATCACAAGGGAAGAGAACAAGAGAAGAAGAAAGGAACAGAGAAGAACTACACAAACATCCAGAAAACAGTGAAAAAAATGGTAATAAGTACATACTTATCAATAATTACTTTAATTATTTTCAATGTTTATTTATCTTCGAGAGAGAGACAGAGCGTGAGTGGGGTGGGGCAGAGAGAGGGGGAGACACAGAATCTGAAGCAGGCTCCAGGCTCTGAGGTATCTGCACAGAGCCTGATGTGGGGCTCACACCCACGAACCATGAAATCATAGCCTGAGCTGAAGTCAGATGCTTAACTGACTGAGCCACCCAGGCACTCCTGTCAATAATTACTTTAAACGTAAATGGACTCAATGCCCCTATCAAAAGACAGAGGATAACTGAATGGATTTTTAAAAAGACCCATTCATATGCTGCCTTCAAAAGACTCCATTCAGACCTAAAAACACATACACTGAAAGTCAAGGAATCAATGAAGATATTCCATACAAATCGAAGTACAAAATAACTGGGGTAACAATACTTATATCAGACAAAATGGGCTTTAAAACAAAGACTATAGCAAAAGACAAAGAAGGATATTACATAATGATAAAGGGATCAATCCAACAAGAGGATATAACAACTATAAATATCTATGCACACAACATAGGGCACCCAAATGCACAAAGCAAATAGTAACAGACATAAAGGGAGAAGTTGACAGTAATGTTATAATAATAGGGAACTTTACACCCTACTTATATCAATGAATAGATCATCCAGATAGAAAATCAATAAGGAAACAGTGGCTTTGAATAACATATTAGACCAGATGGTCTTAACAGATATATAACAGAACATTCCATCTAAAAACAGCAGAATACACATTTTTCTCAAGTGCACATGGAAAATTCTCCAGGATAGATCATGTTAGGCCACAAAACAAGTCTCAATAAATTTAAGAAGATTGAAATCATATCAAACATCTTTTCTGACCACAACACTATGAAACTAGAAATCAATTGCAAGGAAAAAAGCAAGCTGGAAAAAACACAAACACATTGAGGCTTAAACAACATTCTACTCCACAACCAATGGGTCAACAAAGAAATCAAATGGAAATTAAAAAACACCTTGAGACAAATGAAAATAGAAACACAGCATTCCAAAACCTTTGGGATGCAGAAAAAGCAGTTCTAAGTGAGCAGTTTAATAAATTACTAAAAATACACTTTTCCAAGACTGAGTCAGGATGAAACAGAAAATTTGAACAGATCGATTACTAGCAATGAAATTGAATCAGTAATAAAAAAATTCACAACAAACAAAAGTCCAGAACCAAATGGCTTCACAGATTAACTCCATCAAACATTTAAAGAGGAGTTAATACCTATCTTTCTCAAACTATTCTAAAATTTGAAGACAAAGGGACACTTCCAAATTCATTCCACAAGGCCAGTGTTACCATGGTACTAAGACCAGAAAAAGACAGTACTAAATAATAAAATTACAGGCCAATATCCCTGATGAATATAGATGAAAAAAATCCTCAACAAATATTAGCAAACTGCACCCAACAATGCATTAAACAGATAACTCATCATAATCATGTGAGATTTATTTCAAGGATTCAAGAATGATTCAATATCCACAAATCAATCAAGGTAATACACCGCAATAACAAAATACGGTATAAAATCATATAATCATCTCAATAGATGCTCAAAAAGCATTTCATAAAATTCAACATTCATTCCTGATAAGAACTCTTAGCAAAGTGAGCATAGCAGGAACATACCTCAACATAATAAAGGCCATTTATGACAAACCCACAGCTAACATCATATTCAGTGACGAAAAGCTAAAAGAACATCATATTCAGTGATGAAAAGCTAAAAGTTCCTCCTCTAAGATCAGGAACAAGACAACGATGACCACTCTTTCCACTTTTATTGAACATATTATTAGCCACAGCAATCTGACAAGAAAAAGAAGTAGAAAGACATCCAAATTGGTAAGGAAGAAGCAAAACTGTTCACTATTTGTAGATGATATGATACTATATACAGAAAACCCTAAAGGCTGCACAAAAAACCTATTCAAACTAAGAAATGAATTAAGTAAAATTGTAAGATGCAAAATTAACATACAGAAATCTGCTGTTTCTATATACCAATGATATACTAGAAGAAAGATAAATTAAGGAAACAATCTTACAATTGCATCAAACAGAATGAAATACCCAGGAATAAATATAACCAAGGAGGTAAAAGGCCTGTGTTCTGAAACCTAAGACATTGATGAAAGAAATGGAAGATGACACAAATAAATGGGAAGATGTACCATTAGACCCATGGTTTGGAAGAATTAATATCATTAAAATGTCCATACTACGCAAAACAATCTGTGGATTCAATGCAATCTGTATCAAAATACCAGTAGCATTTTTCACAGAACTTGAACAAATAATCCTCAAATTTACATGGAACCACAAAAGACCCTGAACAGTCAAAGCAATCTTGAAAAAGAAGAACAAAGCTTGGAGGTATCACAACCCTAGATGTCAAACTCTACTACAAAGCTATAGCAATCAAAAGCGTATGCTGCTGGCACAAAAATAGACAAGTAGATCAGAGAACAGCATGTAGAGCCCAGAAATAAACCCGTGCTTACCTGGCCAATTAATCTGTGACAGAGGAGGCAAGGATACACAAGGGGGAACAGATAGTCGCTTCAGTATATGGTCTTGGGAAATTTGGACAGCTACAGGCAAAAGAATGAAACTGGACCATTTTTTTTACACCATATAAAAAATAAACTCAGAACGGTAATGCTTGATAAAGAGCATATGAAATTTTGTGATAATGAACTTCGTTTCATTGTGAGGGGTGCATTAGAATCGTCGGAGTTTTACAAAAATATTATTGCTACTAACTTAGAATCCCTGGGTGTGTACATTCTAAAAAGTTATCACGCTGAATTGTGACATGTATATCATATTAAGAAATATTGCTGCAAATCATATCCAGAGAAAGCAGAATTGGACACTATTCAGGGAGACCTGAGGATCTAAGCCTTTATCAGAGCATATTAATAATGACCGTGACATACAATTTGCAAAGCCTTGTGGCACAGAACTAGTGACTTCCATTTGGGCTAATATCCAATAATCCACTCTCTTCAGTATGGTTATATAATCAACAATGAATCAATGGATTGGACCATCCACGTGTGTAGTTTCAAAAGCACTCCAGGTGATCTGGGGCATGCATTTGGTTAGTAACTTCTGTCGAATGGACAAGCCCCTTTGGATCATGATATTAAGGTTTATTCCACCATTTTGGAAGCATTTTTAACTCACAGTATTGTGTATGTCATCTGAAGGCTTCCTTTCTTCTAGAATTTGCTATGTTTCCTGCACAAGAGAGAGCCTCATCCATAGGCCTTGCAGTCTGGTGCCTAAGGAGTATGATTTGAGGGGTCCATTACGGTATCTTTATCTGTGCTCCAAAGATTCATTCCTTTAAGCTAAGCATTGCCCCTTCCCCATCCTTGGCCTTCTTTGAAAATGGTAAAAAAAAAAAAAAAAAGTCCATCACTAAATGTTAGTCTGAATAAACACATCAGGCATATTTTAATGTAGACCTTGGATTCTTAGAGGAGATGTTTCAAGGCACTGACTGGAGAGATGAACATTCTATAAATAAATCATCCTTCCTCAGGACCTCTACCTTTGCAGAAAGAAAAGGAGAACCTCCTAAAAATCTTTCTGAGCTTTTCATTTCCCCCTTGACATCTCTCACTGATCATTGCTGCCGCCATCATGTAGGCAGTGAGATCCTACTCCCCTTTCAAAGATCTGATTCAACCTGGTTTGGCAGAACAAAGCACAACTTTACTTACGGCCCTGAAGTTACAAAGGAGAGATAAAAATAGAGTGTCCTGAAGCCAGAAAACCTGAGTGTCGTGGAATAGCTTGCTTTACTAAAATAAGTACAGCGTCATGGTGGACCATCACAATTTCTAAGGTCCATCTGTCTGGATTCTATTCCCAACTCTAATCTTTATGAGCTTTGTGACTTGGGACAGTTAATTTAATCTCCTCATGAATCCTTTCTACTAGTCGTATGAAGGTAACGGTAGTTCTTATCTCATAGGTTTGTTGCAACCTACATTACTTGGATCGGCACATAGCAAGTACATCGGTTTCAATACACGTTATTGCCATCATTATTCATTTCAACTGTATATCCTTTCTTCCAGGGAGCCCTGAAAAGAAGAGATCTGAGTTCCTTCTTACCTAGCTCCAGAACTTTTTCCAAATGTCAGGTAGTATCTTGGATACTTCTTGCCTGAAAATACAATAAAAATTCAAGTGAGGAGAAGAAAAGTTATTTTCTTTACTCGCCCAGAGCCTATACTAGCCTTCACTCTAAGGAATATTTTCTTTTCATTGCAGGCCAGAACAGGATAACTGTCCCAAGGGAGTACCACAACCCCAGCATTCATATTCCCAAATGTCATCCCCAATTTTGCCAAGGCCGGGTTATTCTTTCCGATAATAGTTTGGCTCTCAATAATTGCTCATTTGACACTGAATGATGCCATAACAATCATGCTAGGCTATGATGAGTTTTCCACTTCTATGGAGTGGCCCTTGCTCAACGATGCAGAGGATTGTTCTGATTTATATGTTCGGCTAGGTACACAGTATGTACCTTTCAAATTAACTGTTTCTTGTCGACTGATTAGAGGGAGGAAGAAGTATATTCCAGAACTGATGACAGTTTGCCGTCTTAATCAGTTTGGGCCACTATAACAAAAACACCATACGCTGGGTGGCTTAAACAACATTTATTTTTCACAGTTCTACAGTCCAAAATCCAGGTGTTGGCAGATCCAGTGTTTGGTGAGGGCCCACTTCCTGGTTTGTAGATGGCTGTCTTCTGATATCTTCACATGGCAAGGAGCAGAAGAGAGAGGAAGCAAGCTCTCTTCTGTCTCTTCTTACAAGAGCACTAATCCCATTCATGAGGACTCCATCCTCATGACCTAGTTACTTCCCAAATGGTTCCATCTCCAAACCTTTATACTGGGGATTAGGCCTCATCATATGAATTTTTGAGGGACACAAACAGTCCATAGCACTGTATCTTATTGGGAATTACCCTTTCAGGCCAAGGTCACCTACGGGTGCCAGGCTAGAATGGACCTAAGCTGCCAACAGAGATAATCTGTTACGGAGACTGAATTTTGGCTTGGTGATACGGATTTTAATGAAGTCCGCCTTATGTATGTCTTTTCTTCCCATTTTACAGAATTCCTTTATTTATCCAGCTTTGGTGAAGTATGATTAACAAATAAAAATTATATACATTGAAGGTGCACAATGTGATATTTTGGTATGTGCGTCCCTGTGAAATAATCACCACAATCAAGCTCATGAATATGTCCATCACCTCACCTCACATAGCTATCATTATTTTTGTGCTAAGGGCACTTCAGATTTACTCCTTAGCAAATTTCAAGTGTATTATCACTCGGCTTACTGTATTGCTATTGGCTGTATTCACCATAACGTACATTAGATCCCCAGAACCTATTCATCTTATAACTGAAAGTTTGTGTGCTTTAATCAAGTATCTCCCCTTACCTGCCCTTCAGTCTCTGACAACCACTATTCTACTCTCTTTTACTATGAATTCAACTTTTTAAAAAGTTTTAGAGAGACAGAAAGAGAGAAGAGAGAGAGAGAGAGAGCGAGCGCACAAGCAGGGGAGAGGGGCAGAGAGAGAGAGAGAGAGACAGAATCTTAAGCAGGTTCCACACTCAGCTTAGAGCATGATGCAGGGCTCGATCCCAAGACTCCGGGATCATGACCTGAGCTGAAATCGAGAGTCGGATGCTCAACTAACTGAGCCACGAGGTATCCCACTATGAGTTCAACTCTTAAAAAATATTTCATATGTAAGTGAGATCATGTGATATTTGTTTTTCTGTCTCTAGCTTATCCTTGAGGTTAATCCACGTTGCTGCAAATAGCAGAATTTCCTTCTGATTTAAGGCTGAATTATATATATGTATATACATATATGCATGAGTTTATTTCTGGGCTCTCTGTTTTGTTCCACTGGTCCATATGTCTATTGCTATGCCGGTATCATACTGTCTAATTACTGTAGCTTTGTAATATAATTTGAAATCCACAAGTGTGATACCTCCCGTTTTGTTCTTTCTCAGGATTGCTTTGGTGACTTGGGGTCTTTGTGGTTCCATATGAATTCTAGGATTGCATTTTCTATCTCTGTGAAAAATACCATTGGCATTTTGACAGGGATTGTATTAAATCTACAGATCAGTTGGGAGTAGAATGGACGTTTTAACAATATTAATTCTTCCGATCCATGAACATAGAATGTCTTTTCTCTTTATTTGTGCTTTCTTCAATTTCTTTCGTTACTGTTTTGTAGTTTCAGTGTACAAATCTTTCTACTTCTTGGTTAAATGTATTCCTAAGTATTTTATACTTTTTGGCATTATTATAAATGGAATTTTCTTAATTTATTTTTCAGATAGTTTGTTGTTAGTGTATAGAACTGCTATTAATTTTTGTGTTTTGATTTTGTAACCTGAAACTTTACTGAATTCATGTATTAGTTTTAAAGTTTTTGGGGTGCCTGGGAGGCTCAGTCAGTTACGAGCCCAACTTCGGCTCAGGTCACGATCTCACGGTTCGTGGGTTCGAGCCCCGCGTGGGGCTCTGTGCCGACAGCTCAGAGCCCAGAGCCTGCTTCGGATCCTGTGTCTCCCTCTCTCTCTGCCCCTCCCCCACTCATGCTCTGTCTCTCTGTGTCTCAGAAATAAATAAACATTAAAAAAAAATAAAGTCTTTTAGGGGACTATTAAAGTTTCTGTATAGAAGATCATGTCATCTGCAGATAGAGATAATTTTACTTCTTCCTTTCCGATTTGGATGTATATTTTTTCTTGTCTAATTGCTCTGGCTAGGACTTCCAGTACTATGCTGGGTAGAAGTGGTGAAAAGGGGCACTCTAATCTTGTTCTTGATCTTATAGGACACGCTTTCAGCTCTTGAGTGTGATGTTGTCTGGGAGCTTGTCATATGTGGCCTTTATTTTGTTGAGGTACGTTCCTTCTATACCTAATCTGTGGGTTTTTCTTTTTTTATCATGAAGAGATGTTGAATTTTGTCAAACAATTTTTTCTGTGTCTTTTGAGACGATCATATAACTTTTGTCCTTCATTCTGTTTACTATGATACATCACATTTCCTGATTTGTATATGTCGAACCATTCCTGCATCCCTGGGACAAATTTCACTTGATCATGGTGTATGATCCTTCTAATGTGCGAATGAATTCAGTTTGCTAGTATTTGTTTGTGGAGAAGTTTTGCATCAATGTTCATCGGGTATATTGGTCTATGATTTCCTCTCCTTGTGGCGTACTTGTCTGGCTTCTGGCATGAGGGGAATTCCGGCCTTTAAAATAAGTTTGGAAGTGTTCCTTAATCCTCAGTTTGGGGGGAAGAGTTTGAGAAGGACTGATATACATTCTCTTTTAAATCTTAGGTAGAAATCATCACAAGGAATCTAGTCTTGTATTTTTCTTTGCTGGGAAATTTTGATTAATGATTCAATCTCTTTACTCATTATTGTTCCGTTTAGGTTTTTTTATGCCTTCGTAATTCGGTCTTGATGCATTGTATGTTTCCAGAAGTTTATCCATTTCTTCTAGGTTGCCCAATTTGTTGGTGTATGATTATTCACAGTAGTGTCTTATGATCCTTTTTATTTCTGTGGTATCAGTTGTGATTATTTGACCTGTCTGGAAGATCTCTGAAAACACTCAGTCACGGAGTTTATTTTTATTTGACCTGACTCAGAACTTGGTCACTGGGAGTAGCTCTGATGCCAGGGATATTTATTAAAGAAACCAAAGATAAATTTTTAATATTGAAAGCTAGCCAGATGTCCATCAACTGATAAGTAGATCAATAAAATGTGGCACATCCATAAATCAAATATTGGTCGGTAATAAGAAGAAATGAAGTAAAGATACATGCTACAGTATGTATTAGCATTGAATACATTTTGCTATGTGAAAAAGTCAGATACAGAAGGCTACTTAATGTGTAATTATATTTACATGAAATGTCCAGAATAGGCAAATTCATACAGATAGAAGGAGTTTGGTGATTGCCATGGACCGAGGGGGCAGCAAGATACGGAGCGACTACTAATGGGTGTGGGATTTCTTTCGGGGGGGCTAAAATAGTCTTTTAAAAAACTTTTTTTAGTGCCTATTTAGTTTAGAGAGAGAGAGACAGACAGACAGAGCATGAGCAGGGGAGGGACAGAGAGAGAGACGGAGACACAGAATCCAAAGCAGGCTCCAGGCTCCGAGCCATCAGCACGGAGCCCGACACACAGAGCCCGACGTGGGGCTCGAACCCACGGACGGTGAGATCATGACCTGAGCCGAAGTCAGACACTCAACCGACTGAGCCACCCAGGCGCCCTGGGGTGCTAAAATATTCTGAAATTAGATAGTGATGAAATTAGATAGTGATGATAGGCATGTTTCATGAACCATGTTGTATTTCCCCAGTAGTGAGTTTGAACATCTTTTCATGTGTTTGTTTTATTTTTTTTAAAAAACCAACTTTTTATTTATTTATTTAATTTTTAAGTAGGCTTCATACCCAGCGTGGAGCCTAATGCGGGGCTTGAACTCATGACCCTGAGGTTGAGACCTGAGCTTAGATCACGAATCAGATGATTAACTGACTGAGCCACCCAGGCACCCTATTTTATTTTTAATATTTTTCCTCATTTGAATTGCCTGCCTGTAATTGTTGACTGCCTTTCCTTTGGTTGTTTGACTTTTTCTGATTCATTTGTACCTGCTCTTCATATATTCTGTATATGAATTTTTTAGGCACATATATTGCAAATACCCTTTCTCAGTCTATTGATTGTTTTTCTGCATTTCTAGGGTTTTTTTTTTTGAAGTACATTCCTTTAAATGTCACATGTGATCAATCTTCTGGTTTGTGCTTTAAGAAACTCTTCCTTACCCTTAGGTCATGTTGGTATCTGTCCTGTATTCTTTATTTGTTTTTCAAGGTCCACATAATAATTAAAATTAGTTTTTTTCTGTAATTAAAAATCCCTCTGTGACAGGGTGTCCCTGTAAACAGAGCCCTTGAGGAGTGCCTGGGTGGCTCAGTATGTTAAGCATCTGACTTTGGCTCAGGTCATGATCGCACAGTTTGTGAGTTCGAGTCCCCCATTGGGTGAGCTCAAGCCCTGCTTTGGGTGATCACGAGCCTGGGTGAGCCCTGCTTCCCTCTTTCTGCCCCTCACTCGCTTGTGCCACCTCTCTCTCTTTCAAAAAAAAAAAAGAAAAGAAAAGAAAAGAAAAGAAAAAAGAAAAGAAAAGAAAAGAAAAGAAAACAGAACACTTGAGGCACCACCTTCTTCTCTCTGCCAAGTTAGATCATTGATCCTAAATTGGAAAGTCCACATTAACACTTTTAGGTCGAAAACCATACACAGAGGGCAGTTGTAAAATATGAGAAGACTTTTCTAAGCAGAAAGAATGGATGCACTTGGGTCCTCCTTCCTCTTTAGCTCCTCTTAAGGTAATCCTTCAGGCCGACTCACTTAGAACTTGAAAACGTAAATGATAATCAAGGCACACTGCGCTTAGAAACCTCAGAGTTCCTTTGAATCTCCATAGCTTCTTTACAATGCTTTGCCTTTTAGATCGTTATAATTATATGCCAATTTAATCCTTGAATTTTGACAGTGAAACCACCCAGTCTTTGTGACATTGGCAGAGAATATGGTGGGAGATAGTTTTTCTCTGGGACAGTTCGTTTTCTTCCTCTGCGCTGATGCTTTCAATGGGAGTGTTTCTGTTGACTGCTTTTGAAAACTTTTACGTGTTTTTGGTAACATTGAAATTGTACGTATATTAACTGAGAGAGTGGGCAGGAAGATTCAGTGGAATCTTCTTAGACTATGAAGAATCTAAAGGAATCACCGTTCAGAAAGATAATAGATACATTTTTAAATACTTGGGGAAAAGGGCAAAGGGGTGCCTGGGTGGCTCAGTCGGTTAAGCGACTGATCTCAGCTCAGGTCATGATGTCACGGTTCATGAGTTTGAGCCCCACATCAGGCTCTGTGATGACATCTCAGAGCGTGGAGCCTGCTTCGGATTCTGTGTCTCCCTCTCTCTGCCCCTCCCCTGCTTGCACTCTATCTCTCTTTCTCAAAAAATAAACATTAAACAAATTTTTAAAAATAAATAAATATATGGGGAAAAGTTCACCTTTACCTGCTGATGTAGTTTATAGATCACGGTTGGTAACTGATTTGTCTATTAAAGCTCACTGATCCACAGAAATTCAGGAATGCGTATGTAAAAACGCAAATTGTGCTTTCATTTAAGAAGAAAATGATAAAATTACCCATTAACCTAACAATAACAGAGAACACACAATCAATACAACTTATGATAAATGTATGCTTCAGTTCTACATCATTGCTAGCACATTTCTCACATTTAATAACGACTTACATTTGTCTATTGGTTTAGAATGTATGACATTGTCATATACATTCATATATATATTTTTTTAATTTTTTAATTTTATTTAAACCCAAGTGAGTTAACATATAGTGTAATAATGATTTCAGGAGTAGAATTTAGTGATTCATCAGTTACATAGGACACCCAGTGCTCATGCCAGCAAATGTCCTCCTTAATGCTCGTCACCTATGTAGCCCATCCCCCCACCCACCTCCCCGCCAGCAGCCCTCAGTTAGTTCTCTGTATTTAAGAGTTTCTTACGGTTTGCCTCCCTCTCTCTTTTTATCTTATTTTTCCTTCCCTTCCCCCATGTTCATCTGTTTTGTTTCTTAAATTCCACATTTATATTTGATTTTCAAAATAAGCCAATGACAATGGACTTTTTGTTAGCACTCTAAAATCCTTGGCTTAGAGCTGTCCTGACATTTATTTACCTTACCGTTGTAAGTTTCAAGTGGCATTAAGGGGCTGCACCATTTTACAATCCACTTAGTATACGGGGGTTCCAATTTCTCCACATACCTGCTGAACCTTGGTAGTATGTCTTTTTGTTTATAGTCATTTTACTGTGGGTAAAATGCTATCAAGTTGTGTGTATGATCTGCCTTCTCCAGATGGTTAATGATGTGGATTAGCTTTTCAAGTGCTTATCGGTCACTTGTATACCTTCTGTGGTATACAAAGTCTATACTCCATTTCTTTGGAGAAATGTCTGTTCAGATCTTTTGGCAAGTTTTAGTTGAGATATTTCTCTTTTTTTTATCGAATTTTAAGGGTTCAATTTCTTTTTCCTTTGTTTGCTTGAGCCTTTGGCATCCTATCTGGAAACCCTTTGCCCAATGCATGGTTACAATGATTAACATCTGTGTTTTCTGCTAAGGATTTTATAGTGTTATCTCCTTATGCGTATGGCTTTGATCGGTTTTGAATTACTGTTTGTGTATGGTTCAGTTTTTTGCCTGTGGACATCAAGTCGTCCCGGCATCATTTGTTGAAAGATTATTCTTTCATCATTGAGGTGTTTTGGCACCCTTGTCAATAGACCAGTTGAGCAGAAATGTACGGGTTTATTTCTAGGCTCTCACATCTGTGTCACTGACCTCATGTTTGTCTCTATGCCAGTACCATACCGTCTTGATCACTATAGCTTCGTAGTAAGTTTTGAGATCAGAAAGTGTAAGTCCTGCAGCTTTGTTCTTCTCTTTCAAGATATTTTTGGCTACCCTGAGGCCTATAATTTCCATGTGAGTTTTAGGATCAGCTTTTTAATTTCTGCAAGGAAGGCAGGTAGGATTTTGATAGGGATTTTAGCAATACCGGGGATGAATTTCGGTAGTATTGCCATCTTAACCGTATTACGACTTTCCAGTCTGTTGATATAGAATATCTTTTTACTCATCTAGGTCTTTTAAAATTCCTTTCAAAAGTGTTTGTATTTTCAAGGCTCATCCATATTAATTTTTTTAACGTGTTTATTTTATTTTTGTGAGAGAGAGACAGAGCACGAGTGGGGGAGGGGCAGAGAGAGAGGGAGACACAGGATCTGAAGTAGGCTCCAGGCTCTGAGCTGTCGACACAGAGCCTGACGCGGGGCTTGAACTCACGGACCGTGAGATCATGACCTGAGCTGAAGTCAGACGCTTAACCGACTGAGCCACCTAGGTGCTCCAAGGCTCATCCATATTAAAACATCTATCAGAACTTTATTGTTTCTGGGGCGCCTGGGTGGCTCAGTCAGTTAAGCGTCTGACTTCAGCTCAGGTCATGATCTTGCGGTCCGTGAGTTCAGGCCCCGCATCAGGCTCTGTGTCGACAGCTCAGAGCCCGGAGCCTGCTTTAGATCCTGTGTCTCCCTCTCTCTGTGCCCCTCCCCCACTCATACTCTGTCTTTCGAATTGAATAAATGTTAAAAAAATTTTAAAAAACAACTTTATTCTTCCTTTTACGGGTGAGTAATATTTTATTGTTGGACTAGAATACCACATTTTGTTTATCTATTCATCTGTTGATGGACATTCAGGTTGTTTCCATCTTTTGGTTATTGTGAATATGACTGCTATGAACACTGACGTACAAATGTTTGTTTGAGTCCCTGATTTCAGTTCTCTTGGGTATATACCTAGTAGTGGCATTGCTAAGTCATATAAGAATTCTTTGTTTAGATTTTGAGGAACCACCAAACTGCTTTCCACAGTGGCTATACCATTTTACATTCCTACCAGAAATGTATAAAGGTTCCAATTTCCCCATATCCATGCCATTACTTGTTATTTTCTGTATTTTTCACGGTACCCATCCTAATAGGTGTGAAATGGGAATCTCATTGTGATTTTGGTTTGCATTTCTCTAATGACTAAAGCTACTGAGCATCTTTTCTTAGCCGTTTGAATATCTTCTCTGGAGAAATATCTATGTAAGTTGTTTTTTTTTTTCCATTTTTTATTTGGATTTGGGTTTTCGCTGTTGAGTTGAAGTTTGTTATGGATTCTGATAATCCTTTGTCAGGTATATGATTTGCATATATTTTCCCATTGTGTACATTTGTCTTCTCACTTTTTTTATAATATCATTTGATGATAGAAGAGTTTTAAATTTTGATGAAGCCCACTCTATTTCTTTTCTTTTGTTGCTTGTGTTTTTGGGGTCATATGTAAACATTCCTTGCCCAATCCAAGGTCACAGAGTTTTACCCCCATGTTTGCTTCTAAGACTTTTATGGTTTCAGTTTTGCATTTACATTTGAGTTAACTTTTGTATATGGTGTGTGGTAGGGGTCTAACATCATTCTTTTGCATGTGGACATCCAGTTGTAAAACCTTTTCTTTTTTTTTTAAATTTTTTTTAACGTTTATTTATTTTTGAGACAGGGAGAGACAGCATGAACGGGAGAGGGTCAGAGAGAGAGGGAGACACAGAATCTGAAACAGGCTCCAGGCTCCGAGCTGTCAGCACAGAGCCCGAGGCGGGGCTCGAACCCTCGAACTGTGAGATCATGACCTGAGCTGAAGTCGGACGCCCAAGTGACTGAGCCACCCAGGTGCCCCATTGAAGTGAGTTTTTAATTTGAGAAGTGTAAGTTCTGTGACTTTATTCTTTTTTTAATTTCAAAATTTATGATAAAGCTATAGTAATCAAGAGAATGTGGTATTAGTGCAGGAATAAATAGGTTAATGGAAGAGAATACAATCCAGTAATAGGCCCACATATATAAAGACAACTGATTTTCAACCAAGGCACCAAGGCAATTCAATGGGGGAAAAGAAAGTTTTTCGATAAATGGAGCTGAAACAGCCGGAAAAACATGCAGAAAAAAAAAAAAGAATCTTGGCCTCTGTTGCACACCACACACAAAAATTAATTTGCGATGGATTGGTTCTTTTTCAACATTGTTTTGGCTTTTCAGAGCCCCTTGGAATCCCATATGAATTTGAGGATCATCTTTTCCATTTTCACAAAAAGGCTATCGGGGTTTCGATAGGGACGGTGTTGAACCTGCGGTTAGTTCCCTTTGGGCAGTATGGATATGTCAACAATATTATGTCTTCCTACCCTAATCCTGTATTATTGGCCTGCTGTGCCTGGGTTAGAGTTTCTGCCCAGGAGTGGGAGCTGCTTGGAGTGTGGGAGCCTGCAACCCCTCAGTTACACTTACCAGATTTAGCCACTTCAACTTAGAGTTGGAGACGGTGAGAAATGCTGGTGGCCTGGGGGTGTGCTGTAACCCCTTGACTGGGAACTGTGAGGAGAAGAGCCCCATCTTCTTGGCTGCACCTTTTCTGCGTGAGGCGGGTCGGGGAGGCAGATTTTGTTGATTTCCTCTATCACATATACTTTTTCTATTTTATTCACCCCTCTTCTTATCTTTATTATTTATTTCCCTCTTTTTTTCTTTTATGGTTGATTTAGTGCTTTTTCTACTATCTTTAGATGGTTACTTAGATTACTAAAGTTCAATCTTTCTTCTTTTCTAATGTACACATTTAAAGCTATATATTTCTTTCTATTTTTGAGTAATCTCTACTCCCATCATGGGGCTTGAACTCACAACCCCGAGATCAAGAGTCACACGCTCTCCTGACTGAGTCAGCCAGGTGCCCCTAAAGCTATATATTTCTTTCTAAACACTGCTTTAGCTGCATACCTCAAACTTTTTCTCATATTTTTTTACCCTTCCGCTTTAAATATTCTCTAATTTCCATTCTGATTCTTTTTTGACCCATGAGATATTTAGAAGTGGATTTCTTAATTTCCAAACACTTGGTAGTAAACTAGAATACTAGAAATTATTGTTTTTACTTTAATTCCACTGTGTTCAAAGAATATATTCAGAATGCTTTCAAACAGTTCCTATCTGCTGAGGTTCATTTTACAATCACATCTGTTTGACTTTGGAAAATAGTCCGTGTGTACTTAAGAAAAATGTACATTGGACCCTTAGCAGTCTGCCAACCCCCTACGCAATCAGAAATCTACGTACAACTTTTGACTTTCCACTTAACTACTGATAAACTGCTGTTGACTGGAAGCCTTACCAATAACATAAACAGTTGATGAACACATATTTTATATGTCATATGTATTATATACTGTATTCTTACAATAAAGAAAGCTAGAGAAAAAAGATGTTATTAAGGCAATTATAAGGAAGAGAAAATACATTTACAGTACTGGGCTGTAGAAAAATGCATGTATCAGTGGGCCCGTGCATTTCAAACCCATGTTGCTCAAGGGTCAGCTGTATATTCTATTGTACTTTGCATGTAGTGTAAATTAAATTAATTTCTTTTTCACATAAAATCTATATACTAGGTCAAATTTGTTACTTGTGTTTTTTAGGTTTTCTCTATCTTTATAGATTTTTTTCCCCTGCTTGTTCCATTCAGCTATTTTGAGAGATCTGTTCAAAATATCCAACAATGATGTTTGTGAATTTGTCAGCTTTTCTTCTTTATTTTGTCAATGTTTGCTTCTTGCATTTTGAAACTATTACAGGGTGTGTGAAGAGTAAGCAGGTCTGCACCGTCTGAGGGAACAGTGCCCACGGATTGCCCTGACTTCAGACACTAGCCACAAGTTTAAGAATCCTGAGGCCTACAAATTTTGGGGTTCCCATGATCGTTCTCAGCTTTAATAATTCACTAGAATAACCCACAGGAGTCATTATGATTACAGTTTTCTTAAAGCAAAAGGATACAAGTTAGAACCAGTCAAAGGAAGAGAGGGATACGGCAAAGCCCGGAAGGGTTCCAGTCGGGAAGTTTCCATCTTCCTCAGGGGCATGTTACCCTCCTGGCACCAGTGTGTGACAATATTGAAAGAATACTGCCCGCCAGGGAAGCTGACTTGAACTTTTGGTGTCCGGGGTTTTCACTGGGGCTTGATCACATCCTACCTGCCAAGAGTATTGTATCCTAGGAAATCTTTTGTTCATGGGTGAACTGGGAGGGCTGGTTATCCTACTCAGACTTGAACCCAGTATATCTGTAGCTTGAACCCAGGTTCTTTTTTTTTTTTAAGTTTATTTATTTTGAGAGAGAGAGTACAAGTGGAGGAGGGGAAGAGAGAGAGAGAGAGAGGGAGAGAGAGAATCCTGAGCAGGCTCCATACTGTCAGTGCAGAGCCCGATGAGGGGCCCGATCCCATAAACCGTATGATCATGACCTGAGCCGAGATCAAGAGTCAGACGCTTAACCCACTGAGCCACCCAGGCATCCCTTGGACTCAGCTTCTTACTTACTGCGTCATATTGCTTCCCTGAGATAATATACTGAGATATTTGATGTCACTCAGTATGATTTGCCACGTCTTGCCAAGTCATTTGGTGTTTTCCTGAGTGCTTGGGTAGAAAACGCCAAGACCATGAGATAAAAGTTACAAGATGTGGTGTCATTTCGATACAAGAAGGAACTTTCTAACAGCCAGTTCTGTCCAAACATAGGGCAAGTTGACTCAAAGTGTTATACTCTGCCTTGTGCTCTGGTTAAAACCGAGCGCAAGGTACTCGGTTAAATTTTTACCTTATTGGCTTCAGCATATTGCTGAAATCTTTAAATGTTGTTTTCAGTTCAGATTCTGTGATACAGCATTTTAGATACACCTTCTAAATTCACGTGATTCATAATGATCCTTGTATGCCTTCCACCCAAGCCATTGACATATGAGCCGTGTGTCTGGTTATTGATTTAGAACTCTGCCTCAAACATTTTGAAGCATCTTGCAATGAAAAAAACATGAAACAGTTTGTTAGTACAGAAATAGGGAATCTTTAAATACTACAGTGAAGATAATTCTGCAAAGGACTCAAATAACAGGCTAAATAGTAAGCCTTCATCTGGATTCACTTAATTGAAGGCTATAACAATATCCAGAAGAATGGATCGTGCTTCAATCTTCTAAAATGTAACTTTTCTGCGGTGTTTGAAAAATAGGGACTCTATAGCGCTTGGCTTGAGACTCTATTAAAGAGCGAGGGCCGGATGCTGCTTTAGACACTACGAATGCAGACACGACATAACTCGGTTGTGTTACCATGTTGACAAATAGGAGTTTTTCTCAGCAGACATTATTTTCTGTACATTTCACTTCCAACCAAACAAATCGATACTATGTAAGGGCTACTAAAGCAACATTTATGATTGGTACTTCAAAGGCTGAAAAAAATTGTGTGAATCTGTGGTTTTTCGTTTGGGTGGCAATAATATAATAATAGCATAATTGAGTCCCACTGCCTGGATTCAAATCCCAGTTCTGACACTTAGAAGCTGATGGCCTTGGGACATGAACTTCATATTCAATTTTTTTTTAATGTTTATTTTATTTTTTGAGAGAGAGAGAGAGCGAGAGAATGAGTGGGGGGGGGCAGAGAGAGAGGGGGACAGAGGATCCAAAGCGGGCTCTGTGCTGACAGCAGAGAGCCCTATGCGGGGCTCGAACTCATGAACCGTGAGATCATGACCTGAGCCGAAGCTGGACACTTAACCGACTGACCCAGCCAAGTACCCCCACATTTTTCTGTCAAGTTTTCTCACGTGTCGCTGAAATGGTTATGGTGATGGTGACGATAAGAAAAAGCACCCCACATCAAGGGGCTGTTGTAGAGATTAAATGACTTGATGTATCCGAAACAATAGCTCTCAGCCTCAGTTGCCTACTGTGGTCACCTGGTGACTACTAAATGCTTGGACTGACATCACTCCCAAATATTCTAATTCCATTGGCTTCCATCGAGGCCTGGTCATCTGGAATTTTCTAGCTTGCCAGATGATTCTAATTTGTAGTCAAGGTTAAAAACCCCAGATCTAAAGTAATTGTAAGAGCACCTGGAAAATATTAAGTCTTTGGTAGGTGTTATTACCAGTCTTCAGAAGTTGGGGTGACAGTTTTCTTAAAGTTTTATAAGCAATATCGGGAAGTTGTCTGCGAAGGAAAACTACCTTTCACTTATTCTTGTTAACATAACTTCCCTTTCTCAATAGCATAATAGATTTAAGATTTTGTTTTGTTTGGTTTTGTTTACACAATTTATTCCCACTGTGGTCTATTTTTCTTTACCCTGGCAGGGAAAAGCAAGCTGTAATCCAATAATACTGACCTGATGCATACAGATAAGTGTGCAATTTGTTCCAGATTTATTCCATAAACTGCCTTTTAAAAAGTATTAAATTGAGAAGTTCTTCTTTTTTCCTGTCCCATTCTGATTTACACAGCTAGCCCTAGACGATGGGTTTATAGGGAAATCAACCTTCGGGTCCATGGAGAGCCCATGTGCAAGGTCTTGATAACCTCCCGCCCACCACAACATTGAAGTCATCTGACTATTATCTTAAAATTTGCAAAGAGTTCATAGAGATTAAAGGACTTTAAAACTGTAGTCACATCTTTAAAAACAGTATGGTCCTTAGGAGAAGACAAGAACCCTAAATTATATTGCTTATTGACGAGACAAATCATGACACAGAAGGAAAAGATTCTTCCTACATGAGTCCGTGATGTTCCTCCTTGGTGTTCTCCAGACATGAAGTGTCTGTACCTCAATTAATATATTTTCATCTCTTATGTAGAAAGTAAATTGCCCAAAAGCCTTGAAAATGGGGATTCTTGTTATAAAATATAGGTCTCTTTCAAACATCTGAAACTAAAACTCAGAGGAAGAGCTTACACATTATAAGTTTTATGTTTTGGGTCTTGATTTAGCCACATTCTAGGAGTAAAATCTTAGCCATTAAAAGATATTTTTAAAAAAGAGCCTCTACCCTGTCTAGAAGGTACAACTATGAATTTGAGCCTTAAAATTTTTTTTAATGTTTATTTTTGAGAGAGAGACAGAGACAGAGAGAGACAGAGAGAGAGAGAGAGAGAGAGAGCTTGACTGGGGGGAGGGGCAAAGAGAGAGAGAGGCACAGAATCGGAAGCAGGCTCCAGGCTCTGAGCTGTCAGCACAGAGCCTGATGTGGGGCTTGAACTCAGGGACCGTGAGATCATGACCTGAGCCAAAGCAGGACGCTTAACCGACAGAGCCACCCAGGTGCCCCTGAATTTTTTTTAAGTCTTAATTGAAACCGTAAATGCAGGTTGAATGAGACCACCTGAAATTGGCAAATCTGTTTCATTCAGGTTTGGAAGTACTCTAGGCTCAGGCAATTTTTTTTTTTTTTGTAGTGGAAATGTCTGAAGGTTTTTAGATCTAAATGATCATCAATGAGGTAGGGGCAGATAGAGATTTAATTCAGTGAAGAGAGTTACCCTAAATCAATGATTCTCAGTTATAGACGTCTTGCCACAGATATCTGGATCCCTTCCCCAGTCATACTAAGTCAGAATCTCTGGGGGTGGACAAGAATAAATATATTTAAAAAAAAAATCTTAAATGTGACTTGTATAAACTACAGCTGGAAAGAGTTGAGCTAGACATTATCCAGGGATAAACTCGCACAAGGAGATAAAATATTTACTTCAACTGCAGTAAGTGGAGAGCCTTCTAGTACCGTACTAGCCACCTGCCCCCAGGGTGAAACTGATCCATTAATCAACACGCTTTAGTATGTTGATTTAACTAACTGTGAACCCACTTGGTCCCATCATTAGACTCATATCCTTCCATTTAATTCATGAAGCTATCAAGGAGCATTTTGCAAAAGCAAAAACAACAACGACAACAACAAAAAACACCTTCAAAACAATAAAAGAGGAAACATTTTGCCAATGCTTTCGAAAGCCCAGATACGTTATATTTGTTAATACCAGTTTAGCAATCTTATTTTGGGAGGAAGTGATGATATCGGAAACTTTCACATGGTTCTGAAAAAAGGAGAAAACTGTACACATACCTAAAGTATATTTGTATATATATACATTTGTGTATGCACAGTAGTCTCCCCCTTATCTGTGGGGGATACATTCCAAGACCCCAGTGGATGCCGAACTGGTACCGAACCGTTTTTCTACTATGTGGGTTTTTTAAAAGATGTTTTATGCTATGTTTCTTACGTTACTGTGGTTTATATACCTATGATAAAGTTTAATTTATAACTTGGGCACAGTGATAGATAAACAACAGTAACTGAGAGTAAAATAGAACAACGATAACAATAAAGTGTAGCAAAGGTTATGTGAATGCGATCTCTTTCTCAAAATATCTTATTGTACTGTACTCACTTTTCTCCTTCCGGCGGTGATGTGAGATGATAAAATGCCTACGTGATGAGAAGGGAGGGGAATGACGTAGACCTTGTTATGGAGCCTTAGGGTAGTCATTCCCCTCCCTTCTCATCACGTAGGCATTTTATCATCTCATATCATCGCAGGAAAGAGAAAAGTGAGTACAGTACAATAAGAGAGAGCGAGGGGGAGGGGGAAGGACGAACTGGGGGGAGGGGGGAGAGAGAGGGCTAGTGTAAATATGGCAGAATATTAACATTTGGAGAATCTGAGTGCAGTATGAATGTGTTCATTGAATTACTCTTTCCGCTTTTCTATAGTTGTAATTTTTCAAAATAAGAAAGCTGGGAAATAAAAGAAGTGAGGTGGGCGCTTGGGTGGCTCAGTTGGTGAAGAGTCCAGTCTGATTTTGGCTCAGGGCATGAACTCACGGTTTGTGGGTTCGAGCCCCGCGTCGGGCTCTGTGCTGACAGCTCGGAGCCTGGAGCCTGCTTTGGATTCTGTGTCTCCCTCTCTCTCTCTCTCTCTCGGCCCCTCCCCTACTCGTGCACTCTCTCTCACAAAAATAAAAATAAACATTAAAAAAAAAAAAAGAAGTGAGGAAACTCTAGTGGGCTTAGCTACTGATAAATCCATGCCGGTTCCTCAGGAATACTACTTTTAAGTGTTTGCAAATCAGTCTGTTACAACTGTCCTGTGATCCAGCTTTTCTCCAGTGTTGAAAATTAAGGCAACATTTGTCTATATTCAAATTCACATTTCTCTTCCTTTGTTTTATGTGGTGGGTACTAATCTTTATCAGGCACCATGCTGGATACGCAGTGCTAAATAACAGACCGATCCCTATTTAACTATCTTAGTGACCCATATAAATCTGTTACGTATCTCAATTTCTCCCAAACTGCACCCTTTACAGTCCCGAAATAAACCCCGCACTCTTGCACCCCAATACTCCAATGATGTGACCGGCACACTCTTATCGGCTTATGGTATCCTTCCATCCCATTTCTCCCCGTGGAAGTCTTATTCATTTTGAAAGTGCATATTAGATAAGACATTCATTATAAGCCCTCTTGAGATTTTACAGGAGGAATTAATTTCTCTCTCCCCTAACTCAAAACTAGCAATTTTTACCTGCTATAGGCTACAAATTGCTTTGTAGTTTTGAAAATATCTCAATCAGGTAATGAGCCTTGGAGGGAAGAGACTCTGTTTTATTCAGCGTGTGTACTGCCAGACTTCAGTAGAGAAGCCCAAGCAGGCTCCTGGCTGTCAGTGCAGAGCCTGACGTGGGGCTTGACCCCACCACCTGAACCATGAGATCATGACCTGACCTGAAATGAAGAGTCAGACGCTCAGCCCACTGAGCCACCCAGGCGCCCCAGAGATGGAATTGTTCGGGATCCGTAAGTTTTACCTCACTTAAAGTAGCACGGAGTTCTATTACTATTTCTCTCTCTTAGAATGCCCTTTCGACCACATTTTTGTCTTTCAAGTTGAAGGTTGTTCTCTTGGCTGGAAAAGGAAGAAGAAAAGTTGAGTCACGTTGCTTACGTTTTGTCATTTGGTAATATTATAGCATTTGATCCACGTAGTTACCTCGTCGGCTTTTGTTCTTTTCATCTCAAATGTAGCTAAACAGATTAAAGAGATTCTTTTTTGGTCTTTCCCATGGTTTTTAGCTTTAAGCTCACACCGAGATTTAGCTTTGTGGATACTGCTTGTGTATGTTTGGGCCATGCTTTTGTTTTTTTGTCGTTGGCTGTGTGATGTTCTTTGTCTCTTTTGTGCAGATCCTTTGAAAGACAGGCAAGCAACAAAGTGATTTTATCCCCTTCCCCTCCCTTTGCTAACAGCCATAAACACATGTCGAAAGATGAAGTACAGTGGTTAGGAACAAGTACTTAGAGGTCAAGCACATTTGGCTTTAATTTTGATCTTGTCTTCCACTAGAATTTCTTTCTCTGTGACATTGGGATAAGAAAGTTTATCTCCTCAATAAATAGGATTATAAGATAGAATGAATGTAGGGATGCCTGGGTGGCTCAGTTGGTTAAGCCTCTGACTTCAGCTCAGGTCACGATCTCATGGTTCATGAGTTCGAGCCCTGCATCAGGCTCTGCGCTGACAATGCTAAGCCTGCTTCGGATTCTCTGTTTCCCTCTCTCTGCCTCTCCTCTGCTCATGCTCTCTCTCTTTCTCTCTCTCTCTCAAAAATAAATAAACATTGAAAAAAGATAGAATGAATGTAAAGTATTTAAAATAATGACGATAAAGGATGCCTGGATGGCTCAGTCGGTTGAGCATCCGACTTCAGCTCAGGTCATGATCTCCTGGTTTGTGAGTTTGAGCCTTGCGTCGGGCTTTGTGCTGACAGCTCAGAGTCTGGAGCCTGCTCTGGATTCTGTGTCTCCCTCTCTCTCTGCCCCTCCCCTGCTCACACTCTGTCTTTCTCCCTGTCAAAAAGAAATAAACGTTAAAAAAATAATAATAAAATAAAATAATGACTGGCATGTAATAAACTTGTATTATTAGAAATAGTCACAAATGTTGGGATGAGATTTTCAAGACTAGAGATCCTGCAAAGGTGAGTGGTAATGTGTCAGAATATTATAGTCAAATATTGGCTATTATTATTTTTGTTGTTAAAAAGGAAACATTCATGAAAGAGGCTTGCACTTTTGAGGCTTCGGAGATTCAAATGCTAAAACCTTAAAGCAGCAATTTATTTTAGACAAGAGATTAAAGCAGGATTGTTGCGTCTCTCCTACAATTAACGCCACTCAGTTATGTAATCACAGAATCGTTCCTTCCTTCTTGGATATTGTTTTAATAAATAGTCTCCTGATTCACACAGAAAATCTCTGTGATTATATCACTTCCTTTTTAGAATATTTCAGGGTCCCAAATATTCACATTCAGTGATGAAAATAGACAAATCATCTGAACTGACGCATATTGAAAAATACATTTGTACTTCAATAGTACGTTAACATAAGAGTTGTATTCTGAGCTGATTGCCCAAAGGATAAAGGAGGGGACGTATCCCCTTTGTGTTTCTATTGTGTGTCAGAAACGGTGTTAGGCGCTTTATATACATTATGTTGCTTTATTCTCACAAGATTGGTATTTTTTAATGGAGGAGGTAACTAAGGCTCAAGAAGATTTGGCAAGTGGTCTAAATTTGCATAGCTAGAGAGTGACAGAGTATGGATTTGAACACCCTTCACTCTGACACAGGAACTCCAACTCTACCGTTCTCCCTCCCCCAACATCCAGCTGTTGCCTTTGCTGCACTGGTACTTTCTATAAGGTATTTCGATGTTCACGCTTCCAAAGAAGATGCTACTTCGGAACAATAGTCAGGAGACTTTGTTGAATGTGATCCCAGATAGATCTGCCTGTTACTACCTAGAAGACAGCATTAAAGCGAAGTTACAGTCTATTACCTATGGCTACATAACTGTATTGTATTGGGGTATGTGTTGGGTGGCGAGACACAAAATATCGTCATCATGATGCAAATAGGAGTGTCGAATAAGCGATCATATGCCTGGCATCTGTTTCATTTCATTAGGAATAAAGAGTAAGTGACAACTACAGCATCACAGTTGACTCCCCGAAACAAAATGTCACACTTCATAGATGACACCCATTCAAAGAGACAGTTTGTGAAAACACGACTGGTGCCTAAAAAGAGACTCATTTCACAGGTCTAATTTTGTCTCAGTACCTTGGATTTCAGCACCGATTAGAAACAGAGCAAAAATCCGTTCTATTTTGGTTTCCCAAAGACAGCTTCTATTTTTCTACCTGTAGGTTTTAATGTTCCCAGGTCGCGGATGTGGAGCCCACCCTGGATGATCACGAACACCCCATCTGTTCACCTTCAATAATCGGGACATGTGCTGTTGGCCTGTCATTCAGCCAGCCAGCAACTGCCCTCAAAGATTTTGTCTTCTCCTCCCATTTCGGCTATAGGAGGCAGATAGAAGACAAAACAAAGCCATGAAACATTCTAGTTGTGCTCAGAGAGGCAATTATTTATATGGAAACAAACAATTCCCCCTAGTTCTTTCTGTCTTTTATCCACATTTGATTACTATATCCTTCAAAGCTGAGTGTGGGGGCTAGAGGAGCTCTCTTTGAAACATACATTGTTTATTTCAGAGAAGACGAGAAATAGATGTCATGTGTGGAATGCTTGAGAATCTGAGTCATTGTAAACTGAAGCTAAAAGGCCATGGCCCTTCCAGGCTAGGGCTCTGGTTGGGGAGTTCTCTCCTGGCTTGCTCTCCTCTCCATCACAAATAGTGTCTCGAGACTGACAAACATTTCAAGTGTTGCATTATGTGCTGAGATTAATAATAATAGCAGTAGTGGTAATGATAACGACACTCCACTAGGAAGCAAATGGAAATTCACCTTGGTATAGTTGAGAGGATGGCATTACTCTGTGTTAGCTGAACATTTAGGGATTACCTTTGCAGAGGAAGGCAGAGCTGAATGGGAAATAATTTTGTTTTCTTTTTTATTTTTATTTTTTTAATTAAATATAATTTCTTGTCAAATCGGTTTCCATGCAACACCCAGTGCTCATCCCAACAGGTGCCCTCCTCAGTGCCCATCGCCCACTTTCCCCTCTCCCCCACCCCCCCCATCAACCCTCAGTTTGTTCTCAGTATTTTAGAGTTTCTTATGGTTTGCCTCCCTCCTTCTCTGTAACTTTTTCCCCCCTTCCCCTCCCCCATGGTCTTTTGTTAAGTTTCTCAGGATCCACATATGAGTGAAAACATATGGTATCTTTCTCTGCCTGACTTATTTCACTTAGCATAATACCTTCCAGTTCCATCCACGTTGCTGCAAATGGCCAGATTTCATTCTTTCTCGTTGCCAAGTAGTATTCCATTGTATATATAAACCACATCTTCTTTATCCATTCGTCAGTTGATGGACGTTTAGGTTCTTTCCATGATTTGGCTATTGTTGAAAGCTCTGCTATAAACATTGGGGTACACGTGCCCCTATGCATCAGCACTCCTGTATCCCTTGGGTAACTTCCTAGCAGTGCTATTGCTGGGTCGTAGGGTAGTTCTATTTTTAATTTTTTCAGGAACCTCTGCACTGTTTACGGGAAATAATTTAAAAAAGACAAGACGTCTCCTGAATAGCTACCAAAAATGATGCACGCCTTCTCAAAACAAAGGTTTTATTCTAGGTTTGAGTCTAAGAGGGCCAGAAAGAGGCATAAGGCAAAGCACAAGTTTTCTTAGTGAGCAACAGGAAAAGACAACGTGCTCTTCTATACGTGACAAATGTAACAAGGTAGGTCATGATTCTAATTCCTATAATATCTCAAAAAGGAAACCAAATCTCAAGCCTTTGGAATAATGTAGTATGTGACCAAGAAACTTATTAAAGAAAATTGAGGCTGTTTTCAGTAGGATGTGTTGCTGGGCGACATGAGCCTCCAAGAGGGCACGACAAAGCCACTGAGAATTACACGTAACCTTTTGGAAATTCTGATTTCCCATAATCGATGCATGTGTCGATCCATGAATCCCGATCACAAATGTATATGCTGCTGCAGTAATAAATTCACTACAGAAGCATATCGTGTTTGGAAGTATTTTAGGGTAGAAAAAATGGTGAGAATCACCAGTGCGAGAGAGTAAACCATCAAAAGTAACAGGGAAATGGAAGAAGTTTATAAACTGTTAATCATTCAACAAGTATTTATTGAGCACTGCACTAGTAAGAAGCGGGGAGGTCCTCAATTTCAGAGCAATCAGAGGACATTGTGACACCATGCTTACCTAATACCAATTAAAAACAATTTTTTTTAAGTTTACTGATTTATTTTGAGAGAGAGCACAAGCAGGGGAGGGGCAGAGAGAGAGGGAGAGACGAAACCCCAAGCAGGCTCCACGCTGTCAGTACAGAGCCTGATGTGGGGCTCGAGCTCACGAACCGTGAGACCATGCCCTGAACCGAGATGGAGAGTTGGACGCTTAACCGACTGTGCCACCCAGGGGCCCCACCCAACACCGATTTTAGATGAAAAGGATCTAAAGACAAAAGAAAAGTAGTGCCTTGAAATAGTATTCCGGAGGGTTGGTTCTGATTTCTATTGAAGAAAATATTGACGCGCTGTTGACTGAAAGGAAAATTTGGGATCTTTGTAATACGGCTCCTGTACCTCATACTCAAGAACAAGCAAAATCTGTAATCTGTAAGCTAAGATTTATCAAGTTTTATTTTGAAAGTATTTTAGTTTCATACAAAGATGTGGTATTTCAGCTACCTAGCTTTCATAAATATAAGTCTTTTTTTCTAAGTTTATTTATTTATTTTGAGAGAGACAGAGACAGTGCGAGCTGGGGAGGGGCAGAGAGAGGGAGAGAAAAAGAATCCCAAGCAGGGGCGCCTGGGTGGCTCAGTCGGTTAAGCGTCCGACTTCGGCTCAGGTCATGATCTCGCGGTCTGTGGGTTCGAGCCCCGCGTCGGGCTCTGTGCTGATGGCTCAGAGCCTGGAGCCTGTTTCAGATTCTGTGTCTCCCTCTTTCTCTGACCCTCCCCTGTTCATGCTCTCTGTCTCTCTGTCTCAAAAATAAATAAACGTTAAAAAAATTTTTTTAAGAATCCCAAGGAGGCTCTGCACAGTCAGCGCAGAGCCTGATATGGGGCTTAATCCCATGGACCATGAGATCATGACCCGAGCCGCAACCAAGAGTCAGATACTTACTGACTGAGCCACCCAGGTGCCCCATAAATATCAGTCTTACAAGCTTCATGGTTTCTCATGAGAATTTGATGAAAACTATGGACTTTCTTCTGAGAAAACTATACACTATCTACACATATTTTAATTTTTTAAGTTATTCCAGGAATTTCAAGACTCTTTCAATTTACTCATGGAACTTCTAAAGGTACCTGAGCTTCCTAAGAGAGGATCCACTTTATCAGAGGATATTCCAGAGCTCATGGTGTACAGATATTAGTTCTGGGGTTCGGGGAACTGCCTACTTGGAAGTCCTTGCTTGGGTAGAGAGATCTTTTAATCTTGCTGGGAAGGTATAACTTGCTGATTTCCAAGCAGTCTTAGGCTCAGAAGGATAGAATAACTTTGACTAGTGAGTCATGTTTTCCAAGATGGCGAGCACAGGCTCACAACTGGCTCCAACTAGATTTCAACTCATGTTTAAGAGTTTTGATGTACTGAGAGATGGGTTTTTTTAGTTTTTTTTTTTTTTTTTTTTTTTTTTTTTTTTTTTTTGGAAGCGAGAGCAGCAGGGGCAGGGGGAGAGGGAAAGAGAATCTTAAGCAGGCTCCGCGCACAGAGTGGAGCCCGATGCGGGGCTTGATCTCATGACTGTGAGATAATGACCTGGGCCAAAATCGAGAGTCAGATGCTCAACCGACTGAGCTACCCCCAGGCACCCCCTGAGAATGTTTTTTTGTAGGAAGTTCTGTGATGACATCACTATATCTGTGATGACACAGATAACATGGATGTGTGTTGGACAGTCACCAGGAGAGGGAGACTTCTTCCAAGAGGTATCTAGGACCTAGGACTTCCTAGCACAATCAGAACCTGTAGCCTCTTATTCCAGGAAAGAATGGCCCCCAGAGACTTAAGACACTAGAGTATACACAGGACCCTTGAAGGAATAGAATATTCCCTATTTGGGTGAAGTTGGTTGGTTACGTAAGTAGGATGAAGATAATGCCTTTAATATGTAGGACCCCTGAAGGAGTCGACTATTCCCCTGTGTGGATGAGGTTGGCTTCTAACATGCTACACTGCTTGTAGGTTATCAGAAGGACAGTTGAAAATATGAATCTGGACTTTGAATACAGGTTGGGGTTGCCCTCATAGTTTTGGGAGTCGCTCATTATTTACTTATCTTTTCCCACTCAGTCATTTCTCCTTTATTTCCTTTTGTTGTTAATGATATCACTATCTGGCTATTGGTTCAAACTGAAGACCGGGAAATATTTTAACACTTTCTCTTCCATCATCTTTTACTTTTACCACATGTGAAGAATCGCCCAGTTGCTCTATTCTTGTGTCATTACTTAAGTTCAGGCCATGATCGGTCCAGGCGGTTATGATCACCCCCTCACTGACCTACAAATCAAACTCTCTGTGCTACCAGTCAGCCTCACCATGGTAGAGCTATCTTCTTAAAATTAACCTCTGTCATTCCCTTACATAAAAGGTCTGTTGTTCTGATGAGGGACGGTACTGCATAATATACCTAAAGCAAAGAATCTCGAGGTCAAGTAACTTTGGAAATTCTGCATGTTATGTTTTCTTCTTCTTCTTTTTTAAAATTTTTTTTATTAAAAATATTTTTTTTAATGTTGATTTATTTTTGAGACAGAGAGAGACAGAGCATGAATGGGGGAGGGTCAGAGACAGAGGGAGACACAGAATCCGAAACAGGCTCGGCTCGAAAACGCGGGGCTCGAACTCACGGACCTCGAGATCATGACCTGAGCTGAAGTCGGACGCTTAACCGACTGAGCCACGCAGGCGCCCCTGTTATGTTTTCTTCTAAGAGATTCATAAATATTATATTCAAGGCTCTGATAAGTCCCTCTCTTGCCATATGATCCAGCATTTTCCTTCATGCATCTGCTCATGGAAATTTTTTTCGCAGAATGTTTATTAAAACCCTCTCAAGTTAGTGTTAGCCGAAACACATTTGGGGGGAATGTGCTGCTATTGGCTAAAACCCAAAATAGCTTGGAATAGCAAACCATTTGAAATTTCATTCCTTATTGCTATAGACATTTTATTTTATTTTTTTTTCAATATATGAAATTTATTGTCAAATTCGTCTCCATACAACACCCAGTGCTCATCCCAACAGGTGCCTCCTCAATGCCCATCCCCCACCCTCCCCTCCCTCCCACCCCCCATCAACCGTCAGTTTGTTCTCAGTTTTTAAGAGTCTCTTATGCTTTGGCTGTCTCCCACTCTAACCTCTTTTTTTTTCTTTTTTTTTTTTTGCTATAGACATTTTAAAGCCACTTATGGCTTT
This sequence comes from Panthera pardus, assembly GCF_024362965.1. Lineage (NCBI taxonomy): Eukaryota > Metazoa > Chordata > Mammalia > Carnivora > Felidae > Panthera > Panthera pardus. The sequence continues at coordinate 32,608,072 of NW_026526843.1, read as the reverse complement.
TGTTTATTTTCATCTCACTGCATACGTTACAAGTAGCAATTGCGAAAATAAATGAAATCATGAGTGTCGATTTAGTTTACTCATCCCTTATTCACCTACTTAAAGTTGAAGGTGCAAAGAAAGGAAGATGAGGCACCGAAAAAGTCGAAATCGTGGGGAAAAAAGAATGAGGACCACACAGTGGAATTTATGTTTACTTGTTCTTAAGGAAAGATGGAAAAAAAGATACAAGAAACATGGACTTTTTGGAGGTTCTTGGGTGCTCAGTTGGTTGAGCGTCAGACTCTTGATTTCTGCTCAGGTCATGATCTCGGGGTTTGTGAGTTCCAGCCCTATGATGGGCTCTGTGCCAATGGTGCGGAGCTTGCTTGAGGTTCTCTCTCTCTCTCTCTCTCTCTATCCCTCCTCCAGTTGTGCTGTCTCTCTCTCTCAAAAACATAAACAAATAAACATAAAAAAAGGAAAAAGAAAAATTGACTTTTTTGGGGGGGAAATTTACGTATAAAATGAATGCCTACTATGTCATGAGCCTCGTGCAAACATCTTATAATGCATGTTTTAATCCCATTCTGAAGCTCAGTGAGAGAAAGCAAATACCAAATCCAACTTCAAATGCAGATCTGTTTGACTTTTTCCATAGCATGGCACAAAAGTGAATTGGAAATAAAAATAAAGAATAAGGGAAACATTATGGATTAGCATACTACTAGTCATAATAATAAAAAAAAACAGTTTGAAAAAAAAAACAGTTTGAGGGGCCCCTGGGTGGCTCAGTCGGTTAAGTGTCTAACTCTTGATTTCAGCTCAGGTCATGATCTCATGGTTCATGAGATCGAGCCCTGCATTAGGCTCTGTGCTGACAGGGCAGAGCCTGCGTGGGATCCTCTCTCTTCCTCTCTCTCTGCCCCTCCCTGTTCTCTCTCTCTCTCTCTCAAAATAAGTAAACTTAAAAAATGCAGTTTGATAACATTTACTGAGTCCTTACTATGAGCTAAGCCATGTTCTAAGGAATGAAGCTAAGTTATTTCCTTTCTATTTGTTATTTCTGGTTTCCACCAGCAGAGTGCATATTATTATCAATGCCACCATTTATTAAGGACTCCATTGAGACTTTATAAGCAGAAAGTAAGCAAAGTACTTACCCATTGGAAAAGGGGGCTTAGAAACGATAAACACATACTTTTTTTACTTTACTTGGTGAACAAGTCGAAAATGAGTGTCTCAGAATAAGAGACATCAGCAAGTGATGTGGGATTTCAGATGAGAAAACATTCTGTAAAAGAAGACGTCTTGACAAAAAGCAGTCGACAACCTATGCGTCAAGAAATATTTCATGCGAAGATTAGGAATAACTGAAAGTTCACAATTATAAACTATGACGAAATGTATAGCAAATTATCCGTTGAAGCCAAAATAGAAGTTATGAGAGTTGAATCGCTCACTGCAGATAAAAAGTGAGGCAAAGGGGAAGAGAAGAGACACCTGATGTCTAATTGTACAGCCGCAGAAAACTCTTACATAGGAATGCATTGGGAAACTGAATTTATGTACAAAAGTGGGAAAATAACTCTAAGGGGGATCGGGTGAGGAAGGAGGAGGCAAGGGGATACGAGTGAAATTACTTGGTTATCATACAAAGACCCCATGGACTAATGGAAATTCTGGAACGTACAGAAGATTAAAGTTGTAGCTGACCCTCTTTACCTCGCAGATGAGGTGGTGATAGAGAAAAGGGATAAAAAACAAACATATACTTCGGGCGATGATGCAGACTCTGGTACTGATCTGACTAATTTGCAAGGCAGAGTGCTGGAGAAGAGGGAACCGTGCGGAAAACAAACTCTCCAGACCTTCATTGGTGGTCTCCTGGAGTCTTTGGCTGAATACTTGTATTCAGAATATACAAAGAACTTTGAAAACTCACTAATAAGAAAATGAGCAATCTTATTAGAAAAATTTTTTTTAATGTTTATTTTTGAGAGAGAGAGAGAGAGAGAGAGAAAGAGTGTGAATGGGGGAGGGGCAGAGAGAGAGGGAGACACAGAATCCGAAGCAGCCTCCAGGCTTCGAGCCGTCAGCACAGAGTCCGACGCGGGGCTCGAACTCACGAACCGGGAGATCGTGACCTGAGCCGAAGTTGGAGGCTTAACCGACTGAGGCACCCACGTGCGCCATGAGAGATATACTTTTTAAAAAAATCAAATATTTGAATAGACACATCACTAAGGAAGAGAAACGGATGGCAAGCACATGAAAAGCACTCAATATCATTATTCATTGGGGAAATGCAAATTAAAACCCAAATGCGTGATCACTGCACGTGCATTAGCGTCGCGGACCAACCATACCAAGTTGACATTCTCGAATACTGCCTGTGGAAATGTAAAATGAGGCGACCACTTTGGAGAATTGTTTGGCAGTTTGTTTAAAAGTAATCGTACACATACCTATCATCTAGCTATTCCAACCCAAGAGAAACAAACACGTATCCGCACAAAAACACCTACGCTGATGCCTAAGACATCGTTATTTTTAACAGTCAGAAGCTGGAAACAGTGCGATTGTCCGTGAACATGGCATGGACATACGGCTTGTGTTGTATCAATACAGTGGAATATTATTTGGCTATAAGAAGAAATATATTATCAATGCCTGCAATAATAGGGAGGAAGAAATACGCATATTGAGTAAAAGCAGCCACACAAAAAGTACACATTTTACGAATTTATGTGACATTATGAAGGATATATTTTATGAATTCGTATGACATTATAAAAAATGCAAACTAATCTACAGTAAGAGAAAACAGATCAGTTGTAGCTTGAGGATGAGAGGGACCAGGGAAAGGCAAAAGGTGGGACCACAGAAGTAAACATGGACGCATTTGCAGGTAATAGACATAGTCAAGGCCATGATTGTGGTGATGATTTCACAAATATATACATATATCAAAATGTACCATTTTTGAGAATTCAGATATGTACACTTATTGTATGTCAATTATACCTCGATTGAAAAAAACAATCGGCTTGGTCGGTTAAGTGTCCAACTTCAGCTCAGGTCATAACCTCACGGTCCATGAGTTCGAGCCCCGCGTTGGGCTCTGTGCTGACAGCTCGGAGCCTGGAGCCTGCTTCAGATTCTGTGTCTCCCTCTCTCTTTGTATTTCCCCCACTCACGCTCTGTGTGTGTCTCTCTCTCTCAAAAATAATTAAACATTAAAAAAATTTAAAAAAGGAAACAAAACCATAGAACTAACAAAGAAAAAAACCCCGAGAAACATTATAATAAGGAAAGCCCCATAACAATATATCTCATGAATATAGGTACAAAAATTCTTGTAGGATATTATCAAATAGAATCTAGCTATATATAAAGATAATGTATCATAGCCAACTGGAATTTACCCCAGGAATTCTAGGTTAGTTTTTCATTGGAAAAAGAATCAATTTAACTTTTAAACTACCAATGGGTTGAAGAAGAAATCACAAATTAAATTAGAAAATATATTGAGAACAATGAAAGTGAGAACACAACATACCCAAAGTCATGAGATGTAGTGAAAACAGTTTCCAGAAAAAAAAAATTATAACTGTAAATGCTAACGTTACAAAGAAGAAAGTTCTCAAATCAGTAGCCTAACTTCATATTTCAAGGAACTAGAAGAAGGACAAGCTAAACTCAAAGCAACAAAAGGAAGGAAATAATGAAATTTAGAGCAGCGATAAATAAAATTGTAAATAGAGAAACAACAAAAATAAAACCAACAGTTCGTTCTTTGAAAACACCAACAATATTGACGAACTTCTAGCTAAAATGACACAGAACAAAAGAGAGAAGACTCAAATTAACTAAAATCAGAGAGTGAGAAAATTACTATTGATTTTACAGAAATAAAAAGGATTATAAGAGAGTATTATAAGCAAATGTATGCCGACAAATTGGATGATGTAGATGAAACGGACACATTTCTAGAAGCATGCAACCCACTGAGACCAAATCATAAAGAAATAAAAAATATGAATTGGTCTATAACTAGTAAAGACATGAATCAGTGCATTCTACCAAATATTTAAAGAAGAATTAACACCAAAATCCTCTCAAAAGTTTCCAAAAATTTCAATATCAGCCTTATGCTGATATTAAACCCAGATAAGTACAACATAAAAAAAAAAACAAAACAAAACTACAGACCAATATCCCTTCTGAATATTGATGCAAAAATCCTTAACGAAATACTAGCAAACCAAATTCAACAGCACATTTAAAGGATTATACAACATGACCAAGTGGTATTTATTTCTAGAATGTGAGTGTGGTTCAGCATATAAAAATCAATCAATGTGACACGCCACATTAACAGAATGAAGGGGGGAAACCTCCCCCCGCAACGTGATCGTCACAATCAATGCAGAAAAAGCATTTGACAAAATTCAACATCCTTTTATAATGAAAAAACTCAACAAACTAGGAATAGATGAAAAAAAAAAACCCTCAACATAATAAAGGCCATATATAAAAAAGCCTGCAGCTGGTAACATACTCACTGGTGAAACACTAAAAGCTTCTCTTCTAAGATCAGGAACGACCCCAGGATGCTTGCTCCCACAACTTCTTGTCAACACTGCGTTAGAAGTTCTAGCCAGAGCAAAAGAAAGAAATAAAAGGTATCTAAATTGGAAATGAAGAAGTCAAATGATCTCTGTTCACAGGTGACACTATCTTCTATGAAGAAAACCCTAATGATTCCACATAGAAAAACCCTTAGAACTAACAAACAATTTCAGAAAAACCGAGGATAAAATGTAGAAAACAAACAACAACCAAAAAACTCCAAAACCAGTGGCATTTCTATGTGCTATCAACGAGTAACCTGAAAAGGAAATTGAAAAGCAGTTTCACTTAAAATAGCATCAAAAAAAAAAAAAATCAAATCCTTAGGAATGTGGCTGAAAGAAAGGAAATAAGACGCAAATAAGTGGGAAGACATTCAGTGCTGTAGAGATTCAATGCAGTCCCTATCAGAATTGCAACAATTTTTTTTTTTGCAAAAGTGAAAAAAAATCCATCTTAGAATTGATATAGAATTTCAAGGAAGCCCAAATAGCCAAAATAATCTTCAAAAAAGACCAAGTTGGAAGTCTCATACTTTCTGATTTCAAAATATACTACACGGCCACAGTAGTCAAAACAATGTATACAGACCACGGGTATAAAAGGAAGAGCCCAGAAATATTTTGACAAAAATTTCAAGACCACTCAGTGGGGAAAGGACAATTGTTTCAACAAGTCCTGATGGGGAAATTGGTTATCCATATGAAAAAGGTGAATTTGGACCCTTACTTTAAATCATATACAAAAATTAACTCACAATGGACTGAAGAACTAAATTTTTAACAGCTAAAACTATAGAACTCTTTGAAGGGGTGCCTGGGTGGCTCAGTCAGCTGCTCCTCCCCTGCTCATGCTCTGTCTCTCTCTCTCAAAATAGATAAATAAACATAAAAAAAATTAAAAAAAAAGAACTCTTTGAAGAAAATATAAGGAAATCCTTTATGACATTGGATTTGGAAATGATTTCTTGGATATGACACCAAAAGGATAGGTAACAGAACAAAACATAGATAAATTGGACTTCATCAAAATGAAAACTTTTGTGAAACCAAGGACATTATCAACAGAGTGAAAAGACAACTCGTGGAATAAAAGGAAGCATTCACAAATCGTATGTCTGATAAGGGATTAACGTCAATATAAAGAAGTCTTACAACTGAACAGCAAAAAGCCAAAGAACCCAATTTATAAGTGGGCAAAGGACTTGAGCAGTCATTTCTCCAAAGAAAATATGCAGATGGCCAAAAAGTCCACGAAGAAATGCTAATCACCAGGGAAATGCAAATCAAAGCTATGAGATACCACTTCCCACCCATTAGGATGGCTATTATCATACAAATAGGAAGGAAACCAAGTGTTGGTGGGGATGTGGTGACATTAGAATCCTTGTGCACTGTTGATGGTATTGAAAATACCAATGGTATTGAAAATACCAATACCAATGTTGATGGTATTAAAAATGGAATTACCATATGATCAAGCAATTTCCCTTCTGGGTATACACCCAAAAGATCCAAAAGCAAGGATGAGAACAGCTATGTGTGCACGCATGTTCAGAGTAACATTATTCACAACAGCCAGAGGTGTAAACAATGCAAATGTTTATCAGTGGATGAATGGATAAACAAAATATGGCATTTACATACAATGGAATATTAGTTGGCTTTAAAAAGGGAAGGGAGTTTTGACACATGCCACAAAATGGATCGAACCTTGAAGACCTTATGCTATGTGAAACGAGCCAGGCACAAAGGATAATTATTTTATGAATCTACGTACGAGGTGCCTACAACAGTTGAAGTCATAGAGACGGGAAGTAGAATAGTGGTTGCTAGGGATTAGGTAGAGGAAGAGTGGGGAGTTAATGCTTAATGGGCACAGAATTCTGGCTTGTGAAGATGAAAAAGCTCGGAATGTGAATGATTGTGATGGTTGAACAGCAATGTGAATATACTCAATGTCACTAAATTGTACATTAAAAATATTCAAACTGGGGGGCGCCGAGGTGGCTCTTGATTTCAGCTCAGGTCTTGATCTCAGGGTTGTGAGTTTGGGCCCCGTGTTGGGCTCCGCCCTGGGTGAGAAGCCTATTTCTAAAAAATGTTCAAAATGGTAAATTCTATGTTACGTGTATTTTACCAGAATAAAAAATCAATGCAGTCTACCATATGAAACTAATCAAAGAGTAAAAACTCATTATGTTCAGAAAAGGCGCAGAAAAATCATTTCACAAAATTCAGCACACATTCATGATAAATACTCTCAGTTATGTAGGAAGAGAAAGAATGTTCCTCAACAAGATAAAAAGCATATAAAACAAAATAAAACACAAAAAGCCCCACCCCAACTCCTTTATTTTTAAAAATAATTTTTTAAATATTTATTTTTGGAGAGAGAGAGACAGAGTGTGAGCAGGGGAGGGGCAGAGGCAGAGGGAGACACAGAATCTGAAGCAGGCTCCAGGCTCCGAGCTGTCAGCACAGAGCCCGATGCAGGGATTGAACTCATGAACTGTGGGATCCTGACCTGAGCTGAAGTCAGATGCTTAACCAACTGAACCACCCAGGTGCCCCTAACCCTGACCCTTTAGCTAACATCTTGCCTAATCTTGAAAGACTGAATGCTTTCCCTGTAAGACTGGGAGTAGGGTATGTGTACCCTCACTATTTCTACTGGATATTGCACTGATGTCCTAAGCAGTGCAATAAGGCAAGAAAAACAAAAGACATAAAGTTAAAAACAAAAAGTATACTAATTATTTACAGAAAACAGGATAGTATACATAGAAACTCGGATAGAATATATATATATATATGTATATTTTAAAAAATGTTTTTATGCTTATTTATTTTTGAAAGGCAGAGAGAGAGCACAAGCAGGGGTGGGGCGGAGAGAGAGGGGGACACAGAATCCGAAGCAGGCTCCAAGCTCTGAGCTGTCAGCACAGAGCCCAATGCAACTCACGAACCATGAGATCATGACCTGAGCCGAAGTCGGCTTTCATCTCCAAGCTACAACACTTTAAAAATACCTTGTAGAGACTTTAGAAATAGAACAATAGGTATAGTCCAATTGATTGTATACAAATGTGCTAAGTAATCAATGAGAAATGGACAGATTTCGTAACAAATTGTGTTGTACTAACTGGCTATCTGCTAGGAAGAAATTCACCGCTATCTTCATCACTCAACACACATCAGAACTAACATAAAATGGAACATCGACCTAAACATAAAAGATGAAATTATAACATTGTTATAAGAAAACATCTTTGTTATCAGAAAAGATCTTTGTAACCATGGATTAGACAAATATGTCTTAAAAAATAAAAACCTTTAGTCAGCACAGGGGGAGCGAGGTGAGTTGCACTCCCACCGTAGTTTCAACACAATAACAAGAATGCATAAGGAAAAGTGCTATATAAATACAGTGGAATATTACGCAGCCATGAAAAAGATGACACGGTGACATTTGAGATAACATGGATGGACCTAGAGGGTATTCTGTTAAGTGACATTAGTCAGACTGAGAAAGAGGAATATCATATGATTCCACTCATAAGTGGAATCTAAAAAACAAAATCAAATAAAACAGATCAACAAATAAAAAGTGGGATCAGACCTATAAATACAGAGAACAAACTGATGGTTGCCAGAGGGGAGGGGGTTGGGGGTTTGGGCAATATGGGTGAAGGGGATTGGGGGAAACAGGCTTCCAGTTGTGGAACGACTAAATCATGGGACTAGTCGGCCCAGGATAAGGAATGCAAACCAATGATACTGTCATAGCCATGTAATGGAAACATTGTAACTACATTTGTGGTGAACAAAGCATAAAGTATAAACTTGTCAAGTCACTGTGATGTCCACCTGAAACTAATGTAACATTGTGTGTCAACTATACTCAAATTAAAAAAAAAATAAAGCTGCTGTAAACATTAAAAAAAAAAAAAAAAGACGTAGTCTGTCAACAGTCAGTTACAGACCAGGAACAGAATATTTGCAACAAACATATCCTAAAATGCAATTTACTCAGGACATAGTTAAACATTTTCTAGCTAGAGATTATCCGACTTACTTGGAGGGGTTTTTTTAAAAATATTTATTTATTTTGGGGAGAGCGCAAGCAGGGGAGGGGCAGAGAGAGAAGGGGACAGAGGATCCAGAAGCGGGCTCTGTGCTGATAGGCTGACAGCAGTGAGCCTGATGTGGGGCTCACAGTCCTGAACTGTGAAATCATGACCTGAGCCGATGTCAGACACTCAACCAACTGAGCCACCCAGGCGCCCCGGGCTTACTTGGAGTTTTAAGTGTGGCTGATGTTACCTGTCACCCTGTGAACTAGAATAGAATCTCCCCACCAGCTTTCCAGTGTTCTCTTTATAAAGCAATGGCAGAGTCACAAAGAGAGAAGCGTAGTTGTCAGGTAGTTTCTGCATCATGTTCCTTTTTTAAATCCTGTCATTTTTATGCTTACTTCTAAAAATAGGGTTCTGCTGAACTCAACTGATTTCTACGATGTGTACAGAGATTCCTTGAAGAGGGCAAGATTTTAGAGGAAGGTTGTTTTCTCCTCTGGGTGAAACTTGCACTTGGGAAGCTCACCACTTATTACATCCTTCCAACTTTCCAAAACCGAAGTCTGCAATTCCAAATAAAACTGTAGAATTCAGGTTTATAAATACCTCTTTTGCCACAAAAGATTTGATGCTGGAGGAAAGGCAGATGTTTTCTCACACACAGTTTGTAAGTTTTAATCTTTGTTCTAGGCATCAGATCTGACTGAGTCATTAGGATACATGCCCTCTCCATTCATAGGTTTCTTCTATAAATGTTTGTGTTCTGATAAATTTTTACATTGGTTAGGGACCGGCGATCATAATAGTGATTGAAAAGAAAATAACAAACTACACTGGAATTAAAATTAAAAAATAAGATAACAGGGGCACCTGGGTGGCTCAGTCGGTTAAGCGTCCGACTTCGGCTCAGGTCACGATCTCACGGTCCGTGAGTTCGAGCCCCGCATCAGGCTCTGTGCTGACAGCTCAGAGCCTGGAGCCTGTTTCAGATTCTGTGTCTCCCTGTCTCTGCCCCTCCCCCGTTCATGCTCTGTCTCTCTCTGTCTCAAAAATAAATAAACAGGACGGGGCGGGGGGAGTGAGAGGGGGATTGAGAGAGAAGGAGGGAGGAAGGGAGGGCAGGGAGAGAAAGAGAGAGGGAGAGAGAGAGTCTTGAGCGGAATTCAAGACTTCATAAGGTAGGGCAAAATATATGATCTAGAGTCTAGAAGGAGACATTGTTATAATAGCTACTACTTCCTGAGTGCCTATTGTGTTGCAAGAACATTAATCTTAAGAATGAGGTATTATTGGGGCACCTGGGTGGCTCAGTCGGTTGAGCATCCGACTCTTGGTTTCGGCTCAGGTCCTGATCTTGAGGTTCGTGAGTTTGAGCCCCGAGATGGGCTCCATGCTGATAGTGCGGAGCCTGCTTGAGATTGTCTCTCTCTCTCTGCCCTTCCCATGTTCTCTCTCTCTCTCTCAAAATAAATGAATAAACTGAAAAAATTCTTGAACAAAAGAACGAGTTATTATTATCCCCAGTGAATTAATAAGGAAATTGAAGCATAGAGAGGTTAGATACCTTACCCAGGACGATACACCTCATAAGTAGTAGATCATGTTTTGTTGAATAGGGCAAGGGCTGAAGTGTTTACTTCCAATGAGTTGTTCGTTTTCAGTGTTCTAAAAAAAAATGCAGATATATTCGTTTACACAGCTGACACCTGAGGTACCAATAAAATCTTGGAGTTGAAAGAGACCCCAAGAAATGAACGTTAATTGTTAATGGGGGTTGAATCGTGCTCTCCTATTTTGTGAAAAAGTTATTTATATTGGAACAATTTTTAGTAGCTAGGAACGTCTGGACTAGATAGGATCAAGAGAGATGGTCCAATGAAATGATTTCATTTTACAGACGAGGAAACTAAGGCCACACCTATCGTCGAATTATGCTACGGGCCTTTTGCTTCTGGGTATAATCCTGGCAATTTAGATTAAAATCACGCCCAGAAAATGTTAGCTCTAGCCCACGAAGTCTGAGAAGAGTGTCCCTGTCTGCTTCTCCTAAAGGGAAGATGGGGTTAGAACAAAACGGGGTGCGCGTGGGTGTGCCCTCGGACATAGGCACGTGCACGCTGGAAATTGCAAAACTTGCTACTGGCCTCGATGAAGAAATGCCACGGACTTGGCTAGTGGCAAATGTAAGATAGAATCATTCTCCCTCCAGAGTCACCAACAAAGCATCTGGAGCCCACACGTGAGATGTTGCAGCATTGTTAGATAACCTGCCAGGATATGTTGAAATGGTACATAGTTTGGAATATTCCACATATGGGTAAGTATATAAGTCCTTAAGTGCTGTTTTTCTGGTCTTTAATCTGGCAAAGAAGTGTAAACATACAATCAGAAACTGTAGCAGCATGGCTCGTATTTAGCGTATTTATTCATCTTTGTTTTAATTACATTTTTTCTGGGAAAGGACAATTTAAAAGATACATTGTTTAATGTAATAGCCAAGTTGCCTGGAAAATCTTATAGAGAGAGAGATCTCGAATGCAGCATATTTTCCGTGTGTACATCTCTTTATATAATTGCCATATTTTTCATTGGGGCTTGCTCTGGTTCAGTAGTAGTGAAGTCCTGAAACACTGTTGAGAAGGATTCCGAAGTTTCACCAGGGTTCTCAGTGGGAAAAAAATACCTTTAGTGATAAGTGATTAGGGCGTTAGGGTAAAAAGCGAAAACAGTGGGGAAAACATGCCAATTATGTAATACACTGGACACGTTTATGCTTTTCTAATCTTTTGTTTTTGGGAATAGGTAATATATGAACATGATAAACCATGAAAACAGCACAGGAAAACACATACAAAATTATTTTCCCTTCCATTCTTCTCCCTCTATCCCCCAGTGCCACTTCTCGTAGGCAACTGTTGCAATTTCTTTCTGAAACATTCTTTTTATTTTTATTGCTTATTTACTTATTCTGAGAGAGAGCACAAGCAGGGAAAGGGCAGAGAGAGAGAGAGAGAGAGAGAGAGAGAGAGGATCCCAAGCAGGCCCTATGCTGTCAGTACAGACCCCAATGCGGGGCTCGAACTCAGAAACCATGAGATCGTGACCTCAGCCGAAAACAAGAGTTGGATGCTTAACAGACTGAGCCACCCAGGTGCCCCTCTTTCTGAGACATTCTACACTTACAAAGCATTTTTGTATAAATATCTACCTTTTGTTTATTTTAATTTTTAATGTTTAAAATATCGACCTTTTATGCTAATTGCAGCATGATGCATGTATTTGTTAAATGTCAATATTCATTATATCTATTTTACCAAAATTAAAAAAAATATACCCCAAAGCATTGAATTGTGCACTTAAATGCATAAATTACATGGTGTGTAATCTATTAATATGGTTGGATTAATATCTGCCATATTCGTTATTGTTTCTTAGTTGCCTTTGTTCCTTGTTTCTATTTCTGCCTCTACTCTTTTTCTCCCTGTATGGCTCTAATTAAGCATTTTGTATGACTCCATTTTCTCTCCTTTCTTAGCGTATCAGCTATAATTCTTTCTTTCTTTTTTTTTTTTTACTTTTTTTTAGTGGTTATCCTAGAGTTGGTCACACACACTTACACCTAATCCGAGTCAACTGTCAAATAATATTATGCCACTTCCTATGTAGTGCATGCACCTTGTAATAACAAAATACTTCCAATTCCTCCCTCCTGTCCCTTAATGTCACTTCTGTCATTTATTTTACATGTACATAAGCATATATAATCTAATACACTGTTGCTATTATCATCTTGAATAAGCTATTATCTGTTAGATCAATTAAGAATAAAAAAATTTATTTTACCAGCAATTATTCCTTCTCCAATGCTTTTATTTTTTTTAAAAAAATTATTTTGAGAGAGAGAAAGAGAGAGTGTTTGTGTGTGAACAGGGGAGGTGGAGAGAGAGAGAGAGAGAGAGAGAGAGAGAGAGAGAGAGGGAGAATCCCAAACAAGCTCTGTGCTGACAGTGCAGAATGTGGGGTTCGTCTCATGAGTTTGAACTCACAAACTGTGAGATCATGACCAGAGCTGAAATCAAGAGTCATAGGCTTAACTGATTGAGCCACCGAGGGGCCCCTGCTTTTCCTTTTTTACGTAGATTTGGATTTCTGACATATCATTTTCCTTCTCCATGAAGAACTTTTGACGTTTTTTTTGCAAGGCAAGTCTTCTGGCAAGACATTCCTTCAGTTTTGTCTGAGAAAGTCCTTATTTCTCCTTCATTTTTGAAGGATAATTTTGCAGGGTACAGAATTCTAGGTTGGTGGGCCTTTTCTCTCAACACTTTATTTTTTATTTTTATTTTTATTTTACAAAGAGAGAGCGAGCAAGTGGGGGGAGGGGCAGAGGAAGAGAGAGAGGGAATCTCAAGCAGGCTCCACGCTGAGATGAAATCAAGAATTGGACACTCTTGACCCACCTAGACATCCCTCTCTCAACATTTTAAATATTTCACTACACTCTCTTTGTTTGTATGGCTCTGAGAAATCAGATATAATACTTATCTTTGTTTTTCTATTGTGAAAGGGTTTTCCCTCTACTTTCTTTCAAGATTTTGTGTTTATCTTTGATTTTCTTAAGTTTGAATAAGATATGACCCACTATAGTGTTTGCTTTGGTGTTTGTTTGTTTTTGCATTTATCCTGCTTGGTGTTTTCTGAGCTTCCTGGATCTGTGATTTGGTGTGAAACATCAACTTGGGGGAAATTCTCAGTCATATTTCTTCAAATATTTCTTTTGTTCCTTTCTCCTCCTTCTGATATTTCCATTATGCATAAATTACATTTTTTATTTGTTCCACTCTTCTTGGATATTATGTTCCGGGTTTTTTTTCCAGTCTTTTTTCTCTTTGCTTTTGAGGTTTGGACGGTTTCTATTGATATAGCCTCGAGGTCAGAAAGTATTTCCTCAGCTGTATCCACTCTACTAATGAGCCCATCAGAAGCATTCTTCATTTTTGTTACAGTGTTTTTGATCTCTTGCACTTCTTTTTGTTTGTTTTTTTTTTAGAATTTCCATCTTTCTGCTTACATTGCCCATCTATTCTTACATGTTGCCTACCTTTTGAATTTGCGCTCTTAGAATATTAATCATAGTTGTTTTAAATTTTCAGTCTGATAATTCCAACATTCCTGCCATATCTGAGTCTCGTTCTGGTACTTGCTCTGTTTCTTCAAACTGTGTGTTTTGCTTTTTAGTATGCCTTGTAATTTTTTGTTGAAAGCTGGACATAATATACTGTGCAAAAGAAACTCTGATAAATAGATCTTTAGTGATGTGGTGGTAAGGTGTGGGGGGGAAGAGGAAGCATTCTTTAGTTCTATGATTAGGTTCCAGCCGGTGCTCCTGGGCTGTGAACATTATAAGCGTTTCTCAGTTTTATCCTTCTCAGATGGCCCTGGAGGGCTAGAGGGGACTGGAGTTGACTATTTCCCTTCTTCCAGGTCAGTTATGTTCTGATAAAACAGTTTCTTTGGAGGCCAGGCCTTGTTGTATTTCATTTTCCTTCCCACTGAGGGAAGCACAAGGGGTTCTTTCTTTGATATTCACTGTGAGAACCTGGTAGAACTCCTAGTGGTAAAACTCACAAAAATGTGGCGACCTCCCTACGACTTGGTTCTCCCTGGAGAACCACACCAGCCTCCAGCAATTTGTCAATTACAGTTCAAATTTTCGTGTCCTGGGTACCGGTTCCCTTGGGGATTTCTGCTTGTGGGTATTTGCTCCAGTGAGTTGTGATTCTCTGTATCTGCCTGTCTGCTGCTGCAAATTTGGGGCGCAGTGTTTTGCCCTCACTTCTCTGACAGATCTAAGAAAAGTTGTTAATTTTTCAGTTTATTCAGCTTTTATCTTGTTAGGATAAAGCAAAAACTTCTAAGCTCCTTGCATGCCAGACCAGAGACCAGAAGTATCTGTACCATGTATTTTTCTATTAGTAATTTATCTTGGAAATTGTTTCATATTATAACATATATCACCTCTTCTTCTTCTTTTTTTTTTTTTAAGTTTATTTATTTATTTTGAGAGGGAAAGAGAGAGAGACAGAGAGCCAGGGAGACGCAGAGAGAGGGAGAGAGAATCTGAAGCAGGCTTCGTGCTGTCAGTGCAGAGTTTGATGTGGGGCTCAATCCCATGAACCGTGAGATCATGACCCGAGCCAACAAACCAAGAGCTGACTTAACCAACTGAGCCACCCAGGAGCCCCTCTTTGCTTTTTTTTTTTTAACAGGTGCATAACATTTCATTATAAGAATATCTTATTATTTAACATTCCCCTACAGATGAGTATTTAGGTTCTTTCAATGTTTTTGCTATAAACAGTGCTGTAATAAATAGCCTTGCACTGCTTTGCACATATATGCAAATGAATTCATAGGATAAGTTTTTGGAGCAAAGGATGTAGACATCATTGTTATGTCTTTCTTTGTAGAAATTGGACCAATTTAGACTGTCACTAATAATGTATGCGAGTGCCCAGTTAGGTATAGTCTCACTAATGTAGTATATTATCAATGATTTTAAAAACCTCAAACAGTATTTATGAGAAATGGTATCTCACTGTAGTTTTGATTTGGGATTCTGTAATAATGACTGAATTTGACCATTTTTTCATTTGCCATTTATTTTTCTCTTTTCTGTGAACTCTCGGGCCATGTCTTTGCCTCGTGTTTCTAAGGGTTTGTTTATATATATATATATATTTTTTAATTTTTTTTTCAACGTTTTTTATTTATTTTTGGGACAGAGAGAGACAGAGCATGAACGGGGGAGGGGCAGAGAGAGAGGGAGACACAGAATCGGAAACAGGCTCCAGGCTCCGAGCCATCAGCCCAGAGCCTGACGCGGGGCTCGAACTCACGGACTGCGAGATCGTGACCTGGCTGAAGTCGGACGCTTAACCGAGTGCGCCACCCAGGCGCCCCGGGTTTGTTTATATTTTTTATTGATTTGTAGGAACTCTTTGTATATTAAGGAAATTAGCCATTTGTCATGTGTATTGCATATATACATTTTCACAGTGTGTAATTTTCTTTTGACTTCTTAACTATTTTCTTCCTATGCAGAATTTAATTTAATTTATTTATTTTAAAAATTCTTTCCATAATTAATTGATTTAGTTTTTACAGTATTATATTAGTTGCAGGTGCACAATATAGTGATTCAACAATTCCATACAGCACCCAGTGCTTTGCAGAACTTTAAAACCATTTAGGTGGTTAAATTTATCGCTTTTTCATTTGATGGCTTCTGGGTTTTGCATTATGCTTAGAAATGCCTTTCCTTACTGTTTTTATATTTTTCCTTCTTGTGTTTAAACTTTTGATTCATCTAGAATTTATTTTGGTATAAATTGAGAATTAGAGATCCAACTTGATTTAGTATTATTTTTTCAGGTGGCTACCCAGTAGACCCAATTTCGGGTTATGCTATTTTAACTAAATACTTAAACATTTTTCTATTTCCTACATAGCTTCTCAGTAATCACATTTCAGTATATCGATACTGCAGTAGTAACACCATGTTGAAAAACTGTTAGCCGTTTCCAATTTTTGTTATTACATATTATGCTATAATGGCCTTCTCCATGTATCTTCTTGTTTCTGATGAATTGTTTTTCCGGGATACATGATTAAGAGTGGACTAATTAAGTTTTGCTAAGTATATCATATTGCTTTCCAAAAGTGTGACAGCTATTAATCCCACCATTGATTAGTAAAAATCTCATCAGTTTGAAGTTATTTTCTTTGCCTATTTTATTAAACTGAGAAAAATGGAAATCCAAGGTTGCTTTAATTGGAATTTTATTTGATTTTGGAGGTATGAATGCTTTTTTGATGTTCATTTACTCTTTTCACCTAGCTTTGGTACTGCAGCCGAAAAATGAGTACAATACTACCTGCTGTGTAAGGTTTTTTTGACAGTCATATGTGCGGCATGTAAAAAGCCTAACTTGGGGACTGATTTAAGGCATACCATCTATTATTATTATTTCCTTTTGTGTGACTTGTCTGTCACATTCTTTGTGAAAAATTACAGTGCGCAGAAACACTAAAGAGGCTGGATGAAAACTGGAATAAGGGCAGGAGCCTTACCAGCCGTGTGAGACCTTGACTGAATCACTTAACTGCTCTTGGGTATTAATTTCCATGTAACAATCGAGATAATAACCCACTTTGTTTTTGTGAGAGTTGAATAGGATAAGTGACAGAACTTGGAAAACATTAGTGTGAAGCATTATTTGCTATTACTGTTATGATGAGGAGAAGCGGGTGCTCAAAACCCCTATCGCTAAGACTGTCTTCCAGAATGTACTATCCCTTTCCCTAATGTTCTGAATCTGAGATGCTGTCAGATTCAGAACTATGGTTCCCTTAGAGAACTCTCCACGTTATCAGCAATTTAAAGGGAGGAGAGGAGCAGACTTTCACTTTTGACATATGGTATCCCTAGAAAAAGAACGCATACATGAAACAATTTCAGGCACTTATAGGAAATTGACATTCGCATAGATTTATGCAGAATAACTCATAATAAGCTAAAACATTCTCAAGGAAAACCCCTAATCGCTGAACCTTTGTAAGTCAGGATCACAGGACCTTTTGATGTCTTAGAACAACGGAACAGAGGAAGCATAGCAGCAGTAATAGATCCTAAAGAAAACTAGGTATAGTTATCCTGAGCCAACAGGGTACAGCAAGGGAGTGAAGAAATATTTTTTTTGAGGCAAGCAGACATGAATGCCAGTCTTGAGTTTGTCACGTATCAGCGCCGTTGACCAAATTGTCCCAGCTTCCTGTGAAGTGGGACTCATAACAGTTCCTACCTCCAAGTGTGGTTATGAGAGATAATGGTGCTTGTAACAGGCTTGCTTAGTACAGTTCCTACCACACGGTAAGTACTGAGCTAGCTCTTATTAACACAGTTATTCGCAGTGGTGTTAATGTCTCGATTAATTATCATAACAAAATATGTGCACGTTTGTGTGAATAGAAGTAACCACTAAGGTTACCTCTTGTATTGAGTGACGTTGCCCTGAACACCACACAGAGGTACCTTCCTGCAGATAGAAAATGTGAAGCTTCAGAAATTCAGGAGGAATGAAAGTTAGTTACAAATGGACATTTGGTTAGAAATATGGTAAGCTTGGGAATGCAAGCTGGTGCAGCCACTCTGGAAAACAGTATGGAGGTTCCTCAAAACACTAAAAATAGAACTACCCTACGACCCAGCAATGGCCCTACTAGGCATTTACCCAAGGGATACAGGTGTGCTGTTTCGAAGGGACACATGCACCCCTATGTTTATAGCAGCACTATCGACAACAGCCAAAGTATGGAAAGAGCCCAAATGTCCATCGACGGATGAACGGATAAAGAAGATGTGATACACACACACACACACACACACACACACACAATGGAGTATTAGTCGGCAATCAAAAAGAACGAAATCTTGCCATTTGCAACTACGTGGATGGGTGTGGGGGGGATGGGCTAAATGGGTAAGGGGTACTAAGTAATCTACTCCTGAAATCATTGTTGCACTATATGCTAACTAATTTGGATGCAAATTTAAAAAAAAAAACAAAAAATAAAACAAGTTAAAATTAAAAAAAGAAAGAAATGTGGTAAGCTTGAGGTAATTCGGAAAAATTATCAAGAGATTTGAATATTAAAAGGATTGCTCTTAAAGAGTAATCCATAGAAAATATAAATCAGGGGCGCCTGGGTGGCTCAGTCAATTAAGCATCCAACTTTTGATATCGGCTCAAGTCATGGTCTCATGGTCATGGGATCGAGTCCCTCATTGAGCTCCAAGCTCCCTCACTCTGTGCCCCCCCCTCCGCTTGCTCGCGCACACCCGTGCTCTCTTTCTCTCAAAATAAATAAATAAACTTAAAAAAGAGAAAAGAAAAAAAAAGAAAATATAAATCAGAAGTTACTTCTGATCAACTGTGCTTGCGGAACAATTTCAGATGCAAATGAAAATCAGTTTGTTTGCACATATCAACACTGCTTTTCTATAGATTGCATCATAATAGGGGAAAATGTCAGACGTTTTTAGGAAATGGTAGCCTTTCCTTCAAACCAAACAACACACTCTTCTTTTATGATGAATTTCGAGTCATATTTAAGGTTGGTGAGGAACGTAGAGTGTGGACTTTGACACAAACATCCTAACAGGTCTGATAGCCTTAATGTCTTTCCCTCCTCCTACGAATTCGGCTCATTGTTGTCCAAACATTTCTTTTTGAAAAGGACCTAATTATGCTAGTTTTCTGCCTAAAACTTCCTCATTATAAGCAGATTAGATCTAAACTCCAAAGCTCTGTACCCTTACTTTCCATTCTCTCCTCTAAGTACCACCCCTGCTATACACCTGGTTGTGCTATTTAAATTCATTTTTTCATGTTTATGTTTGAGAGAGACAGAGTGCGAGCGGGGAAGGGGCAGGGAGAGAGGGAGACACTGAATCCGAAGCCAGCGCGGGGCTCCAAGCGGTCAGCACCGAGCCCGATGCGGGGCTCGAACTCACGAACCGGGAGATCAGGACCTGAGCCGAAGTTGGATGCTTAACCGACTGAGCCACCCAGGCGCCCCTGGTTCTTCTATTTAGCGTGCATCACAATCAGGCCAGAAGCTCATTAAAGACTACAGGTGCTCGGGCCATATCTTGAAGTCTGGCAGTGGCCTCTAGGAATTGGAGTTTTGAACAGGCCGTGCACTTGATAATCAGATCTCAGTTTGACAAGCAAAGTCCCCCAGTTGGTGAGGTTTCCTCACAAAGTCCACCTCGGTTGGCACCTCCCCGCCTTTGCGTCCTTCTGTTTCAATTCTTTTCTTCCCTTTTTTTCTGCCTGATTGTCCTACCAACCCTTCATGACCTGCCTCATCGTTACCCCCTCTTTGAAACTTTGGCCTAAACAGACTTAGTGTTCCTTCCACATTTTGTATGCATGGTGAATGCTCATATTTGTATTAATCTCCCTCAATCAATTCAGACTTTCTTCTAAGGGCTACAATCTTATCGGCCATATTTGTATCACACTCTAGGGCTTGGCATAGAGTCTAACATGTAACAATAGATGTCTGAGAAATGCTTTTTTTGTTTCTTTTGTTTTTTTTGAGAGAGATAGAAACAGACAGATGGAGAGAGGGAATGCACGTGAGGGAAGGGCAGAGCGAGAGGGTGGAACAGGACCGCAAGAAGGCTCCATGGCTCAGCGTGGAGCCCACACAGGCTCGATCTCACAACTGTGAGATCACGACCTGAGTCGAAATCAAGAGTCTGATGCTTAACCGACTGAGACACCCAGGTGCCCCAAGACATGGTGTTTTTAAATAAATGAATAAGTGAGTTGATGGAGGAACTTGGGTTTATATTCATGATCAGATGAAATATATATTGTAGGTTAGAAATGGTTTGGTTGGATTTTGCCCTGGGGCGTAAATAGTGATTTTCCTTAGTCAGTAAGAACAATTCGGAATTTTGCTAAACAGTTCATAGTATTAGGTTTCATTTCTTTTACTGGTAGTTAAATAGTAAAAATCCAGTCCGAATATTGTAGTCGGTATGAAATTTTCTAAAATTTGAATAGCCCAAATAAAGCTCTGTGCCCTATAGCTGATGATCGCATTTCAATTACATGACTTTAAATAGACTTTGAAATGTTAATGTATCAAATCCCAGTGAGGACAAATGTTTCTCATAACAGGTGGTATTGTTTTGAACCTAGGAACAACCACAACGATAACGAGAAGGAAAGAAACCTTTACATCCGTACCAGTTTCAGAAAATCCATATTCGGGTTACATTTTTGAATCGAGAGCTGTCGGAAATCTCGGTGTAAATAACACGAGGACCAGATGGAAAATCCAATCCGGTGATAAGGGCTATGATGCAAGATAAAGCAAGACATGGGGGATATTTTCGTTACAAGGGGATGGGAAAAGCATCTTTACTAAGATGCCATTTGAGCAGAGATCTAATAAGTGAGAGAGTAAGTCACGTGGCTATCTGGGGAAAGAGAATTCCTCAGTCGGGGATAGTGTTTGTGAAGGCCTTGAGGGCCCAAGGGTGCTTGGGGAGTCGGAGGCACACCAAGGAGGCCAGTGTGATGGGAGTGGAGTAAACTGGAAGAAGGAGGTACGAACTGAGGTCTTAGAAGTAGTGGTGTTTGTGGGTCAGGGGAGGGATGTTGTTTATACCACGCAAGGCCTTGTGAGCCTTGTTCAGAGAGGAGAAGACACTGGGGGCTTTAAAAAAAGTTTTGTTTTTAAGTGTCTATTTATTTTTGAGATACAGAGAGACAGAGCACAAGGGGGCGAGGGGCAGAGAGAGAGGGAGACACAGAATCTGAAGCAGGCTCCGGGCTCCGAGCCGTCAGCGCAGAGCCCGACGCAGGGCTCGAACCCACGGACCGCGAGATCGTGACCTGAGCTGGAGTCGGACGCTTCACCGACTGAGCTACCCAGGCGTCCTGACACTGGGGACTCTTGAATATCTTGATGATATTCTGTGACATTTATATATTGTCTACATAAGCTGTGTCTTTTATTCTGAAATCTTTAGTCATTGCTAAGCCACGCTTTCACTCACTACTTTGTTTAGAGGTCAAATAGTGGGATTAAAACAGTTTACTTATGGATAATAATGATTATGCTTAATTGACAATATTTATTATTATTAATTTAAGCATCACAACAACACCAAGAGCAGTAATAATAACAACTAAGTGCATAAATTCTACCACTTACTTAGTGCCTGCTCTGCATACTCCATATATACATTATTTCCTGCAATCCTTGCAATTACCCGCGAGGAGGTACTGCTATTGTTCCCATTTCCCATTTGGAGAAATATGAACACGAATCACTTAATCTCCAGAAAATCTCCAGGTACCGTACTA
This sequence comes from Panthera pardus, assembly GCF_024362965.1. NCBI lineage: Eukaryota > Metazoa > Chordata > Mammalia > Carnivora > Felidae > Panthera > Panthera pardus. Next base: position 32,586,430 of record NW_026526843.1, on the reverse strand, counting down.
AATGCTTTATATGCCTTGTCTCATTTAATCCTTGCAATAACCCAGACAAAGACACTGGGACTCACACATGTGAAGTAACTTATCCAAGGCCTACCATTTGAATAGGGACCACACATAAGTGCATCTGACTCTAGGGCTTGCATTAAAATAATTTTTTTAAATGTTCATTTATTTTGAGAGAGAAAGAGAGAGAGAGAGAGCAGGGGACGGGCAGAGAGATGGGGAGAGAATCCCAAGCAGGCTCCACACTGTCAGTGCAGAGCCAGATGCGGGGCTCCAACCAATGAACTGTGAGATCATGACCTGACCAACCAATGAACTGTGAGATCATGACCTGAGGCGAAGTCGAGAGTTGGACGCTCAACCAACTGAGCCACCGAGGCGCCCCGGCTTGGATTTTTAGCAACTGTGCTCTATGATTAAATATGGGCGAAACCAGACTGATGCATTCAAGATCTTGAAAAGCATATTTGGTGTGGCATGTTTCGAAACCTTCTTTATTTTATTTTTCATCTGTGAGCACCGAGCCATCAGCGGTTGGATGCTTCAGACCACTGGTGTGGTAGTATAACCTAAGTCCCTATAAACCCGCACCACAACTGTATTGTTCCTTTTAGGCCAGTCTCTGTGACAGCCAGTCACATTATTACCTTGATCTGTCCACATGATCCCTATGCTGTTTATCTAATCATCTGAACTGTCTGGTCCTTGAGACCAATGATGGCCATGGCATGCCTGTTACTTTGAATATGTAACGTGGAAAAATGTATTTTTCATTTCAGTCTGTCCAACGCCAAGTTACAAAAACAGTAACAAGGACAAAATGCAAAGACGAGTTGCTGAAAGAGAAGTGAGAGAGAGGGGAGAGGAAGGGCAGTGAGAGAGAGAGAGAGAGAGAGAGAGAACTCTGTTTGACAAATAAGCAATATATTACCAGTACGAGTCTTTCAATAGTCACCAGTCTACAGTGGATTCTGAAAGATTCTGTTTTCACTTCCCTGTCCTAGTAGAAAACATTCCAGTGGATGAGTGAACCTCACTTTTCATGTGTCCTCATTCATTTCCTGATCCTAAGAACTCCCCCTAAGGCTTGCTCATAGTCACAAAGTCAAAAAAATAAAGAAATTGTTATAAAAAGTTTACTCTTTAGGGGCACCTGAGTGACTCAGTCGGTTGGGCGTCAGACTGGTGATTTCAGCTCAAGTCATGATCTCAGGGTTCGTGAGATCAAGCCCCTCTAACCCCGCCGTGTCGGGCTCTGTGCTGACATCATGGAACCTGCTTGGGATTCTCTCTCCCCTCCCCTCTCTGCTCCTCCCCAGCTCGCGCACACGCATACTCTGTACCTAAAAATAAATAAAATAATCTTTAAAAAAGTTTATTCTTTGAAATAAAGTAGACTGGAAGTTCCTGGAAAGGAAACTGGCGGGCAACTTTTATTTATCTCTGTATTTCCAGCACGTGGCCCGAGGCATGGTTCATGGTAGGCCTTGAGAAAATGTTGATTGAGAAAATGAGTGCCTCAACGAAGCTCAGGCCATAAGCATGGTTTGGATAATGTCAACAGTATCCTACATAGCACCCAGAGGGCTAGCGTTAAAAAATGTTGAATCCAACTTTGCTAGTAGTGACCGTATTTGACCCAAATGGCTGGTGAAGGGGATAATCCTTCCATTCTTTCATTTTCCACGTCCTTCTTTCCCAGAGACAGGAGGACCATTCTCCTCTCTAGCTTCCATGCTTGAACCTCCAAACAAGCACAAAACTGCCATAATTAACCTATTGGCCCAAATCAATTAATTTTTCTCCAAGATTTACTTTTTTTTTTTAACAACCGAAACACTGAAGTTTGCCGTCTTGCACGGTGGGAAGGCATTGTAGGTGACGTTAGCTAGCTGGACACTTAATAGAACTCACATTTCTTTTACTCTATTATTCATCCTCAATCTTACATAGGTATGTCTGGAGCTTCGCAAGAGTTTTTGGCAAAATTTCCAGGGGAAAAACAGAAATTTGCAATCTGCTGGAAAGAATAAGTTTCTTTTGAAAGTATAGGACGAGTTACGTGTTCATTATTATTTTATTTTATGTAGGCGTACAGGTCTCGATTTCTTTAAAACGCTTTCCCGGGACTCCGAAAAGGTTTTTACAGTTAATTTAATTATATAAACAAAGATCTAAACTGTTGCCCTTCGAGTTCTTTCCACCTTATTGAGTCCCTCTTAGCTACAGGCATTTACTTTTAAGACTCAGGAAAGAAAAATCTTCTCTTTACAACATTTTACCTGCGAGATTTGCTCTGACTATATTATATTTATCAATTATCCTCATTTCCTGAGTTATCCTGCGAGTTTTTTAAAAGTTTATTCATTTTTGAAAGAGAGAGCACGTGCACTCACGCACACCCATGCACAAGCAGGGGAGGGGCCGAGAGAGAGAGAGAGCGAGAATTCCAACTAGGCTCCGTGCCTCATAGCATAGAACCCCACGCGGGGCTTGATCTCACAAACTGTGAGATCATGACCTGACTCGAAATCAAGAGTCGGACCCTTAACCGACTGGGCCTCCCAGGTGCCCCTCTCCTCCTAAATTTTAAGTATTTTTCTGATTGACTCTAACCCGGGAATTCCCAGGATGCTTAGAAGTCCCTCCCGAACTGGGGAAATGAATTCATCTTGTCCCCCATATTTACCAGAATGACGTAGTGAAAATAATGGCCGGGGTTTGAGCCTTAGTTCCATAGTTTACTAGGCGGTTTGATCTTGGGCAAGTTCTGTAACCTCTCTGTGCTTCAGTCTCCTAATGTCTCCTTACTTCTAAACTGAGGATGACAACTGTCTCTCGGGAGCGTTGAGAGGTTGATATGAAATGTTTGTCGAGTGCCCAGCATGGTGCCCGATATCCCCTCCCTACTGTATTCACAGTCTTTGATGTTAGCACCTCCCTAACAAACCCTGGGGACTTCATGTCTGGGGAAATAAAAAGTGGCTTCTCTTCACAAAGAGGTTGGGGACCTTTAGATAGAATCAACCCTAGAGGCTATTTACATGACATTTATTTTTTGCATTAATGCCAAAGAAACCTGACCGGGAGTTCAGGACAAATAACCCAACAAGAATGTATACAGTTAGGGGGAAGTAGACTTACACTAACAGTACTCAGTGTTCACTGAAGGAGTGTTTGGTTTACTGCAATCTGTGGGGCCACCGATTCATGCCATCGAAAATAACTAACGCACAATGAAAACAGCATGCAATGTTGTTCTTAAAGTTCATTCATTTACGTTTTGATTTGCTATCTTTTTCTCTAGACAATGTCTTTTGGAATTTCTAGGCTGCAGTTCATCTTTTAAGCTGCAAATAAAAGGAGAAGAGAGGCTGGGAGAAGGGGGAAAGAAGAGTGACTGCCGATGGGTATTAGGTTTCTTTTAGAGGTAATGAAAATGTTCTGGACTTACATAGTGGTGATAGTTGCACAACTTTGGGAATGTACTGAGGACCATTGAATGGTACATTTTATTCGTGAGAGAGAGTCAGAGACAGAGTACAAGCGGGGGAGGGGCAGACAGAGAGACAGAGAGAGACAGGGAGAGACAGAATCTGAAGCAGGCTTCAGGCTCTGAGCCGTTAGCACAGAGCCCACCGCGGGGCTCGAACTCACGAACCGTGAGATCATGACCCGAGCCGAAGCCAGACGCTTAACCGACTGAGCCACCCAGGCACCCCTGAATGCTACATTTCAAACGGAGAGGTTTTATGGTATGTGAATTACGTCTTAATTAAAAAAAAAAAAAGATGAATAATTTTAATTATGTGACCGATATAAAATATTTTCTTTGGGGACACATTGTAAGTTATTTACAGTAAAACTTCTCCTTTTGGTTGCAGATCTTACAAATCTGTATCGAACACCACGAATCCAAATATTCGTAGGGTAAATACTTAAAATCTCAAGCAGTCTCAGAATTCCCGGGGACAAGCGTCCTGTTTTTTATTTCCTTGGAGTAAAGACCCCATAATCCCCCAAGAATCCCACCCCCAAACTTCCTGTCATTTTGCTCTATCTTTTCATCTTAAATTGTTTTCTACCTCCAAAGCAAAATATATTCAAAGCTGTACAACGTGTTATTTTTCTGTCTTTTTTTCGGGGCCTCAGGAAGAGGTTGAACAGATGAATCCCTCAAACAAAGCCAAATAACCATTTGTTTTTATTATTTTCTCTGAACTTATGGCTAGTTTTGGAGAGATGTTTATTTGCCCCCTTTCCTCTCTCTTTGTTATAGACACACATAATGAGGCATTGCTTTTCCCCAGCCCCATTCTCCAACTTTGAGATTTTGAGAGCCTTGTTTGAATTAACCGAACAAAAACTTCCAGGCTGCCTGGAGCACGGATTTGACTATAGCTTCATCAGTAAAATACAGTATCAATAGAATTTGGTGGCAACTAAAAATTAGGATTCAGGGAGGCAAAACCAGTGGAGAGAACAGTTGGGGGGGGGATTCATCAATCTGGCTTCTAGAATGATTATCTCTGCTATGGAATTTCTCAGAGCTGAAGTAAAATATGCTCCAGTTAGTAATTTTTCCTGGTCCGATTGCATAGTCACCAATTTCCTCTCTTTACTGATATTGGGAAGGAGATACTGTGGATGCTGTAAACAAGGAACAGAGACTTTATGGTCATTGAAAAGTAGCATATCCCTATTGTAAAATAATACAGTACCAATCACAATGGTATATTAGATTTGTGAGAATTTTGTTGGCGTGAGTCCATTGCTGAAAGCCTGGGCTATGTGAGAAAGTTCAGGTTTGGGACCTCAAGCCTAAGGACCAAACCCTAAACTTAATAATTCATTGACCCACTGCCTCATGAGAGATTCAATCTGACAACATTTCTCCCCAAACATCCTCGTCACCTAACAGTGGTGTTCAAATATTGCTAAGACAACTGGTTGGTTTGGTGTATTTAATTAATTGCCTATTTTGGATAATTTAGTCAAGCTAATTGTAAGAGAGGAGAAAATGCCTCAACCCTCTTAGGTTCAGGGTCTGGCGGTGTGAAATTAACTGACAAAAGACATTTTAAATAGAGCCAGAGTTTATTAACATGTATATTATGCATACACATGGGAAAACTCAGTGATGCGTAACTCAAAGCGGTGGTCAAAACTTGGGCTTATATAACATCTTAACAAAAGAACAGTAAAATTATAAAGAAGTGACAAAACAAAAGAGGTTCAGGCTTTTAGAGGGGCAAACTGTAAGAAGGTAAATATGTGGAGAACACTAATAGACAACAGGAATTATTTAGTAAGGTTTGTTATGTAGATTCCTCTTGGTCCCCATCTCTGGGCTGATAAGAGTTTAGAGCTGTCTCCTGTTCATTAAGAGTCGGTTGGGCATCCGACTTCGGCTCAGGTCATGATCTCATACTCCGTGAGTTTGAGCCCTGTGTCGGGCTCCGTGCTGACAGCTTGGAGCCTGGAGCCTGCTTCGGATTCTGTGTCTCCCCCTCTCTCTGCCCCTCCCCAGATCATGCTCTGTCTCTCTCTGTCTCAAAAATAAATAAAAACATTAAAAAAAAAAAAAAGAGCTCTGTCCTTCCTGGTAAAGGAAAGAGAGATACATTTAGCAACTTACATCCTGCTTTCAGGCAAATGGGGGGGGGGCAGAGAGTTTTCCTTATATCTATTTCTTCTCAATTGTCTCTAGCTCAAAATAATCCTATGCCAAAGTGGCATATAATACCCTACCTAATCAATTGAGTCGTAGGGGGGAGAAACCCATCAGATCAGTTAAATGAATGCAAACCAAAAATAAAGACAATTTTCAATTTTTTTTATTTTTCCACCAGTTGGGTCACAAAGCACTGAGATGCTATTTGGTAGAAGTCGGGTGCTTTCTGTGAGATCCTAGTCTGAACATGATGCTCAGGCCTGCAGATGCCTTTAGGGCAAAGGAACTTGGAACTCTTCCTTCTCCTTATATTCTTGGGACCAGATTCAGCTGGAAACAACAGGTCTCAGGAATGTACTGAGTCAGACATCTACTCATTTCACCACATGGATTCCACCTTGTTAACTGATTTCATGTCCCTCTCAGTTACTCTCTGTTTGATGCCTAAGCAGACAGTTAATTTGATGCAAATAATCGCTCATGTTGGCCATTTTACTGAATTTTTAGGCTGGTTTCTGCAAAATGATGAATCTGTTAGCTCTTTTTCCCTTGCTTTCATCTAGATGTTCTTGTTCTCATTATATTGGAAACTAAAGAGATGCACAAAGGAATCTGAAAAGATGTATCAATAATAAGTAATCTTAATTATCCTCCTTTCAGGGATACCCACGTTGGGAAAAATACAGTGGCAATTAAATTAAGGCTTCCCTATATGTAAGTGAATTGAAAAAGATTGGTGTTAAGTGTGTGTGTGTGTGTGTGTGTGTGTGTGTTTATTGAACTTGGGAGAAGTGAAAATGCCGTTGGTCTGGATAGGGACTCAGGTAGCCGGGGTGGGGGAAAATGAAAATGACCCGGAAAAATTTAGACTAAAAAAGATGGCCCATATACATTTAATTATTCCTTGATCTGTGCCTCTAATCCTCACCTTCATAACCAGGGCATGCATATCCAGACTTTTGCATTTCATAATTCCTGTTCTCCTTCAAAGCCTCATCTGTGTGTGTGAGTGGGGGTGAGAGGGACAAAGATGATTTTTTTTTTTTCTGAACCCTGTATCCATCTAGCAGAGGAGAAAATCCTCTGCAGAACATGGTTTGGTTTTTTTTTGTTTTTTTTTTTTTTTTTTTGGTTTTTCAACGTGGTCATTTAAATTTACTGTTAAGTAATCTCATGATAAATAATAGGTGTTCACTAGAAAAAAATTAAAGTGATTTACCATTGTTTAATTCTGCTAGCCAAGCTGCACTTGCCCTGAAGAGCTGCATAATTTATTCAAATGACCCGAGGCTTTTAAAGTCAATCTTCCAACAGAAAAATTATCCCCTCTCCCCGGGAGAGTGAATTTTTTAGTGTACCGCTTCCTATGGCTGACATGTATTTGACTCCCAAGTGTATTTACACTGTTGGCTTGACTTGGAGTTCCTTGCTAAATTAATTATATGCTGTATTTCTTGCTTTAAGTGGTGTCAATATTATTGTTGTTCCTTAATTTTTTTTTTTAATATTTAGTCATTTTTGAGACAGAGAGAGAGAGAGAGAGACAGAGCGCGAGCTGGGGAGGTTCAGAGAGAGGAGGAGACAGAATCTGAAGCAGGCTCCAGGCTCCCAGCTGTCAGCACAGGGCCCGATGCAGGACTTGAACTCACGAACTGTGAGATCACGACCAGAGCCGAAGTTGGATGCCTAACCGACTGAGCCACCCAGGCACCCTGATTGCTATTCCTTAAAAAAAACAAAAAACAAAAACAAAAAGCAAAAGAAAAGAAAACCCAAAAAACCTTTTTCCTTAATTTCCTGCAGTTACAGAGTTTTTCTTTGAGTTGTGAAAATTTTTGCTTCTAAAATTATGAAGAGGCAGAGTAAACGTTCTTTTAATCTTCTGGGAAATGTGTGCCGCTTTAAACCTTATTTACGTCAGAACTTACTGTAACGAAGGACAAAAGCTCTAGACAAGGTCCCCTGCTCCTCGGGGGTGTTCAAGGCTAAGGTCTCCCAGAGGCGAGCCTGCAGTCTGTTCTCAAAAGTTTATAGCTTACCTCCCGGCTGTTCCTTTGCACCCGGTACGAGAGGGGGGCTAGAAATAGAGCAGGGTGGGAATCTGACCCATCGTGACCACTCAGGAGGCTCTGGTTTGGAAAATTCCCCTGTATGCAGCAAAAGCAAACATTTGAAATGGCTGGAGAAGCTAGGCTGAGACGAAGAGTAAAACCGGTTCCTATTTCACCTCTCCGGCTGATAACCATTTGTGCCTGCTCATTCGTTTCCCAGACATCGGTTCTCCATGTGCACGGAGCCTCCACCTGAATCTGCCCAGAGCATAGGAAACAAATATTGTGACATAGAATACAGTGGTGTGTATGTGTATTAGGCGCATTTTTCTCGGTATTCAAACTCAGTCTACCCAAAAGAATCACCAAACCGTGGTGTGCACACCTTTGAATCCTGCTATGTTTTTCAGGCAACGGTGCCCTCTTGTTTCTGGTCCCGTCTGCTACAGGATTGACTGCAATACGGGGAATAAAATTGAGAAAAATATCTCTCCCACGTAACAATCCTCCAAACCCCTTGCCCCTTCTTTACTGTTCCTGTAACAGCTTTTGAATGGTCAGCAGCGACTTTTTGTAAATGTCACGTTTCTTTCCGCCAGGACAAAGAAGGAGCTTCAAGGGCCAGCTCGCGCTCCCTCCCGGGACGTGGAGGTTAAGAGCACGGACTCTGCCATTAGATCGCCTCGGTTAAAATTCAGATGGCCTCATTTAGTAACTATGTGACCTCAGAAAAGTTACTTTAACTCTGTGAGCCCCAGCTTCCCGATTTGTCAACTGGAGGCGACGGTAATATTTATAATTGCATCCACCATATGCAAAATGTAGTTTTAAGCACTTTAAAAATACTAGCTCATTTAATTTTTGTTAACTCTGTGATGTAGGTGATTAACAACATCCCCATTTCTCAGCTGAGAAAACTGAGACAGGAAGAAGGAAAGTAACTTGGCCAAGGTCAAAACCAAAGTAAGTGGCCCAGCTGAGCTTGTGGAGTTGGTCGTTGTGTCTTAGAGGCCATGTACATACCAGAACATTCTATCGCTTCTCTATTAAGTTATTGGGCATTCAGCCATGTTTGGCACTTAGAGTTTATTGTCGGTGTTGTCACTATCGTCATCTGTTCTTATCTTTTTTCTTTTGTCACTCTTGCTGCTGTGGGACTCATTGTAAGGCTGGTCAACCCCCCACTCCCAACAAAAAGAAAAAACATGCTATCCCTCCTATCAGCACCTCTCTAGCAAACAGCCAACAAAAATTGCTTAAAGCAAGGGAGAAATGTTCTCAAGTTTAGGCTCGAGTAAAGGTGTTACCGTTCTTTACTGAACAGAGGTAAAAATCTTTTACAGCCTTCACTGCTTTCCCTCTTCTCCACTCCTCAACTCGTCCTAGAATGCCAGTATCAGGGAGAAAGAAAGAGAAAATTCTGCAAATCATTATATTCTTCTTTTCAAGTGAGTCCCTGATTTCAAAATTCTCTAACACATTTGTGGAAACTTCATTTTTTTTATTTGAGATTTATTTGAATGAGCTGTTATGATTGGAGACAGTGAGAATTTCAGATTAATGTTTTGCAGCCAAAAAAAAAAAAAAAACCCTCTCTGGAAAGCTGGCAAGTGTTCATAAGTCAGCCCTAGAATTATGTAGGTTGAAGGCTCCCAGTGGACAGACCGAACATATAAGAAGGAAACCAGAGATCTGGTGCTATTACGTCCCCGAGTCTAAGGGAACGAAAAAGCACAGAATTCAAAGCATTCTTCAGCCTGAATTTTTAAGGTAGGTCTGCACAATTTCTATATACTGTACTTGGAAAGTAGAACATACATTAAATGAAAATATTTTTTTGTGGATGAACTTTCCCTTTTTCCTGTATTTTAACACTGTATTTTGCAAAACTCTTAAGTTATTAAACTACTGTTTCTCTTACAGGGGTGCACTTAGGAACTAGGCAAGCTGATTTATGATAACTAAATTTTAAACTCCAACAACCAGTAAGTCTTCAAGTGGGTTTATTTTAGATTCTTTCACGTTACTTTGTTAGGTCCAGATGATGAGAGAATGAGCTTTAGACAAAAATGAGAACTTTGCTGTTTACTAGGAGATTCTTTGGTGATTACGTTTTTCTTTGAGTAGTTTATATGTATTTTGGAACTATCAAAAGTAATAGTCTTTCCTTTACTGTGTTTATCTTCAGCTAATTTTCTTTTGTTTTAAAGCAACGGTGCTCCTAAAAAAAAAAATAAACCAACCCGGTACCACGGAGCGTTGATTATAACATTTGAGAGCCATGTAGCATTGTCATTATTTTGTTGTGTTAAAACTGAAATGGTAGCAAAGGAAAAATGATACAATTATCTCATGATTCATCATTGATGTTCAATTCCTATTTCATTGAGCAATCGAAACTGTTTCTACTTGACCCTAAATCAGGTTTGGCTATTTTTTTTTTTTCTTGTTCTTTTCCTGATTGAAAAAGAAAATGGATTTCCTTTTAAACAGATGAAATATCTATATGAAAAATGAATAGTCTCTATTAAAATGTGAATGGGGGCTGTTCGAAATAGGTGCACATTCCATAATTTCCTCTTAATGATACTATTATTGTGAAAACAATGGAAAAGTGGAAGCAAAGGAATTATTTTTCATTAGGAAAAACCAACCACAACCCCCCATCTCAATATGTTCCTTTTGCATATTCTCGTTTTCAGTCTTTTGTACACTTACTTATTTTTTCCATAGCTTATGTTACTTACATTTTCCATAGCTGTAATGATTTGTACATAATTAGTTACTTGAACAAGGCATTTCTCTATGCAATAGCAGGCAGCAGTGTGGTTTCTAGAAAGTATACAGACTGAGATATGTGCTCAAGTGTTTTGAAATATTAACTTTTCTTATTTCTTGAGGCCTTCTTTATTCGTTTCCCATATTTCTTTCCCGGCTAACCTTTTGAACTATGGATTTCCCTTAAGCTTCTTAAAAATATGATAGAAAGGATGGGCAAAATAGAGTTTTGTTCAGAATGTTCGGCCCCTGATGCTGAAATGTCTTAACTGCTTGGTACTGTTGAGGAAATCCTCTTTTCTTCTTCAAGAAGCAAAATCCATTCTTATTTCCCAAGGTGTGGTTGTGGTTCCCAATGCTTTCTGTAATCACCCACCTTCTTTTTTGCTTTCAAGAAACTTTCAAAATGCTAAAGACTTAAGGACGTCCTAAACTCTGTATGTGTTCTGAGAGTTCCATTTTTTTTTTTTTATCTTCACAGGAGGCATAAGAATTAGGAGCTGCTGACCTTTCAGTATGAAGGGCAACTTCACCCTCGCCGCCATCAGCAAAAACATTACCAACAGTCTTCACTTCGGACTCGTGGACATCGTTGGCAACCAGTCTACCTTCAACTGCTCGCATAAACCGTCAGATAAGCATTTAGACGCAATCCCTGTTCTCTACTATATCATTTTTGCGATTGGATTTCTTGTCAATACTATTGTGGTTACACTGTTTTGTTGTCAAAAGGGCCCTAAAAAGGTGTCCAGCATTTACATCTTCAACCTGGCTGTGGCTGACTTATTGCTCTTGGCTACTCTGCCTCTCTGGGCAACCTATTATTCTTACAGATATGACTGGCTCTTCGGCCCCGTCATGTGCAAAGTTTTTGGCTCCTTCCTGACCCTGAACATGTTTGCGAGCATTTTTTTCATCACCTGCATGAGTGTCGATAGGTACCAATCTGTTATCTATCCCTTTCTGTCTCAAAGAAGGAACCCCTGGCAAGCGTCTTACATAGTTCCCCTGGTCTGGTGTATGGCCTGTGTGTCCTCGCTGCCAACATTTTATTTCCGAGACGTCCGAACCATTGAGTATTTAGGAGTGAATGCTTGCATTATGGCTTTCCCGCCCGAGAAATATGCCCAATGGTCAGCTGGCATTGCCTTAATGAAAAATATCCTCGGTTTTATTATCCCTTTGATATTCATAGCAACGTGCTATTTCGGAATCCGAAAACACTTACTGAAGGCCAACAGCTATGGGAAGAACAGAATAACGCGTGACCAAGTCCTAAAGATGGCGGCTGCTGTCGTTCTGGCATTCATCATCTGTTGGCTTCCCTTCCATGTTCTGACCTTCCTGGACGCTCTGGCCTGGATGGGTGTCATTAATAGCTGTGAAGTTATAGCAGTCATTGACCTGGTACTTCCTTTTGCCATCCTCCTGGGATTCACCAACAGCTGCATTAATCCCTTTTTGTATTGTTTTGTTGGTAACCGGTTCCAGCAGAAGCTCCGCCGGGTGTTTAGGGTTCCAATTACTTGCCTCCAAGGCAAGCGAGAGAGCGTGTCGTGCCGAAAAAGCAGTTCCCTTAGAGAAATGGAGACCTTTGTGTCCTAAGCGTGCGAGTGGAACGCAGGGTAACAGCACGGCCACTTGGTTTGAGGTTCCCTGGAACTATCTTTTGGATGGCTTGAGTGACATGATAAGTTTTGCCCTTGATGGAATCTGGTCTCACTGTTCCAGAACAGGAAACCAAACGTAGCTGGAAGTTTGATCCAGCGACTTTCAGGAATTGCCCCTTTCCTGCAGTCTATGGGCACAAGGCTGTCATTGGGAAGACAGATCCGTAACCTAGCAGTAACTGAGGATTTATCTCAAGTTATCATTAATAACAAATCGTGAATGGTGATTTGGGGTTTCAGATTTCTCCTTGACGAATGATGAAGTATTTTTGGTTTTTTTTTTTATTGTTTTTTTTATGTCCACTTTTCATCAGGCTTCCCTCTTGAACCAAGGGCAGTTTTTTAACTCCTTGCATTATTTACAAGCTTGAAACAGGAGCATTTCTAAGTGAAGTATACTGCAGTAGATTGGTACTGAATTATTCAGGCTCTAGGCAAATGCCTTCAACTTTAAAAAATATTATAAGTAATCACCTTTTACATTTTACTTGAGCGTAGGTTTATATTTAAGATATAGCTACATATTGAGTAGGGCTAGGAATATAGATTAGATCACCTGTACTCCTACATTTATCTTATTTTTACAGTTATAGGAAACAAAATGTATAATAACGTAGAAATGATCTAGATTTGAGATTAACAAATATTTGAGTGTGCACTAACCTCTGAATAAACACTTTTTAAAAAACTTTCTATCCATTTTAACTATTGTTTGAAGATTTCTATGTTCTCCGGTAATTTTTTGAAAACAATAACTAAACACCGTGTAGTGTTGTAAAATGTAAAGGTCACTTTTTACATCCTTGACCTTTTGGTGCTTTGATATATAGGAAGTTGACTTGACTTTTATTATTGATGCTTTCGTTCTGGGTTGCTTCCCAAAATATCTGCGTGGCTTCTTTAACTCTTTAATTTGTAATAAACCTTTAACTGGCTAGGAAAAATTTATGCCAGGATGGAGTTTTGATACCCAAGGAGACAAAGAGGTCCAGCAAATGACAACTTTGGTGTCACACGAAAACCCCTACCTGTCAGGGCAGTGTAATGTGTCTTTGAAAGTAGAGACCATGGGCAGTCTTAACTTGTACCGGTGGATTCTGTTTCTTCCAGATTTTATAGGATTCTGTGGCACTCTCTTAAATCAATCGCTGGTCCATAGATCTCTTTTTCCACACTATTAGCACTCCTGTCAGGAGTACCTAGAGTTTACGTAGAGTATGAGTCCTAATTTTAGAAGTTAGACATTTCATTCTGCACCAGCCCCATATTATACCAGGTTACCTAGGACCTTCCTAGACCCATGCTGACCTCTGAGGTAGAAATAAAAGTCGCAAGGACTTAGTGTTTCTGCCTCGTTCCAGGGCTATAGATTAAAGAATTCTCTCACCCCACTTTCTGGGAAATTCCTAATTTCGTGTACTCTATTATTATCAATGAAACAAATAGCTAAATGTGTAACCAACTCTGACTTCATATCCTAAATAATTTTGTAAAACATTGCATATAAATAAAATCTTGAATTGGGAGATCATGTGTACCTACTTTTTTTTTTAATTTTTAATTTTTTAATGTATTTACTTTTTAAAGTTTATTTCTTTTGGGGGGGGTGAGGGGCAGAGAGAGGGAGGGAGGGAGAGAAAAATCCCAAGCAGGCTCCCATGCTGTCAGCGTGCAGCCCAACATGGGGCTCGAACTCACGAACTGTGAGATGGTGACCTGAGCCAAAATCAAGAGTCAGACGCTTAACCAACTGAGCCACCCAGGTGTCCCACTTTTTTTAATTTTGACTACTTCCAAGTATGGAATCTTAACCTTCTGTTGTACCCGTATCCTCCTTGCAATCCCTACTGATACTTTATAGTTTCAGTCCTCACCAGTCCTTCTTCATGCACTCTTCTAAGTCTCTCTCTCTCTCTCTCTCGACTCTTCAACCGTAATTTCTTATTAATTAGGAAAAGAAAGTCCAGATTGTCTGTAGTCAAGACCATAAGGGATCTGGTCCTTCCCAGCCTCTCTTGGCTTTTTCTCTCTCTGCCGTCTCTCTCACACTCTATGTTCAAGCGTCACAAAGGGACTTCCTGTTTTTTTAAGGCCTAATGTTGTTTCCTGCCTCTCTGCTTTTGTTCACACAACTCTGTGGTCCTGAACACCCCTCCCATCATTCCCACCCCCAGGGTCTCTCATTCAATTGATGAACACCCACTCAGCTTTGATCATTCAGCTCATGTCAATTCCTTTACCACAATAACATTTATTACACTAATGACAATGCACTCCCCCACCCCCGGGAGCTCCGTTAACGAAGAGAATTGTTTCTCTTGTTCTTGGGATTTTAATTCTGGCTTCCACTGCCATAGGAGGCCAGTATTGAGCTGTAAGTAGTTCTCTGAGGCTTGGACTACAGTGCTCTTTCCTGAGACTAAGAACAAATGTCAGCTGAAAAGGTGGTGCATGAACATGCGATCTCCGACTGCAGCAATGTACAAAGGTATAAATATCCTCTTTTCCCTTTGAAAATGTAAATTTCAGGTAAGCTTCTCAGCGAATGAAGCTATTCTTCTCATTTTGGCCGTATTTCCAGGCATTACCTAATCTCCTTCCTTTTTCTACGGCCCCTCCTTGATTCACATCACCCGTGCAATGTCCAACAGCCACGTAATTATATCAACAATAGCTACTATTAGGTGAACATTATATGCGGTATACTATTACACGTATTTTATATGAATTATCCCATTTTATTTCCACAATGACTTACTTATTCTCATTTTACAAATGAGGACACTGAGGGGCGCCTGGGTGGCTGAGGTGGTTAAGCATCCGACTCTTGATTTCATCTCAGGTCATGATCTCATGGTCGTGGGATCAAGCTCCGAATTGGGTTCTGGGCTGAGCATGGAACCTGCTTGGGATTCTGTCTGTGCCTCTCCCTCGACCCCTCTCCTGCTCCCACATTTGTTTTCTCTCTCCCTCTCAAAAAAAATACGCACACACACACACACACAGGGGCATCTGGGTGGCTCAGTCGGTTGAGCATCCGTCTTTGGCTCGGGTCATGATCTCAAGGTTCGTGGGTTCGGGCCCCGCATCGGGCTCTGTGTCGACAGTGCAGTGCCTGCTTGGGATTCTCTCTCTCTGCCACACCCCCACCCCCCTCAAGGTGAATAAATAAACTTTAAACACATACACACAAACCTCCCCCAAACCCCAAATGAGGACACTGAGGCACAAATGAGTCCCTACTAATCTTTAAATTTGGCCCTGACAGATGATCTGAGCCATCCCGACAGCAGTATTTAGTAGTTTAAATATGCATCCTAAGCTACCGATCTGATATTCCAGAGATGGTCTTGCACCGTCCTTGAACCTTCCCTCCATACCTCATTGCTTGCACATCTCTGACCATAGCAATACAAGAACTCCGGTCAGATGGTATATATGCACCTATGGAGAAAAGGAGAGCAGGCAGATGAATGAGGCTTTCTCCTTTTTTCTCCACTGCCCTTTTCTTGGGCTCCATGCTGTACAGAATTACCCTGAAGTAACCACTACCCTTGCTGTCCCCTCTACCCCATACACAAAACAAGACAGACACCGCAAACATTTGTTTTGAGCAACAAAACAACTTCAGCTCCGTGAAATGTGATTATATGGGGTTACCAGGGAAATTTCTAGAAGGAATATGCATTTTTATCATTGAAAGGGCAGTATTAATTACTTCTGCATTTTATATTGCCAAATTAGATCTCCCAAATCAAATGTCTTGGAAAAATCCCCTTTTTTTCTGATCGTTTGAGGTGTGTATCTAAATGAGAGACATTCTGAAGGAAAGCACATTCTATTTTGATTTGTCTTCTTCCCCCTCCTCCCTCCCCCCACCCCCCCACCCCCCGTCCCGGGGACCTGAGAGCAGGAAACTGTTTGGTGGCCTCACACATCAACAAGGGAAAAATCCAAACTTGACAAGCTGAATTAACCACATGTGTTAACTGAAGTCAGAAAAAGCTGAGATAATGAAGGAAATGTGGTACTTAATTATTTGTTAATTCCTAGATAAACTATATCAGCAATAATGACTCACATAAAATAACAGAAATTCGTATGCTGTCACTAAAACTAATCACTTGCCCGGACAAAGACCAGGCATATACCTGAGTTGACTAGCCTTCTGGACATTCAGGTTCTCTTGCATAAACATACCTATAAAGAGTTAACATCCTCAGAAAGAACATTCTTCTGGGATGAGAGAATTCTTTAAAAAAAGTTTTTTAAATTTTTTTATTATTTTAATTTTTGAGAGAGAGACAGAGTGCAAGCAGGGGAGGGGCAGAGAGAGAAGGAGACCCAGAATCCGAAGCAGGCTCCAGGCTCTGAGCTGTCAGCACAGAGCCCGACACGGGGCTTGAACCCACGAGCTATGAGATCCTGACCTGAGCCGAAGTCGGATGTTTAACTGACGTAGCCACCCAGGTGCCCCAAGAAAATGCTTTTTAAAATTAGAAATAATTTTGTGTTTCTTACTAATATGTTTCTTCTAATTATGTGTTTGTTATTAGTAATTAATATTTTTCCATTGTTGAACATTTTAACTATATAGATAAAAATTAGCTATGGAGATAATCACTGTTAGTAGCATGGGGTAAGATTATAGATAGAGCTATAGATATAGACATGTAAATATCTCTATATATACTATATATATGTATACAATTTTTTGATCTCTTTATCCTCATCCATATTTCTTTCTCTTTTCATCTATTATCTATTGGATATAGGCTTCACCACCCTGTGATGCTTTCTTTTATTTATTTATTTATTTATTTATTTATTGTTGGAATATATATATATAATTAATAATAATTATAAAACTACATTTTTTTTCAAAGACTTGCATATAGAAAGTACATGTTCACTAATGGGTGGAATTTTATAAAATAAGTGGAAATTTGTTATATAAAATAAAATTGAATTTAGTTTTTTTTTAATATCAAATTTATTGTCAAATTGCTTTCCATACAACACCCAGTGCTCATCCCAAAAGGTGCCCTCCTCACTACCCATCCCCCACCCTCCCCTCCCTCCCACCCCCCAGGTGATACTTTCTTTTAATATTTAAAACACTCTGATCCCAAGTCCCCATTTGTTTTACTAGAAAATGTTCTTTCTCCTCTTGTTAGATCCTCTTTTCCTTATGATAAGTCCCAACTCCTCAGAGCTTTAAGCAATCCAAGAGATTACACCTGGTTACTATTGCTTCGTGGGGGAGAATACTGGAAACTCTGACGAGACCACTGGTCCAATTTCTGCAGTTGTTGCTACTGAATTGTTCTCATGTTCCACAAGATGTACCAAGATGGTGGGGTAGTCTGGTGCAGATTTCCGTCCACTTCAAGGAGTTTCTAAGTGATCTATGCGCAAGCCATCTGAGACAGTGTAAGAGAAAGTAAAAGGAAGCCCGTTTTCCCAGTGGTACGCCCACCTACACCCAGTGCATGCCACAGTAGGCAAGGTAGACAGGTCTCGAATACATTTTTATTAGTTTTGGCATCATGGAGGAGGGATCAGCAGAAATCTAGTAGAAGGGACATGGAACCAGTCCCAGGTTCCAGTCTTCTCCTTTCTTAGATGCAGCTCTTCTGGGCAACTGGATCACAGTTCAAATTCCTTCTCAGTGAAAACAAACCTTGGATTGCGAGTAACTTGTTCTGAGGGTGTCCTGCAAGATGAACAAACGTTTCTAATAAATTTTAACTTGATGAACGAGCGAGGTCTTACAATGTGAGTGGGACGGGACGCTGAACATCGCATGATCACAACTGAGCTAATGGTTTTTGAAATTCTCTTTGATATACAAGTGCTTTGAATTACAGTCATGTTTCTGGAATGAATTAGGCTCACAAACCAAGGTTTTACTTGGAGAGGGAACGGGTAGTAAGGCTGACGTTGCTTCTTGATTGATGACACTAGTAAGTGACATCTCAGTGCATAACTTTGAACTTAGAGAAAAGAGTCTCGTACTTAATTTCCTTTTTTTCAAAAGGCCTTTTGGCCAATTGCTTCTTCCCCCAAATCCCCAAGCTCAATGTGCCAATATGTATGAGATGCAGTTGATATAGATCCGTTTGCCTGAAAAGTTGGAACCACCAGGCCGTTGCCAAATTCCCAAATTTCCAGTTCTAGCCTTCTCTTTGAATAATGGATCCCTGCTTACTCTGCATTCATTACCACTGAGGCGATCATTCTCATAACAAAAAAATCAGCAGCGTTTCTTGAGGTCTGAACAACTTGAAATATTTGTGGGTAATAATTTGAAATGGTCTCACTGGGTATGTTAACATCTCTTGTATGTACTGATTTGTGTCTCCCCAAATTCATACGTTGAAATGAAATGTGATTGTATTTGGAGATGGAGCTTTTATTTATTTATTTATTTTTTTAACGTTTATTTATTTTTGAGACAGAGAGAGACAGAGCATGAATGGGGGAGGGTCAGAGAGAGGGAGACACAGAATCTGAAACAGGCTCCGGGCTCTGAGCTGTCAGCACAGGGGCCCGATGCGGGGCTCGAACTCACGGACCGCGAGATCGTGACCTGAGCCAAAGTCGGCGCTCAACCGACTGAGCCACCCAGGCACCCCGAGATGGAACTTTTAGAAAATAATTAAGGTTAAATGACGTCATAAGGATGGAGTCCTGATCCAATGGGACTTATATGTTGCCTTATAAGAAGAGGTAGATACCTCTTTCTTTCTCCACATGAAAAAGTTATGTGAATACACAGTGGAAAGACAGCTGTCTACAAGCCAGGAAGAGAGCTCTCATCAGAATTAGGGGTGCTTCAGTGGCTCATTTGGTTACACGTCTGACTTCAGCTCAGGTCATGATCGTGCGGTTTATGGGTTCAAAGCCCGCATCAGGCTCCTCACCGGTGGTGTGGAGCTTTCTTGGGATTCTCACTCTCTGCCTCTCTCTCTCTGCCCTGTCCCCACTTGCGCACACACTCTCTCTCAAAATAAACTTAAAAACAAAAAAAGAACTCAACCATACCGGTACCCTAATCTTGGCCTTACAGCTTCCAGAACAAAGAGAAAATAAATGTCTGTCGTTAAAGCCACCAAGTGTATAATATTTCATTATGGCAGGCCCAGCAGACTAATAGAGATTTTGGTACTGAGAGTGGTTCTAGAGGAGCGGCATGTTAAGGATGAGTTTTCTGGATTGGTCCTGGGGTTTCTGGAATTGGCTCTCCAATCGGATTAGTTTTAAATGACTATTGATAGCAGTAAAGAGATTGACTGGTTGCTCCTAACGTTGCTGGACCAAGTGGGGAAAGAAACGGATGAGCTCAGGGATTTGAATTTCCAGTTCAAGTGCTGCAGTCAATCACTTGCCAGCTTTTGTGCATTCCTTGAAGGGAATTATTACCTCCTGCAGCCTCAGGGTTGAGATCGTGGAAAATCAGATGCAGAATCTCTTTCTGCAACTGGCCGAATTACGATGCAAGTTGAACTCCCAGCCTCACCTGGTGTCTGTGGTTAAAGCGAGGGCATTAAGAAAGAACAAGAGCCTAGGGGCGCCTGGGTGGCACAAAGTTTGACCCGTGAGGAGGTACGCTGCACTCCAAAAGTACCGCTTGAGTTTTCTCACTTACACAGACAGAAACCTGGGGAAAATGTGTGCGAGTAGGTACGAAAGATGTGGGATAGCGGTGGAAGAAGCATGAAGTTGGATCAGGCCAAATGTGTTGATATTTGCTCACTAATCAGATTCTGGATTTGATGTTGCAGCTCGGGGAGTTAGTTAGAAGAGGCTCTAACGGTTTGGTTGGTTGGTTGGTTGAAACATGGGCCAAAAGGTAGACGAAAGTGAGTGCATTAGAGATGCTGGAGTTGCCTTGGTTTAATGTAGAGGAAAGGATTCCAAGGCTTAGGGAAATTGGAATTTTAAAATAGATTTGTTATTTTATTTTATTAAAAACAACTTTTAATGGACATTTACTCATTTTAGAGACAGCTTGGGCAGGGGGAGGGCAGAGAGAGAGGGAGACGCAGAATCCGAAGCAGGCTCCAGGCTCCGAGCTATCAGCACAGAGCCCGATGCGGGGCTCAAACTCACGAACTGCGAGATCATGACCTGAGCTGAAATCAAGAGTTGGACGCTTAACTCACTGAGCCACCCAGGCACCCCAAAGTGGATTTGCCATTTTAGACCTACTCGCCCACCCTGGGAGGGTCCAGAAGGCACACCTTTCCCAATTAAGGGCAGCCTTGGAAGTCTTGAAGAACTCTGTTCATTCTTCTCATCGGGCCCGAATTTACAGTGGGAATTGCATTTTTAAACTGGGAAACCTAAGCGCAAAGGTCGTATGCAGGTTCTGGGGTTGCAGGGGGCAAGCGGCAGTACTGAACCACCCAAGACAAGGTGGGTATAGTTGCCATACATGGATGGGCAGAGTCAAAGCAGCAAAATGGTCTGACTGGCACAGACCTGTGGCGTTGGCTAGTTGATCACCATGTTACTGGAAGCGTAATAGGTAAGCAGCTTACGAAATTCTTAACGCTCATAAGCGGGAAAGTTCGAATTCAAGTGAACAAATGTCTAACCTGAATCATAAAAACAAAGGGTCATGGCCCCCTATTAATTCCTAGTTTTGAGTCAGTTTACAGACTCAGAATGAAGGCGAGGCCATGTCCCTTGAGGGAGGATCTCAGCCTCGTACTAAAAATTTATACGGTTAATCTCTCTCCCAGCCTTCCCTAACAGTACCCGTGGTCTTTTACCAGGGTGACTGGGCACTGGGGAAAATGAAATAATCAAACTACTAGACTTTGGCTCTAAACTGAAATTAGTTTCACAGGACCCCAAAAGTGACTGGGGTCCATCAGAGAGTGTAGGGCCTCGTGGAAGTCAGGTGATGAATGGAGTTTTAGCTCCGGTCTATCTTACAGTGGGCCCAGTGGGTCACCAGATCCGTCCTGTGGTTAGACCTCCAGCCCCAGAATGCATAGTTTGAATAGATAAGCTCAGCAGCTGACCGATCCTTCACATTGGTTCCTTGACCTATGGGGTGAGGGCTATTATGGTGGCAGAGGCCAAGTGGAAGGCACTAGAACCACCGCTGCTTAGGAAAATAGTAAACTAAAAACGATACTGCATTCTTGGAGGGATTGCACAATCAAGGGCTTGAAAGAAGCAGGGACGGTGACCCCAGCATGTCCCCATTCAACTCACGTATTTGCACAGAAGACGTATGGATTTCAACATGTTTGGTCTGCACAGAAGACAGATGGATTTCATAGAATAACTGTAGATTATCCAAGCAATTGCCCAAGCCAGACGTGGTTTTATTCCTTGAGCAAATTCACACATCCCCTAGTATCTGGTATGCAACCATTAATCTGGAAAGTACTTTTTTGTCTATCTTTTAGTAAAGGGCACCAGAAACAGTTTGCTTTCAGCAGGTAGGGCCGTCCTGCCTCAGGGGTAGATCAACTCTCCACCCTCTCGTAATTAATTCATGAGAATCCTAATTGCCTTCTCATTCCACAAGATATAACATCGATCCATCACACTGGCGACATTATGCTGATGGGACCTAGTCATTTAGAAGGAGCAACTTCTCGAGACTTATAAAACTTGTGCACGTCAGAGCATGATACAGAAACCCAACCACAGCTCAGGGGCCTTGTCCTCCGGTGACATTTCTAGGTAAGTTGTTGCATGTGACCCCTCCTACGATCAAAAAAGAGGCCCAATTTCTAGTAAGCCTCATTGGATTTTGGAGGCAACGTATTTCTTAGATGGGTATGCTGCTCTGGCCCGCTTACTGAGTGACCCGGAGAGCTGCTAGTTTTGAACAAGGCCTTAGAAGAAGAGAAGGCTCTGCAGTCACTCCAGGCTGCTATACAAGCCGCTCTGCCGCATCAGTCGTATGATCCGGAAGAATCTATAGGGCAGCACAGGCCGTTAGGATCTGGGAGCAAAGCCCTGCCAGTCTCTACATGTACCTTTGCCCCTTTTGAGAACAGCCCCAGGCCTGCTATTTGGGCCTCAGTAGGGATCAAACATATGACCTGAGCTGCCCACCATGAACTCAGTGCTAGCTGACTCACTAAGCCATCAAGTTGAATGTCTGTAGCAGTATTCCATCACCAGATAGGATTGTTATATCCGTGATTGGACCCAAGCAGGGCCTGAAGGTGCAGGTCGGTTACATGAACAAGTGGTCCAAATGTCATTGGCCCACATTCCTTTTGCACAACCTTCTCTCTTCCAGCCTGCACCTGTGGCATCATGGGGAGTTCCCTTCGAGCAGTTGACAGAGGAACAGAAGATTTGGGCCTGATTTACAGATGGTTCTGCACAAGTTGCAGGCAACTCCCCAGAGTGGACAGCGGTAGCACTGCAACCCCTCTCTGGAACATTCCTGAAGGGTAGTGGTGAAGGGAAATCCTCCCACGGGGAAGAACTTCAAGCAGTACACTTGGTTGTTCACTTCGCTTAGAAGGAGAAATGACCAGATGTGTCATTGTCTACCGACTGATTGCCTGTGGCCAATGGTTTAGTTGAATGGTCAGGAACTTGGAAGGAACATGACTGGCAAATTGGTGACAAGGAAATTTGGGAAAGCGATATGTGGATAGAACGCTCTGAATACACAGAAAATGTGAAAATATTTGTGTCCCATATAGAATGCCCACCAAAGGATGAACTCCGCAGAGGAGAATTTTAATAATCGAAGGATAACCCTTTCTGTGGATATCAGTCAACCTCTTTCCTTAGCCACTTCTGACATTGCCCAGTGAGCTCATGAGCAAAGTAGCCATGGTGGCAGGGATGAAGGTTATTCACAGGCTTAGCAACATGGACTTTCACTCACCAAAGACAACATGGCTAAGGTCATTGCTGAGTACTTAATCTGCCACCAGCAGAAACCAATGAGGAATCTTGATATGGCATCATTCCCTGGTACTGGCCAGTTATCTGGTGGCAGATTGATTATATTGGACTGCTTCCATGATGGAATTGGTGGTGTTTTGTTCTTACTGGTGTAGACACTGTGGATATGGACTTTCCTTCTCTGCATAAAATGCTTCTGCCCAAACTACCATCCATGGACTTATAGAATATCTTGCCTATCTTCGTGGCATTCTAAACAGCATTGTTTCTAATCCAGGAACTCTCTGTATGTTCTGCTTTAATTTTGCTGTGAATATAAAACTACTATAAAAATAGAAGTTTATTAAAGATAAAGGAAAAAACAAAATAAATAGCTAATCATTAAATCCATATTCTTTCTAATATCTTTACTTTAATAAATAATACTATGGTTGACATACTTGTAGTTAAATTTTTACATATTCCTTGTTTAGTTTTTTATCATACGTTTCTAAGAACGAAATTGCTATGCCAAAGGAATCAGTTCTTCAGCTGCTGCTTCTTCTTCTTCTTGGAATAATTTGCCACAATGACCACCACAAACTATATATGAATTTATATTTAGACCAGAAGTTCAGGAAAGTGCATGTTCAAAGCATAAAAATTTAAAGCTTTTCTCCAATTTATCTGCTCCTAACTTTGGCTTACCCTATCTTATAAGTTTATGTGTTCTTCTTCAACCAACATGAGTGGCCACCGCTTTTAACAAATATTCCTTAACCACCTTTTGGTGATCCCCACCATGGGGAAAAAAAACAAACAAACAATTTTTTTACCTCATTCTTGACTAAAATACATTTAATTGATTTGTGGAAGATCTCAAAATCTGTTTCTATTGAGATCCACATTGGCCATAAGTCTGTTTTCCAAAGTCTTCTGATGATGAGCACATGGCGAGGTACGTGAAAAGATTTCCAGTTCCAGAGTATTCCTTGAACCCATCCATTTGTAGACTATTTATTCCAATATCTCAGTGCAATGACAAGTGGAATACAAAAATAAAATCTATTGCCCCTGCAAACCCAGGAGATGCGTTACCAATAGAGAGGGGGTATTTGGAAGGTATAAATTGACTGGAAATAGGGAAGTGATGTAGTGCATTGTAGGTCCACATCCAGCCACCCCAAAGCAGTAGGTAAGTCGGCAGACAAAAGTTGATGATCTTCAGAACTCCAACTATCCCCAAGATCAAAGGAAGTTCAGGCTGGAGAAAGAGGTCATGGATAATGGGTCAATGAAGTTAATTTTAGAGTAGAACACCTGTGCCAGTCTTGGCTGTTAGAAGGAATGATTCAGATATTCGCTTAGAGGCTAACGCCCTGAGTACAGTTCTTTAAAAAGGACATTGAGACGCGAAAAACTCTCAGAATAAGCATCGATTTCAGAGAAGAAGGGTTACTCTAGGTAATGCTTAAGTTCCAAGTGGATGGGAATCCCTCACGTAGAAAATAAACTACTTTTACACTCCTTGGGAAAGGCTGCCAGATGCATATAAACCTTTGCTTCTCTACATCACAACTATCAGAATGCAGGCTCCTACAATTGAAATTTGTATTAATAGAACAAGGGGACAAGGGTTCTCAGTTAGCCTCAGGAAATGCACTCTAGCAATTACTTTAATTTAATTTAGAGTTGCATCTATGAATATAAACAGACAATTAAGAGGTGACTAAACATTTGAGGGAGAAAAAATGGCATGAAAAGGAGGAACTAAATTCAACAAAAACTGAGAACCAACATCCTAAGGAAACGATAGAGAACATAGAAAAAAATAAATGGGCATACTCATTAGCTTTGGTGTGTTTTCTTCTCCCTGCTTTTTCATAACTGAAGATAAAATTGTGTATACTTAACATGCATAACATGATGATTTGATATATGTATACGTTTGTGAAATGGTTTCCACAATCAAATTAATTAACACTCGTAATGTTAAGTGAAATAAGCCAGACAGAGAAAGACAAATACTGTATGATCTACTTAAATGTGGAATCTAAAAAAAGTCAAACTCATAGAAACAGAGAAGAATGGTGATTGCCAAGGGCAGGGGAGTGGGGGAAAGGGGCATATATTGGTCAAAGGGTACAAACTTTCAAATAAAAGATGAATAAGTTCTAGGGATCCAATCTATAGCATGGTGACTATAGTTAATAATACTATATTATATTGAAGACCTTGATGTGAAGCCTGAAACCATAAAATTGCTAGAAGAGAACATAGGTAGTCCCCTCTTTGACATCGGCTATAGCAATGTTCTAGATATATCTCCCAAGGCAAGGGAAACAAAAGCAAAAATAAAATAGTGGGACAACATCAAAATAAAAAGCTTCTGTACACTTAAGGAAAACAATCAGCAAAACTAAAGGACAACCTGTGGAATGGGAGAAGATATTTGCAAATGACACATTAGATGCTAAAGAGTTAGCATCCAAAATATATAAAGAACTTCTAAAACCCAATACTCCAAAAATGAAAGATCCAGTTAAAAAGAGGGCAGAAGGCATGAAAAAACATTTTTCCAAAGAAGACATATGGGTGGCCAATAGTCCCATGAAAAGAGGCTCATAATTACTTATCACCGAGGAAATGCAAATCAAAACTAGAATGAAACATCATCTCACACCTGTGGGAATGGCTAAAATCAACAACACAAGAAACAAGAGGTGTTGGCGAGGACGTGGAGGAAAAGGAACCTGCCTGCACTGCTCGTGGGAATGCAAACTGGTGCAGCCGCTCTGGAAAACAGTATGGAGGGTCCTCAAAAGCTAAGAACAGAACTACCTCCGGGCGCCTGGGTGGCTCAGTCAGGTGAATGTCTGACTTCAGCTCAGGTCGTGATCTCACCATTTGTGAGTTTGAGCCCCACATCGGGCCTGCTGCTGTCAGCCTGTCAGCAAAGGGCCCGCTTGGGATCCTCTGCCCCACTCTCGCTGCCCCTCCCCTGATTACGCTCTCTCAAAAATGAATAAATATTTAAAAAGAAAAAGAAGAGAACTACCTTATGACCCAGCAATCACACCACTGGGTATTTGCCCAAAGCATACAAGAACAGAACACTAATTCAAAGGGATACATGCACCCCTATGTTTGTAGCAGCATTATTTACAATAGCCGAGGTATGGAAGCAGGCCAAGTGTCTATCAATTGATGAATGGATAAAGAAAATGTAATCTATATACACAATGGAACATTATTCAGCCATAAAAAGAATGAAATCTTGCCATTTGCAATGACATGGATGGAGATAGAAAGTATAATGCTAAGTGGAATAAGTCAGTGAGAGAAAGACAAATATCACATCATTTCATGCCTATGTGGAATTTAATAAAGGAAAGAACAAGCAAAGACAAAAAAAAATAAGAGAGAGGAAGCAAGAAACAAATTCTCTCTCTTTTTTTTTAAAATTTTTTTTAACATTTTTATTTATTTTTGAGACAGGGAGAGACAGAGCATGAACAGGGGAGGGTCAGAGAGAGGGAGACACAGAATCTGAAACAGGCCCCAGGCTCTGAGCCGTCAGCACAGAGCCCGACGCGGGGCTCGAACTCACGGACCGTGAGATCGTGACCTGAGCCGAAATCGGCCGCTTAACCGACCGAGCCACCCAGGCGCCCCCAGATTCTCTCTTTTTTAAGTTTTTATGTATCTAGTTTGAGAGAGAGAGAGAGCACGGGGAAGCGCAGAGAGAGGGAGAGAGAGAGAATCCCAAGCAGGCTCCACACGGCTAGCACAGAGCCTTGACAATGAGGGGCTCAATCCTGCGAACCGTGAGATCATGACCTGAGCCAAAATCAAGAGCCAGAGGCCCAACCAACTCTGGTGCCCGGTCACCCCAACAGATTCTTAATTATAGAGAACAAACTGATGGTTTACCAGAGGAGAGGGGGCGGGGCAATGGGCGAAAAAGGTGACGGAGATTAAGGAGTGCACTTGTGACGAGCATAGGGTGATGTCTGAAAGTGATGAATTACTATATTGTACCCCTGAAACTGATATTACACTGTACGTTAACTAACTGGAATTAAAATAAACACTTAAAATTTAAAAATACTATATTATATCCTTGACATTTGCTGAAAGAATAGATGTTAAATATTCTTATTGAAAAACTTAATAATTTTAGGAAAGCTTGAGTTCCAATGTTCATAATGCTGCTCAGATTTCTCTGAAAAAAAAAAAAAAGGAAAAAACCCGAGTGCTTGGAAATTGCCAAAATTTAATAACTCAAGATTAAAGAACTGAGTAAGGTGGCTGAACAATGAATCAATATGCAAAAGTCAATAAACTTCTGATAAAGTAAAACAGACAACCGGCTAAAACATAATGGAAAACAAATATTATTTATAATAAAGACAATGATAACAAAAATTGAATGCCTAAGAATTAATTTAACAAGAATGCATGAACTTTATAAGATAACTGTAAAGTATTGGCGATGACCACAAAAGAATAATTATTGAGTAAATTGAAAGGCATTCTCTAATTTTAGAACATAAAAAAACACTCAAAATGATGTTATTTCTCCCTAAATTAATCATACCTTTAATATAGACTAATAAAAACACCGACATGATGGTGACACCAGCAAGATGGGGAAATAAGACATTTTTTCACCTGTTTCCTTATAGAGACCTCAACTTAACAACGACACATGAACCAAAATACCGTTATGAAAAGGCCAGAAAGCAGTTAAGAAATTGTATTACCCTAGAGAATGCAAACTGGTGCAGCCACTCTGGAAAACAGTATGGAGTTTCCAGAAAAAATTAAAAATAGAACCACCCTATGACCCAAAAATTGCACTACTAGGTATTTATCCAAGGGATACAGGTGTGCTGTTTTGAAGGGGCACATGCACCCCCATGTTGATAGCAGCACTATCGACAACAGCCAAAGTATGGAAAGAGCCCACATGTCCATTGATGGATGAATGGATAAAGAAGATGTGGGATATAGATACAATGGAATAGTACTACTCAGTGATCAAAAAAGAATGAAATCTTGACATTTGCAATAACGTGGATGGAGCAGGAGTGTGTTATGCTAAGTGAAATAAGTCAGTCAAAGAAAGACAAACATATGATTTCACTCTTCCGTGGAATTTGAGAAACACAACAGATTAACATAGAGGAAGGGAAAGAAAAATAAGATAAAAAACAGAGGGAGGCAAACATTAAGAGGCTCTTAAATACAGAGAACAAACTGAGGGTTTGCTGGAGAGGGGGTGGGGATGGGCTAAATGGGTGATGGGCTTTAAAAAGGCCACTTGTCATGAGCACTGGGTGTATATTTAGGAATCACTAAATTCTACTCCTCCAACCAATACGACACTATATGTTAACTTGAATATAAATAGGAAGAAAGAAAGAAAGAAAGAGAAAAAGAAAGAAAGGAAGAAAAAAGGAAGGAAGGAAGGAAGGAAGGAAGGAAGGAAGGAAGGAATTGTATTATGCTGGGTAAAACAACGTTGAAACAGTTGCTCTGAAATGGACAAGAGCCACTTTGTGCTGCCACAATCACCCCTCCCTTTGGCAGGTGTATCTCAGCTTAGTTCCAGCCATCAAAGGATGGTTGACACAAGCAATTATTGTATATTAATTTAGAATCTTGTAGCTTCACTGAATTTTTTTGGTAGCTATAAAAATTTTTTGGTGGAGTCTTTAGGGTTGTCTATATATAGTATCATATCATCTGCAAATAGTGACAGTTTTACTTCTTTCTTTTCAATCGGGAGGCCTTTTATTTCCTTTTCTCGCCTAATTGCTGTGGCTAGAACTTCCGGTACTATGTTGAATAAAAGAGGGGATTCTCGTCTTGTTCCTGATCTTAGAAGAAAAGCTTTCACCTTTTCACTTTAATATACTGAGTATATTAGGTGTGGGCTTGTCATAGAAGGTATGTTCCCTTCTACACCCGCTTTGTTGAGTTTTTAATCAATAAATGGATGTTGAATTTTGTCAAAGGCTTTTTCTGTATCTATTGAGATGATCTGATGATTTGTATATTTCCTTTTGTGAATATTGAGCCATTCTCGCATCCCTGGACTCAATCCCACTTGATGGTATATAATCCTTTGCATGTATTGTTGAATGCGGTTTGCTAATGTTTTTTTGAGGATTTTTGCACCTGTGTGCATCAGGAAATGTCTTTTAAAAATACTCAAAAATTTCCATCTTTCAACAGATTTACTAGACCAACTGGATGTCCATATGGAAATGATGTATTTTGATTTCTACCTTACATCATACATAAGTATCAAATGTCAATTGCAGATAGGTTTCAGATTTGATAGTGAGAAGTTATAACATAATTTTCTGTAGAAGAATGCATAAGTCTCTTGTGACCTTGGAGTTTTCAAAGATTTCTTATGGACTGTAGATGAAAAAAAAAAAAGACAACAGATTGGGTTTTATGTTAACTGGGAAGATTTTTTCATCAAAAAAACATAATTGAAAGGGTGAGAAAAGGAGCCCATGTGAGAGACAATTTTTGCAATATTTTACAATTTTTTAAAATTAGTTTTGTAAGTTTATTTTGAGAGAGAGACACAGAGAACACGTGTGAGCAGGGGAGGGGCAGAGAGAAAGAGGATCCCAAGCAGGTTCTGCACTATTAGCACAGAGCTTTGACCCAGGCTTGGTCTCAGGAACCAACCATGAGATCATGACCCGAGTCAAAATCAAAGAGTCTGATGCTTATCTGACAGCCACCCAGGTGCCCCATGTAAGATTTTATGATTTATGTATTTTTATTAAAAGTATTTGTATTCAGAGTATATAAAGAACTGGAAATAAATAAGAATAATGGCATTCAGGAACCTGAGTGGCTCAGTTGGTTGTTCTACCGGCTCTTGATTTAAGCTCAGGTCATGATCTCACGGTTGTGAGATCAAGACCTTCTACCAGCTCTGCCCTGGGCACGGAGCCTACTTGAGATTCTCTCTCTGTCCCTCTCCCTCTGCCCCTCCCCTGCATGTGCTATTTTTCTCTCTCTCTCACTCAAGAGAAAGGATAATGACATTCAACTCAAATTTAAAATGTACATATGCTAACCAATTGGAATTTAAGTGCTTTGTAAAGTTATTTTTGAGAGAGAGTGCAGGAGCAGGGGAGGGGCAGAGGGAGAGGGGGACAGAGGATCCAAAGCAGGCTCTGCACTGAGAGCAGATGTGGGGCTCGAACTCAGGAACTGTGAGATCGTGACCTGAACCGAAGTCCGACGCTCCACCAACTGAGCCACCCAGGCGCCCCAGCAACTGGAATTTAAGTAAATACCTTAAAAAGAAAAAAAATGTACATAACACTTTAAACAAGCATTTCACAATACAATGTAGCTAACTGGTCAGAAATGAATGAAAGTTTCCTCAAGTTTATTAGCCATTGGAAAATGCACATGAAATGATATTGTATATCATTACACACCCCGCAGAATGGGTAAGATGAAAAAGATCGAAAAAAGTTTTGTCAGGAATTTGGAGCAAGTGGAACTCTCATATCTTTCTCCCGAGAGCATACATTTGTGCAACGGTTTTTGGGAAAGTTTGGCAATAGGTACATACAGCAATAGGTGTGAACTTAACGAACAGAATGTTGGGTGAAAGAAACAAGATACGGAAAAGTATATAGTGTATGATTCTACTAATACGAAGCACCATCAACTATGGTGTTAGATGTCAGAATGGTAGTTAACATTGGTAGGGGGACAGTGACTCAGAGGGAACAGGAATGGAATGGGCCACATGTAGAATTGCTATGATTCTTGATCTGGGGGCTAGTTCCACGGAAATGTTCCGTTTGTGAAAATTATTGGGGTGTACACTTAATGATATGTGCACGTTCTGGGAATGCATTACACTTTAATATCCTGTTCCTATGGCATATTAAAATGCCCTATTCTTTTTAAAAATTTTTTCTTAACACTTATTTATTGAGAGACAGAGAGAGACAGACCGTGAGCGGGGGAGGGGTAGAGAGAGAGGGAGACACAGAATCCGAAGCAGGCTCCAGGCTCTGAGCTGTCAGCACAGACCTTGACGCGGGGCTCGAACTCACGAACCTCGAGACCGTGATGTCGGGATGCCCAACCGACTGAGCCCCCCAGGCGCCCCCACATGCCCTATTCTTATGCCCCTCGCCCGATCTTCATCATTAGCTTTGAAATCCCAAAGCCCATATCCTGGTGAAAACCAACAGCCTGACAGCCATTGAGGAGTCAGAATGGGGATGGAACTCTTCAAAACCCCCCTTTCGGCAAATTGCTCTTCTTTGACTTGTCTGACATTTCCATGGATAACCCCAGTTGTAAGAACTATCTTTACTTGACCTGATCTGCTGCTAACCCTTGTGTGAGAAGCCTTTTCCTCAGGGTAATTGCTGAAACCAATTACAGGGAAGTAATTAACTTTGCAGCTGCCTGAGGTTGTGGATAACAGTGGAGGCAAACAATAGACTAACCATAAGGTTTAAAAAGGAAAGCTGGGGAACCAGATTGATAGGGGCTTTGAAAAGCTTTGACACAATCCTGGAAATGTAGAAGGCTGCGCGCATGCCCAAGGCTGCCTGCAGCTGTGCACATGCTCAGGAAAGACATGAGAAGCCCTTAAGCTTTCGACTTTGGCCGATCTTGAGGTTCTGCCTAAGCAGGAAGGAAAAGCTGAAGCAGAATTCAAAGCTGCCTGATTGAGAGTTTGCTCTTGTTTTTCAACGTGGGCACGGAGTCCCTGGCAAATACTAGGAGGTTTAGTGCTTTAAATGCTTAATGAAACCATCGTCCAAGGATGAGTTGCCCCAGCTAACCAGAGACGTCAGTGGTTGCACACGATGAAGAATACGGATTTTACAGAATTAGTTTAGAAATGCCAGTAAGTAAGTAACGCACCGCCACCAACAAAGAGCAGCAAACCCGTAGAAGGGTCCGTAAAACAAAGCACAACAAATGTCGATTTTTGGTATCATAACAATGTTCTCTAATCACCGTGGAGTGAGATTACAAATCCACAACAAAAGGAAATTTGACATGTTGATGGACATGGAAAAATTAAACGAGGTACTTCGAAGTAACCAGTGGGTCTTGGTAGAAAGCACAAGGGGAATTAGAAATTACTTTGAGGTATGGGGCGCCTGGGTGGCTCAGTCGGTTGAGCGTCCGACTTTGGCTCACGTCATGATCTCACAGTTCGTGGGTTCAAGCCCCGCTTCGGGCTCTGTGCTGACAGCTCAGAGCCTGGAGCCTGCTTCCCATTCTGTGTCTCCCTCTCTCTCTGCCCCTTCCCTGCTCATGCTGTGTCTCTCTCTGTCTCAAAAATAAATAAACATTAAAAAAAAAAAAAAAGAAATTACTTTGAGGTAAATTAAAAGTTAAAAACAACATACTGGGGCGCTAGGGTGGCTCAGTCAGTTAAGCGTCTGGCTCTTGATTTCGGCTCAGGTCCTGATCTCGTGGTTCATGGGGTCAAGCCCTGTTTAGGCACTGTGCTGACAGTGCAGAGCCTGCTTAGGATTCTCTCTCTCCCTGCTGTCTCTCAAAATAAATAAATACACATTAAAAGAAATTAAAAACAATATACCCAAACCTATGGGATTAGCTAAGGCAGTGCTTAGAGGGAACTTACCTCAATCAATAATCCAACCTCAGCATTCACCTTTGGAAACTAGAAAAAGAAGAACCAACGAAATCCAACATAAGCAGAAGGAAGGTTGTGAATAAAAATAAAGGAAATGGGGAATAAAAAAACAAGAGAGAAAATCAAAGAAACCAAAACGTGATTGAAAGATCAACAAAACTGACAGAACTTTAGATATGCTGACCAAGAAAAATAACAGTACTCGAATTACTCAAACCAAGACTGAAAGAGGGGAAATTCCCATTGACCTTTCAGAAATAAAAAAGATTGTAAGGGAATACTACACAATTTTAAGCCAACAAATTAGGTCACTTCAATGAAATGGACATTTTGTTAGACACGAACTGTTGAAACGAACTCGAGAAGAAATAGAAAATGTGTATAAACCTATAGCAAGTAAAGTAACTGAATTAGTAATCAAAAACTTTCCACAAAGAAAAACGCAGAACAAGATGGTTTCACTGGTGATTTCTACCAAATGTTTGAGGAAGAATGAACACCAATTCTTCCCAAACTCTTTCAAAAACAGAAGAATGGAGAATATGTGTCAACTCATTCTCTAAATCTGCTATTACCCAGTTAACAAAATTACATGAAAAGAAAACTACAGACTAATATCCCTTATGAATATAGACACAAAAATCCTCAACGGTATACTAGCAAACTAGATCTAGAAACATATAAGGATCATATATACTATATATTACATATAGTTATATGTTTTGTGGTTATACATAATACAATATGATGTAATATAATAATTATATTATATGAGGCTTGTACACCAATCCAATGAGGATTTATCTAAGACAGGGTTGATTCATTGGATAATTGGTTGAATATTCCCAAATTAATGGAAAATACCACATTAATAGAATAAAAGACAAAAAATTTCCCGAGTATCTCAATAGACACAGAAAAAGCATTTGGCAAAACTTACATCCTTTCATGATAAAAACTAGAAATACAAGGGGACTCTCTGAACCTGATAATGGGCAACTAACAAAATTCCCATGGCTGACATTGTACTTAATGATAGGCAACTGAGAGCATTCCCCCCAGTATCAGGAACCAGACAAGGATGTTCACTCTTACCACCTTTATTTTACTGGTGGTTCTAGCAAGAAACATTGGGCAAGAAAAAGAAAGCAAAGGCATCTAGTTTGTAAAGAAAGGAGTAAAACTATCTCTACTTACAGAAAACATGACCTTATGAAATCTTGAGGCATTCACTCAGTCTCTAATAAAACAACAACAACGACAACAAACTTTGGCAAGATTGCAGGACCCAACTTCAATACAAAAATCAGCTATATTTCTCTATGATAGCAATCAACAACCTGAAAATGAAATGAAGAAAGCTCCATTTACAATAGCATCAAAAAGAATAAAGTACTTAGGAATAAATTAACCAAGGAGGTGTAAGACTTGTAACTGACAAAAACAAAGCATTACTGAAAGAAATTAAAGAGGACTTAAATAAATGGAAAGGTATATCACATGCTCATTGATTGGAGGACTTGATATTGTTAAGATGTCAGAACTCTACAAATTGATTTAATGATTCAGTACAACCTTCCCCAAATCACGCCTACTGCTTTTGCAGAAATTGATAAACTGATTCTAAAATTTGTATGGAAATGGTAGGAACCCAGAAGAGTCAAAATTATGTTGAAAAGAAGAATGAAGTGGGAGAACTCACAGTTCCCCATTTTGAAATTTAATACACAGCCTTCATAATCAAGGTAGTGTAAGACTAGATGATAATAGACATAAAACATTGGAATAGAATCGAGAGTACGGAAACAGGCCCTCGCGTTCATACTGATTTTCTAGCAGGGTGCCAAGACAATTTAATGGGCAAAGGATAGTTGTTTCAACAAATGGCGCTGAAACAACTGTATATCTACATGCAAAACAATTAAATTGGACCCCTACCTCACACCATACACAAAAAGTAACTCAAAATGGAACAAACACTTAAATGTAAAGGCCCAAACTATAAAACTGTTAGAAGAAACCTTAGACCTAAAACTTCATGACCTTCGATATGGCCATGAATTCTCAGATATGACATCATGAACATAGGCAACATCAACAACAAATTGATAAGCTGGACTTCACAGACATTTAAAAAAGAACATTTTTGTGATTCAGAGGACAGGATCAAGAAAGTGAAAAGACGATCCACAGAACAGGAGAACATATTTCTAAGTTATATATGTGATCAGGGACATGTATCTGGAGTATGTAAAGAATACGTAAAACTGAACAACAAAAAGACAACTCAATTCAAAAATGCACAAAAAAATTAATCAACATTTCTCCAAAGATGATACATTCTTGGTCATGAAGCACACCAAATGTTGCTCACGATCATTCATTAGTAGGGAAATACAAATAAAAACCAAAATGAGACACCAGTTCATACCCACAAGTATGTCTGTGGTGAAAAAGACAGTAACAGATGCTGGCGACAATGTGGAGACATTGGAATGCTCCTGCTTTGCTGAATAGCTCATGAATTTGCGAACGCTTACTCGTGTAAAATGGTACAGCTGCTATGGAAAACAATTTGCCACGTCCTCAGCAAGTGAAATATAGAGTTTGTATACGACCCAGCAATTCCGTTCCTAAGTATAAACCCGAAAGAATTGAAAGCACGTAGTCAGACAAAAACTTGCACATGAATGTTGATACAAACATCGCTCATCATCACCAACAAGTGGAAACACCCCAAATATCCATCAAGGATGAGTAAATAAAGTTGGTAAAACCATACGGTGCACTATGACTCAGCAGTAAAAAGATACGCGGTGCTGATGCTTTCTACAGTACTGATGAACCTTGTAAGCATGCCATGCAAAAGGAGGTGGAAACAAAAAGCCTCATATTGTATGATTTCATTTATACAAAATGTCCAGAATAGGAAAATCCATAGATACCGAAAGTGGATCAGTGGTTGTCGGGATGGAGCGAGAGGGAGTTGGGAGAGACTGCCAATGAGTATAGGATTTCTTATAAGGGTGATGAAAATATTCTGGATTTGGTGTTGGTTATTGCATGGCTTTGTGAATATACTAAAGACAATGGACTTGTTCACTTAAAATGTGAATTTTATGGTGTGTATTATACGTGCCAAGAAAACAGTTATTGCCTGAGGCGCATACACACTATATTGCTGTCCTTGGTTAACAGACTGGAGGGCTTATGATGAAAATGTGTTGGTGAGAGAATAGTGAATGATGAAGCCAGAATACTTTGTTGCAATGATCCTGAAGGCAAAATGCTGAAGTCCTTAATGTCAAATAATATAAGAACACCTCTGGGGTACCCGGGGGTCTCAGCTGGTTAAGCGTCTGACTCTTGATTTCAGCTTGGGTCATGATCTCACCGTGTGTGAGTTAGAGCCGTGATCTCATGGTTCGTGTGAGTTCGAGCCCCGCGTTGGGGACAGTATGGAGCCTGCTTGGGATTCTTTCCCTCTCCTCCCCTCTTCTCTCTCTCTCTCTCCCAAAATAAAGAAACTTTTAAAACAATGTAAGAATGCCTCCTATCTCTGCTGCTGCCGTTGTTATCACCATTTCTTTTTATTATTGTTATTATTATTATCATATTATGGAAGATCTAGTAAGAACAATACTTCATGAAATGGAAATGACAACTATCGCTCTTGAAAAATAAGGAGACAGTGTTTTCATTATTTGCAGATTGCACGGTTGTTCCCTGAAAAATCCCACGAAGTTTAATTTAAAAATTGTTAGATAAGAATGAATACGAGTCAGGTGGACATATATACATACAAAACCAACAGCTTGCATTTAAATTACAAAACCGCATTGGACAATATCATGAAGAAAGTTCGTTTTCCCACATCCGGAAAGAAAACCCTAGAAATAAACTCACTGCACAAGACTTGGGATTTATGTAAAGAAAAGAAAAAAAAAAGAGAGAGAGAGAGAGAGAGAGCCAAGGAAGAAGACAGATGCAGCAGAGGCAGATCTTAATTCTGGACAGCAGCCCTGAATAGTTTCGAAATGCTAAATTATTTTCTAAATGATTCACGAATCCAATGAAACTTTTCTCTCAACCTCCTGAAGAATTTATATTGGAATATTGTGGGAAGATTCTAAGGATTGGTTGGAGGAGTAACCAGTCAGGCTAGCCAAGCAAATTTGGAAAAGGAAGGATAATTAGAGAAGCCTTGTCACATCACATATTCTCACTTCATCCCCGGCCCCCACTCCAAACTCCAATGGCCAAGAAAACGTGGAACTGGTTCAACAACCAATGTCTGGATCAATGGAAAGAAATCGTCCAGCAGAAAAATGCCCACCACCATAACTACTGCAATCACCACGGCAACAAAAACCTCGACTTGATGCAGAACTTAGAATATGACCAACATGACCTTGCAAATTAGTGGGGGGGAATAGATTACTCAGTAAGTTTAAATATTTGGAAAATAAATTTATTCCCCAGTTATATGTCTCACATCGAATTCATGAAATATTTATTTATTTTATTCTTTTTTAAAATGTTTATTTTTGAGAGAGAGAGGGAGAGAGAGCGTGAGCAGGGGCGGGGAAGAGAGAGAGAGAGAGAGAGAGGGAGACACAGAATCTGAAGCAGGCTCCAGGCTCTGAGCTGTCAGCCCGGAGCCCCAGGTGGGGCTCGAACCCACGAACCGTGAGATCACGACCCGAACCAAAGTCTGACACTTAACCAGCTGAGCCACACAGGCGTCCCTATTTTATTCTTTCTTAAAGTTTATTTGTTTTGAGAGAGACAGAGACAGTGCAAGTGGAGGAGGGGCAGAGAGAGAGAGAGAGAAAGAGAGAATCCCAAGCAGGCTCCGCACTGCCAGTGCAGAGTCCGACATGGGGCTCGAACTCAGGCAACTGTGAGATCATGACCTGAGCCGAAACCAAGAGTCAGATGCTTAACTGACTGAGCCACCCCGGTGCCTCAAATTCATGAAATACGAGAAACAGAAAGTTTTAAAGGCCAGAAAAATATAAAGGCAAATATTCATTTAACTTTAGCTGAGAAGGAACCTCTTGAACATAAATTAATGGCCAACACCACAAAGGAAAAGATTGATAAATGAGGGTACAGACCAGTTAAAACCCTGTGTACCCGCAAAGCACCCCACTGATGGTTTCTGCCACGGGTTCGGAGTGGAAGAAAGATAGGGCTTCTCTTGTGGTTTGAAAGATCACTGTGACTGATTGGTGGAGAATGCATTCTAGAAGGGCAAATGTTGGAAGCAGGTGGACTATTTAGCAAGGTATTGTGGTAGTTGAGAAGATGATTCTGGTTTGGACTAGGGGGATAATAGGGGAGTTTAAAGAAGGTCGGGTTTGGGGTAGAATCGGAAGACAGATTACTATTTCTAGAGCCCTGGGGGTGTAGATAATCAAGGAAGTTAGAGACCTCCTCAGGGTCAGCAGAGGGTTTTTAAGATGTGGTAAAGGGTTGAGCATACTTACAACCTTCAGGAAAGAGCCAACGAAGAGGAAGATGTTGAAGATCTGGGGAAAGAGAATCCACTTGATGGCGGAAAGTCTCAGAGGAAACAAGAAGGGGGCCTCGGATACCGAGCACACCTGGATGAATTCGCTTTGACAAAGTAGGAAGCATATGTCCCTTGATGAAATAACGAAAACAAGAAAGGAATGGCTACGGGATATGGTGCCACGGTTATAGATGGCACATTAGGAAGATGAAGACATCCGTGCCTATGTAGCTCTTTCTTCTTTGTAGTGGGGCAGGGGTGCATTAGGGACAGGACCTGTGACCCTATGCACAGGGAGAGAGACCTATGCAGTCACTCAGAAGGGGGCTCCACCCATGGGGTTTAATATTCTGTGATTGTTGTCTTGAAGTTCTTTTTTTTTTTTAATATCTATTTAGTGTTTATTTATTTTTGAGAAAGAGAGAGAGAGCGAGAGAGGGGCAGACAGAGAAGGAGACACAGAATCCGAAGCAGGTTCCAGGCTCTGAACCATCAGCACAGAGCCCGACGCGGGGCTCGAACCCATGAACCGTGAGACCGTGACCTGAGCTGAACTGAAGTCAGACGCTTAACTGACTGAGCCACCCAGGCGCTCCTAAATATCTATTTATTTTTGAGAGAGAGACAGAGACAGAGAACGAGGGGGAGAGGGGCAGGGAGAGGCAGACACACAGAATCCGAAGCTGACTCCAGGCTCCAAGCTGTCAGCACAGAGCCCCCCGAAGGGGGGCTCGAACTCACGAGCTGTGAGATCATGACCCGAGCCGAAGTCGGATGCTCAACCACCTGAGCCACCCAGGCGCCCTTGTCTTGAAGTTGTTCACCATTTTACCTTTGAATTTGTTCTGTGAAGTGAAGTCTGCTGGGAAAATGGAGCATCTGCTCTTGTCTCAGCCCGCTGGGTCAGGTCGGCCTGTGTGGTTTTACCTTCTGCCGCTTCCTCACCTCCCCAGGACTGATTCCGGGTTGTCCACTCCCCTGCCCCTGCCCCTGCCCGGCGGCTGCCGCCACCCTCTGGGCAGAGGCAACGATGAGCATGTTGAGGGTGTGGGGGCAGGTGTGAACATCTCATTCCTGAAGCGGTACAGTGGGTTATCTGGGTCCTGGGAGTATCCCCACACCTGAGGAAGCATAGCATTCTATAGTAATTCAAAGAACGCCGTGATGAACTGAGACAGAGACTCCAGAAGAAAGAATGCTTTACTTTCCTTTTTGGACAAGGGGCCCTGCATTTTCATTCTGCGCCGGGCCCTGCAAATCATGCAGCTGGCCCTGCTTGGCGACCCCAAGGGGGGCAGGCGAGGTTTGGAATGGGGAGGTGTAGTACGTAACAGTATCTTCGAGCAACGTTCATGAACTTGGATTGGCACTCACTTACGCTGCTCTGTGGCATCTCTCCTTATCCATTGCTGGCGATTTCAGAATGAGTGTGATAGAAATGAGCGAAATCAAGGAAGCAGCCTGATGCGATTAACAAGGCTTTTTAATGGAAGAACCAGCGAGGCGATGGTGCTCCGAAAGGGTTGACCCCAGAGAAAAAGATGAGAGTCCTCGCACCTTCTGCGGTAGTCGTGCAGGAAACATTTCGCATTTAGCTCACGTGGTTTAGATAGTTCATCGTCTGGGGCGCCTGGGTGGCTCAGTCAGTTAAGCGTCCGACTTCGGCTCAGGTCACGATCTCGCGGTCCGCGAGTTCGAGCCCCGCGTCGGGCTCTAGGCTGATGGCTCAGAGCCTGGAGCCTGCTTCCGATTCTGTGTCTCCCTCTCTCTCTGCCCCTCCCCCGTTCATGCTCTGTCTCTGTCCCAAAAATAAATAAATGTTAAAAAAAAATTTAGATAGTTCATCGTCTCTGTTTGACTTTTTCCAGTCGGAGGGTAACGGAGGGTATAGATTCTGTTCTGACGTTTGGGATATTTGTTTAGGCACGATCAAACGATTTTGCACGAGGCGTAATTGAAAATAAAAACAGCATTTCATAGCAAATGTCAATCCCTTTCTCAACGACTCAGGGATTGAAGTCCGACCGTCTCAAGATCAGAAAAATTTGCTCTGGTCCAGAAAACCAATGACTTCATTTGAAACGTGCATCTTTCTTTTCATCTGAAGCTGGAAGGCTCCACAACGTTTCCCTGCTTGACTGAAGCAGCAGCATTTTGAGAGCAGGTAAGCATAAACATTAATTTGGGCCTCGCAAGCTCACGTCAGCTTTTGCTTTTTCTTTGAGGCCATGCATTTGTTTCACTTCACCCGTGGTCTCCTTAGATCGGGAAGACAGGGATGGAAAAATGCAATTTCTCAGGGATGTTACTCGGAGCTACTTTATTATGCGCATAGCTGTTTGGCCAGCAATGTGTTCAGTGACCTGCCTGATTCCCTGTGCACACACGCCTTCTTTCTTGCTCGTCTATAGAGGCATTCGTTTCCATGACTCGAGACCAAAAGCATTATCAGGTAGGAAGTGCTCAGCGCCTCTGAGAAGCTATTTTTTTTGGTCTCACTTGAGTTGGTAGAGAATAGGCCCGCATCTCAAACATCTGACCTTTCCCAAGGAGAACGGTAGTTGAAGAGACAGATACGTTGAGCACTCGCGGCTTTAAGCTCCTCTCTGCCTCAGTGGGTAATTCATAAGTGAAGGCAATATAGCGCGTCCTACCGTTGGGCTCTTTGATTTCAGGCCCCTGCCGATCGTGGAAGCTGCAACTGAACACACGAAGAGTTTAGGATCAAGGCAAGCTTGATTGTAGCTCGTCTCCACCTTTTTTTATCCCAGTTCAAGTGGCCGGGTCTCACCCCGGTGCCTCAGACTTCTTCTGTGCTGATAATTACCAAGTGTTGAGGGACGGGGGCCCTGCCTTATTCTTGCCACTTTCTAACCCCAAGCTACATTCCTGTGACTGATGCCCAATTACCAGCTACCCAGAGTTGCCTCGGTGGTGCCTGCAAGCTTCGATCTTCGAATGCCGTACTCCTAAACCCTTCATGGTTGTACTCTGTACACTTGTTGGGAGATTCTCTCACCCGCTGTCATCACTGTGGCAACGGCTTGTCCACGCCATACGACTGTTACCGTAGTTCCTCGGAGACCATGTTTCTTTTGTCTGGAAGGGTCTGTTCCCGTTACCTGACATTTCAGCAGGTTCTCACAATCTGCAGCACCCCAACGTGTCCTGTGTTTGTTTAATTCTTTTGGCTCCTCGTGCCGTCACGGTAAAAGACACGATGATACACAGCAGCGTCGTCGAGACCGTAGATTCAGATGCCGGGAATTGGGATACCGGAAGACCGTGAGTTTTTTCGCCGTGAAGATGATGATCAGGGAAATACAGGTTTAATCAGTAGCATGAGAAAGGCGGAGAGAAGGAATCTGGCAAGTTTAGACGTAGAAGATGAAGCAGGTACAAGGCATTTGGTGGGTTAGAAATCAACGGAGAACAGTCAGAAGTATCGTCACGAAAAAAAAGGGAGAACGTGTTCTAAAGAGCCATCTCCTGGAGCCTACAGGTGTAAATGCAGCCCATCTTCCGGAAGGGACTGTCTTGTCACGGCCCACATTTGTTTCTCTTCACACAGCTGCTTCACTCTCTGAAGTCAACTCTTCTCAGCGTTTCAGTGGATGGAACAGAAAATACGTCTTTTCAAAAAGCAAACATATTTTTGATCTTGTATTCCCTGCTTTAAACCCTCCGACGGATTCTCATTGCCCTTAGGATAACATCTAAAGCCCTCCCCATGCTCTACCTATGCCTATTCTTGGACTCCTGCCCACTTCTGTAACTTCATTGCTTGTCACTAAGTTTTCATCTCTCTGACCTTGCAGACAATTCATTAATTTTTCAAAGTTTATTTATTTATTTTTTTTGGAAAGGAGAGAGAGAGACTGTGTGGACGTGCCTGCGTGCACGCACATGAGTGGGGGAGGGGCAGGGAGAGAAGGAGAAAGAGAATCCCAAGCAGGCTCCAAGCTGTCAGCGCAGAGGCCCACATGGGGCTCGAACTCACGAACCGTGAGATCATGGCCTGAGCCGAAATCCAGAGTCGAGCGCCTAACCGACTGAGCCACCCAGGCGCTCCAACCTTACAGACGGCGGCTTTTGGGCCTTTACGTTTTCTCTTTCTCTTAGCCTGTCTTCCATTGCTCTGGCCTATTTTTCTGGGATCTATCACTTTCTAAAATCAGGCCGTTCATGAATCTGTTTACCGTCCGGTACCTTCGCAGTTGTGAGATGCATGCGAGACGTTGCTCGTCTTGCAAAAGGCGGCTCTCACAGCTTCGGTACCTAGAATTAGGCATAGCACATAGTAAGGGCTCAAGAAACATTTGCTAAGCCAATTAAAAGAGCAAGGTGATTGAACCTTGGGAATCAGACGTCCTACCCCCGAAGCCTCTACTACACTCTAGGTTAACTAACTTGGATTTAAATAGAACTAAGAAATAAAAATAAAAAAAGAATCAGACATTAGCAGAGTGACCTCGCATTAGGGAGAGAAAAGGTATAAACGGTAATAATGTTGTTTAATATACAATGGAGAGTAGTACCCAAATAAATAGTTAAGTCACGTGAGTTCATTTTTTTTGAATATTTACTCTCTGCTTGGCATCACCTTATGTGTGTTAACTCATTTAATCCTCTCAACCAGGCTAAGAGGAAGATACCATTGAGCTCTCCTTTGCAGATTCCTGGAAGCTAAGGCGTAAAAATGTGAAACGACTTACCCAAGGTCAAACAGCTATTAAAAGGGAAAGCCAGGATTCAGGATATAAACCCAGATTAGGCTGAGTCCCCACACGGTGCACGCAATCACATGCTTATTGCCTTCCTTGGTTGCACAGCAACAAAGTTGATTCTGAAGCAAATTCCTCTTTATACATTGTCTAGCCAAAGGTATACATAAGGCCGAAATATGTTAAGTCCTAACTGAAAGGCCGGAATAAGTAAGCAGACCCACGGGCAACTCAAAGTGTGTCAGAGGTGGGAGCCAAGCTGTTCCCAGCACAAATAAGGCTCGGAAGTTGAACTGGCCAACTGTAGGAAGAGTGAGTGAGCCAAGTGGAAATCAAATGTAACGTCAAAAAAAAATTTTTTTTGTTTTAAAACAAGGGGTGCCTGGGTGGCTCAGCCGGTTGAGCGGCCGACTGGGGCTCGGGTCATGATCTCGCGGTTCGTGAGTTCGAGCCCCGCGTCGGGCTCTGGGCTGACAGCTCGGAGCCCGGAGACTGTTTCAGATTCTGTGTCTCCCTCTCTCTGCCCCTCCCCGGCTCATGCTCTGTCTCTGTCTCTCAAAAATGAATAAGGGTTAAAAAAATTAAAAAAAAATGTAAAGGTAGATTTCATTTCACTGTCTCTAGCAGGTGGTCTTTCCAAATGAGGTACAGTGCTGAGACTGAAGAAAACCTCTGTGTGTGTGTGTGTGTGTGTGTGTCACATTCAGCTACTTCTTTATAATTTGTCTCAAAATAGGGCAATATTAAATTCTTGTGCATTTATAGACGTTCATCCAACCCGTGGAACATCTTTTTTTTTTTTTTTTTTTCATGTAAAGCCTAATCGGTATCATAAAAGAACTACTGAAGTATGAATGTTGAAATGACTCTGGCATCCAAGACATGTCAGACTGGAA
This sequence comes from Panthera pardus, assembly GCF_024362965.1. Lineage (NCBI taxonomy): Eukaryota > Metazoa > Chordata > Mammalia > Carnivora > Felidae > Panthera > Panthera pardus. The sequence goes on along the minus strand of NW_026526843.1, from coordinate 32,542,556 downwards.
AAAAATAGAAGAATTGCTTTCCTTAAAAGCAGGTGACAGGGATACAAAACCACCCATAAAGAGGACAGTAAAATGGAGGCACCTGGGTGACTCAGTCGGTTAAGCATCCGGCTTCGGTTCAGGTCATGATCTTACGGTTCGTGGGTTCGAGCCCCATATGGGGCTGACAGCTCAGAGCCTGGAGCCTGCTTCGGATTCTATGTCTCCCTCTTTCTGCCCCTCCCCCACTCACGCTCTGTCTTGCTCTCTCGAAAACAAATAAACATTAAAAAAAGAGGACATTAAAGTGGAAATTTGGACTCTTAATATGAAATGTTGAGTCCTTTTTTTTTTTTTTTTTACAGTGTGTGTGGTTTGCCACAAGATGGCAGCTGAACAATTGTCATTCATTCGGATATGGCAGAGGGAGGCAGACAGTGACGTGCAGAAGTCCTTTCTCTCTTCAACAAAGTACAAATTGGCTTACAAATTTGGTTTCTAACAATACACAAATTCATAAAACGTACGGTACGTAAAAGGTTGTCATTAAATATACAGACTGCTGAGATTAATCCGAGTATATAGATCTTCAAAGTTATTGGGAGGGTGATATTGATTGTCAGTCAAGAAAAGTCTCGGATCAAGCTTATTAAAGTAAAATCAAACAATAGAAAGCCCGCGCTTTACAGCGATGTGCCAGGATCTTGGAGAAGAATGGAAATGCATAGTTCGGGTGAGAAATTCAGACTTTATTACGGCAAATTGATCATTCCAGCGATGATGTTCATCTTGGTTGTTGAATCAATAGTTCAGTAAATGGCATCAATCATTAAGAGAGCCAAGCCGTGAGAGGAAAGCCATTTTAGAAATGTCTATCCAGCCCAAAACATTGTCCCTTCAAGTTTAGCCTCGTCCACCAAGTTCTTTCTCCTTTCCTCTGAATTCCTCCACACCTGCTGCCCAAACCACTCAGGGATTTAACCATGCCTGGATCTGTGGTGTAGTCTGTACCTTTTGGGCATTTTTTTGAAAAATTCAATTTGAAAGCCTTTATGAGCGAGAAGTATATTTTACTCTTTTCATGCTCAACCTGTGGCTCGCCTGGCAGAATGCTCAGTTAGAGAATGGTCATGGTAGCCGGGGCGGTAAAGCACAGAAATTGAGTGTGGACCCTGGAGCCATACGGCCTAGATTTATACCCCATCTCTTTGTAAACCTATGTAAGTTATTTAATCTCTCTGAGCCTTCATTTTCCTCAAATGTAAAATGATTAGCAGTTTATCTAAGCAAAACACTTAAACATGTGCCTAGTGGGAAGTAAGTTCTTTGTTAGTCTTTGCTATCAATGTCTTGGAGTGACCCCTCGCCTGAGAAGCCTGGGTCGCCTCTTGAGCTGTCTCCTGGTAGAGTGATTAACCGGGTACTGGGAAGTCAACCAGTCTACTGGTAAGCCCTCCGGTCACAATTACGCTAAATGGTGCTTCCTTAAGGGACTGGACGAGTTTAGTCATAAGTACTTGAGAGTCCCACAACCAGTTCTATAAGGAGTAGTTTCTCCTGTCATACTTTCAAGAAGGAAGTTTTCTCCATGTTGGAATTTATAAAATTGGTACACCTCCCTCTGTTGATACGGAGAGTCCTGCTCTCGAAGGGTGAGGTCTGTTATTTCGTAATGTGGTCCGCTCTGCTGAAGTGCTGTTCCGGTATTGTCTCCGGGACAGCGTCTTGTCCCAGCCATGTGATTGGGGATGGGGAGGGGGGTGGTGGTGGGAATGGACGGTAATCAATAGTCATTGAAATTTACTATATGGGAAGACTTGTGGTAGGAGCTTTCCTATACGTATCACATGCCGTTGTCATGATCGCTGGTCATATTATTTTTAATTTTTTTTTACTAGTCATATTTGACAGCTGAGGAACCTGAGATTCAGAGAGGTGTGTGAGTTTCTCAAGATCATATGACTAATGTTTTCTAACACAAAAGCACACAATCGTGGGTATTGTATGCTGGTGGAATCAGGGTTTTAATCCAGATCTTCAGCTAGGGCACCTGTAATTCTTCTTAAATTCCTTACATAGGGGCACCTGGGTGGTTCCTTCCGTTAAGAGTCCGATTCCGGCTCAGGTCATCGTCTCACGGTTTGTGGGTTCGAGCCCCGGGTCGGGCTCTGTGCGGACAGCACGGAGCCCACTTCAGATCCACTGTCTCCTCCTCTCTCTGCCCCTCTCTCTCTTTCTCTCTCTCTCTCAAAAATAAATACACATTAAACAAATCCCTTATATATTACCATGGGAAAGATCAGGCCTCCCACTCTATTCTAGTCCGTTCAGGCAATGACTCTTTGAGGCTCATCTTGTCGGTTCACTCTGCAATGAATTTTTACGTGCCCCCCGCCACCCACCGTAAACAAACTACGAATATATACACGAAAGCAAGATTTTTGCCTCCGTTTTCATGTGTCGAAATCCCTTCTTGATCTCTTATTTTTGGAGGTGTTTCATGGGCGTCTGTTGGCACAATACTATTCGCTCTGGAACTCTTGTCTGACTGATTCTAGGCTGGCGGCTGCTCTGACACGTGGGCTCGCCTTTAGTCCTCTCAATGCGTTTCCTGCATCCTTGTGGTCCTTTTACTTCTGCAAGAGAGCAGACGACTCTTTCTCGATGGACAACACACTGGAGAGCATGATGTTCCTTTCTCAGGGCTCCCACTGTATTTTTCCATGCTTCTGTTGAAGGGCTTAGATACATGAACATATTTTAGGGTTGCCAGATTTGGTAAGTAAAAATACATACATGTCCCAAATATTGCACGGGACATACGCTAAAATACTATTCATTGTTCACCTGAAATTTAAGCTTCAATGGGCGTCTTGTATTTTTTTCTGGCAGTCCTGAAGGTTGGAATTCTGGTAATATACGTTCCTCCTTCTCCTCTTCTCTCCCTTCTTCCCAATGTAGTTTCACTCTCACTCATTTGGAGGAAGAGGGTATCTCTAGGGCCTGCCATACTGCCCACATGTGATAGGTGCTCAAATGTTAAACGGAAAGTAGTTTCTAGGGGATGTCAAATTAGTTCAATTGGTTGCATGCCCTGAGGTATTGATGTCCCTTATCTAAAGAACTGGTGGCCGAAAAACAATCTCCATCGATCCCTGTGAGTTACCCTTGAAAAAAAAGGAAATAATTGTTATCTAGGAGATTTAGTCAATATCAGATTAATGATTCTTCCAGGCTGGTTTGGGGGAAATGTATATCCTGTGGAGTTGTTTAGTGTCCATTTTCACCTCTGAAGAGCTGGGTCTCATAGAAGTAGGTCTATCAAAGCCTCTCCCCCCAGACTCCCAAATGAGGTAAGCCCTCCGTGACAGTTTAACCTCTGTTATCAACTCATATTGGTGTCTGTTTTGATTGAAATTCTCCTGTTAATGTCACCAATCTTTGCTCTAAACCACCCCTTCTTTCCATCTCTGCCCTTAGTGTCTCAAGATGGCCACAGGCTAACTGAAATGTGATGGCGGGGTGGGGGGGGGTTGGGGAGGGTGGATTTTCCAAGAGAGTTTCTTTTTTGTTTGGTTTTGCCCACGCTCTCCAGCTGTGGCAGACAATTGGTGTTAAATTAACGCCAAGCATTTACGTTGTTGCATGTATCTAAGTGCTTCTAAAAAATCCTTTCTTTCTGAAACATGATGGCTAGCGGGAGACTTATTTCCTAAGTGGCAAAGGACAGCAGTTTTAGAAATAGAGGGTATTTTTTTAACCTTCGGGGTTGTAACTACCCCCGAGGGGAACTTAAGCTGCTAATTATGAAATCAATTTATGCTTTCATTGCTGGAAAATATCTTAAATAGGCATTATCTTAAATGGGCATCCTGCTGAGGACCTAGAGATAAGCTCATCTGTGGAGCCGCACTAGGTTTCCCTAAAAAGAAAATTAGCGAATTTTGTGCAGCAGGTACAGTCTTATAACTCTTAACAAAATTCAAAACTCCAATTTAGACCTACTGACGTAATAGCTGCTCTTCAGCATAGAACAATAAAAGCCATCTACACAATTATAACGTGCGGTAGCCCCAACTTCTTTTTCCAAGTTTATTTATTTATTTTGAGAGAGAGAGAGAGAGCAGGGGAGGGGTAGGGGTGGGGAGAGAGAGAGAGAGAGAGAGAGAGAGAGAATCCCAAGCAGGCTTCACGTCATCAGTGCAGAGCTCAAACTCACCAATCAGGAGATCATGACCTGAGCCAAGACCAAGAGTTGGAGGCTTAACCGACTGAGCCACCCAGGAGCCCCAGCTCCAACTTCTGGAGAAGAATGGGCCTCATTCCACCACAGGAAGAAAATTTTACAGAAAAAGCATCTATCCCAATGAAAACGACTTTGTTTCTAACACGTTTGCAATTGCTTTCCGGTTGTCGGTATTCTCTGTTCTGCTTCAGACGATGGTCAACAGGATGTCACCAAGCAAACGCCCACAGCGCAAAGTCTCCAGACATGGTTTCTATAAGCTTCTGTTGCCCAATCCCCTAACCTGTAGATGAGGGATGAAATGAATACTGATTGGCTACCTACTTGGTATATAACCCTGCTAGTCACTGAAGACAGTACAAAGATGGATAAGGTGAATATTGACCTCAGGTTGCTCACATGTGTACTGGAGACATTGAAGTCTATGTTATCATGTTAAAATATGTGGTACAGACAGGATGCCCACAAAACGCTCACAGTCTTCAACGACCGTATCCCAATATACTACATTAGTGACAGGCGTTATAGGTCATTTGTTACCAAGAACTTTTAAGTTGCTGAAGGTTGAAAAACGATGTACTTAAAATGTAATTTTGTCAACAGTACTGCCTGTCACTTGCCATCACTTACAGTAAAACCTTGGATTGCGAGTAACTTCTTCTGCGAGTGTTCCGAAAGAGGAGAAACCATTTCCAGTAAATTTTAACTTGATCAATGAGCGATGCCTTGCCATACGAGTAGTACATGACGCCGAATGTCACATGATCACAAGGGAGCCAACGGCTCTTGAGATTCGCTTTGATGTACGCTTTGGATCACAAACGTGGTTCTGGAACGACGTATGCTCGCAAACCAAGGTTTTACTGTACGTTTTTCTGAGAGAAAGAAGAATGTGTCAGTCATGTGAGTATTTTGCCCTGGGACTCCTCTGCATGGGTGCAGGTGGGCTTTCTGGATTCCCTGTCCAGGTCTTGCACGGGTGGCAAGAGTGTGGACGACATTAGGAAAGGAGAAATGGGTGCAGAGGGTCTAGATGGAATCTTGTTTATATCCTTGTGAAAATACTTCTTTCTCTGGGGATTGTATTTCCATCGTCTTGCTTGTCTCTCTTGGGCCTCTCTTGTGTCCACGCTTTCCAGGTAAATGGCCCCCAAACTTCCAATTACTTCCCAGTCGCCTCTAGACTGTTCTCAATCATGATATGAACACAGCACAAAAAGTAAACCATGGCATGTGCCAGAACCAAACCCGGGCATCATGGGCCTCTGCAAAGATTGTGGTTTGTGTGTCTAGTAACGATGTCCACCCCAGGCATAGTTCGCTGTGTGTTTCTGTGTTTGTGTGGCAGGCGTAGGGAGGAGGGAAGGGCTACGTGAAACTGATCGGCTTCCCTGCTTTGTAGTTACAGAAGTAGTGGGAAGTACAACTTCGTGGATTCCAGAAAGAACAAAAGTACCTTACCTTTCCAGGACCAGTGTTTGGATAGGGGAGAGAATCTCTCCCTTTTTTTTTCATGAGAAGCTGAGGCTCACGGGGCTTAAAACTTTGCCCAAAGCCACACATCTCGTAGAATACGACTGCTCGGTATTTTTCTCTCCTCTCTAAGTCAGCAGTGGAACAAATGGTCATTCTTCTGTAACTGCGATTTTCCCTCCTCCTGTTAGCCCTCTCTGTCTTTTCCCGACTCTACTGACCACACCTGTGTGTCACTTTGCCAATACTGGCAGAGAGCCAGGCCTGGGTGACGTCTCTAACAATAAAATCCCTTTGTACTCCCAGCTCGTTTTGCTCGTGGTATCGGCGAGGCACCTTTCTTGACTTGTCCCTTAAGATCTAAGCAGAGTGTCTTTTCGAAACAAGCAAGTTTCTCACCTTTCCCGTCTTCTATCCTATTGTATCAAGAAATAGCAATAGACACAGTTCAGCTTCTCAGGGTTAACTTGCTGACTGCTGACATTGGGATTTTCCGGGGTCTTGTCTTGTCTTGTCTTGCACTGTACGTTGTGTAAAAAGCAGAAGTGTGGCAGGTGCTCACAGATGAGCCAGCGCTCGAATACGTATGGCACCTTTCCCTAAACCTTGAATGGCAGGCTGCCTGGAACTCCCTGACTCGTGCTCCACTGACCTTTACGTGATTTCCAATACTCCCACCTGATCAGCTTACAAAAATGCCCAAGAATGCCTTGTTTTGGTTGGGGGGGGGGTTGTGTTTTGCTTTGATTTTTTTGTTCTCATCTTTGGAGCACCTGTGTATGTGGGAGATGCTGAAGCCACCTCTATCCCCTTCAGCTTTATCTTGGGGAAATAGGATTGTTTAACATTTTATACAGATTCAGAGTCTTCACCCATATGTCGTCTCTGATTTCTATCTCATTCCATCCATTCTACTGTAGCACGTTGCACATGTCTGCCTCGCGGGGCCAGAATTTCAATTAATGTTTGGATTTGGATTCTTCGAGATGGATGTGGCACTTTTGCAGTGCAAAAGGGAGACTGTCTATTACTGGAAAGTATCAGGGTGGGAGTGGGGAGAAACCAAAGGGTCGATGAATCAGTAGAAAATGCCTCTGCCTGACTTCCATCCTGACTCTTGGAGTCTAAAAACTCTATACTGTAGAAATCTTGGTGGGAGGGGCTGAAAGATGGGGCTACCTCCAAAGGCCATACTAATATTCATGCTGATAGGTTTTTATCCTACGAGTCTGGCACTGTCTCTCTTCACATCGAAAGGAGCGGTCCCGATGCAGCCATAGCAAATGGCATAGACAGGCATAGAGCAAATGTGCTCACGTGATCCTCAGCCAGACTGTCAACTCCCCCAGGAATGAGTCAGAGTTCTATTGCCTCTGGACAAAGAGGGGTCAAAACGGGATCATCGAGAAGCTCTGAATAGAATCGCAAGAGGACGGCTCAGTGAGAACGCGTTGGGTTTTGCGGCCAAGTTTGGGGACGTTGGGCACTGAGGCTCAGTGGCAAGGAGTGAAGGCGCAGGTCTCAATATTTGTGAGCGGAGGCATTCATTTACCGCAGTAAAACGTTGATGGCGGCAGCACGCTACCTTTGTCCTCTCCTTGGCAGAGAAAAGCATCAAGGGAGTAATTAAATAGCACTGATCCAGCCTGAAACTTACCGAGCAGGAATTCCCCAAAAGAGTGGAAAAGAAAGAAGACAATGTTTCACCCAATTCACTCTCTGCTATGTTACTGTAAATCTCAAAAAATTTGTAAATAACTGTAAATAACAAAAAAATTGTTAAATAAATACACCTGCCCTGCTGGAGGATGAAGCAAATCTGAACGGATTGCCAAGCTTCTGACTAATGAATCACATAGTGGGGCTGACAGAGGAGGAATCATAGCTGTATGCGAAGACAGAGATATTGGGCTGTGTCCACACTGACAGCCCCACTCACTAAAGCATTTGCTTTACGAGTAACAAGTTTAGTTGGTACTATCTGAATAGTGCAAATGTTTGCTTTAAAAACGGAGGTGCACTTCACTGGATCATTTTCAAGAACTGTAATCACGATTCCATTTGTTGTAATTAAAACAGACCTCTTTTTTCTTTTTTTAATATGGGAGCTATTAAACTAGACAGACATTTTCAGAACATTCCTCCTTCACGTTCAGTGGGAAAATATTCCTGCTGAAGCAAACACCGAATTTGCTCGTTTCAAATATGAATGAAAGTGGGATTGCAGCTGGATGATGGCACAGGGGAGTTCAACTCTCTGCTTGAAATTCTTCTTTTATGTTTTAATTTCTACGGTAAGAATGTGCTATATTTGAGATTTAAATATATACATGTAGATATCATTATAGATGAGGTGTCAGCGACACTGGGTTCATGAGTGTGGTGATTAGCAGCAGAGGATTTTAAATATGACAGATCTTGGTTCATATTTCATCTGTACTAATTATTAATTACATGGCCTTGGGCACGTTACCTAACCTCATTCGGAAAATGAAGATAATAGTACTTACCTTAAAGGATTGCCGAGAGATTATGATAATGTATGTAGAGTGTTTTCCATGGTGCCTGGCACACGAAGGGATCCAGTTAATAATTAGCTATTGTTTGTATCACTTACATAGTGCTTTATTATTTTCTAACTCCTTGCAAACGCTATTTTAGTCAAATGTCCTAGTACAGCTGAAAAAAGTCAAAACCAAAGACAGATTTCAATAATGGCTGGTACTTTTTCCTAATGGAATGGTCACCGATGTAGACAGCCCCCACCCCCGTGCCCCCAAGCCCCCGGCTCCTTGCGGATGTCTGTTCTCTCTGTTTCTAGTTGTGTCCAATGAGATCTTGCTTTTATGCTCAATAGTTCAATGCTCAAATATGCTCAAACTGCAACATATAATTTTGGAAATGGTGACCGCTGAGCTCGCGTATCATTATCCAGAATATAGGGATATATCCTTGAAGTGTTTTTAACGTTTCTGGAAAAAGCAAAAATAGATTAAAATCAAGAGGGTTTTTTCGTTTGTTTTTTTGTTTTTTTTGTTTTAAATATGAAATTTATTGTCAAATTGGTTTCCATACAACACCCAGTGCTCATCCCAACAGGTGCCCTCCTCAATGCCCATCACCCACTTTCCCCTCCCTCCCACCCCCCATCAACCCTCAGTTTATTCTCAGTTTTTAAGAGTCTCTTATGGTTTGCCTCCCTCCCTCTCTTTTTTTCCCCTTCCCCTCCCCCATGGTCTTCTGTTAAGTTTCTCAGGATCCACATAAGAGTGAAAACATACGGTATCTGCCTTTCTCTGTGTGACTTATTTCACTTAGCATAACACTCTCTAGTTCCATCACGTTGCTACGAAAGACCTGATTTCATTCTTTCTCATTGCCAAGTAGTATTCCATTGTGTATATAAACCACAATTTCTTTATCCATTCATCAGTTGATGGACATTTAGGCTCTTTCCATAATTTGGCTATTGTTGAAAGTGCTGCTATAAACATTGGGGTACAAGTGCCCCTATGCATCAACACTCCTGTATCCCTTGGGTAAATTCCTAGTAGTGCTATTGCTGGGTCCTAGGGTAGATCTAATTTTTATTTTTTGAGGAACCTCCACACTGTTTTCCAGATTAGCTGTACCAGTTTGCATTCCCACCAACAGTTCAAGAGGGTTCCAGTTTCTCCGCATCCTTGCCAGACTCTATAGTCTCATGATTCGTTCATTTTAGCCACTCTGGCATGAGGTGGTGGTATCTCAGTGTGGTTTTGATTTGTATTTTCCTGATGAGGAGTGACGTTGAGCATCTTTTCATGTGTCTGTTGGCCATCTGGATGTCTTCTTTAGAGAAGTGTCTATTCATGTCTTCTGTCCATTTCTTCACTGGATTATTTGTTTTTCGGGTGTGGAGTTTGGTGAGTTCTTTATAGATTTTGGATACTAGCCCTTTGTCTGATATGTCATCTGCAAATATCTTTTTTTTTAAAAGATTTTATTTTTAAGCAATCTACACACATCATGGGGTTCGAACTCACAACCCCAAGACCAAGAGCCACACGCTCTAGTGACTGAGCCAGTCAGGTGTCCCTAAATAAGTTTCTTCCTTCCTTCCTTTCTTTCTTTTTTAATATTTTATTTTTGGAGTGAGATCTACTCCAACGTGGGGCTCAAACTCACAACCTTGAGATCAAGCGCCCCGTGCTCTCCTGACTGCCAATCAGGTGCCCCAGAATCAGGAGGTTGTTTATGAAGAGAAATGCTCAAATTCAGTCTCAATGGTAGATGCTTAGGTTCACTGCAACAGAGCAGATCTAAGGATCATCTTAAATGGCATCCACATCAAGCTATATTGATCTAGATCTAATAAAAGAAAAAAAATGCTCTGCTAATATCGAAGAAAACAAAATCTAGAAAAGGCTACAACTATATTTCTATTCTTGCCTCTTACGGACTTAAGTTTTATACTTGTATGCTTTTTCATTTTTACCTTTAGGAAGGACATCTTTCTGGCATACGCTTCTTAGAGATTTCCCTTGTGGAAAAAGACTTAGACTGATGGTTCTTTAAGCATTAGCTGGAGAGCTTGTTAAATAAAATACAGATTGCTGAGCCTCGGCCCCAGAATTTCTGATTCATTTAGGAACCACTCTCAGGTTCTCAGATGATGCTGATGTTGTTGGTTTGGAACCTATTCTTGGAGAACATCTGCATTCAAATAAGGAAGGGTCACAGAGATTTTGTATTTATAGCCGATTAGAGAGCAGAATCTAATTTTTATTCACCTATGGCATGGACACAGTGATCCCACTTGTCACCTAATGACTTGGCAAATGAGACTTTAAAGTATAGATAAGGTCAGTGGAGCGCCTGGCTGGCTCAGTCGGTAGAGCTTGTGACTCTTGACCTCAGGGTTGTAAGTTGGAGCCCTGCGACGGGCGAAGAGATCGCTGAAAAATAAAATCTTAAATAAATAGAGAAATAAAGTATGTATCAGGTCAAAAATAAAAATAATTTTAAAAAGTCTATCAGTTCGATGAGTATTTATCTGATATGTACTGTGTGTCAGGCACTGTACTAGATCCTAGAGGTAGAGCATAAACAAATTAGACAAAATCAGTGAACCTCATAGGTTCTAGTAGGGGATGGCAACAAACAATATTGAAACATACCAGATAATGATAGCTTCTATGAAGAACAAGAAAACCAAATAAGGGGGTAGAAGAGGACAGAGGTGGGACGCCTGGGTGGCTCGGTCGGTTGAGCATCCAACTTCGACTCATGTCATGATCTCACGGTTCGTGAGTTCGAGCCACACATCAGGCTCGCTGCTGTCCGCGTGGAGCCTCCTTCGGATCCTCTGTCCCCCTCTGTCTCTCTGCCCCTCCCCCGCTCGCACATTCTCTCTCTTTCTCTGAAAAATAATAAAAGTAAATATTAAAAAGAGAGAAAAGGGCAGAGGTGAGATACTGTTTTCTAAAAGATGGCCAAGGAGAAGCATCTTTGAGGAAGGGATATTGAGTAGAGACCTGAATGAAGTAAAAATGCAAGCCAAGAGAACGTCTTGGGGCTAAGCTTTCCAGGTAGAGGGACAGGCCCTGAGGTCGGCTTAGAGTGTTTAAGAGACAGTGTGTGGATCACTGTGGCTAGTGAAGGCTGAACAGTGAATGAAGAAATGAATGATAGGATCCAGTTCACATGGAGCCTTGCAGGCCGTCATAAAGACTTTGGATTTTATTGTGAGCGAGCCGAGACTTGAACAGCATGAAGTAGACAACATTTGGAAGATGGCTTGGATTTGTCACTTTAATTTAGATGGTTTGATATTATATGCACAAAGTCATCGATGGCATTAGATTTTGAAAATTTCGACATTAAAAATTTCTCATTGTTATTCTTTTCCCCCCCGGGGACAACTTTAGGCAAATCTCATGTTTAACTTTAAGTTAGCCCAATCATTTGTCAAGAGTGAACGAAACAAATACCATTTTCCCTAGAGTGCTTGCTGTCATGTTGGTGGTATTTCTTTAATTTGCTTACTGTCTTTTCTGACACTTGTTTGTCTTTTCCCACCGTACAGTACACACTGAAGAGCTTACAGACCATAACTGGAATTTCTTCTCCTCCGTGATGCCAACTGCTATCTTGTCTTTTTTCCAGGGGATCTGGAAACGTGCGACAAGAAAATGCACGTTAGCTCCTCAAACACAGGGAATAGAGAATTCTGATAAGCTTGGAGATGTCCTGATAGGCTGAACCCCTCTGTGAGTGAAGAAATGGTTAAAATAAGGACAACTCCCTTCAGTGTTCTCTTGCTCTGATGCCAATGGGTCATGTAACATTTGTGGAGTTTAAGACAAAGGAGAGCAGTCATCAAAAGACAAATTCTGTATGGATCCACTTATACGAGGTATCGAGAGCAGTCAAATTCACAGGAACAGAAAACAGAATGGTGGTTGCCAGGGGCTGTGGGAAGGGAGGAACGGGGAACTGTTTTTTAAGGAACCTCACATTCCAGTTTTGCAAGATGAGAACTTCTGGAGGTTGGTTGTATGACAACACGAATATACTTAACGCTACTGAATAATACGCTTCAACATGGTTGAGATGTTTTTTTACCACATTTAAAAATAATGCAATAGGGGCGCCTGGGTGGCTCAGTCAATTAAACGTCCGACTTCGGCTCAGGTCATGATCCCGTGGTTCGTGGGTTCAAACCCTATGTCGGGCTCTGTGCTGCCAGCTCAGAGCCTGGAGCCTGCTTCGGATTCTGTGTGTGTCTCTCTCTCTCTGTGCCCCTCCCTCACTCGTGCTCCGTCTCTCTGTCTCTTGAAGAGAAATAAACATTAAAATAAGAAAATAAAAATAATGCAAGAAACGGGTTGAATCTAATAGTGGCGATAGCGAAAATGAAGTAACAATACAACTGTGCTGCGGAATGATAAACTCAAAATCAGAGTATGGAGAAGATCGTATCCCCTAGATGGCCCTAGATCAATTCAGTAGACAGTCCCGGTCGATTATGTATATGACAGAAGGCGAGGTGCCATAGATGCAGACAGGAATAAGAAGATGACTTTTGCCCACCAATAACCTGGACTCTGACAACAGCAGCAAAAAAAGAATGTTACTGATGCTATACTAGAAGGATGACCAGAGAGGTTTGGAAATCTGATAACTTAGGGAAGGTGTAAAGGAAGGTGACTCCTAAATTTGGTTTTGGAGGGTGAGTTTGCATCTTGGACGGGGGAATAAAGGGCCTTCTAGCCACAGGGAACCGACTGTGGTGGGAGAGGCTGTGTAGTTTTCATGTGAACTCCAATGCAGAAACCGGCAATGATGGAAAGGAGAGATATTTTGAGAAAGATTTGGGAGGCAGACATCACAGGTCTTGGTAACTAGTTGAGATGAAGGCAGAAAGGAGCAGTAAATTGAAAATGGCCTCTGTCTTGTTTGTTTGGTTGGTTTTGTTTTTGTTATTTTTGGCCTGGCTACTGGCTGGGAGTACTATACACCTAGATATAGATCTGGAAATAGACACAGAGATGGGGATTTAGAGTCTAACTCTTAGGTCTGGGTCTGTGTTTAGGCAAGTGTAGGTACTTCTCCACATGGGTTTATTTGAGGGAGGTCAGAATTTCTGTTTAAAATGGCCATTCAATCTTCCCGACCCGAAATGCCCAACGTAGTCGCGAACTGATGACGTACGAAAGGGTTACTCCCAGAAGAAGACCGCAGAGAAAAACCTCCGTCACGTAATATCAATGATACCATACGTTAAGTCATTCAACATGCATGTCGTCTCCCTGCCAGCATGGCTTTCCGGTGACTTGGTGACCACAAGGTAAAATTTCCTTTTTCAGATTACCTTGCAGCTGGAGTGCGGGCATATGACCTGGTTGGGCAGAAGTTGCATTTGGGGAGATGGAGGTTGTGACGCGCAGAGCAGCTGAGGCACCCGAGTCCTCTGAATCAGCCATGGCATGGTCCGTAGCTCCAGACTCAATCGAAACGGAAGGTCACGGCAGTCTTCCTTCTGCTATAACCATCCTGGGGTACGGTTGGGCTTTTCTCATTGCTGCCTCATTGCTCTGGGCTATTTGGCCTCCAAGCCCGGTTCCTGGCACTCTCAGAGATTCTATGGGAGCACCCAAACTATTTTACTGAATCTCTTTCTCCTTAAAATTAACCGGAGTGGATTCAGTTGTGTATACCGAAGAACTCCGGCCAACGTACATGGGGCTGGCCTTCTCTCATGAGCACATTCGACTAAATCAACTGGTTGACACTTAAGCCCCTTAGAGTACTCAGGTTAGAGAGGTTTCAGCGGTGGAAGCAATGGGGTATTGCAGCTCTGAGGTTAGACAGATCAGGTTTAAGTTCTGGTTCTACCGTATGCCAGCCATGTTCCGTACTCAGGTAAGTTCCTTAACCTCCATATATTTTAGTTCCTTCAACTGTAAATTGGAGATGATCACAGCCTCTAACTCATAATGTCATAAGGGTAACACGAGATAATTAGTATAAAGACCTTATCCTAGTACCTGGAAAACACGTGCTCAAAAAAATGTATTTCTCTGTACAATACACAACAACTACAATCTATTCTATCCTTATTTTATGAATTCTCTCAGTAAACGAATGAAAGCAAGAAGAAAAAGGAGGAGGAGGAGGAGGAGGAGGAGGAGAAAGAAGAAGAACACAAGGAAGACAGTTCTGTGTATTAACTCAAGTCTGAACTTGGATCAACCTATGAACTTCCATGATGGCTCTTAGAATTTTTAACAGTCAAGAACTGTGGCATTTCAAATGCTAGGGCTATGCCTAGGTTCCTTTTAGGATCAGGAAGTTGTTTCACTCTGTTTCCGGTTTGAGAATTGCAATCTCTTTTGTGTAGGTGGGGTGGACGAGAGGTGAGGCAACTCTCCTCACAAAGGCCATGAAAGTTCATTCACCCATGTTCAAGGGGCCTAGTGGATTTTTGCCCAACTGTACGTATGACTGAAAAGTAATGAGACATACATCCAAACGAATGTTATCCATTTGGAAAACCATACACATAGGTCAGTGGTCTGCCATCATCTAAATCATTGTTAGAACTTGTTCTTGTCCTTTTGTATTGTCTTAAGGGACAGTTTCTACTTCTCCCTTTTCCTTTTGCACATGCATGCCCATATGCCCGTACATAGATGCTATTTCATGATCTTGAATAGTTTTAAACTCCAAATGGGGACACATGGCTAGGTTACTTTGCTAATATTCTTCATCAAATTTATTGCTGTTTCAACACAGTTAGGCCCCTTTAAGATCCCTCTCAGCTCCAAGAAGGAAGCCAAGATATATAAACAAGTTACACACGAATCATTAGTTCCTGCTAAGGCAATTTCTAAGTCTACTCCTTATAATAACTTCCTCCTCCTCCTCATCGTTATCATCTCACCTTTGAAGATTAGAAAAAGTTTTTTTCTGGTGATCAAATCCCCTCACATTGGATGATATGAATATTTTCCTATGTAGGAAATTCAAAGGCATACGCTATAAAGACTGTTTGTCGACGGACACCGTTAAGTGAGTGAAGAGGCAGGCTATAGTGTGGGAGAAGATATTTGTAACACATCAGCCTGACAAACAATATATATCTGGAATATATAAAGAACCCCTACAAATCAAAAAGGAAAAAAGGAAGACAGACCAACGAAAACACATGGGCAAAAGTGCTGAATGGTCACTTGACCAAAGAAGGTATCCAGGTAACCTGTACACATGTTGGAGGGTGCTCACCACCGTCAGTCAGCGGGAAAACGCAAAATAAAACCATAATGAAATGCTAGTACGCAGTCCCTTGTATGGTGAAAATTAGATGGATGAACAATACCAAGTCCTGGTGAGAACGTGGAGCCATTAGGATGCTCCCGTTTTGCCGATGGACATATAAACTCCTACAATCGCGTTTGAAAAGCACTTGACGGGATTTAAAAAAATTAATCATGGTGACATACATGCAACATAAGATTTACCACCTTGACCATTTTTAAGTGTACCCTTCGGTGGTACCAAGTACATTCGCATTGTTGTGCGGCCATCTCCGTAACCCATCCCCAGAACTCTCTTTATCTTGCAAACCGGAAATTCTGACACCTGTCTATGACTGCCTCCGGCCAGAGCATTCTACGTTCTGCCTCTCTGAAGCCGACTACTCTAGGTACCTCATATAAGTGGAATGATACATTATTTGTCCTTTTGCGACTGCTTCATTTCATTTAGCATAATGCATCATGTCCTTAAGGTTCCTGTATGTTGTTTCATGGCAAAATTTCTTCTTAAGGCTGACTAATATTCCATTGCGTGTCTATACAACATTTTGTTTATCCATTCATCCGTCGATGAACAGGCGAGTTGCTTCTACCCTCTGGCTCTTGCGAATAATGTTGCTATGAACACGGGTAGGAATCTACCCCCAAAACCAAGAGCACACTGTATACCCTGTTATATTAGCCACCTTGACAATAAATGACATTAAAATTAAAGAAATAAATATCTGTTCAGGACTCTGCTTTAGTGCTTTTGGGTTGGCAGTACCTTTTTTTTTTTTTTTTACAAGCTAAATACTTTGATATAGTTTAACGACTCCACTTTTGAATAAGGAATGCTATGCCCGTAAGAAAGTGTGCACAATGATATGCATAGTGGTGTTATTCGTAACAGCTCCACGTTAAACACAACCCAAGCGTCCTTTGGTAGTAGAATGCATACATAAACTGTGGTAGAGTCACACAACACAATGTTATATAGCAACAAACACAAGAATATGGATTACTTTAAGAACACAATGTTGAGCGAAAGAAGCCAGAATACCCAAGAATACATAATGTATGCTTCTATTCATATATAGTTCAACAATTGTCAGAACTGGTCTGTGTTTATACTGCTTAGAAAAATCGTTTCTCTGGGGGAAGAGTAATGGCTGGTAGTGAGCCTAAAGGAGCTTTCTGAGGTTTTCGAAATGTGCTACATCTTGATCTGGGTCCTGGTTACATGGATGTACACATACATAAAATGAATTGACTTGTATACTTGGGATTAGCGCCCGAGGCTATGGCTGTTGATCCACTGAAAGAGGAGTCCAGGGGCGTTTGGGTGGCTCAGTCTGTTAAGTGTCCGACTTCGGCTCGCGTCCTGAGCTCACCGTTGGTGAGTTCCAGCCCCGCGTCCGGCTCTGTGCTGACAGCTCGGAGCCTGGAGCCTGCTTCGGATTCTGTGTCTCAGTCTCTCTGCCCCTCCCCCACTCACACTCTGTCTCTCTCTGCCTCTCTGTCTCTCTCAAAAATAAATAAACATTAAAAAATATACAAAGAGGCAATATTAATATGATCGTATTTGTTCTGACACGGTTATTAGAGACAGGCACATTACTTTATACGCACTCCTATTGGGTCCTATAGAAACAAGTGTATCTCTGGGGGCAATATCAGAATAGGGTGATCTGGGAACTTACCTTGGACTTGGACTTTGGCCTTTGCAAAATACTGAGCAGTCACTGTTAACTAGTTTAATGCCCAAGGCTAAAGAACTCATGAAACATTTTTAAGCATTTCCATCTCATTGGTTGTCTTGATTTTTACCAGTCATTAAAAAAAGGAAAACACTGCCTTTTACTCCCTTTAAGGTTGAAAGGTGACCATCTGAATTCTATTTAATGCTGCATTTGTGTTTGGTTATGGTTCAAAAATGTTCCTTTAATCATGAAATGGAGAATTCTTTTTGGATGCCAGATATCATATGCTATTCCAGACCCTTTCCAGTTGTGAACATTAATTTTTCTTGTATACTAACCTTTCCTCAGTTGTTTCCTTGATTTGGCTATCTTCCCACAAGTCACGAAGTAAAGAGTTAACATTAGTCATTGCGAAGAACTTTCAAGTTTCAAATCCCAATCTGCTGCCAATAAATGTGGAGAAAATTAGTAGATGTCATGTTGCGACACATGCGAAAAGAGCAAACGTTGAAAATGTCACATGCTACTTCAGATCTATAGGACTTCCGGTTAGCATTATTTATTAATATTCAGAGAAAACAGCTTTTCTTACACCGTGTGTTTTCCCGGGAAAGGAAGAAAAGGCACCCGATAAATGCCAATCCTCTTGTATGCCAGTGTAGAGATATTTTTGAAAAACAAAGCAAAGGGGCGCCTGGGTGGCTCAGTCGGTTAAGCGTCCGACTTCGCTCAGGTCACGATCTCGCGGTCCGCGAGTTCGAGCCCCGCGTCGGGCTCTGGGCTGATGGCTCAGAGCCTGGAGCCTGCTTCTGATTCTGTGTTCCCCTCTATCTCTGCCCCTCCCCCGTTCATGCTGTGTCTCTCTCTGTCTCAAAAATAAATAAACGTTAAAAAAAATTTTAAGAAAAACAAAGCAAAGACTGTAATACAGGCACCCAGATACCACCTTTACTACAGGGAAGGGCCAATTTGAGCGTTTGTCTTTAGGTCTGGTATCCAAGTGGATGTGCTCACTGATCTCCAGAATTAGGCAAATACACCTATTCAGTCTTAGAACTGGATGGGGGGCCAGGCTGGCTCAGTCCATGGAGCATGTGACTCTTGATCTCGGGGTTGTGGGTTCGAAGCGCAGGTTGGGTGTGGAGAACTTAGGCTGTCCATAGGAAGGCTTGCGCCGAAGAGGAAACATAGGCAAAATCAAGCCAATCATGCCTGGTTCTTCTTCCCAAGTTTACGGATCGCGTGTGCTCTCCCAAGTCCATGCCGGCAGCATAAGTAAAGGATTCAGAAGAAGGTCCCTAGGAGACTAAGAGGACTCTGCACAAAGGGAACATTGGAACTGGTAAAGTGTCCCTAACATAACTTTTTCCGATAAATATCTCATTGCCTCTTTCTTCCTCATTACACACACACACACACACACACACACACAGTAGGTAAAAATAAAGAATGAAAAAAAACCATGTAAATACAGACAGAAGGCATAATCAAAACCAAAGCCTAAATGGATTAATATTCCTTTATTATCAGCCATGGCACTACCCCCAAATTAAAAAAAAAAATATTTCTAAAACCATCAACTACAGCATCAAGGCAAGCGGAAAGAAAAGTCCATGTAGAAAACCTGACTGTGATCATATTTATTTTCCACCAGCTTCAGAATTTGAACTGTAAAATATTAAGATTATATTCCCTCAGATGCTTTCACTATTCAATGCAAAGAATAATGCGTAGAACATTTCCAGAAAAATATTAAATCTTCATTTTATAAAGCATAAGCCAATTTCTCCCACACCTAATTTTGTATTGCAACCTCTGTTCTTTCCCAGAAGCTCACTTTATCACAAGGAGGTCCTTCTTTTTTTTCCGCCCCAAACTTGCTAATTTATTTTAAATGTAAATCATCTTAAATTAAAACTAAATTTAATTCCGGTGTAGTTAACATTCAGTGTTATAGTAGTTTCAGGTGTGTGCCACGAAGTGATTCAACAGTTCTATACATTCATTACTCTGTGCCTATACATTATTCAGTGATAAGTGGACTCTTTTTTAAAAAATTATTTTTTAACATTCATTCATTTTTGAGAGACAGAGTGCGAGCTGGGGAGGGGCAGAAAGAGAGAGAGAGAGACACACACACAGAATCTGAAGCAGGCTCCAGGCTCTGAGCTGTCAGCACGGAGCCTGAAGCAGGGCTCGAACTCCCGAACCGCGAGATCATGATCTGAGCCGATCGGAGGCTTAACCCACTGAGCCACGCAGGTGCCCTGGTAAGTAGACCCTTTAATGCTCATCCCCTATTTTCCCCAACTCCCCACGCTCCTCCCCTCCGGTAACCATCAGTTTGTTCTCTATAGTTCAGAGTCTGTTTCTTGGTTCGTCTCTTTTTTCTTTCTTTTGTTTCTTTTTTTAAGTTTATTTATTCTTTTTGAGAAAGAGAGAGAGAGAGAGGGAACCAGCGGGGGAGGGGAAAAGAGAAGGCGACAGAGGAACCGAAGTGGGCTCCGTGCTGATGGCAGCAAGCCTGATTACGGGGCTGGAACCCACGACCCGGGAGATCATGACCTGCGCTGAAGTCAGATGCTTAACCCGCCGAGGCCCCAGGCGCCCCTGTTTTATTTCTTAAATGCAAGGAGATCCTTCTTATCACATAGCTTTCCAGGCCGTGTTGCTAGACTGCTCCTCAGGTACTTTTCTGTGCTATTTTCTGATAACGCTCCTGCAAAGCGGCACAAATAGTTTTTATTTATATACTTCCCAAATCTCGGTCTTGTCTGCAGTCTGTCTGCTATTCTAAAAGATAGAGGTCCTCATTTTATGCTTTTCTAGAATGCAAAGTCATATGCATTGGATTCCGCTACGTGAAATATGGATTTGAACACATTTTCTGAAAGATAGTTCATTTCATAGCAAGAGAACCAAATAAATTGCTCCCCAAATAATATTACTGTTGGTATAAAAGTAAATGGAAAATAAAGCTTTAAATTACCTCCCCATTATTTAAAAAAAAAAAAAATGAAAACAACAGCACTATTTCCAGAGTGTATCCTATGAGTCAGACACTGGGTTCCAGGCACTTTTCATATGTTATTTTACTTAATCCTCACAAAAATCTCACGAGGAAGGTGGCATGATTCCCGTTTGGCACATAAAGAAACTAAAGATTAAAGAGACCTAAAGGTGGCCACTAAGTGATGGAGGTAGAATTTGAACCCAAGAGTGGCTGACTTCAAAGCTCCCGGTCTTTCTTTATCGGTTAGAAAAATGGAATGTAAGAGGGGGGGGACGTTTTTTGCATAGTTTTAACATTTTCTTTAACCTTTATTCATTTTTTGAGAGACAGAGTGTTAGCGGGAGAGGGGCAGAGAGAGGGGGAGACACAGAAGCAGAAGCAGGTTCCAGGCTCCGAGCCGTCGGCACAGAGCCCGACGCGGGGCTCGAACCCACAGACCGTGAGATCATGACCTGAGCCGGAGTCGGTCGCTTCACCGACTGAGCCACCCAGGTGCCCCTTGCATAGTTTAGGTGAATTGAGAAATTCCTGACCTTATCGGCTATAATTTACCAACTATAATCAGCTATAATGTTATATACCATTGTCTGGCTATTTTGGTGAAAATATAGATACTCCCTCCTAGACACCATTGACGGTATTTTATGCACCAGACCACACCATGTCAGACTAAATAGCATTGTGATATCCGCAAAATTTGACTCAAAGACTCTTAGGAAATCATTGGTGATCACAAAGTTCTGTCATGATTTCGCCCAAGACAGGAGGTGCTGAATACTATGTGATACTTAGACTTCCCAGCCAAAGGTTGCACATTCCCTATTTCTAGCCCAGTGCTTCCCCCATACCCTAACATATTTCCCAGAAGCGTGATAATGCCTTTTTTGGATCCTAGGGTTTTGGATAGACCTTTCAGGATTCCTAGACGTTTCTTTGTAACTTTCCCTAATTGCCTCAAACTATGCTAGAAGTCATAACTCGTTTGAACTGGAAAAAAAACCCAAAAAGCCCCACGCATGAAAATATAGCTGCTTTTGTGCTTTGGGGGCGAGTGGTTTCTTTATTTTTAAAGGAAACAGAAAAGAAATCAGCAAATGTGTCACGACACCAGCCTAATCCTAAACCACGGTAACTATGCCAGCCAGCCAGTTGTTGAAGCAAACTGACCTGTTCAATTACCTAACTATCCAGCCAAAATCCACTATGCCATTGGATAGGCAAAAGCAAAGGCAAAAAAAGAAAATCCATTTAAAAAAATTTTTTTTTAACCTTTATTGACTTTTGAGACAGAGAGACAGAGCATGAATGGGGGAGGTTCAGAGAGAGAGGGAGACACAGAATCGGAAGCAGGCTCCAGGCTCTGAGCCATCAGCCCAGAGCCCGACGCGGGGCTCGAACCCACGGACCGCGAGATCGTGACCTGAGCCGAAGTCGGACGCTCAACTGACTGAGCCACCCAGGCGCCCCAGAAAATCCCTTTTTTGACCAAATTTTAAAATTTATATCAAATGTATCCCCAAAGGGCATTGGGTTAAAAAAAACCAACAGTTACAGAGCAAACCTGGTTTTGAAATGATGGTGAGCCAAACAGCTGCCTAAGTGAAAATGATCACAGGTATCAGGATTCTCCGTTGAAAGCCACTGAGGCTGACTCTGACTTGATTTTAAGAGAAGTGTACAGAATGGACGGGAAGACTGTGTAACTAAGCTAATCAATCGTGGACCGAAGATAGTGCTACGAGAAAAGTGCAATGAAAATTAAAGTTAAGAAGTTGTGATTGATTCTGGGCACGATGCGCGGGGCTTGAACTCACGGACTTGAGATCATGACCTGAGCTGAAGTCAGACGCTGAACTGACTGAGCCACCCAGGCGCCCCTGTTTTTTTTTTTTTTTTTTTTTATGTTTATTTATTTTAAGAGGGAGGGAGGGAGGGAGAGAGAGAATCCCAGGCAGGCTCTGGGCTGTCAGCTCAGACGTGGGGCTTGAACTCATGACCTGGAGGTCATGATGTGAGCTGAAATCAAGATTCAGATGTCCCTGGATATGGGGCTTATCTTCTCTGCTTGACCGATGTTCCCTTATAGGAAAAAAAATAGGGATTTCCTATTTTGTCAGCAGCTAGTGCCATTCATTGTATACATTTAAGATCATTTAATAGGTATTTCTTTAATACCTACTCTATGCTCAGCACTATATACTACATCCTGGAGATAATAAAGTGAGCCAGAAAAAGGCTTGACTTCTTTCCTCATGGAGCTTACAGTCTGGTGGCTGAAACAGATATTCAAATGATCACATTAATGGATGCATTTTTCAAACTGTCAAAAGTGCCGTGAGGGAGAAGAAACGAATCCTACAAAAGCATACCATGGTGGGGGGACCAAGCCTTGTCTCTGAGGAGTAGAAGACTTCCGTGCCGCAGTGACAGTTGAGGTGAAGTCTGAGAGACGAGTAAGGATTTGGCTTCGTGATGGGGGGAAAGAGGTATCTCTTCTGTCCAAAACGTATCTTTCTTCCTGCATTCTTATTTATACCCTTGCTTCCTCGGAACCTCAGTCAAGTCTCCTTTACTTCCCCTCCATTCTCCATGGCCCCTCTCCGCTAGATACTTTCCGCGGAGATATGCTTCAGTCTCCGTGACCTCCAAAAAACCGAGACCATAAACAAGCATTTCTCTGAATCCTGCATCCCTCTACATTACTTCCTGTCTTTAGCTATTTTTATTGGCGAAATTTCTAGAATAACAGTACCCTCCACTTCCTCAATTCCCACTCACTTTCTAAGCTTCCTAACTTTGGAAACTTGCATAACCGTTTCACTAACAAGATCTTGTCAGGGTCACCAATGCCCCCTTGCTGCAAAATTCAGTGGATATTTTTCAAGTCTCATTTTATTTGACTCTTAAAATATATGTATATATATTTTATATATATATATTTTATATATATATGTATATATATTTTATATATGTATATATATGTATATATATTTTATATATATATTATATATATATGTGTGTGTACATATATATATACTCAAGTGTAATTAACACACAGTGTTCTGTTAGTTTCAGGCATACGATATAACAATTTCATCTTTTTTAAAAGGCTTTTTAAATTTATTTTGGGAGAGAGAGTGAGAGCATGAGCAGGGGAGGGGCAGAAGGAGAGAGAGAGAAAGAGAGAGAGAGAGAGTGAGAGGCCCAAGCAGGCTCTGCCCTTGTCAGTACAGAGCCCGCCACGGGGCTCGATCTCATGAACGAGAGATCATGACCAAGAGTCAGCAGCTTAACTGACTGAGCCACCCAGGCAGCCCAATGATTTCATCTTTTTTGGCTCTTGACTACTAGCCACCTTTTGGGTGTCATGACACGGCTCTTTCTCTGTGTTCCACCTTTTTCTCAGTGTACTTAACAGCCTCTTTTATTTCTATGTCTTAAATATTGGGATTGCACCTTTGGCCCGGGCCCTCCTCATCCCACGCACTATAGCTGGGTGAGCTCTTTTACCCCACCTCTTGGCCCCTGGGCAAATCCTTTCCGTTTTGCGGAGCCTTGCTCAAAACTTAAACATTGTGACACTTTCTCTGACTCCCTTAGTCACTCTCAGGGCTTACCTTTCTAAGCTTCACGGCATTCTGTGTATATATACTCCTGTAAAAGCAAGACTTATTTTTGTTATGTTTATCTATGTGCCAGCCGGTATCTCCAGCTAGATTGGCGGTTCCTTGAAAATGGGGCCATCTCTTCGTACTGAGCTTTTAGCCCAGTGCCTGGCCGAGAGTAGATAATCAATAAACATTTATAGGTGAGTGGATGGATGGCTTTTGGTCAGTGCTTTGTCATCTTTCCAGCCCTGTAGACGATGCCAAGGGAAAGCTGTGGCCCCCTGAAGGTTGCACAAGTAGTAGATGGCAGAATCGAGCTCTTGCTGTTTCCATGCACTAGAATAGGATGTCTATTTGCGTAGTGTTTAGGCTCCGCAAACTGCCTTCAGGCGAATTATCCCGTATCACTTTCATAACAATCCTGCGGACGGAATAGGGTAATTTTTTGCCTTTCATATATCTATATATAAGGAAACTGAAGTTCAGAAAGGTCGTGATTGATGTTTACAGAGGTAGTGAGTGGCAGAGCGAAACCGTGAGCCAAGCTCTTTAGAGTGCAAGCCCAGTGTACCATCCACTCCGCTCTGAGGCAAGGGAAAGAACAAGGTTTCCTCCAGGAAGCCTTCCTTGGATTTGTCAGCCCACGCTGACCTCAGTCTTCCCCCAGGCTACTGGGACACTTCCAGTTTACGTCATCGAGATTTTCCACTCCCTTGTTATGGGGGAGCTGGTTGTATCTTTGGTATGCCTTCCCAGTTCGAGTGTGAGATTCTTGAGGGCAAGGAGTCTATCTTCTGGTTCTAGCCTTCTGCACCTAGGAGGCATTCAGGAAATACTGGTACTTTGATTTGCCTTGCATCCTTCACTCTTTATTATTTCTTTTTTATATTTTAATGTTGTATTTATTTTTGACAGAGACAGAGAGAGAGAGAGAGAACATGTGGGGGAGGGGCAGAGAGAGGGAGACACAGCGTCCAAAGGAGGCTCCAGGCTCCGAGCTGGCAGCGCAGAGCCCGACGCGGGGCTCGAACTCACGAACCGCGAGATCATGACCTGAGCCGAAATCGGACGCTTAACCCGCTGAACCACCCAGGCGCCCCGTGCATCCTTCACCCTTGATGTCAGTAGTAGGTGAGCGAAGGGAGCCCCCCCCAAGGGAAGAATGTGAACATCTCTGCATCTTTACCTCTGCCGTGTAAGCCATATTGGCGAGGAACTGAACACAAGGGCTTGCATTGTGTCAAAAGGGAGAACCAACACCACATTAGTCCTGTCTTGTTTTTCTCTCGAGTTCTGTGACCTGGGCTGTGTGTATTTTAGGGAAGAAATACACTATCAATCCTGTTTGATAAACCAACAGGGTCGGGGCCCCAGCAACCTCCTTGCTCTGGTTATTCAAGGGAAGTTAGACACAACAGATGTGATTTGCATTCACACCTACAGTTGACGGCTATGAGGACTTACTGGTGTGCCTCCTGAGACTACTTCTGTCCCCACTTTCGGTCTCTCTGATAAGATAAGAAGCCTCTGCACCTGGGCAGTGCTTGATGCTTTATGGTTTTCTACGTGGCCACTGCTAGTACCTTAGTCCAGATCACCATCGTCTCATGCCTACGCTATTGCAACATCCTCCGAACTGGTTTCCCTGGCTCAGTCTTTTGCTGTTTACAATGCATTCTTCACGCTGCAACCAGAGTGACTGATCTAAAACACAAACTTGATCATGTCCCACCCGTGTTTAAAATTCTTTGGTGTCTTGGGACGCCTGGGTGGCACAGCCGGTCAAGTGTCTGACTCTTGATCTCGGCTCAGGTCACGACCTCACGCTTGGCGAGTTGTAGCCTTCAGTGTGCTTTAAAAACAACAACAACAACAACAACAACAACAACAAAACCCCAAAACAACTCTTTGTGATCTGTCTCCTGCCCAGCTCTTCAGCTTTATCTCCTACCATCCCTTACCCCCCTCTTCCACTCCGAGCTCCAGCCCTCCTGAAATGCTTCTAGATCCACCGGGGTGCTGTTTTGGGCTTTGTTCTTTACACCACAGTGCCTTTGCACATGTCCCTTCTGCCTACCTGCCTCTGTCTGACCTCTAATTGTCCTTTTCTCCATCTTGAAAGACTGGACTCAAATCTCACTTTCTCAGGGAATCCTCCCCTAAGTCATCAGCCATTATTACTTCTCTTGTTTGCATATACCTGCTCTTCCTTGTCGTGTCATCAATATCTGTTTCGCCGTCTACGTCCACAACCTGTGAGTTTCTTGAATGTGGGAACGATGACCCACTCCCTCCGCCCCCACCCCCCCCCGCACCTTGTTCCCTCGGCACTGCACAGAGAGTAGGTATTCAGGAATGCTGTTAAAGTGAATAATTATTATATTTCCTAACTTAAAGGACTCTTTCTGACCTCAGAGTTGCAACAAAATAACCAGTTGTTCAACTGTCCTCAGGCTTCGGGGCTGGGTTGGGTGTGGTCCTTTCTTGAGAAAGGATGAATTTAAATGTCTTGTCAAGTTTCTTCTTAATTCAAGATTACATAAATAAACAGAAGGTTGAATAATCGCCTCTGTGATGCTGAAGCAAAAAAAAAAAAACAAAAAAAACACAGCTCCTGTTTTTCGCTTTATACCTTCCAATGCTTCCTGAATATATCATTCTCTCTAGGTCCTTCTCTTATACCGATCACTTATAACAGGAGTTGCCTGGGTGATTTGTGGCCCCTGGCTCTACTGAAGCTCAACCAGGACCACTGTATTCCATCATATACATAAACACGCACGCGTATATATACACCTAATCTCTTATTTAGGGCTCACAAATGCCCTATGAGAGAGTTACTATGGTGATCCGTATTTTGTAGATGAAGAAACACAGAGGTTGATCAACTTGTGCAAGGCCATACAACTCGGACGTGATGGAGACTGGATTTAAACTCGGATCTGATTGTAGATAGCCTATGTTTTAACCATGACCCCGCATTCCCTCGCCTGTTTTTACAAGAACGGATGGAGCTAGTCGTTTGCCTCCTTCCCTCCCCTTAAGAGCTCCACTGGGGCCAAGCTATGAGGTTCCAAAGATCCCCTTGTCCATTTCTTTTTCTATGATTATTTCTCACTGAGATATGCTGTAAGGACTCCTAAAATGGCACACTCCATAGTGATCCTCAGGAGTTGTGGTCGCTGCCCCTCTGTTACCTTCCTCAGAGGCAATTTGATGTTTTTAAGCTAAACGCTACCCACAGCTGAGTCTGAGATAGGCAAATGCACACGTCTTGGGAAGCCTCTGTTCCAAAAGCGTGAGAAGTCCTCAGAAAGTGGGATATTTCACGAAGGAAAGGAAAACCTCACATGTAGCAAAAAGAGAACCGTGTCCTGAAGGAAGGGAGCGGAAGAAGGAATAAAGCCCCCCCCCCTTTTTTTTTAACTATGTCGCCCCTCAAAACACCTGGAATAAATCATCACTGCAGGTGTCTCATAGAACAGAACAAAGGACCCTGGACTTGAACCCAGAGGCCTGGGCTCGATTCCCACATCTATACCCTACTAATAATGCAACCTGAGCTGGCCACTGCACCACTCTGAGCTTCCCTTTCCTCATTGTTAAACTGGAGATAAAAACAGGAACTACCTCACCGGCTCCTTCCTAGAATGAAATGAATTCAGTCATGTTTTAACAAAGCTTTATGTACTTCTGCTCATGTGAGATATTATTCCAACTCACCTTGGTTCAGTGCAAAGCCATCGATCTCATTACCTTTTTTTTTTTTTTACGCTTTTTATTTTTGAGACAGAGAGAGAGCATGAACGGGGGAGGGGCAGACAGAGAGGGAGACACAGAATCGGAAGCAGGCTCCAGGCTCTGAGCCGTCAGCCCAGAGCCCGACGCGGGGCTCGAACTCACGGTCTGTGAGATCATGACCCGAGCTGAGGTCGGACGCTCGACCGACCGAGCCACCCAGGCGCCCCTCATTACCTTTCTTTCAATACTGGTCCTTCTTTGGCCACAGCCTGACTCCATGGAGCGCCACCCCCCCCCCCCACTTCCCGCCCCCAGCAACCCCCAGGCTCACCGAAAAGACAGCGCTATGATTGTTTGGTCGACGTGAGCAGATAATACTCATGGCGATCTGTGGCAGTTGACTTAATTATGATACAGAATATCTGGGTGCCAGGAGGCCTACACTTAAGCATTCCTGTTGCCTATTTCTAGACAAGTAGAAGGACACCAGACAGAAAGAACGGTCGGACCCAGTTGCTCTAGCAGGAGAGGGAAGAAAAAAATGGTCTGTTTTGGGACCAGTGCACTGCACCAGTTCAAGGATCTTGAAACTCGAAATTTGTTTGAACGTCGGAGTGACTGAGGAGTCAGTGAAGAGGACGGGAGTACAGAAGGAATAGGCCACCATGTTTCCTGGGGTCACAACTTCCCCAGGGTGGTTAGCATGTTGCTGACTGCAGATTCCACACTGGAAAGAGTCATAACGGAATGGAAATTGAGGCGATGCAAATTAGAAAGCCAAGTATCTCGGGATGCCTGGGTGGCTCAGTCGGTTGGGCGGCCGACTTCGGCTCAGGTCACGATCTCGCGGTCCGTGAGTTCGAGCCCCGCGTCGGGCTCTGGGCTGACCGCTCGGAGCCTGGAGCCTGTTTCGGATTCTGTGTCTCCCTCTCTCTGCCCCTCCCCCGTTCATGCTCTGTCTCTCTCTGTCTCAAAAATAAATAAACGTTAAAAAAAAAAAGTTAGAAAGCCAAGTATCTCTTAGAGCTCAGGTTGAAGGGCAGGGTGGAACAGCATACGTGAAGATCAACGTCTAAGGTTGAGTATCGTGGGGCCAAAACAGACGGACTAATATCTTGGTGGTGCCGTCACTGGTCCAAGTCTCCACTTTGATTGCCTTCTCCTTCTTTATTGCCTTCCTCAAATACTTCCCATTCATAGAATTTATAGCAGAAATCATGTATTTCTGTGTGTTTCAGTGTATGAGGCAATTCGTAGTGGTGAACAAAATGAAAATGTAAGAATTGGGGCATGTCGGAGGAAAGTCAGCAAAAACGCTATTTTTGTGTGGAAGAGGTCTCTCGGATCAAAGTGCTCACATAAGGCTTAAAAATCAAATGGTATGCTTGTTTACTAACATATTCTGAGATTCTTCCCCCACCCCCCGCCGCCCCGCAGATGTAAAAACTGTAAAAAACAAAAATAAAACAGGGCTCTGCTCGCATATGGAGGTAATTTGTTCAGATGCACAACTGGGCTCGAGCCATCAGTAACCCAGTTACAAATTCTGAACCCCCTGTATTTTCTTATTTCAGAGTATATTCTCCTCCATTTAAAGACAAAAACCGAATCAGAATTTCTCTGAAAGATACCACACGGAGGGTTCTGAGTAGAGAAAAACATCACTGACACCAGTTTGGACCTTGGATTGTACCAGGGCTGTCTGAATTTAAACTCAGGAACTCTCATATATTGAAGTCCAACATAAATCGTTCAGTTTTCAAGTTCCCTTAAGCTAGGAAAATTAAGACTTCCTGTTCTTCAGGGAGAAAAAGGGCCTAACAACTTAAGAGGTTAGAAAATGTCTTGAAGCTCTTCATAATTGAGCATAAATGAATCCAAACCATATGGACCGCATTTCCTTTTTTCACTTTGAACACTGAGGGGAAAAACATGTTTGGCAAAGTGCTTCTTGGTTTTTGTTTTTTTTTTCAAACCCAAATATGTTACTTTCACCCCTGAGCCTTCTTCCCAAGCTGCACCATATGCCTGGAATGTTCCCAGGGCTCTTCAGTCTGTAGTCTGCAGCTCCTGAGAGGCCTACCTTTTTCGAGAAGTCATCCCTGGGTGACTAGAAAGAACATTCCAAATGCCTCCTGAACCTTACCGGGTAACATAGAACTTTCAAGACTCCCGTCCTTCCACCTTCTGCTTATGTATGTTGCTACTTGTGTTTGCTAAAGGCTTATTTTGTTCAGATGTAATAGCTCATGTCACTTAGTCTATATTTAAAAACCACTTATTTAGCATCTAGTGGATCCAGATTTTGATGGACAAATGCCTGCATCAGCACGATCTTACATTATACTTAATGATGCAACCCCATAGAGAACTAAACATAGCCCTGGCTAATCATCCTCAAGTAAGACACAGCTTAGAAGAGGGATTGGAATGGTCCTACCTGAGGAGGAAGCCTCTTGATGATGGGATTTGAAAGGCCCCAGTAAGTCTTCCCCAAAAGTATCAGATTTGCTTGTTTGAACGCATAAAGCTATTTAAAAGGACAAGTGGCTCTTAAAATAGAAAAGTGAAATTTTATTTATTTAAAAACACGTTTTTTTAAAAATTTTTTAAACATTTATTTATTTTTGAGACAGAGAGAGACAGAGCATGAACAGGGGAGGGGCAGAGAGAGAGGGAGACACAGAATCTGAAATAGGCTCCAGGCTCTGAGCGGTCAGCACAGAGCCTGACGCGGGGCTCGAACTCACGGACCGCGAGCCGAAGTCGGACGCTTAACTGAGCCACCCAGGCGCCCCCAAAACACGTTTTTAAAGTAGGCTACACACCCAACGTGGGACTTGAATCACACCCCCGGGATCAAGAGTTGCAGGCTCCATCCATTGAACCAGCCGGGCGTCCCCTAGAAGTAAAATTTTAAATGGCGCCATTTGCTTTCTTCCTACTAGCTAGCTCCCGGAATTTTACACACTAAGGGAGGGTGGGGGGGATGCATGTTTCAATAGGAGTGGTAAGAAAATGAGAACAATTTGGAAGGATATGCACCATAGACTTTTATTTTGTGATACATCAGAGCTACTTGTTATTTGAGCGAGTTGAAGTTAGAAGACAGAGGAAAGACAGAAAGTGAGAGTGGATATGCGTGTGTGTGTGTGTGTGTGTGTGTGTGTGTGTGTGAGGGGGGCGGAGACACATGAAAACGTGAGAACTCGCGAGAGAAAGCATTTTTGGTAGAAGAGGATATAAACATCTTCACTTTAATTAGAATTTGACTTACGTTTAGGACTTGAAGAGAAAACCCACAGAAAGATAACTCAGGTTGGAAAGGAAACTGCCTAGGATACGTATAATATTTATCCTTTATATTTTATTTGCCTCATTTCTTTCCCTAATGAAGCTGGAAGCATTTGGGGGGGGGGGGGTTAGAGACTGTCTTACCCTCACGTCAACACCTAGCCAAGCCTTAGCCCAGAGGGGACGTTCAATTCTTGGTTGACCGATTATAGCAGCTACTCAAAGCTTCGTGAACAGAGAGGATGCCCTTGGCACTGTGTCAGGCATTGCAGAAGATACACAATCTAAGAGAGGATAAAACAATCTTGATGGTTCTATCTGGAAGAGGAAACCCAGTATGTGAGAATAACCAAAGCCAGGCGAGGATGACCCCATGGGTTACCGGATTTCCATGCAGACCCTGGGACCTTATACCAGGAGAACATGTGATTAAGTCTAAAGGAAGTTTTCGACAAAGGAAATGGTGTAGTATTTTGTACAGTGGAATTCAAATTTAGGAAACTTGTTACCCTGAAATGATATAGGCTGAAAATATTTTGGGGTAGTTTATCTTACTTTCTCCATTTCATATTTCCTTTTTTATATAGTTTTTTAATGTTTATTTATTTTTGAGAGAGAGAGAGAGAGGCGGAGGAACAGAGAGAGAGGGAGACACAGAATCTGAAGCAGGCTTCAGGCTGTGAGCTGTCAGCATAGCTGACCTGAGCCAACGTTGGATGCTTAACCAACTGAGCCACCCAGGCGCCCCAGTCCCCATTTCATGTTTCTAAAGGACTTTCTCCTCCTACCTCTTTTTCTATTGTCCTTCTCATAACTTTCTTAGGACTCTTTCTATGGCGAGGAGGGGAGAGGTAGACTGATAAACACGTTCAATAAGTAGATTTGTTTTTATTTATTTTGTTCTAAAGGCTATTTATTTATTTTGAGAAAGAGAGAGAAAGAAAGAGAGAGAGAATGTTGGCAGGGCAGAGAGAGAGAGAGAGAGAGAGAGAGAGAGAGAATCCTAAGCAGACTCCAAACTGTCAGTGCAGAGACGGATGTGGGGCTCGAACTCATGAACTGTGACATCATGACCTGAGCTAAAACCAAGAACCCGACGCTTAACCGACTGAGCCACCCAGGCACCCCTAGGTTCATTAGATAGGTTTAAAAGGGTGATTTCACACTGACAAAAATAAGAGGAAGTTAATTATTTGGGATATAGCCCTCACCTCTTAAAACTAAACCGCTGGGAGCACATTTCCACAGAAACCTTAGTTAGAAATCACTTTCAGTCTTAGTGGCTTATTTCTTTAAAATTCCTATAGGAATTCAAGAGAGAGTGAGCCTCTAAGGAGGAGGTGGGTCTTGGCCGAGCCAGGCAATGAGAAAAGCGAGAGTTGGTGGGGAACACATTTAAATTATGGATCCAGAAAAAGGGAGTGAAACCGGGATGGATGGGGATTACGAGAAGCTGCCCCGGGCTTAGGTGAGATAAGGAAGAGGGTAATGCTTATCTTATTTTGACTGACATTAGCGAACAGATATGACACCGTGCTAAGCACTTTGCATGCATGACCTCATTTAATTAATGCACAATTTATGAAATAAGGACTGTGATTTTATTCATGTTACAGACGAGAAAATAGAATTTCAGAGATCAAACGATTTCCCCAAAGTCACCCAGCTAATACGCAGAAGAAACAGGCTATAAAAGCAGACCTGCCATAGCCCCCATTTAACCACTTTAGTATCCTGCCTTAAATGGATTCACTTTGTTTGGGTCCCGGGGTGTTCACATGGGAGAAGAGTCAGTGGCCACATGTGGTTATATCTCCGTCCGTGGGCTCACGTTATGATAACTTGGGGGAACAGGAAGTACTGAGACGATTGAGACAGATTCCAAGTCCTGCCTTTACAACTTGCCTGTCTAGATGTTTGCTCAGGTACAACCACGAGAAGGAGATGGGTCATGTGGAGCATGCTGTGGAAACAGGTCGGAATGACGAAGGGACCCACTATCGTATCTTCTGAGGGATAGATAAGAAATGTGGGATGATTAGCTTGAGAGGAAAAGCCTATTGATATGTGATAGCTGTCTTCAAATATTTGATAGACGGTCAGGTAGAAGTAGCATTGGACTAGAGGAGAAATGTGGGAATAATGGGAAAACATTAGAGGAAGATAATTCTGGATCAACAGAAAACAACTACATAAACATAATGCAGTTTCATAACATTATCTTGTGCCTTGGACCCTTTTGGAAATCTGGCAAATCCTATGAATTCTGCTTAGAATAATGGTTTAAAAAAATTTTTTTAAAGCTTATTTTGAGACAGCGGGCGTGCCCGTGTGTGTGTGAGTGGGGGAAGGGGCAGAGAGAGGCGGGGGGGGGGGGGGGGGGAGGGGGCGGAGCGTAGAGAATGCCAAGTAGGCTCCATGGTTTCAGCGTGGAGCCCCAGGTGAGGCTTGAACTCAGACTGTGAGATCATGACCTGAGCCGAGATAAAGTTGAATGCTAAAATGACTGAATCATCCAGGCGCCCCAGAATAATGTTTTTTAAGTGCAGAAAATAAAATGTGTAAGATTTCGCAGGAAATGAATTATATGGAAATACAATTTTTTAGTCTTAAAAAAACTGAAGATATCTGCAATGATTTTAAGTTGTTTGAACATATCTGAGTTTTTTGGTTATTGATAATCATACTACTAGGGTTTGTTGCCTACATTCATAATAGAAGAAATGGTCAATTTCAAGTGGCAATTGGGGAAAATAAAGATATATATACATACATATAT
Organism: Panthera pardus; assembly: GCF_024362965.1. NCBI lineage: Eukaryota > Metazoa > Chordata > Mammalia > Carnivora > Felidae > Panthera > Panthera pardus. The sequence goes on along the minus strand of NW_026526843.1, from coordinate 32,508,941 downwards.
TGCCCATCAAAGTTCATGGTACCTCTAAGGAATTTGTGGACTCCATGTTACGATCTCCTGAATTAGAGGTACCCAAGAGTGGGATGAAAAGTCATGTAAAGTTGTAGTTTTTCGGTCACATGAATAGTTTTTAAAGAAACAATGTCAGGGATGTTTAAGTAGGATTCCTGCTTTGGTTACATACTGGGTGAGATATAAACTCATGTGGGATCCTAATTCTAATACTCTATGCTCAAAACCCTTTAATGACTTTTATTATCTACAACAAGGATTTTTCAATTCTTTAAGCAGGGGAAGACTTTCTGCAAAATAAAATCCTACACGATCCCTCAATATATCAAACAGGAAACATGGGATCAGTTTTACCTGGAAACGGATGGCTGAAATCTGCCTGGTTAGCTTCCCTCTATCCCGCCTGCACCAACGGAGTTTTTAAATGTGAGATCTCTTCTGAAGAGCCCTCGGGCTCTGTGAAACACAGCCCTAGGATCCAAGATAAGCTCTTTAGATATGCATTCAAAGCCATGTAAAATCTTACCTCTCAGCTGCCGCTCAACAGAGCATTCATTGTCTCCAAACAACCTACAATATTCCTGACGCCACACCTTTGTTCACACTGCTCTCCAGTCTGGAATGCCCAACAGGCCCTCCTCCTCTTGGCCATTTCCCTAAACTATACCCTCTTTCAAGTTCAAATGAGGCTCCACTTCCTCCAGGAAGTATTCCCTGATCAGTCTACCCTTGGTGATTGTTCCTGCGCTCTGAGTCATTTTAATATGGCTCTATATTCGACATTATGTAAGCGATGATGCTTTGCTTTCCTTCCTGTGTCCGTTCTCCTGTCTCCTCCCCAGGAGACTAGGCAACCAGAGCTTCTAGACTACTGTGTGTCTCCGGGGCCCCATAAAGCAGCCTCTATACGGAAGGTGCCGAATCACTTCTTGTCTGTGGAATTCATCTTTCAACTTTGTCCCATTTCCCTAAAGAAATTGCAAATGTTTTGTGGACAAGGACTTCCTTAGACATTCCGTCTGCCATAATCTCTCCAGCACTTACCATGATCCAGAATCCACAGGAGACCTGAACTGGGCAGAGTGAGACCCGGGCAGGAAAGCCGTTAGATAAGAGCAGTTTAGAAGGGAGGAAAAATACAATTTGATGTAAAGGGAGTTGTATCTGTTGCTGGGGAAGAAGACAGATGCCAAAAATAAGGTGTGGAAGGATATCCTTGAAGGCAAAGGAGCAGGTCAAGACATGATTAGGTGAGGCAAAGAATAAGATGTCAGAAAACATGAGTGAGTCACAGTGAGAGAGATCAACAGGGATTAACATGGAAATTCGATCTGAGATAAAAGGCAAGGGATAGAACCCTTCTCTTGCTGACCATTCATTAAAGCTCAGAGTTATGCAGTCCAGGCTCAGACGAAATCTACTTTTGGCCCTAGATTCTGAGTTAAGACTCAGGGTCTTTGACCCGGTCCTCAAAGAAATATTTGAGATTTCCACATTCTCATTTGGCAAAACATGGTCGTGTGAGGTGTCTCTAAGCCACTAATATCCTAATGTCTGTTTTGTACCACATGTTCAGAAATCCAACGTAATGACACTAAGATTTAGTAATAAGCACCATCGGCTGAAGGCTTACGATGTGCAAGGCACCACGGTAAGTGATTTAGTTGAGGGAGGGGAGTCCAGAATTTCAGGAACTGGATAGGGTGGGATAAAATAGGATAATAGGATAAAATGCTCCCAAGAAGTCAAGAAGGGTGAGAACCCATAATAAATAACAATAGCTCACAATGCCCGTATCAGAGATAACAAAACTGAGATTCAGAGACATCAGTTGACCTATTTTCGGTTGCCCAGCTAGTATGAGTGGCAGAGTGGCAGAGTCGGGATCCGAACCCAGTCTCCAGTGGACGCTCTTTTCTGTGGTTTAACTACCCCTATTGCTATACTGTCAAACATCATCCCTAGTTGCTGCACAAGAAAGAAAATGCACGAACTCATTCAGTGAAATTGCCAATTGCATCTAGAGTCGTATACAGGGGCCAGGGAGCTTGAGCGCAATAGAAAGCCAGAAAATCGCCCAACCTCAGTTGAACCAGGCATTTCAGCCCCCTTCCCTGGCATATTTCAGTACCCCTCCCAATATCCCTGGAGACTTAGAAAGAAATAGCTAATTTTATGTGGCCAGTAGGATTTTAATGTCTTTCTTTTCATCTCACGTAGGCTATGAGAATAAGGAACTTATGAGAGAGCGCAGAGGAGATCTGGGAAGGAAGAGCCAGCGTCACTTACAAGACAGGAAGCGGCAAGAATCACAGGGTAATTGGCTCTTCGTCTTGGGGGGCTGGGAGATGCTTCAACTGGAAGGTTTGTAACTGACACCGGGTCAAAGCAAGAGTCATCGGTCAAGAGGGGAAAAAATTCTGCAAGTTTTCCTTCTGAACATCATGTTCAAGCAGCAGCCCTCTCTCCTCACTAGGTCAGAGATCTCGGTGGGATTCTCCTCCAGCTCGGAGTCAGCGAATCCAGCCTTATTTACCTCTCTCCTTGAGGCCTGGACTCCTCCGCAGGCGTGAAGGGATTCTCGAACTTCAGGAACCTCTTGAAAGGGTTCACACAAATCCGGCTGGCCTCAGGGCCAGTGCTTGAGCACGCATTTGGTGAAGGGGCGCCAGACTCCATATCCAAGGCCTCTCGTGGCAAAGCCTCTGAATCAGTGCTAGCTACTTCCTCCTAATTGTCTCCTACCTGTCCACACCCTCAGATTATCTTCTTAATGGAATATGCACAGGTGTAACCCTTTCCAGGTCAATGCTCTTGCCTGGAATGCTTAAATTCCCTCTTCAAATCTGTACTACCCCACCCTGTTCTTGTCTTAGTTTTCTCAGGGTAAAAGGGGACATTTGTTTACAAATACAACTATCACTTTTCAGCCTAAAAATGTGTCCATGCTGCTCCAGGGACGAGAGAGGAGAGTACACCTATGGCTCAAAGTTAGAATGCTTTTTCTTTCTTAAATCCACGTTATTGAGGTAAAATTTACATCAAGTGAAATGTACCCATTTTAAGTATAGAGTTCAGTACTTTTGACAAATACGTACCCTTGAGGAACATTGCTCCTAGTGAGATATAAAATGGAACATCGTCCCAGAAAGTTCCCTCCTACCCCTTTGAAGTCAAAATCTTCATGGAAACCCCGACCTTCCGGCTGCCACTGATCTGTTTTTATCATTATAAAATAGCCCTTTTCTAGAGCTTTATATATGTGAAATAATACAGTATTATTTTATTTAATCTGGAGTCTGGAAATTCATCCATGCTATCGCATGTATCAGAAATCTTCGTTTTTAATTTCTGTCCATTTTTAATTATTGTCCATTTTTTATTACTTTCTAATTTACATTTCTTTATAGAATCTACGACAATGTATCTATTCTCTGTTGATCAACCTTTGCGTTGCTTCAAGGTGTTAGATATTCTAAATAAAACTGTTATGAGGCTCCTGGGTGGCTCAGTCGGCTCAGGTCGTGATCTCGCGGTTCGTGAGTTCGAGCCCCGCGTCGGGCTCTGGGCTGACAGCTCGGAGCCTGGAGCCTGCTTCGGATTCTGTGTTTCCCTCTCTCTTTGCCCCTCCGCTGCTGGGACTTGAAGTCTTATTTTCCATGAAGTCTGACTTAGCATTTTTTTTCTCTATTATGAGGAGTGTGGTTTTGTCTTAAGAAATCAAGGTCACAAACATTTTCTTTTATATATTTTTCTAGAAATGTTATAACTTTCGCTTTTATGTTTCAGGTATATGAGCCATTTCAAGTTAATTTGTGTATATGGTATTAAGTAAAGATTTATTTTTTCCCCCATTTGTACATCTAGTGGATCCAGTTCAATTGAGTTACTTTGAGACCATTGTTAAGACTCAGTGGAGTATGCATAAATAAATCTATTTCGGGGTTCTATTCCATCGATATTAGTTGAATATGTTTTCACCAGTATCACACTGTCCCGATTACCAGACCTTTATAGTTAGTTTTGACATGAAGTACTGTAAAGTTTCCAGCTTTGCTTTCCCTTTTGAAAATTGCTGTGGCTATTTTAAGTTCTTTGTATTTTCATATTGTTAACATAAGCTTGTCCATTACGCAAAGAATTTTGTTGAGCTTTTGACTAAAATTGCATTGCATCTGCAGATCGATTTGGGGAGAACCAACACGTTTACAAACATAAGTCGTCCCATCATGAGTATGGCATACCTGCCCATTTATTTCAATTTTCTTTACTTTCAGAAATGTTGTATAATTTTCAGCATACGGTTCTAGTACATATTTTGGAAAGTTGATCCCCAAGTGTTTTATGCGTATTGAATGAAGTTATGTATAATCTTTATACTTTTTTATTCTTTGTATGTAGGAATACATTTAGTTTTACTATAAATTGACCTTATATTGGGGTGGCGCAGTCGGTTGAGCGTCTGACTCTTGATCTCACTTCAGGTCTTGATCTCAGGGTCGTGAGTTTGAGTCCCATGTTGGGCTCCATGCTGGGCACGGAACCTACTTAAAAATAAATAAATAAATAGACCTCGTATCATGTTACTATTCTTTTGTGTGCAATAGATCATTATTCACCAGCTGCTTTTAAGAATTTCCTATCTTTGATTTTTAGCTATTTGACTATGATGTGCTTGAATGCGGTTTTCATTGTAATTAGCCTGCTGGGTTTTGCTGAGCTCTTGGATATATAGGCTGTTGTTTTTCACCAAATTTAATAAAGTTTGAACATTATGTCTTCAAAAAAATCTTTCTGTCCCATTTTCTCTTTCTCCTTGCCTCTGGAGATCCAATTACATGTATGTTTGAGAGCTTTGTATTATTTCACAAGTTACTGAGGCCTTTAATTGTTTTTTGGTGTTTTTCTCTGTTTTTCAGATTAGATAATTCTAGGAGTCTGCCCCCAAACTCCCTGATCCTGTCTTTTGCTAACTGCAGTTTGTTTTTAAGCTCTTTGAATGAATTGTTTCATTTCAGATACTTTACTTATAATTTCTAGAATTTTCCTTTGGTTCTCCTCTATTGCTTTCATTTCTCTGATAAGACTTACTCTGTTCTCTTATTCCATTTGTTCTCTTATCCAAACCGTATTTTCCTTACATCTTTAAATACATTTTTAACAGCAGCTTTAAAATTCTTGTCTGTTAATTCTAAAATCTGGACCATCTTGGGGTCTCTTTGTGTCGATTGCTTTTTTGTCAATTTAGAGTCATATTTTGTCTGTTGGAAAAAAAATCGAATGTGTTGCTAGACATTTTGGATGATACACTGTAAGGAATCAATGATGTATGTTGCCTTTGTTTTACTTTACTGTCAGTTCTCCTTGCTTTTGTGGAGGTTTGGTTATAGGCTTTTTTAGGGTGGGTCTCGGGTAGCTTTTACCCCATAGCACTGTCCTTTTCCTAATGAATGGCCTTTCTGTTATCTTAGCTGAATGCTGGGGGTTTTACTGAGGGCTCTCCACTCTGGTTGTGGTGGAATTTCCATGTTTCCGGGCACTGTGCAGCCTCTAGGATCTCTGTTCTGCTCTCAACCCAATAAGAGCCTCTTGCTGCTACGTCCAGCACAGTCCTGCCCTGCACATGTGCAGCCCAATCCTCGGCCAATAACTTATGAGAAACCCCAACAGAGTCACCCGTGAGCCCTACTGCACAGCTGTCTCCTCCCTGGTATCCTTCCCTAAACTCCCATCTTCATTCCCTCAGCTCAGCAGGACAGTTATTGTCTGTTTCATGTTTATTTCCCTGTGTCTTATTCTGGACTTTGCCAGGAGGCAGAGAATGGACATGAATGCGGGGCTCGTTTGGTATGTTTTCCTTTTCTCAGTGATTAAAGTCCTGCACTGCCTATGTCCGATAGCTTAAAGCAGTTGCTTTATATTATGCTCAGCTTTATAGGTTTTTTCATTTTTTTCTTAAATCCTTCCTCATGGAGGTAGCTTTTATTTTTTTTAATGCAAATCCAAGTTAGTTAACATACAGTATAGCATTGGTTTCAAGAGTAGAATTTAGTGATTCATCACTTGCGCACAACACCCAGTGGTCATCCCAACAAGTGTCCCCCTCAATGCCCATCACCCATCTAGCCCATCCCCCCACCCACCTCTCCAGCAACCCTCAGTTTGTTGTCTGTATTTAAGTCTCTTATGCTTTGCCTCCCTCTCAGTTTTTATCTTATTTTATTTTTCCTTCCCTTCCCCTATGTTCCTCTGTTGTGTTTCTTCAATTCCACATATGAGTGAAATCATATGACATTTGTCTTTCTCTGACTGACTGATTTTGCTTAGCATCATACATTCTAGTTCCATCCACTTTGTTGCAAATGGCAAGATTTCATTTTTTTTTGATCGCTGAGTAATATTCCATTATATATATGTATATACCGCATCTTCTTTATCCATGCATCAGCCTATGGACATTTGGGCTCTTTCCATAATTTGGCTATTGTGTTTAAAATTTTTTTTAATGTTTATTAATTTTTGAGAGAGAGAGACAGAGACAGAGTGGGAGAGAGGGGAGGGGCAGAGAGAGAGGGAGACACGGAATCTGAAGCAGGCTTCAGAGTCTGAGCTGTCAGCACAGAGCCCGATACCAGGCTCAAACTCACAAACTGTGAGATCATGACCTGAACCAAAGTCGGATGATAGGTGGAGTTCAGCCACATTTCAGGGGCTCAAGCGACTGAGCCACTCAGGTGCCCCATATTGTGTGTTGCTTTTTTTTTTTTTTTTTTAAATAGCAGGAGGGCACATTTGGTACTAGTTATTCTATATAAACAGAAACGGACCTCTCCCCTGCTTTCTTATGCTTTAGCAAAATTTGATTTCCAAGTGTGAACTATTATTGTTGTTGATGCATTTGAAGAAATTAGGAGATGCTCAATGAATGAGCCAAGATCCAAATCCAAGCTATTTTACTCTAAATCCGGTATGCTTTCCATTATACTCTGTTGCCTCTACTTTCTGTAGAAAGTAGCGATTTGATACCTGCTGAAGAGGTACCATTATAACCAAATCTTTTCCCCCACAGTCGAGCAGAGACCTGAAGGCTTCACTACCTCAATGTCCTTTTAAAGACTTTAGCCACCCATAAGTGTAGTTACAACGATCAAATAGCAATGGGCCATTTTTTTAACACTAGAAGGGACCTTAGCAACGATCCAGAACAACTCTTTCGTTTCAAGGAAATCGAGGCAGAAAATAAAGCAAATTATCTGCTTAAGGTCATCTGCTTAGTAAACTGAAGAACGAAAGACTTGAACCAAGTTCCTCTCTGTCTGATGTTCTTATCACCAGACTCAGGAGCCTGTATGGCTGCTTAGAGAAGGGTCTCGGAGAATGGAGTTTTGAACAGTTGCCTAAGAAAAGGCACAGCATTTCCCAGTCGTTGTTTCATGTCTTTGAAGAGGCAATGATGATATCAGGAAAGCGTCCTTGTCCCTTTGTGTGATCGTCCACTGAGAAGTTTCTGTTTTTATTTCAGAGAAGGAGAGCTGGGCCTAAGCAGGAAACAGGGTCATAGCTACAGGGATATGAGACATGAGCCATACATCTTCCCAGGAAGTAATTACTTCTCAACACAGCAGTGATGTAGCAGTGGGACCAGGCGTTGAAATTTACATGGACTCAAGGGATTTTTTTTTAATTTTTTTTTAACGTTTTATTTATTTTTGAGACAGAGAGAGACAGAGCATGAACGGGGGAGGGGCAGAGAGAGAGGGAGACACAGAATCGGAAGCAGGCTCCAGGCTCTGAGCCGTCAGCCCAGAGCCCGACGCGGGGCTCGAACTCACGGACCGCGAGATCGTGACCTGAGCCGAAGTCGGACGCCCAACCGACTGAGCCACCCAGGCGCCCCGTGGGATTTTTAAGTGGAACAAAGCCACCCTGTTTCCTACATTTCGGTTATGATACCACATCTGGTGTTCTTTCTTTTTTGTTTTCATTGAAGTGTATTTATTTATTTTGAGAGAGAGCCCAAGCGGGGGAGGGGCAGAGAGAGAAGGAGAGAGAGAGAGAATCTCAAACAGGCTCTTCTCCGGCAGCGCAGAGGCTGACGCGGGGCTTGAACTCACGATCTCGGGTGAGATCGTGACCTGAGCTGAAGCCAAGAGTCGGATGGATGCTCAACCATCTGAGCCACCCAGGCGTCCCGCATCAAAGTAATCTTTGCATCTGCCGTAAGAAAGAGGAGGCTGACTTCACTGGGGATTTCTTTCGCTTAGTCTTCAGCCATTCAGATAGCAGAGTCTGGCAAGTCAATACACCATGGCCCCTCTTGGTTCTAATTTTAGCGATATTCCATTGTTTTCTAAGCTTGTTTCCAAAACCCTGCTGTAATCTCTCCATCTCCCTCGAATCTGTTTTTCCTATCTACCAGTCGGACCAAGGGAAGTTAGATTTTCATCTACCTGGGTTCCACATTGGGAACCGGGCAAAATTACTCCGGTGCTTTCTCACTTTTGGGTGTGGTCGACTGTCACAGGGTGGGCATCCAGACAAATCCCTTGCCTCAAACGTCCAGCCCCAAGAAGCTGGGAATCTCCTTCCCCCTTAGAGTTTCCTGGGCCAGCAGTTGAGAAGACTGAAGACAGGGGGTTTTTATCCACCAGACAAACTCGACCTATCCCGTCTCGCGTTCCGAGACCACAGCCCTACACGTAGGCGAACGAGAGAGATGGTTTGATAGGCCTTGGCTAGCGTATGAAATCCTGTAACCTCAGTACTGAAGTATCATCCCCAACCGTCTGGCCGGAAAGGAGCGTGAGGAGGCTCACTTGTATCACTGTACCCCTGAAACTTCAAATAGACCAGGAAAATAAATGTGAAGTTGCCACAGTCCTATAGGTTGAATTATCGACTATAATAGCCAGAACAATAACAAGAGCTTACATCGGTTACATACCATGCATGGTTCTGGGCACTTTACGTGTGTTCATTATTCTGCTTCTTGCATCAGCCCTATGAGGTAGGTGCTATTCTGCCATTTATAGGTGAAGAACTTTAGTCAGAGCGGTTAAGTAATTGGCACAAGGTCACAGGACTGGTTCAGTGGCTCAACCCAGATTTGCACTAGGCAGCCTGCCTTGAGACCTGTACTCCTAACTATTAGGCAGGAGTAACATGCATTATCATTGGCTATCTGCCCATATCCAAACTATGGCTTGCATTCCAAGTCACCATGCTTACAAGGATTTTTTTTTTTTTAATACGTGAATACTTTTAAAAGGTATTAAGAATTTGTGACAGTCTATTTGAAACTAAGGACGGTTCCTTGCATGTAGTTCAATTGCTTAACTAGCAAGCAGATGTGGAAAGATTTGTGTGGCTAGTGGCCTGGGTTCTGGCCCCGGTTCTTCTGTTAGCTAGTCTCGTACCTAATCATTCTGGAAGCCGGTTCCCTCAACTTGTAAATGCAACAAATACTGAGCACCTCCTCTGTGCCAGGCACTGCGTTTGCTGCTAGAGAAACAGTGATTAACAAGTCGATGCCTCATTATGACGACCGAGAATGTCAAACGAGGCAATCTGTAAAGTCCCTTCGGGAACTAAGCGTAATCAAAGCCAGCAGTGTTCTAGACGCATTCTCCAACAGTCGGGTGCTGACGAAACGGTCACTTGACTCACTAGGAAAAATGTATAAAGCCTGGACTGGAAGCTGACTCAGAAATGAACTTCTTTGTGACCACAAATCTTCCTCCGTGATCTCCCAGTTGCTAATGCAAATCATCTCCTGGGCAAGACTGATGGAATGTATCCTCCCTACTTGGTGCAGGCCCTGGGACCAAAAAGCCATTGTGATTTTTATGCTGGCCTTCTTTCTTCCTACTTTCTGGCTTGGCAAACAGTTCCCTTTACTCACAGGGATTAATAGCTTTAACATATAGGGACAATCAGCCACGGAAGGAGGCATTTAGTAACCAAAAAATTGAGATAAGTGGGCAAACAGAAGTCATGTTGCTGAAAGCTCACATCTATTGATTTTCAATCAAGAGGATCCAAAGGTAGGACGCCTAACTGACGCCACCTTCGTTCCAGCCAAACCATCCAGGAGAAATCGGACATATGTAGCCTAGACCCTTTCTTCCTCCTTTCCTTGGGAGTGACCCTGTCCACAGGGACCCCGTATCTTTCTCTGTCCCTCTAGGTCATAAATGTTAGGGAAGGCCCCTCTCGTGAGCACATTCTATCTGTGTCCTACAATTGGATCTCTCTGACTGAGCATAGAGTCCGTGTGTGGAAGTGACTTGAGATGGGGCAAGGGTCAGACGACCCTGGATAACGATGTCCTTCCATAGGTTACGTACTTGAAATCAAGAGCCACTGACTGAAAGCTGCCAAGTTTTATTTAGTTTTGTCACCAGTCTGCATAAAAGAAGAATCAGAATGTCATTTTGCATTTCACATCTATATACTCACACATCTAAACCGTCCCTCATGTATTCATATCCCCTCATTTACAGATGGGGAAACTGACACCTCGAAACATGAAGCGATATGCCCAAATCACACTCCCTATCAGAAGCAGAGTGGATGCTGCTGTTTCTCAAAATAGAGGAGTCTAATTCTGGGAGAGGGAGAAATCTCAGGTTTGGGTTTAATGTAGTTAATTTCTCTGAATATTTTGCACAGAATGAGATCTAAGGTTCCGCACCTCCTAGCCTCCGATCCATGCTAATCTGCAAAGTGTCCCAGCTGCCAGCCCGTGCCGTGTTCACTCACACCGCCACCACCAGAAGATTCTTTTCTTTTTTTAACTTAAAATAAATGTTTATTTATTTTTGAGAGAGACAAAGACAGAGCGCCAGCAGGGGAGGGTTAGAGAGAGAGGGAGACACAGAATCCGAAGCGGGCTCCAGGCTCCCAGCTGTCAGCACCGAGCCCGATGTGGGGCTCAAACCCACGAACCGTGAGATCGTGACCTGAGCTGAAGTCAGAGGCTCCACCGACTGAGCCACCCGGGCGCTCCCACTAGAAGATTCTTTCAAGGCTTTGACTTCTCTCAGTAGCACCGAGTCATGAGCCACACCACAGGCTGGCCAGTTGGAGCAAATACAGGAAAGCCATTTTGCTACAGGCAAAGTAAGGGCCTTTGAGGCGTCAGCTATATGAAGGCAGATGAAATATACTAGGGTGTGTGACCGACCCTGGGTCCTCCTTGAAGGAAAGTACTTCCGGTAAAGTGAATGACCCAGTCCCGATGTGCTTGCAGCCAGTATCCGTCTCTGCTTCACGGACTGAGAAGTTCCATTTCTCATCCTGGTTCTGCCTTTTTATTTACCCTTTATTTGCAACTTGGACCAGAACTCTAGCCCTCTTTGAGTCCCACTAGACGGAGTACGTTAGAGGGGCTGAACACCCTCAGGCCCCTGAGGGGCAATGTTCTCCAGATTCATAGGACTCTCCCAGCTGCCCCGCTAATGGCCGGTAAGCTACTCTACATGCTATTTTTGCCCCATTCTTGGCCCCACTTCTCTTATTGTCCACTCCTCCCTTTGCTTGGTTTCCAATGATCTCTTTTCAACCTTTGTCGAGCTGCACCAGCTAAATCAAAGCATCTCATCCTTCCCAATTGCAAGTACCAATTCCACTGTTTTTACACATTAACAAATCCAACCATATTCCCCAAATGGATTCCTCAGTGGTCGATGTTTTTTTGTTTTTTTGTTTTTTTTTTTCTCCAGAAGACGCAGCAAGGACACAGACCAGGAGTTTCTTTTTCGTGCTTTAAGGAAACCAACATTGAGGAGGTGTGGGGTGCAGCTTGCTAGAAATACGGCTTGAACTGTGCTGGTTGTTGTTTGGCCGGGTTTCTCAGGGAACTTTTTGATGAGCTGGCACCCTTCTGAACTTGGCCTTAAGATCTGAATTAACCTTATTCACAGACCTCGAAGACAATATAAAATAGAAGCAAAATAAAGACCTTGAAGCAATATAACATATCGGCTGAAAGCAATTCCCTTCCATGGCTCTGGCTCCATTGCATTTACTTATGGATCACAGCTTCCTTCCCTTCTTATCCCAATAGGGTAAACAGCCATTTACCAGCTTTGCTTTTTGGCTTTAGTGGAAGCAGATCTTGATTGGGAGCAATCGAGGAGGCAGACAACTGAGAGACCATCTGTGTGCATAGCACAACAGCCCGAAAATTCAGACAGTAGATGCAGATCTGAACGTCACTAGATAGCTGCATAGCCAATGTCACAAAGGTGAGCCAAGTCTCCGAATATTCCATGCATCTCTCTTTGAAATACTCAGACCGGAACGGTATTTTACTTTGAGCCTGGTGGCTTCTCACTAAAGCCCAAAGAGGTGGCCGGGGTCAGCAGGCATAGCAAACGTCCCAGAGCGGGGAGAATCGCTCATGTAGATATTTGTGTCATGGATACGAGGCACGCAAAGTCATTTTGGTAACAGGAAACGGGATGACCACCAGGCTTATTCACTTGTTTAAGAACTGGCATTTATTTTCCACTGTGCTTTGGGGGGAATTTGTGAGATTTAAAAAGTGTACACACTGAAAGCTATGATAGTCTAAAACTCAATAAATAACCATACTTAATATTTTGGCAGATTTCCTGCTTTTTCTGTGGATCTTATACCTAAATGAGATCACCCTGGGAGATTTATTATTTATTTATTTACTTAATCCAAAATGTGTTTATTGGGATAGTTTCCCGCTCATCTTTTTTTTTTTTTTTAATTTATTTGTTTACTTTGAGAGAGAGAGAGAGAGAGAGAGAGAGCAAGCAAGGGAGGGGCAGAAAGAGAGGAAGGCAGGATCCCAAGCAGGTTGCACCCTGTCAGCACAGAACTCGTTAACCGTGAGATCATAACCTGAGTGGAAACCAACCTATCGGCGACTGAGCCACCCAGGTGCCCTGCCCATTCCTCTTGATTCAGGGTGCTTTTAGCGCTGCTTCCATCTGAAGGAGCATCCTTCTGCAAGCCTTGCTTTTTCTCCTGCAGGTTGCCAGGGATAGCGGAGAAGCCAACACACAAAACTGCCATTTGGGCACGGCTTAAGATGGTGGTAGTTTTGGAGCATCCTGGGTACCTCGCGTCCATGAAGGAGGAGGTGGGGCTCTGCACCATAAGCTTCTTCCTGTGTTTCCTCTTCTCCTCTTCCCCGGGCGGGTGGAGGAGGCCCTTTGGGAGGGGATGTTCTCATGGGGAGATCATCACCGCCAGGAAGGGGGACTATAGGGAGCTTTTTAAAGCTTTTTATAGGGAGATTTTTTAAGAATTATAACATGGTAATAATTTCCCTATGTTGTACATTCCTTTTTTTTTAATTGAAAAAACCTTTTTAATGTTTTATTTATTTTTGAGTGAGAGAGAGACAGAGCATAAGCAGGGGAGGGGCAGAGAGAGAGCGCGAGACATAGAATCCGAAGCAGGCGCCAGGCTCCGAGCTGTCAGCACAGAGCCCGACACGGGGCTCGAACACACGGACCGTGAGATCGTGACCTGAGCTGAAGTCGGACGCTTAATTGACTGAGCCACCCAGGAGCCCCTGTATATTCCTTTTAATAATATCTTAGGGCATGTACAATGGCTCATCTCTCATACATGTAGCTTTTCCCCAACCTTTTGCTTTTATAAAACAGGTCATGAGCATTCTTGTGCATAAAAATTTTCCTGTATTTTGGATATTTTTTCTCCTAGGATAGATTCCAGAACAACACCATTGAGAAAAGACTTTGACCCCATGACATGACTGACTGGTGCATGGATGTTTTACTCTGTTCTTACAGGGGTTTGAACATACTTGATTAAATTATTTGGCCTCCGACCAGATGTTGGGCATCGCTCTGTTGGATCCTTAGTAAGCTTTTGTATTTCTCTTAAACTTGTCCTGAAACATCAGCTTTTGGATCTTAGTGACAAGATCACTAATTTCGTTATAAAGGGTGTAAGTAGTGTATGTAATTGATAGCAGGTTTTACTGAGTACATACTATGGATCAAGGGTTGTGCTAAAATTCTTATGTGAATAATTTAATGTTTTTCAAGATTTCATGACCATCACATGTGCTTGGATTTACAGTACAAATAATAGAATCTCAGAACGAGTGTCTTTAATGTCTCTGGGCTTAGTTACCTCTATAAATGGGACAAAAGTACTGGCCTTACCCAACTTACAGGGATAGTCTTAAGGAAATCAGAGTTTTACTAAAACTTTACAAAAGTTATGCAACTCCATGTAAAGCAAGTTTTTAGTATTTTTAAAATTGGTTTATTGTAATTATTGGTAAGAAATACTTACCTACACCTTCTGCAGTGTTGAAAACTTGGGTAGCCTAGAGGCACTTGGGTAGCTCAGTTGGTTAAGTGTCCAACTCTTGGTTCCAGCTCAGGTCATGATCTCACGGTTTGTGAGTTCGAGCCCCACACCGGGCTCGGTGCTGACAGTGCAGAGCCTGCTTGGGATTCTCTCTCTCCCTGTCTCTCTGCCTCTCCCCTGCTCTCTCTCTCTCAAAAATAAATAAACTTAAAAAAAAAAATCTTTGGTAGCCTAAATAAACCAATGTAATGAAAGTTGGGCTGGAGAAGGTGGGAATTTCATACTTCTTTATTTTTGAAACACATTATTAAATCATGTAGGGAAGATTAAAAAAACAGGCTAATGCATATATTAAGAATTATGGGATATTCACTCATATGAGTACTTTAAGAGACAAAACAGATGAACATAAGGGAAGGGAAACAAAAATAATATAAAAAGAGGGAGGGAGGGGGACAAAACAGAAGAGACTCATAAATATGGAGAACAAACTGAGGGTTGCTAGAGGGGTGGCGGGAGGGGGGATGGGCTAAATGGGTGAGGGGCACTAAGGAATCTACTCCTGAAATCATTGTTTCACTATACACTAATTTGGATGTAAATTTTAAAAAAATAAAAAATAAAATAAAATAAGAAGAATTATGGGATATTGCCCTTTTGTACTAGAAATTCTATACAGGAGTTGTTTGAGAGTACTAGAAGTTCTATATAGGGGTTGTTTGAGACTGCTTAGAGTTTATTGTGATGTTTGAGATATCACCTATCTTTATTTACCATCCCAATAACTGTAAGTAGGAAAGGAAACATAGACTTTATTACACTTGGGGGAAAATGATTGGACACGCCTTATTACATGGCGTATCGGCAATGAAGTCAACTATTAATAATTCTGTTTAAATAGGTCCCGTGTCAGTTAACTACTGAAATTTACTGAGGAACTGATGTATAATAAAAGGGAAGTGAAGTTCAGGTAGACATTTGGGAAGAAGAGACTGAAGGTAGCCTGTTTCACTGGCCCCTCTAATAACTTGGAAAGCTAGGCCATGACTGGACATCTTTAAAAGCTGCTCTAATTAATCTTGGGTTGTCATAATCTCCCCCTTGCTTTTAGCCACCCACCTTCTTCCTCGTTCCTGTAATACTTTGTTGGCTTTTCCCTTCTGGTAGTTTTTGTCATTAACCCTTTGTGCCACTAAAGCTTCTTTCTGGAAAATAACTGTTTGGATCCTGGTCAAGCATACCCTCCCTGACTTGGGGTCCAAGGAAGAAGTTCCTCCTTTCCCTAGTCCAGCTCATCTTGTACTAACCTAACACAAAGGGCCTGTTGAAGACACTTCTGGGTCATAAAAGCCTCTCTTTTCAATTTTTAACTTGAAAGTTTTGAATGTAATACACCACTAAACCTAGTAGGAAGATAAAAAACAAAACAAAACCCAGGAACAGGGGCACCCTGTGGCTCAGTCAGTTATGTCCGACTCTCGGTGTCGGCTCAGGTCACGATCTCACAGTTCGTGAGATCGAGCCCTACACCAGGTTCTACGTGGACAGCACGGAGCCTGCTTGGGATTCTCTCCCTCCCTGTCTCTCTGCCCCTCCACCTCTCACGGGCACGCTCTTTCTCTCTCGAAATAACTAACTAAGTAGCTAACTAAATCAATAAATAACAGGGACAGTTTGGCAGGATTTTGATTTTGACGAAGAAACGCAAAAGTGTATAAGGGTATGAACCTCACTGCTGTCTCAGATGTCTTTTGAAGGGTGGGCCCTGGGACCTTTTGCAAGAATATGTTGCCTGGGGTTCTCAGGGATGAAGACCAAGTAACGAGGCAACATAAGTGCTAGGGACACATGTTTCTGTCGCCAAACTGGCTTGTCCGTTACACAAACGTTTAACCAGTTTGTTGCCGCGCAGGCGTTTTGCGTATGCGGCGATAGGAAAGTCCTGAAGCTGTGCACCTCGAGGATAGAAGATTGTGTCTTTAGATGAGGGCTGGAGTCAGTTAATCCCAAGGACAAATACTTCAGAGTTGAGAGGGAAGAACCAAGAAGAATTGCATCGATTTGGTTGCCAACTAGTCATACAGAAAGGCAAACCAACTTAAAGGGTGTTGTAATCGTGTGCATTGCCCAAAAGTCGGAATTTGCAAACAAGCTGAAATGATATTAAAAATAAATGTCATGGGGTAATCCTTATTTTTCCCGTCAGAGCTTTATCAGTCCTTGCCTTTTGGAGGGCCATCAAGGTGATTTAGTCTTGCTCACAAGGATAATATAGCACTTTGCAGTCAATGGATACTGTTCAGGGGCACCCGGGTGGCTCGGTCTGTCAAGCGTCTGACTTCGACTCAGGTCACGATCTCAAGGTTTGTGAGCTCCAGCCCCACATCAGGCTCTGGGCTGACAGCACGGAGCCTGCTTGGGATTCTGTCTCTCCCCCCTCTCTTCCTGTCTCTGCTGTGCTCTCTCTCTCTCTCTCTCTCCCAAAATAAATAAATAAACTTAAAAAATCTATTAGAAAAATAAAAAAGCATATGAAATACTCCCAACGACTTAGGATTGTCTTAGAATTCATGCTCTTCTTCAATGAAAAATTTAAACAATGTATGTATATGTATGCAGAATCTCTTTTGTGTTTTTGCTTAGACTGTCCCTTCTGCTTGGAATCCCAATCTTCTCTTGCCTTGCCAGCAAACTTCCGTTTACTCCTTGAGACTCAAATGTGCTTCCGGAAGACTTCCAAGACTTTTACAGAGAGGTAGTTGCCTCCTCTTGTGTATTCCCATAGCATTTTATCCATACCACTTATCATATTGCTATAATCGTGGGTCTCCTTGCTGCCTCCCCCACTAGCATGTACGGGTCTGGAGGAAAGGGACTACATTCTAGTTTTCTCTGAGCAGTTAGAAAAGAGTAAACGCTTGTCCAGTGTTTTTTGAATAAATGGATTACTACCTTAGATCTAACGGATTGTTGCTGGCACCTGTGTTTGCTGAGCTCCACGGGACCACTGAAGGCAGTGTGGTCTGGTGCCAGGAAAGGGTAATTGAGTGGCGCCCTAAGTAGAGTCCAGAGTTACTTTTAACAGAAAAGGAAGCCAGCATGGTAATTTTCTAACCTGGCTGCAGATTAGATTAGAATCACATGGAGAACTTTCACAGCTCTCAATCCCTGGTCTCATCTCCGACCTTAAATCAGAATACTGGGGATGGGGCCCAGGCAGTGATAGTATTTAAGTCTTTCTGTGGGATTCTAACATGCAGCCAGGGTGAAGTACCACTGAGCTTGAACTTGAGGAGCCCAGTATTGCCAGGTAGTGTCCATGCTGAAGTGGAAATAGGAGAGGAGATGAGGTATAACTACAGAGTCAAGAATTTGAATCCAGGAGTGAAATTACGGAGATAGACCCACGAAGCAGGGAGGAGCCCAAATCAGAACATAGAATAAAGGGCTGATTAATGCTAAGTTCCATAATAATAGCCAGATAAGAGTCAGAAGTTCGATGTGCAGAGATCAGAGATGGTCAGAGAGCAAGGTTTCTAAGTATAACAAACAGGTGCCGGAGATTGTACACTCCTTTTGAGCCATGGTTTGGGTCCATCGAGCTTGACTAATTTACAGGGTCTCACTTCTGCAGTCAAGGGGCTCCAAAACAAATTGGGTTTACTACAAAACCATAGGCTTTATATGTGCACACAGTCTGTCTTTCTCTAATTATTTGGCTCACCAGCCTTGGACATTTTTGAGAACTCAGGAAAATCCAATTTTCCACAAAAATTCTCCTTTGCCCCCTTTTCTTTTCCCCTTCTTCTTCCTTTTCTTCTTCTTCCTTTCTTCTTTTTTTCTTCTTTCTTCTTCTTCTTTCTTCCTCTTCTTCTTCTTCTTCTTTTTCTTTTTTCTTCTTCTTCCTTCTTCTTCTTTCTTCTTCTTCTTCTTCTTCTTCTTTCTTCTTCTTCTTCTTCTTCTTCTTCTTTCTTCTTCTTCTTCTTCTTCTTCTTCTTCTTCTTCTTCTTTTTCTTCTTCTTTCTTCCTCTTCTTCTTCTTCTTCTTCTTTTTCTTTTTTCTTCTTCTTCCTTCTTCTTCTTCTTTCTTCTCTTCTTCTTCTTCTTCTTCTTCTTCTTCTTCTTCTTCTTTCTTCTTCTTCTTTCTTCTTCTTCTTTCTTCTTCTTCTTCTTTCTTCTTCTTCTTCTTCTTCTTCTTCTTCTTCTTCTTTCTTCTTCTTCTTTCTTCTTCTTCTTTCTTCTTCTTCTTCTTCTTCTTCTTCTTCTTCTTCTTCTTCTTCCTCTTCTTCTTCCTCTTCTTCTTCTTCTTCTTTTTCTTCTTCTTCTTCTTCTTCTTCTTCTTCTTCTTCTTCCTCTTCTCTTCTTCTTCTTCCTCTTCTTCTTCTTTTTCTTCTCCCCCTCCTCCTCCTTCTTCTTGCTATTATTATTAATATTCGCTGCAGCAATCATGTCAGGTTAAAGTTGAGTGAAAGAACTCTGGGATACAAAGGTGCAATGAGTGTAATGCATTAAAAATATCAGCAGATTGACAAGTGCAGGTAATACTAGACAGTTGAAAAACAAGTTAAACAAGATAATTTTCTGTGTGTGCCACATACTTTGTTATATACAGCATTTCCTTTGAAACATTTTATTATCTAATTTCACATGTATTTGTGTGAGATCTTTATTTATGCCTAAGTGGACTTATTTTGAAGTGCCTATCTCTACATACACTTCACAAGAAAAATTATTATGACACATATTGAGTCAAAATATTCCTCTTAGAGGCAAGATTTTTTAGGATTGCATGGAAAATACAAGATGCCTGATGTAAGACTCTCTCCTTTGATAGCTAACTACTTATTTGCCATGTTTTCTTAGCTTTACCATATTATTTTCCACGACAATAATTCAGACGTAGGGAAGTATTACAAAGACTTAGAAGTCTATGGACTTGGGAATAAGGAAATCACTGGTGATATAGCAGAAGGTAGTTTCAATGGCAATGGCGTCTTAGCCAGATTACAAGGTGCTGATGAGTAAGAGGGTGGTCACAAAGTATAAGCAAGAGAAATAAATTCTTGGTTTTTGACAAGTTTATAATGTTTTTCATTTATTTTTTAAAGTTTATTTATTTATTTTGAGAGGGGGGAGGGACAGAGAGAAGGAGACAGAGAATCCCCAGCAGGCTCTGCACTGTCAGGGCGTGGAGCCTGACATGGGGCTCGAACCCACCAACCTCTAGATCATGACCTGGGCCAAAATCAAGAGTCGGACGCTCAACCGACTAAGCTACCCAGGTGCCCCTTGTCAAGTTTGGAAGTAAAAGAAGAGGCAAGGTTGGGTGGCAGCTAATGGAAGGAGTACTACTGAAGTACATTTTTAGAGTATTTATAGACTTAGAAAAAGGAACTTGAAGAAATTATAGGTTAAAGATAAATATCAAGGGGGGGTCATAGAGACTGCCAATTGTACCTCAGTATCTGTCCTCTCCTTCCTTAGTTATAGAAACCTCACGTAATGTTTTGAGTTTATTTATTTATTTTGAGGGAGACAGTGACAACGCGAGTGAGGGAGGGACAGAGAGAGAGGGAGAGAGATTCTCAAGCAGGCTCTGGGCTGCCAGCGCAGAGCCTGATGCGGGACTCAAGCTCACCAAACTGTGAGATCAGGATCGCAGCCGAAACCAAGAGACAGGCACTTAACCGACTGAGCCATCCAGGCGCCCCATGGTTTTTTTTTTTTTATTTTTTTAATTCATTTATGCAAATTTAAGTTAACATACAGTACAGTATTGTTGGTTCCAGGAGTAGAACCCAGTGATTCATCAGTTACATATAACACCCAGTGCTCACCCCCCTGCCAAGTGCCCTCCTCAATGCCCATCCCCCGTTTAGCCCATCCCCCTCCACCTCCCCTCCTCAAACCTCATATTTTATCTGGGCATGTGCAAAGGTGTATTTCCCAATCCCCTTTGCAGCGAGGCGTGGCCATATAACGAAGTTCTGGCCTACGGGAGATAAGCAGAAGTGAGGTGTGCACTTCCGGAAAGTGTTCTTAAAAGGAAGGAGTGTGCCTTTTATCCTTTTTTCCCCTATTGGCTGGAATGTGGACCTAATGGCCAGGGCTATAGTTCTTGACCTATGAGATAGACTTTGAGGTGAAAGCATGATGATGGGAATGGAAGAACAAGATAGAAGGAATCTGTGACCTGATGCTTGTGGAGCTAATAATATGCCAGTCCTGGGCTGCTTATGTGTATCTCAGAGGGATCTTTCATCTTGTCTAAAGCACTACTGTTTTGGGTTTTCCATCACTTGCAGCTGAAGTGAATCCTAACTAATACAGCAGATAATTGATATTGGGATGGGATTGGAGTGAAAGCGATGGGTTTTACTCGATAAGGGGGAAGGATACGTGCCTTACCTGAGCTAGGACGGAAGGAAGAGAGAATATTAGAGAGTGAAGGAAATTTTAGATCAGTGATCCTCAGGGCGCTTGGGTGGCTCGGTGGGTTAAGCGTCTGACTCTCAAGTTTGGCTCAGGTCATGGTCTTCTGGTTTATGAGACTGAGCCCCGAGTCAGGCTCTGTGCTGATGGTGCAGAGCCTGCTTGGGATTCTCTCTCTCTACCTCCCTCTCTCTCTCTGCCCCTCCCTTGCTTTCATGTGTGCACATGCATGCACTCTCTCTCTCTCTCTCTCTCAAAATAAAAAAATAAAATAGATCAGTGCTACTCAGATTGTGGTCCCTGAGCCAGCATCATCAGGGTCACCTGGGAAGCTGTTAGAAATGCAAAATCTTGGGCTCCACCCCACAGCCACTAAATCAAAACCCTTGGACGTAGGGTCCAGAAATACGTGTTTTTAAGAGGATCCCCAGGTGATTTTTATTACAACTATTGAGGAGCACTGGTCTAAGCTTGGGCCACGGGGGCAGTGCATCTTTCGAGATGTGAATAACAATCCTTGAAGTTGTGCTGTGAATATGGCAAGATGATAATGTTGTGGATGATGATGACTTATCCAGGGTGTGGGTGGGAGAAAACTTCCACGAGTTAGAGGATGTGTCTGTGGCCAAGCTAACTTGGCATTACGTTTTCACTCTACTCCAGAATAAGGCAGAGCGAGACAAGTCGGGTTGTCATTGTCTCTCAAATTACTCTAAGTCCTTGACGTCTCCGGGTCGTCCACCCTTAGATGGTGAACGATTTGAAGGCACAGGTCTTGGATTATTTGCATTAAGCCTCCAGATACGTGTGTCTGGTCACTCAAATGTACATAAACCACATATGAAGCAGAGCTGTTACTGGTGTAATCCAACCAGTTTCCTATTCTCATTTTTTTTTTTTTTTTTGGTTGGGTGTGGGAAAACATTGGAGAGTAAGGACCAAAAATTGCCTTCCCTTCCCCAGAACAATCTTACTTAGAGCCAGGGCTAAAGTTAGGGGCCCTAATCCCACACTTGTGCCTATTTCAATTTCTGTATTTCTCTGTAATTGAATCTTTTGTGTTGGGCTATGGTCAACTTTGCAAAGACCATTTAAAACATCATAGGCCTGTAAGATAGGTGTAGATTTATTCACTTTTGCACTGATATCCCCTCTGTCGTTTTTTTTTTAAAGACTTACATAACATTTATACTGCACTAACCCAAACTCTCCAAAAGTCCCTTACATATCCGATCACTACAAAATGCATAAAGCTAAAATTATACTGAGATACTTGCAAGTGAAAAGCAAAGAATAACGTGTAGATAAACTCAAACCTCCAAACTCTCGAAAGTTCCATTTGTCTTTGGCATGGGATTGGGGTAAAAAGTCAGCTGTTTGATTTGAATCAGTTTACTCATCTCATTTTGCCATAAACAGTATATGGGGACATGTCAAATCTTAATTAATATGGCAGAAGGAACAGGAAGATAAGGAAGAAAAATTATTTTGTTTATATGAAACTATTTTGGTCACAAGGCAAAAAAAAAAAAAAAAAAAAAAGAAAGGAAAGGAAGTCTGACCTATGGCTAATATCTATTTATTCGTGATCATAATCAGCTTCTTGTCCTAAGTTTCTATGTATATAGGATTTAGGCTGTTATATAATTGCCGTGATGCCCATTAAGATAACATTTACTTTTATTAGTATTTTAATTCAATCCTTTGCTAACTTAAGCAGAGGGCTTTGGTAGCCAAAGGTACCTCAATTGAAATCTATACGTCATGGGAAATGCATAGTGACCTAAATAAAAACTCCAAATGTGGTCCTGATGGCCTCCTTAGACCCAGGAAATATTGTTTCTTAGCAGGGACTCCTTTGTAACAGGATCATTCCTCACCGAGCCGTACAAAAAGTGCAACCAAAACCAAAAAAAAAAGTTTCAAACGAGTTTGAATGGAGTTCTTTCCAGTGTCTGGTCTAATAATGCTGGTGACACATTTCGCGTGTTTCACTATAGACAGAAAGACATTTAGTAAAGCACTGAGGCTCCAACAGAAAAAAAAAAATGCGACAATTACATCTTCAACCAGTGACTCTAGATATTGGCCGGAACCCATGTGCTCAGAGAATTTGTCACAACTATGACAACAATATTTAATACCGAGTGTTCCTTTCTTCTGGATAGGGCTAGAAGCTTTACATGAATTATCTCCTGTAAAGCCTCAGAGCACCTGGAGGAAGTAAGAGCTATAATTATTCCTACTTTACGGATGAGCAAACCAAGGTGCAAGGAGCCCAAGGCCACAGAGCTGTTCCCACGCAGAGCCAGAATTGGAATCTGCCTTTTTCTCTTTCTAGAACCCTTGATTTTATCCACTACAGGCATACCTCTTTTTCTTGTGCTTCGATTTATTGTGTTTAGCAGACACTGTGGGGTTTTTTTCTTAACAAATTGAAGGTCTGTGGTTTGTGTCTCTGTGTCACATTTTGGTAATTCTTACTATATTTCTTTAAACAATTTTTTTAAATGTTTATTTGTTTTTGAGAGAGAAAGAGAGAGCCTGAGCGGGGGACAGCAGAGAGAGAGAGAGGGAGACAGAGAATCCAAAGCAGGCTCCAGGCTCTGAGCCGTCAGCACAGAGCCCGATGTGGGGCTCCAACCCACGAACAATGAGATCATGACCTGAGCCGAAGTCGGACGCTCAACCGACTGAGCCACCCAGGCGCCCCCTCACTATATTTCAAACTTTCTCATTATTTTTATATTTGTTACAGTGATCTGTGATCAGTGATTATGACTCACAGAAAGCTCAGATGATGGTTAGCATTTTGTAACAATAAAGCATTTTTAAATTAAGGTCTTTGTATTGTTTTGGTTTTTTTTTTTTTTTCGACATAATGCTGTTGCTGTACCACATGGAAGCAAATAAATACACTGTTAATTCTACTTGGTGATTCTATTTGACCAAGTGGCTGACCAGATACTTGGATAGGGCAACCGAACTGGCCAGCCAATTCAGTCCCAATGGCCAATCTGGTGATTCACAGGATAAGGCAGCCTGAAGACTGCACAGAAGTTTTACTGTAATTCTTTAACGGTGCTTGCGTGGTAGATATGCTGTATGGCTGTTTAGGAGGAAAAATTGCTGTTTCTCTCCTTTTTAAAAATTTATTTTGAGAGAGAGTGGGCAGAGGCAGAGAGAGAGGGAGGGAGAGAATCCCGATGTGAGGCTCGAACTCACGAACCCGTGACATAATGACCTAAGCTGAGGTCAAGAGTTGGAGCTTAACCAACTGAGCCACCCGGATGCCCCTAAAATCGCTGTCTCTTTCTTGAGTGAAACACTCAGGCCACTGTTTGGGGGAAGGTGGTAAATTCCGCTTCAGGCCGCACTGCAGATAGGTTCTGGCGGAGAACATCTTTTCGAGGGCAGTAATCTTTCTGTTTTTTATTTTAGTCTGTTTTGTTCTGGAACCATGCTGTCCAATATGGCAGTCACTGCGCTCATGTGGTGAGTGCAGCTGAGATGATGAAATACACACTGGTTTTGATTTCATACAGAAAAATATAAAATGTCTGGATTTCAATATTGATTATGGGTTAAAATGGTAATACTTGGGATATGTGGGTTAAATAAAACGTGAGTAAGATTAATTTCACAGCTGTCCATTTTCGCTTTCTAAATGTGACTTCTAGAGATCTTTTTTTCTTTTAAAATTTATTTATTTAAATTCAAGTTGGCTAGGGGGCGCCGGAGTGGTTTAGTCAGTTAAGCGCCCGAGTTCCCCTTGGGTCCTGATCTCACGGTTTGTGGGTTTGAGCCCCGTGTCAGGCTCTGTGCTGACAGCTGGGAGCCTGGAGCCTGCTTCCGATTCTGTCTCCCTCTCTCTCTCTTCCCCTCCCCCACTCATGCTCTATCTCTCTCTGCCTCTCAAAAATAAATAAACATTAAAAAAATGATCATATATATGCTGCCTCCATGCAGCCTTTTTCTTTGTTCTCCTCCTACACTTGACTCTCTTCTTTTTTTGTAAAATTTACTTATTTATTTTGAGAGATTGAAAGAGTGCACATGGGGGAGGGGCAGAGAGAGGGTAAGAGAGAGAATCGCAAGCAGGCTCCGCACTGTCAGCAGTGAGGAGCCCGCCACGGGGCTCAGTATGGGGCTCAACGTGGGTCTCGAACCTGGAGAACTGTGAGATCGTGACCTGAGCCGAAATCAAGAGTTGAATGCTTAACCAACTGAGCCACCCAGGCGCCCCATCGTTTGACTCTCTTCTGAGGCCTTCATTCCCCCTCCTTAATGCCTCCCTTTCACAGCATCCCCCTTAACACGTCCTAACCTGTCTTCACAATTTACATTGTGAATTGTGTCCTTCCTACGCCGTCTTCCTCTTCAGTCCTGGGCTCGGCTTCCAGCTAAGCACACTCTTCCTTAGCAACCAAGTCATGTGTATGGTGCATTTCTTCCATGTCTTGTACCATGCCAACCACCACGGAACATACTGATAACTTGTTTGGGCAGTTGTCCCCCAGTGGGGGACAAATGTGAAATGTTTTCGCGACGTTTCCGGCCCTGAGTTCATTCTATTCTGTAGACTCTTCCTGTCTCGTTTCTTTTCTTTTTTTTTTTTTCTGGGAACTTATTTTTCCAGGGATTTTACATAATTTTCAAGGCACTTTTTAAAAAGCAACAGCCTTGGGGCACTTGGGTGGCTCAGTCGGTTGAGCATCTGATCTCGCGGTTCGTGGGTTCAAGCCCCGTGTCTGGCTCTGCGCTGACAGTGTGGAGGCTGCTTGGAATTCTCTTTCTCCCGCTCTCTCTGCCCCTCCCTCACTTGCTCTCTCTCTTTCTCTCTCTCTCTTAAAAAAATGACATTTCGCTGCCCAAATGCAAGGCAACAGGTAAAGTCTTGCTAAAAATCATATTATATATAGAAGAAAGCTATGCTAAAGTTTAGAGGAGTTCAACCAAACTGTTCCATATTTCAAGCCTACAGATCCAGACTTGTACAAGTAATATATATCGATTTATTGCCAAAGCCAACCTCCAGGCTTGCTAGCTTCTGAACAGAGCAAACGTCATTTCAGTAGCCTTCCTATATGCATCTAGTCCAAACTGATCTCCCCAGTCTATGGAAATTTATCGCATTTATGATCTAAACCAGAGGGCCTCTCCCACGTATCACACGTGATTGATGGATTCACTTATAAGACAAACTTCCACGGATTTGGTGAGGCTTATGAACAATTTTCGATAAGCTAGCAACAACTTTCTCTTTCACTCAAGAAAGCATATTGGATTCATTTGAGTAATATTATTAAAGCAATTACCTTAAAATTGGCCCTTGCTGGTTAAAGAGTACTTTTCACAGGCTGACACATTTTTATTGGTACTAAATTCTTTGTGACACTCTTTACGGCTGATCATGACACCGTGTTCAGAAGCTGCTGGCCTAAACCCAAAAGCTTAACGCTTTATCTAGTTTTGTTTTCAACAAAATTGCAGCTGTCCTGGAGGCAGGAATTGTATCTAATGTATACCTGATACTTAATAAATTTTATTTTATTTTATTTATTTTATTTTATTTATTTATTTTTTTAAATTTTTTAACATTTTGTATTTTTGAGAGAGACAGAGACAGAGTGCAAGCTGGGGGGGGGGGGCAGGGGCAGAGAGAGAGAGGGAGACACAGAATCGGAAGCGGGCTCCAGGCTCCGAGCTGTCAGCACAGAGCCAGACGCGGGGCTCGAACTCACAGATCGTGAGATCATGACCTGAGCCGAAGTCGGACGCTCAACCGACTGAGCCACCCAGGCGCCCCAATAAATTATATTTTAGACAGATGGTATTCCTAAATATATAGATCCAAGTGTAAATATAAATGTATATATAAATTTTATATAGACATGACTTTAGTTGAGATAGAGCAGAAATTATTAAGCCAGGAGCGACTAGAAAAGAAAAGTGTACGTTTTTTATAGGCTCAAGACATTACTTTTATTAAAGGAAGACGGAGGTTTGACATTGATTTCGCCTTTGTCGCAGCTTCTACATTACTGGTTTAGAATCAAGAAATGCCGTGTTTCTGGATTCCTCATGGTGCACTCCACGGCCGGCGCTCCAATCGATGCTGATTAAAGTAAACTAAGTGGAGGTTCATTGTTCACTCTATGGTTTCCAGAAACCTTCTGCCCAAGTCTGGAATGGCTTCTTTCCACACATGACTTAGGGTAGATTCCCTCTTTCCTTCCATCAGTAGTCTCCATTAGACCTAAGTGTCCTAAAATGTTTTGTAGATTGGATTCTTCCAAAAGCAAACTCTGAGACAGAGGTAAGCATTCAGGAAGTTCATCAAGCGGTGCTCTCAGGATCAACAACTGTGCAAGGGAAGAGAAAAGAAAGAAGGGAAATAAGGAAAGAAGGGAAGAAACCAACAGCGGTCACAGAGAGAAGTTCAACTGTGAAACGGTCCCAGCAACGGCCTCAGCCATGCCAAGGTGAGCTCTGAAACTGGGATCTCCTTTAGAGTCGTCCCACATTGTGATGAGCCGTCAGGGCTTTCTACTTCCACCTTGACCAGTCGTGGATGCATGCGGTCCCTGGGAAAGGGTTGTGAACTTGGGAGACGCAGTTCTCTGTAGCTGATGATGTATCTGGAGAGGACTGGCAGCTGAGTGCAGTCAGCCCCCCATTCCTAGAAGCTGGGGAATAAACCCTTTGGTCCTTAAGTGGAATCTGAGGTGCGTTATAACATCCACTACGAAGGTCTTTCTTGAATTAATAATTACCCCTGTGGTCAAATTAGTTTGGCAAATGCTAGGCTAAACAGGTTTCTTTACCGGAGGAGTTCTTAGAAATTTAAGTATGCTGGTATGCAAGGTGAATGTCCAATGGGGGAATAGAACATGGAAAAGATAGCGACCATAGGTGACCTGAGAACATATCTTTCGAGGAGTATCTCTTAACCATAGTGCCGTTAAAATTCAGCTTGAGAAATGCTGTTCCAGAGGCAAAGAAGACAGAATAAATACTACAGTTGTGGGAATCTCAGCTCTATTATCTCAGATTTCGTCTCGGTCCAACGTAGCAAATAACCTACCTTGATTCAACTATTAGTAAGGTCTGTTGCCCTTGATCAGAGTGCTATGGACTATTAAGTCCGATCCACAGCTAAATCAAGCAGGACTTATTTCTTAATGAAAGTCTAGCTTAGTATGGAGACAAATGTTTGCTTTATTGTTGACCATATTTCTTCTCATTCTAACGGGTTTCATTCCGATGGGTTTACGGGCTCGATGTGTTTTCGGAAATTGACATGGTTGACCATAAACGCAATGTTGCTTTCAGGAAAAATTCATCATGGAATACTATTGCTGTATGATACAAGAAGGCCTTGAAAAGAATTCAGAGTAACCTACGACTTTTCTTAGCCTGATTTCATGTCAACTTTCACACCTCTGTGATTATCGACTCTCTTGTTAAATCTGTTTCCTCACTGTCATCTTCTTGAAATAGTTTCCACCTCGGGATGTCTGCTTACCTGACTTTCACATAAATCAATTTAGATTAAGTTAGAATCAGACAAGAGGCAGTTTCAGGAATGAAAAAGAAACTCTTCACTGAAATATACTAACTATCTGTATTTGAGAACATTCATGGACAGGAAGACATAACACTTTAAGAATACACTTTGAAAAGTTAGAGAGAAATATTTACCTTCAGAAGTGGCAAAGAAGGTCCTGAATGCCCACTGTGACACTAAGTTTTCTCAAAGTCGGCAAGAAAGAACATGTGGCTTTGAACACGAATTTTCAGTATCACACAGGTGTGAGCGTGTGTGTAGGAGTGTGTGTGTGTGTGTGTGTGTGTGTGTGTGTGTAGAAGGATAGAGAGAGAAAGAGAAAATTTATTTAGAGGTAATCTATATTATACTATAGGATACTAGACTATACTATATCATGGTATACTAGCATAACATATTTTATGCTGCACTAGAATAATCTAGATTATACTAAACCATATATTATGGGAGTTTACTAATGGGATAAGTTTTGGCTAGAGGAATCATTATTTTCTATTTCAAAATGAATTCCTATGCTTTACAGTCCTAATATGCTGATTTTTGGTTTATCAGTGTTTATTTGAACCTTTCTGTCAACCTGAGCTTCTCAATCTCGGGCAGTAGGATTTTGTTTCATTTCATTCTTTTTACTAAAATAGTGTCAGTCCCTCTTCCTGACCAAGTCTTTCATTTTAAAAAATGATTCCTAAAAAAAAAAAAAGACTCCTTAGAGTGGAATTTTTTAAGCTATATTTGACAACTGCAGGAACTGACTTGGGGGGGGGGGTGGGTGGAGCTTAATTGAACTCTACTAAATAGAAAAGCAAATAAAGTTCCTTGTTCAGAAGTACCCTGGCTTTTGAAGATACCCGAAACCAAATAAACTACGTTTTAGGGAAGTACAAGAGGGTTTGTAAGAATAAATGAATTATTTGTGCCCTATTAAGATGTGCTTTTCAGAAGTTTGGCAACCTATTCTTCTCCAGTCAAAAATGACTTTAAAAAATTCTTTTAAATGTTTATTTATTTTTGAGAGACAGAGACAGAGTGTGAGCAGGGGAGGGGCAGAGAGAGAGAGAGAGAGAGAGAGAGAGACACAGGATCCAAAGCAGGCTCCAGGCTCTGAGCTGTCAGCACAGAGCCCGACGCAGGGCTCGAACCCACGAACCACGAGATCGTGACGTGAGCTGGAGTCGGACGCTGAACTGACTGAACCACCCAGGTGCCTTACCAGTTGCTGCTTTTAATCAAGTTTTGATTAAACTAGTTTTGGATATAGATGCAATTTGCTTCATGTTCATATTTGGTTGAATGATGAGATTGAACTTCAATTTAGATGTCAACCAATTATGAATTTCATAGGATGTGCCCCACCCTGGGCTAAGCGCTACACGGAACCTAAAGCCATTGTATCAGAAGGCTCTCGTCCACCACTGTGATGGATAATTTTATGTGTCAGCTTGGCTGGGCTAAGGGATGCCCACATACCCGGAAAAAAACATTATTCCTGAGTGTATCTGTGAGGCCGTTTCTGGGAGAGATTAGGACTTGGGTTGGTAGACTGAGTAAAGGAGGTCACCCTCACCCAAGCGGGTGGGCATCAGCCAATCAGTTGAAGACCAGAAGAGAGGTCTTCAGAAAGGAGGAGGGAGGGGGAAATTTCCTCTTTGCCTGAGTTGGAACATCCATCTCTTCCTGCCCTGTATCATCCGTGGCTCCCGGCTCTTGGGCCTTTGTACTCAGATTGGGACTTCAACCATTGACCCTCTCTCTGGTCCTCAGGACTTCAGACTCTGACCGAATCGTGCCATTGATGTTCCTGGGGCTCCAGCTTATGGATGGCAGATCATGGGACTTGTTGGCCTCTACAATAGCATGAGCCAATTTTACTATTATATCTATTAGAGAAATGTAAAATTTATATGTAAATATGTAAATGTAAAGTACCTACGGATATGTCTTATTTGATTATATATATGTGTATATACATCCCATTGGTTCTGTTTCTCGGGAGAACCCCGACTAATACAACCATTTAGTCACAACTCCTACTGTCCAAGTAAAGCCAGGGTAGCTCCCTACGCTTGCCCCTTCCCAGACTTACCTTGACCATGCCACACAATTTCTAGTTTTCAATGCATTTATCTTAGTGGCTTGTGACAACCCCATGCTGTGGGATGGGAGAATTCATGGTCACCAATTACGTTGCCAAAGCCCAGTGAACATATAGGATTAGGTTCTCTGGTTAAAGATACAGCCTTATTCTCCCCCCAATGGCCAGTCCCTTTTCCCAAAACAATTCGATATTTAAACACTGATTTTATCCATTTATTTTTTAATTTTTTAAATTTTTATTTATTTTTGAGCGAGCGAGAGAGACAGAGCATGAGCTGGGGAGAGACAGAGAGAGAGAGGGAGACACAGAATGTGAAGCAGGCTCCAAGCTCCAATGCTGTCAGCACAGAGCTCAAAGCGGGGCTTGAACTCACAAACTGTGAGATCATGACCTGAGCCGAAGTCGTCCGCTTAACTGGCTGAACCACCCAGGTGCCCCTATTTATTTATCTTAAAGGTGTATTAATTTTGAGGGACGCCTGGGCAGCTCAGTTGGTTAAGCGTCTGACTTTGGCTCAGGTCATGATCTCGTGGTTCATGAGTTCAAGCCATGAGTCAGGCTCTGTGCTGACAGCTTAGAGCCTGGAGTCTGCTTTTCTTTCTTTCTTTTTTTTTTTTTCTTTTAAAGTGTTACAGTTTATCTATTTTGAGAGCTCACACAAGCACAAGCAGGGGAAGGGCAGAGAGAGAGAATCCCAAGTAGGCCCCGCACAGGCAGCTTGGAGCCCAACTTGGGGCTTGAACTCATGAACTGTGAGATCATGACCTGAACCGAAATCAAGAGTCAGATGCTTAACCAAGTGAGCCACTCAGGTGCCCCTACACACTGATTTTAAATATCACATCCTCTATTAAATTTCTGAGTCATTAGCATCTATTTTTAGACTCTCTCTTAGGTTTCACTACTGTGTCTATCGCTTCGTTCATGGTGTGAAAATGTTTTAATTAGTTGAGCTTTATAATACATTAAAAAAAATCTGCTAAGGCTAGTTATCGCTCTGGTGGGTATTATCTTCAGTATTCTTCTGGCTATCGTCATGTCCTCATTTGTGTGTGTGTGTGTGTGTGTGTGTGTGTGTGTGTGTTTGATTTTGAGAATCAGCTTAGCTGGTTCCAAAAATATCCTTTTAGTATTTGTATTGGGATATGTTAAATGTATAGATTATTTTAAGGGTTTACTTTTCCTGTCCATGAACCAGGTATAAGGTGTGCATTTAAATTTACTTATACTTCTTAACTCAGGTTTAATGTTTTCAGTAAAATTTTGCATTTCTCCTTGTGCATTTATTATAATTTTTCTAGATGTTTTCTCTTTTAATTTTTAATTATTTCCATAGCTATGTTTACATTACCTTTCGCATTCTTTACTTCCTATATTTGTTACTTCTCTGTATTACACTTGACTAGTATTTCTTCTGTTCTCTAAATCATAAGTTTCTGATTTAATCTTTACTAATTCTTTATTTCTGTTTTCTTTGGATCTGTTTTGTCCTTTGCTAGCTTTTTGAGTTATAGTCTAAGTAATGTATGCTTTCATTCTTCATATTTAATAAGAAGAATATTTATAGCTATGAATTATTGTGAGTACAGCTATGGGAATAGTCCATACTTTTGATATGTTGTTTTCTAAAGCACTGGGTTTCTAAATCATTGGGAATTATTTTTAGAAATTATTGGTATAATTATAGTACCTTTCATTTTCTTTTCTGAGCAATAAGTTACTTAGAAGTGCATTTGTTATTTTCATAACTCAATTTTCTGGAATTTGTGTTGATTTCTGCCTTACTGCATTGTGGTCACAGAATGGGATCTGTGTGTTTCGTGCTTTGGGGACCTGATCACAGTCTAATCAATCAGAAGGAAGTCGCGCTTTTATTGTGGAAGGTACAATGTTCAGTATCTAATAAATTACCTTGTATTGTTCTTATTTATATTATTTATCCTTATGCATTTGACAGACATGATTTTTTAGTTTTTTTTTCATTGAAGTGTAGTTGACCCCCAATGTTACGTTAGTTTCGGGTGCACGACATAGTGATTTGACACCTCTATGGGTCATGCTGTACTCACTACAAGGGTAGCTGCCTTCTATAGACAGGCGGGATTTAAAAATCTGACTCTGCCATTTACTGATTGTGGCCCTGGACAAATTACATAATCCTTCCCTGCTTCCTCATTGAGTTGAGTCTAGTTCATGGACTGTTACGAAGGTTATACAGTTTAGTGTATAGTGTTTTGCATGCTGAACATAGAACATAGAACATAGTGTGCTTTGGGGCGCCTGGGTGGCTCAGTCGGTTGAGCCTCCGACTTCGGCTCAGGTCATGATCTCACGGTTCGTGAGTTCGAGCCCTGCATCGGGCTCTGTGCTGACGGCTCAGAGCCTGGAGCCTGCTTCCGATTCTGTGCCTCCCTCTCTCTCCGACCCTCCCCCGTCCACGCTCTGTCTGTCTCTGTCTCAAAGATAAATAAACATTAAAAAAATTTAAAAAAAAAGAACATAGTGTGCTTTTATCTAATAATTATTTATTCATATTTTTTCCACTGTCTTATTTTGATTTTTCGAGTTTATTTATTTTGAGAGACAGAGAGTGAGCAAACAGGGGAGGGGCAGAGAGAGAGGGAGAGAGGGAGAATCCCGAGCAGGCTCCACACTGTCATCGCCGAGCCCAATGTGGGACTCGAACCCGTGAACTGTGAGATCGTGACCTGAGCCGAAATCAAGAGTGGGACGCTGAACCGACTGAGCCACCCAGGCGCCCCTTATTCTGATTTTTAACCCAATGTGAAGATTTTTGTTTTCTAATAGGTGAATTTAAGTCTGTAAGTTTTGTTGTCACTTTAATGGTTTCTCTTTCTTTTCTTCCTTACTGCTTTCTTTTCTTCTTTTTTTTAATTTAAATATTATTTAGTTAATGTATAGTGCAATATTGGTTTCAGGAGCAGAATTCAGTGATTCGACACTCCCATACAACACCCAGTGCTCATCACAAGTGCCCTCCTTAGTACCCATCGCCCATCTCGCCCATCCCCCACCCACCCCGTTCCCTCAACCCTCAGTTTGTTCTCTGCCGTTAAGAGTCTCTTGTGGTTTGTTTCCCTCTCTCCTCTTTCCCCACCCTTCCCATATGTTCATCTGTTTTGTTTCTTAAATTCCACCTATGAGTGAAATCATGTGGCATTTGTCTTTCTCTTGACTTAGTGACTTATTTTGCTTAGCCTAATACAACTTTAGCTCCATCCACGTCGTTGCAAATGGCAAGATTTCATTCTTCTTGATGGCTGAGTAATATTCCATTATATATATGCCACACCTTCTTTAACCATTCATCAGTCTTTCTTTCCTTCCTTCCTTCCTTCTTTCCTTCCTTCCTTCCTTCCTCTTTCTTTCTTTCTTTCTTTCTTTCTTTCTTTCTCTTTCTCTCTTTCCTTCTCTTTCATTCTTCTTTTGCTTTCTCTTTCTTTCTGTTGTTTTCTACATTTTGCTGTATAGAGCATGCTCTGACATGTTTTTCTTCAGTGATTTTGAATGTATGCAGTATGTTTACCTTTAGGCACTGTTTAGATCCGAATCTGAAGTTTGAGACTGAAAGTAGAGAAGACACCTGATCACTAGATGAGAGGGGATCAGAGAGGCTCCGAACAAAATGCATCAGTGTTTACCACCTGTACCAAGCAAGACTCTCTCAATGGAGTGAAAGTGAGATGTGCACTTTAAGACAGCTGTGTGGGGTTTTGTGGCAAAGGACAGAATGCGGTATTTTAAGTGAGACCATGAGTTTTTTGGCACAGCCTGGAGTAGACTCTTCTTAGCTTGGCAGTTTATTGCACGAAAGTTGCCTTTCAAGTGTCTCCTGAAAGGGGCAGTACATTCTGAAAGGAGCAGGGTTTGTTTTTTTTTTTCTTTTTCCTTCAACTCCCTGGGCTTTGGAGCACCTTCTCTAAGGATCTGTAGGCTTCCCTTCTGTTGAAGAATCGATGTGAGCAGATAGTACAATTACAATTTTTTTAATGTTTTATTTATTTATTTATTTATTATAAAATTTTTTTTAATGTTTATTTTTATTTTTGAGAGACACAGACAGAGAGTGAGTGGGAGAGGGGCAGAGAGAGACAGGGAGACAGAATCGGAAGCAGGCTCCAAGCTCTGAGCTGTCGGCACAGAGCCCGACGCGGGGCTCGAACTCACCGACCGCGAGATCATGACCCGAGCTGAAGTTGGACACTCCACCGACTGAGCCACCCAGGCGCCCCAATAGTCCAAGTTTTAAAAAGCCATCCTGATAATAATTCGTGATGTTTACATGTAGCGCTTCTTCATCTGTCCCGTTTGATGCGTATGTGAAATATCATGAAATAGGGAAGGGCCGGTGTGATCGCTCATATTTTGCCAGCAGAGAAACCGAGGCTCAGAGAAGAGACAACTTCAGCCGGCTTTTGTGACTCCTTCAAGCAAGACTCTCAAGATATACTGGATGTGATTGCAAAGGGTCAGAAACCTCCCACCCTGGCTGGGACTAAAATTGCCTAATGCCTGCCTCTATGCTTTTGCTTGAACGCTCCCCTAGCTTCTCTCCAGATCCGGGCCATTATCTCTTTCTGCACTGGGCTTAAAATTCTTTTTTGCCAAGAACACCCAAACGCTGTCAACCTGGGGCGACTCGGGTCACGACATTATCGTGCTAGGCATGCTGGCGTCTCCTAGCTTTACAGCACGACCTGGGGAAAGTCCGACAGACGGTGGACGTTCCCTCCGCTTACTAGAATGTCATCTTCCATACCCACGGTCATTTGACCTCTTGTTGCCTCTTTCTCATCCGTAACATACAATAGCTAATATTTGTTGAATGCTTTGCATGCATTGTCTTTAATCCTTACAGTACATCCGCAAGGGAGATCGTATTTCCTCTTAGTAAAACAAGGAAACTGGGATTCAAGCGGTTAAGTGATTTATCCAAGATCACTCAGCAAATGGTCGCACCTGGATTTGAAGCCAGCTCTCTCTGAATAGAAATCCCACACTTTTTCCAAAATGCCGGAGGGTGTCCGAAGAATACTGACGTCTCAGTGCTATTCGTAGGGACAGACAAAATTAGGCTTGCAAATGACCTAGCACACGGCCTTGTTCATTTTTTCTTTCCTCTCTTTCCTTACCGTTGTCCCACAAGCCACAGCGTTAGGAGCTGTTCAATTCTCTTTCATTTTCTTGCCCAAATAGTTTTCAGCCATAGCGTATCAACTTACAATTACAGGTAGGAAATTAGTTCCCTTACCATTTAAGAATTTCTTGGCATGAATTGCCGTATTTCATCATTTCTGAAATGCATTTTTTTTTCACATTTTAGAAGCTCTGACATCAAGATGAACCTTAAAATCTCTGGTGCCTTGTAATTATAATTGACTGTGTCCTTCCTTCCTTCCTTAGTGGCACGTAGAATAATACGTCTTAGAATTAATGGCTTCTCAGAGATCATGAAATATGATATGTACAAGTCAATGCATTATAGGTATAGGGCATATTTTATGAAATCTAGCCTCTTTTTAGAAACTGTCACAGAATTATAGAAATAAAATTCTGTGTGCATTTCCTTGATGAGGGAACTGAAGCTTAGAGAGGAGGGATGTGATTTTTCTCAGTTTCATGGAACTTCTAGGTGACAGAGGCAAGACTACCGTGTAACTTTCTGAGTTTCTATTACACCAGCCAACCCTCACCTTTGACCCCTGGAGAAGTTTCATCGGAATTCTATTGTACTCTTTCTCCTCCTTCCTGAACGCTGCGAAAATATGTTAATTCTTATGAGTCCTATAGGCACATATCCCATATTTACTCTGACTTACAAATGCAGGCTAGTTCACAACACTCTGAGTGGATGTGTTCTCTTTTACAAACAGAAGTGTGTCTTCCTCTGAGCATTGGTAAGTACACTCTTTTCCTGTCCCTAGTTATTGACGCTTTTCGTTTCTTTCTTCCTATCTCCTGTCTGAACTGAACTCACTACTCACAATTCATTGGATTCATTGTATTATTACCTGCCAATAAGACAGTCCATTTCTAGTCCATTTCTGTAATGGATATTTACAAAGTTTCTTTGTGAAGTACACAGAGGTATGTGTAATTAGCATAACGGCAGACACGGAGTTATTAATCACACTTTTTAAAAATGTTTGTTTATGTTTGAGAGAGAGAGAGAGAGAGAGAGAGAGAGTGTGCGCGAGCAGGAAAGGGGCAGAGAGAAAGAGGGACAGAGGATCCGAAGCAGGGTCTGTGCTGACAGCAGACAGCCGGACACGGGGCTCGAACTCATGAGCCCTGAGATCATGACCTGAGCCTAAGCCGGAGGCTTAACCGACTGAGCCTCCCAGGTGCCCCACACTTTTGTTTTTGACGTTTCTACTCTTTTCAACCTCCTCAGCACCTGTTCACAACTCTCGGCTCCTACTAGGGGCTCGCTCAGTGAAGTCTTGCCAACAGGAAGCTAGGATACCAGTGGATCTCCAGCCGTATTTCTCTCTCCCTACTAAATCAACAGCGGAAAGCAGTACCCCGCGTAGTGCCTGGCACATCCAAGGCACTCAATAAGAGATCACTCCTTTGTCTCGTTTTCTAAGCAACTTTATCCATTTAGTAGTTTATAGCTGTGGACTTGGGCCCTGATAGGGGCTCTACTAAAGTTCCAGGCCAGATGTTTTATGTATATACCTCGGGTTTCTGACTTGCCAACTTAGATAGGGATAGGAAGAAAATATGAGTAAGCATTCGATCCGATGTCCTCGTGGTGCAGGGGAGGGCCCACGTCGTGAATGCTTGCACCTTGATGTAATTCGCCCATTCCTCCTGATGCTAGTTAAATTTTGGCAGTTAGAGGACACCCCTCCCAAACCATGTAAGCTTCCAAATGTTTCCAAACGTCCTAACTTCTAAGCCATGGTTCTTCTGTTTTTCAGACATTGACTGAATATTTGCACCAATGTCATATAGAAAGAAAAGAAAACGGACTCTGCCTTTAAAGACTGTATAACTTTGGTCAAGGTGGGTGACCTCTTTGAGTGTTCATTCCCGACTCTAAAAAATTAGGATAATAAGACCTCTCTCTTGCGGTTGTTGTGAGCTCACATTTATGATTTTGTTAATGTTTACTTATTTTTGGGAGAGAGACAGAGTGCAAGTGGGGGAGGGGCAGAGAGAGAGGGAGACACAGAATCCAAAGCAGGCTCCAGGCTCCGAGCTGGCAGCACAGAGCCCGACGTGGGGCTCAAACCCATGAACTGCAAGATCATGACCTGAGCTGGAGTCGGACGCCTGACCAACTGAGCCACCCGGGCGCCCCCGAGCTGACATTTATAAAACAAATCACAGTGCTGGCGATAGGCGCTGGTTTGCTTTCCATTCTTTTTCCCCCTAAGTTCCAGGCTTTTCTGATCTCTAGCTAACTGTTCAGCTCTTTTTCTATCCTTTTGTGTTGATCAAAAGCCTTCGCTGCTACTCTGTTCCTTTCTACCAGGTCATCTCAGCGGGCCAACTGGGCTGTGAGTAAAAACTCTTGAAGTAATGTTAATAAGTGACGTGTGCCGATGTTAGTGCTGTCGTGGCGGGGCCAGCGAGAGGTGAGGAAGGAGGTAGGAAATAATAGACTTTTGATTGTGGTTAAGACACAATCGTGTACTTATTTTCCCATGTGCTACTTTATAGGTTTGAAACACCCATTCTTAAACTGTGGCCTGGGGGTACCTGGGTCCCATTCTGGGGAACTGCAATGTCTTTCCATTGCCACATACACATCTGTGTTAGGTTGGATGCTCTTCGTATATTTCGCCAAACAACTGGGTGAATGCAAAAACAGATCTGCAAATCCTACCGTCTTCTGTTAAGTTATAATGTAACAAAGTTGCAAAAATGTGAAACAAAGCCATTCTGACTAGATTTTATTTTGAAAATATAGTCACTTCTCACACGAATGTTATTTATGTTAATACACAGTTGGTTTACTATTGTGGTTTAAGTGAATTGAAAGACAAATATTTTGGGGGCGCCTGGGTGACTCGGTGGGTTGAGCGTCCGACTTTGGCTCAGGTCATGATCTTGCGGTTCATGGGTTCAAGCCCTCTCCGTGCTGACGCCTCGGAGCCTGGAGCCTGCTTCAGATTCCATGTCCCTGGCCCCCTCTCTCTAGCTCTCCCCTGCTTGTGTGTGTGTTCTCTCTCTCTCTCTCTCTCTCAAAATTAAATAAATAAACATTTAAACAGATATTTTTTTTAATTTCACAATTTGAATTTCTAATATGGTAAATATCGCTAGGTATAACCTTCATAAACAAAAAAGCTTTTTGGAGTCCTCGATAATTTTTAAGAGTATGAAGAGGTTCTGAGACCAAAATATTGAGAACTGCTAGCCTAGATGAAAGAAGTTAGACTACAAAGTTATCATTATTTTGTAAATTCCTCCATATTGGGGATCAGAGAGCTACTGCCTAGAGCCCAACAACAGACTTCCTCTTGTTTTGGCAAATAAAGTTTTATTGGAACACAGACATGTCCATTCATTATTTATTGTCTATGGCCGTTTAAGTGCTACAATGGCAGAATTGCATCATTCAGACCTACGAACCACATATGTGTCTCATGTGAATTACAAAGCTTAAACTGTTAACTATCTGGCCCCTTATAGAGAAAGTTCACTGCTTCTGCTCTATGGTATAGAAAGTCTGTGTACAGGTTTTAAAAGTGAAATGCATTTCTCTTATTTGATTCATTCTAATATTCACCTTACTTATACCTGTCAAATCAATCTTGATGATCAATGAGGAGACAGACAGGTGATAGAGCTATACTGCACAAAATCACTCAAAAAATATTTACTGATAATCTACTGTGTTTCAAAAAAAAAAAAAAAAAAATAAGAGGTTAGAGTGGGAGAGAGCCAAAGCATAAGAGACTGTTAAAAACTGAGAACAAACTGAGGGTTGATGGGGGGTGGGAGGGAGGGGAGGGTGGGTGATGGGTATTGAGGAGGGCACCTTTTGGGATGAGCACTGGGTGTTGTATGGAAACCAATTTGACAATAAATTTCATATATTATAAAAAAAAATCTACTGTGTTTCAGACACTGTGCAGTTGAACAATAAAGACATAGACATTGTCTTCCTGGAGATTATATTTGTTTACTCGGGCTCATTTTAATTTTGTTTATTAAGGATAGATCACTCCAAAATGCATGCATCTTGGCTTTATAAACCTTTGTGCAGAATAGAGATCTTGACAAATGAATCATGAAGTGTTTTGGATCGGTTATGGCCATTTGAATGAACATCAAAGGGCACCCAAATTTGAATTTGGAAGACATGACCTTTGGATCCAGCGGGAGTGAGGATTCAGCAGTAACCTGTATTTGATAAACAAAATTTATTAAGAAACTTCTATGTACTGAACACTATGCTTGTATATGACTCCCATCCTCTGTGCTTACCAAGTAATTAGGGTGCATCACGCCATGGTTAGAAAAAAGGAGGAGGGATTATTATTATTATATTGAGATGTTGTTGTTTTTGAATTCTAGTCCTTCGATGAGCTGTGCAGATGGCCATGGAAAAAGGACCCCTACCTTTTTTTGTTTTTGTTTTGTTCAGTGCCCAGAAAAAGATGATTATGACTTTATTTTATATCCCTTTCATTGAATTTCAAAGGTGGATTTTAGTTACAGGAAAAATCACACACCCAGAGCAGTTTAGAGTTAGAAGAGATTCAACTTTTCAAGTCTGAAATTGAGAAGCTGGGAGGTTAAGTGGTTTGCCTAAGATAATACACCTCGTTTGTGGAGCACTGGGAACCAGAATCCCAGACGTGAGCTCTTTTCATTGAGCCACGCTATTCTCTCTCTTTTCCAAAGTGTTTACTGTGAAAGAGACATGAATATTGCATATAATCTACTGCCCTGTCAGGACAAAAACATGAAATTAAAATCCATCCGTGATGAGATCACGTCTCTGAGTGGTTCAGAATAATTCTTTGATATAGTCATTCACATGGGAAGTAGGTTACCAAAGCAGGGACAATGAGAGGCAAAAATAAACACTGTTTTATGGATTGGGAGGGGAAGAGGGTGAGACAGGAGTCAAAATTACTAAACAAGAAATGAGCACATGACCAGTAAACCAACTGGCAGTAACAGTGTGTTTTTGTGTTTGTAACTAGAGAGCCAATTCAAATTGTTACTCAGAAAGTACTTTAACATCTCTAAACTTCAGGTTTCTTATATGTCAACATGAAACTAAATAAATACACCTGCCCCTTAAGATTGCTGTAAAAATTAGAGATGATTATGGCAAAATTATTTAACCCAGTTCCTGAAGTAGGGTAAACATTAAGTTGAAGGTGAGTATTATCGCTCTTGTGCATTAATGTTGTTATGATCGCTTTTAACGATCCAAATGTAATTGAGTTTACATATAAAGATATCTCAGCAGACTGGCGATTCCGGTATGCCAAAGTGTCTTCATCTTTTCTTTTTCAATTGACAAAGAGCCTTGTATCTCCAAGAAGGTGTTGCAAGGAACCCTGGGGAGAAGTTACACTTGGACAAATGGATTCAATGATATGATCTCACAAATGGATATAAACTCATATTTCAGCCTTCTGACTTTTAAATGAAAAAAGAAATAA
Organism: Panthera pardus; assembly: GCF_024362965.1. Taxonomy (NCBI): domain Eukaryota; kingdom Metazoa; phylum Chordata; class Mammalia; order Carnivora; family Felidae; genus Panthera; species Panthera pardus. Next base: position 32,467,850 of record NW_026526843.1, on the reverse strand, counting down.
AGAGGAATTTATAAGTAAGTAGCATGTCATATCCATTCTTCTTTTCTTAAAATTTATTTATTTTGAGAGAGACAAAGAGAGTGAGAGAGGGAGGAGCGGTGGGGGCGGGGGGTGGGGGACGGGCAGAGGATCCAAAGCGGGCTCTGCGTTGATAGCAGAGAACCTGACGCAGGACTGGAACTCATGAACTGCAAGATCGTGACCTGAGCCAAAGTCCAACGCTCAACCGACTGAGCCACCCATTTGCCCCAATCTCCATGCTTCTGATTGGAAGAACACATCATCGGGCTGGGGAGGGGAATGCTGGAGCAGGCTTTTAGAGATGAGAATTTCTTGTTCAATTCATAGACTTCACAATTTGCATATAAGACCTGTTCTGCTAAGCAGTCATTTACTCCCTCCAACAAAGTCAATAGAGAGACTTCTAGAAACACCTTGGTGGTGATGCCGGGAAATTGCATAACAAGGAAAGTAACTCAACTTCCTTTGGTTTCAGGACCATTGATGTTCTAATGAACATTTATTGAGTACCTACTAAATGCCAAGCACTGTGCTGAGCACTGGAGAATAAGACCCAGCTCTTGTCCTTAAGGCAATCCATTAATTTATTCATTCAAAAACATACCGAATATACGTTCATTGCCGACTCTGTGTTACATGCAGGGCATATAATAGTGAAGAAGCCGGATCCGGTTCAGCCTTCAAAGAAGTTGCTGTCTGATGAGAGAGACAGATTTAGTCAAACAAGGCGAACAGTTATAAATGGCAGTGCATATGCTATGAGGAAAGAGTGCTTTGTTGTCCTGAGAGCACATAGGAGGGGGACTCAGCCTCATTTGGGAAGGCTTTCCTGAGGAGCTGACTTCAACTTAAGATCGGAAGGCTGGGGGGAGGGTTAACTAGAGAAAAGAAAGAAAGGGAATCATTCCATAAAGCAGGGGCAGCACGTGCAAAGACCGTGTAGCAGAATGAATTATAGCAACTCTGAGGAGCCAAAGGGTCAATAAGGTTGGAGTGCAGAGATCAGGGGAGAAGAGCAGGCTGTGCAATCAAGGCCGGAGAGGTAGGCACAAGTGGGGTCACGCAGGTCCCTGCAGGACATGGAAAAGAATTTGGATTTTGTTTGGCAAGCGCAGAGGGAAGCCATTTAAGTCTCGAGCAGCAAAGCTGCATAATCTGCTATTTTATTATTGTTTTAAAGATTTATTTATTTATTTAGTGATCTCCACACCCAACGTGGGGCTTAGACTCATGACCCCCCCCAATCAAAAGTCGCACTCTCCACTGACTGAGCCAGCCAGGCGTCCTCTGATATCTTATTTTTAAGACTATAATTTTGGCGGGCACCTGGGTGGCCCCGTCGGTTGAGCATCTGACTTTGGCTCAGGCCATGATCTTGTGGTTCATGAGTTTGAGCCCCACGTTGGTGTCCCTGATGTCAGCACAGAGTCCGCTTCCGATCCTCTGTCTCCCTCTCTCTGTCCCTCTCCTGCTTGTGCTCTCTCAAAAATAAAACATTATATATATATAAAGAGGGATATATATATATAAAGAGGGTATATAGATATAAAGAGGGATACATATATATATAAAAAGAGGGATATATATATATAAAGAGGGATATATATATATAAAGAGGGAAATATATATATATAAAGAGGAAATATATATATATAAAGAGGGAAATATATATATATATATATATAAAGAGGGATATTTATATATATATAAAGAGGGATATATATATATATATATATATAAAGAAGGGTATATATATATATAAAGAGGGATATATATATATGTATAAACAGGGATATATATATATAAAAAGATATATATATATATATATGTATATAAAGAGGGACATATATATATATATATATATAAAGAGGGATACTTATATATATATAAAGAGGGATATATATATATATAAAGAGGGATATATATATATATATATAAAGAGGGATATATATATATATAAAGAGGGATATATATATATATATAAAGAGGGATATATATATATATATGTATATATATATATATATAAAGAGGGATATATATATATATATAAAGAGGGATATATATATATAAAAAGAGGGATATATATATATATAAAGAGGGATATATATATATAAAGAGGGATATATATATATATATATATAAAGAGGGAAATATATATATAAAGAGGGATATATATATATATATAAAGAGGGATATATATATATATATAAAGAGGGATATATATATATATAAAGAGGGATATATATATATATATATATATATATAAAGAGGGATATATATATATAAAGAGGGATATATATATATATAAAGAGGGATATATATATATATGTAAAGAGGGATATATATATATAAAGAGGGATATATATATATATGTAAAGAGGGATATATATATATATATATATAAAGAGGGATATATATATATATAAAGAGGGATATATATATATAAAGAGGGATATATATATATAAAGAGGGATATATATATATATATATATATAAAGAGGGATATATATATATATATAAAAAGAGGATATATATATATAAAGAGGGATATATATATATAAAGAGGGATATATATATATATATAAAGAGGGAAATATATATATAAAGAGGGATATATATATATATAAAGAGGGATATATATATATATAAAGAGGGATATATATATATATATATAAAGAGGGATATATATATATATAAAGAGGGATATATATATATATATATATAAAGAGGGATATATATATATATAAAGAGGGATATATATATATATAAAGAGGGATATATATATATATAAAGAGGGATATATATATGTAAAGAGGGATATATATATATAAAGAGGGATATATATATATATGTAAAGAGGGATATATATATATATATATATATATATAAAGAGGGATATATATATATATATATATAAAGAGGGATATATATATATAAAGAGGGATATATATATATATATATAAAGAGGGATATATATATATAAAGAGGGATGTATATATATAAAGAGGGATGTATATATATAAAGAGGGATATATATATATATATATAAAGAGGGATATATATATATATATAAAGAGGGATATATATATATATATAAAGAGGGATATATATATATATATAAAGAGGGATATTTATATATATATAAAGAGGGATATATATATATAAAGAGGGATATATATATATATAAAGAGGGATATATATATATATATATATATATATAAAGAGGGATATATATATATATATAAAGAGGGATATATATATATATATAAAGAGGGATATATATATATATGTAAAGAGGGATATATATATATAAAGAGGGATATATATATATATAAAGAGGGATATATATATATATATATATATATATATAAAGAGGGATATATATATATATATAATATATAAAGAGGGATATATATATATATAAAGAGGGATGTATATATATAAAGAGGGATATATATATAAAGAGGGATATATATATATATATATATAAAGAGGGATATCTGGTAGGAGCCTACTCAATTAGGGCAGGCAAGAAATGATAGTGACTTCAACTAAGGTGGTTACAATGAAGGTGGAGAGGAAGGGATGAATTTGTTTCAAATAATTACCCTATCCTATTATCTGACCAGGGCTTGCCCTTTCAAAACATTGCTGAGGATTTTTCTCTTCAAGAAATGCCTTACCAAGGCCACCTGGCTTAATCATTGCCCTAACTGTAAGAGGTATTCACTGCTTCCTTCTGTTACCATGTCTGTATACCTCAGCGATACCTTTTGCCTTTTTAGTACTTTGATACACTTTTTTAATATTAAATTCTTCTCTGAATGATTTATCGGTTCAGTACAATACACACTTGCTTTGAATTTTTACCAAGTATTTAAAAATGTCATCATGTATGTTATTGTAGGAAAAGAGTAGTAGCTACAAAGTTGTCACTATAGATCATCGGAGTCCACTAATTGTCATTTAGAGAAACAAGGCCACACATCCAAGATGGCAAAATGAGTTCTGACACTCATAGATTTTTAGAGCTGGTAGAGGGAAAAGAAATTTAATCCGGATTCTCACCACTTTCCAAGTGCGTTTGAAGGTGAACTCCCCCACACCAGAGATCCGGAGATGTTAATTAACTTGTCAAAGATCAGGGGTGCCTGGGTGGCTCAGTCGGTTGAGCGTCCGACTTTGGCTCAGGTCACGATCTCACGGTTTGTGGGTTGAAGCCCTGCGTCGGGCGCTGTGCTGACAGCTCAGAGCCTGGAGCCTGCTTCAGGTTCTGTGTCTCCCTCTCTCTCTGCCCCTCCCCTGCTCATGCTCTGTCTCTCTCTGTCTCAAAAATAAATAAAAACATTTTAAAAAATTAAAAAAAAAACTTGTCAAAGATCACAGAGCTATGTAGTTAGCAGAGGCAGTCCAATAACCCCAGATTTCTTCTTGAATCCAACGTTTAGTCCAATACACCATGCCTTATTTGACAATCGACATGGCTCTTTATGTGTTAGTATAGAACGGAAAAATGAATCAGTACTGAAATGAGCCATTACTATTCAGATTTATTTAGATTTTCATGACCTTGAACGCCAATAGTGCAAAGGGGAGGGGTGGATCTTTGCATCCTTAAAATTTTGCAGAAACTGAAAGTGAACATGATCACTTCCTTAAACTATTTTTCATAACTTGCAAACATCACCCCATGGGAATGTAACAATTGGAAAGACAGTTCTTGGCAGGTCAGCACCCCCAGGGCACTGCACAGACAGCAGACTGAAACATAACCCCAGTCTTTTTGTGAAAAGGCCCTATTTACTTAACCTGTTGCTTCAGTCTGAGGGGAGAGGCTTCAGGTTTCCCACACATCTAGAGATTAAAGAGGTGCTATCAGGGAATGGAAGCAGGAAGACACTATCCTTGGGCACCTCCATGGCTTTGCTACAGCTTGATAGACTTCCCAGAAAGGAACTTATACGCTTGTCTGGAACCCGAGTTTTTGCAACTGTTGTACAAAGGCCGCCTCCAGATTTCCTGGTCTGGAGGCATGCAGGGATTAAAATTGTGGCCCCTCAGAACTGTGTGTTTGCGTACGTTAAAAGCCTGAGGGTCTGGCTTCCAATCGGCCAGAAACTACATGCTAAATGATATTCCTCCCCTGGTAACACTGACAGGTCTGGACACGCCCTTGACAACAGGGACATATCAGGAAGAAAGCAGGCAATTTAGGCACTCACAAAGGTTCAAGAGACAACCAAGACCTAGGGCAAGGCTGAACAATAAAGTACACAGCGCCAATCCTTCAACGCAAGAGCTTCGCCTAATGCATGGAGACAAACACAGAGCATCAAGCAAAATGAGGAAACCGGGAAAGAAGTTCCAAGGGAACGAACAGGACGAAACCTCAGAAAAAGACCTTAATGAAATGGAGATACATCATCTGCCTGAGATGGAGTTCGAAGCGTCATAAAGATGCTCACCGAACTTGGGAGAAGAATGGATGAACACAGTGAGAACTTCAGCAGATAAAAAAAATGTAAGAAAATAGCAAACAGAAGTCACAGAGCTGAAGAATACAGTAAGTGAATGGGAAAATGCACTAGAGGGGGCTCAACAGCTTACTGGACGAAGGGGGAAACTCATCAGCGAGCTGGAAGACAAAGCAATGGAACACAACCAGACAGAGCTGAAAAAAAAAGGAAGATAACTTAAGGGACCAATGAGATAACATCCAATGCAGTAATACTCACATTAAAGGGACCCAGAAGGAGAAGAGAGAGAAAGGGGAAGAAAATTTATTTGAAGAAATAATGGCTGAGAACTTCTTAACCTAGAGAAGGAAACAGACATGGAGGTACAGAAAGCCCAGAATTCCGAATAAGATGAGCCCAAAGAGGTCCACACCAAGATGCACTAATTAAAATGCCAAAAGTCAAAGATGAGGAGAGAATCTTAAAAGCAGTAAGAGAAAAACAACTCATTACATACAAGGGAACCCCCATAAGGCCATCAGCAGATTTCTCAGCAGAACCTTTGCAGGCCAGAAAGGGGTGGCATGACATATTCAAAGTGCTAGCAGAAAAAACTTCCAGTCAGAATCCTCTACTCAGCAAGTTATTATTATAATTTTTAAATAATTTTTAAATGTTTATTTTTGAGAGACAGAGATAGAGGGGCAGAGAGAGGGGGAGACACAGAATCCGACGCAGGATCCAGGCTCTGAGCTGTCAGCACAGAGCCTGGCATGGGGCTTGAACTCATGAGCCCTGAGATCATGACCTGAGCCAAAGTCGGACACTTAACCAACTGAGCCACCCAGGCGCCCCTCAGCAAGGTTATTATACAGAATTGAGAGACAGGTAGAGTTCCAGACAAAATCTAAACAAGTTCATCACTACTAAACTTGCCTTACAATAAATGTTAAGGGACTTCTTTAAGCTGAAAATAAATGGCACTAATTAATAAAAAGAAAGTATATGAAAGTGAAAATCTTACTGGAATAAGTGAATATAGAGTAAAGGTAGGGGATTAATCACTTTAAAGCTACTACGAAGGCTAAAAGGCAAAAGTAGTAAAATTAACTAAAATTACAAGAATTTGTTAAGGAATACATTTAAAAAAGATGTAAAGTGTGACATTGAAAGCAAGACTGAGGGAACTAAAACTGTAGAGTTTGGGAATGTGTTCAAATTTAAATTGCTATTAACTTAAAATAGACTGCTATATACATAGGATAATATATGTGTATCTCATTTTAACCACAAAACAAAAACTTACAGTAGATACACAGAAGAAAATGAGAAAGGACAAAAAGAACAAAAAACTATAAAAACAGCCAGAAAACCATTGACAACATATCAGTAAGTACATACCTATCAATAATTACTTCAAATGTAAATGGACTAAATTCTGCAGTCCAAAGACAGAGTGGCTGAAGGGGTTTAACAAAAAGGGACTCATTTATTTATACACTTCCTACAAGAGACTCACTTCAGCAGTAAGAACACAGACAAACTGAAAGTGAAGGAATGGAAAAAGATACTCCAAGGAAACAGAAACAGAAAGAAAGCTGTTGTAGCTATTGTCATATCAGACCAAATAGACTTTAAAACAAAGACCGTAGTAGAAGACAAAGAGGAATACTACATAATGACAAAGGTGTCAATCCAACCAGAAGATAGAGCACTTATAAAAATATATGCACTCAACACAGAATCACCAAAATGTATAAAGCAAATATTAACAGACTTAAAGGGAGAAATTGACAAAAATACAATAATAGGAGGGGACATTAGCACTCCATTTACATCAATGGGTCGATCATTCAGACAGAAAATCAATAAGAAAACTTTGCATTTGAATTATACCTTATAAAATGGACTTAAACATACACAGAACAGTCCATCCAACAGCAGCAGAACACACATTCTGCTCAAGTGCACATGGAACATTCGCCAGGATAGATCACGTGATAGGCCACAAACAAGTCTTGATAAATTCAAGAAGATTGAAATGATATCAAGCATATTTTCTGATTACAATGGAATGAAATCAGAAATCAATTACAAGATGAAAACAGGAAAAACTACAAATATGTGGAGACTAACCGAAATGTTACCGAAAAGCTAGAATAAATTAGTAGAGAAATAAAAAAAATACTCAGAGACAAATGAAAGCAGAAATATATGAAAATCTATGGGATGCACTAAAGAGGTTCTCAGATAGAAGTTCATAGCAGTGTAGCCCAATCTCAAGAAACAAGAGAAATCTCGATTTAACTTCACACCTAAAGGAACGAGGGGGAAAAAAAGAAGAAATGAAGCCCAAAGTTATTGGAGGTAAAAATAATATCAGAGCAGAAATAGATGAAATAGAAACTAAAAAGACAATAGAAAATACCGCTGAAACTAGGAGCTGGTTCTTTGAAAACATAAACAAAATTGGCAAATCTTTAGCTAGGCTTACCATCAACAAAAGAGAGGGGGCTGAACTAAATAAAATCAGAAATGTTCTTATTTTGTTTTGGTAAATACTCAACAATGGGATTACTGGATTGTATGGTCCTTTTATTTTTAATATTTTGAGGAATCTCCATACTGCTTTCCATAGGGGCTACACCAATCTACGTTTCTACCAACAGTGCATGAGAGTTCCTTTTCCCCACATTCTCTCTCTAACACTCGTTATGTCTTGTTTTTTTTGATACTAACCATTCTGACTGGTGTGAGGTGGTATTTCATTGTGGTTTGAAATGAAAGAGAGGAAGTGACACCGCGGAAATACAAAGGTTCATGAGGCTACTATGAACAATTATATGCCAACAAATTGGACAACCTAGAAGAAGTGGATAAACTCATAGAAACTTATACTGCCAAGACTGAATCATGAAAAGCTAGACAGTCTGAACAGAACAGTCACTAGTAAGGAGATTGAATCAGTCATTAAAAACCTCCCAACAGGGGTGCCTGGGTGGCTCAGTCGGTTGAGCGTCCGACTTCAGCTCAGGTCACGATCTGGCGGTCCGTGAGTTCGAGCCCCGCGTCAGGCTCTGGGCTGATGGCTCGGAGCCTGGAGCCTGCTTCCGGTTCTGTGTTTCCCTCTCTCTCTGCCCCTCCCCCGTTCATGTTGTGTCTCTCTCTGTCTCAAAAATAAATAAACGTTAAAAAAAAAATTAAAAAAAAAAAACAAAACCTCCCAACAAACAAAAGTCCTAGACCAGCATGGCTTTGTTGGTGAATTCTACCAAACGCTCAAAGAATTAATACCTATCCTTCTCCGTCTCTTTCAAAAAATTTGAGTAGGAGAGAATGCGTCCAAGCTCATGACATCAAATACCAGCATTACCTTGATACCAAAGACAGACAGGGATACTGCACACAAAAAAAGGAAAGACAAGACAAGAAAATTACATGTCAGTATCCCTACTGAACATGGATGCAAAAATCCTCAGCCCAATATTAGCAAACTGTAATTCAACAACATATTAAAAGAATCGTATACCATGATCAAGTGGGATGTATTCCAGGGACGCACAGATGGGTCAGCATCTGTGAGTCGATCAGTGTGATACAGCCTATCAACAAAATAAAGAATGAAGATCATATGATCACCTCCGCAGATGCAGAAAAAGCATTTGACAAAATTCAGTACCCATGTATGATAAAAACTCTCAACAAAGTGGGTATAGAGAAACGTACCTCAACATAATATAGGGCATATATAACAAGCCTGTAGCTAATATCGTACTCAATGTCGAAAAGCTGAAAGCTTTTCCTCCATGATCAGGAACAAGACAAGGGTATCCCCTCTTGCCACTTCTGTTCAACATAGCAGTGGAAGTCCTAGCCACAGCAATTAGGCAAGAAAAAAAATAAAATAAAAGGCCTCCAAATGAGAAAGGAAGAAGTAAAACTGCCACTATTTGCAGATCACATGATACTACATATAGAAAACCCTAAAGACTCCACACAAAAAACTGTTGGAACTCATAAACAAATTCAGGAAGGTTGTAGGATACAAATCAATACACAAAAATCTGTTGCATTTTTATACATTAACAACGGACTATCAGAAAGAGAAATTAAGATAACAATCCCATTTACAATTAAGTCGAAAAGAATAAAATACCTAGGAATAAATTTAGACAATGAGGTGAAAAGCCTGTACACTGAAAACTTTAAGAGACTGAAGAAAGAAATGGAAGAAGACACAAATAAATGGAAATATATTCCATGTTCATGGATTGGAAGAATTAATATTGTTACAATGTCCATTCTGCCCAAAGCAATCTACACCCTTAATGTAGCCCCTATCAAAATTCCAATGACATGTTTCACAGGACTAGAGTAAATAATTCTAAAATGTGTATGGAACCATGAAAGACCCCAAATACCCCAAAAAATCTTGAACAAAGTCAGAGGTGTCACACTCCCTGATTTCAAACTATGTTACAGGCTATAGTAATCAAAACAGTATGGTATTGGCATAAAAACAGACACACAGATTAATAGAACACAGTAAATAGCCCAGAAAGAAACCCATGCATCCATGGTCAATTATTTTATGACAAAAGAGGCAAGGATATACAATGGGAAAAGGATGGTCTTTTCAACAAATGGTGTTGGGAAAATTGGACAGCAGCACACAAAAGAATGAAACTGGACCACTTTCTTCCACCATATAAAAACATTACCTCAAAATGGATTAAAGACTTGAACGTAAGACCTGGAGCCTTTAATACTGGAAGAAAACATAGGCAACAAGCTCATTGACATAGGTCTTCATGATGTTTCTTTTGGATCTGACTCCAAAGTCAAGGAAAACAAAACCAAATATAAACACACTGAACTACATCAAACTAATAGGCACCGTGAAGGAAATCATCAACAAATGAATGGGTGAAGATATTTTAATAACCAACAAAACCCTCTGACAATCCGACTAAAAAAGGGGCAGAACGTCCGAATGGACGTTTCTCCAAATAAGGCACGCAGACACATGAAAAGATGTTCAACATCACTAATTTTCAGAGAAATGCAAATGAAAACCACAATGAGATATCACCTCACACCTGTCAGAATGGCTATCAAAAAGACAAGAAATAACAAGTGTTGGAGAGGTTTTAGGGAAACGGGAACCCCTTTTACACTATTGATGGGAATATAAATTGGTGCGCCCACTATGGAGTATGAAGTTTCCTCAAAAAATTAAAAATAGAACTGCCATATGACTAGCAATTCCCCTACTGGACGTCTATCTGAAAAAAACAAAAACATTAATTTGGAAAGGCATACACACCTCTATGTTCACTGCAGCATTATTTACAATAGTCAAGATACGGAAACAATCTAAGCGTCCATTGATGGATAAAGAAGATGTGGTCTATATATCCAATGGAATATTTCCTAACCATAAAAACAATGAGATCTTACTATCTGCAACAACATGGACGGAGTTTGCTGCCGTTATGCTGAGTGAAGTAAATCAGACAGAGACAAATAGTGCATGGTTTCACTTATGTGTGTAATCTACAAAAACGAAACAATCAAACAAAACAAAACAACCCCCCCAACTCCCCACCTCGTAAATACAAACAGATTGGTGGCTGCGAGGGGAAGGGGGTGGGAGGGGTGAGATGGGTGAAGGGGATCAAAAAGCACAAACTTCCACCTATAAAATAAATAAGCCATGGGCATGTCATGTACAGTAGGGGGAATACAGTTAATAACATTGTATTAACTTTTTATGGTGACAGACGGTCATGAGACTTATTGCAGTGTTACTTCACAATGTGTACCAATGTCACGTCACTCTGCCATATACCTGAAACTAATGTTTCAGTTATGTGACAATAAAAAAGTAACTTGGGAACAGAATTTACAATACAATGTCTTGATTGTATACATTAACACGTTCTGAAATTTATAGTTTACACTGAAACAGAGACTCTGGGGACATTAAAGAAACTAACTCGAGTTAGTAGGTGAGAAACTAAAAGGGAAAACAAGGGTGAGACATAAAACAGAACCAGGAATGAGTTTAATAAAAAGAATGCATACCTCAGAGTCCTTGCTGGCTATGCGTGGACCATAGCTCTGACTTTAAGCCTTCGAAATATTTTTTCGAAGAAGGAAAGTCTAAATTTGATCAGCTGCATCGGTGGTTCTCAACTCTGGCTCTGCATTAGAATCACCTGGGGAGACCTAACATGTTGATTCCCAGGCCCAAATTAGGCAGAATATATCAAAAATTTTCTTAGCGGGGGCTTGGATCCAAATATCACTATTTACAAAAACCTTCCCGGGTAGTTCTAATGTGTAATCAGGATTGAAAGTCACTGAGATATTTGAAATGCCCACCATCACCTACTTGCAATAAAACAAGACAAACAAACAAAATCTGCTTCCGGAAAAAAAGGTCACTATTCCTGATCGTGAGACCAGGGAGAGGTATCTATCCAATCTACGCTTAAGAGAACACTGAGTAATGAAAACAAACAGACTAAAACAAAAGAAGAAAAAAAAAACCCCAGAAAGTCCAGTGTCTTTACAAAAATACATACAAAGTTCAATAAATATGTTTTTCTCCGCTCAGCTTTTAATGGATGTTGGGTGGTTGCTATTCCAAATTACCAATTAAATAGATCTTTAAATGACAATTTAGGGTTGGCCTTGTGTTGTGAAATTTGGCAGCCAAAAAGACATGTGCCCAAGAAGGCCATCATCAGGACCTTGCCTTAATTGCTATGTTTTTTCCCTTGGGTGGTGATGGATTTGCTCTGGGCCACCCACATTCAGATCCTGCTATGGCTAATGATACATATTTGTAAGCCAGCTCACCCTGGGCTATGCTTTCAGCCTGTGAATCAAAGAAAAACTGACTGCACCTAATAGTTAAAAGCATGGGTTCTGAAGTCAGACAAACCTGGGCTCGAATCGCGGCTCCTCCCTTAGTACCCGTTGACCTTGGGCAAGTGGGTTAACTTCTCTGACCCTCCTTTTCCTGATAATAATACTAACTACCCCAGGTTGTTGTAAGGACCAAATGGGGTAATGTGTACCACTTTCCTGTCATACAACGTGTGCTCAATCAATAGCAACGTAAGAAAATGGTTTATCGGTTAAGCAAAAAAAATTCAAATCTATGTTAGCCTATTTTAACTAGGTGAGCTAACCACGTGGCTAGGTGGGCGTTGTGGCCAAAGTCCTTCTAGTGTCTTAGAGTGGAAACTTTTCTGATGGTGTCTATCCCAATGCTGTATCTTTAAGTCAGCAACGCTCATCAAGTATCCCCATTTTAAAAGAGGTTTTATTTCTTTACAATAATGGCCAGATTTTTTTTTTTTTTTTTTCCGATTCACTCGTGAACTTCTATCTTATTTCAGTCTTTTCCTGGCTGCTGATCCTTGGCATTTTCCCGCGTTCTCAGTGCTTGGACTTACCAATCTTGCCTGCCTCTGACTCAGGCTCAGAGCTCTTGAAGAAGTCTGACTCATACTCACTCTACGGTTCCTTCTACTCCTGGGTGTCACCAAGATAACCCTGATCTGACTCCAGCCTTTTGTAACTGAAACTTCAGCACCATTCCTCTAAGCAGGCCTGCTGTGGATGGTTCACACGATCTTCTTTCAACGGAGGGTTGAACCTGACGCGAGGAGGGCGCCTGGGTGGCTCAGTCGTTAAGCCTCCGACTTCCGCTCGGGTCGTGATCTCACAGTTTTCGAGTTCGAGTCCTACATTGGGTGAACTTGAGCCTGGCTCGGGGTGAACTTGAGCCCCACTTCAGGTAGAACATGAGCCCTGCTTCTCTCTCGCCCTCTCTCCGTCTGCCCCTCGCTCACTTGCACCCTCTCCCTCACACAAAACAAACAAAAAACTGAAGCAAGGAGAATAGCTGGGAATATGTGAAAATACCAATCGTAAACGTGTTACAAAATGGAAAAGTACCCCCTCTTATTGTTTCGGTGGGTATGTTTTCTCATAGCATGTGATGTAGGCTGCTCTGATGGTAATTCATTTGGACGGAACTTCAAAGAAATCAGTGCTGCCAAGTCATTTGTTGATCTAAAATAAAGTTTTTATAAGAGCCTCGTATTTGCCTAAGGAGGGAAACACTTTTTTGTTTCTAACCGATTACGGAAAGAGATTGCATTTTAATAGCCAGAGTTATCTCCGCCTGTTTAATATGAAACCACGGACCAAGCGTTTGACCAAGGGAAAACAATTTCTTCCCTCCTCTCGTTTTCTTCCTCAAACGTTTGCCACGCTGCCGTTTCAAACTGGGTTAGGGGCACCAGTTACTAAGCTTCTGCTATATGTTAGCTACTGCCTGGGGCGCTTGGTGTCCCACACTAGAAATCGTTAGAACAATTTTATTGGAGACGGAGTATTGCCTCCCAGTTTTGGAGGAAACGGTGTGGCTCAGAGAGGTCATGTACATTTCCCTTGGCAACACGCACAGGAAGGGGCTCAAGTCTCCATGAGGACACGTGACTATGCTTGCTGTCATTACACTGCCCAGCCTCTCAGTGCATTAAGAATCTTCTCAGACCAAACAGGGGACTTTGCACCACCAGAGTAGTCACAGCTTCTATCTCAAGTGAGAGGCATGTGTATTTCTGGTGGCGGTGAGTGTCTGACAAAATCTAATTAAACTATTTCTAATTAAAATTTTTTTTTGTTTTTTTGTTTTTTTGGCCTCATTTCAGAGTGCTTATGGAAATTTAAATGGGCTTCCTAAACACGAAGGGCCTAGCTTAAGACTTTCTACACTAGGGCGCCTGGGTGACTCAGTCGGTTAAGCATCCGACTTCAGCTCAGGTCATGATCTCGCGGTTCGTGAGTTCCAGCCCCGCTGACGGCTCAGAGCCTGGAGCCTGCTTTGGATTCTGTGTCTCCCTCCCTCTCCCTCCGCCCCTCCCCTGCTTGCACTCTGTCTGTCTCTCTCAAAACTAAATAAAACATTTAAAAACATGAAAAAAAAAAAAAGACTTTCTACACTAATTCTCAAATTAGCCTCAGAGAGGCCAACCTATAATATAGCTGGCAGGAATGAGTGGCTCTTTGAGACCTGTTTAGCAAATGTGAAAATGCCTAGTTACTGCCCGAATGTTCTTCCATTTGTTGGCGTCTCTACCCAGATGCAGTCTTGGTTAGGGAGCTTTAGGCGCATATCGAAACAATAAGTCAGCCCATAAATCCGAGAATACAGCACGTCTCAGTGTGTAAGCCACATAAGTCAGTCTTATGTGCACTTTTCCAGAAGCATATCCACCATGAGCTGTAATGGTACTTATGCCAAATCAGATTAGAGAAACAGAGAGTGATTGGCTCTCATTATACATTCAAACTTCATTATTGAAAATTCCCGTTGGATAGAGAAAAGATGCTGAAATCTTGCCAAGAACAGGTTTCCATTTTTAATCCAGGAAAAGGGAAGCACTGCTTCTACGAAGCTAAACCCCCAAACTCAAGATATGCCTTTAAGAGGTTTTTATTTTTTTTTTAATTTTTTTTTAACGTTTATTTATTTTTGAGACAGAGAGAGACAGAGCATGAACAGGGGAGGGGCAGAGAGAGAGGGAGGCACAGAATCTGAAACAGGCTCCAGGCTCTGAGCAGTCAGCACAGAGCCCGACGCGGGGCTCGAACTCACGGACCGTGAGATCATGACCTGAGCCGAAGTCGGACGCTTAACCGACCGAGCCACCCAGGCGCCCCAAGAGGTTTTTAAAAAGACATATAAAACTCATCGTGAAATGCCATGAGTTTTAAGAGGGCAAATAAAAAAATTCTCACCAAAAAAAAAAAAAAAAAATTCTCATCTAATGTTCCTAGTAAAGGCATTTTATTATAATGTCAGAAATTCAATTCCACTAGGGATTTTATCTCTGGAAAGAAAATTGCAAACCAAACACAATTAGTGCCAAATACTACTTGTGACTCCGTACGTTTAATAATAATAATAATAATAATAAAACCCCAAGGATAAACATGCTGAATGGCTGCTATCTTATTCTCAGGTGATGTTTTCTCTGTTTCCAGAGATATTGGATATAACTCTCATCTGACCAAGCTGGTTGGGTGTTTTAGAGCAGAGGTAATACACGGGTGTTAGAAACCACTGTGGAACATTAACTCTAATCACTTATTGCTAAATCTGGTTAAATCTGTGAAGTTTGGGAGTGTTTTTTTTTTTTTCTCTTTGGAATTAAGTTTTTGGAAAACCAAGGCGGGGAGTAGGATGGGGTATGTGGACCTATCTTTCTTTCTTTTAACTGCAGTATAATTGACATAGAACATTGCATTAACCTCAGGCGTACCACATACTGATTCCATATTCGTATGTTGCAAAAGGATTACCCCAAGTCCGGTTAATGTCCGTCACCATATGTGGTTGCATTTTTTTCCCCCTTTTTTTCCTGTGTGATAAAGACTTTGAAGATGGACTCTCTCAGCAACTTTCAAATATTCAGTACAGTGTTTGTAACTGTCCTCACCATGCTGTATGTTACATCTTTATGACTTACTTGTTTTATGACTGGACACTTGCACCTTTTGACTTATTTCACCCGCTTCACCCCCCTTTCCCCTTCTGGCAACTACTAGCCTGTTCTCTGTATCGATGAGCTTGCTTTTTTGTTTGCTTTACTCTCCCCATCCCGCATATACATGAGATCGTATAGGCAATGATTTTCTTAAGAACTTAATTTCCTAATTTACAGCAGGTTCAAAACTGCTCCTGTAAGAACATCCTTTCCCTCACTTGTATTTTTTTGCTGTCGTGCTGAAAACACGTAACCCAAAATTTACCATCTTAACCATTTTTTTAAAAATCTTTTTAACATTTATTTATTATTGAGAGACAGAGAGACACAGAGCATGAGCAGGGGAGGGGCAGACAGAGAGGGAGACACAGAATCCGAAGCAGGCTCCAGGCTCCGAGTTGTCAGCACAGAGACCGACGCGGGGCTCGAACTCACAAACCGCGAGATCATGACCTGAGCCGAAGTCGGATGCCCAACCGACTGAGCCACCCAGGCGCCCCATGACAGGATTTCTTCCTTTTTGTAAGGCTGAATACTGTTCCACAGTGTATACATATACTACGTTTTCTTTATCCATTCCTCTGTTGATGGACATTTGGTTTACTTCTACTTTTCTTCTACTATGAATAATGATGTGATGAAAAGACCATGTTTTCAGTTTTGTTTTTTTTTTAAAAAAGTTTGTTTATTTATTTATTTTGAGAGAGAGAGAGAGCAGGGGAGGGACAGAGACGGGGAGAGAGAATCCCAAGCAGGTTCCGTGCTGTCAGCCTAGAGCCCAATGTGGGGCTCAATCCCGCAAACTGTGGGATCATGACCTGAGCGGAGATCAAGAGTTGGATGCTTAACCGACTGAGCCACCCAGGTGCCCCTTCAATTCTTTTTTGCTACGTATCTAGAAACGGGATCTCTGGATCATATGATAGTTCTATTTCTAATTGTTAAATGAACTTCCGTACGATTTTCCATAGCAGCTGCACCAATGTACAATGCATCCAACAGGGTGTAAGAGTTCTCAACATCCTTGCCAACACTTGTTATTTTCATTTCTAAAAAAAAAAAAAAAAGTAGCTGGGGCACCTGGGTGGCTCAGTTGGTTAAGCGTCTGCTTCAGATTCTGTGTCTCCCTCTCACTCTGCCCCTCCCCCACTCATGCTCTCTCTGTCTCACTTTGTCTCTTAAAAATAAATAAATGTTAAAAAAATTTAAAAAAATTAAAAAAAAAATAGTAGCTATCTTAGTGGGTTTAAGATGATATCTCATTGTGGTTTAATTTACACTCCCCTGATGATGAATGATGGTGAGCTCTTTTCATATGCTTGTTGTACATTTGTATGTTTTCTTTGGAGAAATGTCTATTTAAGTCATTTGTCCATTTAAAATTTTTTTAATGTGTGTTCATTTTTGAGAGAGAGTGAGAGAGCAGGAGAGGGGAAGAGAGAGAGGGAGACCAAGGATCCCAAGCAGGCTCTGTGCTGACAGCAGAGAGCCCGACGCGGGGCTCGAACTCACGAACCGCGAGATCATGACCTGAGCCGAAGCCGGACACTTAACTGATTGAGCCACCCAGGCGCCCCCATTTGTCCGTTTTTAAACTGGATTTCATGGTTGCTGTTGTTGGGTTGTAGGTGTTCTTTATATGTTCTGGATATCAGCTCCTCATCAGATACATAGTTTGCAAATATTTTGTCCCGTTCTGTAAGTCTCCTTTTTACTCTGTTAATCGTCTCTTTTGCTGCGCCCCGTCACTTGTATCTTGATATACTTTCTTGAGTAGATGAGAAGTACGTGAGAAAGGGATGAACTAACAGTTAGGGAACTGGGTATTGCCCATGAGATCTATTGCTCATTTGTCAAGTGCATTCTGGTAGAAAGAGGATTGAGATCTGCTGATTTAGAGCAGGAGGACATAGGAGTTGCCACTATGTGCCCCCCCACAGACCTTCTATTTTCCTAGTCTGCCACTGATTTTAAGAACTGTAAGATAATTTTCACTCTTTCCTATGGCTCCTGATGATATTCATTCATTCATTCATTTATACACCCAAGAGATATTAATGAAGCATCTTTTAACGTTAGAGGCACTGTTCAAGGTGCTTGAGATTTAACAGTGAACAAACAGACAGGAATTCTTGCCCCGATAGACCTTACGTTCTAGCAGTTAGAGAGAGTCAACAAGTGACAACAGAAAGTACGATAAAGAAAAATAAAGCAGCACAAGGGACAGAGAGTACCCTTTTGGAGAGTTGCTATTTAGGTAGATAGCTTGACGAGGCCTCTCTGATAACCTAGCTTTTATCAGAGTGAGAGCAACAACAGAGGAGGAGGGGTTAGCTGAGTGATCCTAATGGCCTTGTAGCACCTAACTGGAAATCTGTGCTTCTGTCACCTTGGCAGGGATGGGACGACAATAAGGACCCCAAAACTTGAGCCTTCTGGTTCTGGCTGTGTCTGCACTGGCCGGTGTTGGAGATCCCTCTTTTGGTTCCTTTTCCTAGACCTCTTCCAGATTAATCCTCCTTCTGCTAACCCGTTCTTTCGCAGTATATGTCAGAACCATTGTTTGAAGCTGGCAGATGGCTGCTCATCCAGGAAGACAGTCTTCGAGGGAGAACAAAAGCAGCTCATGTATCTCCATTCGCAAGCGAACAGATATCTGAGACTTAGCCCTCTCTCCTTCCCCACACCCCGTAGAAGAAACATGTTGCCCCTGGTGACCAATTCACGTTTTCAAAGGTTTTTATATTCTTTGCCTAAGAAAGAGGAGAATTACGGTATTATTATTATTTATTCAAAACTTTTAGATGTTTTCATTTTTTATTTTTGAGAGAGAGAGACAGAGCGTGAGCAGGGGAGGGGCAGAGAGAGAGAGAGAGAGAGACAGAATCGGAAGCAGGCTCCAGGCTCCGAGCTGTCAGAGAATTAGAATATTATTTGTCTCAAGACTCTTACTGGAAACAGCGCTATGAAGTGACTTCCTCAAATTTTCTGTGGGGTTTTTTTTTTTAAACTCCTGCTGATTCCCTGCTACATTTCCCACTGATTCTGTTGTCAATGTTGGGATTTGCTGGACTGATTGCTGTTCTCCTTTGACTTCTCCGGAAGCTAGTTTCCTGCTCTTCTAGTGACAACGTATTTCTGGATCCATTCTTGTCTGTGCCGTGTTGCAACTATCTATTCCTTGATTTTTTGATTCTCATCTGCTTCCAGGTCCTCTTAACCCTTTCTCATCTCAAGGCCTCCTTATATCCCATTCGTTCATGGATTTACCTGAGGTTGCCATGGATTTGGTGGGAACATATAATAACTGTCTGCCTTATGCTATAGGAGAGGAAAACTTTTCCCTTTCCCCCTTCTAGGTGCTAACCTACCTAATAACTAAATTGACATAAAACTGATCAACAGGAGAAAAACAAATTTGCTTTTGTATGTACAGGAGCCCTAAGATACGAGGCTCAGAAAAGTGACCACAGCAATCACCTTTTATATCTTTTAGACAAAGAAATGATAAACGTGTGAAGAATTGATAAGATAAATAAGTGTTGGCTTGTTGTAGTAAATTAGTGAGGAATTAACAAGGTTTGTTTATACAGCCTTTTTTGCCTTGAATTCCTTATCTCTGGTGATAAGGATGCCTTGTACCCTCCTGGTACAGGGAGGATACATTCACAAGGGAGATCTGTTTCTTGTTTTCAGGAGGACAGAGGGGAATCAGAATATCTCTCTTGTACTGGGTGTTTCTCAAGTAACTGTAATTCAAAATAATCGATATGCCAAAGTGTTGTGTTTTGGGGTGGCATCTTCCAGTGTCCCTCGGTCCAGCTTTTGAAACTTCCCAAAGAAGTTTCACTATCCAGAAATTGAGTTGGTAGATTGTTCCATATTATTGAGCTGGTCTCTTGTTCCATTTGGTCTCATTTTAGGATGCGGTAATGCAGGTGGGATCCCCAAGTGAGGCCTGTAGTGTGCAAACAATCAGGCATTTAATAAGAGGCATTTCTATGGAAACAAAAGAAAAACAATGGTTAATGATGGGAGCAGACTATAATTCTAGTTTCTGAGTTCCGAAGGCAGCCGGTCGAGGAGATTTCTACTAGGTGGCCGGCTAGAAGCATTTTTAAATGGACTGAGGGCAGGAAGTGGCAATCTGACAGGTTTTCCTGGTTTGAGGTGTGAATTTCCCAGGTGATCTTCCTGAGTGGCTACATAGCAACAGGCATGAAGATTGTCCACATATGGACTATTGTGTTGGTTTCTCTCAAATATATATCACGTTGTCACATTTTAGCTTGCATGGCTTCTGGAAAGGGGCAGTTTTAATTCCCGACGATTCCAAATCAGAAAAGTGGGAGAACATTGGAGACGTTAGTCTGGGGAGTTACAGCGAAATATCAGAAGAACTAAAAGAACTCAGGATCCAGTTAGTTTATGGTAGAAGACAAAACCAAATCGTTCCCCACTTCTATCAACTATAACCACAGCAAGACTAATTCGTTTGCAAATTCAGTATAGTTTTAATAAGCTTGGTCTGGTTATTATAGCGATTGACTATGCAGTCTCTTTTAAACCTGCTCTGTGGGAACTTTTCATAAAGAATCTCAGATTGAGCTCTTAAAGTGTCTTGAAGGTTAGGAAGCCAAGCCAAGGACTCACCCTCACACTTCAACCGCAATTCCTATAAATCTGGGTCAGTTCCTGTCTTCTTGAGACCCCTAAAGTATCCTCAGGTTCCCGTGGCTGCTGGGAAGTGACCTTCCTTACTCACCTGGGAAACTTATCAGTAAGGTACTAGGCTGATTTTTCCAAGGGGCTTTATTGGACCCATAAAGTCAACCTTAGTTCCTTAAAGCTGAGTTTAGGTACATCTCTCTCAAATATGACATTCCAGTCAAAGCTTTAGTAAGATAACCAATGTTTCCAATTGTGCTCGTTATGAGAACAGAATCTCACTGAATTTATGCAAACAACTACATTGCCATAAGAATAAGAATGCTCACTAAGAGTTTCCAAATTCTGGAGGCATGAGGTAGGGAAAGAATTGCTTCAATAGGGAAAAAATGAATTGTTTCAATTCTTCTTACAAAGGTATAATTTACCAAATTGTTGTAAATTATAGACAGTTGAAGAGAAAAGAGAAAACTTTTTCCTTAATCTGGAAAAGCACACATTTTTAAAAAGCAATGTTTCAAACCTAAGTTCATAAAAATCATAATCCTCCTCCTTAGTTCATTCAGTCCCATGTAATTAATATTTGTTCTGCTTGAATCTAATTTTTCCATTAGTTCGGGAAATTCTTACCCAGTTCAGTTTGATGACCTTCAAGTTATCAGAAACCTGGATTCTAGAGTACTTCTCAGAGTCCTTTCCAATAATCTCTCTGAAAATAAAGCAGTTTTGTGGGGGTCACTTTTGCGAAAGCAACAAAATAAAACAAAAACCGTCTGTAAATGACAAGTGTGACTGAGAAGAAAATTTAATTATTTCTGTGACACACATTTCAAGATAATAAGTAGAATTACAAATGATAACATTATACCTGCACATCCGATTTCTAAGAATTTCATTCAGTTTCTGGAACATTTACGACACACACCTCTACAAATGCAACATAAAGAAGGCTTAATATTACTTCTTACTTGGCAAGGCTTCCCATGTAATTTAACATATCAAATATGCCTACTTAGTTCAATGTCCTTTTTTATAAAGGGAGAGAACAAATCTTTTGAGATGGTCCAAGGACCCTCTGAAAAACCCCAAAGTTAGAATTTGATTGTAAGAAGTTTGTCAAAAATATCAAAAAGGTTTTTAAGACACTTTATTAGCATCAGAGGTCACTGTGAAATAATCCTCATTTGTTTAACAAAGACTTTGCAGGAAATACAGAAAGTTACACAATTGTAAAAGACTTTATCTCTTTTAATAAAAAAAACAAAAACCCTTCTTTCCTTAGTAATCAAAGAGCTAACAAAGACAACATGAAGCACAGGAAATTATTTTGATAAAATACAGAATCTTTGTTTCTAGGTAGATTATTTAAAAGGTAAAAAAAGTCTTTTGCAATCTCTTATCAGGAGCAGATCAATAAATAGTCCAAAAAAAACCTTTGTCCTTTAATCAAAAGAAGAAAATTAAGTTTCAGTTTTACATGAGTACACTATTGATATTAAAGCTTATTATTTAAAAAAATTTTTAACTTATTTTTAAAACTGTTATGAAAAGTTCACTTTTAGCCAGCTTGATTACACAAGGTAAAATTCCCTCTTTCTCTCTCCCCCAATTTCTGTGTCCATAGTTTGTCCTTTATTTTCTTTTTTTCCATTCTGAAATAACCAGCTTCATTTCAGGAAAAAATTTACTTTCTTTTCTCTTAACAAAAATGCATCTCCATACCTCATACCATTTCTTTGCCAAAATTACATCCTACTTTATTTGTATTCAGGATTGTTTCCCTTATTTCTAGTAGTTTTCATTAACTATATTAGCATTTTTATCCCTTAGCAAACTTAATTTCTGGCAAAAACTAATTGTGAACTGTCTCTTATACCAACATTCTCTAGACTGGCCAAGTTATTAATATATTTCATAATTTCTAGAAGCTTACGCTTTCTCACAGTATGATTTTTTTAAATGCAGCACCAGATATGTTTACTGTCATATCTGATTCAAATATCTTTAGTTTCTCTGTCAGAAGAAGCCAAAATTGGATATGTTCAATAATCAATGTTTCTATATTTTATCTTATTTGAAAATGACCTAGAAATTTAATGAATTCCCATCATTTAACTTAACTTAGCAAAACTCTAAGGATGTATGTCACCAAAGAGATTTTGGAAACTAAGTAAACACATCACAAAGCAATCATTGCTAAAAAGCTCACCTAAGACTCTATCCTACTTCTGTCTCTTTTATTCACTTGTTCTTAACAATTATACTTAGGTCACACATGAACATTTAATGAAACATTAAAGCAGTTGGTCATTATTTTGTTACCTTTCCAGCTGACAAATTTTGTGACAGAGATAACATGACCTTATTTGACTTAATGCTGGTAACTCTAAATACATACTGTATTCATGAAAACCAACAAACTTAAACTAGATTTTATTTACTGAAAATTATTCTAGATCACAGAAATTTTAAAAAAAGCATTGGGTTAGTTTCTCTTGTATCTGTGAGATTTAGAAATACTTTTTTTTTAAAGTTTATTTGTTTTGAGAGAGGGAGAGAGAGGGAGAGTGGGGTAGGGCCAGAGAGAGAGGGAGACAGAATCCCAAGCAGGCTCTGTATGGTCAGTACATAGCGTGATGTGGGGCTCGAACTCATGAACCACGAGATCATGACCTGAGCCAAATTGGATGCTTAACTGACTGAGCTACCCAGGCGCCCCAAGAAATACTTGATTCAATAAGCACTTATTTGTCTTTAAGCTAATTACATAGAGCTCTTTACAAATTAATTTTGGTAATACCATCTGGAGGTAGAAAAATATTATATATATCCTGATACATTCGATATGAACGATCTGCATAAACAGACCCTCTAGGTTCCATTTGAAAACCATGAATCAGGTACAATATAAAACTTACTACTTTATAAATTATTGTCTCTGGCAGATGGAACAAGTTACAGTCACCTGCTCAAATGGTTAAAGATTTTTACTCATCTTTTTGGAAAAGACTTTTAAGACGTGTATTTGTCCTTAACAAATAACCTTGTGGACGCTTCAGACTAGATTTGGGCAAGAGAGCCTTTGTAGTAGTTTGTATTTTAATTTTTTTAACGTTTATTTATTCTTGAGAGACAGAGAGAGACAGCATGAGCAGGGGAGGGGCAGAGAGAGAGGGAGACACAGAATCCGAAGCAGGTTCCAGGCTCTGAGCTGTCAGCACAGAGCCCGACGCGGGGCTCGAACTCACGGACCGGGGAGACCATGACCTGAGCAGATGAAGTCATCGGAGGGGAGG
Organism: Panthera pardus; assembly: GCF_024362965.1. Classification (NCBI taxonomy): domain Eukaryota; kingdom Metazoa; phylum Chordata; class Mammalia; order Carnivora; family Felidae; genus Panthera; species Panthera pardus. Next base: position 32,443,835 of record NW_026526843.1, on the reverse strand, counting down.
GACGGAGGGACGTTTAAGAGACTGAGCCACCCGGGCGCCCTAGTGGTTTGCATTTTAAAAAGCCTCTTTCTCCTCTTCTTTCCTTCAGTTTCAGGTGACAGTGGGCAGTGTTTTAGTTTTCATTCCTGGGGTGTTTACATTTAAAGACATGGTAAGATTTACATCTTCAAGTTACGGAAAAAGAAGAAAAGTCTTTCCTTGGAGTTTTGGGGCATACCTGCCTACTATCAGAAGTTTAAGGCAATTACCGTGTACATTTTTCCATTTCTTAAGTGCAGAACAATATTGTGCTGCAAATGCCCTGAGTTTTACGACATCTGTAAAGGTCTGCAGGCAAATAAGAAAGGGGCTGAGTGGACTTTCAGTTGCTCTGGCAGTTATGTTCGTGTTTCTCTACAGTTTCAAGCTGCACATCAAGAGTTGGTGATTTGAACTCGTTTTTGTTTTTGTTTTTCTTGCACTCCTGTAAACCATCTTCAAAGCACTGGGTAGCTGGATCCATTATAATGCTGAGAGGCTTACGGGTCCACCCAAGCGCGTGATTTTGAATTTGCCTTTTATGTTGGGGAGAAAATGTGCTACTCAGGTAGAAATGAAAAGATTTGTTTTGCGGGAGAGGTACAGAGCAAGCGGGGGAGGGGCAGAGAGAGAGGGAGAGAGAAAGAATCCCAAGCAGGCTCCCCACTGCCAGAGCAGAGCCCGTAGTGGGGTTTGAGCACGTGAACCATGAGATCATGACCTGAGCCGAAATCAAGAGTCAAACGCTTAACTGACTGAGCCACTCAGGCACCCCTTGTTTTTTAATTTTTTTTTCTAGGGAGATATCTGCCTTATTCGTTAACTACAGTATACTCATGGGTTGGGAAGAATGTCACTCAGCAGTCAGCTAAAGTCCCCGTAAGTTGGGATGTGAGTGGCCGCCGATCTTTCTAATTTCTCTCTAAATGTGGTAGGATCTTCCCCATGTGGAGATCAAAGGCTTTTATAACTGCAAAGACCTGTTGGTGTCCAGGGACCATGAATGCTCTGCGGTGGCCGGGAGGGGGGGGGGGTTCCGAGATTCATCCCTAAAGGACATTGCATTGGAAGACCCGAAGTTGGCAAAGCGTTACAGTCAGTCCTGGGTGCTTCCGCTAAATTTAATCCCTGGCTTTCAGCATTTACGCGAGTAGCCAGTACCCTCTGGGCCTGGAGATCAGGCTGGAGTAAATCTTGTAGGAGTAAATTGAAGTGAACCTCCGCAAATCTTGGAGGGAGAGGGAAGCTAAAGCCGGCAGCTGGGTGTTCAAGGAAATTTTCTGGGGAAGGTCGAGGCGTTTGGGAGCCATGGGAATTTACGGAGGAAATGGGGCTGGATTTAAGGAGGGGGATCTATGTTTCACGTGGACTTTGACTTTTGTTCTGAGTCTATTTTCTATTCTTTTATACTATTAAGAGAGGACTTAAGGTCAATGAACCTAGAAGGAAAGAAGGGAAAAGTTTTTCTCTTTTACAGTTTTGGTGCCCAATGTGGGGCTCTCTGCTGGCTGGATATTGCTCATTTTGGGGGCTGCTGCAGCCGAGGGGTCCTGGGACTTCTAACAAGTGCTGGCAGAAGATAAAAATGCTTTTTTTTAAAAAAAACCCCATAATTTATTGTCAAGTTAGCTAACATACAGCGTATACAGTGTGCTCCTGGCTTTGGGAGTAGATTCCCACGATTCATCACTTACATACAACACCCAGTGCTCATCCCAACAAGTGCCCTCCCTCCTCAATGCCCATCACCCATTTCCCCCCTCCCCCCCTGCCAATCAACCCTCAGTTTGTTCTCTGTATTTAAGAGTCTCTTATGGTTTGCCTCCCTCTCTGTTTGAAACTATTTTTTCCCCATGGTCTTCTGTTAAGTTTCTCAAGTTCCACATATGAGTGAAAACATGGGATCTCTGTCCTACTCTGACTGACTTATTTCACTGAACACAATACCCTCCAGTTCCATCCACGTTGTGGCAAATGGCAGGATTTCGTTCTTTCTCATTGGCAAGTAGTATTCCATTGTATACATAAACCACACAGAAGATAAAAATTCTTAACCACGTCAGTCTCTCACGTCTCTACCTGCAGCGTCTGTTGGAAGCAGGAGTGGTGAGCATACTTTCTCCTTTTTGTAAATTTAGATTAGCCAGAGATGGGACCCGTGGGTGGCTCAGCCGGTTAGGCGTCCAGCTTCGGCTCAGGTCATGATCTCGCGGTCTGTGGGTTCGGGCCCCACGTCGGGCTCTGTGCGGACAGCTCAGAGCCCGGAGCCTGCTTAGGATTCTGTGTCTCCCTCTCTTTCTGCCCCTCCCCTGCTCCTGCTCTGTCTCTGTCTTTCTCTCTGTCTCTCTCTCAAAAATAAACATTAAAAAAATAAATAAACTTAGATTAGCCAAAGAAAATATTTGTGTAAGTAGTTCCTTGGGTACAGCGACTTCAGTAAAGATGCGTCACGAGGACTCTTGTTTCCTCCTGCTCCCTTTCCTCCCCGAGACGGTCATTGTGTTCCCTCGTGTCTGTCTTTTGTGTCACTTGCCACAAGGAGGAAAACCATAGGGTAGGACAGAAGCATGGGCCCCGCAAGCCTGCCGTTCAAGCTGGCCTCGCAGACGAGTGAGTTCAAGGTTCTTTGGCGGGTCCAGTAGATTAATGCTGTGCCTACGGGAGCCCATAAAAGTCTAAGACTCAGAGAAGTGACCGAAAGAGCCAGATTTTACACATTTTAGAAAAGAATAAATTTGCGGAGAATTGACAAGACACAAGTTTGGGCTTGGGGTAGGTAATTAGCGAGGAACCAACAAGGTTTGTTTACACAGCCTTGTGGGCCTTGAATTTCCTATCTCTGGCGATAAGGATGCCTTCCACCCTCCTGGTGTTGGGAGAATACCTTCTCGCCGGGAGATGTTTATTTCCTGCTCTCAGGGGAACAAAGGAGGGCCAGAGCGTCCTTCCCCCAATATCTGTTTCTCGAGTAACTTGAGTTCAAAATAATTCGCATACGTGGTATATTTTGGTGTGGTACATTCGGCTCTCCCTCAATGACTGCTTCAGAAGCCGGCTGCCTGTTACAAACCCGTAACCCCTGAATCTCTATTTTCTTTTTCTTTGCATATCCCACTGCAATAACACGCCCCACGTGTGTACTTCCTGCTGTGTCAAAACACATTTCCTCCTATTGGTCATAAAACCACCTTGTTTAAGTTGCAAGGAGTGTTCCCTGGATCTAGTGTTAATATGTGTCTAATGACGTCAGGCTCACAGTGTTTACCCTTGTTTACACTAACTTTATACTGCCACCGCTCAAATCCTTGTCTGTTGCCACAGACACCACTGATGTTTCAGGTCACAAGGCGGGGGGCGGGGGGGGCACAAGGCGGGGGCAGTGTCTTTCTGTGTCCCCAAACGGTTCCCCCTGATTTGGCCTCCAAATCCCCAGCCACGTTTTCAAAGATCTCCACAAGAGAATCCCCCTCTATTCTCTGAGCTTATGTTCTATTACTCTTTTCCAGCTGTGTCTTTCCGCCCCCCACCCCCCACCCCCAGCCGAACACGATTATTTGCTCTTCGTCAGTCATGCCCCATTTGTTTTTGAACCACAAGCCTTGGCTATTCCCTCTTCCTGGAGCACCTACTACCCGTTAAATTCTGATCGTTGGAAAACTACTGGTCTTCAAAGGTTTGTTCGAAGCTCTAGGGGAGACGCTGACCCGAATCCCTTGCGAACATTCTCCCTGATTCCGTGCCAGAAAGCCTCTGCTCCAGCCCAGATGGTCTGTTCATCTCCTCACCATCCAACGCTTACGTCTGCTCCTGTGCCTTTGCTCATGATGTTTCCTGTGCTGGAATTTTGTCGGGGGCCCATCCACCGTCATAAATCAAAGAAAAAGGAGGTGTTTGGGCGTTCAGAAGAAACTTGTAGTTGGGAGAATTAGGAGAGCGTTCCAAATAACCTTGAACTATGGATAAGATTTTATTTCAGTGGGAAACATGGAAGAATGACTGGGTCAGTGTCTGCCTGTATCTCTATCGGTGTGCCTGTGTTGGTCCCATCTGTCCCCTTTCCATTAGGAGAGATGGGGAGCAACCTCACAATTTTCTAAAACCTGATCCAGGTGAGATAATGACCTGAGGACCCGTGATAGCTGTTCAGGCCCGAGCAGCATAAATTTCGGCTTACTAAAGGTAGGCTCACCCTACGTTTACCTCATAAGGGAGCCTCCTTACTCTAAGAGGACTCCCCCCATTCGCACCTAGTTCTGAGAATCACAATACAAGCTCGGGTCGGCACGGGACTCCACGTGTTGAGCTGAGGTTAAAGTTTATCGCAAGAATTCTGAATACAGTGATCGCGCTGAAACTCTCGAGTTCTCTGCGTAGGCCTGAACAAAGCAGCTCTAAAATGGGCAAGCAGGAAAATAAAACTACAACGCGATTTCACCTCGCCCCTGTTCGAATGGCTTTTATCACGAAGAGATAACAAGCTTTGATGAAGCTGTGGCGATAAGAGAACCTTCGTCTAGTGTTGGTGGGAATGGAAAACAATATGGTGGTTCCTCAAAACACGAGGAATAGAACTACCACATGAGGTAGCAGTCCTTCTTCTGGGTATATACGTGAAGGAAAGGAAAACACTGTACTGAATAGATATCTGCGTCCCCATGTTCACTGCAACATTATTTACAATGGTCAAGAGATGGAAACAACCCAAGCGTTCATCATTGGGTAAGTGGATAAAGAAAATGTGATACACACACACGTACATACGCGCATGTACACACACAGTGGAATACAATTCGGCTATAAAAAAGAAATCCTACTATTTGTGACAGAGAGCCTTATTCTAAGTGAAATAAGTCAGGCAGAGAAAGACAAATCCTGTGTGATCTCACTTACGTGTGGAATCTGAAAAAGCTGAACTCATCGAAACAGAGTAGAATGGTTGTGACCAGGGGCTGGGGGGGGTGGGGGGGGGGGGAAGGGGGGAGATGTTGGTCAAAGGGTACCAACTTTCCATTACAAGATGCGTAAGTTCCGTGGATGTGATATACAGCATGGTGACTATAGTTAACAGTACCGTCTTATATACCTGAAAGTTGTTAAGAGAGTAGATCTTAGATGTTATCACAGCAAAAAAAAATGGTAATTATGTAAGAGGATGGAGGTAACGACCTGTATCAAATCATCACATTGTACACCTTCCATTACCTCTGTGATATGTCTCTAGTATCTCGATAAAGCTGAACATTTTATTTTATTTTTTATTAAAAAATTTTAAATTTATTTATCTTGAGAGAGAAAGGGAGAGAGAGACAGAGAGAGAGAGAGACAGAGAATCCCAAGCAGGCTCTACATTTTCAGCACAGAGCCCGTTGCAGGGCTCAATCCCACAAACTCTGAGATCGTGACCTGAGCTGAAACCGAGAATCGGACGCTTAGCTGACTGAGCCACCCAGGCGCCCCCGAAAAATTTATTTTAATTTAATATTTTTAATTTACGAAAAGGAAAATGGGGACACCTGAGTGGCCCAGTCGGTGAAGCGTCCGACTTTGGCTCAGGTCCTGATCTTGCAGTTCGTGAGTTCGAGCCCCGCCTTGGGCTCTGTGCTGACAGCTCGGATTCTGTGTCTCCCTCTCTCTCTGCCCCGTCCCTGCTCACACTCTGTCTCTCCCCGTCTCTCAAAAATAAATAAAAGCAATTTAAAAAAGGAAAAAAAAAGAAAGAAAGAAAGAAAAGGAAAATGTAATTGGCCAATAAAAATAAAAATACGCTCTACCACACTGGTAACGGAACAAATGCAAATTAAAACCTCATTAAGCAACTATTTATAGAATCCATCTGTATTGCAAAAAGGACATCCAGAAAATATCCGATAATGCCGAAGCCTGGTAAGAATGTGAGGAACAAGGATACTTGGGGAAGTGTAAAGGAACATAGCCTATTTGGAGTGTTTAGGGCACAGTACCGAATGAAACTCAAATTGCATACATAGGTTGTGTATTGGACCTAGGTATATACCAAAGATAGGCTCTCATCCGTGAGTTCAAGGAGCCAAGAGGGAAGTGCAATAACGTTCATCGTGTCGTTCAGTCATATTTAGTGAATGCCCGCTATATACCTGCCACTGTTCTATGCGCTGGGGTTCTATCCCTGAACAAAGCAGACAAAAATCCCTGTTCCCGTGGAGCTTACATTCTAGGGGAGGGCAATCGCTGCAAGCTATACAGAAAAATAAAATCTGCCGGCATGGCCACCAGGAGACAATGAAATGTAAGAAAACAATAACATGTTTATTTTTTTCCAACAACAGAATACCATAAAATAGAGAATACGTGATAGGTCTAGATGTCCCTCCTCACTTCGTGTGAGAGAAGTAGGTGGCAGAATACGTAGTGTGTGCCATCGATGTAAGCGTTTATTGTTTTTAAATGTTTATATTTTATTTTTGAGAGACAGCGTGCACGCGGTGGGGGGAAGGGGCAGGGAAAGAGGGAGACAGAGGGGTCCGAAGCAGGCTCTGTGCCGACAGCAGAGAGTTGGAGGCGGGGCTTGAACTCACGGATCGCGAGATCATGACCTGGGCCGAAGTTGGACGCTTAACCGACTGAGCCATCCAGGCGCCCCGGTGTAAGGGGGGTGGGAGGGAGGGGAGGGTGGGTGATGGGTATTGAGGAGGGCTCCTTTTGGGATGAGCACTGGGTGTTGTATGGAAACCAATTTGACAATAAATTTCATATATTGAAAAAAAAAACAAGAACATGTTCTATACTTTTTGTAAATACACATATAGGCATGTAAATGTGTTATAACAAAATAACAAAGGAAGGATGCCCACTAAAGTCATGAGGTGGGCTGCCCCTAGAGAGTGTGTATGTGTGGATGGAGGGAATAAAACAGAATTGGGGATGGGGACAAGGAGTACTTCAGTTTCACTTGTATTGTTTGATTTCTTTTATTTAAAAGACATAAGGCCAAAATGGCAAAATGCTAGTAATTTCCTATTGTAGGTAGTAGGTTTCCTGTGTTTCTTAAAGATTTTTTTCTTTAAGAATTTCTTAAAGAATACTTACCTATTCTATTAAATTCTCAAGAAAAAAGGGAAAAGGTAATTGACTAAAATAAATCAACCGATAATAAATGCCAAATGAATGATATACAATTTCCTCCCTCCCTCCCTTTCCTCTTCTTTCCATCCCTCTTTCCTGCCTTCCTTCCTTTCTTCCTCTCGGTAATGCCAACCAGCATACCAGACCCATTTTTTTTTCCTGCTGACCTTGACTCCTGTTCGTATTTCAGCTCAACTGGTCAGAGTAACTGCAAAGTGAATGCCTGTTGTCAGAAATAAAATTACACTCGAACCTCCCAATTCGTAGCTACAGATGGGAATTACAGCATCACTTTTGCTTATCTCAGCTTTTCATCCCCGATAATGTACATCCAGTCATGATCAGAGACAATACTCAGTTTATAGCAAGGAATCAAGTTGAAGGACTTTATATTATGAGCTTACAGGAAATATGAAATTGTCGATACGCATATGTTTACATATATATTGTTGACAATTGAGTAGCGCCCACCATGTTAAATATTGTAATTTCGATTTGGATTCGTAGAGGCTATACATGTTTTTTTTTTTTTTTTACACAAAATTGCCTAAAAATGTATCCGTGCATCACTAATTCAATGCGGAATGAGGGAGAGACCGAGGGAGAGGAAAAGGGTAGGCGAAGCGTTTTCAATGAATCAAGCACCAAGCATTAATAAGCACCAGATATAGGCAGTATGTGTGTGTCCAAGTTATAGGCTTGTGGGGCTTTGTTTAGGGTTTATGGACTGTGAGTTCTAGAGAACTGGGCTTTGTTCCTTACCGTTGCAATATGCGGGAGGTGAGTGAAATACTGCATGCAGATTACTGGCCTACCTAGAGAGCCCTCAATAACTACTTCTGGTGGATAGTTTGTAAGTACTTTGGTTGGGAGAAAGCCTTTCAAATGATAAAAAGGAAAGCATATCTTTATCCTCATCTACATGATCAACAGGGGTCCATTTAACCAAAAAGCAAACTGGTATTATAGTTGGATTCTAAATAAGCTTGTGTGTGTGTGTGTGTGTGTGTGTGTGTGTGTGTGTGTGTTTTTTAAAGTCCCACATCTCATTAAAACTACATAGCCAACCAATAAATCTCTTTTCGTATAAGCCCAAAAGCATATAAGAAAGAAGCAACGTATGTGTTGGGTCCATAAGTCAGGGGGAATGCTTCCACCAGCCTCATGAGACAAAAATGTGCCTCCACACCTTGAGGCCACACCTTGGCCTTCTGAACTCGCTGTTGTAAAATGGAAACCCTCTGACTCAGCTCAGGTCCTCAGATGCTGACAAGTTCCAAAGCTGAGTTTAGAAGGAGGAGATGGAAGTAACAGAGGAATTGAGACTGAGCAGCAGCTAACGCGGGTGGTAAAGTCACAGACTTTGACACAGGCCGACGAGGAACATGACGAATGGGCCGCCCATCTGCGTCAGTGCTTTATCATTTGCTAATAACGGCATGAGTTGAACTCAAAAGCAGCCACATTGGTGTGCGCCCGTACGTGCTGCCGGTCCCTTAGATGCAAAGATGTTACACTGCTGTGTGTTTGAATCGACCTAAGAGCTGGTAGTCGTTAGCACGAGAGCTCCACTGATGCCCTAGAGAGATCCCATTGGTAGGAGGGCATTTTGGTCTGTACGGAGACCTTTGGAGCAACTGAGATCTAGTTATCTTACCTTTAAAATGTGACCCAGCATATGCGGCTTCTTCTTGTCTCTGGAGCTCCACAGGGGTCTCCCTGTTGCAGCATGGGGTCAATTTGTTTCTGTTCTGTTTTGACCCCGGGTGACCAGCCAAGGCGATGAAAAACATCTTAACGAACTTGACAAATCTTGCGCGGTGGCTGGGGGATAAGGAAGTCTTACTGCAAATAACCTATAAACATTAGAAAGCTACAGCTATCTCTTAAGCTATAGCCTCTGACCCCCAGGGTGAGAAAGGAACAATTTTATTTATTAACAGCCCTCCTGACTGCACCGAAAAGCATTGCCACCATTACTTAAGGCCTGTCTATGATGAGCTATAGAAATCAAAAGTAACAGAAAGGTCCTGGCCCTCTTAGAAGCACTAAGCCAAACACAACAGTGGCATAAATGGATACGGTAGCTATGTATAGATACACAGAAAAAACATTTAGCATTTACCCACACGATATGAAAATGAAATAGTTACAATATAGAAAACATTTTACTTTTTCTATTACTACGGCAAACGCTCACGATAGCCATGAATATAATTCAATCAGTGATTGACTTCCATACCCCTCCCTGCTCCATTTTCAATTAGGGGTGCGTTATCTTTCCGAGGTGGGCATAGAAGCACTGAGAGATGCGTAACGGTATGGAAACGGAGTGGACAATCATCACTAAGACTTGCCGGGCTTTACCTGGGACCCAGATGAATTTTACTAATGCAACTGGACTCCTGAAAATGGAGGCCTATGACAGCTATCTAAAATCACCTCGTGGGACTCCTGGGTGGCTCCGTCCGTTACGTGCTGGACTGTCAATTTCAACTCAGGTCATGATCTCGCTCGGGTTCATGAGCTCGAGCCCTGCATCGGGCTCTGCGCTGACAGTTTGGAGCCTGACTGGGATTCTCTCTCTCTCCTTCCCTCTCTGCCTCTCTCCTGCTCTTGCTCTCTCTCTCTCTCTCTCTCTCTCTCTCTCAAAACGTAAAAATAATAAATAAAATAAAATCGCCTAGTCATTACATTTACGCTCATAATAAAGCAGCCCTACATTTACAAGGTTGACTTTGGGACCCTGTTGGTTGGTTTATGGCACAGATTTTTTACATTTACAAGACCTATCATATATTGAGTGCTTTAGTATGTATCAGGAATTGCGCTTTATGTAAACGTCTCATCCCTATAGCAACCTCAGGCACAATTATGATCGCCATCTAACTGGTACAGAGGCTCAGAGAGGTTAGGTAGCTTTCCCAGAATCACGCAGCGACAAGAGCTGGAATCTAGTCCAGAGTTTTTGACATCAAAGCCCCAGTGCTTAACAACTACTACACCACAATGTATCCTTCCTTTTCTTGTGCACTTTCTTGTCTCGCAGCCCATAAGAAATCTAATTAAAAAAGCAAATGTAGCTAGGGTGGGCCCCCACCTTCTTGTCCTGTTTCTACTCTGTCCTCTCCCGACCACCGAGAGGTCAAATGCTAGCCAATACGACTGCATTGCTTATTAGAATAAGAGTGAGAAATGCATTGATGCGTCTTCTCATAGGGAAGATGCTTACTTTTTTATTTAACGAAGTATGATGAGACATTTTCTGATATGTTTCTTTTTTTTTTAATATGAAATTTATTGTCAGATTGGCTTCCATACAGCACCCGGTGCTCTTCCCAACAGGTGCCCTTCTCAATGCCCATCACCCACTTTCTGCTCCCTCCCACCCTCCACTTTCTGATATGTTTCAAGACCCAGAATGGAAGTTTACACCATTATGTTCTTGTAATGGAAATGTGTTCTCTATTTAACAACTTCAAAATGAAACGCATTATTAATGCAATATGGACCAGAAGTGTGGCCAAGCACTCAACTGGAAGAAACAACAACAACAACAACAACAACAAAAATGAAAACCATGACCCAAATGACCAAATTAGACTAAAATTAGTGAAAGCAGAAACTGGCAAAATGAAGAAAAGCCTCTAACCTCCTTCCCCAATCAAATTAAATACACACAGGGGCACCTGGGTGGCTCAGTCGGTTAAGCTTCTGACTTCATCTGAGGTCATGATCTCGCGGTCCGTGAGTTCGAGAGTCACGTCGGGCTCTGTGCTGACAGCTCGGAGCCTGGATCCTGCTTCAGATTCTGTGTCTCCCTCTCTCTCTGCCCCTCCCCCGTTCATGCTCTGTCTCTCTCTGTCTCAAAAATAAATAAAAATAAAACGTTAAAAAAATTTAAAAAAGAATCAAATACACACATGTAGCTGGTTAAAGCTTTAACTTTCTAAATTTTAACAAAATAATCCTTTGCTTGGATATTGGTGACCAACACTGGAGTCACACTCAAGTGGAATGTAATTTACTCATATATCATCTAGGCAACTGATAGGTCCAGAACGATTCAAATACACCTACTCACTATAAGCATTTCAATTTTGTCTCTAAAGCTTGTCATCTGCTTTCTACAAAATGAACAGTCAAATATTCCTCACTGGATCTCTTTCCCAGAGTGAGAGTCAGAAAGAGGTTGTGTTTCATTAGACTTCCAAGTCTGAAGGTTGACTTCACCCTCTACCTCATTGACTGCACACCAGCGCCCCTAGCCCTGAACGTCCCTGCTCTTGTATGTATGCATGTATGTACTTTATTTTTCCCTCCGCTTTCCACTTGTTATCCTTCCCTTACCACAGACAGCCATTCTAATGCATTTGGTGTGTATCATCTTATTTGTTTTTATAAAATGCCACATCTTACTTTCTGCACATGTATTTTTTTTTTTTTTTTTAGTAGGCTGCATGCGAGGCTTGAACTCACGACCCCGAGATGAAGACTTTAGCTGAGATCAACAGTTGGACGCTTAACCGACTGAGCTGCACGGCACCCCTGTATTTTTAAATTTATATAAATGGCCCTGGTCTGTAGACCTCATTTGGTTTCTTTTTTTTTTTTTAATTTTTTTTTCACGTTTATTTATTTTTGAGACAGAGAGAGACAGAGCATGAATGGGGGAGGGTCAGAGAGAGAGAGGGAGACACAGAATCCGAAACAGGCTCCAGGCTCTGAGCTGTCAGCACAGAGCCTGACGCGGGGCTTAAACTCACGGACCGCGAGATCATGACCTGAGCCGAAGTCGGATGCTTAACCGACTGAGCCACCCAGGTGCCCCGACCTCATTTGGTTTCTTATTTCTCACTTAACATGAGATGCACACACACACACACACACACACACACACAAAGTATATGTAGACGTGCATGTGTAGTTATCCAAAGCCTAAAAATCACAAAAGAAGACTGTTCTTCTGCATACTTTTCCTAATTAATTTTGCCCATTCTTTTGGGGTGTGGGCACATTGAGTGTGAAATATGGAAAGTGATTTTTGTTTTGAAAGGCATGGTGCTGAAATCACTTGTGAGGGTGAACTGCAGAAAATCAATGTGTACTTTTAAAAAATATTTGAATTCAAGTTAACATACAGTGTAGTCTTGGCTTCATGAGTAGAACCCAGTGATTCACCTCTTACATATGAACCCAGTGCTCATCCCCAAAAGTGTCCTCCCTAATGCCCGTCACCCAGTTAGCCCATCCCCCCCCCCCACCTCCCATCCAGCAGCCCTCAGTTTGTTTTCTGTATTTAAGAGTCTCTTAGGGTTGGCCTGTGAGCTCCCAATTCTAGTCCTAGCTCGACTACAAACTCACTGTGTGACTCTGGGCAAGTCCTCTGTCTAGGCTTTCATCTATAAAATGAAGAGAGTTGGACCAGGTAACCTCTGAGGTTCCTTGCTGGGCTGTTATTCCGGGTTAATAGGGCTTGGAGCTGTGGCTCAGTGAACACTCCATTTCTTCTCCTCCCTATCACCCGGTTATACCAGGAATACCTGGTAAAAACAATAGATTAGGCTGCCTTTTATTTTGCCCAAGAGAGCTGGAAGATGAGAAGTCCAGGAGCAGGAACACGTAACCATAGATACCTTTGAGAAGCTAGCCATAGACAGAGGTAAGACTCGCCTTAGAGAGGCGTATTGTGGATTGTTCACAGCACTACAGATAATAAAAAATGGTCCCTGGAACAGAAACTCGAATCCACCAGGCAGGACGAACGATTTTTCAAAATATTATGCTTGAACAGCCCTCTCTGTGGAAAAACCTTGAAAATGCTATCTCCGTGTCGGCGCTGAAGGCAAACATATTCCATTGAATGAATGTGCCTGAGCGTCTGCCTTCCACAGATCCAGAAAACACTCTCAGCTGGCCCAAGTCAGATGCAGTGACAGATTTCAAGACCGTTGGGACTGAAGGCGGTTGGGAGATCATTGATCCAAGTCTGAGACTGGCTCGGAGTCAGGAAATGAACTTCAAATGCGTCATCGTCCCGGCTGGAGAAGGCCCTGCTGTACAGCAGAATTGAGCGCTGCCCCGGTACAACCTTAGCAGGACCCTTTCCAAGAACATCAACTATGCCTTTTCCAATTACATCTCCAGACCCCTGCCTCCTTCTAGTGCCTCGCTGGCTCCCACCCCGCTGCCCAGTATTCCGAATGCCTACGAACTTCTTAGGTAGTACAGTCTCCTGCATGGTGTCTTGTTGATATCTGGTGCTAAGCCCCACGCTGTTGGAAGGAAGGTCTTAGACCAGGGTCAGATTCTGGCTGTGGCGATGGCTACCCACGTGTCCTTGCAAAAGATATGATCCAAGATCCTGATGTGATGGGAAAGGTCGCCGTGGCCCAAAGAGGTTAAATAAGGGGCTGGTGCTTGCACAGGTACCCAGCGGCAGTACGAATTAGGAAGGAAGTCTTTCCTCCGACCCCTCACTGGGTGTTCTTTGGACCTGTGTGTGTGTGTGTGTGTGTGTGTGTGATTCTTTTCTTGAGAGCGTTGAGCCACAAGTTGTCGAGAAACAGTTAACAAAAGGCATCCTGGTATAAAGTGATGATGCTAAGAGCAGTCTCTGAAATTGGACAGATCAGGGCTTGAATCCCGGGTAGAATATTGTAAGGTATGTGACCTTAAGCAAATCAATGAAGTTCTTTGTTCTGTAATCTATTTTGTCTAATAGTAACACAGCCACTGCAGTTTTCTTTTGAACAGTGTTAGTGGGGACTATTTCTTCGATCCCTTTAACCTGTTTGTGTTTTTACATTTCAGGTGTATTTCTTGTAAGCAGCATATAGGGGGAATCTTGCCTTTGAATCCAATCTGATGATGTGTGCCCTTAAAGCGGAATGTTAGATTATTTACATTTCATGTGATTATCGATACGGTCCCATTTAAGTCTATCATCTTGGTTTCTATTTGTTCTGTCTGTTCTTCCCTTTTCCTTCCTTTTCTGCCTTTATCTTTTGATCAATTGAATACTTTTTTAGGATTCATTTCTCTCTCTCTCTCTCTCTCTCTCTCTTTTTGGCTTATTAAATCTTTGTTTTGTTATTTTAGTGGTTGTGTTAGGATGTTTGGCTTACATCTTTGACTTACCACAGTCTGCCTTCTAGAATTTTACACTATGTTACATACTATTTTACAAATTTTGTTTATTTACTGTTTTACTATTTAAAATTAGTATATTAACAGTGAGTATTAATTATTAATTAATATGTTAAGAATGTATTTATAACAATCTTACAATAGTATACCTCCATTTCACCTCTTCTGGCCTTTTTGTTATTGGTGCTATGTATTTTACTGTTATCTATGTTTTTTTTTTTAATTTTTTAAACATTTATTCATTTTTGAGAGTGAGAGAGACAGAGCATGAGCAGGGGAGGGACAGAGAGAGAGGGAGACACAGAATCCGAAGCAGGCTCCAGGCTCCGAGCTGTCCGCACAGAGCCTGACGCGGGGCTCGAACTCACGAAAGGGAGTTCATGACCTGAGCTGAAGTCAGATGCCTTACCGACTGAACCACCCAGGCTCCCCCCAGTTATCTATGTTTTAAAGCCTTCAATACATTGTTGTTAATTTTGCTTAAACAGTCAATTATCTTGAGCCCAAAGGAGGTCCTTTAACACTTCTTGTAGTGAGGGGCTCCTGGTGATGAATCATTTCAGCTTTTGAATGTCTGAATGAGTGTTTATTTGTCTTCCCTTTTCAAAGATATTTTGGCCAGGTGTAGAATTCTAGGTGCACAGATTTTTTTTCTTCTTTCAATACTTTGAAGACATTGCTACACAATTGCTTTTTTGTTTTGTCTCCCATGAGAAATCTGCTGTCCTCGTTACCTTTGTTACTCTGTATGTAACAAGTGCTTTTTCTCTGGCTGCTTTGAAGAGGTTTCTCTTCATCAGTTGGTCTTAGGCAGTTTGATCGTAATGTGCCTTGATGTCATTTTCTTCGTGTTTCTTGTGCTTACAGTTGAGTGGATTTCTTGTACCAGCGTATTTGTAGTTTTCATCAAATCTGGAATTTTTTCGGCCCATTTTTCTGTCTTGAAGTATTTTTTCTGCCACTCATCTCTCCCCCCTCTTTTTGTGACTTCAAACAGGTACATCAGGCCAATTAAGGTGTCCCATAGCGCCGTTTCTTTGTTTTTTTTTTTTTTCTTGTCTATGTTCTTTGTGTTTCCTATTGGACAGTTTTCGTCACTATGTCTTTAATTCACTGATCCTTCTTCTGCAATGTACGTTTCAGTTCACACATCGGAGTTTTTAATCTCTAGAAGTTTGATGCGGATCTGTTAAAAAATATCATCTGTGGGGCGCCTGGGTGGCGCAGTCGGTTAAGCGTCCGACTTCAGCCAGGTCACGATCTCGCGGTCTGTGAGTTCGAGCCCCGCGTCAGGCTCTGGGCTGATGGCTCGGAGCCTGGAGCCTGTTTCCGATTCTGTGTCTCCCTCTCTCTCTGCCCCTCCCCCGTTCATGCTCTGTCTCTCTCTGTCTCAAAAATAAATAAACGTTAAAAAGAATTAAAAATAGAAATGCCATACAATCTGGTAATCCCGTTACTGGGTATTTACCCAAAGAACACAAAAACATTAATACAAAAAGATATGTGAACCCTTATGTTTATTGTAGGTATCAAATGACTTTTTTTAAAAAGATCTTTTCGGGGCGCCTGGGTGGCTCAGTCGGTTAAGCGGCCGACTTCAGCCAGGTCACGATCTCACGGTCCGTGAGTTCGAGCCCCGCGTCAGGCTCTGGGCTGATGGCTCGGAGCCTGGAGCCTGTTTCTGATTCTGTGTCTCCCTCTCTCTCTGCCCCTCCCCCGTTCATGCTCTGTCTCTCTCTGTCCCAAAAATAAATAAAAAACGTTGAAAAAAAAAATTAAAAAAAAAAAATATCATCTGTGTCTCTACTCAACTTTTTGAACACACCTAATTGAGTTATAAAAATGTTTTCATGTCTTTCTCTGCTGATTCAACCACATGGGTCCATTCCGGGTCAGTTTCAATCAATTATTTTCCTCATTATGGGTCATGTTTCCTGCCAGACATCGTGATTTTTACCTTGATGGTGGCTAGACATTTTGGTACTTCTATAAATATTCCTGAGCCTTGTTCTAGGATGCAGTTAATTTACTTGGAAATATTTTTATCCTTTTGTGTCTTGCTTAATGATTTGTTAGGTGGTTCTGGAGCACCGTTCGGTCTAGGGCGACTTCTTTCCCACTATTGAGGAATGACCCTTCTGTGTACTCTGCCTGGTGCTCATGAATTATGAGTTTTTCCAGTCTGGATGGTGGGGACAGGTACTATTTCCAGCCCTGTGTGAGCACCAAACAGTTTCTTCTCATTTTTTTTTTTTTTTTCAGCTGGCTCTTTCCCAGCCGTGGTTATTTTCCTCACACGCGTATATCAATAACTACTCTGCCGAATACTTTGGGGTGTTTTCTGCGGGCCTCCAGCATTCTCTGTGAAGCTCTGTCCTTTCTGGTCATCTGTCCTATAAACTTTAGCTGCATTAGTGTCCCCACTGTCTTTGCCTCAATTCCCCCTCCCTATGTGACAGCTCAAAAAAATATCTTAAGATAGTAAGTTGGGGAGCACCTGGGTGGCTCACTCGGTTGAGCGTCCAACTTCGGCTCAGGTCAAGATCCCATGGTTGGTGAGTTAGAGTCCCACATCGGGCTCCGTGCTGACAGCTCGGAGCCTGGAGCCTGCTTCGGATTCTTGTCTCCCCGTCTCTCTCTACCCCACTCGTGCTTATGCTCTCTATCTCTCTTTCGAGAATAAATAAACATTTTTAAAAAGATAGTAAGTTGGAACTATCGTAGGGTTCGCCTTATTTGTTTCCATCTCTGTTATCAATGTCCTTCATTGACTAATATCCAGGGTCTTAAAAACTGTGTCTTCGTGTATAGTGTCTGTTTTTGTTTTTGTGGTTGTTTTAAGCGGGAAAGTAAATCCCATGCTCGTTAGTATATATTGGTTGGAAACTGAAGCCCTGGATGAATTTCTCTGTTCAATTTCTCTGTGGCTGTTCAATAAATATACACTACCTTCCCTTCTCCTTTCTTACATGCTAGCTTACTCCCCTACCTGATTTTTCACCGGGGGACTGGTTCTTTTAATGGCTCTTAAGGCCTGCCGGGGTCATTTGAGCTGTCTGTCCCCAGTGTAAACTGTCCGTCCTTTCGGATTTATTCCAAAACCTTGTCTGGATAAAGGAAAAGAAGAGAATCACACCTGCTCTATCTTAAGAAAACAGCTTGAAATTTGTATTTTCATATTTCTTCCGGTGCTGGGAGTAAGTACAAACAACCAAACTCTATCGCTACATCCAAGGAACATTCATTTTTTGCTAGATATGTCTCTTTAAGAGCTTCAGGAAAGAGAAAGACAGAGACTGAGAAAGAGAGAGAGAGAGAAGACAATATTCGTCATTATAACACACACAGACCTTGAAAGGGCTTTATGTTATTTCAAATTTAGTATTCCGCGTGCTTAAAGACAACTAGTGTTTGCTTTTATAGCTTAGTTAAGTCTCTGGATAATTTATGTATAGTTCTCTACGCCTTCTCCAGGAAGGAACATACTTTTGAGTGAGGAAGTCCCACACCCTCTTAGAAAACTGGATAGAAAGATTGAAACAGTCTCAGATGGAAAAGGAGGGCAGACACCGAAAGACGGCACAGGCCAAGGAGTGAGTCACAGCTCGCCTGCAGCATCCGAATATACTGCAGAGTATAACTTGACCTTTAAAGAAGGAAAAATTTCTCCAACGATTGAGTCACTTTAGAATTTGTATCGTACTGCCTCGATCGCCCCTGAGGAACAACACTCCATTCATTCAATTGTGTATTCAATTGGCAAATACTTATTCGGCATCTAATATGTGCATAGCACAGTGCCACAGGCAGTGATGAATAAAATAAGGTATCGCACTTCACGTCACTTTTATAATGAAACTGCTGCCGAAGGTAAAGTGACCCCAATGGGTGTTCTTAATTTTTTTTTTAAATTTTTTTTTTAACGTTTATTTATTTTTGAGACAGAGAGAGACAGAGCATGAACTGGGGAGGGGCAGAGAGAGAGGGAGACACAGAATCTGAAACAGGTTCCAGGCTCTGAGCCATCAGCCCAGAGCCTGACGCGGGGCTCGAACTCACGGACCGCGAGATCGTGACCTGAGCCGAAGTCGGACGCTTAACCAGGTGCCCCACCCTGTAGCTTTTTTTGAAAAGAAAAGTTTATTTGTTTGTTTGTTTGTTTGATTGTTTATGAGAGAGAGAGAGAGAGAGAGAGAGAGAGAGAGAAAGCAGGGGAGTGGCACAGAGAAAGGGAGACAGAATCCCAAGCGGGCTCCCCAGAGCCCGTTGTGGGGCTCAGACTCACAAACCATGAGATCACGACGTGAGCCATCATCAAGAGTCTGACACTTAACTGACTGAGCCACCCCAGCACCTCCTTCCTGATCCTGCAGCTTTAATTGAGTCATGTTCACTGACACACCATATGCTCTCAAACCAATAAGGTTAAAGCCCATGTTCAGCATCTACATAGGACCTACAATGCATCTCGCTGGGTTTACCTGCCATTCCGATCCGATGGCACTACTACTGATGCACGATTTTGTTTCCCCTTTTTTGAAGCAGCTACTGACCTCTGGATTTGTCACCTTGGACCAACCACTGTGTATCCGGCTTGATTCTGCAGGGCCTTTTAGCTCACCTCTCTGAATCTTTTATTCTGGGACACTTCACGTAGGGCACTCATGACTCGAGTTCTGGCTCGGCTATTTCTGGCTCCTGGGAAATGAAAATAGGGCATTTCAGAATTTAGACATCAGGCAATAAGGAGCATGCTCAGGAAGTAGTTCAGAAATTTATTTGTTCCTTTGACCTGTATATATTAAGCAGCTATTTTGCGCCGGGAACTCTGCCCTGATAAAGCTATCGTCTGGCACGAGAAAGCTACATTAATTTAAAAAAAAAAAGAACAAACACATGTAACCTGACAATTCTGATAAGAGCCACGAAAGGAAATAGGCCAATGCTTGATGGAGGAAGATTGGCTAGCGGTGGTGGAACGAATTGCCATTTATTTAAACAGCTCTACGGGATAGGTAAGAGCCAGTAATGCAAAGATTCATGTGAAGAAAGAGCATTCTAAAATCCTGGAGGAGAACCCAGGCAGCCACCTCTTTGACCTTGGCCATAACAACTTCATACTAGACACGTCTCCGGAGGCAAGGGAAACAAAAGCCATTGGGACTTCATCAAGATAAAAAGCTTCTGCACAGCATAGGAAACAGTCAACAAAACTAAAAGGAGAAGATATTTGCAAATGGCATATCGGATAAAGGGTTCGTGTCCAAAATTTATAAAGAACTGAGCAAACTCAACACCCATAAAAACCAAATAATCCAGTGAAGAAATGGGCAGAAGACACGAATAGACACTTTCCAAAGACATCCAGATGGCTAACAGACATATGAGAAGACGCTCAACATTGCTCATCATCAGGGAAATACAAGTCAAAACTACAATGAGATACCACCTCACGCCTGTCAGAATGGCTAAAATTAACAACACAGGAAACAACAGGTGTTGGCGAGGATGCGGAGAGAGGGGAACCCGCTTACACTGTTGGTGGGAATGCAAATTGGTGTAGCCACTCTGGAAAACGGTACGGAGTCTCCTCAAAAAGTTAAAAATAGAACTACCCTGTGACCCAGCAATGGCACTACTAGGTATTTACCTAAAAGATACAAAAATACGGATTCAAAGGGACACATGCACCCCAATGTTTATAGCAGCCTTATCAGTAATAACAAAATTATGGAAAGAGCCCAAACGTCTATCAACTGATGAGTGCATAAAGAAGTTGTGGTGTACACACACACACACACACACACACACACACACACACTGGAATATTACTCAGCCATGAAAAATACTGAAATCTTGCCATTTGCAACAACATGGATGGAACTAGAGTATACCGTGCTAAGGGAAATAAGTCACTCAGAGAAAGACAAATACCGTATGATTTCACTCACATGTGGAATTTAAGAAACAAAACAGATGAGCGTGTGGGTGGCAAAGAGAGAGAGGCAAACCATAAAAAACAGACTCTTGACTATAGAGAGCAAACAGGGTTACTGGAAGGGGGGTGGGTGGGGGGATGGGCTAAATGGGGGATGGGCATCGAGGAGGATATTTGTTGGGATGAGCCCCGGGGGGAACACGTAAGTGATGAAACACTAAATTCTACTCCTGAAACTAATATCATTCTGTATGTTAACTAACTAGAATTTAAATAAAACCACGAAATAAACAAAGAAACGCATAGACATAGACTCCCTCTAGATAGAGGGAACAGCAAATGAAAAAATGTCCTGTGGTTTGTAAGAGGAACAGAATGGAGGCCAAAGAGTCTGGGGAATTGTGAGCAAGAGAACAGTGACATGAGATAAGATTGGAGCCATGGGCAGAAACTTGATCTTTGGTTTGATTTCATGTCTGTGGTGTACCGGAAGCTTCCATGTTCTCTGTTGCTGGGACTCAACTCCTTAGCAGGAGCCTCAGATCAAAGTCATGAAGCCCATGTTCTAGTATTATTCTGTAATGAATTTATGTCTCTCTCTCTCTCTCTAATTTTTTTTAATGTTTATTTATTTTGAGAGAGATAGAGACAGAGCATGAGCAGGGCAGGGGCAGAGAGAGAGGGAGACACAGTATCTGAAGCAGGCTCCAGGTCCGAGCCATCAGCACAGAGCCGGACGTGGGGCTTGAACTCATGAACAGTGAGATCATGACCTGAGCTGAAGTCAGATGCTTAAGCAACTGAGCTGCCCAGAGACCCCTTACGTTTTTTTTAGTTTTTTTTTTAATGTTTATTTATTTTGAGAGAGAGAGACAGAGCGCGAGCAGAGGAGGGGCCAAGAGAGAGGGAGACACGGAATCCGAAGCAGGCTCCAGGCTCCGAGCTGTCAGCACAGAGCCTGACGTGGGTCTCGAACTCACGAACTGCAAGATCACGACCTGAGCCAAAGTTGTAGCTTAACCCACAGAACCACCCAGGCGCCCCAAATTTATGTGTCTCTTTTAATGAGTCACTTCATTTTCTTCTCCCCTCAGTTTTCTCATTGGAAAATGAGAGGATTGGCTCAGACTTTCTTGAAGGTCCCCCTAAACTTTAATAGTCTATGATCTCTAAAAATAACTTGCAAAATTCTGACTAAAAACTGATTTATGGGTTAGTTTCAGCTGAACTGCTTCAAACCTTGTGACTTATTTGGGGTGATCTAAATCTTCGGGGATCTATTCTTATGCAGAATTTATATTTCAATGAGTTTTCTCATAGTTAATTTCAACATATTTTAACTATCTCTGAAATAAGGGATAAGGCATGATATTTTTTATCCTGACTTACCTTCCCAGTATGGCTTAGGAAAGATCATCTTCTTTAGAAATGTTGAAATTGTGGCTCTGTGTATATAGATGAATCATTGAAGATGTTTGAACAATATTTTATAAATAACAGCTTTATTGAGAAATAATTCACGTGTCGTGTAATTTGCCTATTTAAAGGATACCATTTGGGGCCGTTAAGCGGCAGACTCTTGATTTCAGCTCACGTCATGATCTCGCGGTCCGTGAGTTCCAGCCCCGAGTCAGGTTCGGCGCTGACAGCGGGGAGCCTGCTTGGGATTCTCTCTCTCTCCCTCTCTCTCTCTGGCCTCCCTTGCTTGCACGCTTTCTCTCGAAATGAATACATAAGCATTTTTAAAAAGTAAATAAAGTATACCCTTCAATGGATTTGAGTATATTCAAGAGACCTCACACCCGTTTGCAGAAATCACAGTTTTCTAAAGCCTACCGACATCTTTAATTTGGGGGAAGCGTCATTAACTAGCATTCAAAATGGTGATCTATCGTCTTGGATCTCTGTGACAGCTAATTTTAGAGGCTTTGGTTTGTCTCCTTCCACCGTGGGCTGTGGTATATAGGTTTAGAACGGCACAGTAAATCTTTAGCTGTGTGCTTACACTGGCTACTTAGACGTGTATTTGTGTTGCTCTGGGAGCCGGCAAAAATCTCTCCACTCCGTGATTTGATGTCACTGGCTGAAGACTGCTTGGTTTGTACGGAGACGATGAGGAAAGTTGATGAGCCTTAGTTATGGGACACTGATAAAACGTGAGCCGAGTCATCAGGCTTTTCTTGTTTCTCACAGGACATTTTGTGTTACAGCGAGGGCTTCTTTTGCTCTTGGCCTCTCATCTACCCAGAGTGACAGTGTGGCCTCCCTGGGCGAAGACAACACCGAGTTCTAAACTTTGAAACGTTAGGTCTCAAATTGCTCCTGTGGTCAGCATTTCATCCGCATAGCATATTATGGTTTTCCTCGGTATCCGGTGTTCTTAAACACCTTTGGAACTCTTCCAAGAGCGTTTATGATAAAGGAGATTAAAAGTGCACGGTAAGAATATTCTAAAAATCATGACAATGTTAAGGGTTTGAGCTCCAGCCAGTGGTCCGTCAGTTAATTACACTTTGGTCTCTGCCTAAGCAGCCGAAGCAGATTCCGCCCCCGCTCCCCCCCGCCCCCATTGTGTGGTTGACACGCAACGTTACGTTAGTTTCAGGCGTACAACGCAGTGATCGACAACCCCCTACGTTGTGCTCTGCTCACCACAAGTGCAGCTACCATCTCACTAGACGATTCTGTTACAATATCATCGACTATGCTGATAGTCCCCATGACTGTCATCCCCACGACTTCCTTATTCCATAGCGGGAAACCTGTACCTCCCACTCCCCTTCACCCCATCGGGCCCATCCGCCTACCCCCTCGCTTCTGGCAGCCATCGGTTTGTTGTCTGTGTTGACAGATCTGATTGTGGTTTCTCTTGTTGTTGTTTGCTTATCCATTTGTTTTCTTGTTTAGATTCCACAGACGAGTGAACTCATATGGCATTTGTCTTTCTTAGTCTGACTTATTTCACTTAGCACAGTATCCTCTAGGTCTACCCACGTTGTCACAAATGGCAAGATCTCACCTTTTTACGACCGTGTACTATTCCGTTCCATATTCCGTATTATATATATATCACATCTTCTCTCTATCAGTGGACACTTAGGTTGCTCCCATATCTTGACTATTGTAAATAATACTGCAATAAACATAAGGGTGCATGTATCTTTTCAAATTAGTGTTTTTGTTTTGGGGATAGGGAGATACCCAGTAGTGGAGTTATTGGGTCATAAGGTAGCTCTATTTTTAACTTTTTGAGGACCCTCTGTATCATTTTCCCCAGTGGCTGTACCAATTTACATTCCCACCAACAGTGTACGACTGTTCTTTTCCTCCACATCCTCGCCAACACTAGGTATTTCTTCTCTTTTTGATTTTAGCCACTCTGACAGGTATAAGGGGATATCGTGGTGGTTTTGATTTGCACTTTACTTGAGGTATTTTAAAGGTACCCCAAATTACACCTATCTGCCTATTTTGTCAGTCCAAATTTGGTTATGCAGAATAGTCATTGGGGTACCTGGGTGGCTCAGTCGGTTAAGAGTCCGACTTCGGCTTAGGTCATGATCTCGCTGTGAGTGAGTTCGAGCCCCGCGTCGGGCTCTGTGCTGACAGCTCGGAGCCCGGAGCCTGCTTCCGATTCTGTGTCTCCCTCTCTCGCTGCTTCTGCCCCACTCATGCTCTATGTCTCTCTGTCTCTCAAAAATAAATAAATGTTTAAAAAAATTTAAAAATAAAGAATGGTCATTGGAAGATCTCCTGGGTATTTTCTCTCAAGCACATCCCAACAGCAAGTTTATTCCAGGGTTTAAAACAACGTCCTTCTCAGGGGCGCCTGGGTGGCTCAGTCGGTTGAGCGCCGTCCATCAGCTCAGGTCACGATCTCGCGGTTTGTGAGTTCGAGCCTCGCATCGGACTCTCAGCATGGAGCTCACTTTGGATCCTCTGTCCCCCCTGCCTCTCCGCCTCTCCGCGCGTACCACACTCGTGCTCTCTCTCTCTCAAAAGTAAACATTTTTTTAAAAAGGTACTTCTCAGAGAGGCAGCAACTTGAAAGTGCTTTCACGCTACAGTGTTCTGATCTTCAAGACCTTCTTGAATATTTAATAGTGCCCCCGTGAGAGATACCACCAGTCCCTACCCCAGACGTACTGGGAAATCACTAACTGAATTTTCACAAGTGCCCAGGTAGCTCGTGTACACGTTAAGGTTTAAGAAGCAGCACAGCGAATGGTCTCTAAAGATATCTACTAGGCTACTACGCAGTACTCCTGGGACTTTAACGTCGTAGGTCTGCAGTGGGGACCGTAATTCTGCATGTATATAACAAGACCCAGGGTGATGCCAATGTTGCTGGCCCACAGAGCACGCTCAAGCAGTAACGAGCTGGTCTTTTATTTTTTGTGAGTTCGTAACAAGAATGTGGATTAGGAGGACCTAAGTACGTACGCGTTCACCTAAGTTCTTCCCTGGTTTGATCTGAAATGCCTCTAACATGAATACGTGCTAGCTAGCCTACCTTGAGCGTTACCTAGAGGCATCTGTGCGTCCGTTACAGAAATCAACTACTTTGTAAGGTATTTTATACTTTCTGGGACAAATTGCAATACACGATCTCATTTGATCCCAGAATGCCTGCTCTTATTGTCTCTGCGGGGGCCTTCTGGGGGTGCGGCAATAGGAAGGCAGATTTATTTGGTCTGAGACCCAAACCCAAAACACTAAAGCTGGAATGCTGAGGTGGTGACCATTAGGCTGGGTTTCTTTTCCTGGCACCAGAGGTTTCCCAGGGTACTCTGGGAGGAAAGAGTGCTCCAAATGAGGACTGGCGTCTTAAGAAGTAAATGGGGCTATAAGAAAAATCCATGTGGTGCGGAGATTTAGTCTTAAGATACCAAGGTTTAACATTTCTGCCCTTTTGCTCTATCTCAGTGGAGACAGAAGAGGGAGAAGGACGCTGATTTGGTAACTACTGACGCTTGAGACACGTTAGAAGAATGCTCCCAGATGGTTTGGGATGGCGAGATCAGTCATCAGTTACAATTCCTATCTTCTTTTTCACTTCTTAACGGCAGTTCCCTAATCAAAGGGCAAAGAGCAATGTAGTGTAAAATCTTCCCCCCTCCCTCACGATTGTGGCATGGAAACATCCTGAACCCGCCTCCTCCTATGAACATGACAAACCTCCAGCTACATATGGAACAACTCCTTCTAAAAATGATCTAAAATCTAGTTGATCAGTGCCACCATGGCCAAGGACAGAAGGTTCACACTGAGATGGGTAGGGCGGGGCGGGGGGGTGGTGGTCTGGCAAGAAACCACACCCCAGGCGTGGTGACCCACGGTTGAGAAGGATCTCATAATATGGTGCTTGTTCCTGAGGAGCAGTGGGCTTACGCCCCATATCAACATGCCAACCCTTGGGAAGTGCACACGCAGATGAGCCCCCAAAGCATCTGGCCTTGAAAACCAGCAGGGCTATCAGGAGAATCACAGGGCTCTCAGGAAGAGAAAATCCACTCTTAAAGAGCTTCCACACAGACCCACTCAACCTGGGACCCGGCACAGAAGTAACAGTTTGGAAGGCCTGAGCCATATGAGGAGACTCATTTGTTAATGTTAAAGCATCTGCTGGAGGGGCAGGGACCGGTTGGGACTTTCCTGGGGATGGAGGCCCTGGGAGGCGCTAGTTTGGGGTTCTCTTTCTGCCTTGTTGGAGCCTGTGCTGACAGGGGCCATTTTTCGCACCCCTGTCTCACCCGCCAGCTCTGGTGGGACCACCCCACCCCCATGTGCCACAGGCACAACCTGCCTGCTCCAGCGTGGCCAGCCGAACCCCCAATCCCCCACAGGCTGTAGTTATGGTACACCCCGCCACAGCGGGAAGATGCCCACAGCCCACACGGAGGATGCCCCTGGAGCACCTGGGTCTGAAACAATTGGAGAGATACTCTTTGGC
Source organism: Panthera pardus (assembly GCF_024362965.1). Lineage (NCBI taxonomy): Eukaryota > Metazoa > Chordata > Mammalia > Carnivora > Felidae > Panthera > Panthera pardus. Next base: position 32,417,676 of record NW_026526843.1, on the reverse strand, counting down.
AGGCTACCGTGCCCAGGGCACGGCACAAACAGCAGACTCTAACATATCCCCAGTCTTTACCAGGAAAAGACCTGTTTTCTTGTCCTGGAGCTTCCCCTTCAGGGGCAGGCTTCAAGTTTGCCACTACAGAGGCACCACTAGGAAACCTGGGCAGGGAGCCATCATATTAGCCCCCTTCCCCGGACAGGACACGGCTCACTGGTACCTCCCAGAAAGGAGCTTATACACATATTTAAGGCCACCCTTTTTGCAACTATCACCCAGGGGACACTTCCAGATCTCTGGGTCTGGAAGCCAGCAGGATTGATGGCTGTGGACCCATATGACTGTGTATATTTACATACTTTAAGTACTGCTGTTTGAAGAGGTGACTTACAATTAGACCGAGATTAGGCAGTCTGAACCCCTCCCTTTGGAACACTGTCAGTCGTTGACACACTGTCAGTAAGTGGAACCTATTAAGAACAAACCAGACATCACAAAGGCTTGAGAGACAAGCAAAAACTAGGGCAAGGTTGAATGATAAGTTTCATATCCTACACAGGGTCACTCCTTTAATACTGGGAGAGACGGTAGTTTTCCTAATACGTAGAAACAAACACAGAAAGTCAAGCAAAATGAGGAGACAGAGGAATATGTTCCAAATGAAAGAACAAGACCAAACTTTAGAAAAAAAGACCTTAGTGAAACAGAGATAAGTAGTCTACCTGATGAAGAGCTCAAAGAAATGGGCATAAAGATGCTCATCGAATTTGGGAGAAGAATAGATGAACAGAACGAAACTTCAGCAAAGAAATAGAAGGTATCAAATAGAAATAGAAAAGGAAAACATAATAAAATGCCAAACAGAGGTCAGAGAGCTGAAGAGTACAGTGACTGGACTGAAAAATACACCAGAATGGTTCAATAGCAGAATAGATGAAGTAGGAAAACAGATCAGCAATCTGGAAGACAGGGCAGAGGAAATACTTATATCAGACAAGATAGACTTTATTTATTTCAAGTTTATTTATTTATTTTGACAGAGAGGGGGGCGGGGCATGGGAGCAGGGAAGGGGCAGAGAGAGATGGAGAGAGAGAACCCCAGGCAGGCTCTGTGCTGTAAGCACGAGGTTTGATCTCACAGACCATGAGATCATGACCTGAGCCGAACTCAAGAGTTGGATGCTTAACTGACTGAGCCACCCAGGTGCTCCAAGACAAAATAGACTTTAAAACAAAGACAGTAATAAGACAAGGAAGGACATTACAAAAAAATAAAGGGGACAACCCAACAAGAGGATATAACAATTTCAAATATATATATATGCACCCATATAGGAACATCCAAATGTATAAAGCAGATCTTAACATACCTAAAGGCAAAAACCGGTAGCAATAACAGCAGAGGACTTTAACACCCAACTTACATCAATAGATAGATCATCCAGACAGGAAGTCAATAAGGAAACATCCACCTTAAATGACATATTAGACCAAATGGACCTAATAGATAGATAAAGAACAATTCATCCAAAAGCAGAGTCCACACTCTTCTCTAGTGTACATGGAATATTCTCCACGATAGATCACATATTAAACCACAAAATGAAGTGTAAATAAGTTTAAGCAGAGTGAAATCATGTCAAGCATCTTTTTTTTTTTTTAACACAACAGTATGAAACTAGAAATCAGTTATAGGAAGAAAACAAAAGATCACAAATATGTGGAGATAAAACATGTTACTGAGCAACCATTGGGTCAATGAAAAAATCAAAGGAGAAATAAAAAACTATCTAGAGTCATATGAAAATGGAAATACAGTAGTTAAAAAACTATGGGATAGGCCCACCTCAAGAAACAAGAAAAATTTCCAATAAACAATCTAACTCTACACCTAAAGGAAATAAAAAAAAATAACTAAAAAAAGAACAAACAAATTAGTAGAAGGAAGGAAATAATAAAGATCAGAACAGATACATGAAATAGAGTCTAAAAAGACTATTTATTTATCTATTTATTTATTTTTTAATGTTTATTTTTTTGAGAGATAGAGACAGAGCATGAGTGGGTTAGGGGCAGAGAGAGAGAGGGAGACACAGAATCCGAAGCAGACTCCAGGCCCCGAGCTGTCAGCACAGAGCCCGGTGAGGGGCTCGAACTCAGGAACGGAGAGATCATGAGCTAAGTGGAAGTCAGATGCTTAACTGACTGAGCCACCCAGGGGACCCATAAAAAGACAATTTAAAAGATCAATAAAACCAAGAGCTGAGTCTTTGAATAGGTAAACAAAACTGACACACTTTTACCTAGACTCACACAAAAGAGAGAGAGAGGACTCAAATAAAATCAGAAATGAAAGAGAAGTTGTCATTGATACCACATAAATGCAGAAGATCATAAAAACTACTGCAAATAATTAGATGTCAACAAATTGGACAACTTAGAAGAAAGGGATAAATTCCTAAAAGCATACTCTTCCAAGGCTGAATCATGAAACACTAGAAAATCTGATTAGACGAATTACTAAGAAGACGACCGAGTCAGTAATAATAAAAACAAAAAAACAAACAAAAAAAACCTCCCAACAGCCAAAGCCTAGGACCAGATGGCTTCACTGGTGAATTCCACCAAATATTCAAAGAAGAATTAATGCTTACCGTTCTCAAACTCTTCTAAAAAACTGAAGAGGAGGGAGTGCTTCCAAAATTATTTTACAAGGCCAACATGACTCGGATATCCCCAAACCAGACAAGAGGCACCTGGGTGGCTCAATCGGTTAAGTGTCCAACTGTTGATTTCGGTTCAGGTCATGATCTCACACCTCCTGAGACTGAGCCCTCTATCTCCTTCCCTTTGCCCCTCCCCCACTCATGCTTGCTCTCTCTCCCTGTCTCTCTCAAAACAAAAACAAAAACAAATGACAGACAAGGACACGACAAAAAACAAAATTATAGGTCAATATCCCTCATGAACATAGATGCACAAATCCTCAACAAAATATTAGCAAACTGAACTCAACAGTACACCAGAAGGATCATACACCATGATCAAGTGGCAATACAAAGAGTGTTCAACACCCGCACCACCTTAACAAAACGAATAACAAAAATCATCTGGTCACCTCGATAGATGCAGAAAAAGCATTTGACAAAATTCAACCTCCATTTATGACAAAAACTCTCAACAAAGTATATGTGGAGGAAACATATCCATCTCAATATAATAAAAGCCATATGGAACCAACCCACAGCTAACATCACACGCAATGTTGACAAGCTGAAAGCTTTTCCTCTAAGATTCTTTCCTCCAAGAATGCACACTCTCCTGCTTCCATTTGACATAGTAGAAATAAAAGTCATCCAAATAAGAAAGAAGCGAAACCGTTGCTATTTCAAATGATATGACACTATATCCAGAAAACCCTAAAGGTTCCATGAAAAAAAAGTAAAAGTCATCCAAATAAGAAAGAAAGAAGTGAAACCGTTGCTATTTCAAATGATATGACACTATATCCAGAAAACCCTACAGGTTCCATGAAAAAATTTTTAGACCTAATAAATGAGGTTTAGCAAAGTTGCAGCATACAAAATCAATATGCAGAAATCTGTTCCATTTCAATACACTAATAACAAACTATCAGAAAGAGAAATTAAGATAGCAATCCTATTTACAATGGTATCACAAAGAAGGGCCAGAAGTACACACGCCCTGATTTCAGTCTATACTACAAAGCTATAGTAATGAAAACAGTATGGCGTTAGCACAGAAACAGACACAGAGATCAATGGAACAGAACAGAAAGCCCAGCAATAAAGTCATGTATATGTGGTCGATTAATTTATGATAAAGCTAAAAATATACAACGGGTAAAGGACAATGTCTTCAATAAATGATGCTGGACCATAAAAAAGAATGAAATCGTGCCATTTGCAACATGGATTGAGCTAGAGATTGTTATGCTAAGCAAAATAAGTCAGTCACAGAAGGACAAATACCATAGGATTTCACGCATGTGGAATTTAAGAGACAAAACAAGTGAGCAAAGGGGAAAAAAAAGAGGGAGAGAGGCAAACCAAGAAACAGACTCTTAACTATAGAGAACAAATGCATAGTTATAGGGGTGGACGGAGGGGACAAGGTGGGTTAAATAGGTGATGGGGATTACGGAGGGCACTCATCGTGATGGGCACCGCGTGGTATACGGATGTGTTTGTTGAATCGCTGAATTGTACACGTGAAACTCATTTCACACTGCACGTTAACTCACTGGAATTTAAATAAAAACTTCAAAAAATAAAATTACATTAAAATAAATGGTTCCGGAAAACTCGACAGCCACATGCAAAAGAATGAAGCCAGACTACGATCTTACACTGTATACAATAATTAACTTAAAGTAAATTAAGAAAGAAAACATAGGCAGTAAGGTCATTGGCATTGGTCTTAGAGATTTTTTTTTGGGGGGGGGCAGGGGGATCTGACTCCGAGAGCAGGAAAACAAAAGCAGAACTAAGCAAATGGGACTGCATCAAACTAAAAAACTTCTGCACAACAAAGGAAATCATCAACAAAAGAAAAAGGCAACCCACTGGAGGGGAGAAGATGTTTGCAAATCATATATGCAATAAGGGGTTAATATCGAAAAATAGAAAAAACTCCTACAACTCAACAACAGCAACAACAAAACCAATTTAATTTAAAAGTAGGTAGAGGATCTGAAGAGACATTTTTCCAAAGAAGACATACAGCTGGCCAACAGACGCATGAAAAGATGTTCTTGCCATTTGTGACAACATGGATGGACGTTGAGGGTATTATACTAAGTGAAAAAAGTCAAATATGGAAAGGCAAATACTGTATGATTTCACCTATAAGTGGAATCGAAATAAAAACAGATGAACAAACAAAACTAAACAAAACCAGACTCATACAGAAAACAGACTGCTGCCTACCAGAAAAGATAGGGGTTGGGAAGGTGGGTGACAAGGGTAGAGGGTCTCAATTTTATGGTGTTGGTTGGTAACTAGTGTGTTCAAATATCAAGTTATAATGTTGCACACCAGAAGCTTACATAATGTTATATACCAATTTTTACCTCAGTAAAATAAAACCTGCTCTGGGGTGTTGTGTTGATGGTTAAGTGGAAGCCAGATGAAATTTCAGACGAGGCTGAGCACAGGGGGAAAATGAGCTGTATTATTGATTTCAAATACCTCTGAAATCTTTGTTGCTGGGCGATGTGTTGGGCCGGTGGAAAGTTTAGAAATGCTCTATACCTTTATAGTCTAAATATTTTTTTAATATTCTTAACCGATAATGGTAGGCAAAATATCTCTGGAAAATGTCAAATGATCCAACCAAAGGTTTACTTCCTAAGTATTCAGAAGACTGTAAGACTGTGAAGTCAGTAGATACTTTGAAAAGCCAGACTTTTTGATGCAAAGATATGGCAGGCCTCACCATGATTAGAAGTAAATATTTATTGGGGCGCCTGGGTGGCGCAGTCGGCTAAGACTTCAGCCAGGTCACGATCTCGCGGTCCGTGAGTTCGAGCCCCGCGTCAGGCTCTGGGCTGATGGCTCAGAGCCTGGAGCCTGTTTCCGATTCTGTGTCTCCCTCTCTCTCTGCCCCTCCCCCGTTCATGCTCTGTCTCTCTCTGTGCCAAAAATAAATAAAAAACGTTGAAAAAAAAAAAAAGAAGTAAATATTTATTGACGCCTTATTTACTTGGCTCTTGTTTGTATTTATTTATTTATTTATTTATTTAGAAATAGAACTTGAGCAGGGGAGGGGCAGACAGAGAGAGAGAGAGAGAATCCCAAGCGACCCTGGGATCCTGACCCAGCCGAAATCAAGAGTCAGATGCTCAACCAACTGAGCCACCCGGGCACCTGGACTTAGCCCTTGTTAAGAAGCTCGTCAAAGGAAGGAAGTCGAAGGCAGAACTAGCCGCAGATTCCATTATTTACAGAGTTCAAGCAGAAGACCTAACATTGCCTCAATCTTTCCACGGGTATTTACCGAGCACTACAATGCAATAATGCAGATAAAACGGAAAATAAATTCGGCATTGTGTCTTTGCCCTCAAGAAGCTGACATCTTAATGGGGGAGACAGACAAAGGAAACAAGCAAATTTAGAGGAATTATGCTAATCATGGAAGGTGATGGCCGCTAAAAGGTAAATTTAAAAGGGGATTTTGATAGAGAGTGATTAAGGGCGCCTGGTTTAGAGTCATGCAGGGGAAGGCCCCTCTTTACGTGCTGATTTCCAATCTGAGACCTGAAAAAAGAGAATACGGAACAGGCAAAGAGCTGGTGGAAAAGCCTTCCAGTTCAAGGGACTATGTTGAAAGAACTTGAAGTTGTGAAGAGCTTGGCATGTTCTAGAAGGGGACAGAAGGTCAGCGTGACACTACATTGCTGAACATCACTGCGTCTTTAGCAGCCAGTGAACTGCATGGGATTGGGGGAGGGGTTTGGTGGCAGGTGTTACTTCAGTGGCTACCTAGTGTTGACGTTGTCTTAGGGATCACGAGGACGACCAGTGGATACAGGCCCCCCTTGCCTAATCATAGTCACAGTCCCCCCGCCGAGGGTGTGCCCTTTACATCCAAAACAGAGCATACCGGCTTCAGTGTGTCCCGAGAGATGTCATGCCTTAGGGTCTGGACTTTGACGCATTTTAGCAAAGCAAGACATATACTGTTGGGGTTGGCTGTGATGTTGATTAGACACATTTGAGGACCCCGCACTGGAACCAAGGCATCTAAAGCATGTGAGCCATGGAGTTGAAGGAAAGCCATCACCACCACCAAGGCTCGAGGAAGATGATGCCTAAAAAAGGCACAGACCCACCCTGAACTTATTCTGTCGTCTCCCTTACTCACTACCACTGTCTGAGCGATCGGCTCCTCGTTACAGCTGCCCTGGACTATTGAGATATTCCTTGAGGTGGTCTCCCTGCCTACAGTCTCTCCTGCCTCTGCCCTGGTCCATTTTTCATACTAGGTGCTTTGTGTTCTGACGATTTGCATACATTTCACGTTTTCATTGCTGTATTTTAAGCTGGCAGAGGAATGAGGCTCAATTATCATTCTCCCACAGTCAAAGCCAACCCTCTTCATTGATTCCATAAATGTGGATCAGTACACATTCCCATCCAAACATTTTGCTCACCTGCTACCAAAGAGCTGCACAACTCGCTAAACTAATTTACCCGAATACGTGCGAGATCAAAACTCCTCTGCGGGGGCGCCTGGGTGGCGCAGTCGGTTAAGCGTCCGACTTCAGCCAGGTCACGATCTCGCGGTCCGTGAGTTCGAGCCCCGCGTCAGGCTCTGGGCTGATGGCTCGGAGCCTGGAGCCTGTTTCCGATTCTGTGTCTCCCTCTCTCTCTGCCCCTCCCCCGTTCATGCTCTGTCTCTCTCTGTCCCAAAAATAAATAAAAAACGTTGAAAAATATTATAAAAAAAAAAAACTCCTCTGCTAAAGACCCAAGATTTGAAACAAGTTGGGAGGCAGTTCTGAGTTCATTGGCAAGCTGTTCGACATGGAGAGCTGAAAGTAGTTCATTGGCACCTGAAGTCTATAAGCTTCAATGTCGATAGAAGAAAATTATCCCAGAGGCATTAAACGGCTATGAGTGCAGATAACCAAATGTGTTTGGTGTAGCTCTAGATTCTCTCTCAAATTTCATTTAGACATCGATGTTTAAAATTCATCATCGAGGGGCGCCTGGGTGGCTCAGTCGGTCGAGCGTCCAACTTCGGCTCAGGTCACGATCTCGCAGTTGTGAGTTCGAGCCGCACATCGGGCTCTGTGCTGACAGCTCGGAGCCTGGAGCCTGCTTCAGATTCTGAGTCTCCCTCTCTCTCTCTCTCTTTCTCTCTCTCTCTCTCTCTCTGCCCCTCCCCCGCTCACGCTCTGTCTTTCTCTCGCTCACAAATAAATAAAACATTAAAAAAATTAAAAAAATAAAATTCATCATCGAGGATTTCAAACACATACACAAGTGGAGATGACTGAATTATGATCTCCCATGTACCCATCACTCAGCTTCAGTAATTATCCAACATGGCTAATCTTGTATTATCGATACTCTCATCCAGTGTCTCCTTCCCCTATTAGTTTGAATCAAAACCTAGACATCATTTATTTCATCTGCAAATATTTCAGTATGATTTTCTAAAGGACAAGAATTTTTATTTATTTTTTAAAAATGTTTATTTTTTGAGAGAGACAGAGACGGAGTGTGAGTCGGGGAGGGGCAGAGAGAGAGAGGGAGACACAGAATCTAAAGCAGGTTCCAGGCTCTGAGCTGTTATGACAGCACAGAGCCCGACGCGGGGCCCGAACCCATGGGCTGCGAGATCATGACCTGAGCCAAAGTCAGACACCGACTGAGCCACCCAGGTGCCCCAAGGATAAGAATTTTTAGAAACCTAACCATAATTATCACAGTTAAATAATGAGCATACCTGGAAAATTACAAGAATTCCTTAGTATCATCACACATCCAGTAAATCATTCAAATGCAGAATTGTATAATAAATATCGTGTTTGCTTCTTTGAACGGTGATCAAAATTGAGATCCATGTATTATGATTGTTGGATATATTTCCTCAGTCTATTTAACCTATGGGTTCTCTTTCCGGTTTCTTTTTCTTTTTCTTTTTTTCTTGAAATTTACCTATTGAAGGAAGTGATTTGTTTATTCCTTGGAGTTTCCCCAGTCTGGGTTTTGCTGATTTTATCCTTAAGGTATAGTTTAACATGTCCCTCTGTTCTCTGTATTTTTTTTTAAGTTTATTTATTTATGTTGAGAGAGAGAGCTCAAGCAGGGAAGGGGCAGAGAAAGAGGGAGAGAGAGAGAGAGAGAGAGAGGGAGAGAGAGAGAGAGAATCCCGAGCAGGCCCTGTACTGACAGCAGAGCCCAACGTGGGGCTCCCTCCCACCTGCTGTGAGATCATGACCTGAACTAAAATCAAGAGTTGGATGGTCAACTGACTGAGCAACCCAGGTGCCCCGACAGGTTGTACTTTTTAGGCAATACTAAGGTCTTTTATCATCATGCAGAAAGCAATAGAGAGTTATTGAAGGATTTGAAGTAAGAAAATGGCATGATCAGATTTGGGTTCTAGAAATGTCACTTGGGCTGTGTGAAGAGTAAGACCACATGACTGGAGGCCCAGAAATCAGTTTAGGAGGCTTTTGAGAGAGTCTAAATGAGAGATGCTGAAACTTTAAAGTAGGGCAAGGAACTAAATGGGGATGAACAAGAGAAGACTCCAGATAGGTTCTAGAAATAATCATTTGTTGAGACGTTGGATGTCATAGCATGGAGTGTTTGGAGAGAGGAGAATTAACAGATTCCCAGGTTTCTGTCTTAGGTAAATGGATGGCTATGGATGCCATCCACTCAGGTAGGAAAGGATTTAAAAGAAAGAAGTTGGAGGAAATTATTTGAAAGAAGAAAGGGAAGATGACGGGGACAGGTTTGAACATGTTAAGGATTACCCGAGGGGTGCCTGGGAGGCTCAGTTGGTTGAGCGACCGACTTTGGCCCAGGTCATGATCTCACAGTTCGTGGGTTTGAGCCCCGCGTCAGGCTCTGTGCGGACAGCCCGGAGCCTGGAGCCTGCTTCGGATTCTGTGTCTCCCTCTCTCTCTGCCCCTCCCCAGCTCATGCTCACATTCTGTCTCTTTCAAACTTAAAAAAAAATTAAAAAAAAAAAAAAAAAGAATTACCCGAGAAATATCTTAGTGGAGATGTCTAGAGCACAAGAGAGCAGTCTGGCTGGAAATAAAGGGTTTTTTTTTCCCCTAAACTTTTATATCAAAGCATAACAAATATATAAAAAAGTGTGCAAATTATACATGTACAGCTTGGTGAATTTTTACAATATAAACACACCTAGATAATCACCTTCCAAATTAACACATAAAACATAACCAGAGCCCTAAAGCCTCCCCTCAGACCCTTTTTCAAGTCATTACCCACCTCCAAATTTAATCACTTTGAACTATCATTTTAGATTACATTCACAAGCTTTTTGAATTTTATACAAATACAATCACAGGATATGTATTCCTTTGTGTCTAGCTCCTTTCAAAAATTTTTTTAACATTTATTTTTGAGAGACAGAGCAAGACAGAGCACGAGTGGGGGAGGGGCAGAGAGAGGGGTTGGGGGACACAAAATCCGAAGCAAACTCCAGGCTCTGAGCTGTCAGCACAGAGCCCGACGTGGGGCTCGACGTGGGGCTCGAACTCAACGGGACGCTTAACCGACCGAGCCAGCCAGGCGCCCCATCTAGCTACAGCATTATGTTGGTGAGATTTATACACACCGTTGTTTTACGGAACAGTTTATGGCTTTTCATTGCTGGATAGTTTTCTATTGTATATGTACACCACAAATTGTTTATCCACCCTATTGCTGCTAGATATTTGGGTTCTTTCTAATTTGGGGCTATTTGAATAAGCAACAATGAGTATATTTCTACATTGTGTTTGGATGCACATTTGTACACATTTTTCTTGGTTAAATACTTTAAAAAGGAACACTGACGGATCGTAAGGTGTGCATTATGTTCCAGGTTAGTAAATGCTGCCAATCAGTTTTCCAAGAATTGTCCCAATTTATACTCATTGCTTCACAATATGTAAAACAGAAGTCCGGGGCGGGGGGACCAAAAGAAATGTAGAGAACTAGTTTCTTAACGGGAGAGAATGTACTCAATAAACCATAAAACAAGTAGGCAAAAAAGTGTAAGAATGCAAAAGGCCTGAACATCAGTTTTCATCGCTAATATGCTAAGTGTCAGCAAATGTAACTCACAAAAGTTTATCGGAATCCTTAGTAAATTTTAGGAGTGCCTGAGAACACAAACTTGAGAACCACTGCCCTAGAGATTACAACATGCATCCTTCATACAGTTCTACCTAAATTAGTACTTTTACCCCTTCCTTGATAATGTCGCGACCTGACTGTAGTTCAAGTTCATTGATCCTCTTCTCTCTTTTGTGTTGCTGCAAAGTATCTTAACTCTACATATAGTTTGGGCCACACAAGGCTTTATTATGAACTTTATGTGTAGTCAGTATCGATTTATATTTATCAGGATAGAAATCCTTCCATTGCCTTTCATCCTTTCCTGACTTTTTTTTTCTTTTAGTAGGGGATTATTTCTCCATTACCTGACTGAATGCTGGACATTATGTTTGAGAGCTTGCTGGACACTCTATACGAAAAATCACTTTGCATATGAAAAACCGTAGAGACTGTGGATGATGTTATCTTCCTCTAGAGCGAGCTCACGCTAATCTCTAACGGGCAGGCTATTTAAGGATAGTTCACCTCGATCCAATCAGGGATTGAGTTTGGTGGTAGGATTTTTTTTTTTTTTTGAGCCTCAGTCTATCTCTAATTTGCCCCAGACCTAGAGTTTAGCTCCCTACAAATGTCATCGGAGAGCCGTTGTGATTACTAAGAACTCTCCTGCTTTGTGAGACTGCATCACTAAGAAGTTGCTTGAAATTTGGCCTCAAGTTTTGCAGCTGCCTACTTAGCTCCTTACCCAGTCTGCTGCCCTGCCCAGGCGATGGCTTTGGCAAATCCTCCAGATGGAAAAGGGCAGGATGTTAGGCTCACTTCTCTTTGCCTTTCTTCCATCTGGAATGTTTGTCCTACACGCCTTGGTTCCCTTGACAGCCCCAAGCTCTATTTGGTTTTGCTCCTGGTCCTGAAAGTTTGCCAGAAGCTTTGTTTACTTCTCTGCCTCTTAGCTACAGCCCTGTGCCTCCCCAGCCTCTCACCCTATACCTAGAATAGGCAAATACCCTGGAAAGAAACGCCTCTCGTGGAGAGTGTTGGTTCACTTCTCCGTACTTCCCTTTTCTGAGGTCCTGGTCCCTCGGGTTTCAGTCATCTTGACACCACTCGAATGCCCTCAGATCACTTTGTAATGCGTCTTTTACAGTTGTCCCCAGTGGAAACGTCATGCTGCAACAAGATAGTCTACCATAGGAGGCCTCAGCAGCATCCAGCGACTTTGAGAGGAGGTTGTTGTAAGCAAAGGCCCTGTGTTTGGAATGTCTGGGCTTGATTCCTGCCTTCTTTGTGTCCCTGTGAAGGTTAATTGTTTTTCCTAAGCTTCAGTTTCCTCATTGGTAGCACGGGAGTGGTCAGAGCGCCTGTCTCAAAGGTTTGTAAAAATGAAGCAAAAGAATGCACGCACTCATCGCAGTGCTTAGCACACAGTGTGCGCTGGGCAGATAAATACTAGCTTTTATTACTAGTGGTAGTATCTGTAGATTTTGTGTAAGCACCACCATAATGAGGGTTATTCAAGATAACACATCTCATGCACTTGACTTATATGCTTTTGCAATGGATATTATTAAATACATAAAAGCTGAGAACAAGTGAAAGAGAGCTTGAGTGGATTCATATAAATGCACTTTCGTTTGTTTGGTTGCCTTGATTTTATCATCTGTGAATAATCTACCAATTATTCTCTTCGTTCCAGAGCTTAACAGCACTTAGGAGGGCTGTATATATTAACACCCTCATCCTCAAGTTAAAGTTTTATGTTGAAAGGATATTTGGATCATTACATCTCACAAAGTGGATGTTTTCCCTTCTTCCGCTCGTCCAAAACAAGTTTTTGATGTCATTATGCGACTCTAGATCTGGAGCAGAAGTATTTGCTGAAGGCTACATTGCTTTTTTTCCTCTCATAATTGACCTACCTATGGGCAGGCCAGTGGCCCTCGTGAAACACGCCCAGCAAGGGGCTTATTTGAAAGGAAACCTGGGGTAGAAGGGACTTTATTTGTATTTATTTTCTAAACCACTTTATTTACGCCAGACTGACATACCAAAAGCTGTAGATATTTAGTGTGTGCGGCTTGATGAATTTGGAGATAAGGAGACACTGATGAAACGATCAACACCGTCTACGGCATAAAACATATCCATCACCTCCAAAAGTTAGAGTGCACTCTAACTGGAAAGAAGCAAGAGACACGCTTGCTTGGCTCAAAGGACAGCGGGCCATGGTTTGAAAGGAGAGAGTTTTCTGAACTCAGTATGTGCACCGTAAGGCACGGTTGTTTTCTGGCCCAGCCCATCTGGACTCCTGCCTGGGACTTAGCCTGAAAGGCTGACGCAAGGGCATTGAGTAAAATCTCAAAGGGCTGTTTTCATTCCAGTCTCTTAGGTAGATAAGAATACTCTGTGGCAGGTGGCGCAGGTGGCTCCTAAAGAGACGGAAGACCATGCCCGTGGTCTCGGCGACAGAAGCCAGTACCCTTGTTGGGGCCATAAGCATCCGCTAAAGTGGACGGTGGCAGGCTCGATGTCGATCTGGGTAAACCCGAGGACTGGAAGCAGCGTCTCTGTCAGGCATCGGCATCACCGGCCTCTTTGCTGAACATCAGCAGCGTCGCTGTGACTTTTTGGCACTGGTGGTAATGGGATACCTGCCCAAGAAGAGTTAGAGCAAGCGAGGAGACTAGAGGGAAGGGGAATTGTGAATGCCATGGGCCGACTAAAGAGGACGTGGGGAAACACTCCCTGTGTATTCCCAGATACATTTGAAAGTTTTCTGAAGGGGGTTGGGGTGGCCATCTCCTACAGATTGGGCAGAAGCAGAACCGTACCTTGTGACCATTACTGTAAGGCCTCTAAGGTAGAGTAACCCGAAGAATGCAGGGGTCAGGAACCACGCTACTGGTGACGGCGATTTAGGAGCGACTAGAGTTTTCCAAATGCATCAACAAGATGCAAGGAACTCCCAGAACTCCCGGGAGCGTGTTCACCATACACGCAGCTCCCAGTTTCTGAACGGAGCGGATAAGCGTATCAGATGTAACATTAAGGATTGTTTCAAGACAGCGGTCCAGGATCTTGGGCAGCCACACGGGAATGTTTAATCACGTGTACGACTCCTTTGCTAATTGTCTTGAGAAATAGGTGATAAGTCACATAAAAATATCAGTCTTGTTTTAAGGACATGGCTTAGTTGGGCTTCCGTAAGGCGCGATTGGTAGATAACTTTCGCTGTTGCCCAAACTCAAGTCTACCCTCCGAGAGTGATTAAGTGAAAAATCTACACCAGAAGCTCTGAAGGCATTTCTCAAAAAGGGTTTCTAGGGCGGTAATTTGAGCAGTATAATTATTATATAAGAACGGCTTCTTCTTTATTGGTAATAGAAATTTAGGCACATCGGTTTGTTATAGCTCATGTTTTTTCCAGGATAACATCCGCTCACTAATTTCCTCACTAAATGCCTATTGAATATTTACTTTGTGTCAGTAGCCATCAAAAAATCAGACAAATGTAAAATCACAACGGCAATAACCCCTGGAAAAAAAGAGCTACGTAAGCACCATGAAAACATATTCTTGCCTGAGAGGGTCAAGGAAGTCTTCCCAGGGGAAGTCCTATTTGAGCCAAGAATTGAAATATGAATAAGATCTGAAGTCATTCAGATAAGGCAAAACATAAGGCAAAACAGGATAAAGGGAAATTGTAGAACTCACATTTTACAGAAACCACAGGAAGACAAGCTTTCCATTTAGGAATCAGAATTCACTATGACCTTTTCCCCCTTTTCACTCCTTCCCACCTACTGAGTAAGCTAAATTTGTGTATTTCCTCATTGTTCTCATCATGGTCTGCAGTCACTTTAATCCTCTCTATTTATTTAATCTTTCATCCCGATTGGCTGCATCCCACCTCTCTCCTCAATTGGACCCCGCAGGAAGCCATTTCAACAGTACTTTGCCAATATTTTTTTTTTATCCTCTTGGGTTTATTCCATACTATTTCGCTGATCCCCAAATGTAGGTAGCCACCATTTGCTGTGTTCTCACTCAAGAATTCCAAGCTTTTGGAAGTAAAGGCCTTGCTAACGTGGTTTAATGAAAATTCGTGCTGCCCTCAGCTAGGTCCTTATTGCCACGTGTCTGTTCTTTAAAATTTTTTTTTAATGTTTATTCATTTTTGAAAGACAGAGAGAGACAGAGCACAAGCAGGGGTGGGGTGGAGAGAGAGGGAGACACAGAATCCGAAGCAGGCTCCAGGCTCTGAGCTGTCAGCACAGAGCCCGACGCGGGGCTCGAACTCACGAACCGCGAGATCATGACCTGAGCCTAAGTCGACACTCAACCGACTGAGCCACCCAGGCGCCCCAGCCACATATCTGTTCTTTAACTAATATTTTATTAGCACCCTAAGCCATTCGTTCTTTAAATATGCATTCTGCCCCTTTCTCCCTTTCTTTTTTCCCAAGATTTCAATAATGCACGGATTATTTCCACTAATGGAGTTCCATAATCCGCGAAGACTTTCTTTAGTCTTTATCACTCCTTTTTCTTTTTGCTACTCTCACTAGAGGAATCAAACGACCCGTCTTCTAGTCCACTAATCCTTAGCAATAATCGTGCCTCAGGTAAACCTCATTGGTTATGATACTGCCACTGAGTAAAGCTAGTTCACTAATTCTTTCTTCTACTTGGTCGAGTCTCTTTAAGTTTCATTGAACTTTTTAGTTCAGTCATTGTAGTCGTCAACTCCAGGGCTTCCGTTTAATTTTTTAATGGTTTTTATTTCTTTGTGGAACTCATTTTGGTCATACATTGTTTTCCTAACTTTATTTAGTTCTGTATTCTGTGTTTTTGTAGTTCACCGAATTTCTTTAAGAAGACGCTTCTGAATTTTTTGTAAGACAGGTTATAGATTTTCATTTCTTTAGGGCCAGTCATCGGAAATTTGTTAGTTTTTTTGTGTGTGTGGTGTCATGTTTCCTCGATTATGATCTTTGTAGGCTTGCACTCGTGTCTGTGAACACCTCTCCCAGCCTTTGCAGACTGGCTCTGGAAAGCAAAGATTTTCACCGGCCAGCCTGTCCAGCGATTCTGGCTGGGCAGTCTGGTGGTGTCCATGAATGGGCTTGCTCCTGGAGTCCTTGGGCAGCCTGGTGCTGGGCTGGGATTCAGAGATTCTCCCCTGGAGCCTGGGTTCATGGGTATTGAGAAGCTGAGGCCATAATATCCACCCAGGCTGCAGGCTCTGGCCAGTGCTTGGATGTACTTGGATCTGGGGGACTGCCTGGGGCCGTGGGAACCAGCCGGGGCCTTTGGAGGTGGCAGGCACTGCCTTGAGACAGGGGCTTGTGGTCCCAGGAGCCTGCAGGGAGCTCTGCCCCACAAGTTGCCGGGAGGTGCCAACCAGCCATGAGAGGTGCCTGGAACCAGGGTGAGCTAGGAGCCCTGGGTTCTCGGGAATCTCTAGGGAGCTGTCTGTAGAAGCTGGCTGGGGTCATGGGTGGGGGGCGGTTCTTGGGGCCCCTGGAGTAGGCAGACACCTGGATGAGCTTGCTGGAGGCGTGGGGTCAGCGGGCACCAGAAGGAGACGGGGTCCTGAGTTCCTGGGAACCCGCAGGGAGCACTACCGTGCAGGTCACCTGGGGCTATGGGAGGAACCCAGGGCTACTCGAGTAGGTAGGCACAGGGTGAGCCAGGGTCTGGGTTCACAGGAGCCCACAGGAACCTGGTTCCAAGGACATCATTTGGGGTCGCAGGAGCCACCTGGGGCTGCTGGAGCCAGCAGGTGCCAAGGGAAGACAGAGGCTTGTGTTCCTAGAAGCCTGCAGGGGGCTCTTAGCGTGGAAGCTTGGGGAGGTGCTTGGGGCTGCTGGAGTAGGCAGGTGCCTGTGTGAGCAGGTTTTTTGATTGACGTGAGCCTGCTGGGAACCTCGTGTCATGGGGGCTGCCTGGGGTTATTGGAGCCATTTTGCTGATGTCACTCCCCCACAGCATTATTTCTATAGTTTTTTTTTTTAATGTTTATTTATTTTTGAGAGAGAGAGAGACAGACAGACAGACAGTGTGAGCAGGGGAAGGGCAGAAAGAGAGGGAGACACAGAATGCGAAGCAGGCTCCGGGCTCCGAGCTGTCAGCACAGAGCCCGACGCGGGGCTCGAAACCTCAAACTGTGAGATCGTGACCTGAGCCGAAGTCGGACGCTCAAGCGGCCGAGCCACCCAGGCGCCCCCATCCACAGCATTATTTCCAATAGCGAGATATCCAGGATCATGCAGCCAATAAGTGGCAGAGTCAGGACTGGAACTCAGATGTTTTGCCACCGATGGAAGGGGCTCTTTTCGTTAAACGTTCACCCCTGTGTTGTGCGGATTCGAAAACCTGCCTTGGAGGCCTTCATGACCAGAATGGGGAAAGGGTCTAGGGCATTCTAGAGACAGAGAGGGAGGCTGGGATGTCTAATCTTAATTCTACAGCCACCCATTCTGATAAAGCAGCTTTGTCAATGACTTCCTAATTTCAAACCCAAGTGGCTTGTTATCAGTGTCCTTGCAGCATTTTCCATCATGAATCCCCTCCCTCGGCTTCCGTATTATCACACTCTTCCAGTTACTGCTCTGTGTTTGATGTTATCTGGTGGCGAGCCCTGAAGAGGGCATTCCCGAGGGCTTAGTCTCCGTTCCCTCCCTCTTCTTTCCGTATACTTTCACAACCCACCAACATCACCGGCTTGAGTCATTGTAACATCCCTGTCCCTATCGGAGATCTGCCTCCTAAACTCTAGCTCCACGTTCGTACCTAGATACGGCAGAGACACCACAGACACAAGCAGAAACAAGCCAAAACAAGCCTCTTCTCCTTTCCTCCCCTTATCTGAAGGGAGTCTTCTCTGTTATCGACTCGCTGATTTCGATCCATCATCAGCCTTACATTTTCTCTCTCTCTCGTTGCCTCTCCCCTATAGCCAAACTACCTGTGGCATGAAGGCAAGTCTGAGGAGGGCAGGGGCACATCTGCCTTTCCCTCTACTTTATTCCTAGAGAATGACAGCTTAACACTCCATGAACACGTTTTGATGAGCTGAATAAATGAACGTGCTCATCCATGTAATCTACTCATCCCTCTCGGTTTACGTATTTCGTTTCTTTATTTGGAGGGAGAGAGACGGCACGTGAGCGCATGTGCACAAGCAGGGGAGGGACAGAAGGAGGAGAGAGAGAATCCCGAGCAGGCTCCATGCTCGGTCTCATGAACTGCGAGGTCACGACCTGAGCCGATATCAAGGGTTAGACCCTCAACCGACTGAGCCACCCAGGCACTGCCATCCATCTCTCTTCAGATAGATGAGTAACCACTGGCTGAACGGCTGAAGAAATCCACCTGATCCCTCCTCCATTCCAGAAGCCACCGCATCAGTTCCGCCTCACGTTACTTGCTGCCTGGATCACTGGTCCAGCCTTCTACGTCACAGACGACACAGATGTGAGATCAGTGTTCTTAAGGGGCAGCTTTGAGTTTTCCCCTCTTGTTTAGAAAACCTCTATTGTGTCTGTATCTCCCTGGAGGTGAACTAAAACTCCTTAGCATGCGTCCCGAGACGTTCACCATTTGTCTATTTTATGGCACCTGTGCTCTCGGCCCCTGGTTCTCAAACCTGACTTCACATAAGAACTATCTGGGGAGCTTATAAAAATACCTATGCTTGGGACGCCTAGGTGGCTCCGTTGGTTAAGTGCCCGACTGTGGCTCAGGTCATGATCTTGCCGGTCGTGAGTTCAAGCCCCACATCAGGGTCTCTGCCGTCAGCGCAGAGCCCGCTTTGGGTCCTCTGGTCCCCCTTTCTCTCCGCTCCTCCCCTGCGTATGTGCACACAGGCGTGCACACACGTTCTCTTTCTCTCTCTCTCAAGATTAAAAAAAAAAAATACCCATGCTTGGGACTCATCACAAACCAATGGGTCAGCACTGGCATATGTATACGTCAAAGCTCCCCAAGTGATTCTGATATGCAACTGGGAAGTAGAACGTCTCCAAGCCAATTTCACTATTTTTGTTTTCTTTCGGTTTCTAAATTTGAGCCGCGTATCTTGTTTTTCATACTAAACTTTTTTTAAAGGCGTAATTAACATACAATAAGTTAAAGAAATGTCAAGTGTTTGGTCTTATGCATTTTGAAAGTTCTAGACATTCATATAACTACTGCCCCGAAATGAAAACATTTTTATCACCCTAGAAAGTTCTTTTGTGTCCTTTTTCCAATTAGTTTTCCTGCCTCCCAGAAACCACGTTTGGATTTCTAACAACATAGTGTTGCCTGTTCTTGGACTTCATATAATTACAACCATACGGTGTGTAGTGTGTTTTATCTGGTTTCTTTCTTTTCAAAATTGTCCATTAGATTGATGTCTCTTACATTATACACAGTAACTGGTTCTTCTTTTATTGCTGAGTAGTAGTCCATTGCATGAATATGCCACAATTTTGTGTATTCATTCCTTGATTGATGGACGCTAGATTGTTTTGATATATTCACCATTGGAAGCTCTATCAATCGTTCAGGGCCCGGTTCAAATTCTAACTGTGTCAGGACACCTTTCCTCGTGCCTTGGTTACAAGTGCTCTGTTTTCACTGAACCCCCATAGCATTTTGTGATGCCTGACACAGGGCAGGAGACACGAGTCAGAGCTGGGTTGAAAATGTCTTTATCACAAACTGGTTGCTCTTGGGTAACTCAGCATATTTACTTTCTTGGCCACAGTAACAGATTGCCACTAATTTGGCGACTTAAAACAACACAAATTTATTGTTTTACAGTTCTGGAAGGAGGCAGACGTAGGGCACAAGTGTCACTGGGTGAAGATCCAGGTGCCGGTGGGGCTTGATTCCTTTCTGTAGCCTCTGGGGAAGGATCTGTTCCCTTGCCTTTCCGGCTTCTAGAAGATGCCCGTATTTTGTGCCTTGTGGCCCCACCCCCCATCTGCAAAACCAGCAAGGGCAAGCTGAGTCCTTCTCACATAATATCACTTTGACCTTTCATTCTGCCTCTCACTTCTACTTTTAAGGACCCTCTTGATTACATGCGGCCCACTGAGACGATCCAGGATAATCTCCCCATTTCAAGGCAAACTAATTATCAACCTCAATTCCTTCTTCATTCCTTCTCTACCCTTTCATACCTCTTTGCCGTGTAACACAACACACCCACAGGTACCAGAGATCGGGATGTGGACATCTTTGGGAAGGAGGCATCAGTTTGCCTACCATACATCGTTAACTCTCGTGTTATAATTTCCTCATCTGGAAAATGAGAAGGATTCTACCTACTTCATGGTATTGTAGTGAGGAATTCGGCTACATGAGTTCACGTAGCTGCATTGCCTGGCACGGTTTCTAGAAAGACTGCACAGCATCATTCATCCAACAAATGTCATTGTTGGTGCTGGTGATACAGTAATAAACAAAACAGACCAAGGATCTCCTTCACCTTAGCATTCCAATCGGAGGTTACAGGTAGTAAACAATGAAACAAGACAATGGATAGCATTTCATAAGGCGTTAAGTATCGTGGAGAAAAATGAAGCAGGGCACAGAGAGAGTGATGGATGTTATTTTCAATCAGGTGGCTATAGACAACCTCTATGGAAGGTGCTATTTGAGCAAAGGAGGGGAGGGAGGGAGGGAGCCCCGGAGACATCTGAAGGATGAACATTAACAGGCAGAAGACACAGCAGGTGCAAAGACCCAGAAGTCGAGTAGGCCGTCTCAGTGGGCTGGATGGGAATGAGAAAGGTAGGAAATGAGGTCAAAGAGGTAGTGTAACCTACGATGATTTTTCAATTGTCTGCTCCTTTTCAACTCTTTGCAAGGGGGGTGGGTCTTATTCAGTCCTACCTGCCTCTCAGCTTCGCACGGTGACCAACACACCATAGCTGCTTAAGGCGACTTTGTTACATCAACTGATCTTTGCAATACTTACTATCTATGTAACATTTATGTCAATCACTTGGTGCCCGTATCCCCTTATTAACCTACATCTTCTTTAGTCACCCATCGTAGAATGAAAATGTTCTTCTACCCTACTCTAGCGCCTTTGTCTTTCATTTTGGTGCCTGCCTTTGCCTACGAAAAAACCACCTTGTTCACCCATTTCTAAACAACTACAGACGGTCTGAGGATGATTGAGTACACTTAAATTTCTTGCCAAAGAGCAGTCTTGGACTATGTGATTTGCTTTGCCTTTCTACAGGGTCCCTGGTGAGAAGAGAATGTTAATCAGTTTTGTTTTGTTTTCTTTCTGTCCTCAGAGATACATGCTCCAGACCTTTCCATTATGTCACTAGTTATCTTGTTCTCTGAGGTGGCCCAGGAAGCCAGGAACATTTCAGAAATCTAGACAGATTTGGAAGTGCTGGAAATTGTAAATTCATGTCTATCCTGTTAGAGTTTATCTGTAGCTAGAGTTGCTAGGTAAAATGCAAGATGCCCAGTTAAATTTGAATTTCATATAAACCGAGAATTTTTAGTACACATCTATACCAAATATTGCATTGAACATATTTGTACTAAGAATGGTCTATCTAGAATTTTATCTGAAATTTGTCTGAAATGACCTGTTTATTACAAATTCCAATTTAACTGGGTGTTCTGCATTTTTATTTGCTAAATCTGGCCACCCTATGTGTAACCTAAAGTCCTGAGAAGCTTCCTTAATCTATCACTACTTCCGTTCCTATCTTCAAAGAGTTGTCACTATTCTCTGTTTTCATTTCTTCTGGTCCTGTCCGATTTTATTTAATTTTTTAATTTTTTAATTTTTTAAAAAAATGTCTATTTATTCTTCAGAGGGAGAGTGCACACGTGAGAGCCAGGGAGGGGCAGACAGAGGGGGACAGAGGATCTGAAGTAGGCTGTGCACTGACAGCAGAGGGACCAGTGCGGGGCTCGAACTCAAGGACCAGTAGATCATGACCTACTGGTCACACTTAGCCAACTGAGCCACCTGAGACACTCCTCCCATCCTCTTTTAAACCAGTTCTCATCAGGCTTTTGTTGTCACCATGAGCTGAAATTGTTCTTGTCAATATTCCCAGGAACCTTCAGAGTCTAAATCCCATGATCGTTTCTCAGCCTTCATCTTACTTGACCATCAGTGGGATTTGCTCAGTTGACGACTCCCTCCTCTTTGGGACGCTAGATTCCCTTGGCTTTTGAGACACCACTCTTTTCTCCTACTTCATTTTCTTTATTTCTCATCTACCCTACCCCTCAACATTGAAGGGGTCTGATACCTCTCAATGGCTCAGTCCTCATAACTTTGATCTCCCTCTGTGTCTCCTCTGATCTCATCCCATGTTACAGCTCTAAAGCTCATTCATCTGGGGCGCCTGTGTGGCTCAGCCGGTTAAGTGACCGACTCTTGATTTCAGCTCGGGCCATGATCTCATGCTTTGTGGGATCGAGCCCCACATCGGGCTCCATGCTGTCAGTGCAGAGCCTGCTTGGGATACTGTCTCCCTCTCTGTCTGCCCCTCCGCTGCTCGTACTCTCTCCCCCTCCCCCCAAATAAATAAACAAGTAAATAAACAGACCGTAAAAAAAACTGAAGGTCATTTGTCTGTTGACGGATCCTAAATTTATCTCTATCCCAGACCTCTCCGCATAACTCCAAACGCACACATCCAGTGGCCAACTCAAGGCCTCCAACTCAGATGTACAGTAGGCATTGAAAAGACAATACATCAAAAACTCTAAGTCTAGCTCCTCCTTCAGTTTTTTCCATCTCAATTAATGGCGGCTTCGGGGCGCCTGGGTGGCTCAGTCAGTTAAGGGTCAAACTCTCGATTTCGGCTCACGTCGCGATCTCGTGGTTTGTGGGATGGAGCCCCCGTCAGACCCCGCGCTGACAGCATGGAGCCTGCTGGGGATGCTCTCTCTCTCTCCCTCTTTCTCTGCCCCTCCCATGCTCACGTGCTCTTTCTCTCTCTCTTTCAGTGTAAATAAACTTTAAAAAATGGCAGCTTCGTCTTTCTAGTCATTAAGCTCTGACCTGTGTCTTTCACTAACATTTCACCTCCGGCCTATTAGACATTGTGTTGGCTCTTTCCCTTGAAATAGACCCAGAATCTGACTACTTCCCACTGCCTGTGCTGCTACCTCCTGCCTCCTCCTAGCTTTGCCATCTCTTGGCCGAAGTATCGTAATTGTCTCTCAACTGGTCTGTTCCACGGTAGTCTGTTCTACCTACAGCTTCTGGAGTGATCTGTTTACAACATTAAATCAGGCTGTGTCACTTCTCGCAGCCCTCTAGGGGCTCCCTGTCTCACTTAGAGTAAACTTCAAAACCGTGATGATGGTTTACAATGCCTTACATGCCTGGTCCCACGTCCAACTTCATTACTTACTTGATTGCACCTCCTCTACTCCATTCCTTGCTCGCTTGGCCCCAGCCCTGCCGGTCTTTATGCCGTTCTCTGAATCCTCCGGGAACAGTTCTGCTTGAGGACATGTACACTTGTTTTCTCTCTGCTTGGAACACTGTGGTATCTGCCCAGCTCATCCGGTCTCTTAACGTTTCATCGCCTCTTGGGGCGCCCAGGGAGGCTCAGTCGGTTGAGCATCCAACTCTTGATTTCAGCTCAGGTCACGATCCCGGGTCGTGGGATGGAGCCCACGTCGGGCTCCACGCTCAGTGTGGAGCGTGCTTAAGATTCTCTCTCTCTCTCTCTCTCCCTCTTCCCCCACCGCTCGTGTGGTCACTCTCTGTAAAATAAAAACAAACAAACCTTAAATTTCATCCCCTCTTGACTATCTCTCACCCTCTCTCTTGCTCTATTTATCTCCCTAGCACTTATCACATTCTAGGGACTGATATAGTTTACTCGCTTTGTTTTATTCCAGTCTCATCCCACTTAGAATGTAAACTCCATGAGGATAAGGATTATTGTCTGTTTTATTAACTGTGTTATATGTTCAATGCCTAGGATGGTTCCATACATGTAAAATAAGAAATAAATATTTATTGCATGAATGAAGGAGTTAATTCCCTGGGCTATGAATGTATCTGTCACATTAGTTTAGTCTGAAGCCATCAAGAACCCACTATACGGTGGTTCAAAACTGCCTGACATTTAGAGGGATCAGAGATGACTTAGAACCAGGGTAAGACTTCCTTTCAAAGAAGATTTCCCGTAACTTACCACCTGTTGATCTAAGAATGCAACTATGTGGGTCCAGAGGGAGGACTTACAGGTAAAAAGCCACAGGAAAGTGGATGTTCTTTCTTTCATTTCATAAACACATACGACGCGCTTTTCACGTACCACGAATTGCGTTAGGTGCTTGGGATCTCATCATAACCCAGTAAGATCTAATTCTCAGCCCTGAGGAATTTTGGTTTAGTGGGGGAGACAAATACATAGATATTTACATTAGGCAATGACAAGCACTGGAAAAGAAAAATTGTAGGATATTAGGGAAGCATATTAAACAGTCACCTAACTTAAACTTGGGGTATTCGGGAAGGCTTCCTGGAGGAGGTGAGATCTAAGCTTACACCTGAACGTGGCAATTAAGTCAAAGGGGAGGGAGGGAGGTGGCAGGGTGGGAGGGAGAGCATAGTATGAACCAAAGCCCAGAAGTGTGAGAGCACTGTGTTTGGCTGGATCCCAGAATTGAAATGGGAGGAGTGTGAGAAGATTCTAGAGAGGTTAGAAGGGGCCAGATAATGAGGGACTGTGTATGCCATGTAAATGAGTTTGAATTCAGTTTTGAAAGTAATGGAAAATCAGTGAAAGTTGTTTTGCTTTGTTTTTAATTTTTTTAAGTTTACTTATTTATTTTTAGAGAGAGAGAGAGAGACGGAGAGAGAGAGAGAGAGTGAGTGCAAGTGGAGGAGGGGCAGAGAGAGAGAGAGGGAGACAGAGAAAATCCCAAGCAGGCTCCGCACCATCAGCACAGAGCCCAATGCAGGGCTCGAACTCACAAACCGCCAGATCCTGACCTGAGCCGAAGTCAGACGCTCAACCGACTGAGCCACCCAGGGGCCCCTGTTTTGTTTTTAAACATAAGAAAGTGACTTTACGAGTTAGGTATCTGTTACAGTGGTTTAGAAAAAAGATCCAGGGGGACCATTTGGAGCATACATTGACTACGTGGAAGGAAAGAAAGAAAGAAAGAAAGAAAGAAAGAAAGAAAGAAAGAACAATGCGCTTCAAATTAGGCAAGGAAAGTGCAGAGGATCCTTAATAGAACTCTGTGGACGTGCGTGTTTGTATGCGCGTGGAGCTGTTGCCTTAGTTCTCGTGGCAAAATAACTATATTAAGTCCCTAATGCCCAGAGAAGATCAAATTATCTCCTCCTTGGCCTTGGTTAACCTTGGGCTCATATTCAGGTCAGTTCCCATCTCTCCATGATCCTGAAGCGCCACAGAGATACTGCAACGTTCCCCAAGGAGCAAGACCACCTTTAGGGAAGACGATGGACATGTCTGGCTGTTTTGCCAGCTACTGTCGAAAAAACGAAAAACGGTCCTGCAAGGAGGTGGTTGCACAAACGCACTCTCTTTGAATGAGTTTTGACAAGAAGTTGAAATCGTTGGGCTGCACTGAAGCTTTCTTAAAATGTTGTTACAATGTGTAGAGCTGGTGCTCTCGGTCAGTTGTAACATTTCCTGTCTATTTACAGAAAGCAGATAGCTGATGTTTAATTTCTGCCAACAGCAATAGACCAAAGGTAAAAATACACAAGTAGGGATATCTGAGGATTTCCAAAGAAGGAGTCTGGAGAAGCCAACTCTTCGTTTGGGGCTACGGTGTGCCTGTGTTTTGTTTTTCGTTTTGTTTGTTTGTTTGTTTCCCTTCCCCAGGGATGCAACGTAAAACCTCAGCGCAAGTCGAGGCATTATATGGGAAAGATGTAGGGCTGCTTGTGTATCAGCCAGGATTTCAGCAAGAAATGGGGCATACGCTCTGGGACGCCCGGGGTTAAGCTCAGTTGGTTAAGCGCAGACTTCAGCCCAGGTCATGATCTAATGGTCCGTGGGTTCGAGCCCCGTGTCCAGCTCTGTGCTGACAGCTCAGAGCCTGGAGCCTGCTTCGGATTCTGTGTCTCCCTCTCTCTTTGCCCCTCCCCTGCTCATGCATTCTCTCTCTCTCTGTCTCTCTTTCTCAAAAATTTAAAAAAAGAAAGAAAGAAAGAAAGAAAGAAAGAAAGAAAGAAAGAAAAATGGAGCATGCGCTCAATTAGGAATCTGAATGAAATTTAATGAAGGGGCTCTTCACAGGGTTGTAAGCAAAGTTTAAGGGAACCAGGAAGAAATGGGACTAGCAAGCGTGGGAAGTTCTTACCCTCAGGCCAAGGAGAGCTGGGATCTGTGGCGGGGGGGGGGGGGGGGGGGGGGGCAGCCATGAGCAGGAGCTGGGGTCACAAAGGAGCACGGTCACTGCCGATGCAACCCCACTGGGCAGAGAAGGGGTTTGAATCGATTTGGGAAGGTAGGCGCAGAAGAACAAGCAATACGTTTGTAAATTGCTCCTTCTTTGGGCAAACGGTTTTCAAAACCATACCCCAGACAGCCTTGCAGTGAGAAGTACGTGTGAGTCAACATTGTAGTCAGACTTACCTGGTGATCTGAACAACGCAGGAGACTGCCGGTGTCGGCCAGGATGCGGTGGGGGGACCCTCTTGCACTGTTGGCGGGAGCGTTGGTTGGTGCAGCCACTCTGGAGAACGGTGTGGAGGGTCCTCGGAAAGTTAAAAAATGGAACTGCTCTCTGCTCCAGCAGTTGCACCGCTGGGTATTTCCCCAAAGAAGACAAAAATACTAGTGCAGGGGGATATGTGCACCCCGATGTTTCTGGAAGCATCATCTACAGCGGCCAGAAGGTGGAGGCAGTCCAGGTGTTCATTGACTCGTGAACGGATGGAGAAGATGTGGTGTATATATTCTTTGGAATATCGCTTGGCCGGGGAACGGAATGACGTCGTCGTGCCTTTGTGGTGACGCGGATGGAGCTGGGGAGTGTCGCGCTGGGCGAAGCGGGTCAGTTGGAGGGAAACAGGTGCCATCTGACTTCACTCATGTGTCGAATTTAAGAAACAAAACAGGTGAGCCAGGGGGTGGGGAGAAGAGAGAGGGGGGCAGGCCAAGAAACAGACCCTTGTCTATAGAGGGGAGACGCATGATTGCCATTGGAGGAAGGGTGGGAGGGGGACGCGGGACATCGGTGATGGAGATTAGGGAGGGCGCTTGCTGTGACGAGCAGTGGGTGATGCTGAATCACTGTATCGTCCACTTGAAACTAATATTACACTGTATGTTCACTGACTGGAATTTCATTAACAATAAAAAAACAAAAATGGTGAAAACAGCCGTAAATTGGGGTTGGAAGGTCAGTCCCACTTCGGATTGGTTGAATGACCTTAAAACAAATCCTCTTCCTCCTCTGTTCATTCGGTTTCCTCATCTGCAGAATAGGGAGGTTGGACCAGCGATCTTAAAGGTCTCTTAGAGCTCTAACAGTTTTGGCTTCGAGAGAACTAATTTCCAGCGTCAGTGGATGCAGTTTTCCTGCAGCTTGGACTGCTCTTTACTCCGTAGCAAAAGTCAATAAAAAGGAAGGGGGAAGATAGTTCTTTTTTTTTTTTTTAATTTTTTTTCAACGTTTTTTATTTATTTTTGGGACAGAGAGAGACAGAGCATGAACGGGGGAGGGGCAGAGAGAGAGGGAGACACAGAATCGGAAACAGGCTCCAGGCTCCGAGCCGTCAGCCCAGAGCCTGATGCGGGGCTCGAACTCACGGACGGTGAGATCGTGACCTGGCTGAAGTCGGACGCTTAACCGACTGTGCCACCCAGGCGCCCCAAGGAAGGGGGAAGATAGTTCTAACACCTCCTTTCCTTTCTTTCAATCATCCATCCAACAATTCGGTAAGTCAGGATTTATTAAGAAATTTAAAAGTTGTACAGATATTCAAATGTTGGTGCCATACAGACAGATATTCATGAAGGGTCAACTTTCTCATGCTTTTTTTTTTTTTTTTAACTGGCTACTTATTTTACAGGAGTATTGATTTGGATGGTTTGATAAAGATGGGAATAGCTTCATCCTATAGGACCAGATGTCATGACTTATTACTTGAAAATAGGCTATACCTGTGCTTTTAGAAGATTATTGTTCTTCTGTAAGCTGGATTTACATAATAATATTTACTGAAAAGTACATTGAGAAATGAGCACTGACTATTTTTTTTAAGTTTATTTATTTTATTTTGTTTTTTAATTTTTTAATTAAAAAATTTAATGTAATTTATTGTCAAAATGGCTTCCATACAACACCCAGTGCTCACCCCAACAGGTGCCCTCCTCATTGCCCATCGCCCCCTTTCCCCTCTCCCCCACCCCCCATCCACCCACAGTTTGTTGTCTGTATTTAAGAGTCTCTTATGCTTTGCCTCCCTCCCTCTCTGTTTGTAACTATTTTTCCCCCTCCCCTTCCCCCATGGTCTTCTGTTCAGTTTCTCGAGATCCGCATACGAGTGAAAACATAGGATATCTGTCCTCTGACTGATTTATTTCACTCAGCATAATACCTTCCAGTTCCATCCACATTGCCGCAAATGGCAGGATTTCATTCTTTCTCATTGCCAAGTAGTATTCCGTTGAGAGAAAGAGCACAAGTGAGGGAGGGGCAGAGAGAGAGGAAGAGAATCCCAAGCAGGGCCACACTGTCGGCATAGAGCCTGACGCGGGTCCCGAACTCACAAACCGTGAGATCGTGACCTGAGCCGAAATCAAAACCCCGACCCTTAACCAACTGAGCCACCCAGGCGCCGTGAACACTGACTTTACATAGTTGAAAGACTGTCACATAAACAAGATTTACACTATAACTCTTGTAGCCCCAGAGGGTAAAACTAAGGCCAACAGTGGAAGCACAAAGAGATGACATTGGCCCACAGACTCAGGGTTGCCATTAAGGGTAAGCTATCTCTGGCATAAGTGCCAGTAAGTTGAAATAACTAACCAATGCATCATACCCTGAGTGCTTTCTGTTCATTTTATGTCACCACCCTCAGATCAAAAGGTGTACCCTGAGAGTGTGACTCAATTATTTCATAACTAAACGTACCTACTCTGATCCCAATTAGTCATCTCTAAAGTAGGACTTTACCCTGGCTTTTTAGCCTTACATGACATGTTAAAAAGTCATCTGGAGAAGATATTTACATGGACATTCCGGTGACCATGCAAAATAAATGATGTCATTAATAATATACACCTTTTTTTTCTCTCCAGGCGGTTTTCAAGCCTGAGAAGTTTAATTTGTTGACATGTACTAAAGCGAAAGGAAGATCTTGATGGAGGAAAAGACATATTTTGTTTTGCTGAGCATCCTCAAAGAAAAACTAGATAATCCTTTCCAGATTCTTTTCCTTCCTTCCTTCCTTCCTTCCTTCCTCCCTCTTTCTTTCTTTCTTTCTTTCTTTCTTTCTTTCTTTCTTTCTTTCTTTCTTCTTTTCTTCCTTCCTCCCTCCCTCTTTCTTTCTTTCTTTCTTTCTTTCTTTCTTTCTTTCTTTCTTTCTTTCTTTCTTCTTTTCTTCCTTCCTCCCTCTTTCTTTCTTTCTTTCTTCTTTCTTTCTTCTTCTTCTTCTTCTTCTTCTTCTTCTTCTTCTTCTTCTTCCCCTTCTCCTTCCTTTTCTTTTTTGTGTCACAGCCTCTTAACTCAGAGAGACTAAAAGAAAAGTCATTCACTGACTGTCAGCTCTATAAAAATACAGTAGTAAGGGCTACTCATTTTATCTTCTTAACAATCTTTTAATATTAATATGTTCCTATTTTATTGGTGAAGAAACTCAAGGTTTCAGCAAGCATGGATTTGCCTAAGATTACACAGCTGGTAATTGGTACGTGAATCCAGTGTTTCTGATTTCATTTACCTTGCTCTCGTGATGATCAGTTTGGGTTTTCCTGAAGCCACATTCAATTGTTTCGTGAAGTATTTTCCCAGGTTATTAATTTTTTTTAAATTTTATTTTTATTGTTATTTTTTATTTTAGAGAGAGAAGAGAGGGAGCACATGCATGTGAGCAGGAGAGAGGGGCAGAGGGAGAGAGAGAGAGAATCTTGAGCATCTCCACACTGAGCATGGAACCCCAAGTGGGGCTTGATCCTAAGACCCTGGGATCATGACCTGAGTCAGAATCAAGAGTTGGATGCTCAACCAACTGAGCCGCCCAGGTGCCCCTGAGGTTATTTTTAATTTTAGCACTAAGGTATTTAGATTTTTCACTTCCTAGTTCCTGTGTCCTTTGAATAGATATCAGTGTTCAGCCAGGGCCAATAGGAGAAAACTCAAGAGAGTATTAGGGAGCTTCTGCTCTCCGGGAAACCTACAGAGAGCAACCAGGAAATCTGGATTCTATTCTTGACAGTTGATACTTATAAAGCTATTGCTGAATTCAAGCGAAACAAAGAAGACTGTGTTCTTAGCACTTTGGAAAACAAGCATAAGCTAAATATGTATGCCCAAAGGTGTTCAGTGCAATGCTGTTTATGATGGCAAAATTTTGAAAACAACTTACATGATAGTGCATCAATATGGGAATGAATTCAATCATTACACATGATAAAATAGACCCATACTTACTGACATGGTCAGATACTTGTAACATGTTAAATTTTGTATAATGGAAAATCCTCACGTATTATCAAATAAAGTGCAGTGTTATATTAAAAAAGAGAAAAAAATCCCAAATAAGTTAGGCTTATTTCAGAGACTGTAATTCACATTAATAGAATCAAGGAGAAATTCGTATTTTATTTCACCAGATGCAGAAAAACACATTCGATAAAATCCATTCAAAATTTAAAAATTTTTTAAATGTTTATTTATTTATGACAGAGTGAGAGAGAGCATGAGCAGGGCAGGGGCAGAGAGAGAGGGAGACACAGAATCCGAAGCAGGCTCCAGGCTCTGAGCTGTCAGCACAGAGCCCGACGCGGGGCTGGAACTCACAGACCGCGAGATCACGACCTGAGCTGAAGTTGGACGCTCAACCGACTGAGCCACCCGGGTGCCCCAAATCCATTTAAAACTTAAAAAAATAAAACTTGTAGCAAACTAGAAAGAGATACAATTTTTTTAAAGATTGATAAGTATATATCAAAAGCTTACAGGAAGCCTGTCTAATGACAAAATATGAAAGGCTCTCCCCCTCAATACACCCTAAGATGAGACAAAATTGGGGATGAGACCAAAAATGCCCATTTATTATTGTACCAGAAGTCCTAGTCAATGCAAGACAAGGAAAAAAATGGTGTAAGGATTAGAAAGGAAAAAATAAAACTGTTATTATTCACAGACGAGAGACTGTGTACGTAGAAAACCTAAAAGAATCTCTAAGCAAGTTTTGCAATTAATAAGTGAATTATTAAGGTTATTAACCACAAAATCAAATGTAAAATTGTGTTTATATTCCAGAAACAATCATAGAAGATGAAGTTTTAAAACAGCACATTTCAAATACCATAAAAATCTTAAATATGTAGGAAATAGCCAATGAAATATATGCCAGGTCAATACATAGTGAACTATAAAAAACTACTGAGAGATATTAAAAAGACCTAAATACATGGAGACATATACCATGCATGTATAGCACTGCAAACTATTATAAAAATATCAATGTTTATGATTGATCTGTAAGTTCCACAAGAGTCTCAATTAAAACCGTAGCAGGAGGTTTCGTGGAAACTGACATGCTTATTCTAAAGGTTTTATGGAAATGGCAAGGGCCAAGAATAATCAAGAAAAAAAGAGTAAAGATAGAAGACCTACATGCCTGATAACAAGACTTACCATAGAACTTGCAATAATTAACATAGCATGATGATATGGGCACAAAATGAGAGAAATAGACCAATGAGGGCAGAAAAGAGAGTTCAGAAACCAGTCTATACATATATGAGTATTTGGTTTCCCTGTAGGGCGGCAGGGACCTCTTCAATAAATGGCGTTGGACTCATGGTCAATCGGTAGCAGATAGAAAAAAAGGAAATCTCCCCTTCCTATGACACCATACACAAATCAATTCCAGATAGATTATAGATCTAAATGTGAAAGATAAAATGGTAAAGCTTCCCGAAAAAACACACAGGAGAATATCTTACTGACTTTGGGCAAAGATTTCTTGAATAGAACACAAAAAACACTATTAATCAAGACCGTGCTATAAAATTGGATAATTAAATGAAGAACTTGTGTTCTTTAAACCATCATTAAAAGAGAGTGAAAAATTGGGAGAAGATGTTTACAGTACATATATCCAGCCAAGTTGGTGTAGCCAGGATACCTAAAGAATTCCTAACATATCAGTAAAGATAGGCAACCCAATAGTCAAAAGGGTTAGACAGATTGAGACGTAAATGCACATCCGCTTGAATGGCTAAAATGAAAAAGATAGGTAATAACAAGGTTTGGCCAGGATGTAATGCAGCCAGATGCCCATGAACTGCTGGTGAGAATGTAAACTTACACCACCACTTTGCAGAACGGACATTCTATACTAAAGCTAACGTAGCCTACAACCCAGCAGTTCCGCTTTTAATTAGATACAAGAGAAATGTGGACAGAAGTGCACCAAAGATATGTACAAGAATCTTCTTAGCAGTTCTCTTCATAAGAGCCAAGGATTGGAAACATTCCAAATGTTCATCAAGTCTAGAAGGAATAAACAACTTGTTGTATATTCACACAATGGGCTTCTGTACAATTGTAAGGGAGACTCATTACTGCCATACGCAACCACTTGGGTGAATCTTATAAATATAATGGGACACAGAGGAATCTAGACACAACAATAAGTACATAGCTACAATTCCATTTGTACAAAGTTCAGAAACAAAAGTAGCTGGACGGTGAGAGAAGTAAGGGTAGTGTTTTACTTTTGGCATGGGTACTGTGGTTGGAAGGAAGCTCAAAGCACAGGGAAGCCAGTAATATTTCTTGACTTGGGTGATGATTACATGGGGCATGTTCACTCTGTGAAAAACCGTCCAACCATATACTTACAATTTGTTCATTTCTTTATCAGTATGTTGTGTGTACATACATAGCACTTCTATTGTATGTACACATATATGTATACACATATTCACGTGTAAGATAATAAGTAAGGAAAAACACCTGCTAAAAAATATACCAAGCAATCATTTGTTTAAAATACAGTAGACCTTGGATTGTGAGTAACTTGTTCTGCGAGTGTTCCTCAAGACGAGCAAACATTTCTAATCAATTTTAACTTGATAAACGAATGATGTCTTGCGACACGAGTCGTACGTAACGCCGAACGTCACATGATCACAACCGAGCCAATGGTTTTGGAAATTCGCTTTGATGTACGAGTGCTTTGGATCACAAGCGTGTTTCCGGAACGAGCTATGCTCACAAACCAAGGTTTTATTGTACACATCTCCACAGAAGAAAGATTTAAATTTTATGGATGTGCCAAAATATTACATTTTGGTGGGTGGGATCATTGATGAATTTGATTTCATGCTTTGGACTTTTATTTCTCGGAGGTGGGAGTAATGTAGAAAGAAACATATGGACTTCCTGAAGGCTTAGT
The DNA here is from genome assembly GCF_024362965.1 of Panthera pardus. Lineage (NCBI taxonomy): Eukaryota > Metazoa > Chordata > Mammalia > Carnivora > Felidae > Panthera > Panthera pardus. The sequence continues at coordinate 32,384,235 of NW_026526843.1, read as the reverse complement.
TCAGATCTTGAGTAAACCAAGGGAATCTATACTACACATTGAAATGGGACAGATTTAAGTCAGGCTGGCAAGAGAGGCAAATGCTAGAGAAATCTCTCAGATTCCCGTTAGGTGTAATCATCACCTCAATCAACAAGAGCTCAGTAGAGATCTTCTCCGCCAGTACAAACAACACTTTTCTTTCTTAAAGCACTGAGTTATTTGGCTGAGTTAACATTGACACTGAAACGTAAGGGCGATTTAGGGAGGCTGAGACAAAACCGGAACATTTTCCTCATTTTTCTCATGGCCCTCCAGGGATCTTAGACTTTGTGCCTCGAAGAAAGAGAACAAAAAGGGAGGGGCTGAACAATACAGGAGATGTTTTTAACAGAGCTTTTGACTGCTCAATCTCTACGTACATGGAAACCAATGTCTTTCTTTACCGTTCAAGCTACTCTGTAGTTGAAGCTTCCATGTTAAATTTGTTGTGATTTAAGCAGGGAGGTACATGAGCTTGAACTTTCCGTGCTTTCCGTTCAACTGGTGGGTTTTTCTGAGCGATACAGAAAAGATCAAACTTTTGGCCTCATAATTGTATGTTTTGTCACAGGCCAATTCAGTCACACGTGAACCAAACAGGTTTAACATGATTTTATTGGCCCAAATCCAGCCACCCCCGGTCCACTGTCTCTCACTTTACAAGTTTTGGATAATCCTTGTAGTGGTTCCATCGCAGCTGGAACTCTCTAGTTCCGGGTGCATGGGTGCATGTGAATTACGGGTCCTGTGGGCAGCTTCACTGGTCTCCACCAATGGTCCTGGCCTAGTTTCTGATAACCATGCATGGATTTAAAATTCAAGGACTCGCTTCCCTGTTACAAATCAGAAGGTTGAATTCCATCTAGACAGGAAGATTATTAGAAAGATTGCTCAGGAAAATTTCTATGGATTAGCTCATAAAAATAGACACAGTACCACTTTGTTGTTGTTGTTGTTGCTGCTGTTGTTTTTGAGTTTCCCAAATCATAATGTCAAGGTGGAAAAAAAAACTAGCCAAACAGCTTTCCAAGAGTTTTCCTTTGTTGTTTACGTAAAGGGCGTTACCTTTTTGAAGTGCTTTTCTTTTTTTTTTTTTTTTTTTTTTGCCCTGATGAGCACGTTATTTACATTATATTATTGAATCATCACAATAAGTCAGTGAAACAAGTACTATATCATTGTTCCCCTTTTACAAATGAGGAAACTGGCAGACAGAATGCTTAAGAAATTTGTCCAAAGTCACTCAGCCAGTACGTGGCAGAGCTAGAATTCACATAAAGATACATTTTGTTATACACAGGAAATTCTCAACCTTTCTGATATATTTCCCCTAAATGTGTGCTATCTCATAGTACAAATACACCCTTCTTGATTCTTCTTTAAAACAATCCGCTAGGGGAGGGCACCTGGATGGCTCAGTCTGTAGAGCATGCGACTCTTGATCTCAGGGTTGTGCGTTCAAGCCCCATGTTAGCAGCCTCTGTCCAACTCGAAGGTTTTCCTCTCAAAAGCCATTTCTCCCTTCTTCACCCTAACCTCAAGCTTGAAGTGGAAACCTCACTACAAAGAAGTTATGAAACATTCCTGAGAGCGGTAGTTCTCAACGGGGGGAGCTTTTGTGCACTACTCCCCCACCAGGCACATTTGCCAGCATCTGAAGACATTTTTGATGGTCATGACTTGGGTGAGGGCTTCCCTGTGTCATCTACTAGGCAGAGATAATCACAAATCGCCTTACAAGGCTTGTTGCATGAGGTGATCTAGGACAATACCTGTTCTGTGACTAGGCTGCTATCTCGTAAATTCCAACAACTTGAATGTATTCAACATGGCTCCTGTGGACAGAAAGAATCGTCTCAAAGACTGTTTCCCAAACGTTTACAGGATTCTCATACAAGTGGTTAACAATTTATTCAAAGAAACAAGAAACAGACACATGAAGAGCCAACCGCGCCTTTTACGGGAAGTGGAAAGACGGAGATGCTCTGAAAGAAGCTGATTCATACATCAGACTAGTTCTGACCTCATATTTAGTAACTTAATCCATGATGTACAGATACTCAAATTCTGCCCCCAGATATTTATGTGGAACTCTTAAGACATCGGCAAGAGTTACAGTAAGGGTGTCTGAGGATAAATCTTCTTTCCAAGTAACATAAAATAAGTGAGTGAACATCTCCGGATAGACTAATAGATGACATTACAGTTGCAGCCACTGGGTTTAAGTCATTCCATCTTACAGGGGTTTCAAGGTCACGTACTTTACATGGCTGTGCTGTGCTATTAGGTGGCTGTATTTAGACTTCTAATGTGCTCCACAATCACTTATTGATTCGTCTTCAGAATGTTCCTGTGGTTGTAACAGCCCATGGTAGGACGTTTGGGCTGGAAATGGAACCGAATGTAGTATGGGGTACTAGGGGGAGGATGAAGAGTAGTGGTGAAGTGGAGACGGCTTTAAACCTGGAAACAAGCATTCCATTGATTGAGAATCACCCTTCTAGGAATCTGTCCTGAGGAAATAATCCTTAACGATGTATTGAGACACAGATGCTTACCCAAACATCATTTATAGCAATGAAAACTTGAAAAATTATAAATCACCGAGAATAGGTCAAATAAATTGCCGAACCCATGCGATGGGAGGCTATGGAGCCATTTTACTTTTTATTATTATTTTTTAATATGAAATTTATTGTCAACTTGGTTTCCATACAACACCCAGTGCTCATCCCAACAGGTGCCCTCCTCCATGCCCATCACCCACCCTCCCCTTCCTCCCACCCCCCATCCACCCTCAGTTTGTTCTCAGTTTTTAACAGTCTCTTATGCTTTGGCTCCCTCCCTCTTTAACCTCTTTTTGTTTTCTTCCCCTTCCCCATGGACTTCTGTTAAGTTTCTCAGGATCCACGTAAGAGTGAAACCATATGGTATCTGTCTTTCTCTCTATGACTTATTTCACTTAGCATCACACTCTCCAGTTCCATCCACGTTGCTACAAAAGGCCAGATTTCATTCTTTCTCATTGCCGCGTAGTACTCCATTGTGTATATAAACCACAATTTCTTTATCCATTCGTCAGTTGATGGAGCCATTTTAAAAGATGTTAACAGGGGCGCCTGGGTGGCTCGGTGGGTTAAGCGCCTGACTTCGGCTCAGGCCATGATCTCACGGTTCGTGGGTTTGAGCCCCAGGTCGGGCTCTGTGCTGACAGCTCAGAGCCTGGAAACTGCTTTGGATTCAGTGTCTCCCTCTCTCTCTGCCCCTCCCCTGCTCATGATCTCTCTCTCTCTCTCTCTCTCTCTGTCTCTCAAAAATGGGTAAACATTAAAAAAAATTTAAAAAAAAAAGATGTTAACAAAAAAAATGCTCAAAATAAAATACGAGGTGCCAAAACTGGCTCTAAAACTTTTTAAAATAATAGCAAACTGATTTTGTTGTATATACATACATATAGACGTATGGACATTTACAGATATATAAAGCGTACGATCGAACAACAGTGGTTTCATCTGGGTGGAGGTATTACAGATAATTTTTGTTTTACTCTATACTTTTCTTATTCCGTGATTTTCTTAAACAAAAATATCCCTTTTACAATCAGTAGGTACACTAAATACTATCTGCGGTACAGTTTTGGTGTATTTAACGATGGGGCAATTTTACCTCAACCCTGAGGGGTGGGCCTGCTGGTCCGTCAGGAAAGAAGAGGGCCAAATGTGTGAGCTGTCCAGCCTTGGAGAAAAATCTGGAGCAACAGCCTCTTTAAGGGCCTAATTAACAAATAAGCTGTGTCTAGCTAATTTAAATAATAGGCCTGAGTACCTGCAATTGACCTAAGCTGCGTATAGTTGATAGCTTCAAATTGCCAAGCGCTGTACGTAGTTGTGCTGTTCAGGGGGCTGACTGAGCATGTGTGAGCTGTAGATGTGGCCCCGAGGGTGGAGATAAGGGGGAAAGAAAGAGGAAAGACTGTGGGCCATAGGGCACAGAGTTCAGAAAAGAACCACCCCCTCCGGCTGCTACGCAGGCATTGCTGTGGATGATGGCGGCAGAAAGTCCCCAAGCAGGGAACTGCCCGTGTGAGACTTGTAGCCCTATTTCCTGAGATTCATAATTACTGCAAAGTTGGGGGGGGGGGTGGAGTATAGTAAACAGTGTCAAAACTTCTATATTCTATTTCCTTCATTTTTTAAAGCAAATTTTAGGGGCGCCTGGTGGCTCAGTCAGTTAAGCATCCGACTTCGGCTCAGGTCATGATCTCACCTTCCTGAGTTCGAGCCCCGCGTTGGGCCCTGTGCTGACAGCTCGGAGCTTGGAGCCTGCTTCGGATTCTGTGTCTCCCTCTCTCTCTGCCCCTCCCCTGCTCATGCTCATGCTTTCTCTCTCTCTCTCTCTCTCAAAAATAAATAAATAAACTTTCAAAAACCCCAAATTTTAGACCAACTTTAAGGACCGGCAGCAGAAGAATGGAGGTTTAGGCTACAGTTCAAAGAGAATCCCAGGCTTAGAGCTACACACACCACTCTCTTTCCTCCCTGCGACCTCACAGAGCAGAGAACCATCTGAATTGAACCGTGTTTTTTTGTTTTTCTGTAAAAGAATTTTTTTTTTTTTTTGGTTATTTGCATGGGCAGCCATATTGGGGCAAGAACGTGAAGGTAAGGGAGGAATTTGCAGGTTTACTCTGGGAATGGGTTTAGGGTAGTCAGGCAAAGTCCCTAAAGACCCACTGGTATGTTCAGAACTAAACTGCACTGAATTTATTGTTACTTCCATTTCTCCGTCCCTTTCCATTTTTCCATTTGCCTCTGCAGTAGGTACGAGAAGACAAAATCAAAGATAGATTATGAAATAGACTCAGCAAGCGTAGTTTTTCTCTGATTATAAAAAATACACACGATAACTTGGAATATAAGTTATTAATAATCTCGCCGCCTGGAGCAAACACCCTCCACTATTTTAGCATTATTTTTTCCAGACTTATTCCAATCTATTTGGTGGATATGTTTACGTTTTTGTATGTCATTATTCTACGACAGACATTTTCTTGGTTGAATAGTATGAAATTTACTTGAACATTCACAAACGTTTAGGTACTCAGTGTGTTATTAGTTTTTCTCAATTATGCTAAATTTTTGTTTACGTCTTTGTTTCCTTTTTCTAGAATTAAGAAATACCGAGTCAAAGTATAGGAACGTTCTTCAAACGTTTGATACGTGTTGCCAAACTGCCTTTCAGAAGTTTGCGCAAATTTACAGTCCCATCAACTACGCAAATGAATGTGAATCTGCGTTTTCAAACCACAGGAAGTGACACAAATACCATCAGACCTTCTATTCTGATGACAGCCAAAGAAATAAAAACGGAACCCTACTTTGGTCACTCCTCAGCCTTATTTCGTGGGCGGGGACTGCCGGTTTGCCCTTCTTCACTTGGAGATATCCTTCCGTAGGCTAGAGGTGCGGGATGGTGAAGATTGGATACAAAATGAAACTTGAATTAATTCTCAAAGCACTTTGGAAAATGCTCAAGTGGTTCCGTTCTTGATGATAACGCTGAAGGCTCCCTCTTACCTACAGGATGGAATCCAGATTCAAGGATCTTTACTGGCTCAGCAAGCACTAAATATTCATTGAGCCTGTTAGCTCCAGGCCTCCCGACACACGGGTGGACAAGACAAGGTGCCTCCATGAATTTTGCGGTCTGGAAATTCTACTGAATTGAACCAACCACTTCTTCCACTCTCCCTCCCCAACACAAAATCTTGTGCTCTAGTCAGACCTGCTTTATGCCCCTTCTTGCCTGATGACAGTTCTCTTGTCACATAAGCACTAATCCTGGCCGTCAAGCCTTATCCTTAGTCCCCACCGTGAAACTCTCCCCAGCTATTCCTATCATCTGAGCCCTTAAATCTGTGTTCACAATTGACGGCTCATTGTCTCCTTCAACTCCCTAATACCCTTGTGAGAAAAGACCCCAAGCTCAATTATGCAAGCTTGCCCACAGCACCCAGGGTAGTGGATGCAGTCGGTAACCCTTTCTTTACCAGAACTTGGCTTTCGTCAGCAAGATGAAATCCTGAGTAAGGCTGCTCTATCTTGGACCAACTCTGCCCGAGAGTCTTCGTGTCAGTCTGGCTGCAAGAATAAGGCAGAGCCTCTGAAGTCAGTGTTAGAGTGGGGGGATGGGGGTGGGGGTGGGGGCTCCACCAACTGGCAGGGGCCTGGGAATCAGGGAACCAGAGCCGGTTCCTGGATCTGCCCCTCGCATAGGGGACCTTTGAGAAATTATGTGTATAAAGCTGTATGTATGAAGTGGTATAGTTTTCCCCTTTTCTTTGGATTTCTTTTTTTTTTAAATTCAGATGTAATTGACATATAGCATGTTTGTTTCATGTGTCCAATGTAATGATTTAATATTTGCATATATTGTGAAGTGATCACCACAATAAGACCCCTTTCTTCTTTTTTTTAAAAAAAGTTTTTAATGTTGGTTTACTACTGAGAGAGAGAGAGAGAGAGACAGAGCATGATCACGGGAGGGGCAGAGAGAGGGGGACATAGAATCCGAAGCAGACCCCAGGCTCCGAGCTGTCAGCACAGAGCCCGACGTGGGGCTCGAACTCACGAACTGCGAGATCACGACCTGAGCCGAAGTCGGAGGCTTAACTGCCTGAGCCACCCAGGTGGCACCCCAAGACCTCTTTCTTCTTAAAGAGGAAGAGGAGGGGAGGCACGTGGGTGGCTCAGTCGGTTGAGCTTCCAACTCTTGGTTTCAACTCTGGTCATGATCCCACAGTTTGTGAGTTCAGGCCCTGCGTCGGGCTCCACGCTGACAGCCCAGAGCCTTCTTGGGATGCTTTCTCTCTCTCTCTGCCCCTCTCCCCCCACCCTCTCAAAAATAAATAAAATACTTTTTCAAAAAAAAAAAAAAAAGAAGAGGAGGAGTGTTCCAACGGCAAGGTAGGGTGGAGAAGACTCCGAGATAACTGCTTGCCAGAAATTGCAGGTTTGGCGAAAGGAAGACCTCGCCATGTTGTCTTTTCTTTCAACCTCTGCGTATCTAGTGGACCGTCTCATCTGTCCCTTATGATGCTTTGAGCAGCAGGAGAAGATAACAGAAGAGACATGGCAGGGCAAAGAGAGGAGATGTCAGTGGAACGGCCTGAACTCCCAGTTTGGCATGGAAAGTGTGTATGTGTTTCCCATTGGTCTAATAGATGCCACCAAAGGCAGCCAGGCTGGAGTCATCTTGCCAGGATGCTACCCAAGAGGGCTGCTGGCGGATGAAGGTTTTCCCAGCAGTCAGAGGCTCTGAAGTATGCTACAGATGCTGGCTTGGAAGAGATTGCAAGAGGAGAGTGCAAGGAGGGGCCACACATCCATACAGTTCCAGAAGGGCTCACACACGCCTGCGATTTGGATACCTGCCTCGTAGAGGGCATTGATGGCCAGCCGTTCATAGTGAAGGAAGCGGTGGCAGCTAAATACAGAGTATACCAGGAGCTCTTCCCATCTCCAACCCTGCAGGGGAGAAAGGGACTCTGAAAAGAGAGGGGAGGAATAAGAGCCAGTTGTATTTCCTTACTGCTCTAAGTCCCTGAAGCTGAAGTCTGACTGTTCCTGAGGGGAGAAAGAAGATGAAGAAGAAATTGGCAGTGAATTGCAGTTAAAAAAAAAAAGTTAACATTTATTTATTTTGGAGAGACAGAGCCATGCGCAGGGAAGGAGCAGAGAGAGAGAGACCCAGAATCCAAAGCAGGCTCCAGCCTCTGAGCGGTCAGCACAGAGCCCGACGCAGGGCTCGAACTCACAAACTGCGAGATCATGACCTGAGCCGAAGTCGGTCGCTTAACCACCTGAGCCACCCAGATGCCCTATGAGTTGGAGCATTAAAATGGGTTGGACTAGGTGGAATTTTTAATACCAAAGTATTAAAGTGACCAAAGAGCTGTGATATATGCCTGAGGAGTCGGGGATTTTTTCCTCGTGTGTCCTTTGCTTTTTTTTGTTTTGTTTTGTTTTGTTTTGAGCCATAATTGACACACAGCATGTTAGTTTCAGGTGTACAATATAACGCTTCGATATTTGTATATATTCCCAAATGATGACCGTTGTAAGTCTAGTTAATGTCGGTCACCACACATAGTTAAAATTTTCTGTGCCAGGAACTTTTAAGATTTGTTCTCGGCGCAACTTTCAAACATGCAATTCTGTATTATTAACCATAGTCACCATGCTATATATTATATTCCATGAATTATTAATTTTATACCTGGACATTTGTACCTTTGGACTCCCTTCACCCTTTTTGTCTACCCCCTCCACCTCCCAACTTCTAGCGGCCTCCAATCTGTTCTCTGAATCTAGGAGCTTGCTTCGTAGGTTCCACATACAAGTGACGTCATGATGTCATACAGCATTTCTTTTTCTCTGTCTGACTTATTTCACTTAGCATAATGTCTTCGAGGCCTATCCGTGTCCATTTGCGGCAAATGGCACAATTGTATTTTTTTGAAATGTTTCTTTGGTTTTCCTTATTTTTTCGAGAGAGAGGTACAGAGCGATGAGGGGAGCGGCAGAGAGAGAGGGAGACAGAGAATCCCAAGCAGGCTCCGTGCTGTCAGCGCAGAGCCCGATGTGGGGCTTGAACTCCTCAACCTGAGATCATGACCTGGGCTGAAGCCAAGAGGCAGGTGCCTCACTGACTGGGCCACCCATTGACCCCACAATCTCATTCTTTTTATGGACGAATAATATTCCATTGCATATATATATATATACCAGACTTTCATTATCCATTTGTCCACAAGATTGTTGCCAAATCTTGGTGACTATAAATAATGCCACAGTGAACATGAGGGTACAGATATCTTTTTGAGTTAGTTTTTGATTTCTGTGGATAGAGATCCAAAAGTGAAATTGATAGTTTTGTTTTTATCTTTATTTTTTGAATAAACTCCACACTGCTTTCCAAAGTGGCATCACTTTACATTTCCACCAAATAGGTTCTCTTGTCTCCACATCTTTGCCAACACTTATTTCTTGCCTTTTTGACAATAGCCATTCGAATAGGTGTGAGGTGACATCTCACTTCGGTTGTGATTTGCGTTTCCCTGATGATTAATGATGTTGAGCATCTAATCAGGTGTTAGTCATCTGTATGTCTTCTGTGGAAAAATGCCTATTTAGGTTTTCTGTCCATTTGTAAATTGGATTGTTTGATTGTTGGTTGGTTGGTTATTGGGTTGTAGGAGCTCTTTATATATGTTGGATATTAACCCCTTAACAGATGATTTGCAGGTATCTTCTCCCTGTCAGTATGGTGTGTTTTTGCTTTGTTGATGGGTTCCTTTGCCGTGCAGAGGCATTTTAGTCTGATGTAGTCCCACTTGTTTATTTTGCTTTTCTTTGCTTTGCTTTTTCAAAAAATTTTTTCTAAACATTTATTTATTTTTGAGAGACAGAGAGAGAGCGAGCGAGTGGGAGAGGGGCAGAGAGAGAAGAAGACACAGAATCCGGAGCAGGCTTCAGGTTCTGAGCAAGCTGTCAGCAGACAGCCCGACGAGGAGGTTCAAACCCAAGAACCGTGAGATCATGACCTGAGCTGAAGTTGGACGCTCAACCGACTGAGCCACCCAGGTGCCCCTCTTTTGTTTGCTTTTGATGTGAGGTCTAAACTGTCATCACCAAGACCGATGTCAAGCAACTTACCACTTATGTTTTTTCCTTGGAGTTTTCTGGTTTGGGGTCTTATATTCAAGTCTTCAATCTATTTTGAGTTAATTTTCGTGTAGGATATAAGTTAGTGGTCCAGTTTCATTCTTTTGCATGTGGTTGCCCAGTTTTCCCAGCACCGCTTACTGGAGGGACTGTTTTCTTCCCCCCATCGCATATTCTTGCCTCCTTTGTCATAAATCAGTTGACCACTTATGCACGGGTTTATTTCTGGACTTTCTATTCTGTTGCATCGACCTATGTGTTTATTTTTATATCAATACCATACTATTTTGATTACTATAGCTTTCTTATATAGTTGAAATCAGGGGTTGTGGTGCCTCTAGCTTTGTTTTTCATTCTCAAGATGACTTTGGCTCTTCAGGGTCTTGTGCGGTTCCCCACAAATTCTAGGATGTTTTGTTCTCTTTCTGTGAAAAAATGCCATTGGAATTTTGACAAGGATTGCACTGAATCTGTAGATGATTTCGGGTAGCATGGAGATTTTGTCAATATTCATTCTTCTCATCCATAACCGGGAAATATCTTTCCGTTTGTTTGTATCTTCTTCAATTTTTTTTTTAATCAACGTCTTACAGTTTTCAGTGTACAGAACTTGTCCATCCTTGATTGCATTTATCCCTAGGTATTTTATTCTCTTGGAGGCAATTGTACCTGGGAACTTTTTCTTGGCTTCTCTTTCTGGTAGGATGTCATTAGCATACAGGAAAGCAACAGAGTTTTGGATATTGATTCGTTTATCCTGCAACTGCACTGAAGTGTTTTATTAGTTCTAACAATTCTGAGGGGGAGTCTTTAGGGTTTTTTATATATGATACCATGTCACCTGTAAATGGGGACGGTTTTACTCCTGAGGTGTTTCTAAGGTTCAGGAAATGGAGATTCAACACACCGTGGTTCAAGGGAGTAATCGGGGGGGAAAAAAAGCTACGTGTGTACCCAACACAGTTCAATAAACTGGATAGCAATATGATTATGTGTTCTATGTCTTAAAGGATATGTTAGTCAGAACGGGTAATAGGATTTAGTATCTCTATCAGGAGATGTTGCCATTGTTTCTAGCCCCACGGATTTTTTTTTTTTTTTTTTTTGCAGCACGATGTTCTGAAACTACAACGCGAGAGTTTTTCGGTTAACCGTATAGAAAAATAAGACAAAAAAGAAAAAGAAAAAGAAGGCTAATACGCATAGTACCTACTTCACCCGATACACCTCACTGGCATGAGCAGCTCAAATTGGGAAAATGATTTAAGGGAAAAGCATGACGTAAGAGGTTGTGTTTTCATTTTTCCTGCACTTTTCAATGCTATTTCCCAGTAAGTCTTAATCATATAGCTCTCTTCATTTCTAGACACAAAAGACCTAAACAAGTGAGTCAGTCCGTAACCCACACGGAGGCACTAGCTGGTGTTGGGTAATTACGAAACAGGTGTATCACCGCTCCTAAGCCCCAAAACAACCGCATCCCAAAACACGGGGTCGTGGGCGACCTGAAATCCTGACCACCAGGGGCCGGTTGCTGCACCCTGATGTTAATAACTGTAAGAAAACTGACGATAGAGCCGGCCTCCATTTTATCTATAAGCCCTTCCTCCCTTGGTATCGGCAGGGGCCTGGTTGCATACTCTGGTCTCTGAATGTAGGTAAGCCCGGGGAACTGATCCAATTGGCTTATGCACTGAGTCACCCCTCCTCTCAGTGATGAATACTGATTAACCTTTTTTTGTGTTTTAAAGAGAGACTGCCTGAGAAGGGAGGGGTCCAGGGAGGGAGACTGCCAAGAGTGAGAATACGATTTATATGAAGGACTGGGTTAGGCGTGAGAAAGGGTGAAGGACGCAGTCACAGAAATAAACAGCAAAAGGGTGGAACGCTGGGAAGAGAGAAAGAAGTTGGTGAACAATCAAGAAAGGCTGCGGTGGGAAGGAGAAGCCTCAAAGAAGGATCGGTGGGGGACAGCTCGGATTTGGTTAACAGAACTGGCGTTTCCCGGCTCCGCGACCCTGGACAAGTGATTTCACCCCTCTGTGCCCGTTTATGAATCTATAATAAAAGTGGGGATAAGAATAGCACCTATTGGGTAGAGTTGTCACAAAGATTGAAAAGCGCGTTCGCAAAGTGCGTGGCGTATGGCAGCTGCTCAAACACCGGGTAGCTGATATTATTACCGTTGTAGGTGGTTATTGTTGTTATTCTTAGAGGCGGCGACGTTGTTAGTGGCGGTATTATCGGACGGTAATACAACACAAACAGATCAGTTGCCATGCTATTCATCAATAAAAGAGAGTGCACAGGGGCGCCTGCGTGGCTCAGTCAGTTCAGCGGCTGACTCTGGGTTTGGGGCTCCGGTCACGATCTCACAGTCCGTGAGCTCGAGCCCCGCATCGGGCTCTGCGCTAAAAACTCCGAGCCTGCTTGGGATTGCTCTCTCCGTCTCTCTCTCTCTCTCTCTCTCTCTCTGCCCCTCAGCGGCTGGCTCTCTGTCTCGCTCGAAAAATAAATACATACACATTTACAAAAATAAAAGAGAGTGCAGAGACGAAGAGGACCTCAGCTGGCTCTCCAGATGTCAGTTTTAGCAAAAGAAGCTAGAACGTCACTGTGTTGGCGAGGGAGGGAGAGAATGGCATTATGTTGTTCACATATGAGACATTCTATCGCATGTCGCTTTTTAAAATGATTTTTTAATGTTTTTTATGTATTTTTGATTTTTGTTTTTAACGTTTATTTTTAAGAGACAGAGACGGAGTGCGAGGGGGGGAGGAGCAGAGAGGGAGACACAGAATCCGAAGCAGGCTCCAGCTTCTGAGCTGTTAGCACAGAGCCCGAGTCTGGGCTCGAACTCGGGAACGACGAGATGGTGACCTGAGCCCAGGTCGGACGCTTAACAGGCTGAGCCACCCAGGCGCCCCGTGAAGTGATTTTTTTTTTTTTTTAAGGCTTGCTTTTATTTAAGAAGTTAACAAGAGCAATTGTTCTGTGGCTTAAATGAAGGGAACGATTTCCTTACGTGGGAAAGCAAAAGATTGGGCACCTGGATCTTTTTATAAAGGGCCTTCATGTGTAAGAGTTATAGCACAGTTTATTATTGTAATAATACAGTTTATCCTTGTAAATGCAAACTGAGAGCAAGCCTAAATATTTCTCTCCTTTAACGCTTCATTACAATAGTATCAGAGAAGTGGCTCAAATTAAAATGTTTGTTCACGGTTGCTAACAATTTAAAGAGTACTTCTGGCGGCTACAGTCAATGTTTCAGGGCGATAGAAAGAATGAATACATCGTATAAAATAAGAATGTTAAAACAATTCACATTAGCTCTATTGCCTAGTTTGATTCACGTATCTCTTACATTAAGGATTGGTTTGGGTAAAGATACATCTTTTTTTTTTTTTTTTTTAATGTTGATTTATTTTTGAGACAGAGAGAGACAGAGCATGAACGGGGGAGGGTCAGAGAGAGAGGGAGACACAGAATCCGAAACAGGCTCGGGGCTCTGAGCTGTCAGCAGAGAGCCTGACGTGGGGCTCGAACTCACGGACCGCGAGATCATGACCTGAGCCGAAGTCGGACGCTCAACCGACTGAGCCACCCAGGCGCCCCTAAAGATACATCTTTTTAAAAAGCGGCATTGGTTCCCTAGGCTCCAAATCCTGTGTGTTTGTGACAGCGAGAGCATTGAATGTCTTTCTTTGTCTCGAAGTTCTAGCTACTGAAATCCAGCCCTCAGCCCTGCACACTCAGAACTGATTAGCCTCACTGTGAGTCAGTTGAATGCAAGTGTCCCGATGGTGACTCGTGCAAATTGACAATGTGAGACTCACTTGGGAAGGCGTCACCAATGTCTAAGTCAGACTTCTCTTTCAAGGAGGCCATACGGGAAAAGCTCATTCAATCTTACCGAAGATGGCGTTAAAGAGTTTCCTTCTCTGTGGACCGCTCTACCAGGGTCAAATGATGCCTGATTGTACAACATCAGCATTCATGCTAATGCAGTACGTCGTCCGACGTGGCAGGAGCCCCACGGATAAAGCATCGTCTAACATCTAGTGGTCGTGCTCCTGTGGTAAGGTCGTTTGGGAGCACAGACATCAGAATCGGAGAGTCTGGGTTCAAATATCAGACCTGTCACTTAGTAGCTGTGTAACTTTGACAAGGACCTTCTTTTTTTCAATCTTCATTTATTTTTGAGAGAGAGCAGGGGAGGAGCAGAGAGAGAGAGAGAGAGAGAGAGAGAGAGAGACCGTCAATAGACTAGTAGGGTTCCTTTTCTTCGACTTTCAGCTGGTGAAGTTCAATGTGTGGTTGCTCAATAAGGCATTGGGTTTGTGAGATCGTTCGAAGGCCTTGTGAACCGTGCGAATTTTTCACATCCAGAGAGCCAGAAGAAGGCTTTAGGTAATGAGTCTCCTTTGTTCTTCGTGACTAAAAACAATATTGAAGGGACTTCCATGAATAATGACATAAATTGAATCTTAGTCATAAGGGAAAAGAGTGTGGACAAATCAGTTATAAGATGATCTTTAGTTGCTGGTGACTTACTAAATAAATCTTTACATTGCTCTCGGGGCACCTGGGCAGTTCAGTCAGTTGAGCGCCTGACTTCAGCTCAGGTCATGATCTCAGGGTTCGTGGGTTCAAGCCCCGCGTCGGGCTCTGTGATGACAGCTCGGAGCCTGGAGCCTGCTTCGGATTCGGTGTTTCCCCCTCCCTCTGGCCCTCCCCTGCTCGTGCTCTGTCTGTCTCTGTCTCCCAAAAATAAATGAAAGTTAAAAAAAAATTTAAAAAAAATGGCTGTCAATGCTGTTTTTCTTTTTTTAAAGCTAAGCGGATTCGTGGCCGCAGCGTGGGTATCCTTGGAAGAGATGACCCACAGTTAGAAGTCCAGCATCGCACACCTCGGTGCATGGAGGTAGTTAAGTATAATTTTGAGGTGTTTTGCACAACTAAAGTAGAGTGTACTATGTGTCATTTGCAAGTTAACAATCACTTTACTATTGCCTACTAGATCATGGCTTTGGCCTAGATCTCAAGGCACATAAATGGCCACACTTTCTCTCTCCAGCCCTCTTTCTTATTATCCTATCAATGAACAGAGTCTTTCCATGTTCTCCCGTGAATGCTCGAATAAAAAAAAATCGTAAACACAATTTATCAGTTCATAAAGCAGAACCCAAAGAAAAGGAAGTGCAGTCCCGATATTTCACGCTCTCTCGGGGATGGGTTGTGGACCAGTTGTCCTTTCCCTTTTTTTTTTTTTTGGCCACGGAGTTCTTCCGTGGCCTCCCTGAGTCAAATGTTCTAATAAGCATTTACTGAGTTGCCTGTCTGTGTCAGGTTTTGTGCTAGGTGTTGGGAATACAGGGATGATTAAGACAGGTTCTTTGACCTTCCTCAGAGAAGTGGCAGTCGCAAAGGCTGTAGGCAAATAATTCCACACAGCGTAAATAGAGCATACGGTAGGTAGCGTAGGCCTACCGAGAGGCACCCAAACCCGGTCCGCCGTAACAGAGGTGCAACCATTGTGGAAAGATCTGGAGGAAGTGACATCTAAGCAGAGTCTCAAAGGATGAGTAGTAGTTAGCCAAATGAGGAGGGCGGGAATTTCCAGAAGGAGAAGTAGCATGAGCAAAGGCACAGAGGTGTGAAACAACATGTATGCGCACGCACAGGAAAGGACACACAAGCTTAAGAGTCTGGGGCGGTGGATGGCAAGAGTTGCACGACAATGGAAACATTTCCCCCAAACAAACAAACAAAAAACAAACGATACATTCTCCAAAATACCTTCTGTTTTATTTTTGTAATGTTTGTTTTATTTATTTGTGTGTGTGTGTGTGTGTGTGTGTGTGTGTGAGAGAGAGAGAGAGAGAGAGCATGAGTGGGTTAGGGGCAGAGAGAGAGGGAGACACAGAATCCGAAGCAGGTTCCAGGCTCTGAGCTGTCAGCACAAAGCCCACGCAGGGCTTGAACTCACGAACCTTGAGATCATGACCTGAGCCGAAGTCGGCCGCTTAACCAATTGAGCCCCTAGGCGTCCCTAAAATACTTTATTTTATTTTATTTTATTTTATTTTATTTTATTTTATTGTAATGTTTATTTATTTTTGAGAGAGAGAGAGAGAGAGCTAGTGGGGGAGGGACAGAGAGAGAGAGATCGAGACAGAATCTGAGCCACCCAGTCGCCCCCCCCTTTTTTTAAATACCTTCTATTTTAAAGTTTATGCCTTGATGCTCTAAACTGTCGTTAGAAGCTCCTCTACTGCATAAGAGGCAGGGAGAATTGGGGGCTAGTTCCTCTGCATCCCCCCCCTACTCCTGCCTCGATATCCCCATAATGTATCTATCCTTAAGACTCCTATTCTCCTTCTCTTCCCACAGTCGCCATCTGTTTCATTGTCCCTTGCTGGGTGCCTTTAATTTCTACGAGATGTTGATCGTTTGGGAAATGCTATTAGATTTGCCTTTCAGTTCATCCTTTTACAGAGAGGGTTATATGTCCCTTTTCCTCTCCTCTCTTCTATATCTGAGACGGGAGAATAATCCCTTCATTTTAGCCTTTAGGTCACACCTAGTAGCGTGCATATAATAGGTAGTATATAATACTAATAGGTGTGCGCACACGCGCGTGCACACGTGTGCACGCGCGCGCACACACACACACACACACCAGCCTGTGCCACGTTCAAGACAAAGTCAGGTGGAATTCATTGATGGTTTCTCATTACTACCTTCTCGCTTCCCTCGTGAACTTTTCTCTGCTTTACCTGCCCAGATTCCTCAGGGTGTATTTCTGCTGCAAATGGGAAATCCATGTCGGTCAACGGAGGACAAGGAACAAAGGAGCCGCACACACCGTACAGAATCTGACCCTCTGCTGGTTCCTCGGAGGGCACCGATTCACACTGTTCCGTGCAACTGCCACCATCTTGTAACCCGAGTCCGATTAAATACTCTACGCGTTTTGATGACGAGGTGCCACGCTGGTAAACAGCACTATGATAATTCTTTTCCTCCCTGGCCAAGCTGGGATGCTTTCTCATAGTTTACTCTCTAAGGCCCTACTCTTGCAGAGTGGAGTCCTTTGTTGGGGCTAGAATTTCCCAGAAACCCGCTCGATAATTTGTTTTTGTTTGGCCTCTTTGAAATACTACACAAAGCCATCCCTGTAAAGGGCAACGCTGTCCCGAAGGCTGAGAAAGGTCCCCGAGACTTCGGCTCCAGGTTGCTCTTTTCAGGCAGAGCCAGCTGAGTAATCTTATCTCAGGTGGCTGCTTTTCAAGGTGCCCGATTCAGGAGCCTTTGCCTCCGGGAGCAGCGTTTGCCCCAGGAGATCAAGTGCTTTCTAGTGAGGGGAAAACTTTAAGAAATCCCAGGGCCCAGGACGATATGGTCTGTTCAGAAGAATCTTGGGGAACAGAATGGGCCCCCAGACGGTGTCCTTCTTCCCCTTCTCTACCCCCACCCCCGCACGCCAGTGGAGATCAGCATGTGGCATCGGGACAGAGACCAGACTAAGAGAGGAGGCTAGGAGGAAGCAGGGAACCCGGGAAAGGAGGTGAGATTGCGAAGGCACCTGCTGGGCTCTGAGTCAAAGGCTGTCAGTCACTTGGGCTCAGGCTGCTCCCTGCTCCGCCGCTCGCTCACAGCCCAGCCCTTTCCCCGGGCCAGGGCAGGGGATTGCTACATGCCAGCTTACCTGGGGAAAAACCAGAGCCTCACTTTGGTCCCTTCCGGTAATTGACACGACAGGGCGCCCTGAAAGGGGAGGGGAGAGCTCCCTCCATAAATGGTCCCACCCCTGGGCAAGGTGGCTCGCTCAGGCAGGTAGCAACGGGGGAGTGTGCACCTGTCAGCAGTCAAGCTCAGCCGCACTGCGAGACGAGGTGGAGCGAGCAGAGGGAGTGAGTCAACCATGGACAAGTTGAAGTGCCCGAGCTTCTTCAAGTGCAGAGGAAAGGAGGTAGGAGTCTGGAAGCGGCGGGAGGTGTGGGGGGCCCGGGAAGGAAAAACTTCAGGGGCAGCAGTCCCTGTATTTGCCGTCTGTGGCTGTTCCTTATTCTCCACGTTTCTCTTCAGCTGCCTTCAAGTGTGCCTGAGATGTCCCCATAGAGTACGGGAAAAATAGAACAGGTCTTACTGGGGTCGCCAGAAGACTTAGGATCACCTCAACCTGTGCTTTGGGCACGCCCACAGAATCCTGTTTTCTGTCCCTCTCCGGACTGTGTCCATATGCTGGAGGGAAATGAGGAAATGCACTGTCCTTATCTGACCTGAGGAAACTTCTCTACCCTAGAGCAGCTAACAGGTTGGGAGAATTTGTCTAGGAATATTATACTGTGGCTTTCAGAAAAGCACTGATTTTACTCTCCAAGGCAAGGAGAGAAGTTAAACTTCCCTTAACTCCAAACATCCCAAACTATCAGCTCATGGGAAAGAGAGTCTGTAAATTCTTTTCGTTTGTCTGTTTTAGTGGAAGCTAAATTGGATCCTTCTTCTCAAAGATCCCATACA
The DNA here is from genome assembly GCF_024362965.1 of Panthera pardus. Lineage (NCBI taxonomy): Eukaryota > Metazoa > Chordata > Mammalia > Carnivora > Felidae > Panthera > Panthera pardus. Next base: position 32,365,960 of record NW_026526843.1, on the reverse strand, counting down.
ATCTCCAGGGTGTTCATTTTACCTAATTCATCTTTAAGGCTTTTGTATTTGAAACCTTATTCATTCGTCCACCTTCTTTTGCCCTTCATGCTGGGTACCCCGTGTAACCTTTCCATCAACATTTGGATGATCTTACCCCCAAAAGGAGTAAACATCTCCACCTAAAGAGGTTTTTTTTTTTTTTTTCATTTTAAGAGGTAAATGTTGTAAAGTAAAAACAGCCATTAGCAGAAATGTCCTCAACCTTTGAAAAGTGTTTCCCTCGGCTATGGCTTTCTGGGTTCATCCTGTCTGTCTGTCTGTCTGTCTTTGAGTGTGTGTGTGTGTGTGTGTGTGTGTGTGTGTGTAATTATGCTTCTGTGGACTTTTAATAGCATAAAGACAAACTCTTGATATCGTCTCTTCTACCAGAAAGTGACAGCTTCATCTGAGAATTTCCATGTTGCTGAAAATGACGAGAATCAGGACCGTGGTAACTGGTCCAAAAAATCGGATTATCTTCTATCTATGGTTGGATATGCAGTGGGCCTGGGAAATGTGTGGAGATTCCCCTATTTGACCTACAACAATGGCGGAGGTATTTCTCACCCCCACCCCCCAACTTCTTTCCCTTCTAGTTTAAATGGGGTGCTGTGTGGCCTCTGAGGCTATTTTGAGAACTGAGGAAAGGCAGGTGATAGTTTGAGTTAGTGGGAAGATGGGGAATAAGCATACTTCATTCATCATCAGACTACGAGTTGCTAGCTCAAGTTGGGCAGGTGGCAACTTCTGAGTTTCTGATTTAAATGTGTTTGGCTTAATGTAAGGCTGAATCTAGACGAAAGGCGGGGAATTCTCATTCTAAAGCGAAGTTCAAATACACTGCTGGAATAGCGTAAGGCATTCCGTTCTGGAAACACGAGTGTGGAAGGAGTTGGTTAAAAAATAAAGGTTTAGGGGCGCCTGGGTGGCTCAGTCGGTGAAGCGGCCGACTTCAGCTCAGGTCATGATCTCACGGTCCGTGAGTTCGAGCCCCGCGTCGGGCTCTGTGCTGACAGCTCGGAGCCTGGAGCCTGTTTCAGATTCTGTGTCTCCCTCTCTCTGACCCTCCCCCGTTCATGCTCTGTCTCTCTCTCTGTCTCAAAAATAAAATAAAACGTTAAAAAAAATTTTTTTTAAAAATAAATAAATAAAAAATAAAGGTTTAGTATTTTAAGCTGCAATATTCAGTTACATGTATTCCAGACTGGATGGGCCATGTAGAAGATCCTTCCAAAATGCGATGAGAATTTAGTTCAAGACCAGATGTTCAATTTCTGCCAAATGATACTGTTTATACCTATAGATCATTAGGGAAGACTCAATTAGAACCGAGAGAATAAAATAACTCTGAGGTGACACACAGAGGGAAACAAAATGAATTGCACAATTCTCTAGTAATGTCGAAACAGCTTTTCACTTACACCATATTTTATTTACTTGTAATTACAGGTTCTATTAGAAGTGTAGAGGTTCCATGCCCTTAGATTTCATAATTGGGAACCAGTGAAACTGTGCCACTATAATTATTTTTCTTGGTATAATAGGATTTTGTGTGGTGATGTTTCAATCTCATATTCCTTGTTAATTGGTTGCATTAGAACATTCATATGGGCCTTTGGAGCCTCAAGAAGCAAGGTCTGTTTATCAAACACTTCAAGTGTTGGTGGCATAAACTCCCCTCTCCGGAGCCTACGTTGTTGAGTCACGGGCTTGGTCTAAGTTTGAACTTGAAAATGAGTTAGGAATACAATCATTTTGGCATCTAAGTCCTCTGGTCACGCGTAGTGAAGAGCGTACAGACTCCTGTCTAGCCTCTGGTGTTCAGGTTCAGAAATTCCCCGTGACTTGACATCATACATAGGCCCAGTAGTTGCCATGCATTTCCAGGAACTATGTTAAACAAGGTCAAATAGAGAGTTTTAAACGTAGGCCCCCAAATGCTATTAGTGTATATGCTATCTTCTTTGCCCTCATTTCCTCCAAATATTAATATATCACATCAGCTCTCAGTTTTTAAAGATCGTATCATTTGGGTAACGGGGATCTAGGCTCTTTCGACTGCTTTTTTGCTCTTCTGTCCAAGGGTAGGAGAGGAACAGGAAATTCAGATTTGTCAAGTATTAATGATCAGAGTTTTACATATGGTCAGGTTTGGAAAACCATTGCTAAAATCTCGACTCATTGTCATCTGTAGATTCTTCTTACCAGTTTATGAAAAAGAGGTATCATACGACCTTAGGGTCTAGGTCAGCAGCGTTAACAATTTGTGGCCACTGTATTTTATTCATAATCTACCAGTTGTGGTTGTTATTAATAAAAAAAATAATATAATAAGTAAAAAGCTATATATACCAGTGAGGAAAATAATCCTTTTTTTTTTTTTGAAAAAAATATAATGGGCTAGTAAAATTTACCTTATTATTGTATTTGGACAGGGATATTTTGTATTCCTTCTCTTTATATTTATCATTGGTGGGACTTAAACTTCTATTAGTCATAGTAATGATGCCACGTGCATTGCAACATCTATAAAAACATATTTGTCTCTATGTTCTAGTGACTAGTGACTTGTACATAACAAATATTTTATTGTCTCATTATTTTTAATAGAATAAATTTTGAGGGTTGGGAAAATGTAATCCCCAGGTATGATGTTACAATATCGTAATATGAAAGATACATGAGGAAAACAGTGTAACATGGGTGCATGAAACGTACATAATTCAAAAACCCATTTTTTTATTCACTGATCCCCATGTTTTCTTACTAAACTTTGTTAAGACTTCTAGAGTGCTTGATCAATAAATTTAATACTTTGTCCCTGCTTCAGCCTACAATCTGGCAAACGTTCAAATGAGCAATATTATGCCCCAGGTGTGGGCAGAATAAAAGTAAAATAATACAAGTTTTATTTTATTTATTTAAAAAAAAATTTTTTTAATGTTTATTTATTTTTGAGACAGAGAGACAGAGCATGGACGGGGGAGGGTCAGAGAGAGAGGGAGACACAGAATCCGAAGCAGGCTCCAGGCTCTGAGCTGTCAGCACAGAGCCCGACGTGGGGCTCGAGCTCACGGAGTGTGAGATCATGACCTGAGCCAAAGTCAGACGCTCAACTGACTGAGCCACCCAGGCGCCCCTAAAATAATAAAAGTTTTAACTTACAGTGCCAAAAAGGATCTGGATACTCTAACGGTAGGAGATTTAGTCTGTATAAAATAAAAAAGTTGGGGCGTCTGGGTGGCTCAGTCGGTTGAGCATCCAACTTTGGCTCAGTTCATGATCCCACAGTTTGTCTGTTCGAGCCCCACGTCGGGCTCCGTGCTGACAGTTCTGAGCCTGCTTCTGATCCTCTGTCCCCCTCTCTCTGGCCCTCCCCTGCTCATTTTCTCTCTCTCTCTCTCCCTCCCTCGAAAATGAATGAACATTAAAAGAAATAAGAATAAAATAGAAAAGTTAACTATGAGTAGACCTCAAACCTTCAGAATCTTTTACCAAAAACAGGACATTTCTTTTTTTTTTTTTTTTTAATTTTTTTTTCAACGTTTTTTATTTATTTTTGGGACAGAGAGACAGAGCATGAACGGGGGAGGGGCAGAGAGAGAGGGAGACACAGAATCGGAAACAGGCTCCAGGCTCCGAGCCATCAGCCCAGAGCCTGACGCGGGGCTCGAACTCACAGACCGCGAGATCGTGACCTGGCTGAAGTCGGACGCTTAACCGACTGCGCCACCCAGGCGCCCCAAAAACAGGACATTTCTTATTGAGGAAAGACTCTTACGACTCTCTGGGGAATAATATCCTTAGTTGCAAACACTTCTGCTCTAAAACACATTTAGCATTTGCACCCGAAGTCTTAAAAAAAAAAATAGACTACTTATTTAGAAAGGACAAAGGAGGGAAACTAACTTTGAACATCTACGATGTGTGTGCCATCTTGCCAAGTGTTTTCACATAGGCTCTGTAATCGAACCCTTGCCACATACTGATGAGTTATTCTTGTCCTCCCCATATATGAGGAACCCAAGGTCCGGAGGTTAGGTAAATTGCCCCAGGTCTCATAACTAGCGCATGGTGGAGTCAGGGTATAAACCAAGGTGTATCTGGCTCCAAAGCCTGTGATCATTCACCTCCTCTGGATCGCTTTTTATAGGCTATAGTTTTTTATTTTTATTTATTTTTATTTTTAGAGACAGGGAGAAAGAGAGAGAGAGCAAGCTGGGGGAGGGGGGGAGAGGGGCAGAGGGGCTCGATCCCCAGCAGTGACATCATGACCTGAGCAGAAATCAAGCGGTGCGGATGCTCAACCCCCTGAGCCACCCGGCGCCCCTTTAGGCTATTGTTTTTAATGACCCCAGCAGCGTCTTTAGGTAACACTAGACTCCCATTTCGCAGATGAGGAGGTCAAGGTTTAGAGCATCAACTACTCTCTCACAGAGAGTAGTAAATCTGGGGACTAAACCCCGTCAGGACCGATACAGGACCCACTGTATCAGAACGCTTTCAGAGTGTTATGTTGGTTGTCAAACGGTCATCGAGGTTTTCGTGACATAATGGCGCTTTGGTTCTATTTTGCATGTTTCAGGTGCCTTCTTGATACCTTATGCGATCATGCTCGCGCTGGCTGGTTTACCCTTGTTCTTTCTGGAGTGTTCACTGGGACAATTTGCTAGCTTAGGTCCAGTTTCAGTTTGGAGGATTCTTCCATTGTTTCAAGGTTGGTATCACAACGTTTTCCCTATGGTGCTTATTGGCCTATTTGGCGTATAGAGCCGTCCCCACTATGTGGCGTTAAAATGTTTCCAATTTGGACATGGGAAAGGCAAAAGAGGCATCCGTTTTTTTTCCTCTGAACGTTTGCCAGCATAGAATTTACAGACCAAATGTTAATTTGGAGTTCTGTTTCTCTCGGGCTGACGATATGGAAGGGAGGGGGGGGAGGATGCTAGAGGGTGTTTAAGGGTGTCATTATTCTCCTATTTTCACCTTTTAAATTCCTCTGGCACACAATTGTAGTCGTGTTGCGTATTAACTTCCCGGGAAGTTTTTCAAAGTGCCTCGATTGTCATTTAGCATCAAACAGCCCTCCTGCCTGAAGATTAGTTTCAATTGCTGCAAACTATTTGCAAAAGCCTCAATGCAGCGTCAAAAATAAATTGATAGTGAGGTGCATAGAACAGTTGTGCTGGAATATTGAGGAAGCCACCGCAGAAGCTAGTCTTGAGCGTTCGAGTTCTATTCAATGTTACACGGCAGTTTGACACCGGAGAGTTCAAGAAGCTTCGAAGTTTAAATTCAGATGGGTACGGAGTTGTTGAATGTTCTTTACATGTACTTGGAGAAATCCTGTGCATTGGTTCGGAGGCTTTGTCTTCCACTTGTTAAAATAGTGTTTGTTGGTTGGTTTTGAATGTTTATTTATTTATTTATTTTTGAGAGAAAGAGAATGAGCAGGGGAGGGGTGGAGAGACAGGGAGACAGAATCCCAAGCAGGCTCCGCGCTGTCAGCCCAGAGCCCGATGTGGGGCTTGAACCCACGAACCGTGAGATCATGACCTGAGCTGAAATCAACAGTCAGACGCTTAACCCAGCCGCCCAGGTGCCTCTGTTTGTTTTTAAGGATAGGACCCACCGTGACAAGAATTTTCTGACTGAATAAGAGAGTCATGGCCATGGGTGATTGCTCATGTGAACTTGATGGATGAATAGAGGTTCTGCCCTTGATCTTAGTACCATTTTCTAATTAACTGAAAAACCGGTCTGAGAAAGCCAATCACCAACATAATTTTAAATTTGAGAAGAAAGCTATTTAGACAGTAGACTGCCTCCCCCCTCCTGCTCAAAACAAGGAAAGGCAAAGAAAATGTCTGAACCAGCCTTCTCATTTTAAAATAGATTTGGGGAGGGGCGCCTGGGTGGCTCAGTCGGTTGAGTGTCTGACTTCAGCTCAGGTCATGATCTCGAGGTCTGTGAGTTCGAGTCCCGCATCGGGCTCTGTGCTGACAGCTCAGAGGCTGGAGCCTGTTTCAGATTCTGTGTCTCCCCCTCTCTGCCCCGTCCCCGCCATGCTCTGTCTCTCTCTGTCTCTCAAAAATGAATAAACGGTAAAAAAATATATAAAATAAAATAAAATAAATAAAATAGATTTGGGGACATTGAGATGCAGTTTTCTTAACGAATTAGCAAAAGAAATTTCACTTTTTTAAAAAATTTTAATTGTTCTCTTTTCCAGGTGTGGGAATTACGATGGTCCTAATATCCATTTTTGTGACAATCTATTACAATGTCATCATTGCCTATAGTCTTTTCTACATGTTTGCTTCTTTTCAAAGTGAGCTACCATGGAAAAATTGTTCGGTTTGGGCAGATGATAACTGTAGCAGGTCGCCTATAGGTAAGCTACATTTATTTTTTAAAAAATTTGTGAACTGAGCGTTGTTCTTCTATATTTTCTAATAAGCTTAAAGAGTTACATTATTTTCTAACCAATTTAGGTGCAATTCAAAGTGAGCCATGGGTTATTGATGAAAGCAGAATAAAGCCTGGATAACTTGAAAATTGATTGGTGCAATCGGTTCATTTCTGAGGGCAGCCAGTAAAAACTAAGCCATCATTTGGAGTGGGCAGGAGAGAAGGAAGAAAATGGGAAAGTGGGAGAGAAAAGCTCTACCCATGATAGCACTATAGTGAAGCCTTGGATTGCGAGTAACTTGTCCTGCGGGCGTTCCACAAGACGAGCAAACATTTCCGATAAGTTTTAACTTGATAAACGAGCGGCGTCTTGCCATATGAGTTGTACGTGGCACCGAGTGTCACGTGATCGCAACTGAGCCAACGGTTCTCGAAATTCGCTCTGGTATACGAGTGCTTGGGATTACAAGCATGTTTCCGGAACGAGTGCTGCTCGCAAACCAAGATTTGTATTGTGTTTCAGCAGCTGGAGAATGTCCGTCGTCTCCATCGTGTGTTGCTGGTCTTTGGGATCACGTGATATTGAGACTGTAGGCTATTACTACTGGGATTGCCTATGTCTATCAAAGAATAAAGTGATAAAGCTTTCATGCTTCTTAGCCATTTAAAGGTATCACTTATCTATATAGGTTCAATAAGTCTACATCCTAAAAATTCCTTAGAGCACTAAATCCCATCTGAAATGATTGTTACTTTATGGCAGTTATTACTATAAACACAATCCTAGTAAAGGGGCAGACATTTTCCTACTCACCCCAAGCTTAGTATTAGAGAAGACTTAAGATGCCGAGCACTCAGGGTTTATTCCATTTGTAAGATTGCTCCTCTGCCCTCACCAAGTAACAATCTAAACAGTTTATTTTACCATTCATACTTTTTTTTTCCAGGAAAATACTTTTCTAAAACTAAGTACGTGTGTCTGTGTGTGCTCTTCTTTATAATTTTTAGTTACTCATTGTAATGTGAGTACGATGGGGGACATCATCCGAGTAAATAAAAGCTGGTTAAGCACCCACAATGTGACCTGCATCAATGGAAGTGAGGCTTATCAGCCAGGACAGCTTCCCAGTGAACAATATTGGAAGTAAGTATGTTAGACGATCTGCTTTTTTTTTTTTTCAGTGTTGATTTATTTTGAGAGAGAGAGAGAGAGTGAGCATGAGCAGGGGAGGGGCGGAGAGAGAGGGAGAGAGAATCCCAAGCAGGCTCCGTGCCGCCAGCTTAGAGACCGACGCGGGGCTTGAACTCGCAGACCGTGAGACGGTGACCTGAGCCAAAACCAAAGGCCAGACGCTTAACCGACTGGGTCACCCAGGTGCCCCAGACGATCTGCTTCTTAAACAGAGGTGACGTAAAATTTTTGTAAATAACAGTAAAATAGTGATCAGCTCTTTCCTTACCTCGTGTTAGTAGGACAAAAAGGGGAATCAGAACAAATTATGCTGCATTTGACTCAAATGCTTACCCAGCCTGTGTGAGAAGTAGTAACCTGCAAAATCAGCTCATAGTCAATAAATGGTCATTTAAAAATTCCTTATTAAATGAGCAGAATACTGTCAGCAATGGTTTATTCATTGCTTTTTAAGTCTAAGTTAGGGCATTGCTTTGAAGAAAAAAATACTCACATTTTGGACTACAATGAGCAAATTCTAATAACAAACAGCTGGGTGATGAGTAATATTTGGAGTAAAATTGCTATTTATTTAAGGCTGAAATTCTTCATTGTCTATTTTACTTATAATTGTCATTACATGGTAAAAATAGATATGTGAGATTATATATATTATTATATATATGTTATGTATATATTATAGAGAAATATATATATATACATATATATATATTTACTTGTATTAATTTTAAATGATCTCTTCTTACTCTCCTTACTTCTACCTACCTTTGACCCTTACCAAACTTCCTTGAATAATGCTGTAATGAGTTCTTCCTCACCGATGTGTTAATGCTCTGTGGCCCTTTTAAAATTTGGATCTTGGGGCGCCTGGGTGGCTCAGTCGGTTGAGCGGCCGACTTCAGCTCAGGTCACGATCTCACGGTCCGTGGGTTCGAGCCCCGCGTCGGGCTCTGGGCTGATGGCTCAGAGCCTGGAGCCTGCTTCCGACTCGGTGTCTCCCTCTCTCTCTGCCCCTCCCCTGTTCATGCTCTGTCTCTCTCTCTGTCTCAAAAATAAATAAAAACGTTAAAAAAAATTAAAAAAAAAAAAATTGGATCTTAAAATGTTCCCAAACATAAAGCAAAGAATTAAAATCCTAGATCCACGCACGTCTCTAACAGAAATCATTGAATGTTACAGAAAGCCTTTGAAAAAGGCATACAAATGGGGACCAGTCTCGGTTTGATGCTAAGTAAAAGCGCGATGAATAATTGAATATAATTTTCGGGGTTTTCTTCATCATTTTACTTGGAGAAAAAATACGGTGACGAATGAAAGAAATAACCTGATGTAAGGTTATTATTATTATTATTTTTTTTTTACATAAAGGAGCTTTGAAATACGAGGGGGGAAACCATAGCTACAGGAACTAGTAGATGTTTTATTCGAGGGTTTGGAACTCTGCACCGGCCACAGTTAACGCTCACATGCATAGCCTAGCTTTTCATTGCACTACGTTTGCCCCTCTTTACAATGGTATCGATAAAAACGTCCCATGACGTTGATGTATTGAGATAGAATACTCATGGAACATCCTCCTGGGTGACGGATGTTGCAGAATTCGATGTAGCAGGACCAGCGATTCTGTGTTCATAAGAAGGACTTGTGTGCTTTCAGCAAAGTGGCGCTCCAGCGGTCAAGTGGAATGGACGAGACTGGGGTAATTGTGTGGTACTTAGCACTTTGTCTTCTTCTGGCTTGGCTCATAGTCGGAGCAGCGCTATTTAAAGGAATCAAGTCTTCTGGCAAGGTAATTCGGAAAACACATTAGATAGTGATGTAGCTCTTTTCCAACTTCGTTGAAGTTCAGTGGCAAGCATAATCAAATGCATGTTTTTTCTATAACGGGAACAATTCAAATGCGTGAAAAGCTTTCTAAGGAGGCGGCCTGGCTGTAAGAAAATACATAAGATCCCCGCTATAGGTATAAATAAAACAAGCAAAAACTAGTACTAGAGTCTGACAATGACAGCTGACCCTTGAACAAGTCTGGGGTGGGGGGCGCCAACACCCCCACCCCGTGCAGTTGAAAATCCTACTATTGTTGACCAGAAGCCTTACTGATAGCGTAGCCAATTAACACCTATTTTTGTACATTATGTGTATATTTTTAATGTTCATTTATTTTTGAGAGAGAGAGAGAGAGAGAGAGAGACAGAGCGTGAGCGGGGGAGGGGCTGAGAGAGGGAGACGCAGAATCTGAAACAGGCTCCAGGCTCTGAGCTGTCAGCACAGAGCCCGACGTGGGGCTCCAACTCACCAACGGCGAGATCATGACCTGAGCTGAAGTTGGACCCTTCACCGACTGAGCCACCTGGACGCCCTGTTACATATACTATATACTGTATTCTTACAATAAAGTAAGCTAGAGAAAAGAAAATGTTCTTAAGAAAATTGCAAGAGAAAATACATTCACGGTACTGGATTTATCGAAAACAATCCTCATATAAGTGGACCCGTGCAGTTCAAACCTGTGTTGTTCAAGGGTCAGCTGTACCCAGAAGTTGGACCCTGCTAGTCAAGACAGCATTCTGAGGCTTGGGCATATATTTTTAAATTGTCTGTCCTATTATATAAATAAGCATCTTGAATGGAATTATGTATTGCAGTGTTGGGTTTGGAAAAGTCTAGATCCTTGTTAGATAGGATTAGCATCAGGAAATTCTGCAGCTTCCCCAGAATGACTCAGAACCCTCTTTTTGTCCTCTTCTGAAAAACCATTAGTGTTGTCCCTCTGTATGGTTTTATGTTTTAAACTTTCAGAGAGCATCTTGGCAACTTCAGGGAACAACGTGAAATTTTCTCCATGAACAGTTGTGCAGCACCCAGAGAAGTGAATATTTATGTGTTTGTAACTGCTAGGCCGAAATCTCCTAAAGATGGAGGACAGGCATAACTGTGGACTCTCTCGAGTCCAGAATATCTAGACTATCTAGACTATGTCTAGAATATCTAGCACATTCAGTTAACGTAAAATTATAATGAGATGCCACTAGATCACGCAAATACTGTGCCCCTCAGAGAGTCCGTGGAAACCTTCGAAAATAATGTTTCAGTTGCACATTTTGGAAACCTGTGGCTCCTTTTTGACGTTAGTATTGAAATAATCCCTGAAAGGCCATTTGCCTAGGCAGTTCATTTTTATTGGTCTCTGGCTGGCTTTAAGTCGTCTCCCCGGGCCTATTGTCAAACATAGGACATCTATGGATCAAAGAAATCATCCACATTGACGAAAAGCCAGCCTCAGAGGCAATCTGCTCATCTGGAACCATGTGTTATCTAGGCTACGAGCAGCGCACTTGTATCTGTGCTATCAAATCTCTTAATGGCGGCTTTAAGGATAATAATACCAAGGGTTCAGTATTCGCTCTAATCAGCCTTCATGAGATTTGGCCATCTCGTGGGAGATTATGTTCCTTCTCCTTGGGGAGTGGAACCCCCAAGGGAGAACGGAACCCTTCTCCTTCTCCCATCGCAGGGTTTAAGACCATTTCCCTTCCCATCTCAATGTAGTAATTTACCAAGAAGCAATACTCTGTCTCCTCAGACATTTAAAAAGACATATTTAGGAAAGCAGTCTATCTAGATTCCAAGTTGCTACTGCTGAGGTCTCCTGTATTCACAACGTGAACCCAGGAAATATTGCTTCATACATCGGAGTGTTTTGAAAATGGATCATTTGAGAGCGGGGAGAACAGAAAGACAAAACAATGGCAACTTTGGTATGGCTATCGCCAGATTCATTAGTAACTTACAAAGTCTTTGATACTGTATTTTGCTGATCTCGACTGGTTAATAACTTTGTTTGCATACAATTCAATACCACGGCTGAAAAATCTAACTTCTTAACCTCTGGTTGTTTTTCTTGGTAGGTGGTATATTTTACAGCCATTTTCCCCTATGTCGTCCTACTCATCCTATTAATTCGAGGTGCGACTCTGGAGGGCGCGTCGAAAGGCATTTCATACTATATTGGAGCACAGTCAAACTTTACCAAACTTCGGGAAGCTGAGGTAAGACTTCATTTGGATTTCAAATTATCCGAGGAGGTAAACCTTAAAAGCAAACACTGAATAGGAGTGTCGTAATGGAGTGGTTGGCAAAAGAGTACGCAGTTAAGATTATTAGTGTTTCCGTCCATAAGGAAGTGCTTTGTTATTGGAAGTGAGATCATCATTTTGAGAGGTAAGATTTTAAAAGCCATTTTATGCATATAGCTGATTCTGTACGACCAGAAGGGTCTGGGGCCTATTGATCTGAAAGGGAACATTTCACGCTAGATGCCTACCTACAAGTTGCCGAGTAGGACCGTGAGACTTCTTGGATACACTAGATTTCAAGATTACAGCCGCGAGTTTAATGGTCTAATGTGCATTTTAATTGTCTTCCAAGTTAATATCCCCAAATTAAAATCAAAGTGTACCTAATGGATTATGCTGTTACAACACAAATTTGAAGTGAACGAAGCATTCCATAAACAAGGCTGTTATAAGCCTAAACATGTGCCATGAATGTGAATTGGGTAAACCCTCTTTTAGCTCTCGTCCATTGCCAGAGAGTGGCTGTGTGTACCAGCAGTTTGCTATTTTCTAAATACTTCCAATCTGGATATTTAATTATTTGTTGTAGAATCTTTCTGGTAATCCAGTCAAATTTATCAGTTTTTAGTCATGGAAATCTATGTATCCTTTGCCTTTTTTGAAAATTGAGATGTCAGTCTCTGGCCTTTGGTTTCCTGTGCCCAAATAATTTTCCCTCAATAATTAACCACAACGGCCTTACGTGCTTTTAGAATTATGAACTTTTATTGTTTTAGTCTTGGAGATGTAGCTTGATGTGTCCGCAGGCCATTTGTTTATCTCTTCATTTATCTTGAGTCTCACGTCTTTTAACCTTGTTTGTTAATATCTTCCCAACTCGAGGGCCGTTTTTGATGATGAATAAGAAACAAATAAAATGGAAGTTGGTACTCATCATTTTCTCTCTGTTAGGTTGTTAGACAAGATAAAATATTAATTAATGCGCTTTCAAAATGGTAAACTGCTATCTAAACATTGGCAATGATTTTAATCACTGCTGTTAGGTTACATTGTGCTATTATAGATGGCAACATTTTCCCTAAGTAGTGGACCCTCCATTTTCCTTAAGCTTCATAACTTTGAGCACCGATGAAAAGCCCCTTTGATATTCTTTAAGAGACGTTTACAAGCCTGAAAAATGTATGTGATTATTTCATATTGGTCTGTGTTTCATTGTCTCTATTACCTTTAAAATATCAGACCTAAACCTAAAGCTCCTTGTGAAACATACAATTGAACCCGCCTTCTTCCTCGCCCCCCCATACAAACAGTACCTTCACTCTTTCTTTGGGTTTGCTGGTAACGAGAATTATTTCTTAGATTTTTTTTTTATTTCTCATAATCTGTATTCTGAGCCTGGGATCACAAATATGCATATTTTTTCCTTTTCTTTGGCCATCTGAACTCTGTTGCAGTCTTTAGGAGAGCAGAGAACCATACACGTCCATAGCTAGAAGACTCTTCTGGTCTTCAGTGATGATTTTGCTAACTCCTTCATTTTATAGTGATGAAATTGAAACCCAGAAAGAGTCACATTTAGTTAAGTTTACACAGCCAGCTGGTGCATCTTGAATTAAGGTTTTCGAATCCCAAAATCAGTAATTTTGTAGATAGCTATGAGATTGATAGGTATGGAGATTATAACTATGTTTGGAATTTTGCTTCACTCTTATTTGCAACCTTAGGTACACATCATGGTATATCCTCTGGCATTTTTATAGAACCCAGACCTGCCACACTCATTTCTAAGATCCCCTTAACTCACATATGCATACAAAATGTGTCAAGTAAAAGCAGCTGAGAGATCAACATAACCACGTTGTTCATCTCTTAAAATGTACAGCTGCCTAAGAAATGAGCATTTCGTTTCTAATGATTTTGTTAGAATAAGTGAAATAACCATTATATACCATCTATGTATCTATGTATCTATCTATCTATGTATGTATCTATCTATCATCTATCTGTCTTATCTTGTCTACCCATCCATCTATCCATCCGTCCATCCATCCATCCATCCATCCATCCATTTTGCTTTCTACTGGCTTCCTGCCATTATAAAGTAATTATAATATAATAATAATCTAACATCAAGCTCTATTCTGAAGACCTAGTAATATTTTACTCCCTAACCACTTTTATTCCTATTGGAAATAGATTACATACTTTTCAAGGGGGGAATTAGAGTTTTTAATTTCCATAAAAGAAACCAAGTATCAATTTATGATTATTTTCCTTAATAACAATAATAGCTACCATTGAGCATCCTAATTGCTTTACAGATACTATCTTAGTACATTCTCACACATCATCCCTAGGACATCAATAATAATAATTGTATATATTTTGTTCTTTTGATTTATTTTATCATCATCATCATCATCTTCATCACCATCTCCATTTTACCGATGAACAAACAGGCTTAAAAACGTTATATAGGGGCGCCTGGGTGGCTCAGTCGGTTAAGCGTCCGACTTCGGCTCAGGTCATGATCTCACACTCTGTGAGTTCGAGCCCCGTGTCGGGCTCTGTGCTGACAGCTCGGAGCCTGGAGCCTGCTTCGGATTCGGTGTCTCCCTCTCTCTCTGCCCCTCCCCCGCTTGCACTCTGTCTCTCTTTCTCTCTCTCTCTCAAAAATAAACATTAAAAATATGTTTACAAGTGTTCAAAACCATGTACCTTTAACTAAACCATATGAATCTGTCAATATGTTTTCAGTTTTGACTCACAAAATTGAAATTGCATTTGGTTCAAATTGATAATGGAGAAATCTCATACAACACTGAATGAAAAAAGGCAAGTTGTGCAAGTCTCCAAGGCATTAAGAAAACTTTGCTGTAAACTCCACTAAATACCGTGTTGTTTGGGTAGACACATTTATCTAGTTAAAAAATATAAAGGAGAACAAGTCAGGATAGCAGTTACCACTGGAAGTTGAAGGGTGATGTCAGAAAAGGGTGCTTGGAGGCTTTCGAACACTGGTAACTTTTTCCTTTTTAAGCTGGGCAGTGGGTAGTTGGCGTTTACTTCCTGACTACTCATATTCACTCATTTGTATATATAAACATATTTTACAGAAGTGTAACATTTAAAGTGCATGTTTTGAAATACTAAATTGCTTTTTCTTATAGGTTTGGAAAGACGCGGCCACTCAAATATTTTACTCCCTTTCGGTGGCTTGGGGCGGCTTAGTTGCTCTATCATCTTACAATAAGTTCAATAACAACTGCTTCTCAGATGCTATTGTAGTTTGTTTGACAAATTGCCTCACCAGCGTGTTCGCCGGATTTGCTATTTTTTCTATATTGGGACACATGGCTCATATATCGGGAAAGGAGGTCTCTCAAGTTGTAAAATCAGGTATGTAACGCTATATATTAATAACTTTGATCAATTCAGTGCAGCTCATTTAGGAAACACCAATACATTTTATAGCAATTTACTGAAAGCACTCAAGCAGGATTTAGGGCGTTGCATTTTCTTTCTCATTTCATCTTAGGTAATTTGATTGTTTTAATGATGTGGTACTTCTCGGATGATCTCAGAAAACAGGACTATATTAGGGAACAGTTGTTTAAGAAGATATTTTTATTGAATTCTGTTTAGTCCTTGACATGAACTACTTATTGTACAATTACAAGTATCAGGCATCATGCGTGCCTTTACATGCGTTATCTTCGTGTATGTGTCTGTATATATACATGTGTGTGTTCATATATATAGGACTGTATGAGTGCAAGGACAGTATTGTGTCTGAACTTTTAAGACACATCAGATCTCGTATAGATAGAAACCCAGTGACTTTGAGTGTCCAGCTTTAAAGGAACCTGATTAATGAACTTCCTAACTTTAAAGCCATTAGCTAGGGATGCTTAATTATCTGGCTGAGATTCTCAGGAAAAGAATTCTAGGGTCCTTAGTAGTAGGAATTCCTCCTTAAATTTTTATTTATGGCCAGCATTTGATGGAGAGGCCAATGCAGGAGAATAGAATGTTAGGACTAGAAGGGACCTTATGGATAATCTAATGTCCAGCTCCTCACTTCCAGAGGAGGGACGGACAGTGACACAGTACAGGCTCGCAGCTAATTCTCCTGAATGCAAGGCCAGTCCTCTGGGAGTCTGGAGAAACTCAACATACTTAAAACTAAGTACCACCTACTTGGAAGAAATTTAAAAGCCCCTCTAAAATTAATATACATCAAATATGAAATAAGAGTCAGTTTCTAGTTTAGTTACATACAATCTTGCAAGTGTCCGTATACTAATTAAAATGCCACTACAAATAGTGATTCCGGGTGAACATTTGGAGAGACGGCCGAAGACTAGAAAGGTAGTTCCATAAACTTATCTTTCTCGATAGCGTAATTCTTTCAGACTTTCTAGGCTAAGGCGACTTCCTTTAGATTCCTGGAGTGTAAGACCGTCGTTATTCTTCACGAATCTTTAAAAACACGAAATTTGGCTAAACAAAATCGTTGAAATAGTTAAGATTTCTTATGTGAGACATGCGCCGCTCAGAAAATTTTTCTCACGAGCGTAATTCTTGTCACGTGCTCGCGTTATCGCGTCGACTGAACGACCAAGTCAAATATTTTTAAAAGTGGAAATGAAATAGTTGCTCAAGAATGTATACCATGGATCGGGTTGCCAAATTGAAATGAAAGTTTTCTAGTATCTTATGTTGAAAATGTCCAAATATGTGAACTGTTTGGCAACTAATTTAAATTCCACGTCATACATTTTTCTTAGGTTTTGATCTGGCGTTCATTGCTTATCCAGAAGCTCTAGCCCAACTCCCAGGTGGGCCATTTTGGTCCATATTATTTTTCTTCATGCTTTTGACTTTGGGTCTCGACTCTCAGTTTGCATCCATTGGTAAGTAATCCTTCCAGGGTTAGCATATCCCTCTTATATTTTACTCATGTTTCCCCTGCTTGAAAATATCCTTTTCCTATCTTTGTTGTCCTCGTCAGCTTTTACTCTTAGAGTCTGCAAATTCTTTTTAACTTAATTTTAAATACAGAAAAATACGAAGTACTCACGCCGTAGACACCCGAAAGGAACGGGCGTTTAATACCTTATATTTGCTTCAGAAATGAAATTGAAGCTCCCTGTGTTTCTGTCCTGAATACGATTCACATTTCCCAGAAGCTTCCTAGAAGCAACCGTCACCACGGATTATGTGTGGCACTCAGTCCATGTTTGTAGACGCTGCATATGTATCCATAAATAACACCTAAATAAAATTTTGTCACATAAACGTGAAGTCTCATAGCATACGTGTCACCCTGACGGCTGTTTTTTTTACATGTATTGTGAACCTTTGTTGACACGTGCTCATGTAGATCTAGTTAATTCACAATCTGTCCCCATAATGATGGCCATTTGGATTATTTCCACTTTTAAAACGCACGCACGCTACTGCAGTGCTTACTCTGGCACATGGCTCTGCGTACACATGGGGATTTTCCCTAGGGTACACAGCTAGAAATTCTGGAACAGTCTTCATCGTATCACTCTTACATAAAATATTTTAATAGTCAACTCTGTACAGTATAAAGTCTGGCTTTCTCTAGTTGACTTTCAAAGCCCTTGAACATTTTAAACCTGCATCTTAATCCTTTCGGTCATACAACCTTCTATTTTTAGCCAGGATTGTTTCACGAACCCATTTATTTCTTAAACCTGGAAGGCCTTTCTGTCTCCATGGTATTTATTCAAATATTCACCTTATTTAAAAGTTCTAGAATTCTTCCTTCCCCATAACCCTCTTGCAAACTACTTCAGCCCCAGAGATCTGTTACCTTGTAGTTACCACCAACGAAAAGCCTTAAAAAACAGACTAGAACCAACAAATGAAGAGGGCCGCGTTCAGTTTTTTATCAGAACCAACAAGTGGTGACTGCAAAGAGAAAGGACACTATGGATTTTTAAAAGCCGGGAGTAGGACCCAGAGTATAGTCTCTTCATATATTTGTAAATGTGATTAATAGAAGTGGGATTCTTGGGTTAAAATTATCGGCAAGTGAGTTGACATTAACCCGCCATTTTTCTCCCCTTCTGAAGAAACGATTACAACAACGATCCAAGATTTATTTCCCAAAGTGATGAAGAAAATGAGGGTTCCTATAACTTTGGGTTGCTGCTTGGTGCTGTTTCTCCTTGGTCTCGTCTGCGTGACTCAGGTATACTATAGTATTTTTACACAGACAAATCATTCGTTGGAATGTACTTCATAATCTACATGAGGAAACAAAGGTTTAAGAGGATGTTCCGTGACAAGTCTAAGTCTGCCTTGGATCAAGGGTTTCTGAGTTTTAGCCCAGTTTTTTTCCCCATTATAGCACAATTTCAATGGTCAGTCTATTTTGAAGAGGGGAGGAGACCCAATAATGGACAGCTTCCCCAATTACAATGAAGTCACATATCCCTCTTGAGATATTTAAAGCCACATTTGTCTTTACATTTGCAAATGTTCTTGTTTCACATCTTAGCACAGGTGAAACCAAGGAGCATTTGTGAAAATCAAATGAATAGATTCACTTTAAAGACTTCGTCAGTCATAAAAATAATTAAAATATACTTAGAGGGGATTTGGTATTCTTTTTGTAGGCTGGAATTTACTGGGTTCATCTGATTGACCACTTCTGTGCTGGATGGGGCATTTTGATTGCGGCTATACTGGAAATAATAGGAATCATCTGGATTTACGGTAAACAGTAACTACAGAATTACCTACACATTTCATTACAGTAATTTAGTTTGGTTCCTTTTCATTATGTTTACCGTAATGGTAGAGTATAATATAACTGGGAAAATTGATAATGAAGCAACTTGTAGTTAAAAGCGTATACTCCATTGCTGCAGTATAGGAAAATGTTTAGATAGAAAGATAATTTGGGGCCACAATGATTAAAGGAAGAAAATGTGAGCAAGGGCTGAACGCACTTTTTTTTTTTTTTTATTTTTTTTAAGGTGGGAACAGATTCATTGAAGATATAGAAATGATGATTGGAGCAAAAAGGTGGATATTCTGGCTTTGGTGGAGAGCTTGCTGGTTTGTCATTACACCTCTTCTTCTGATTGTAAGTATTAATATGCCATGAATTTGGTATCAATAATATACATATTATTATCTATATAAATGTTATATATATATATAACATGAATTATATATATAACATATATATAACAATATGAATTATTCTTCAAGTTTATTTCTAATATAAACTTGAAGAATAATTCATATCGGAGACAATAAAGCAAACTAATGTCATAAATTAATGGCTTCCAACTTTTGCTTTATGACTGGCACCTGCAAGAGGCCTAAATTAAAACGCCTTTGCAATATTGCTTTTGAGGCTATAGGTTTAAACATTTACCATTGGAGAAAAAGAACAGGCTCCTATAGACTTACAGATCTTACATATTTAAAAATTCTCAATAGAATAAGTAAAAATGGTTCATTTGCCCGTTTGCTAAAAATATGCCGAGTCATCTACAATGTTCCTAACCTCTCTGCTAAGACGCAGGCTCTTGTCTTCAAGGAATGCGATCTAAATATACAAATTGCTAAGAAGCAACACTCAGATTTTAATGCATAATTTTTCTCTGTATGGGAAGGTATTTACGAGCTGAAATTGCTAAAAGAAACTCACCGCTGTCAACAGAGGCAACGGTTCACGTTAAATTCAACAATGGGTACTATTTAAGAAACCGAGGGAAAGCAAAAGATATCTTACTGGACAGACACGGCATATAAACAGGAAACCTTTAAAGAACAGTTCAGCGCAGTAAATGACTGATTGACAAAAACATTTCACAGGATGGAGGATTACTGTCTTGGAAGAGATGGGGAGGTGGCAAAAATTCATAAGGGGACATCTGTTGGTTCTCACTGCCTTCATGCATTCAATAATTTGATCCAGAATTTGCTTCACATCTGAAATATTATGTTTGTTTTAGAGGGTGTTAAGATTTATTTATTTACTTACTTACTTAATTTATTTACATTTCATAAGGTCAGTTTCAAGCAGCGAGCAGTTTGGGACTGGATGTACTGAATCAAAATATTTCAGACGCCCCATATTCTAGCTAAACGATTTGGGCTGTGCTACTAAATATTGTTTTCCTCATTTGACAAGTCTCCGTAATCAAATAAGCCCTTTATCAATTTAGAAGACCTCACTATACTTTTTAGCCAGCTAGTTTTCATTGATTACACAGCTTTGACAATGGGATTTAATTTCAAATGCAAAAGTATTAATATTAAGGGTTATACATTACCATCTATTTTGTATAAAGTCATGTAAGGTCATGGATACTCTCCAGGATCCCTCATCCATTCTCTTGTAGTTATGTAAAAAATCATGGCAACTGGGAAATACATTTAAATTACTTAAATGAATGTAATTAATCTATTTAATTTTAATATGAAACTTGAATATCTATTTGATAAAGATTCTTACATTCTATTTCTCCACTGCTTTTAGTAAAACAAAGACAGCTAAATCTAGAGAAACTAGGAGGTGACTCTGGCTTTTGTTTATTTAGTTTTGTTTGCTTTACAGATTTCTAAAGAGTTAGATTTAATGTGGCAACATGTCTAGATTTTTTTAAAGATTTTTTTTTTTTTAACTTGACCTCAACTTCAGTCTTTTCACTGTTAAGATTCCGATTTCACTGTTTTGCCCATACACACATTGAGCTTGTTCTTCTCTGCCAGAGAGGCTGGAGGTGACGTGTGCTTTGGTAAATATGTACCAAATGTGTGTGAATGCGTGTGTGTTTCAGGTGTGGAGCAACGACTGCCCTGTGCAGTGGGAGATAATAGAAACAATTGCTAAGCAAGGGAGCAAAGCCTGTTCACTAAAGGGTACTTTACATTCTCCTATACGCTGGCTAGCTTATGGCACAGAATAAAACCATACTATTATAAATTAAAGTTAAAAGGTCAAGGACAGAAATGTTCAGGTATTATTTTACTTTCAGCCTGATATATTTCCTGGGCATTGAAAAACATGTGGCACAAGTATTTGCACCTTTTGCACAGATACGGAGGTGCTCGTTTTGGAAGAATCTATTCAAAGTCAAATGCAAGTTACTTAGATTGGTTCATTTAGAATTATCTTCTGGCTGGTTACTGGGTTATTTTAGTCGCTTGAGTGTATCTTCATTGTGATTGCTTTTGATGGATTATTTCCAAGGAAGGGGATCAAATGCCTCACAGTTAGTGCAACAGAAATCACTAGTGCAATAAAGTCTAATCTTTAGCATTGTTTGTTCGTACTTTATTTTCACAGGCAATTTTGATCTGGTCATTGGTGAAATTTCATAGGCCTAATTATGCCAAAATTCCATACCCTGACTGGGGAGTTGCTCTAGGCTGGTGTATGATTATTTTCTGCATTATTTGGATTCCAATTATGGCCGTCGTAAAAATAATTCAAGCTGAAGGAACTATCTTGCAAGTAAGCACATTTATATCATTTATTCTTTAAATAGAGTACTTATGATCCACATGAAGATGACTCATACGGTGGTAAGAGGGGATTATGAGCCTTTAGGCTACTTCTATGCCTGATACAATCATCTGACTACTGTGTACATAACATTGCTTTATATTTATATATCTGTGTGTCTTGTACTAGATTATAAGCTCCTTTAGGGAGGAGTCCTATGTTGCTTGCTGCTGTATCCTCAGGCCCTATGAAGAGTGTTCGGCACGTACAAGTTATGCCATTTATACTTGTGCTGAGTTGTCCCTGAAGATGACACGAGGCACATGACCTTTTTGCTTTAGATCTACGATCTTCACTTTAAAAGCATTGTCCGGTTATAACGCATGTCCTAACAGCGTGTGCAGACTTGAAAAAGCCTGGTAAATGATCTCGAACCCCATCTAGACCCTGAGTGATCCCTCTTGCACGGAGGCCCAGGGGGATGGGGTTGATTATGACATCTCACTAGGACAATGACTGGGACAAATGTCAGGAGTCAGGTTTTAAATAATTTCCCAAGCCCATCCAGATCAACGGTTTGACCCCGGGGTTCCCTTTCTTTGGTTCTCGAAACCTCACAGGCATACACTGGATTAATTCCTCACCTGACTCTCACTCTCAGGGAGGGACAGCAATGTCGGAGAATTCAGTGAAAAGACGTGGAGTAATGGGCTCATACACGTAGTCAATGTAATTCTATTCACAACTAGTTAACTTTGAGTATCATTTTTTCTTAGCACACCATATTAAGAATTTTGATGATCGCTTTTGACTTTTCTGCGGTTCCCGTGTCATTTTGCTTAGCGAGGAAACTTAATATTCTGCAAAGGAAATATGGTTTGATATTTGATATGGTCTAAAACGTGCCTTTTTTTTTTTTTTTCTTTTCAGCGCATTGTAAGCTGTTGTAGACCAGCTTCTAACTGGGGTCCGTACCTGGAACGACATCGTGGGGAGAGATACAAAGACATGATAGGTCCTAAAAAAGAGACTGGCCATGAAATACCTACTGTCAGCGGCAGTAGAAAACCAGAATGAGATCTAATTTTTTAAACAGACGTGGTCATGTAAAGTGATAGCTTTAGAATCAAGGAAAATTTTATTTATTTGTATGTTAATTGAGTAGAAAAATGTACATACTATGTCCATAATAGTATAAACTTGTTTTCCCATCTAAGCAGGAATGTGATATAATGTGAATCTACTAATACTTAACAATGTGATTATTATATTTCTTTTTAGATCATCTATCTGTATAACACATACGCAGCTGTCTCTATTTCACAATAACACTTTTGTAAATATTACCATAATATTTTTCTAACATGCTGAAGACTTTATTTTGAGCCGGTTATTTAGAAAATTGTTATATTTTCTATTATACAAGTTTTAAAAAATTGTTTGCTATATTTTCTTAGTATACAAGCTTTCTTTTCCATAAAGCTGGGGAAAATAAAATCAGTATATTTAAGAGAAAGTATTAAAGTTGAAGGCCTTATTTAACTATAAATGCTATACATATATGCGAAAAATGGACTGTGTATATGAGCACTGTAGTTTAATACGATGGCTTCGATCAAATCTAAGACCTTACGATTGTAATATATAGTTAAGAGATGAAGCAAAATGATGTTTGTCTTATTTGAGTAAGTTACTATGTACACGTGGTAACTTATTTACATACTTATAGGAGATAAATCTGTCAAACTTGTCAAGAATGAAGGAAGGCAATTAGAAAGTCCTATGTCCCAGTTTCCTTACAGAAGATAATGAAAACAGATCATTGGCAGGTTCATACATCGATCAGGTATTACTGACCACTGGTTTAAGCCTCACAGCCTGGGATGATGAACATTGCTGAAATATGCAAGAAACTTTTCAGCTATTCTTAAAGGTTCTTAACTAGGGCTTCAGAGAACATTTAAAACTGACATTATACATAGTATCTTTCTACGTGTATGTGTACATGCATTTTTCTGGGGAGAGAATCTACAGCTTTCAACAGAATACCAAAGGGATCTGTGGTTCAAAAAAGTTTAAGAACCGCATCACTATTTCTTCTGGCTTTTTGTTGTTGGCAAGTGAAGAAGGAAAGGAATCATTTTACGCCTTAATTTCGGATACATTTTAAATTCCTTTTCCTCTTCTTTTCTACTGAAGATTAAGGGAGGAAGAGATTAAGGTATTAAATTTAGACTGGTAACTTATTTGGGGGGAAGGGGCAGGAAGTAGGTAAACAGGCTTATGATTGAAAAGTCTCAGGGAGCTATGTACAAATATATAACATAAGCTTGTGTTCGGTATTTTAAGGATTTTCTTTGAGGGTACGTCAAGTGCTGTTAGCGAACTTCAACAGGTTAATTCCTCAGTTACACTGGATTTTATAAAATATTGGAAATAGATGGCTGATGAGAGTTTAGAAATACTTTTTCTTATTCTTAGTCCATATTACACTACATGCATCCCATCATTATATTTTGGTGCCATCGGAGGCGTCAATTTTTCACCACATAGAAAAACGCGTGCCATTTACTATAGGTGAATCTTGCAATTCAGGGAAGCGTTAGGCACATTTCTAAGGAAATGATACCAAATTGGTGGGGGAGAGGGTGATGGGGAGGCAATCCCTTTCAAGAGCTGACTGCAAGGAGTAAAGAGTTTGTGTGACTATCTTTGCAAGTGTATAAAACGAGATCTTAACAGTGCCTGGCAAATTTCAGGGTGCTCAATGACAGCTCCTGTTAACACAGATTCAACAGTGGTGAGGGAGTACCCCATAGAATAGAGTTCCATCAGATCCTACTTCCTTTTTGGTTTTAATTTTTTTTTAATGTTTATTTATTTTTGAGAGAGACAGAGTGCGAGCAGGGGTGGGGCAGAGGGAGAGGGACAGAATCCGAAGCAGGCTCCAGGCTCTGAGCTGTCAGCACAGAACCCGATGCGGGGCTTGAACTCACAAACCACAAGGTAATGACCTGAGCTGAAGTCCGAGGCTTAACCAACGAGGCTTAACCAAGCCACCCAGGCGCCCCAAGATCCCATTTTCTTTAGTGCAAAAAGACATTTGCAATATTTTCTTGTACACCAAAACCCTTTTTCACATGTGAATGCAATTAAAATCACTATATCTTAACTATATTTTTACGGTAGCTTATTTTTTTTAAAGCAAACCTTTGGAACTGTTATTCTCTATTGTGCTCTCATTCCTTGCCCAGTACAACATTTGTATATTTTATATAAATATATAATAAACATTTATACATATTAAATAACATATTTACATATATATAATATATATATATAAATGTATACATATATAAAACATGTAATCAATTCTTTAAATGTCAGTAAAAGCAAATTGATAAATGTCTGGATTTTGTACCTGACTTGGCAACCCCTCCCCTTCTAAACAACAATTCATTTGGTATGAATACATATAATCAAATGAATTCACTCAAAGTGCCTTTAATGACTGCCTTCACTCTCATTACATTCTCTAAGCCTGTCAGTGGATTTACAGTTAGCTAATGTCCCATTTAAACCCTTGATAATTAGGAAATGTTCCAATTCAGCCAGCTTGTATTCCACGATCCTGAGTTTTATCAATATTCGCTTCTGCATGGCTATCGTGTGTGGGGAATTAGTTAAGATACCATGAGAGATGTTGTCGACTGAAAGATTCTTATCAGTATTGCTCTTAGTTGACCCAGTAGAAGAGGTTGCTCTTACTAGTGCAAGAGAAGTCGAATTGGATGACATTTCTCCAACGCTGCTCTGTAAGGGAAGGAAATTATACATATGTAGGTTACTGAGTCTAGCAATTTCCAAATACAGCTGATGTTTGAACACGGTGGGAGGTTAAAGACATTGATTCCCTGGGCAGTCAAAAACCCACATGGAACTTTTGACTCCCCCCAAACTTAACTACTAATAGCCTATTGTTGACCAGAAGCCTTACAGACAACATAGTCGATTAACACGTATTTTGTGTCTGTATTACATACTGCATTTTTACAATAAAGTAAGCTAGAGAAAAGAAAATGTTATTAAGAAATTGTAGGGGGGGCGCCTGGGTGGCTCAGCCAGTTAAGCATCTGCCTTCGGCTCAGGTCATGATCTCACGGTCCGTGAGTTGGAGCCCCACATCTGGCTCTCTGCTGTCGGGGCAGAGCCCCCAATGGATCCTGTGTCCCCCTCTCTTTCTGCCCCTCCTCTGCTTGCTCGCGTGCATCTGCTCTCTCAAAAATAAACAGAAAACTTTAAAAAAAATTAAAAAAAAAGAAAATAGTAAGGAAGGGGAAATACATTTATAGTAGTGTACTGTATCAAAAGAAAATCAGAGTATAAAGACCCACGAAGTTCAAACCTATGTTGTTCAAGGGTCAACTTGAACTATCAAATAAGATGCTTAGTCTTGGGTACCAAAATGAACTGATTGTCCCCCCCTAAGTGATTGAAAATCCGTTGAATAACAACACTGATTTGGAAATACGCTCTTCCCAAAGACTGAAAAAAAAAATTTGTATACAGTAGCCTGTTAATATCAAAATGTTGTATTTTGGGCTTACATTTCCTGGACAGTCCAGTAGGTTTATACTTGGACCCTGATCCTTATCTCAGAGGACCACTAAAGCCCTAAAGTCATTTGCAACTTTAAATATCACCAGGAAACCCACAGTTTGAACGGAATTATTTGCGAACGCCCAAAAACCTGTCCTAAAGATGGCTGAAACCAGGGGAGAAAGAGGCAAACCAACCTAAGGGGAAGTAGAAGCTAGAGAAGGAACAGATTCTTAAAATAGGAGGCGATGGCGGAGCGTGGGCCCTTTCAGCTCTACTTTTCAAGTGGATGAAACGCTGACCACGTTACTTAGTGACTTGGGGCTTTTTCCAACAGACCACGGCTGTCGAATGGTTGGTCAAGAAGAGGGAAGTGCGGGGGTACACATCCGGGGCTCTTCGAAGAATGAGGCGACCTCCCCTTCCTCTTAGTTTACTGTTTTAGTATCTTTCTATTCACAAACACCTCCCTCCCCCTCCACGGACCACCTGACTGCATCCAATTCCAATTTCTCTTACACGCTTTACCTGAAAGCGGCTCTTCCAGACGACAAGCAGGAAAGCGAACACGATAAAACTCAGTAGAAGCAACAGCATGCTCATGTTTTCTCTTCGGCCTCTCCTCCCCTCTAGGCCACGGAGGCACAAGACTGGCAGTTGGGAAGCAGGGGACCCTAGTCGTCCCCCCCCGAGTATGGAAGCCGTGGGTCACGATGCTAACTAAGCGTCCCGCACCGCCCGGTGCAACTGGGAGTCGCCTCAGCCTTTGGCTTCACGTAGTCTAACCGGCAACTGTGAGTCTGCCGCCCTCACAATTGAGCGCTTCCGCGAGGGCGCTACGTCACAATCTGATGACGTCAAACCCGGAAGCAGACGGCACCTGCCATGGCCTACCCGGTGGTGGCGTCAGGTTGTTGGCGAGGGCCGCGAGAGGCAACGGGGGGCGTTTGGGATTTCCGGGCAGCTGAAACATGGTAGAAACACAAGACGCCAAACTGACTGATGAAACACGAGTTTTAAACAGTGCTCGTCCCTCCTTTTCTTTCTCGCTTAAGACAGGTTTGTCTCGGGGCGCCTGGGTGGCGCAGTCGGTTAAGCGTCCGACTTCAGCCAGGTCACGATCTCGCGGTCCGTGAGTTCGAGCCCCGCGACGATCTCGCGGTCCGTGAGTTCGAGCCCCGCGTCAGGCTCTGGGCTGATGGCTCGGAGCCTGGAGCCTGTTTCCGATTCTGTGTCTCCCTCTCTCTCTGACCCTCCCCCGTTCATGCTCTGTCTCTCTCTGTCCCAAAAATAAATTAAAAAAAAAAAAAAACCAAAACGTTGAAGACAGGTTTGTCTCTGCTGCAAGCCACTCCGTTCATTTCAAAAGCGAGTCCGGAAAGATTTGGAGGTACTGTGAGAAGCAGTTACCCACAAACTGTATAAGTCTTTGCCAGAAACCGCCTCCACACTCCCATTGCTATTTTAGGAGTCGTTCCAACCCTAGCCACATTGGGCTAATTATGTGCCCTTGTGTCACCGTACCGTCTAAAAAGTAATTCCAGGGACATCTTCCCATGTAATTCTTACAATAACTTCGTGCTATGGGAATTTTTTCAGACTGTGCCCACTTCAGAAGTGCAGAAGCAGGTTCAGGCATGAAGTAAACTCATTGGGAACCAGGAGCGAAAGCAGGACTTGAATCCATAGAGCTGAGTCCTGAGATAGCCACCCCCATTCTCTCGCCCTCATCCGGATCCTCAGGACCTCTGCCCGTACTTGCTGACTTTGAGCATCAAGTGTTTCATATTTCCCACTCAAGGAATTGAACAGTATATTCTGATTGACATTAGTGCGAGCCGATAGGGAGAGAAATTACCTGACAGGAAATGCACAAGAAATTCGGGTAGATATACAAGATGACAACGAACGAAACACTCAGAGCTAAAGGCAATAGCCGGGGTCGTCTCACGATGAGTGTCACCCTCCAACCCCTAACTGCTTGGGGAATAACTCGCATCTTCATATCGATAGGAAGGAGAGGAACTATACACTTTTCACCTTCAACGTATTTCCCAGTTATGGTTTCAAAGCTTTACTTCTTCAAAGCCCATGTCAAGGGTGGGCACCGTGAGGTATTCTGGGGAAACGAATAGGAGCAAAAATAAGGTCTCTGTTCACCTGCGTTTCATCAAATAAAATGGAGTGTAGCCCAGTAACATTGTCTCTGACCAAAGCATTTTGAATTTTGATCCTACTGGAATCCAAGGGAACGCTTCGAAGCACTTACAAAATATTCTCATAAAGCACATTACAGTCCTGTTGCTAGTCATTGATTTTTTTTTTTCATTTATTTTGCATTGCGGTAAAATATACAAAACAGAGAATTTCACGTTTTAACGAACTTTTTTAATCCTTTTTTTTTTTTAATGTTTACTTATTCTTGAGAGACAGAAAGACAAGAGCATGAGCAGGGGAGGAGCAGAGAGAGACAGGGAGACACAGACTCCGAAGCAGGCTCCAGACTCCGAGCCGTCAGCACAGAGCCCGACGCGGGACTCAAACTCACAAACCGTGAGATCATGACCTGAGCCGAAGTCAGACGCTCAACCGACTGAGCCACCCACGTGCCTCACGTTTTAAACAATTTTCAGCGTGCACTTCTGTGGCTGTAAGTACACTCGATCCCCACCATCTCTTTTTCATCTTCCCCAACTGAAAATCTATACTCATTAAACGCTAATTGCCTATTGTCCCCTCCATCCAGCCCCTCGAAACCACCATTTTACCTTCTGTCCCTCCAAATTTAGGTAGAATAGCTACCACATGGGAGTAGAGTGAGTAGACGAGTAGAGTGACACAACACTTGTCATGTTGTGCCTGGCTTATTTCACTTAACATAATGTCCTCAAGTTCCATCCATGTTGGGGCATGTGTCAGAATTTCTTTCCATTTAAGGCTGGCGAATGTTTCACAGTTTGTTTACCCATTTATCCACTGATGGACACTATGTCGCTTCCACCTTTTGGTCCTTGTAAATAATGCTGCTATTAACATGGGTTATTTGTATGTTTTAGATAACAGTCCTTCATCAGATACGGCTTTTGCAAATATCCGCCCCCGGTCAAATGGCTTGTATTTTCACTTTTTTTTTGACAAGGTCTTTCACAGAACAGAAATGTTTAGTATTAAGAAAATCCAGCTTATCAATTCTTTCTTTCATGAGTAGGGCCTTTGGGGTTAAATCTAAAAAGTCATCACCGAATCCAGGGTCATCTAGATCTCTTCAAATTCACAATCCTTGGTTTAGGTTTTTCCCCCCTATTTTGATATTCTCTACTGCCTTCATTTCTGCTCTAATATCTATTATTTTCATCTTTCTGCCAACACTGAATTTAGTCTGTTCTTTTTCTAGCTCTGTTATAGTTCCTAAGAATAGGTGACGGCATGTTTCTCTCAAGTTCACGTGAAACATTCTTCGGATAGGCCATATATGTCAGATCACAAAACACGTCTTAATAAATGTAAAAACAACGAATCATACAAAGTATCTTTTCTAATCACAGTGGGTGAAACCGGAAATTAACAGCAGAAGGAAAACCGGCAAATTCACAAACACGTGGCAATTAAACGACAGGCTGTTAAACAACCAATGGGTCAAAGAAGAAATTAGAAAGGAAATCAGGAAATATCTTGGTACAAATGCACATGAAAATACAGTATACCAAAGTTTGCGAGATGCAGCGAAATCAGTGCTGAACAGGAAATTTATGGGCTTTAGTGCTTTCTTTTTAAAAAAGGACTTAGGGGCACCTGGGTGGCTCAGTTCACCATCTTGTGGCTCGTGAATGCGAACCCCGCCTCGGGCTCGCGGCTGTCAGCCTGTCAGTGCAGAGCCCACTCCAGACCCTCTGTTCCCTTCTCTCTGCCCCTTCCCCACTTGCTCTCTCCCCAAAATAAATAAATATTAGAAAAACAGATTTCAAATACATTTTAAAAAGACTTAAATCAACAACTTAACTTTACACTCCCTTTTGATTACTAGCTGCATGAAATACCTTTTTCCATCTTTTTACTGTCAGTCTCTGCATGTGCTTACATCTAAAATTCCTCCCTGTGGGGCGCCTGAGTGGCTCCGTCGGTCGAGCTTCCGACTTCGGCTCAGGTCGTGATCTCACGGTCTGTGAGTTCGAGCCCCGCGTCGAGCTCCGCGCTAACAGCTCAGAGCCTGGAGCCTGCTTTGGATTCTGTCTCCCTCTCTCTCTGCCCCTAACCCACTCACATTCTGTCTCTGTCTCTCTCAAAAATAAATAAACATCTAAACAAATTAAAAAATAAAATAAAACTGCTCCCTTTTAGGCAACATATACTTGGATTCTGTTTTTAATCCATTCTGCCAATATATAGCTTTTGATTGGGGTGTGTATTTACATTTGAAGTAATTACTGGTGTAAGCATTTACTTCTAGCACTTTATTTTTTTTTTTTTGTTTTCTGTACCTCTTAAAGCTTTTTTTGCCCCTCCTTTTCTCCATTATTGCCAACTTATCTTCAGTTCATTTTTTTTGTAGCGACACATTTTGATTGTTTTCTTATTTCCTTTTGTAGATATTCAATAGGTATTTTATTGTGGTTATATATAACCACATAGAACATGCTAAAGTTATGATCATCTGTCTTAAATTGATACCAAAATTAATTTCAATTGCATACATAAGCTTCACTCTTTTATAACTCTGCTTCCTGCTTCTGCTTTATGTTATCGATGTCACAAATTACATCTTTAGATGTTGGATACCCACTTACATAGGTGTATAATTACTTTTCACGATTGTGCCTGTGTAAATCCTGTAGAAAATAGCAAAGCGGAATTACAAACCAAAATTGCTATAATACTGTTTTGGTGTGTGTGTGGGTGTGTGTGTGTGTGTGTGTGTGTGTGTGTGTTTTACATTTGCCCATGCATTTGCTTTTACCAGAAATCTTTATGTTTTCACGTGGCTTTGAGTTACCATCTAGTGTCCTTTTATTTCAACTTAAGGATTCCTTTTAGTATTTCTTTTTAACATTACTATTGGTGATGAACTCTTTCAGATTTTGTTTGGATATGTTTTCACTTCTCCCTTATTCTTTATTAAAAAAAAAACACATTTATTTTGTTTTTTGAGGGAGATAGAGCCTGGCCGGGGGAGGGGCAGAGAGACGGGGAGCACAGAATCTGAAGTGGGCTCTGTGCTAAAAGCAGAAAGCCTGATGTCGGGGCTCAAACTCATGAACCGTGAGATCAGGACCTGAGCCAAAGTTGGATGCTTAACCGACTGAGCCACCCAGGTGCCCCGTTTTTTTTGTTTTTTTTGTTTTGTTTTTGGTTTTTTTTTTTTTTTTTGTCCCTTATTATTGACAGACATCTTTGCTGGATGTGGAATTCTCAGTTGACAGTTCATTTCTTTCTGAAAATATAAAGATTTCTTTCAGAAAATATAAAGATTGAGTCTTTTTTTGAACCCCCCCCCAGTAAGTTTTTTTTTTTTAAGCTTATTTATTTTTGAGACAGAGAGAGACAGAGCATGAACGGGGGAGGGGCAGAGGGAGAGGGAGACACAGAACCAGAAACAGGCTCCAGGCTCCGAGCCATCAGCCCAGAGCCCGACGCGGGGCTGGAACTCACAGACCGCAAGATCGTGACCTGAGCTGAAGTCAGATGCTTAACCGACTGAGCCACCCAGGCACCCCCCCAGTAAGTTTTTCAATTCAGTTATTGTCTTTTAGTCTCAGAACCTGATACTTTATTATTTCTATCTTTGTTGATATTCTCATTTTGTTTATATCTTTTCCCCGCATTCCTGTAGGTTTTGTCCATGTTTCTCTTTAGCTCTTTGAACGTAGTTAAGATAGGTTTTTAAAAGTCTTTGTGTAGATGCTCCTTCAGGAATGATTACTGTGGATTTACTTTGTTTCTGTGAATTGGCCATGTTTTCTTGTTTCTTTGTATGCTTTTTGATACCTTGTGGAAAATCCGGCGTTTGAGAAAAATGCCCACCGCTTCTCATCTTTAAAGACCGACATAGAGGACCTTCACCATTTAGAGCCCCCCCCCCCCGCCCCCCCCCCCCCCCCCGCCTCCTCCTCCCTGAGTCTTAGGATCAGCTCAGGGTCTTTTCTGGGCATGTGTTCTTTTGTGGGTCTGTGTGTGTGCTTTTTTAATTTTTGGTTTTTATTTCCCAACTGCTTTTATTATTTATTCATTTAGTTTGTTTATTTATTTATAAAGTTTATTTATTTATTTTAAGAGGGGGGAGGGGCAGAACCTAACACAGCTCGAACTCATGAATCATTGTGAGATCATGACCCGAGCCGAAAACCAAGAGTTGGATGTTACCCAGGCGCCCCTTCCCAGCTGCTTTTAAGTGTCTCAGTTTTCCAAGCTGTCTCCTTCTAGCTTCTCGTTGAGGCCTTAGAAGTTCCACTGTATTCCTCTACTTACAATCTCTTGCTCCCAGGCACGGTCGGGTCTGCGGTCCCCCTGTAGTGTTCACGTGCCGAGATAGATACTCTCCATTGTCTTGTATGACTTCCAGACTGAGATCCAAAATTTTCTACTGTTCCTGTTGTAACAAGAATCGGTCTGCTATTTTTCAACCATGCGCCCATCAGGGAGGGGTGAA
The DNA here is from genome assembly GCF_024362965.1 of Panthera pardus. Lineage (NCBI taxonomy): Eukaryota > Metazoa > Chordata > Mammalia > Carnivora > Felidae > Panthera > Panthera pardus. The sequence continues at coordinate 32,333,513 of NW_026526843.1, read as the reverse complement.
GCAAGAGTGAGCCAAAAGGCTGCAAAAGGCTGCAGAATTTCCCCCTGTTTTTATTGTGCTTTTTTCTTGATTGGACAATTACGTGGTTGGTATAGATCTTTCACTGGTTTATAGAGCTTCTATAAAGCTATTTTAGTCAAGCTATCATTGTTTGATAGTTCCATGTGGAAAAGAGGGTAGAAGTCTGGAATTTTCTAGTCCGCCATCTTGTTGATATCACGCACTAACGATTGATTTTTTTTTAATTTTTTTTAATGTTTTTCTTTTTTTTTTTGAGACAGAGAGAGACAGAGCATGAGCAGGGGAGGGGCAGAGAGAGAAGGAGACACAGAATCCGAAGCAGGCTCCAGGCTCTGAGCTGTCAGCACAGAGCCCGACGCGGGGCTCAAACTCACGGACCGTGAGATCATGACCGGAGCCGAAGTCAGACGCCCAACTGACTGAGCCACCCGGGTGCCCCAACAATTGATTTTTAAAATATGACCACCGGTAGAAATAATTAAAAGTATAGAGCCTCTCCACCTGTGAGACACTGACAAAAACAAACTCAAATAATGGAATGAATGAATACATGTGGCCATGTATTATTAACTTTCAATTTTGTTACCTCCTATTCATGACATGCCAAATTTTCTTTTCTTTCCTTTTCCATTCATCATTAGTAACTTAAGAACCACCTCCTTTGTTTCCATACTTCAGCAAATAACTATTTTTCTAAGGTATGAACTTAGAATTGTCACTCATCTGACTTACTGTTTCAACCAGCTATGGTCATTGTTTTGTATGTATGTGTCAAATTGAGGTTTCCTGACTCTTTACCATTTCCCAACCCTGTTAGATTTTTACTGTGGTAATTTTATACATATCTGGAGCGGGCGTTCACTCACTTCTCTCTTTTTTTCTTCCTCTTCTCTTTTTCCCTTTTGGGAAATATTGATGTTTAATTGATCAAAAATTTGTTCTGTCATTATGTGAGCACTACAGAAATATGTGAGATAAACAATCAAGAACCTCCAAACAAAATGTAAATTTAAGCGTATGTCTTTTGTTCCATTGAGTATGTTGGCTTCTGGAGTTTTCCTTTCTTCTCGCTAAAACTGTAAGCCAGATGAAAAAAATTAACTGTGACTTCAGACATTGGCATAGGTTGGTAGGTAACAAAACAAGCTGAAAAATGAGACACTCAGTTTTGGGGATGACTTCAAGAGTAAAGAGTTTTATGAATTGTATCAGAAAATAGTTCATGTTATATTCTAAATAAGTAGATGACACTTTGGACAAATCGCAGTCAGTTCCTTTCAGTTTAATGACAATTTTTTTTGTCTTCTCCCTGATTTCACCATTATGTAAAAATAATAAAGATGTGATATTCTAGATAGTTCAAGAATGTAATTTATGCAGGTTTAAAATATTTAAATTTGCTGCTTTGTTTTATAGATCAAATAAATTGTTATTATTGTCTCCACAAATACTTTTAAATTACTAATAGATAAAATTTTGCGAACTAAATGAATTTCTAATGATGCGTATATTTTAAAAAGCATATTCTTGTGAATTTTTATGATGCCACAAATTATAAAGACTTAATGTGTTGGCTTAAATTATAAATTCCATGGCTTTAGTGAACTTTATGCCCTTAAATTCATATTAAATCGAGCTAATTAGTAAATATTCTTTGGCTATCTGAACAATTTCTAAGCAAGAAAAGTGTATAAAGCATTGGTCAGTAAACAGAATTTTTCATTTGCTCTTGTTCCTTATTTCTATAACAGCTATAAATTAATAGGATAAAGAAAGTCTTTGGATAGTATTAATATGTATGTTTATTGTTACTTTAAAATTTTATAAGTAATATGAAATGTATGATGGTGATAAAAAGAGCTAGACAGTTCTTGACTTCCTGCCTTCTAGTTTTCTCTGTAAGGAAAGAAGTTTTTGTTTTTGTTTTTGAGAAAGAGAGAGAGAGAGAGAGAGATAAAGAAAGAGAGAGAGAACGTGGGGAGGGGCAAAGGGAGAGAGAGAATCTCAAGCAGTCTCCGCACCCAGTAGAGCCCCCAGAAAGAAGTTTTAATGGTTGATTCTAGTAAAGATAAATGGTTGAGTTTAGACTAGGTAGCGTGGTTAGAGAGGAATGAACACATATGAGATCATGTATATAATTTATTTATTTATTAGAAAAATTATTACAGTTTTATTAAGATGATAAATTCAACATTCCTTGCACAGTGTTTTATTTAATATGCTTGTAAAGTTAATTAGATTTTAAAAATAAGATCAGAAGTGTCACATTATCATGTAACTATACACTTATATAGGTATAAACACATTCGTATAATGCTATGCTAGGATTAGAAATAAAGGTGGTTTATGAGTCCTTTACTGGAAATTATTACATTAAAATATACAGAAAATAACTAAATCATAATAATAACTGAATAACTAAATCATCTTTTTTTTAAATTTTTTTTTAACGTTTATTTTTTATTTTTGAGACAGAGAGAGACAGAGCATGAACAGGGGAGGAGCAGAGAGAGAGGGAGACACAGAATCTGAAACAGACTCTAGGCTCTGAGCTGTCAGCACAGAGCCCGACGCGGGGCTCGAACCCACGGACCGTGCGATCATGACCTGAGCCGAAGTCGGACGCTTAACCGACCAAGCCACCCAGGCGCCCCTAAATCATCTTTTTAAAAGTTCTTTATTTGGGGAAAAAAGTTAAGTTCTTAATAATTATTGTTGATTATTACTGTGTTTCCAAAATATTAGCTACAAACGTTTCAAGATTTGTACATCTTGGCCATTGGCAGGAATGTGCTTATGCAACGGTCTCTGTTGCAAATTTATTTAACTTAATGGTCATATATCTATATGATGACTTCTCTCCCCTTGTAAGCATTTTACTTTTTATGCTAGCATAAATGAAAATCCACCCCAATTCCCCCCCCCAAAAAAATCTTGGTTTGTGCTATGAAATGATGTTTCTGACTATTCTGTTATCTTTGAGAACAATTGTGGATGAAAATAAAAATTTGTATTTGCCTGTTTGTGCCTTTTCCTATTTATAGATGCAAGAAGGGTATTATAAACAGTACAGAAAGGTGCCTTCCAGGTCTTTCTGTTTGCTAACGACTATTCCTTCTCTGGGTCCCTAACAACATGAGTTCAGTTTGACACTGTGTAGAACATATGTGTTTCCAAGTAGCTATTCCTTTATAATGAAGATCTCATCCTTTTGGCTATTGTTTAAGTACTGTGACTACCAGAAACTTGGTGAAATGTGAAATATTATTGATTTTCTGGATTTTAAGAAATACGAAAGTTTGGGGCGCCTGGGTGGCTCAGTCGGTTAAGCGTCTGACTTCAGCTCAGGTCATGATCTCGCGGTCTGTGAGTTCGAGCCCCGCGTCAGGCTCTGGGCTGACGGCTCAGAGCCTGGAACCTGTTTCCGATTCTGTGTCTCCCTCTCTCTCTGCCCCTCCCCTGTTCATGCTCTGTCTCTCTCTGTCTCAAAAATAAATAAACTTTAAAAAAAAAAAGAAAAAAAAAGAAAAAAAAAAGAAATACGAAAGGTTACTGATATTTTAGTCCTGTTAGTACTTGTGAAAATATCTCAGAAAGGATACGTTTGCTATTATGAAGGGTGATGGTAGGCATTAGACACAGGCAGGTTGTTGGCATTGATAGAGATGCATTATACATATAAGGTTTCAATAATGGGATAACTGCCTCTTGGTGTAATGGGAAAATTTAAACCCTTTAGGAGGGAACAAGTCAAGTAAGTGTGGTTTAGAAGGATGGTTGAGAGATGAGAGGTTTTGTGTGTGTGTGTGTGTGTGTGTGTGTGTGTGTGTGTGAGAGAGAGAGAGAGAGAGAGAGAGAGAGAGGCAGCTCAAATTGTCCCAAATAAGGGAAAGATAGGAAATGAACAACAATACTCTGCTTCTTAGTTAATTACTATTAACAAGCTAACCTGGTGCAGTCTTATAAGTTCTATTTTGTAAAGCTACATGGTTCAGATAGGAATTACAGAGGACTATCTTATTGTTGGGATATGATGGAAAAAAGTGTGTTTCGATCTTGATTTCCCATCAGAATGAGGCTTATCTCATATGCTTACAGAAGGCGGTTATTTATTTATTTTTAATGTTATTTATATTCAAGTTAGCTAACATACAGTGTAGTCTTGGCTTTAGGAGGAGAACCCAGCAATTCATCTCTTACGTAGGACACCCAGTGCTCATCCCGAAAAGTGTCCTCCTTAATGCCCATCGCTCATTTAGCTCATTTCCCCACCCGCCTCCCCTCCAGCAACCCTCAGTTTGTCTTCTGTCTTTAAGAGTCTCTTCTGGTTTGCCTCCCTCTCTGTTTTTACCTTATTTTTCCTTCCCTTCCCCTGTGTTCATCTGTTGTGTTTCTCAAATTCCACATATGAGTGAAATCATATGATATTTTTCTCTGACTGACTTATTGTGGTTTTAAAGTCCTTGGGCTGGTCCTTTGCCACTTCATTTTTACATAGGAGAAGATTAATCCCCTGACCAATGAGCTGAAACCCGTAGGGAAGGAGGTTGTGAAAACTTTTGTTCACTCCGCAGTTTAGAGAGAAGACTTAAAAGTCTTCTCCCTCCTGAGACTTGACTTTATGCTAAGATGTACTCGACATCAATTTTTTAATACCTGGATTACGTTAGTTACTTGATGGGGTTCTGCAGGTGGAAGGGGGTAAAATGAGAAAATAGGTTTAATAGAGTTGTGTGAGGGTAAAGGAGTAGGAGAGAATGAGGGGGAAAAAAAGGATACTGAGGACATTACGTGTAAATTTTATTACAATTATCCCCAAGTCTTGACATATACATCATACAACATTAAACTTGAAAATACCAGATTCCTCGGCCACTCGGACGTTATTGTGAAATATCTGTGGGCAACTTGGTGAGTGTTTCCACGGCCGGTGTTTGAACGTATGCGATTTTTCGTTCGATCATTGACAGGGGAAGCTGGTATCATTTAATTGCTTTGCTTAAGGTCTCAGAATTGGTTCGCTGGGAACCAGGTCTCCTGATTTGGGGTCCTCTCATTTGCTTATCCCCAAATAGAGAAGAATCACGAGTTAGATAGTCTATGGTATGAATTTTCTGTTCCTGCATTGAAAAGATTAACAAATGGCGATATATTGGCAGCTGTTTACTATATACGTTAAATCTATATAATATATATAATGTCAGGTCGAATGACAGATAATTCATTATCTCTCTAGCTGTGAAATTGACAGAGGGAATATCAAATGATACTAAGACATTGTTTATATAATTTAAGCGTTTGCCCCTTTTTAGTTGTACTATGGACATTCTGTCATCGCTCAGGAGTTTCTCTTGGGTATGCTACCATATTTAACCACCTCTGTAACAATGTCATACATTTTATTTTTTTGAGAAAGAGAGACAGAGACAAAGAGAGCAGGGAAGGAGCAGAGAGAGGGAGAGAGAGAATCCCAAGCAGGCCCCACACTGTCAGCACAGAGCCCCACGTGGGGCTTGAACTCACAGACCGTGAGATCATGACCCGAGCCGGTGAAGAGTTGGAGGCTTAACTGACTGAGCCACCTGGGCACCCCAACAATGTCCTACATCTTTCTAAAAAAAATTTTTTTAACGTTTATTTATTTTTGAGACAGAGAGAGACAGAGCATGAACGGGGGAGGGTCAGAGAGAGGGAGACACAGAATCTGAAACAGGCTTCGGGCCCCAAGTTGTCAGCAGAGTCCAATGAGGAGCTCGAACTCACCAACCACGAGATCATGATCTGAGCTGAAGTCAGAGGCTTAACCCACTGAGCCCCCCAGGCGCCCCTTCATTTAGGTTTAGGTTCAGGTGTAGCTGAGATCCAAAATAATAACTTAGCAAAAATAAAACAGTTGATTAAGAGGCAGGCAGTCCAGGGGCGCCTGGGTGGCTCAGTCGGTTACGCGTCCGCCTTCAGCTCGGGTCATGATCTCACTGTCCGTGAGTTCGAGCCCCGCGTCGGGCTCTGTGCTGACAGCTCACAGCCTGGAGCCTGTTTCGGATTCTGTGTCTCCCTCTCTCTGACCCTCCCCCGTTCATGCTCTGTCTCTCTCTGTCTCAAAAAGAAATAAAAACATTAAAAAGAAATTTTAAAAAAGAGGCAGGCAGTCCAGCATGAGTTGGGGATTCATAAATGTCTTGGGAACCCAAGTTTTTTATATTCTGTTGATTTGTCATCTTCAACATATATTTTCTACATTATGATCCAAGATGGCTGCCGAACTGCTCTGATTTACCAGGCTGGTGGAAAAGGTGTGGCAAGACATGCGTCCTCTCTTTTAAAGACATTTTCCCAGGGGCACCTGGGTGACTCAGTTCGTTGAGAGTCCAACTTCGGCTCAGGTCATGATTTTGTGGTTCGTGAGTTCGAGCCCCGCATTGGGCTGGCCATGCTAAAGCTACTGTCAGCGTGGAACCTGCTTCGGATCCTCTGCCCCTCCCCTTTCTGCCCCTCCCCCGCTCATGCGTGCGCTCTCACTCTCTCTCTTTCTGTCTCTCTCTCTGTCTCTCTCCTTCTCTCAAAAATAAACGTTTAAAAAAAAAAAAGACATTTTCCCAGAAGTTACACGTGTTACTGCCACTTTCATTTTACTGGCCAGAATGTGGATACATGGCTAAATCTAGCTGCAAAGGTGGCTAAAAAATAGTCTTTATGTTGGCTACCAATATACTCAACCAAAATTTATGATTATGTTACTAAAGAGAGGGAGAAGACCTATCAAAGGATGTCTCTCAGTCTCTGAAGAACCTTCTAGAAGAGGGGATTTAGATTTTGTTTCAAGGTACCAACCCATCCTTGCACCCATGAGCCACAAATGAACTCCATCATATGTGAGGACTTGGCTGACATTTGAAGACCAGGTAAAATGAAGGGGAGAATAGCAATCTGACTTGTTCAGAATACCACCCATCCACTTTGCTTTAGTTGTCTAGAAATGGCTCTTCCCTCTCTATCATTGTTCTCCTGGAACAAGGCCAGTCTGGATCAGACCTATTCAAGGCCACGTGACTGGAACCTACTGCATTAACTATTTTGATTTTGACTTTTTGAACTTATTTATTTTATTGTGAGAGAGAGAGAGAGGCAGAGAGAATCCCAAGCAGGCTCTGCACCATCAGCAGAGGGCCTGACTCGGGGCTCGAACTCATGACCTGTGAGACTGTGACCTGAGCCCAAATCAAGAGTTGGACGCTGAACCAGCTGAAGCACCCGGGCGCCCCTGATTTTTCTCCTTACTAATATATGTAATTCCGTGCTCACTGCTATAAAAGCAGAACATTCGTTTGATGAAATTAAGACATACTTTAGAGAAACTAATTTAAACTGATACAAAAATGAACTAAGAAACATACGCTGAATTTTTCCTTTCTGATCATGCATTTTCTAATCACACATTTCATCAACAGAGGGCATTGTAGATTCATTTCATTTTTTGGTTGCTCTATACGTTTCAATCACAGCTTCTTTTCATTTGGAAATGCACCATAATATCCAGGGTCAAATAAATAAGTGGAATGTGGTATTTGCGAAATATCCCACAGATCATTGATCTATGACACCGTAATCCAGAAGTCACTACATAAAAATTACCAGAATATATTTTGCTAGGTCACGGTTGTGAAAATTAATCATATTTGAACTAAAAGTATTAGACCACCCCTGTTGTTCTAATATAGGCAAAATAAAAAGATTACATAATCTGAGCGACGATGCTGAAATTTGGTATTTAATTTTCAGTGACATCGTTTTACTTTAAGTGACATTTAGAGCTTATTGTGAGTGACCTTTAGATCTGTAATATGTTCTGGAAAGTATTAAGGGACTTGGAAGAGAAATTGCTTTTAGCTTTTTTACTAAGAGAACGAGCTACACGTCTATCTCGAATTGAGACTAACGATTCATTAGGTCTATCGCCGAAACTTTGAAATGCCCGCTTGAAAGTTTTCTTAAAATATAATTTGCAGCCTTGTTATAACTTGTAGTGTTAGAAAAGTGTGGACATTTTTGATAATTGTTCTTAATATCAGTGGGGGATTTAAGTACAACACACTATCTTTCTAGTCATACCTATGCTTCAGTTGTCTGAATAGACAACTGAAATAGACCAGTTTTTTTGAGGGGTGTGTGTGTGTGTGTGTGTGTGTGTGTGTTAAGTGATACTCTAGAAGAGCTTTATTGAGCAAAATACAGAATAAATCAGAAAAAAAGAAACTTTCCAAACAATACTATAATAGGTAAGAGGATACTGTTTGTTACATTTATTCAACAAACATTTACTGAATATCTACTCTCTGCCAGGGACCATTCTAGACAGTAGAAATCCGGTCATGAACAAAACAGACAAAAATCCTTCTTGCAGCTTATATTCTATTGGGAAGCTATATTCCAAATCCCAGACTCATTATTTATGTTTTCTTTTCATATTTTTATGGAATAGCCAGTCGTTTTGTAAAAAAAAAAAAAAAAAAAAAATCACATCCTGGTAAAAGAGAGAAGTCTCCTGAACACATTTTTTGAAGCTAATCTGACCCTGATACAAAATCTTACCAGATATATAGCACATAGAAATTAAAGACCGATTTACTTAAAAAAAAAAAAAACTAACATAAAGCACTAGGCCAACAAAATATGGACAGTATTAAAAAGAAAATACTATCATCAAGTACAATTTATTCCTGAAGGTCAGGGTGACAACATCAGGAAATCTCTTACTATGTCATATCCATCGGGCAAAAGAAAACTAAGTTACTAAACTATCTCAATATATGGCCCAAAGGGGCATTTGCTAAATTTCAACGCCCATTTCTGGAGTAACACAGCTAAGCATTACTTTTTTAAAAGCCTATGCATGAAAGAATAGGTTTTAGTATTATGATATTCAGATGAAAACAACCATCATCATCTGTAACAGTGACATACTAGAGGCTTTATACTAAAAACTAAGAACAAGACAAGTATGCTTCATCATTACAATTGTTTAGCAATGGCATAGATATTTCAGTGAATGCAGTTAGAAATATCTGCGGAGAAAATCTAGAAGATTCTGCATTAAAACTCTTAAAACTCGTGAGAGAGTTTAGTCAAATGCTTGAATACAAAGGAAATGAACAGACTGAAGAGCTTTCTCACATATTGCTAATAACTAGTTAGAAAATATAGTAGAGACAGAAAACCACTTCAAATGGCAACATCATATGCAAAATAACCAGAAACAAACAATTAAAAATTGGCTGGAGAGAATTACAAAACTGCACTGGGAAAGATACAAGATTTACGTAAACGTGGAAGAATAACATGTTCCTGGATAGGAAGACTAAACAGTATAAACACGCCAAGTTTTCCAAAATTCAGATGTAAGTTTATTGTAATTCAGATCAAAATCCCAATAGGATTTTTGAAACTTGAGAAAAGGATTTTAACACTCGTCTGGAAGTTTTAAAACACGAGACAGCCAAGAAAGTTTTGAACAACAAAAATAAAGAAAGGATATTTGCTTACATAAAAATGTATCAAAGAAACACTTTGAAAACAACGTGATGTTCGAACGGGAAGATGTCGACATGGAAAGAGAACTGGGAAACTCTGAACAAAGATGAATATTTTGATAGAAAATTGATAAGGACGTAAAAAAGAAGAGAAACAATTGACCAAAATTTTGTAATAATAGTAATGCCCAACCTAATTAGCAATCAAAGAAACAAAAACTAAAATGAGGTATATATGTTTGACCAATATTTTTAAGATACCAATCCTCAGTGATGAGTGTGGCTACTCATTTTACTGACATGGATGCAAATTAACCCAAATGTTCTGAAAGGCAATATGGCAAAATATGTATCAAAAGCCTTAAAATATTAATATAATTGTAAGTCCACACCAGAAATCTATCCTAAGAAGCTATTTAGGGGTGCCTAGTTGGCTCGGTTGGTAGAGCATGTAACTCTTGATCTCACGGTTGTGAGTTTGAGCCCCATGTTGGGTGTAGAGATCACTTAAAATAAAAGCTTTTTTAAAAAAATAGACTATTCAGAGATGGGGCCAAAGATGCACATCAGAAATGGCCGCCATTTCTTGTTTATAAGAAATAAATAGTGAATAATAATAGTGATATAATAGTGAATAAATAAGTAGTGAAAAAATTGGAAGGAATTGAAATGTCTATATATCAAATGCCCACATGCTTACTATATGATGTTACATGAAGAAATTAGTAGGTAAAACTTCATGATCCTGATTTGGTACACACACACACACACACACACACACACACACAAACACACACAGGATAGACAGTAAGAACCCAAGGGAGAAAAACAGAGGGACTCTAAGAAATGTGTTACAAGCTTAACAATGGTAAACTCTGGATGATGGGATTAGGAGAGATTTTATGTTCTTTCCAATAATCTGGACCCTGAAAACCCACCACCCAGTTTCTTTTTTTTTTAGTGTTTATTTATTATTTTGAGAGAGTGTGAGCGGGGGAGAGGCAGAGAGAGAGAGAGAGAGAGAGAGAGAGAGGAACCCAAGCAGGCTCCCAGCTGTCAGCCTAGACCCCAATGAGGGGCTGGAAACCAAGAACTGTGAGATCACAACCCGAGCCACATCAAGAGTCAGACGCTTAACCGACTGAGCCACCCAGGTGCCTCCACTTTCACAGATACTAAGATTTTGCCATATCTGCTTGAGTCTTTTTTTTTTTTAACATTTATTTATTGTTGAGAGACAGAGAGAGGCAGAGCATGAGCAGGGGAGGGGCAGAGAGAGAGGGAGACACAGAATCCAAAGCAGGCTCCAGGCTCCGAGCTGTCAGCACAGAGCCCTACGCGGGGCTCAACCCCACTAACCGCGAGATCATGACCTGAGCCGAAGTTGGACCCTTAACCCATTGAGCCACCCAGGTGCCCCTTGAGTCTTTTTTAAAGAATAAAGCTTACGGATGCAGTTGCAGCCCAGTTTTTACCCTGAACCTATTCCAATATGCTTTCCTTTCCTAGAATAACCACTATCTTAAAGTTAGTTCCTTCCATGTCTCATTTTATGTTAATACAGCAAAATGTTCCCATATACCATTTATAGTGTATTACTGTTGTGAAAATTAATAAAGCTAACCTAATTCACAATGGAGTTGGGAAGCAATGAAAGAAGATTTCTCACTCCTGTACCATTCCGCACAACTTTCTTTACGTACCCAGCAGGAAGAAGAAAGATTTTCTCTTTGCCTAGCAACAAGGTAGCTAATGAGAAATCACCACAACCCTGAACTTTCCATCTCCTCCAATGAGCTTTTGTTCAAAATAACCCCTCAACTTCCACCTTTACCCTATGAAAACCAGCTCTCCTCCTTAGCTCTTTGAACTTGACTATGGTTTGCCTTAATGTGCATGCCCAGGACAGCAATTCCCCTGTTATTGCCAAATAAACTCACTTTTGCCAGTTCAATAACTGCCTATTTTCTTTTTAAGATTGATACTCTGTTGTGTGGTTCTCAAAACTTACAAACATTTTACTATTATATATGAATTCTTTCGTAACTTGCTTTATTATTCATTTTGATTAGGGATGGATCCATATTGGCCTCCTTCATTTATTTTACTGTTGAATAGAATTCCATTACGTAAATAAATTTCTTTCCAGAATTGTTTCAACAACTGCATTCCAACTGCCCAGCATTTGAGAGAACCTGTTTTTCTACATCCTTGCCTAAATTTACACTGTCATGTTTAGAGTTTTGTCAACTTGTTGGCTGTGAAAGATATTTATTTAAATTTGTATTTCTTGATTATTATTGAGATTGAACATCCTTTCATATGTTTGTTGATTCTTCATATTTCTGCTCTGTGAATTATTTGTCCATATTCTTTGACCATCTTTTCACTGCTTTTTTCCAAAAACAAATACATAGGAGTTCCTTATGGATTCTTGATCCCCTATGTGATTTTGGCTTATTTGTATTGGAAATGTCTTCTCCCAGTCATATATTCTAATTTACCCTTGCCTTTGGTCATACAGAAAAATGTAAATTATTACATATTCAAATTTTGGTCTTTTACTTTATGCTTTTAGCTTTGGTTTCTTGTATTAGAAAGCCATTGACATCTCCAAGTCATAAAGATATTCTCCTACATTTTGTCTAAAAGTTTTGTTTTTTTCCATATTTCAGTCTTCCTCCCCTCCTTTCTTCCTTCCTTTCTTCCTCCCTTCCTTCCTCCCTCCCTTCCTTCCTCCCTTCCTTCCTTCTTTCCTTCCTTCTTTCCTTCCTTCCTCCCTCCCTTCCTTCCTTCTTTCCTTCCTTCCTCCCTCCCTTCCTTCCTTCTTTCCTTCCTTCTTTCCTTCCTTCCTTCCTTCCTTCCTTCCTTCCTCCAAGGTTTTATTTCAATTCAAGCTAGTTAACATACAATGTAGCACATTTAGGTCTTTAAATCCATCTGGAATTGGTTTTTATTATTATGTGATGTAGAGATCCAATTTTATTTTTCTTCCTATATATACTCAATTGATACCAAGGCAATTTATTTTTTTTTTAATTTTTTTAATGTTTATTTATTTATTTTTTATAACAGAGAGAGACAGAGCATGAATGGGGGAGGGTCAGAGAGAGGGAGACACAGAATCCGAAGCAGGCTCCAGGCTCTGAGCTGTCGGCACAGAGCCCGACGCAGGGCTTAAACTCACGGACCACGAGATCATGACCTGAGCCGAAGTCAGACGCTCAACCGACTGAGCCACCCAGGTGCCCGGATACCAAGGCAATTTATTAAAACCTTATACTCTTCTAACTAATTTTAATGTCATCTCTATTACATACTAAATTGTACGTGCACATACATTTGGCTTCATTCGGTTTCATTGGTCTGATCTCTTCATTTTGCCAATATCACACTATTTAATTACTGTAACTTTATAGCAAATTCCTATATGTAGTATTTTTGTGATTATTCAATTACAATATATATAACCATTTCCTTTATCTTTTCTTTGAATCATCCATTAAGAAAAAATGTAAATTCTATTTTTTTATTTTTACAAATCTGGTTTTTAAAGAGCATTCTGTGCTTTTTTTCATGGTTTTTATTTATTTTGAGAGAGAGACAGAGAGCGAGCAGGGGAGGGGCAGAGAGAGAGGGAGACACAGAATCCCAAGCAGGTTCCAAGTACAGAACCCAATGCGGGCCTTGAATTCACAAACTGCGAGATATGACCTGAGCCGAAGTCAGACGCTTAACAGACTGAGCCACCCAGGCACCCCTTTAAAGGAAACTTTTCATTTTATTTATTAATTTTTAAGTTTTTACTTATTTATTTTTTGAGAGAAGGAGAGTGAGAGAGTGAGCACGAGTGGGGGAGGGGCAGAAAAAGGAGAGAGAGAATCCCAACCAGGCTCTTTGCTCTCAGCACACAGCCTGATGGGGAGCTCGAACCCATGAACCATAAGATCATGACCTGAGCCAAAACCAAGAGTCAGATGCTTAACTGACTGAGCTACCCAGGTACTCTCTTCTATTACCATTCTGAGGGAAGTGTAGAAATCTTACCTCATTTGAGGTGCCTGGGTGGCTCAGTCAGTTGAACATCCAACTTCAGTTTGGTCGTGATCTTGAGGTCCGTGAGTTTGAGCCCCGCGTAGTGCTCTGTGCTGACAGCTCAGAGCCTGGAGCCTGCTTCAGATTCTGTGTCTCCCTCTCTCTCTGACCCTCCCCTGTTCATGCTCTGTCTCTCTCACTCTCAAAAATGAATAAATGTTAAAAAAAATTTTAAATAAAAAAGAAATCTCACCTCACTTTATGTCCCAGTTCTGTCCCCGTTTTATAATATAGTTGTCTTAAATATTTCTACTGCATACATTTAGTTTTTTTTTAATGTTTATTTATGAGTGAGAGAGAGAGCACCAGCCAGGGAGAGGAAGAGAGAAAGAGAGAGAGGGACAGAGGGTCTGAAGCGGGCTCTGTGCTGACAGCAGAGAGCTTGATGTGGGGCTTGAACTCACAAATTGTGATATCATGACCTGAGCCGAAGTCAGACGCTTAACCCACTGAGCCACCCAGACGCCCTTCTACTGCATACATTTAAAACCACATCAGACAGTGGTATACCTTTCTTAAACAAGCAAATGCAATTTGGAAAACTCAGAAAAAAAGCCCGTTGTATTTACCCATACTTTTGCTTGCCACGTTCTTTCTCCTTTCTTGGCATTTCCAAGTTCTCCCTTTTATCACTTCCTTTTTGTTTAGAGAACAACTTTTGGCCATTCTTTTAGGGTGTGTTTCTTAGCAGCAAATTCTCTTAGTTTGTCTTTCATCTGAGAATGCTGGATTTTCTCTTTATTCCTGAAGGGTACTTTTGGTGGGGATATATTCATGGGGATGCCAATTTTTTCCTTTCGGATAATTCTAACATCTCTCTCGTCTGGACATTGACATCTACTGATTGCCTTTTCTCATTCTGTTTGAGATCTGATTGTCTATTGACAATCTGATTGTTTGAATGATTGTCTATTGAAAGCTGGATATTTCCATATTATCTCATGAGACTGGATCTTGTTGAAATCTTCATGTTTTGTTTGGTTTTGCTTGCTTCCGTTCTCTTCTTTTCTGACACTACTCAGAATGAGCTGCCTCATTCCCACAAGGTAGAGGAGAAATAAAGGTTCCCAGCTTGGTTTCCACCGACACCAGAGTTTTGGAGTCGGGCGAACTCATTTCTATTGAAAAGAAGTGGACTTCCAGCTCTCCATGTGGTCTCCACGGATACCATGGGTGGGGGGGGGATCACTTCCCCCTCCCCCCCCCCCACCATGGTATCCTCTGATCCCAAGGGGGGTGGGGCTCATTACCAAGCAGTGGGGATGAGAGTTCCTGCTTTTAATTTGGCTTTCTCTGAACCACCTAATAATCGGGGCTGTTAGAGAACCTTGTTGCAGCTTTGTGAGAGTGGATGTCTAAGTTGCCCCTTTGGCTTTTCTTTCATGGGTAGGAGTCAGGTTACAGCTCTTTTTGTGCTGAGTGCAGTGGACTGGTTTTTGTCTTGTTAAGCTCTCCCCTTCCTGGTTCTTTGGCTAGAGAGGATAAGTCTTGTTGAAGCTTGCTTTTTTTTTTTTTTTTTTTTTGTCTTCCCCTGTTGATATTCGTGGGATGAAGATATATTTTCTTCAGACAGTTCCCTGTCTGGGAAGTCACCAATGTATCATTCCTTGGTCCCAAAAGTCCATAGTTGATTTGCTTTCTTTTCCACCTTGCAGAGTCTTTCTACGTCTGTTTTTTATATATAACGCCCAGTATTTTTGGTTTTACTTAGCAGGAAGAATAGGGAAAACACATCTCCATCTTCCAGGAAGTAGAAGTCCCAACTTGTTGTTTGTTTGTTTTCGGTGGGGTCCACACCTAGCGTGGAGCCCAATGAGGGGTGTGAACTCACGTCTCGGAAATCAAGACCTGAGCTGAGGTCAAGAGTGGGAAGCTTAAGCAACAGAGCCACCCAGGCGCCGCCCCCCTCCCCCAACTTGTTTTTAAACTTCCCCAAAGTGTTCCTTGTAGTATACATTCCACAAGCAATGCCTCTTCAGCTCTACTCACATATATGCCCACTTCTTCGTTCATCATTGCCTTTTGCGTTTCCATTACTTCCTTCAAGGTTCAGCCTTTTCCTCATTTTAGTATAGTCTTGGGTCACATTTTCAGTAAGCATTCATGAGTGGTAAACTCTTCCAATGTTTGTCTGAAAATGTCTTTTTTCACATTCACTCTTGGATATTTAGCTGCCCTAGGTAGGCAGCTATTTTCCCTTAGCTGTTGGATGATAGATGTTCACTGTCTTCTGGCCCGAGTTGTTGATATGAAATCTGTTGTCCGCGTGATCGCCATTTTATTGGGGGGGGGGCGGAATATAGATCTTTCCTCGGATTACTTGTAATCTTTTTCTTTGCATTTGTCATTCTATAGCTTTCCTCCCTTGTTTCCACACGCCACTTTATTTTTTTAACTTTACTTATTTATTTTTGAGAGAGAGAGCACATAAGTGGGGAGGGGCAGAGGAAGAGGGAGAGAAAGAGAGGATCGTAAGCATTTTTTTAGAATATTTACTTATCTATTTTGAGAGAGAGAGTGCACAAGCAGAGAGAGAGAGAGAGAGAGAGAATCCCATGCAGGCTTTGTGCCAAAATCAAGAGTGGGATGCTTAAGCAACCGAGCCCCCCAGGCACCCCTCCAACATGTCACTTTAATTCGATTTATCTTGATGGCAGCTTTGCTCTTTCAATCTAAGTATTCATGTCTTCCTTAAATTCTCCTCTTTTTTCACTATTGTTCCTCTCCACTTCCTATTTCCTTCTTTTGGAATGCTTGTTAGATATGTCATTCACACTTCTATGTTTCTTAATCTCTCCATAAGATTTTCTACCTAAATTCTGAATCAGCTTAGTTTTTTAATTCTGTGACCTTACTTTCATGTCTAGAATTTTTATTGGATGATTCTGATGCCTTTTTTTTTTTATTCCCCCGCTCCCACCCCCGTGGCTCTATTCCCTTTAATATCATTAATCATTTTAAATATATTTATTTTTAGGGTTCTTTTTTTTGGTATTGTTCTTTTATCTCTGGTTTACTGTGTGCTATATATGCAGAACTTCTTAAGGATAGGTTACCTATGGGGCGCTTGGGTGGCTCAGTTGGTTAAGCATCGGACTCTTGATTTCGGCTCAGGTCACGATCTCGGGTTCGTGAGATCGAACCCCAGGTCAGGCTCTGTGCTGGCATCGCGGAGCCTGCTTTGGGATTCTCTGTCTCTCTCTGTCTCTCTCTGTCCTTCCCCTCCTCTCAAAAGTAAATAAATAAACATTGTTTAAAAAAGGATAGGTTGTATACTTCTGTGATTTGTATGATGTGTCTACTCTACGAGTGTGCACGCACACATGCCTGCTTCTTATTGAGACAGGATTTTTTTTTTCCTGTAGGAGTCCCTGGCTCCCTAGTTTCTGAAGATAGCTCTAAAAATAATTTTTGCGTTTGCATCTGCTAGAGACGCGAGCGATTTCACATAACGGGAAACAGTTTTCGATGTTAAGTTTTCCTTTGCCTTCCGGCACTACGTGTGCACTGTAAACTCAGATGGTATAGGGGCATTTGTCACAAACTTAAGGCTTTTGTTTCTCATGGTATACCGATTTTGCCTGTTCCCCACCCAGAGACGAAGGGAGAGTCATGTTTCCTCGAAGCTTCCCTCGGCCATCTGGCAGAGGTATGTTTTCCCTAGTCCTCTAGTCACAAGGTGCAGCTTACTTATCGCTCTTCCTCAGTTGGAGCTATCTGCCTTAGGCAAGTACAAGGTCATGATTCCCTTTCCTGCAAGGGCCTTAAAAGCCTAATCCAAAGTTATCAAGGTGTATGACTAGTTCAGATAGCCCTTAGGTCACCATAATACCAGCTAATTTGGGGTGCCTGGGTGGCGCAGTCGGTTAAGCCTCCGACTTCAGCCAGGTCACGATCTCGCGGTCCATGAGTTCGAGCCCCGCGTCAGGCTCTGGGCTGATGGCTCGGAGCCTGTTTCCGATTCTGTGTCTCCCTCTCTCTCTGCCCCTCCCCCATTCATGCTCTGTCTCTCTCTGTCCCAAAAATAAATTAAAAACGTTGAAAAAAAATTAAAAAAAAAAACCAACTAATTTACTTATCATTTTTGTTTTGAGTTCTTTTCTTGGTTTTTTTTGGGTTTTTTTGGTTTTTTTTTTTTTTTTTTTGGCTGGGTACGGTATGCTTTATTGATGGCACATGACAAGATGGGGCTCTCCAAGCCCCTCCCCTTCTTCAGGGGGTCTGGGATGGAAACTGTGTAGAGGTCTGGAGAGTCTCAGCGTGTTGGGGGATGATTTGGGGCAAGGACTCCCCAGAAGCTGAGGGACTCTCTTTTCCTCTTGCTCTTGCGGGGGCTGGTGGCCTAGGGGGCCCTTACTCCTTGGAGGCCATGTGGACTATCAGGTTCACCACCTGGTTCCTGTAGCCAAAATTCATTGTCATACAAGGAAATGAGCTTGACAAAGTAGTCATTGGAGGCGATGCAAACCCCAGTGTCGAAGATGGAAGAGTGGGTGTCACTGTTAAAGTCACAGGAGACAACCTGGTCCTCAGTATAGCCTAGGATGCCCTTGAAGGCGCCCTCCAATGCCTGCTTCACCACCTTCTTGATGTCGCTGAATTTTGCAGCTCCAGGTCACAAGTGAGATCCACAACTGACACGTTGGGGGTGGGGACGCAGAAAGTCATGCCGATGAGCTTCCCATTTAGCTCAGAGATGATCTTGCCTAGAGCCTTGGTGGTGCCAGCAGAAGCAGGGATGATGTTCTGGGTGGCTCCTCAGACATCATGCCACAGTTTCCCAGAGGGGCCATCCGCGGTCTTCTGGGGTACAGTGATGGCATGGACTGTGGTCCATGATGCCAAAGTCATCATGGATGACGCTGGCCAGAGGGCCCAAGCGCTTGGTGGTATAGGAGGCATTGCTGACAATCTTCAGGGAGTTGTCATACTTCTCATGGTTCACGCCCATCACAAACATCAACAGAAGGGGCAGAGATGATGACCCTCTTGGCCCCATCCTTCAAGTGAGCCCCAGCCTTCTCCATGGTGGTGAAGACCCCAGTGGACTCCACAACATACTCAGCACCAGCATCACCCCATTTGACGTTGATGGGATCTAGCCTCTAGAAGATGGAGATGGGCTTTCCATTGATGACGAGTCTCCTGTTCTCAGCCTTGACTGTGCCGTGGGTAGAATCATATTGGAGAACATAGACCATGTAGTTGAGGTCGATGAAGGGGTCACTGATGGGGACAACATCCGCTTTGCCAGAGTTAAAAGCAGCCCCGGCGACCAGGTGCCCCAATATGGCCAAATCGGTTTAGTCCAACCTTTGCCGTCGTGTCTCGGGACGAGCTGGCACCACTCCAGAAAATGTGGCCTCTGTTTTACGGGGAGAAGCAGAGAGCTTGAGTTCTTTTTATACTTCTGTCGGCTGGGAACTTTTCTTTCAAGATCCATTGTGATTATTAAAATAGCTATATTTTTATTCAGGGTTTTTATGTCCTTAGAACAGAGTTTGGTGTTAGGTCAGTTTGCTATGCTGACAAAACTACTGCATACGTTACTTTTTGTAGTTTAAGAGGCCACTGTTCTCAAGTATTTCAGATAACGATGGTTCCATGCAACGCTGGGAGGGTATGTTTGGTAGGCGTTTCTTCTTGCTTTAATGATCATTTACTTGGAGATGTGTCTGTTTTACCATTTCACAGAAAATAAAAGGAGCCCTTTCTGATTCAGTCTGAAACACAGGAACCTACAAATGTATACTCCACTACAAACACTGCCGATAAACCTTATGGCTTTTAGGGATCTAATATTCAGACCAGCAGAGGGCATGTTTGACTACATTCCTCATATCACTTTTCTATAATGAACAAATGTCACATAGCATGTGTATCTTTGTTTGAGATAACCTGTGATTTGCTTTCACATTTCTCAAGCGTAGGCCATTTATTTTCCCCGGGGGGGGAGCTAATTTAGTTCAAATTACGCCTGGTCAGCCCCCTGGGTGGCTCAGTTGGTTGGGCATCGGACTCTGCATTTCAGCTCAGGTCATGATCTCACGGTACACGTGTTCGAGCGCTGCATTGGGCTCTGCGCGGACAGCGTGGAGCCTGCTTGGGATTCCCTCTCTCCCTCTCTCTCTCTCTCTGCCCTTCTGCTTTCTCTCTCTCTCTCAAAACAAACAAACAAACAAACTTTCTGAGATTGTTCATCTCCACTCAATGGCCTGGAGATTTAAAATCATTGGTGTGTCAAACCAGGCACCCTTGCAAGCTGGAGAAATCAAAGAAGCAAGCAAATAGAGTGAGACACTGGACAGAATGACGGGGGTAAGTCACAGAAAGGAGACCCAGTATGGGTGATTCGTTCATCAAAAGATTGTGAATTCTTTTTTTTTAGTTTTTTGTTGTTGTTGTTGTTTATTTATTCTTGAGAGAGAGAGACAGAGACAGAGTGCAAGTGGGGAAGGGGAAGAAAGAGAGGGAGACGCAGAATCCCAAGCAGGCTCCGGGCTCTGAGCTGTCAGCACAGAACCTGATGCGGGGCTCGAACTCATAAGCTGGGAGATCATGACCTGAGCTGAAGTCGGATGCTTAACCAACTGAGCCACCCAGGCGCCCCAAAGGATTTTGGATTCTGTCTCAGATGGAACTGAAACCGCCCCAAGCAATCTTGAGGTGCGAGGATGAGGGCGAGCCCACCGTTCCCGTTGTTTGGAAAGCACGGTCTCTACAAAATATCAGATCATGCTTCACACGCGTTAAGTTCTACAGGTTTGACATGATTCAGCGGTCCTCCTCTGGATAGCAGAGGAGAAGCTGAACCCGACAAAGGTAGAGTGAAGGCCCTGACCCAAGTCACATAATCAGTTTGAAAGGAACTGCTGTCCTCCTGTTTCCCCGTGAATGTAGCCTTGTAATCATAGGAGAACAGACTGAATGTGAAAAGTGGTTTAAAATATGGGTATTTTCAACCTCGGAGAAAAACCCATTTCAACAAAATTACAGTCATTTCACTTGAAAGGATATTCCTGCTTATGATTATTACTGAATTTTGTACACGTGATAAGGTGCTGGGTCTTACGTTTCGCTTTATTTATTCAGGTTTAAGAAATGGCGGTGGCTGGCTGAATGCAGAGAAGTAGGAACCACACCATAAGACGAACTAGATTTTTTTCTTCCCATTACATCCTATTTATTTCTTGGTCGCTTTCAGTCCGAAAGCTGATAATGGGGACTATTAATCTGGCCTCTATTTGAAGATCAGCCTATAGCTTGGCATCCTACCGTTGTTAGTGTTCCTTGAATTTTATTCCAAATTATATTGCACACATTCAGCAGAGAGGCTATTAAAATTACACGCGGAGGAGAGCAGTCAAGCTTTAAATAAGTAAATAAATACATAAATAAATAAATAATGCAATTCTACCAATTGATAAGAAAATCTGGTGAAATTAAATGTTGGGCAAAAACTCATAACACTCCACAAACAGTAACAAAACTATCTTTCTAGCAAGTTCTTCACTTGAATTCAGCTATGAGTTACATTGATTCGATGCCCATTGCTACCTTTTTTTGAATCAACTTTACCGCATGGAAAGTTTAGAGATGTATGTGAATACAAAGTTTTACCCTTTTGGTTGTAGTAATATTATACACACGTGGGTGCATGTGTGTATGATTACAACATGAACGAATTTGATAGTCAAATTTTAAGTCTTAAATCCCCTGAAGGATTTTTCAGTCTGTCTATGACTCTGGCATATTTCTTTAGTTACCAGGTGGCACAGTTACATTGTAGAAAAAGCATAGATCTTTCCAGCCAGAGAATCAGTACTCAAAGCCTCTTGGTTTCAATGACCGTCTTCATGAGCTCAGACCAGTTTTTTAATATCACTAGAACTCCGTAAAGTGGGGGAATGAACATCTACTTCCTGAGTCCTCTAATTGGTAGGCCTTGCTGTTTCTATAAGCCAAGCCTCTGTCTACTCTGCTGCATGATTTGAGAGATTCAGCGATGATTGTTCCCTAAATATTTCTCCTATGGGTATTACTGTAGAATTTAAAAATTCCCTATCGTGTTTCCATATGGGTTATTGAAGGTGTATTTAAAACCATAGGTTTTTCTGAGCAGAGTAAAACTTTTGAAGCCATGATTAGATCGTCAAAGTTAAATTGATTGAAATGTTTTTCTGTCACCTAAAACCCTGATATTCAAAGTGCTGTCTCCACACTAGCAGGTGTGAGTATCGCTAAGGAGCTTGTTAGAAATGTAGAACCACAGGCTTCAAACGAGTCCTACCAAATGACAGCATGCATTTTAATAAGAAACCAGTGAGACGTATGCACATTACAGGTCGAGGAGCACTGGGGCACCTGGGTGGCTCAGTCGGTTAAGCGTCCGACTCTTGATTTCAGCTCAGGTCATGATCTCACGGGGCTGGGACCGAGCCCCACGTCAGGCTCTGCACTGGGCATGGAACCTGCTTGGGATTCTCCCCCCCTCTCTCTGCCCCTCCCCAACTTGTGCATGCATGCGCTTTCTCCCTCTCTTTCAAAATAAACGAATAAATAAATAAATAAGGTTGGGAAGCACTTATCTTTATGACTCCTGAAGAAATGGGATAACTTTTAACGTGGGAAAGTGGCTTGCTTAAGTCGGGGCAGGAGAGAAAAAGATGACCATGGTAAAGGACCTTGTACATCAGATGATAGCAGGAAGACAAACACACCAAGGAGACGAGGCAGAAAGAAGGTTCCAGAGGAGACATGCAACTTATTTCACAATCCCTAAAGAGACGTATCCTTCATGACAAGGACAATTGGTAATCAGACAAAGCAAACAAACAAACAAACAGAGCAACAGAGAGCTTCAATGCTATAAGCACTTTTTTCCTTTTTATTTAAATCTTTATTAATTCAAAAGAAAAACTTCTAGGCTAATAAAACTTCTTAGAGGCTTTGGAACCATAAGCAAATGCACATGTTAGCTCACATTCATCCTACAAAGCATAAAATACCTGATCATTTCTAGGACAAAATAAATCTATAATAATCTAGATCTAACCTACGACCTATCTATAAATCTGGGGCATATGTTGCTTTGAAAGCCTTAGTCCTGAAAACTGGCTTCGCGTCCTATTTGTCAAAAGGTACTTGATTGCATCCGGTCAACGAAACATAGGTCTTTGCATAAACCAAAATATTTTTGAAGTTTTAATAATCATACCGCTAATTGTAAAGCAGGATCATTTGTTTTCTTCTTTGAATTTTCATCCACAGTGTCGGTGAATTCACTGGCTGAGAACCAGTTAAAAATCATCAAACTTTAGAAGTGACCCTTGGAAAGTCTACTTGAAGAAATCCCAAGAAGTCCCTGCTCCAATGCTGTGTTCTCAGGGATTCACAGCATGGCATGATCAGCACTGTCTCTAGAGAAGTTATATCATTCTCCTTTACTATTTGAAAATGGGTGGATTAAAAGTCAGCCTGGGAAGTAAGACTGAGTGAATGACAAAAAATAGTATAGATTTTCCATTCATGAAAATAGTGTATATTGAAGCCATATGAGTTCATATACCTATATATCTAATATCTATAGCTAAATGTACATTTACAGAAAGCCTAGATTGCCGATGGATACTTCAAGAACTTTTGGAGTTAAGGGGGAGATGTCCTGATACCAGTACCTTCACAGGCAACTTTGCTCTTTGCAGAATAGTGAAATTTGTTTCATTCTCTTCGCAAATATGTCTTGTACCACCTACTTTGCCCAGAGAACTAAATGGAGCATTACAGTGGGTATAAAGAATCTAAGAAAACGCCTTAATGTGATTATGGTCTAGTAAGGGAGACAAGACATTCTAATAGAACACATAAGTGTTATAAACAAAATGTTCCTGGAGTTCTCGAGAGAGTGAGAAATCAGTTCCAGCTTGGGAGAAGTCCCAAAAGTACAATGGAAGAAGTGGCCCTGGAATGAATCCTTCACAAACAAGGGCTGTAATTGGCAGACAAACGAGGAGAAGGCATTCTAAGCAGAAAGAACAGTACAGCCTATGTCCAAAGAAACGGAAAAGGCAGATGGTATTTAAGAAATTGCTGTAGTGCTGTTGATGCGTAGGGAAGCAGAGGGAACTGGGACCGGAAAGGCGTGTTGAGACCGAGTTTGGGACAGGTTGCTAAGGCAGACACTGAGGTGATTTAAGAAAGATTACTCCGGCCTCAGTGATTACGGTTGGATAGTGAAAATGGTCTAAGTGGGCCCACTAAAATTGAACACCTTGCTTGTAGTCCAACAAGGAGGCAATGGCCAATGATTGTGGGTACCAACAATGGAAATGTGAAGAAAGGCTCAGATGTGTGAGATGTTGCTCGGAAGGAGGATAGGATACAGTGATTGAATGTAGCCGAAGTCTAGGAAGAAGGCTAGCTCAACGATGATTGTGAAATTCACGTTTAGGTGACTGAGTGAACAGGGGTACCATTATCCAACTTCGAGTAGACAAATTAAGAGACGACTTCTGTGCGTCGTTATGCCAAGATAACCTAATATAGCCCTTTCCCAACACCCATGGCTTTAGGTTCATCTCCGTATTATACAGTTTCATAGCACCGTGGACCTTTACTTGTGGCATATCATAGAGTGTGACTTTACATTAATTTGTACGACACTTTCATCTCTGTGTGCCCCGTTAGACCACAAAGTCCATGAGGGCAGAGAAACACAATGCCTGGCAAATCACAAGCACTCAATGTGTATTTTTTGTTGGTTTGATTTTTCCATACGAGTGGTTGGGTTGAGTAGATAAAAGAATGATTTTTTTTTTAATTTTTTTTTAACGTTTATTTATTTTTGACACAGAGACAGAGCATGAACGGGGGAGGGGCAGAGAGAGAGAGGGAGACACAGAATCGGAAGCAGGGTCCAGGCTCCGAGCCATCAGCCCAGAGCCCGACGCGGGGCTCGAACTCACGGACCGCGAGATCGTGACCTGAGCTGAAGTCGGACGCTTAACCAACTGAGCCACCCAGGCGCCCCAAAAGAATGATTTTTTAAGTAACTCACTGGGAGCAATCAGTGCACATTACTGGCACAAAAAATACCTACACGAGAGACGTTCAATGGCAACCGCATACGTTCTTATTCCGAGTACTTCAAAATATGTCATGGTGAAATTATGCACTTTCTGTCAACCTAGTGGGACAAAAAAAAAATTGAGTAGACTAGTTTGATGAAAGACTCTCTGGGGGGCGCCTGGGTGGCTCAGTTGGTTAAGTGTCCCACTTTGGCTCGGGTCATGATCTCATGGTTCGTGGGTTCGAGCCCCGCGTCGGGCTCTGTGCTGACAGCCCGGAGCCTGGAGCCCGCTTCGGGTTCTGGGTCTCCCTCGCTCTCTGCCCCTTCCCTGCTCGTTTCTATAAAATCGAATGGAATTACATAATGAACGGGCTCTTCGTGAAATGATAAGGATATGGGTCTCCACACTACTGTGTCTTATGTGGTCCAAAATGAAAATAACGCAGAGGAATTTTACAGGGGTGAAGCTTTTTGCTGTTGTTCAGGATCTACTCATCTTCTGACTTACTGTTAAACCATCGTTCTTCTCCCTCGGTCTCTCAGAGGAAATAGAAGCCAAAAAGGTTAAAGAACTCGGTGACGATTCTACATTTAATTAGTGACAGAGCTAGACAACACAGGAGATAGAGCTAATATTTATCGAACGTGTCTTGTATGTAACACCATTTTAAACATACCCATACTTAAATGTCCCAACTCCCCCTGTGCCATAGGTGTTATCCCATTTTTATAGATAAAAGATTGAGGCTCATGGTGATTCACCTTTCCTATATCATATACTAAGCTGTCAGGTTGATTTATTTGATTCCAAACGCCATGCTGATAACTTTCTGGGAAAGACAGAGCAATTTCAGTTGAAACATTTTCATCCAAAAGAGGGGTATGTGTCTACACTGTAAACAGAATGAGAATTTATGTGATTACTGGCAAGGCTGAAGAGCCCATGTAGATCTGCTTTGAGCAACCTACAGCCCTGACTCAGAACGGCAGACCTAAAAGAAGCAGAAAAAAGCAGCCCGGGATAGACCGAGTACAGCAAGGATTATCACACACTTAGGGGAAAGGAGGGCTAGAGGTTGGCAGACGAATAGGAAAAGGGCAATTGGGAGTCACCTAGGAGGACTTGGTCTTCGTCGTAATTTTTGTCGTCTTCTTTTTCCCCACCTTTTTTTCTTCTTCATTGTTGCAAAATAGACGGAACATGAAATTCACCATTTCAAAGCGTGCAATTCAATGGTATTTAGTGCATTTGCAATGTTGTACGAGCATCACTGCTGTCTAGTTCTAGAACTTGAGCATCTACAAGGGAAAAATTATCCCCATTAAGCACAGGTTCTTTTTTTTTTTTTTTTTTTTTAAGTCAAGTGAGAGAGCAGCAGTTCTGGCTGCGATAAAAACACGTAGCTGTAAAACGGTAAGCTTCTTGCTGAAAAAAAAAAAAAAAATCACGACTATTTCCCCCAAGCTTCCCAGTCATTCAGTTTCTCCCTTCTGCTGAAATGTTCAGGGTGGAACTATCTCTTTAAATCCAGCCCCTAATCAAAGTCTATAGGCGCGGACTGACCGAGAGCTGGGATTTCATAAACCAAGTTAGCTAAACACCCATTCTTGTCGTGAACAAAGAATACCATTGAAAACGTGATAGAAGACTCCGTGGGGATAATGTACTTTGGTCATTAAGACGTTACCACCCACGCACAGAAAAACCAACAAAACCTGGTGTGTGCGAGTGGGGTGGGGAAGAATCTCTTGCGGTCGTTACGTAAGAGGGGAAAAAAAGAAGATTGTGCCACAATGCTACCACGTGGTGTAGTGTTTCTAGACAGAAAGAAATAGAGACAGTACCTACGATATTGAAGAAATATTGTCTAGGAGTATACCAGGGGGACAAAAAAAAAAAAAAGAGAGAGAGAGAACAATGGGAATGAGGACCAAATTGAATGAGGAAACCAGAGGCATTATAGGCTAAGTCTTACAAAAGGCTTAACGCAGTGAAAGCTACAACGTAATCTGCTGGAAGGTTTCTTCAATGGAGCAGAGCAAGCCTGCGTCCAATCGAAAGAGAAAAAGAAGCTGATAATTGATTTTCTTCCCCAACGGGCCAGGCTCCATTCACAGTAACCATGCAGGGCATTGTCTGCAGGAACCCACCAGATGGTCTAAGCGGAGAGGGAGAATACGCCAAGATGATCCAAGGGAATGCAGATCACTTTTACTGCCGTGTTGCTTGGGGTCTGATGGGAATGGCAGACGGCAAGAGTTTTTTAGTATGCACTTGATATCTTTCTTTTGGGAGCCAATTTATTTTGATATTTTACCTCAAACATCAAAATGATACACAGTCCCGAAGGCTCTCAGCAGGCTTTCTTAGCTTGTGCCCAGCAAGGGAACAGAGTCAATCTCCCCAGCCTCTCGGGTCACAGTTCATTAAAAGGGAGAACGAGGCCACTAGCAATCTGAGGCAAGTGGATGAAACATTTGAAAGGAATTATTCAACCACTCTGCATACACTTGTTGGAAAATTTCAGTAGGCGGAATTGGGAGCAATTGTGACTTTAATGGCCTCAGTACAGTTTTTTAATGGCTAAAATAACCTTAAATATTCACCTTTAGAATACCAACAGAGAGTATATATATATATATATATATATATATATATATATATATATATAATATAGATCACGATGTAGGAATTGAGGTAGTCCTCAGCACAAGAAAATGTATGCCGGTTGGTTAGCATTCATCGTACGTTTTCCTTTAAAGACCATCTATGGAATGAGTGGCCAGGTCACTCTCTAAGCCCAGAATGTAATGTTAAACTCAGTCTTACATCCTGGTTTTGGGTCACGAAATAAAGGGTCATGGATGTCTTATTTTTCACCCTCTTTCCAGGGTGAATGGTCGGTTCTAGCAAGGTAAATATTTAAGACAAGCAAGGTGGGTCTTTGATTTGGGACACATACCAAGGTCCTCAGAGTCACGTAACACTCAATGCCCTCAAGCTGCCCTAAATGCACCCCCGCCCAGTACTGTGGGATTCCAAGCAGGCCTGACCTGCTTCTTAAAGTGCTACAGAATCCAAAATTATCTATTTTCTTTGCCTACAATAACATTGTCATGCGTTTCTTTCAGATAATTCATCTAATACCCCAAAGTCAAGAAGGAAACAACCTGGTTTAAATCCCTCTCGAGGCATGGATGACTGATAATCCCTCTTTGTTGGCATCGGTGTTTGAATTATTTAAAGAGAATTCTTGTTAATCCAAAGATCTCGCTAATCAGCAGGCTTCATTCGTGTTAATAACATGAGGTAAGCGTATTCAACCAGGCAAATTTTTTTCGGAGCTGGAGGCCACCGAACAGGTTAGCTATTCCTGAATGGTTAGCTCTCTCGAGATATTTTCCCTAAAATGTTTCTGATTCTTTCTTTCTTTTTTTTCTTCCTTGTGTATTCAAAACCCCACAACTTTGTACAGTGGCATAGTGATACCTGAGGCAGCATTGGTGGTGAACACCAACGTCAAGGTTGATGAGGGAGGGACGGACAGAACAATCCTGAATTACAAGAGAGGCGTCTTGAAATTTTTCTTTATATATAAGGTTTTTATTTATCTTGAGAGAGACAGAGAGCACGCACGTGCGAGCAGGGGACGGCAGAGAGAGAAGGAGAGAGAGAATCCCAAGCAAGTTCCATGAATCAGCGCAGAGCCCGACGCAGGCCTTGAACTCACAAACCGTGGGGTCATGGCCTGAGCCGAAATCAAGAGTCAGATAGATGCTTAACTGACTGAGCCACCCAGGTGCCCCGAAAGGTAGGTGTCTTAAAGGGGAGACACTAAGGGCACCTGGGTGGCTCAGTCGGTTAAGCTTCTCTCCCCCTCCTCCACTCACGCTGTCTCTATCTCAAAAATAAAATAAATAAACTTATACCCTCTAATTTTTCAAAAATCCCCTAGTTTTCAAAATGAATTTAACAATTCCTGAGAGTGAGATGTTCGCTCTTTT
Source organism: Panthera pardus (assembly GCF_024362965.1). Classification (NCBI taxonomy): domain Eukaryota; kingdom Metazoa; phylum Chordata; class Mammalia; order Carnivora; family Felidae; genus Panthera; species Panthera pardus. Next base: position 32,304,797 of record NW_026526843.1, on the reverse strand, counting down.
GTCTGACTAAATCCCAATGAATCAGCAGCAGTACAAAAACAGCATACGCAGCGTTTGACGATAATACACTGTAGGAAGGCAGAATAATTTAACATACATCTCGCGTAAAACAGAGTCGTGTTTTCTCCATCGGGGTGATCTTTGCGAGATGCACCGGGGAAAGTCATAAATCGGCAGCAGGAATATCAGCACTTTAAAAATTAAATTGCAAGAGCAACCCCGATTCCACTGGTGTTACATATGATACTGAGCTACACAGCTTGAAAGTTTATCGAGAAAAAAAAAATGGGTAATCAGTTATAACGGATATAAAGAAAAAACGATTGGAATTCCCGTACTTAGTGTCCTAACCCTTGCCACATCTCTAAAGCTTTGGTTTCAAATAGAAAGCATAGATGAGGAACGAGATTAAGCGAGTAAGTGTAAATTTGCCTCTCTGAGAAGCATCAACCAGACGATGAACATGCTGGGGAAATGTAGGATATCCCAGAAAGCGCACACTAGTGAAAATTTTGTCGCCAAGACCCAATGGATTTTTTTCACCGTGAGCTCGCTGATTTCCTTAGGCATGGCCGATTGTGGAGAGAGTCTCATCACCAATGGCTGACCTCTGAGACAATTCTATCACCTAGTAGGCATTTCCCTTCTCGTCTCGGTGATGCATTTCTGGAGCTTCTGAGCCTAGAAAAGTAACCCTGCTAATAATGGACAAGATATACCGTGTATTCATTGTATGCTGGGTTTGACTGCAGTCGTCTTACACACGTGATCTCATTTCATTCCTGCAACCCTGCGAAATAAATACACACTTTAGCGTCTTCATTTTATAGATGACAAAAATGAGACTTAGTGGAGTTGCATCTGCCTGAGGTCATGGAGCTGGTAAGCGGTGGAACACGGATAGAAACCCAGATCTGCCGGAGTAAATCCATGCTCCAAAGTCATGATCTTAAGAGTGGATACGTGCATGGGGCACCTGGCTGACTCGGCTGGAGGAGAACACGACTCTTGATGTCAGGGTCATGACTTCGAGCCCCGTGTTGGGTGTGGAGATTACTAAAAAATTAAGTAATTCGTTAATTAATTTTTTTTTAAAAAAGTGGATACATGCGTGCTGCAAGTGTGTAAGAAGATTCATTTGGGTTCTGGAAGTTAATAATAAAATTATATATCTAAGGGGCGCCTGGGTGGCTCAGTCGGTTGGGCATCCGATTTCGGCCCAGGTCATGATCTTGCGGTTCAGGAATTTGAGCCCCACGTAGGGCTCTGCGGTGACGGTTCAGAGCCTGGAGCCTGCTTCGGATTCTGTGTCTCCCTCTCTCTCTGCTCCTCCCCCACTCATGCTCTGTCTCTTTCGCTCTCAAAAATCAATACACATTACAATTTTTTTATATTATATATTTAAGTGAAAGCTAAAGTGTACCAAGATTTATAGTATTCTAGATTGACACAGGCACCCTCACTAGATCGACACGTGAGATGATCAGATACTACACTGAGTGCATGACCTGCCTCCGGGAGGCCTGGGCGTCATACCACGTGGGGGGGGTGGGGTGGGGTGGTAGGGCCCTGCTGCTTTTGCCATGTTGCCACCCGTTACAATCTCTGTGTGCTCATCGGAGTGCATTTGTGGATTACGTCATGCGGTTTTCAGTGGGCAAGTCGCTTATTTATTTAAGGGGACTGGTTATAGGTGATATTAAAACGTGAGCACAGGCAATAAGAAAAGATGAGGCTGACAGTTCTGGAACCAGTTTGCTGGTTTTCTTTTGAACCAAAAACAGAGTCAAAATGACTACAGTACATTTGCAGTTCAGATCTGTACAAACAGATCTGGTGGGAAGGTGGCCAAGATATACTCTGAAATTTTTCTGGAAACGACGTGAAATGCCTCCGCTATCATTAACAATGAATGGGTCCCACTCTAAATGTATATTGTGTCTGGAGCTATTAGCTATTGATAGTATGAAGCTATATTGATTAGCAAAACTTTAAAAAGTAACCACTTTGCAGTTCCATGCACGTAGTTGCAAATGGCAAGATTCCATTCTTTTTGATTGCCGAGGAATACTCCGTTGTAAATTTTAAAAAATAAGATATAAAATTAAAAAAAAAAAAAAGCAGAGTCTCTGGAACCAGACTGCCAAGATAATGAATGCTTTTCTGCCTTAGTTTCCTCATCTGTAAAAATGAAAATAATAAAATGATCTACCTGAAAAAAAAAAAAACAAAGTAACCACTTTGGACACTGGCGTAAATCCCCTGAAATACTTAGGCAACGTTTAAAATCGTTAAGTCTTATTGTTAGAAATAGATATATAAACAAAATGAAGTCTTTCGTTCAGTTTCGATTCTGGTTAGTGAAGGTACAAATAAATATATCGATTGGTAATAAGTGCTCTAAAAAAATAAAGCAAGTTGAGGGATCAAGGTGCTATTTTACATAGCGGGGTCCCTGAAGGCCTCAGCAGTATCATAACATTGAGCTGGGACTTGAATGAGATGACCCATTGAGTCCTACAGCTATCTGGAGGACATCTGGAAAATGAAGGAGACCCAAGGAGACGCTAAAAGTTGAAAAGTTTTAAGTAGGCCATTGAGAATTCACGTTCCTGCAACTGCGTTTTGATTCTCTTAATGTTTTTCTAAGTAAATCTCTGGGCCCAATGTGGGTCTGGAACTCGTGACCCTGAGACCAAGAGTCACGTGCTCCACTGACCGAGCCAGCCAGGCGCCCCTACACTCTTAGATCAGCATTTAAAAAGTGCACTTGAGGGGCGCCTGGGTGGCGCAGTCGGTTAAGCGTCTGACTTCAGCCAGGTCACGATCTCGCGGTCCGTGAGTTCGAGCCCCGCGTCGGGCTCTGGGCTGATGGCTCGGAGCCTGGAGCCTGTTTCCGATTCTGTGTCTCCCTCTCTCTCTGCCCCTCCCCCGTTCATGCTCTGTCTCTCTCTGTCCCAAAAATAAATAAAAAACGTTGAAAAAAAAAATTTAAAAAGTGCACTTGATATATGTATTCATATGTGTAAGTTGTAGGCGTCATTAGCAAGGATATTAAGAAACTTCAGCGGAGGCTTCCAAATAGTTCTGATTAAGTTTATGAAATATTACAAGGGAATCTCAGGATACAAGCCATCTATGGAATTAGACAAATTATAGGCACAGCATCTCACTTACTACGTACGCTGGACTGACTTCATGTAAACCCTCACTCCATGTTTTCTGCTTTCAATACTTGGTTCTCGTTCCAGATTTTCCTTTCGGCCTCATCTGTGGGTTTATACTGTCCTCTCTTGATCATGGAATCATATTTGTATTTACCAACCTGCTCACACTCTCTGCCTCTCAAGGGGGGGGGGGGAAGAGATGAATAGAGAGAAAACAACGCACTGAAATGGATAAGTGACCACACATGTCGAGAAGGGATGCCTGGGTTACCAAAACAGAGGAAGGAGAGAATTTCAAAAAGGAAGGAAAACAAATGAACAAATCAGATATAAAATTGTCTATATTTGCCATTTTTTAAGTCAGTGACTTCTTTTTTTAAGTGTTTTATTTATTTTTGAGAGAGAGAGAGAGAGAACGAGTGAGGGAAGGGCAGAGAGAGGGGGACAGAGGATCAAAGCGAGCTCTGCACTGACAGCAGAGAGCCCAATGTGGGGCGCGAACCCACGAACTGTGAGACCATGACCTGAGCCAAAGTCGGACCCTCAACTGACTGAGCCACCCAGGTGCCCATAAGCCAGTGACTTCTTAGTAAAGCTATGTGAGTAACTCTGAAAGTAAGCCAGCTAAAACTGCGCGGAGACCACAACGAATATTTACAAATTCTTTAGAATGGTTTTCTAAAGTACAAATATAGAGAGACTCAGAGTGAAATGACCAACGCGAGTATCTGGAAGCAAATACTTAGTTTAGATTTATTTCATGTTACAGCTGGAGTCTTTTCAAAGGGTATACACTAGATTCCAGAATATGCTGTAATCTCTATGAATAAATAAAACTACGGGACTGTGAAACGACAGAGCAAATTGAAAATTTCCATACAATTTTTGATTAGCTATAATGAGAGATTTTTATTATCGGCCGGGGTCCATAAACTATTGCCCTAAAAGCGCATGTCATTTTGCGAGCAACCTCAGCTGGGATAGGACCAGAGCACGTGTGTACGCGTGTACCTGAGGTAGCCACAGAATTGCTAGCTGGGAAGATTGCTAGAGAGGGAGAAGAGATACATAGATGTATGGAAAAGAGCCAGTCCAGGGGAGCTGAGATTGGTCTCAAGGCAAAGAGGCAAGTTCAGGGATATTCCATACTGAGTCCAGAGGAGTTTTCCTGAAATGGTGGCAGCGGTGAGGGGCAGACACTCAGGGAAGACAACCGTTGCTCATGGATCCTAGGAGAGGAGGTAAATAGCTCCGTAAATACAAATGAGATTCCACGATCAAGAGAGGACAGGGGAAACCCACAGAAGAGGCCGAAAGGAAAATCTGGAACGAGAACCAAGTATTGAAAGCAGAAAACATGGAGTGACGGTTTACATGAAGTCAGTCCAGCGTGCGTAGTAAGTGAGATGCTGTGCCTATAATTTGTCTAATTCCATAGATGGCTTGTACCCTGAGACCCCCTTGTCCTCTGGTAAAATATGCCACAAACAAACATTTATGTAAGTAGGCACGACATAAAAAACACTATGCTGGGTATGTGGACTTTCAACAGAAAAGATCTTCACTAGTGGCTGTATTGTTGTAATACTTGAGAAAGTAGCAAAGGGAAAAGTAGGAGACAACCACAAGTGGGGAAGGGCAGAGACGGGGCAGGGGCGGGGGGGGGGGGGGGGAACAGAATCCGAAGCAGGCTTCAGGCTCCGGGCTGTCAGCACAGAGCCCGACGCCGGGCTCGAACCCATGAACCATGAGATCATGACTGGAGCTGAAACCAAAAGTTGGATGCTCAATGACTGAGCTACCCAGGAGCCCCTAGGTAACCAATATCTTAAAACTATCTTGACCAGATGCCATGGCTTCCTGGCCACTGGTTACTTTTAGTTATTAAAAAAGTCTTATTCATTCATTCATTCATTCATTCATTCATTCATTCATATATAAGTGTTTTACTTTTCTAAGTTTTTATTTAATTTCCAGTTAGTTAACGTACAGTGTAATATTAGTTTCAGGTGTACCATATACTGATTGAACAACACTTACATACATCACCCGGCGCTCATCACAACAAGTACCCCGTTTGATCCCCATCACTTATTCCACCCAACCCCCCCCACCCCACCTCCCCTATGGTAACCATCAGTTTGTTCTCTATAGTTAAGAGTCTGTTTCAGGGCACCTGGGTGGCTCAGTCCATTAAATGACCCACTCTTGATCTTGGCCCAGGTCATGATCTCACAGTTTGTGAGTTTAAGCCCCGCATTGGGTTCTGTGCTGATGGCGTGGAGCCTGCTTGGGATTCCGTCTCTCCTTCTCTCGGCCCCTCACCTGCTTGTACTCTCTCTCTCTCTCTCTCAAAATAAATAAATGTAAAAAAAAGAAAAAAGAGTCTGTTTCTTGGTCTGCCTCTCTCTTTTTTTCCCCGTATGATTGCTTGGTGTTTGTCTTTCTCTGACTGACTTATTTTTCTAGGAGCATAATACTCTCTAACTCCATCCCGTCATTGCAAATGGCAAGATTTCATTCTTAAACAAATCACACAATTTAAAGAGTTCAATATTCAATCTCATTTGGGATTCAAAGCTTTCCTCAGAGTGATATCAGGAGACACCTCCCCACCACGGACGGAAAACCTGACCTTTTTTTCCACCAGTAATAAACAGCTCCAAAATCTCCGCGGCTTCCAAAAAGAACTTTTCAACATTCAACCTTCCGATGTCTTCTGGGATCTCGGTGACTCTTCAGTTCGTATTTTTCCACAGGTTGGCTCGGCATTGGGAAAGCCGTGGGAAAGCATAGGCTGGAGCACCACGCGTTGGTGATTAAATACTTCCCCATGGAATTAATACCCGCTACTTTGGCCACATTTTATTGGGCAGATCACACCACATGGCCGCATCACATGGCTTCAGTGGGAAACTGTTGAAAGGTAGAAAGAGTTTGGATATGGAAGAAGGATGGTGGTACCTACCAGAGATGTTTGTTTGGGGGGCGGTGGGGGGAGGCACCGTACAGAGTAATCTTCAGCGATCCTCCTGATATTGACTGATATGTTAGAGTCACCCCCCCCCCCCAGGTAAAATGCGTCCTCAATTTTCGCCTGCCTTATACGACCCTACCGCAACTGTCCCTCCTATACTGCACACCCTTTCATGTGGATTTAAGGGAATGGCCGAGGTTCTTTCCTGCCCATTCCCACGCTGTGGAGTCCTGGGGAGTGTTTCCTTCCTTGACCTGCCTCCGCTGGCTGGACCAGCAAAGTCCTTTGCCTTCAGACATTTCTAAGCGGAGAACCAGGCGACAGTGGCTATGTCTGTGTAGAACCACAAGAAGCCCTGGGAGGTACATGTCAAGGTCTCCCGAAGGCTCCCTCACTACTACACGCCTGTGAGTGCCACAGGCAGGTCTTAACAAGCATCACGCCAACAGTAAGATCCTTATCTCCTAATCCTGCCGACGAAGCAGAGAAAAGAGCCTGCCGTAACTTGCCATTAGGGTGTTTACTAAATGCTGGCTTGCCTGCCCTCTCGGTAGCCTTCTGCTTCGATAGACTTTGGGAGTGGCCTGCAGAGATACTTGAGGCTACTCGAGTCAGTTCAGCAGTTTCTTTATAATAACCGAGAGAGAGAGAGAGAGAGAGAGAGGTCTGGACCCAATTATTGATTGGGCCTTGGAGGCCGCTTCCGAACGCGAAGAGTTTAACCATTCCTTGTTCTCAGCTGTGGGCTGCGGATACTAATTCAAAGGCAAAAGTTAAAAGTCATCCTCAGTAAGCTCCAATGTCAGTGGTCTCCGTTTATTTGTATTTTGCTTGCATAACTTAAAAGAAATTTGAAAGGAGGAGGCATTCCCTCGGGCATTTTTAAGTTGCTGTCTAAAATTTCCCCAAGTTCAAAAAGTTGCCAAGGGTTCCAGGTCCTGTGCATTGTAAATGTTGGTTTTAAAATTTTACAGGAACTATTTCGGGCCCCCAGGAATAAGATAATGCACTCCCTCTGCCTATAACCCATATTCAACAATTTTTTGAAAATATCTTTTATTTTAGAGAGTGAGCACGTGTGTGTGCGCACGTGCGAGTGGGGGAGGGGCGGGGGGGGGACAGAGGATCCTAAGCGGGCTCCCCGCTGACAGCAGAGAGCCCGACTCAGGGCTGGAAGCCACCAACCGTGAGATCATGACCTGAGGTGAAGACGGGCGCTTAATTGACTGAGCCACCCAGGCACCCCCAACATTTTTAAGATATTGCTTTATCTATTCCTTCTGTTATTACTGTATTTGCTGAAGTATTTTATTTTATTTTATTTTATTTTATTTTATTTTATTATTATTTTTTAACGTTTATTCATTTTTGAGACAGAGAGAGACAGAGCATGAATGGGGGAAGGTCAGAGAGAGAAGGAGACACAGAATCTGAAACAGGCTCCAGGCTCTGAGCTGTCAGCACAGAGCCTGACGCGGGGCTCGAACTCACGGACCGCGAGATCATGACCTGAGCCGAAGTCGGACGCCCAACCGACTGAGCCACCCAGGCGCCCCTGAAGTATTTTAAATAAATCTTATGAGCCATATCACTATGTACCCCATCTTCACTATGCATTTCTAAAAGTATGAACTTTATAGAAGAAAACCACAATGCAGGGCGCGTGGGGTGGCTCAGTCGGTTAGGCATCGGACTCTTGATCTCAGGTCAGGTCATGATTTCAGCATTCGTGAGATCGAGTCTTGAGTCAGGCTCTACACAGACAGCACAGAGCCTGCTTGGGATTCTTTGTCTCCCTCTCTCTCTCTGCCCCTACCCCTGCTCATGTGCACACGCTCTCTCCCTCTCTCTCTCTCGCAAAACAAATAAACATGAAAAAATTAAAAAAAAAATCACAATGTAATTCTCATCGCTGGCCAAACTAAGAATGATTCTGTGAAATCTATTCCAGTTCCCTATGGCCGTGCGTGACAGTTGGCCCCCAAGATGTCCCCAAATGATCGCCACCTTCTGGTATTCAGACTCTTGTATAGTATCCTCCCATATTGCCTCCAAATTAGTCTGTGCGACCAACAGCATACAGCAGAACTGACGATATGTCACTTCAAGATTAGGTTCAAAAAAAAAAAAAAAAAGGACTGTGGCTTTTATTTTGCGTGTTCTCTCGTGTACACATTCTCTCCATCTTGGGTCACTCACTCTGGGGAAAGCAAAAGCTACCATGCTGTGAACTAGCCCGTGGAGAGGCCCACAGGGTGTGGGACTAAAGCCTCTGGCTAACGGCCGGAAAGGAGCAGGGACCCGCCAACAACCATGTGAGTGAGTTTGGAAGCAGATTTTCCAATCCCAGCCAAGATCTGAATTGATTGCAACCCTGGCCGACAGCTTGATTCCAACCTCATGGGAGACCTTGAGCCAGAAAACTCAGCTAAGCTCCTCCAAGCCTCTAGCCTCTCAGAAACTGTGTCATACGATAAATGTTTGCTATTTTAAGTATCGTGTAACAATTATACATAACATAAGCATTGTATAACACTATCCCGAAACTTATTTATTATTCGCACAACGAGGCCTTATTTATTCTTTTTATGACCCTGTGCAGTGGCTGGGCTGTTCTGATCAGCTGAGGCTCACTCAAGTGGCTGCATTCAGCTGACAAGGTGTCAGGGGGCTTGAGTCATTTGGAACATCTGGGATGGCTGGACCTTTCTCTTCAGTCTTTAACGCTGGTCTTTTTCAAGAGCATGTCAATTTCAGGGCGGCATTTTAAGTGATGGAAGGCAAAATTTTCAAGGACTTCTCTTTAGCTTTTGGCTCTGGATTCATACAACGCCATATTTATTATGTCCTATTAGTCAAAATAACTCACAAAGGAAGATGAAACTCAAAGCAGGATAGCAGGAGCTGTAAAGTATTACGGCAATAGTTTTCAATCTACCTTGGTTCTCTTCTAGGCACAATTATTTGTAGTCCCACCTCGTGTAAGACAGTTTATCCTTTCTTCCCAAATTCAAATCTCATTATGACATTTGGCTCAGGCTCAAAGTCCTAATGTCATTATCTAAGGCTGATCTAGACGTGGATTAGACTCATTACATGTAGTTCATCTAATATATTTCTGGAGGGGCAGCTCTTCTGGATCCTAAGACTTGTCAGATAAAAAGTCATGCTATTTGCCTTCCTCAGACATATCCAAAGGTAAGATAAGGCTAGGATACCTACAATAGGCACTTTCATTTTTAAAAAGGGAGGTCCAGGGGTTCCTGGATAGCTCAGTCGGTTGAGTGTCCAACTTTTGATTTGGGCTCAGGTCATGATCTCACAGTTTGTGAGTTCAAGCTCTGCGTTGGGCTCTGTGCTGACAGCACAGATCCTGCTTGGGGTTCTCTGTCTCCCTCTCTCTCTGCTCTTTTCCCACTTGCTCGTGTGCCCGCTCTCTCTCCCTCAAAAATAAACCTAAAAAAAAAGGAGTTCCAAAGGTAAACAAAACAGACAAATCTTTAGCTACCCTTAACCATGTAAAAAAGAAAGAAGACTCAAATAAATAAAATTATAAATGAGGGGCACCTGGGTGGCTTGGTCGGTTAAGCCTCCAACTCCTGATTTTGGCTCAGGTCATGATCTCATGGTTCGTGAGTTCAAGCCCTGCGTTGGGCTCTGGGCTGACGGTGTGGAGCTTGCTTGGGATCCTCTCTCTCCCTCTCTCTCTGCCCCTCCCCTACTTGATCTGTCTCTCTCTCTCTTTCAAAAATAAACAAATAAACTTTAAAAAATCATAAACAAAAGAGGAGACATTACAATTAATACCACACAAATACGAAGGATCATGAGACAAATATGAACCATTATGTGTCAACAAATTGGACACTCTAGAAGAACTGGATAAATTTCTAGAAACATATAACCTACTAAGAATGAATCATGAAGAAATAGAACATGAGACCGATTACCACTAAAGGGATTGAATCAATAATCCAAAATTCCCAGCAAATAAAAACCTGGGACCAGATAGCTTTGCTGGTGAATTTTACCAAACACTTAGAGAAGAATTAATTCCAGTTCTCCTTAAACTCTTCCAAAAAAATAAAGAGTAAGGAACACTCCCAAACTCACTTTACAAACCCAACAGTAACTTGATACAAAAGCCAGAAACAAATGCTATAGGAAAATTATAGTCCAATATCCCTGATAAACACAGGTGCAAAAATCCTCAACAAAATATTGACAAATCCAATTGAACAGGACATTAAAAGGATCCTATATCACGAATAAGTGGGATTTATTCCAGGGACGCAAGGGTGGTTTAACATATGCTCATCAATCAATGTGGTGCACCACGTTAAGGAAAGGAAGGATAGGGGCACCTGGGTGGCTCAGTCGGTTAGGCGTCCGACTTCAGCTCAGGTCACGATCTCGCGGTCCATGAGTTCGAGCCCCGCGTTGGGCTCTGGGCTGATGGCTCAGAGCCCGGAGCCTGCTTCCAGTTCTGTGTCTCCCTCTCTCTCTGCCCCTCCCCCGTTCATGCTCTGTCTCTCTCTGTCTCAAAAATAAATAAACGTTAAAAAAAAATTTAAAAAAAAAAAGAAAGAAAAGGAAGGATAAAAATCATATGATTATCTCAACAGATACAGAAACAAGCATTTGACAAAATCCAACATCCATTCATGATAAAAAAAAAAAAATCATTCAACAAACTGGGTATAGAGGGAATAAATTGGGTATAGAGGGAATGTACCTCAACATAAGAAAGGTTATATATGACAAGCCCACAGCTAATATCATACTCACTGGTGGACAGCTTTCCTCTAAGATCAGGAAAAAAACAAGGATGCCCATTATTGCCACTTTTATTCAACATAGTGCCAGAAGTCCTAGCCAGAGCAATTAGGAGAGAGCGAGAGAGACAGTGAAAGAGAGAGGGGAGCGGGGAAGGAAAAGTTATTCAAATCAAAAAGGAAGAAGGAAAATTATCTCTATTTGCAGCCGACCTGATATCATATACAGAAAACCCCAAAAGACGCCACCAAAAACTGTTGCAACTCATCAACAAATTCATCTTTTGTTTCCTGTATTTCGCCCTACATAGCTAGGAGAAGCCAATCGTCACCCTCAACATTCTGCTGAGACGTGTCTTCAGCCCCAGCTGTAAGTTCATTTATGTGTATTTTCTATTCTCCAAGACTACTCGGGTGGCAGTTTGCTATTTGTTTTTCTGTGATACAAAGTGGATTCTCTTTTTCCCAGATTCACATAACACTTCATTGCCTTTCCAGTTTTCATTAGCTGTTTGACATTCCTCAAGCCTTTGCTAACAGACTCCCCACTGATTTTCTAGCCTCTGCCTGGTTCCTGGTCCCGTAGACAGTGTTACATCTTTTAATGTTTTATTACATCACCATGCTTCTACATACAAGTTTCTATAGCAAAGTAACAAACCACCCCAAAGCTTAGTGGCTTAAAACAACAACATTTTATGAGACCTCCACCACATCAAAAAAAAAAAGAGAGAGAGAGAACATTTCTATCACCCCAAAAGATACCTTGATCCCTTTTGCAGTCAATCTCCATCTTTGGCCCCCAGATAACCGCTGATCTTCAGTCTATCTCCATTAAATACTAATGAAACACGTCTAGGTTCTGTAAAGCTGATGAGAACAATAGAGAAACAGCAAATATTAAATCCAGAGGAAAATAAAGATATATTGCCTCCAGAGGAACATCAGACGATAGCTGAATTCTCAAGGAAACAATGAAATTTTGAAATTAGGAAAAGTATATTCTCTGATCAAAGTGCTGTTGAGCTGGGTATATTAAAAATCAAATAGATAATCAGGAAATACTTGTACATTTAGAATTAAGAAATACAATTATAGGGGCACCTGGGTGGTGCAGTCAGTTAAGTAGCCGACGCTTGATCTCTGCTCAGGTCATGATCTCATGGTCTGTGAGATCGAGCTCCGTGCCTGCTTGGGATTCTCTCTCCCCTCTCTCTGTCCCTCTCCTGCTGGCACGTGTGTGCTCTCTCTCTCTCGCTCAAGATAAATACACGAGCTTTAAAAACAAAAGAAATGCAATTATTTAAAAAAAAACCACAAAGGGGAAAAAGAGCTATAAATTCAAAATATTTTGAGCTAAATGAGAAATAAATTTCAACGTATCAAAAATTTTAAGATTTTCAGAACTCTAGGAATGAACCAAAGGCTTGCAACCACCACGAGAGGGCTGGGTCAAGAAAAATGGTCCCCAATCACGGTGGAAATCAGCAGCCTAATGGTCCCTCGAGTGGTAAGAGGGGAGTTTAAGATTTTCCAAAGCCCCATTTGTAGTGAATTGCCATTATTTGACCTGACAGTTTTCTAGAAAACCCCACATGCTAGGCTTTTCTTTATGTGATCGGGTACATAGACAGTCTGGTGCCGATAGCCTTTACCTTGGGAGTATTTGTCTAAAACAAGAAGTCCAAATCGCTTAAAAGCCCAGCTGCCTCTGGGGTGCCTGGGTGGCTCAGTTGGTTAAGCATCCTACTTCGGCTCAGGTCATGATCTCCGGGTTCGTGAGTTCGAGCCCTGCGGTCAGGCTGTGTGCTGACAGCTCAGAGCCTGGAGCCTGCTTCCAATTCTGTCTCCCTCTTTCTCTGCCCCTCCCCTGCTCGTGCCGTGTCTCTCTCTGTCTCTCAGAAATAAATAAACATTAAAATCACAGCTGCGTGGGGCTGCGATAATAGCTGAGGCAAACAACAACTTTTCAAAAGAGAGAGAGAAACATGAGAGGCTTTAAAAATCTCCAACTTTCCCTGGAACTCTAGAAATCCACACACATGTGCAGGACTGTGTGCGTGTCTAGGCCGTGCATGCTCAGGAAATATCTCTGTAGGCCCTAAGCTCTCATGTCTGCTGATCTTGAGGCTCTGCACCGGCAGGGAGTAAAGGCTAAGAGTTGTCAACTGCCTGGCTGAGTGCTAAAAGCAGGTTGATTGATGGGGGGGGGAGGAGGGAAATGGGGGATGGACATTGAGGAGGGCACTTGTTGGGATGAGCACTGGATGTTGTACGTAAGTGATGAATCAAGGGAATCTACCCCCAAAACCAAGGGCACACTGTATGCGTTGTATGTTAGCCAACCTGACAATAAATTATATATATATAAATTATAATAATTTATAATAAATATAAACACGTAACATATAAATTTATAAACATATATATATATATATATATATATATATATATATATATAAACATGCATCAATACATACAATGATCTCCAAAACAAAGTGTGGAGACTTACGGGTTTTAGGCATTTAAGGAAATCTCTGTCCAACCATTAGCTGAGACTTCAGAGTCCACACTCAAAAAAGAATACATGCTTCATAGAACTAATTCTGGAAACTCACTACATAAACAACTAAAATGAAAAACAGCAACGATAAAAAACCACGGAGAGGAAGGAGAATTTGATACCCAGAATTACCACATTATAATATTCGAAGTGCCCAGTTTCCAACACAAAAATTATGCAGCGTGCATAGAAACAAGAAAGTATGGCACATCCACAGAAAAAAAATTAATAGAAATTGGTCTATGAGAAACCCAAACATTGGAATTATTAGACAAAGACTTTAATTCACTTGTCTTAAGTAGGCTTAAATACTAAAAGAAATCATGGGTATAGAGCTAAGTGAAACCAGGAGAAAATGTATGAACAAATAAATAATATCAATCAAGACAGTAATTATAAACAGGAACCAGAAAGAAATTCTAGAGCTGAAAGAAAAAAAAAAACCCAAAAAAACAAAAAGACAAAAAAACAACAACAACAAAATCACTGTATTGTGATCAATCTGCCAATCTCTGTCCTTAACTGGTGAATTGATTTCATTTATATTTAAAGTAATTACTCACAATGAAGAACCTATTTCTGTCATTTTTCTATTTGTTCTCAATATGCCTTATATAGTTTTTGGTCTCAGTTCTTCCAGTCATGCCTTTTTTCATGTTTGGTTTTCTCGGGTGTGCCATTCTTACTCCCTCCAATTTCCTTTTCTGTACATTTTTTAGTTATTTTCTTATTGGTTACCAAGTGAATTACAGCTAACATTTTAAACTTATAACTATCTATTTTGAATTGATGTGAACTTAGCTTCAACCTCATACATTACTTCTGTTTCTAAACATCTCTGCTTCCCCTTTATGTTGTTATCAATCATACCTTGTTACATCATTTGCCCATTAACATGGATTTATAATTATTGTTTCATGTGTTGGTACTTTAAATCATATAGGAAACCAAAAATACGGTTGTACTGACTTCCCAGTTATAAAAGGTAAAGTAGTTTTATACCAGTCACTAACCTTTTGCAACCAATGGGCAAAATAAAACATGTAAAAACAAACAGCAAAATTATTAGAAATGAAAAGATAAACAGACGGAACTAATACATTACTATGGTATATGTTTCATGAGTTCTAGTCATTGGTAGATTTAGTAGATGAAATAGTCCTAAGATTATACATGTGAGTTGTGCAGATACCCGTTGTAACAGATACCCGTTGATATGTTTACACTACCTTTATAACCAGGTAGGAAATAATGAGAATGAAAGATCTCCTTTATGATAACCAGACTATCAACTCCTTAGAAATAAAACAAAGGTGGAATGTATGAAATTTACATGAAGAACACGGTAACTTTCCTGAGGGACATAAAGGAAGAATCAACTAAATGGAGAGATGTCAAATTATTCGTGGCTAGAAATATTAGTTGTCAATTTTCCTCCTATAAATCCATGATTTAGTGAAAGTCCAATTCAAATATCGTTTATTTGGAAATAGAAAAAATGAACTTCATTTGGGAGAATATATGCAGTAGATTAGAGATGGACATATTGAGAAAGAAATAAAGATTGTCCTTACAGATTTTAATATATATTATAAAGCTACATATGTTGGCATGGGTATTGAGATAGGTGGGTAAATCAGAGGAACACACTAGACATTTCATAAAGGTACAAATAGGTATGAATATTTGATGTTCATTTCTATATTTAGCAAGTATTTATTGATCTCCTCCTGTTCACCTGTCTCTCTTTAGGCACTGGGGATAGAGAGATTGAAAAAGAAGACAAAATATCTGCTCATGTGAAACGTGATGCCGAACAGAACAATAAATGAGTATGGAGGTAAATATATCATTTTAGGTCGAGTTACGTAGTATAAAAAAAATAAAGCAGACTAAGGAGACACAGTGTGATGGGTTGGACTGGTGTTTTGTTTTAGACGGATTGTTCAGGGAAAGGCTTTATGAGTGCATAGCACTTAAGTGGAGATCTGACCTAAGTAAAAGAGTGAGCTGTTTTCGCTGCCCAGGTGACAGAGCACACATTAAGGTCCTTAGGTGGGATTGAGCTTGGCATGTTCAAAGATTAGAGAGGATGCGGGTGTGGTTAGCAAGCGAAAAGTGGTTAAGAGATCAACCTGAGAGACAAGGTGACATTTGAAGCTGGGGAGTCCCGTTTGGATGTTTCAAGAAGCTCGGCGTGATGGGCACTGAGGAGGGCACTTGTTGGGATGAGCACTGGGTGTTGCATGGAAGCCAATTTGACAATAAATTATAAATTAATTAATTAATTAATTAATTAAGCAAGCTCGGTGGGACACCTGGAAAATCATACCACACTAATTCCGCAGGAAACAGAGGCTTCTTTTAAAATCTAGAAGAAAATATGGGTAGATATTTAAACTATCGTGGGATGGTTCCGGACTTTCCAAATATTAGTTGTAATTCGTCCAGGGCAACACTGATAGACCTGAGTGAAATCTTACAACTTCTGCAAGTGAAACACTGCAGAAACAAAGAGAAAGGCAACCGTGATAGAGGGAATATTCACCAACATGAACGACAAATAATTCACATCGTTAGTAGAGGCAGAAGTAAGCTCCTACAATTCCTTAAGTAATAGACAAGCCCCCCAATCTAAAAAGGGCCAGGGACACAACCGATGACAACGCGAGTGGACATCAAAATGTGAAAGAGAGAAGTGTAATTTCCTGTTTTGACTACAGTCCAGCGTAAACAATGACACCATACACACTGCATAATAGTTCAAATCACCGCCATCTTTATGGGGGAAACGTTTGGCCGCATTTGCGAGTGACCTTAAAAAGGCATACAGTATGTGATCAAACAATTACATTTCCAGGCGTCTATTCTAAATAAATTGTTACAGACGCTCTCGAAGAGTTTAGCTACAGGGATGTGTCTCATACTTACAGAAAAATGGGAATAATAATGTTCAACATTAGGAGTGTGGACAAACTCTGACCCAGATACATATCGAGACACATATTCTAGGCAGGATTAAAATTGTATGTGCGATCTGAAAAGTTGTTAATGGCATAGTCGTCGATACAAGGAGTTTACAAATATATGTGCTAAAGAAGAATATACAGGTTCTCCTTTTCCTTTGGCAGTGACCTGTAAACCTTGGGTGGTCACGAGGTCTTTGAGAATTCACGGAAGTTATGAATGCATGTTAAAGACAACGTACCTCTGCATATACTTGCAAAAGCTTGCAACTCTTCTTGGTCTGGTCTCAATCCACATTTCCGGCTTTGTATCGTGCACATTGGGAACACCAGCCTTGCTTTTCTCACCCTTTTCCATAACCCACGCACTCTCCGGTCCTATGCAATTTTTTACGAATGCACCATGCCGCCATAGCCAAGCAGAGCCTTTATTCTATAGAGTGTACTCGCTCCATCATTTTCTCACCTCCTTGGTTTTGTGGACCCAGCTCGTACATCAGGGGTGAGGCTTTCCTTTATTTTGCTCAATCAGTTCTCCATGCTTTGAATTCCTATGGCATCTACGTGTATGTTATTCTACCCCAAAGTGTATTAGATCACATTATTTTAATTATATGGATGTCTCTCTCTCCACCTTCTTCTCTTTCAATTTGGAACTCCTAGATGCAAGTATCATACCGAGTTTACCTGGATTGTTACTTTGAGCTGCTGTAGAATCGCATCAAGAAATGAATGTATTTATTAATTGATTCGTGTCAGTAACCAATGATAGCGTTTCATTAATCTATAAGGAATATAATAATATAATGAATATATAATATAATCAATAGCTTCTCGTTGGTTCTGGTTATTCCGTACCCACTGCAAAGGAAAGATGAAATCTATAGATTTCATCTAACATCTAACAGGTGGTGCCGGGTTATTCAAATGTACTAACACACCTAGTATGAGTTTAGTCTTTCCCTCTTCCCCATCTAGTTCTCATTCCCTCTCACTGGACTTCTAATTAATCAGTCACTTCGAGTCAAAAATGTCATTACCAGGGCGCCTGGGTGGCTCAGTCACTTAAGCGTCCGACTCTTGATTTTGGCTCAGGTCATGATCTCACGGTTCATGAGTTGGGAGCCCCACGTTGGGCTCCGCACTGACAGCACGAATCCTGCATGGGATTCTCTCCCTCTCCCTCTCTCTCTCTGCCCCTCTCCCCTCATATTCTCTCTCTCTCTCAAAATAAACTTAAAAAAATACTTTTAAAAATGTCATTGTCCTGTGGCAGCAAAGAAGAGTAAGGATTTCCTGTATGTATACGGAAACTCTTCGAGGATTTCCTCCATGATAGAGAGTTATTATGATAAAATGGAAAAAATATTGTAAAGGCCAAAGGTATGTCACTAAAAAGCTTCTGAAGGCATTAAAACCACACGGTATCATTTTGGAGCAATGTTAAAGGCATAGGGAACACAGTCCATTCGACCAAGAGAAACTTTACAATAATTCATCTCGTTAAAAAAAATTTCTTAATGTTTATTTATTTTTGAGACAGAGAGAGACAGAGCATGAACGGGGGAGGGTCACAGAGAGAGGGAGACACAGAATCCGAAACAGGCTCCAGGCTCTGAGCTGTCAGCGCAGAGCCCGATGCGGGGCTTGAACCCGCGGACTGCAAGATCATGACCTGAGCCGAAGTCGGTTGCTTGACCGACTGAGCCACCCAGGCGCCCCAACGATTCATCTCTATACTTGTAGCTCCCGAATCTTATTGATGGGACATAACGTCTCCAGAAAGGCATCTTAAACTTTCTTTGCTTCTTCCTGTCCTACACACTTGTCTTTTATCTTGGCTCCTCTTATCCCTATTTCCTCGCAACTCTCCCACTCAGTGCAAATTAGCTTTGACCTTCAGCTCTAAATGCCACTTCCAGCTTTCCTTTCATCTTCCTTTACTTCCGATCTTCCATTGCTAAAGCCCAAAGACCTATGTGGCAAGACCGGACCCTCCTTGGAGGGTGCAGAGAAGGAAGGAGCTAAGAGGCATATTCCTCTTTTTAAGAGGCGGCAGGGGAGAAAAAGCTGTGAGTAATCAAACAGGATGAATTTTTAACTTGCCATATTATGAAACTGTGGTGTGACCTTAAGCACAATCACTTCACCTCTCTGCTTTCACTTCCGCATCTGCACTTATGCACAAGTATAGATGTAAATGGAAAATGGGAAAAAAAAAAGAAAGCCTTTTACAAATGCTGTACGGATGCAAGTTGGTTTAATTATTATACAAAATGATCCCGAGTCAAAACCAGAAATATTTTTTGAACATTTTTAGAGAAAATAATTTTGATCTTTAACGGCCAGAAATACTAGTCATGGTGAATGTTTTTATATAATGGTTGATCTGGGACCTTCTTTCCTGAAAATATTAGAAGTTAGAATTAAAATGGTGAATCTTTTATGACTTGGGCAATGTTCACTTCTTATTTAACTTTTTAACAATCCGAAGGCTTTAAACAGTCTTCTGTGATTAATTTTAAAACACTATTTAAATTCCCTGCTGAGCCTAACTTAAAGCCTTTTTTTCTTTGCCTTCCATAGAATCTGTAACAAAGTATATATTATAACTCTTTTTCAACTCGCTTAGATTTTTCTGGGATTTGGTGCCATCATGAGAGACAGGCATTTTATCATTCAAGATCCCGAAAATGACTTTCAAAGAGTTAGTCATCTGGGAATGGAACATTAAACTTCAGAGAATAGAAATTTACTTACATTTGAGACTAACTAAATAAAACTCAACAAAATAGGAGCCTCTAATCAGCAAAATTCTTACCTTTCTCCTTTTCACTCTGTGAGAGTCAGCAGCAACGAGCCACATTAAAATAGCCAACAGACAAAACCTTTGATAGAGTGGGATCTCCATCTGCTTGGAGAACAGAGGGATCTCTGGAGTTTTCGATAGAGTGATACGTAGATATTGTGTTCCACATTTTCCCTACCGTTTTTGGAAGGAAAAAAAAAAAACCCCACCAAACCCTGTACTTCTGAATTACTTAACAGGGCTGTTTGGTTGAGGATTAACTCCTGAGTTGCTGCGGAGACGGATGTCCCCATCCGCTTGCAAAAGATCTGTGCCTCTGAGAAGCGTTGTGTGTCTAAAGGGTGATTCATTCATCCAGCTGGATCTCTTTGTGGTGATTTTCCGACAACCATATGTAGGGGAGGAGGAAGAAGGACTTTAGACCCCTGACATGGAAGAAAATTCTGGCATGAGGAGAGACAGTTTTTCTGGTACAAGCAGAGGGGTATGAAATAAGGAGGGAGTTCTCAGAAGTGGCAACTAGATCTCCTGCTAAGAGCCAGAAGGAACTGGCAGGAAAGCTACTGGCTTCTCTTCTTCTTCACATCTGTGAGTTCTGCATTAATCTGCAAATTTGCCTTAAAACAGGATTGCTGTTTCTCTAGGCTTTATATAGGTCAATAGGTACAATCGGATCTTGTATTTTTAATTCTGACTTCAGTACTGTTCATAGCTGCAATTCAAATGTCTCATAGTTCTGGTTCTGGCTAAACCAGAAATGTCACCCATTTTATAATTTTTGAGAATGCTTAAAGATTTCATCGCATCAAGCATGACGACACAAGTCTGCTGTCTGAAGGCATGAGGTAGTAAAGTTTCAAGGCAGTCTGAATGGAATTAGGTGTGTGTCCCTATTATACTAATGGAACGCGAGTAGCAATGGTTCTTTGCAGTCTATGAGGAAGGAACTTGACTATGTCTTTGCCTTGAGAATTTTGAGACCCACTGGCATTATTCTACTGGCAAGTTAACTAAGCTACTTTGATGGCATTTGAGTTTTTTACAAGTCAAACTATTTGGGGGCACCTGGGTGGCTCAGTCGCTTAAGTGTCTGACTCTTGGTTTTGGCTGAGGTCATGATCTCACCATTCATGAACTTGAGCCCCATGTTGGGCTCTGTGCTGACAGCACGGAGCCTACTGGTGATTCTCCCCCCCCCCCCCCCACCTCTCTCTCTCTCTCTCTCTCAAAATAAACATTACAAAATAAAAGCCCAACTCTTTTGCTTATGTCCTTTAGTGGAAGGGAATAATCTTTTTATAAAAATGGTAGAAGGGATGTTGGGAAGGGGGAACAGAAGTCCAAGAAATGTGGGAAAAATCTTTTTTGAAGGACACCTCTTTCTTCTTAAGTAACTGTACAGCTCATTGTTCTGGACGTATCACACACCAGGGTTCTGAGAGATTTTATAGATAAGATTGTTCAACAAGCCTGTTGATCATTGAGAATGGGAGAATGTACCAAAAGAGTCGAATGGGGAACTATCATTCCAATCGTAGTAAGCAATCTCTCTCTCTCCTGCTCACTCTCTCTCTTCCTCAAAATAAATAAATAAGCTTTAAAAAAGAAAAGAAAAGAAAAGAAATGTACCGGCACTCCTCTTTCCAACTAGCCTTTTGTGGCATTTGACACAATTGATTTCGTTTTCATTTCTTCTTGAAATACTCTTGCTGCGTGATTCCATCGCATGTTCTCTACCTCTGACAGCTCCTGGCAACCTTTAGTTTCGTTCCCCTCTACCAATATAAACTGTACCCTAGATGCAGCATTCCCAAGCATTTGATCTTCTGGATGACTTCACCGTGCCTGTTGCTTAAATTCCTACCAATTAGCTAATGGTTCCTAGAGCTGTATCCGAGCCCCAGATTTGGATTTGCACAGCTCCAGGTCAACAAGCAAAGCCAGAAGACCGGGTGTCGTCCTTCGCTAGCATCTTGACAGGCTGCGTGCCACAAAGACACATTTTTAGCAGAGATAACCATAAGATATTGCACGAGGATTCCCCAAAACCCAACCCAAGAGAGCAACCCAGCTCCGTCAACACGCGTTTGCAGGAGGCGTGACTTAGCAGGAACACACAACAATCTCTTTAGTGCTTTTGCCTGATTTTTAAATTCAGTATGCACCCGTAGTTGGATGTGGCTGCTGGAGAAGGCCATACTTCCTTCAGCTGCATCAACAGAAGAAAATCTAGAGTGAGGAGCTGATGGGCTCAATCTGCTCTCGACGCCACACTTGAAGAATTTGCGGGGAAGTAGGATTTGCTATGGAAGAGAGCAGCCACACTCAGAAATGGCAGGAATATCCCACAGGGCGTTAAAGATCAAATAGCCTCCAATAGCCCTTTTCAGTCTCTTTTGCTATTAATGCATTACATTTTAGATTTAGGTTTTAAAATAATTAAACCTGAAGGAAATTCATTTGCATGTTCGATTTTAATGTTTATTTATTTTTGAGACAGAGAGAGACAGAGCATGAACAGGGGAGGGTCAGAGAGAGAGGGAGACACAGAATCTGAAACAGGCTCCAGGCTCTGAGCTGTCAGCACAGAGGCCGACGCGGGGCTTGAACTCACAAACTGTGAGAACATGACCTGAGCCGAAGTCGGACGCTTAACCGACTGAGCCACCCAGGCGCCCCTCTGCATGTTCGATTTTAAAAAGAATCTTTCTAGTTTGATTTTACTTCGCAGGGGTGTTTGTGAGGTCCAGGTTGCTACTGGTGAGAATTTATGAGCTCAAGGGTTTCCCAATTTTGGATCCATGGAAGGGACCTCTATAGGCACTGTTCAAAGGGAGACGATTACATTCATGACCTTCCCTTGACCGTTTCCCTAAAGAGGAAGGTGGGTTGGGGAAGGGATCTAATCTATATAGATCACTTTCACGTTACCTCAACTAAAGAGAGACAGCACAATAAAGGGAAGGGCGCTGGGTTCGGAGACAGTCCTGGCTCCCTTGCTTATCTCCTTTCTGAGACTTAGTTTCCTCATCTGCAAGGTGTAGGGCTTCAGTACGTGCCCCCAAGGCCATTAGACGTCCATGAGATGGAACATCTGAAGTATGGATTATAGTTGGCATTTAACAAACACTGTCTTTGCTTAGTGGCCACAACAACACTGTAAAGGGTGGGTGACAATCGCCTGGTGGCAATAGTGATGAGGGAGCAAAAGGAAAGCTGAGGGCAAAGTACAGGCTAACACCCAGCAACTCCCCCTGCCCCCCACCGGGTGAGAGATGCGTGACATTTCTCAGACACTCCTGGCTGCCCAAGAGCAAAGGAAAGGGAAAAACAGATGGCCAACTGGTAACGGGCGCCTGGGTGGCTCAGTCGGTTAAGCATTTGACTTCCTTCAGCTCAGGTCATGATCTTGCAGTTCCTGGGGTCGAGCCCCATGTCGGGCTCTGTGCTGACAGCTCAGAGCCTGGAGCCTGCTTCGGATTCTGTGTCTCACTTTCTCTCTACCCCTCCTCCACTCCCGCTCTGTCTCTTTCTCTCAAAAAGAAACGTTAACATTAAAAAAAAAAAAAAAAAAAAAAAAAGGTTAACTGAGGGGGTCCTGGGTAGTTCAGTTGATTAAGTGTCCAACTTCGACTCAGGTCATGATCTTACAGTTCACGAGCTCCAGCCCCGTGTCAGGCTCTGTGCTGACAGCTTGGAGCCTGGAGCCTGCTTCGGATTCTTTGTCTCCCTCTCTCTCTGCCCCTCCCCTGCTTACACTCTGTCTCTCTGTGTCTCTCTCTGTCTCTCTGTCTCTCGGAAGTAAATAAGCATTAAAAAATTTTTAAAAATAGTCAACTGATGGAGATCACAGTCATGTAGGACATGGGTCTTTAACAGTTTACAACTGGTCTTAATGATTTACAAGGAGGAAAGCAATTTTGTCAATAACCAAACTTCCAGAAGCCTATACACTCAATTTCCTGAAGCCCTAACATCACCCTCCCCTCCATGGGATAGAAAATCTTCTATAGGGGCGCCTGGGTGGCGCAGTCGGTTAAGCGTCCGACTTCAGCCAGGTCACGATCTCGCGGTCCGTGAGTTCGAGCCCCACGTCAGGCTCTGGGCTGACGGCTCGGAGCCTGGAGCCTGTTTCTGATTCTGTGTCTCCCTCTCTCTCTCTGCCCCTCCCCCGTTCATGCTCTGTCTCTCTCTGTCCCAAAAATAAATTAAAAAAAAAAAAAACGTTGAAAAAAAAAAAGAAAATCTTCTATAATCAGGCACTCCTCATAGCCCAAGTGCAGCTCTTTCTGCCCACATGCCCTGCCCCTGTGCTTTAATAAAACCACCATTTTGGGGGTGCCTGGGTGGCTCATTTGTTAAGCATCTGGCTTTTGACTTAGGCTCAGGTCATGATCTCACGGTTCGTGAGTTCGAGCCCGGAGTTGGGCTCTGTGCTGGCTGTGTGGAGCCTGCTTGGGATTCTCTCGCTCTCGCTCTCGCTCTCGCTCTCTGCCCCTCCCCCCCGGTCCATGTTCTGTGTCTCTCTCTCACTCTCTCGAAACAAATAAATCAACTTAAAACAAACAAACAAGCAAAAAGCCACCTTTTTGACCCAAAGACGTCTCAAGAATTACTTCTTGGCTTTTGGCTCCGAACCCCAATCCTTCAAACCTCATCAGTAGGAGGTCTCGAACATGGCTTCAAGGTGAGTCAGGATCTGTCTTGGTGCTTTGCCTCCTTCTACGTCCCTTCTGCTCACACTTTGCCTCCACTCAGCCTCTATTTTAAAGACAGTAATTTTTAAAAAATAACGGAACTGCCTCGCATAGATCCTATTGTACACACCTGCGCAATTTCTGCTACAAACAGGGCACCTGCCTCACTGTAAAGGGGAGGGCTGATTGTGACATTATAAAAGACGAGATGAGAAAAGCAGTGATGGGGTGTAGGTAGGACAGGGGCCCAGGCAAAGGAAGCAGGGGGGAGACTTTCAATTTGATTCAGTGGATAAGAAGAGTCTGCTGTCGGCTATTTCAGATGGGATAAACGTAAAGAAAATGGCATTCGGAAAGACTGAATATAGGAACAGGAAACAAGATTGACTGGGGCAGAGAGAGAGAGAGAGAGAGAGCGAGATCGACACGAGGCAGGGAGACCCAGCAGAAGGCTGCTAGAATAATAGAGGCAGGGGATGACAGCCTGACCGAAGGACGTGGCTGTGGAAATTAAGGCCGGGGACCTGGCAAACGGGATCATCTCCCACGGAGGGGGAGCTGGAAAGACGAAGTGAAGATCATTTCACGCACTTGCTTCTAACACACCCGACGGACTCTGCCACGAAGGAGGCACCCTCCGGTGGACCCCGTGGGGGTCTGCTCAGTTTCCCCTTGCTACCCTGGATTCTTCCAGTTATATTCTTTGTGCCCCGCGTCCAGGCTTCCGGGAAAGGCAAAGGAGGCAGAAGTGGTTCCTTTTTCCCCATTGCCAATTTCAACGGGATGGTCCCCTGTGTCACCCGTCAACCTGACCCCATTATTTCCAGCACGTCGGGTGGCAAGTCGGCGGATCAGCCGCTATAGGTCAGATCGTATTCTGTCTGGCGTGGGGCCCAAACTGCCTGGTCCCTGGTGCCTGGAACTAAGGTCTGATTAATGGCTTCTATATTCAGTGGAGGCCCATGGCGATGAAAAAGATTTGAAGGGCAGGAAGTCCAAAGCGAATCTGGCTCTGGGACATAGTGAACTTTATTACTTTGTCACTCCTTTTTTTTTTTTTTTATTCCGGGAATTATTTTCATTTTTCTTTCTTTAATTTTGTTGTTGTCATACACAGAACATCGACATCATGACACGGTATTCACTGAAAGCCCAGTCAGCACAAAACAGCATCTCAAGTGAGTGAGAGACGTTGGAAGAGATACTCGTACTAGTATTTATATTTGAGAAAACTCGCTTTCTGTTTCCAAAAGCCTTAACAGGTTATGATTCACACACGGGCGGACACCGCATTTGGGGCAGGCCCTTACCTCATGGCTAGCACGGTCGCTGGGTCAGAACTCACTTGTAATGATGAGGTACATAAATTAAGTTAAGCATTGACCTAGGCAATCCATCTGAATCTTCTTCTTTTTCTCCTCCTTGTCCTCCCTCTCCCTTTCCCCCTCCCCCCTCTTCTTCCTCCCCCTCCTTTTCTTTTTCTTTCTTTCTTCTTTCCTTCCTTCCTTCTTTCTTTTCTCTCTTTCTTTTTTCTTTCTTTCTTCCTTTCATTCTTTCTTTCTTTGCTTCTTTTCTTCCTTTTTTCTTCCTTTTCTTTCTTCTTTCTTTCTTCTTTTCTTTCTTTCTTTCTTTCCTTCATTCTTTCTTTCTTTCTTTCAACTGCGATTTCATGGGTTCTCTTGGCCATGAAGAGAGAAGTTCCAGTTTTCCGTATCCTCTAGGATGCTCTGATATAGCCACAAAATAGAGTGCCCAGGTTTGTGGAAATGCACGGACCAGATAGGGATGTTTAGGCATTCACTGACCACCTCCTTCTAGGAAAAGGATTTATATGTAGAATACAGTCCACAGACGTAATCCTTCTCCTCAACAAGCCAAGAGGAGAAATGGCCAAAGACCACCGTTAAACACACAACAGTATAAATACATATGCATTGTGAAAGGGCCACAGGGTGCTGAGGAGAGTCTAAACCTGAGATCAGTTCCTGCAGTTACTCCTTTAAGATATCCCTGGTGTGTCAGCCTTCATTTGAATCCACATTGTTGCTGTTCCAGTGTAGACGAGGCAGAAAAGTTATAATTCATTACCTTAAGCCAGGAGACTGCAGGTCAAAAGTGGCAGAAGTGAAACCAAACGAGTGTAAGCAAAAATGAGGAACATTATTACAAGGAACCAAGGTCGAGGATGCATTTCAGCCTTAAGAGGGAACCAAGAATGAGCCTGTTATTAGGAACCAGGGTAGTCGTCCTTGCACTCACTCTCGGGCCACTGTGTCTCTTTAAGACGTTTCCCCACGTCTCACGGGCTCTTTTTTAAATTCTGCCCTTTCGCCTGCTTCATGCTCTTTTGGCAGATTTACCTTTGCTCCACCTTCCTGCATAAGGTGGCCAACCTACTGCTTCCAGGCTGTTGCTTCCTCAGTTCCAGCAATCAATAGAGATGAATATCTTTGAATACCAACTTCAAAGAATCAGGAGAGAGGAATTAATCACGATCCCCTGGATCCTGTGTCCACCCTGGACCACTTGCTATGGTCAGAGGTGGGGGGGGGGGCGGACAGAGCCACAGAGTAGAAATTGCAAACATTCTCCCTCCCCCGTGTGGAGGGAGAGTCCTCAGAGTAGAGAGGTCGACACCCCGAGAGTTGCCCGCTACAAAACGAAATCGAGGTGAGGCTTTCAGGGGGCCCCCACGGTGGCTCAGTCGGTTGAGCGTCCGACCTCAGCTCAGGTCATGAGCTCACGGTTGGTGGGTTCGAGGCCCGCATCGGACTCTGTGCTGACAGCTCGGAGCCCGGAGCCTGCTTCGGATTCTGTGTCTCCTCCTCTCTGCCCCTCCCCTGCTCATGCTCTGTTTCTCTCTGTCTCTCAATACTAAATAAACATTTAAAAACAAAAGAATTGGCCAAACTAAGGGGAAACATTTCAGATTTCCTATGAAAAAACGGGAGATGATTCTGGGATGACTTTTGACGTACATCTAGTCCCATCTTTTTATTGTACAGAGATGATAGCGAGGTCAAGAAAGGAAAGTGGTGGACGGAAAAGTTGGATTAGCTTCTTTTTGAAGCAGTCCTTTCTCTGGATTTCCATGACACCACACCCACCTGGTTCTCCTCTAGCTCCTTCTCGGTTTCTTTTGTAGGTTTGTTTTCCTCTGCGTACCTCTTAAATGCTCGTGTCCACCAGATTGTGACTTAGCCTGTTTTCTCTTCTCACTCTACGCGAGGTTCTTTGGTCATCTGAACTACCCCTTAATGGCTTAAATTATTATCCTTCTGCAGATGGCTCCCAAATCTGCATTTTAGGTTGTGAGCTTTTTCCTTATGTCCAAATGTCTACTCAACAACTCCATCTCAGGGTCCCACAGACACCTGAGTGTCAGTGGCTCCAATACTGAATTCACTGGGCCACCAAGAAGCTTCTCTTTGTTCTCCGTACCCCCATCTCGGTACACGGCTTCACATACTGAACCCAGCTGACCAAACTGCAAACCCGGGAATCGTTTCTGACCCCTTCTTCTCTCTTACTGCTCCCACCCTCCCCAGACGTTCAACTGTTCAGCAAGATCTGTGGGAACTACTTCAGGCCATCATCATCTCTTGCCGGTAC
Source organism: Panthera pardus (assembly GCF_024362965.1). Taxonomy (NCBI): domain Eukaryota; kingdom Metazoa; phylum Chordata; class Mammalia; order Carnivora; family Felidae; genus Panthera; species Panthera pardus. Next base: position 32,277,231 of record NW_026526843.1, on the reverse strand, counting down.
CACTGCAATCACCTACTGATTGGCCTCCTACCGTACAATATCAGACTCTATCCCTCCATACCTCCTCTATACTCTAGCTGGAGAAATACCTTCAAATATACAAAAAGAATTGCTGCTTACCTGCTTAAAAACCATTCGGCGGGGCGCCTGGGCGGTTCAGTCGGTTGAGCGTCCGACTTCAGCTCAGGTCACGATCTTGCGGTCCGTGAGTTCGAGCCCTGTGTCAGGCTCTGGGCTGATGACCCAGAGCCCGGAGCCTGCTTCCGATTCTGTGTCTCCCTCTCTCTCTGCCCCTCCCCCGTTCATGCTCTGTCTCTCTCTGTCTCAAAAATAAATAAATGTTAAAAAAAAAATTAAAAAAAAAAAAAACCATTCGGCAACACCCTGATCCTCTCGGAATAAACCCTCAACCCCTTAAATGGCTTTACGAAGGTATGTGCCACCAACTCGTACCCTTGCCAGCTTTTTCCTTTCCCTTCCCCACCCCCATCCCATCCATTCTATGCTTTAGCCAAATCCCATTACTTTTTATTTCCCTAACACGAAACATCGTGTCTGGCACATATTAGGTGTTGAAGAAGTGCTTCTTGACTAAGTTAAGGAACCAAGTATAACACAGAGGTACCCTGATACTTAGTTCAAAGCATCGTTTGCTATGTTTATCTTGCCAGCTATACAGGGCAGACTTCGGATTGTATGTATTTTTTTTCTTTCCTACTCTGTCTTGCCTCTTAATTAGCATGCTTCAACGCCAAAACAGTTCTCTACCTTTGGGTCTTCAGTTCAAGGCTCATTAGTCTGTGATTACCAGCTCTATTCAAACAATAGTGAATGGTTAGCCTGGAAACAAGTAAATGAGACATGCTGATCTCTTTGATCAAATCATATCATTATATGCCATTTTCCACGTCTTGTGATTTAGCATTACGTGAAAGCTGTGCTTCTGGAACAGAAATAAGATCATTCTAATTTGAACAAGCCCATGACTCGAATTGCCCCGGCAATTGTTATCCTGGAAGAACATTGGTGAGAGCTGTCTTCTGAACTTGAGTTCAGGGTTTGCTGGCCACATCTCGTAACCACCTTCTATTACTTGTTCTTTGGAGAATTGCCGTTAAGCGGGTCTGTGAGACTTAACGACTTCTTTCCTTCCATTGTAGGAGTTTAATGATCTTGCAAATTATTGACTGATTGCACATCATTAAACTTTTTTTTTTTTTTTACAGATTGAGAGAGTAAAATGGAAATGACTTTTAATGGCATTTCTTTTGTCTTGCCTTCACAGCCCATGACCATGACCAGCAATCGTGAATGTGCGTGACAATGCAGGTGTCCCACTGTACTGTGCATGACTCTGCTTCTCTCTCCTTCCCTCCCAATCTTCTTTTCCTCCCTCCATTTTTATAGAGCACATTCACCTGCCCAGCACTACTTGCTGCCATCTTCCCTTTTCGCCTTGCTGCTGCTTCTAAATATGGTGAGTGTGTGTGTGTGTGTGTGTGTGCGCGTGTCTGTTGGGGGGAGAGGAAAAGCAGTGAGAAAAACAAGGTCTTCAACCTATAGGAATTTGCAAGCTAAACAGAATATATATATATCTATATATATCCTTATTTATATTTTTTCTCATCCTTACATATAAAGAAAACATAAAATCCAACATTATCACAGGGGCGCCTGGAGGGCTTGGTCAGTTGAGCAACCGGCTGTTGATTTCAGCTCAGGTCATGATCTCATAGTTTGAGGGATTGAGCCCTGAGTGGGGGGTCTGCGCTGACCGCCCAGTGTTCTCTCTCTACCTCTCTCTCTCTGCCCCTCCCCTCTGCGTGTGCGCGCGCGCGCTCTCTCTCTCTCTCAAAATAAATAAATAAACACAAAATCCAGCATTGTCGCAGCCATTAGGAGGCTTAGAGAACATGTGGACTCTCACATGGGGTGACTGAAGCTCAAATATGCCACGATTTTATATACCGAGGGCATTATGTTAATGCGCTGAATGCATCTGTTAGGTCAAGGGACTTTTCCGAAAACGAGGCTGAGCTGAATGCATGATTAGAGACTGTATCGTTGTTAGAGCTCCATTTCAAAGCTTGGGCTAAGGGTGGGGAGGGCGATGATACGCCTCCGCCACTTGTGTCCGTAGTTGCCTTGCACTGGCTTTGACACCATCATGGACGCTTCCACAAATGGCAGCCATCCCACTTGGAATTTCCCAGGGAGCACCTGGAGCTTTAGAAGAGATGCTACACATGTCCAAACGACGAAGAGATAAATCGCTAAGTAGGCTGACTCTACATCCTGATTTGCCTGGGACAGCCCTAATTCCTGCCTGTTGTCTGAGCGCCCTACCTGCTTCGGGTACCCTTGCACTACCAACAATGTCCCAATTCGGGCAGAAATTATGTGATCACCCTACTTATAAGCCACAAGGGGATGAGAAACAGAATTCTCAACTTAGTTTCTACTCTTCTAATACTCTGGAACAGGATGCACTTCTAATTAGTGTGCAAAGTGCCAAGCAACGATTTATTATTAGTTCTCGTAATCATAATGCACTTTACGCATATATAATCCCTTCACAGGAGTCTCTCAGAGTGCTTTATGAAGCCTCACATTTTTGTAACATTTGTGATATTACTCCCAAATTACCGATGACATCTGTAGCAGTGAGGTTAAATGATCTGTGCAAGGGCACACATCAATTTAGATGGAGGCAAACCTGGAAACATTACGGGCATTTTAATTACTTAATATTGCAAGAGCCCTTCTCTTTGCAGAGTTCATTTCTCCCAACTCTGTGAGCGAGGCCAGCTTTATTTTAAATCGACTATATTTTAAAACAGAACCAGGTACAAGACGTATTGGCAGATATACTCTGAAACCACGTTTCTTTCGGTAAGGGATTAACAGGTCTTTGAAGACCCTAGCCAACGCCATTCCTCAGAGGACCCCACTAGACAACACACTGCCTCCTACTTCTTAGGAGTTAACTTCACCCCTACTTTACCGAGGTAAGCTAGGCTCTTAACTGAAAACAGATTCAACTGCTTTCTTGCACGGATACTCCTTTATGCTTCCTTGTCCATTCTTGCCTGCCGGACAGCAACTCATCCTTAAAGACTCAGCCGCAAAAACCATTCATTTGATTACCCCAGGCCGAGTTGGGTGACCCTACTTCATGCTTTCCTAAGCGCGTTTTATCATACCTCTCTTGGGGCACCTGGGTGGCTCAGTCGGCCGAGCATCTGGCTTTGGCTCAGGTCGTGGTCTCCCAGCGTGTGAGTTCGAGCCCCGCGCCCGGAGCCTGCTTTGGATTCTGTGTCTCCCTCTCTCTCTGCCCCTCCCCCGCTTACGCTCTGCCTCTCTCTCTAAAAGATGAATAAACATCTAAAAAAAAAATGATCATACCTCTATCGTTGTCTTAATCTCTACAAGCTCCTTGAGGACAAGAGAGTATCTTCAGTGTTTTGCTCATGTCTAGATCTTTAAAATTTTGTATAGTTTCCGGCACACAGCAGATATCCGATAAATAGCTGTTGAATGAATTAAAAAGATATTATTTTGCGTTGCAAATAAAATATATTACCCCATGGAATTCAGCCACTTGAGTTGTATTTTTTAAATTAAAAAAAAAAATTAATGTTGATTCATCTTTGAGAGAGAGAGACAGAGACACAGACAGAGCACGAGCAGGGGAGGGGCAGAAAGAGAGAGAGGGAGACACAGAATCCGAAACAGGCTCCGGGCTCTGAGCTGTCAGCACAGAGCCCGATGTGGGGCTCAAACTCAGGACCCGTGAGATCATGACCTGAGCCGACTGGACGCTTAACCGACTGAGACACCCAGGAGCCCCATACTTTTTAAAAATTTTAACTCATACCATTCATCATATACCGATTTGTGAAAGCTTAGAACGTGCTATTGACCCAGAAGTTGTACATTTTGCACGTTTATATGAATGTTGGACCAGTTGTTCAGAGAATAAATTTGGTAAGCTTACTTAACCTCAAAGTTTGTCATACTCTTGGGCCAATTTTAAATGCAAGCTACTCGTGTCAAAAAAACTCAGTAATTATCGTCCCAGAGATCCCACCATATCTCTTTTAAATAAAGGTAATGGGATGAGAAATTGTGCTTCAATTCAAAATACCATAATTGTGTTCTCAATTGAAAAGTTATTTAAAAACGATTTCAGCTTTGGTCTATATAGACTTTTTCAAGGTAACTAATTAAAACAAAGCTATTTGCGATGTGAGAAAGGCAGGCAGACGTATTTAATGAGTAAACTATTGGAAGTTAAACATTTCAGGCTTTGTCATAAAGTGATTGGGCTGGAGTTCTTTTTATCAGCACCTTGCTGGATATGAAATAATGAACACCTCATTGGCTTTAGGTATTTAACATCGATATGTACTCAGTCCACTTCATGTCATTTTCAAAATTAGGTTGAAACTCAGTTCTCTGAAAGAAGGTCAGGATCAAAGTTGCGAGGGTGCTTATTAGCTCCCGAGCCAGTAGCCTGAGACACACATTTTGACTCCTGTGTGAAGATTTTATTCTCCCATAGGATATTGGCCGCTCCTCTATGACTGTGCATCTTGCTTGATATACGGTTCATACAATGAGGAAGTTTTGGTATGCAGCTACCCCATAACATAAACTAGAGTCTCATACCATTGCCAGGACCCGCTATAGGATGGATATACGTTCCGGAACGCAACAAGGTCCCTCAGATCGGTCACCGCTTTATGCGTAGATTTAAGGTATTAAAGTCAACTTGGAAAATAAGCTAACTGACTGGATACTTCATATTAGAAAATAAGTAGTGACTGGAAATTTGGGGAAAAAACTCAGAGCCTGGGCTAATTTGGTTTTGTTTTTCAGAAGCCCATGATTTACCCCAGGGGGGAAAAAAATCCCATAAAATTTTAGAACTTGATTACAGTTGTGGTACAACCTGAGTTAAGAGTAGAAATTAAATTTCAAGAAGTATTTTATGAATCATTCTGATATGTGACACCGAGAATCCTTCCATGGCAGGAGAAAGCAAGAATTCTTTCTTAAATTACAACTTGATCTTGGTAAACCATTACTTCACGATACTGCTATTAATTATGATTTATCTCCATGCAGAAATAAATTTGTCCAATTATAATGAATATCTAATCATCTTAGAAAAGGCTCATTTGCAAACTGTGACGTCATAAAGTTCAGCTCAGGCAAAGGTCTAACCTATTTAAACCGAGCACAAGTTTTAATTAACATATATGAATCCTATCAATATGGATTTGTTAACAAACCCATGCAAAATGAAAGGGTTATTATTGAAAATGGTGAAGGGTCGGAGATTTTACCCTGCACGCAAGCTAACAAGTTAGCCTGCTACCGTCTCACTGATGCTGATAGAAGACATGAGATTCCTGGGTCAGAGACAAGGGACTTTTTTTTTTTAAAGTTTATTTTTGGGAGAGTGTAAGCAGGGAAGGGGCAGAAAGAGGGGGACAGAGGATCCATAGCGGGCTCTGTGCTGACAACCAAGAGCCCAATGCGGGGCTCGAACTCACGAACTGCGAGATCATGACCTGAGCCAAGTTGGATGCTCAACCAACTGAGCCACCCAGGTGCCCCAAGACAAAGGACTTTTTAAGTCACCATACCAGAGGCAGCATGAGCATCTTGTTCACCTCACTGCCCATTGCCCTCCCCCCGAGGCCCACAGGAGTGAACACAGGGTGGCCCACATAGTGATTTTCCTTCACACCAGAGGAACCTCAAGCTTAGGAAGCCCTTATCATTTATAATTGGCTGCAAGCAAACCTGCTCCAACTTGCTTTAGAGAAAGACATTTTCTTTATGCTACTGGAGAGTAAACAAACCTGCCCTTTGCTCTGGAGGGAGAAACTATATCTTCTAAAGATATTTGCTAAACAAAGGTATTTAAAAGGATAGTATAGATAGATCAAAGGCAATCGTTCCCCGGTTCTCAAAATGTGCAGAAATGCAACGGACCCATGAAGAATTGTCTTCCGACGGTCATTTGTTAATCATATTTACTTCAAGTTGCTATTTTAAAGCTTGACATTGTAATATAAACAACTTGGTTCGTATCAGATATCACCATCTAAGTATGTTTTTTTTAAGAATGTGAGCCCCTCACTCTGCTGACAGCTCAGAGCCTGGAGCCTGTTTCAGATTCTGTGTCTCCCTCTCTCTGACCCTCCCCCATTCATGGTCTGTCTCTCTCTGTCTCAAAAATAAATAAACATTAAAAAAAAAAAAGAATGTGAGCCCCTCAGTCGGTTAAGCGGCCGACTTCAGCTCAGGTCATGATCTCGCGGTCCGTGAGGGCTGTGAGTTCGAGCCCCGCGTCGGGCTCTGTGCTGACAGCTCAGAGCCTGGAGCCTGTTTCAGATTCTGTGTCTCCCTCTCTCTGACCCTCCCCTATTCATGCTCTGTCTCTCTCTGTCTCAAAAATAAATAAATGTTAAAAAAAATTAAAAAAAAAAAGAATGTGAGCCCCTGTTGCCTTAGACAAGCTGTTTATCAGTAACGCTTTACATGATGGGCACCTAGAACATTTAAACACTTGGATTGACTTTGGAAGGTCACATAATTCTCCTGAAGGCACAATATGGCTAATGGCTTATATTAGTGGCTCTGCATGGGCCATTCACTTTCATTCCAATGATGCAGCTGTATCATGGTTTCACTGAATGATTTTGAAATCCTTCGTCAAATCACTTCTTCCAAAGGTCAAGTTTACCTAACAGCTGACATTGTGAGAAGGCACAAATTTGGATACATGGGTGGAGACATTAGCTTCTTGCTACAAAAATCTATTTGCCCGATGCCGGTTTTGACAGGTTTTCTTCTAACAGGCTTGGTTCTGCTGGATCGAAGGCAGTTTTTGATGCAAAACTCTTTTGATGGGTTGTCAGGGATTTCTGTTTGCCTTTGGTCACATGGTCAGCACCCCTTGTATCTAGAGGACACAGGAGCACACCTTATTACTGATCATTCTGTTATCTCCGTGTGCCCTTTTCTCTCTGGCCTGTGACTGGCACATGTTCTCCCTGCTTCTTCCCGGAAATTTCGAGCTGTTCTGACTCCCTTTCCCTGACTACCGTCGGTTGATCCTACTGGCTTCAACTGTAGAGGGGACTTCCTCCATGAAGCTTATTCTGTTCCTCCAAGTCTGGAATAAGTTTCCTTCCTAGATGATGGCACAGACCACCATGCTTACCTAGACCATAGCACTTATCACATGCTCATGTACATTTCTACTTCCTTGCTTTCATTTCTTGTTGATCTTTGAGCTCCTTGAGAGCAGGGTGTATAACCATTTCGTTTCTGGACCCGGAGTAACTAACACAGTGCCAGACACAGAGTAGATAATACGTTCCCGTTCAATTGAATTAAAAAGAATTTATGAAGTTCAGTTGAGATAACGTATACACCTGGAGAGCTTGTTTTGCGATTCTAACGGGTGTCCCAAAAAGTTTCCTCAAACTGAATTAAATTGAAGTGTTACGACCAAATGAGATAATCTACGTAAGCTATCTAGAACAGGTTTGCACATGCATACGGGATAATTTTTAATGCTTTTGTGGAGCCCAAACACTCTAAATTTTAAAAGAATTTTTAACTAATTTTGCATGGAAATTATTTACCTGCAAATGATGCATTTATTTACTGACTATGATGTCTCTGCAATCATTATCCACACTTGCAAATGGGTTAGAGAAGATCTAACCCATAAAGTTTTTTTCAAACACAATTAAATTTTTATGAATACTAAATTTAACAATTAATAAAGCTGACTTAATTCTCTACTTTGTGAACGCTTTAATTAAGCATTTGATCATCTTGATGTGAAGTTTTTCCTTCTTCATTGGGTGCCAAGAGTTTTTATCTTTAATGTTGCAAATAAATTTGAGGAGTTCTTGAAAAACTAGTAGGGCCTGGGTCCTTTGCCTGTAGTGACTGATGAATGCAATTATCCTGTATGCAAACTACGTTTATAAATGTTTATAAGTAAGACGAAGGACAGGTGACAGAGAAGCAGGTTTATGGTTTTGACTGTATGCTAGAGAAAAAGTGATTTCTATTGACCATACTCATAGAACCTTTGGAATGATGGTTAATGTACTGTATAGTTATTCCTCTACAATAAAAGCTCATATATAGCTACGTGCCTCAGTTTTGCTTAGATATTTGGGTGTTTTTCTAAGGTGCTGAGTGCGATCTTCACCTAGTGATCCCAGCTACGCAAATGATGCTGTAATTATGTCTAGTGTAGGGTTGTTCTAATATCCACAGGCCCCCCCCAAAGAATACATAAGCACTCAATAAATGTGTGTTACATTAAACAATGAATGAATTTTACCGCGAGACTTTGCTACTCTTGCAGTAGCCTCAGAAGACGTAAGGTTGTGCAATTATTTTTAAACCAAAAATGTACGTGATGGTGCAGAAAGGTGCAAGCATAAAGACCCTGCGGGCGAATATTAATTAAAATCGCAGGTATGTTTTTTTTTTGGTTGATTTTATAATTCTCTTGTATATGAGATTGAATCATAGGCCCCCTGAAATTTATTAACAGAATGGCATATGTGGAACACTGGAAATTAATCTCTTATCATATTTTCATGTGTTTAAAAATTGAAGAGGCGAGGGGCAAGGTTAGGCTTTTACAAATCAATTTCCCCAACAACATTTTTAATTAGGCCCACAGCAGAATTGTCACCTGACTTCTCCTTGTAGATGAATGACTAGCACTGGCTGAGGGCAGTCTTTAACACCGAACTTGCTAGAAAATACTTTTGTAACTAAAACCACAGAGTTGTGCATCGAAACCGAAATACTATCAATATCGCAGAACAAATGAATAAACAAACACAAAAGCAGAAACAGAGTCATAAGTACAGAGAGCAAATTGATGGCTGCCAAAGGCCGGAGGAGTAGGGGAAAGACGAAACGGGTGAAGAGGTGCAGGCTTCCACTTATGGAATGAATTAAGTCATGGGGATAAAGGTGCAACGTAGGGAATACGGTCCATGATATTACTACAGTGTCGTATGGGGGGCAGATGGTACCTACGTGTGTGGTGAGCAGAGCCCAAGGTATAAGCTCGTTGAATCACCATGTTGCACACCCAAGTATACCTCAACGAGAAAAAAAATGGCTATAGAGGGGCACCCGAGCGGCTCAGCGGTTCAGCATCGGACTCTTGATTTCGGTTCAGGTCGTGGGCTCAGGGGATCGAGCCCTGCCTTGGACTCTACGCTGGGCGTGGGGCCCACTTGGGATTCTCTGTCTCTCCCTCTGCCCCTCTCCCCTGCTCAGGCTCTCTCTCTCTCTCAAAGTCAATAAATAAACATTTAAAAAATAGCTATTGGCAGTATTTTTTTTAACTTGTTTTTCGTGTTTATTTTGAGAGAGGGTGAGCAGGCAGGGGGCGGGGGGGGTGGTGTGGACAGAGAGGGAGAAAGAGAATCCCCAGCAGGTTCCACGCTATCAGCGCGGAGCCCCAGGCGGGGCTTGAACTCCACAACCGTGAGATCATGACCTGAGCCGAAATCAAGAGTCGGACGCTTAACCGACTGAGCCTACCCAGGCGCCCCTTGATAGTATTTTTTAAAATTGAGATACAGCTGGGGTGCCTGGGTGGCTCAGTCGGTTGAGCGTCTGACTTCGGCTCAGGTCACCATCTCGCGGTCCGTGGGTTCGAGCCCAGCGTCGGGCTCTGGGCTGATGGCTCAGAGCCTGGAGCCTGCTTCCGATTCTGTGTCTCCCTCTCCCTCTGCCCTTCCCCTGTTCATGCTCCGTCTCTCTCTGTCTCAAAAATAAATATACGTTAAAAAAAAATTGAGATAGAGCTGACACCCAGTGTCATATCGGTGTCATTTAAGAATCAAAATGAACAAGCAGTACACCTGAAACTAATGGGACACTGTATGTTAACTAAATGGAATTTAAAAAACTTAAGAGAAAAGCTATTGTGATTCTTAACTACCAGTCTATAAAACTGAAGAATTATGTTTTCTTAAGAATTTGAGAGAAAGGTCAGCCGTATTTCTTTTTTTATTATTTTAGAGAGAGTGAGAGCACAAGCCGGGAGGGTGGGCAGAGGGGGAGAGAGAGAGAGAGAGAGAGAGAGAGAGAGAGAGAGAATCTTTTTTTTCTAATGTTTATTTTTGAGAGAGTGCAAGCGGGTGAGGGGCAGAGAGAGGGGAACGGAAGATCTGAAGTTGGCTCTGGGCCGACAGCAGCAAGCCCTATGTGGGGCTGGAACTCACCAACTGCAAGATCATGACCTGAGCTGAAGTCGGATGCTCACCCAACTGAGTCACTCAGGCACCTGGAGAGAGAGAATCTTAAGCAGACTCCTCACTCAGCAAGGAGCCCAACGTGGGGCTCGATCCCACGAACCCATGACCGGAGCCGAAATCAAGTGTCGGGTGAGGCTCAACCGACTGAGCCAGCCAGGCATCCCAGTTCAGCCATATTTCTGCAGAGATTTGAGTGAAGTCTCCTTAAGACGATCTCTTGGGGCACCTGGGTGGCTCAGCCGGTTGAGCGTCTGACTTCAGCTCAGGTCATGGTCTGGCAGTTTGTGAGTTCAAGCCCTGAGTCGGGCTCTGCACTAACAAACAGCTCAGAGCCTGGATTCTACTTCAGATTCTGTGTCTCCCTTTCTCTCTCTCTCCCCCTCCCCTGCTCATGCTCTCTCTCTCTCTCTCTCTCAAAAATAAATAAATGTTAAAAAAAATTAAAAAAAAAAAGATCTCTGAAGGTACTTTTAAACTGAATCTGTTTAGGAGGGCTATCTCAAGAGCAGATAAATTTCTGCTCCTAAATCTATGATCTTCATTTCACTTAATTATACTACCTTAGATTCCACCAGTTAGGGAGTCAGGTTTATCCACCACGTTAGCTAACTTGACAATAAATTATATATATGTTTTTCAGTTTTTAATGTTTATTTTTGAGGCAGAGAGACGGAGTGCAGGTGGAGAGGGGCAGAGCGAGAGGGAGACACAGAATCCGAAGCAGGCGCCGGGCTCCGAGCTGTCAGCACAGAGCCCCACGCGGGGCTCGAACTCCCGAACTGCGGGATCACGACCTGAGCCGGCGTGGGACGCTTAAGCGACTGAGCCACTCAGGCACCCCGACAACAAATTATACTTTAGGAATAAATCAATAAAAGTGGAAACATTTGTGAGAGGAAGGAACACTCTCAAGTGTACCTACCTTCTAGTGGATGTCATCAGTAGAATCGCTTCCCCTTTGAACTCCGTTGCGCCGCCTGTCCGAGACTTGGCAAGTTTGAGGGTGAAACGGAAGTTGGCGAGTTGGAGCACGGGAGGAAATAGAGCCCGCAAGAGTGGAACGCTGTGGTGTGTTCGTGGCGTGGAGGTGCCAGAAAGTAGTCTGGGACTTTAAAAGAACCTACTCCCTGAGGAAGGAGTCACCAGGTGGCAATGAGAGGGGAGGGACAGTATCATTCGTACGATAGTGCAAGTATATTAAGTATATTAAGGATGAAATAGACTCCTGTGGGTTCGTATAGTGGATGCTGTGGGTCAGCAGCTCAGATCACCTCCGTTTTAATACTGAAGCACTCATTTCCCCAGCTCTGGCAGGATGGAACAGCCAGCTGGCTTCCAAGTACGTCCCTCTTTGGGATTTGGCCTTGGGCAAGGTCATTTCACCCGAGTCACGCCCTCTCCCCAAGGTCAGCTGGCATCCAATGACTGGTCAGTGTGAAGGGCCAAGGGCCAAGGGCCATGCCGTCTTGTGTCAACTTGAGAACGTTCTGAAAAGCCATTCCTGCCCCAGAGCTCCCTGGGAGATCGGCTGACGCCTTGGCTGTGACGTCATCACAATCCAATTTCTCCCTTTTCCCAGTCCTGCCCCCTGCCCCCGGCCAAATGTGCGTTCTAGTCCTAACTTTCAACAGCACATCTACATCTCCAACTCCATTTCCTAGTGAACCCAACCTCCCGCACTTGAAAGAAGAACTGAGTTATGACTGCATTCTTATTGAAAACTGAATTTCAAGTTGCCGGCACCTCAGGAGGTACAGACGATCTTTTGACTTGCAATACGTTTGCCTGTACTTTGGAAAGACAAACTCCTGGACCGTAGCTCTCTTCCAAAAGCATACAAAGCTTTTTGTAGTAATGCGTTTGATGAGCTTGGTCAAGTTGCTTTGAATGCAAAGCTTGGAAAAATTGTTCTTCTCTGTGCTTAGTCTTAGGTGGAGTCTGTCTTCTCTAACCGTAGATATCCTTCCTTTGGTTGGCTCCGTTTCCTTTGTACCTCTCTAACGGATGTCACGCAAACAGCCATAATTACACTTATGGATCAGTATCACGCTGATGAGAGGCCAGGAATCTGACAACGAGGCAGTTGTGAGCCATGACATCTTCTTCCCTTCCATTATTCCATTCTTTCTAACTCTTCCCCTACACTTCATGCGCCACTGCTGCTCTTCACAAGAACTTATAAAACAAAAATCTTGGGATGCTTGGGTGGCTCAGTCGGTTGAGAGTCCGACTCTTGGTTCTGGCTCAGGTCATGATCTCACAGTTCGTGGGTTTGAGCCCCACAATGGGCTCTGTGCTGACTGTGTGGAGCCTGCTTGGGATTCTCTCTCTCTCCCTCTCCCTCTGCCTCTCTCTTTCTCTCTCAAAATAAATAAATAAACTTTAAAAAAAAATGTAAAATTTTTTAAAATACCGACAAAACGACAATCTTTTTTTTAACGTTTTATTTTTGATGTTTTATTTTTGAGACAGAGAGAGGCAGAGCATGAGTAGGGGAGGGGGCGGAGAGAGAGGGAGACACAGAATCCGAAGCAGGCTCCAGGCTCCCACCTGTCAGCATGGAGCCCGACACGGGGTTCGAACTCACAGAGTGTGAGACCATGACCTGAGCTGAAGTCGGACGCTCAACCGACTGAGCCACCCAGGTGCCCCAACAATCCTTTTCTTTAGGTTTACTTATCTATTTTGAGAAAGAGAGAGAGAGAGAGCAGGAGTGGGAGAGGGACATAGAGAGGGAGAGGGAATTCCAAGCAGGCTCTGCACTGTCAGCACAGAGCCCAATGTGAGGCTGGGACTCAGGAACCGCGAGATCATGACCAGAGCCGAAATCGAGAGTGGGACGCTTAACCGACTGAGCCACCCAGGGGCCCCAACAAAACAACAATCTTCACCAACACCTCTTCAACCTTGGATTAAAACCTGAGACCTAAGTAGAAATGTGTATCAGCATTAGGAGAAGTATAAAAGACAGAGGAGAACAGGAGGAAAAGACAGAAATTTTCCAGAAAGACAAATCCAGCAATGTGATAATGACACCGATTTGATGTAATGTGAGACCGTGTACAACGAAAGTGTGCACGCTAATTGTTTCACCATTCTGGTTCACAGTAGGAATTCTAGAAATCGCAAGGTAAAACAAATGTCGAGAAGAGCCAGGGCAATGTTCTTTTCTCTTCGTGTTGTGAAAAGGAAAGACAAAGAAAAGGTACTCCGTAATTTGTTATATAGGGATATGTGCTCCCCCAACTTTTTCTATTTCTTATTAAGAAAAGACAGGGGATGAGCTAAATGAGCAAATGGATTTAGACTCACATCAAGTGTCGTTGTTGTACACTCACGCCATCGTCTTGTGTCTGTTTGTTTTAGAAAGAATTGTACGACTTTGAGGAATTCAGCATGTTGTAAGAGTTAAGCTAATTTCCTTCCGTGCGCTGGTTCATTTGGGATTTAATCGCTGCTGGGTAGCCGGAAATGACTACGTGTCACAAGATGATAATTTACTGAAATCTGACATGATCTAGCATGCAGAGAATTCATCAGGTTTGTTTGTGGGTTTGGAACCATGGTAATCAACAGCCAGGCCAGATGTTTTATGGGCTAAAAAGAGATACCAGGCGGTGTTGAGATGATCTGAGAACACCCACGCTCCCTAGGTGTAATGGTGAGTGTGGATGCTTCCGTTGCATGTTATTAAGACTGGCACCGAAAAAAAAAAATCCTACTCAAATCTTTCATCCATAATACAGCACAGAGGAATAATTTCCGCCTGAACTCTGGATGCAGTGTAGAGAAGGATAGATACGCTGTGGCATTAACTCAAATGAATGGTAGTTTAAGTAGGGCAGAGCAACATAAAGGCAGGAATATATGCATATTCAAATTACCCATCTGTGCCACCTACTTACACATGAGGCATTTCAGCATGCTTATTACCCAGGAACATTTTAATGAGGTGCTCGCTCTCCGTACCTGAGCTAATTTGCGTCTCCCCAAAGATTATTTTGTATATGATTCTAAAAGAAAAATAAGAGAGGGCTGAATATTTCATAGGTATATTTCAGGGGAAAAGCCACCTCTTCATGAACCATCTCCGTGGGTATAGTTCTGTTATTGGCTAGCATGTAAGATGAATGCATGTGTCAATAAAAGGAGACACTTTAATTAGAAATAAGTAATATAGAGAAGATAGAAAAACCCAGCTTCCAAATATCCGTTTTTATCGTGGGCTTGTTGATGAGGAAAAAAATACGAAATGGTGGATAGGAAAAGATAAAGGTATAAGTAAACACGAACATATAAACGATGTCTTCCCTGTCATTTTGTATGTGAAACTATACACGTTTCAGAGCGGACAGTGAACGGATGAAACCCTTATGTTTCTGATTACATATTTCAGATAGAGTCAAGAATTGAAAATATCTGCCTCAAAGCCTACCACACTGATCTCATCATAGGGAGAAATATGACTTGAGTAAGCTGTGAGCTTGAATCTTTGTGACGATTATCAAATCATAGACGGTCGAATTGCATACAACAAATAAATTAGAGCATCAAAAATAAAAGCTTTTGGAACGTAAGTATAGTTAATGCCTTTGCATGTTAAATTAAAAGGTTCGGACGTCTAAGATGTTTGTGTTCCCCAAGGGATGACTTGAGACGTATTGTTTCCTTGAATGAGAGCTATGTCCATTATACGCGTAATGAAAAAAAAAATCCCCATAAAGTATTTTCCCATATGGTCTCACATGTATCAGTAAAGGGTTCTAGACCTCAGTCTCTTCCTTGGTAAAATGGAAGATTTAAACAATATTTTGTTACTCTGCTTTTGTATTTTCAAAGCATATGATTCTTTAAGCTGGATATTTTTTTCTTTAAAAACGACAAACGTTCTATAACTAATGGATATGTCCAATGTTCTATTAGGATACCGTTGCGGTTTCTTTATTTTTTAAGTTTATTTATTTATTTTGAGAGAGACAGAGAGAATAAGCGGGGGAGGAGCAGAGAGAGAGAGAGAGAGAGAGAGAGAGAGAGAATCCTAAGTAGGCTCCCGCGGAACCAGATGCGAGGCTCGAACTCACGAACCGAACCTTGAGATCGTGAACTGAGCCAAACCAAGAGCCAGAAGCTCAACAGATTAAGCCACCCAAGCACCCCAGAATACCATTGTTATTATGATCCCAGGACTGTTGTTAAGAGCCAACACTCATCGAAATGGACCCAAAACCATTTTCCAACTTCTATACTGATTCAGCAAAGAGAATAGTTTTGCAAAAGCAGCGTTGTTTGTAACTGCTTTCATCAGACTTGTATGAACTGTCACGGGACTCTACCAAAAGGTGTCCTCTCTGTTGTACTTTATGTACCAGGAAAATTCCATATCCGTCGGTGGACTCATCTATCAGCATAGTGCCCACTCGTGTCCTGTCCACATTTACAAAGGGTAGACGGTTCAGAGCCATCAGAACCCCTAATTCTGGTCTGTTACCTTGGTTTAAGAAGGCGTGGGCAGACAGCAGGTGGTACTTCTGCTTCTCACTTCCTCACATTAGAGTTATAAGATGAAACATCTAATTTAGCCTTGTTTGGAAGGAGCCAAAAAAGCAGGCTTCTGGACTTTATTCAGTTTTAGACTCCCGAGGCCAGTGTAGTCCCATCACCATAAACGTGGGCACACCGTACTCACAGGAAGGCAGCAGACAGGCTGAATCACCAGAAACTTTAACTCTCATTTTTTTTTAATTCTTAATTAAAAATAATTAAATATTTATTTTTGTGAGAGAGCGAGAGAGAGAGAAAGAGAGAGCATGCGAGCGTGCGCAAGTTGGGGAGGGGCAGAGAGAGAAGGAGACACAGAATCCGAAGCAGGCTCCAGGCTCTGAGTTGTCAGCACAGAGCCCGACGTGGGGCTCGAACTCACGAACCGTGAGACCATGACCTGAGCCGAAGTCAGATACTTAACCGATTGAGCCACCCAGACACCCCTCGCTTTCATTTTTGATGACATGCAAACAAGTACACAACACTTACCTCGTGGTATTACAGAATTATAACATACCTATATCTGTATGTGTAGATATAGACCTATATCTGTATAGTGTAGATATAACTACATCTATATCTATATCTATATCTACACATATAGATACACGCACACACACATATACACGTAAAATTTATCTTTGAGAAAAGTTGGCTGACATTGTATTGCTTTGAGGGGGTTGCATATATAAATTATAGAAAATTTAAGCCTATGTGTTATTTACATAGAATTATAGACTTGCAAAGAATGCCAGAAAGGAATTTAAGGATGATTTAGAGAGAGTCCCTAATTTTATAGATAGGAACTCTGAGGCTCAGATATTGAGTGAATCGCTACAAAGCCAGTTGTTGGCAAAGGCTAGGACTATTGGTAGTTTGTCTTTTTCGAGATACGAATGCCAGGTGCTCATGTCTTGAATTCAGATGTATCCCAAGAAATGTTTCGAATAATTTGTTTTGCGTACCTTAATTCGGGGGCAACTTATCTAGATTATCAATATCCTTACGTCAAAGTATGTTGAGCATTTACTAGGTTTGGGCACTAAATAGTGCCTTTAAATTAAGTCAACGATGATCTCCTACCCTGTTGTACACACTGTGTATGTTTGCACCAGATTATGAAATATATTTTTCATTCATTCATGTATATATTAAATGCATATTTATTTGGGGTGCCTGCCTGTTTTGTTCAATAACAAGTTACCTACACTTCAGAAGGAAGGAGTTTTCTAGCCCTCGGCCCAAGTTACAGAGCTAAACTTTAGAGAACAGAAAACACAGTATGTTTCCCATCACCTCTATTTTTGTGCTGTGAACCCTCTTCTTGTAGTGTGTCATTAAGACCTGTGTGCCTTACAGCTTCAGAATGAGATTACTGTGAGCAATATTTTGCATCTTTATTTTCCATTTCCTCCCAGCTCAGTTTCCAAAATACACGCATTTATCACCACCGTTGAGTGCCATCCTCACGGGATAGAGGACGCACAGGTGTCCAAAAAAACCAGCCAAAAGGACGGCAAAAGAAGTTGAACAAAACAAGATGAAACAAACACTAACTCTTGTTTTCTTTTAAACAGGCAGCTTGGGAGGGGTTTGGTTTTTTGTTTTGTTTTTTTCAGTACAGACAGAATCCAAAACATTACATCGCTTAGCATTATTAATAAAAAAAAAAAAATTACCTCTCTCAAAATGTCTGTCCCCAGAGGGTGAAAATCTACCTATCCCGGGACGGTATCAGCATTGGTGATGATACAACGTATCTTCACAATAAAGCTATTCTTCAAGGCTCCCAGAAACCCAAGAATGAGTGTCAAAATAATCAAGCCTCAGGCACAATCTGTTTTAGTAATAGAGGGGCTGTTATTTATTGAACACCTATGAGGCACCCAGCTTTCTGCTGAGCCATTCATACAATACCCTCCAACTTCACCACAAAACTGTAAGATTGATGTTTTATCTTTATTTTACAATCGAGAAAACTGTGGCTCCCAGAGCAAAGATCTCCTCCAGGCCACCGTGATGTGGCGGAGATTTGAAGCCATTCCAAAGCCCATTCTTATTCTACTGGGCAACTTTTTCCTAAGTGTATATAGCTTTGGATGTTTTCTTTCCCCTGTGGCAGAAGAGAATGAGAACATGTATTCTCTCTTTTTTCAACCCTCTAAACTTCTCCATGACCTTCGGCATCTAAACCTGTCTTGCGTAGTCCATAAGCTGTTCTCTCAAGCTGGGGACCAATTTATCTGGGCCTGGAAACTTGAGTTCCCTTCAAGAAGCCAGGTACTTCCTATCCCCTCAATTATCCTGGATTTCACTTCCATTGTTTCCTGTACTTTTTCTGGTTTGGATAACGTTGAATGAGGGGACCAAGGCAAATTAAGGGACTGGACATTTCTTCTTTCTTTCCAGTCATGCTGCAGGTCCCATCCATGATTTCCCCTGCGATCAGTGTATGAACCTCACTGACTATTGACCTCAAAGACTAGAATGACTGACAGGCATTCTGACTCATCAACCATACTTTCCTCGGGATCATATTAACGACGATCTGGCCATTTCAGGGCATTCGATTTTCTTGTGAAAAGTTTTAGTACAGATGATGATGTTCGTAACACTGACGGCACTTTATAGGCCACAGAGGTTCCGGTTTTGAGATAATTCTAATTTCTTCTACAGAATTATAGCCACAATGACCTGTCTGTGATACACTGCATCTATTTCAGGTGTCTTTTTATGAGAAGTAAAACTGAAATTGGTCCTCACCAACAAGTCCTCTCAGGGTCTATCAGTTGACCTTTCCAGAGATATAAGCACAAAGCATACGTAGCCCCCGAGAAGTTCAGTTTTCCTTTAGCCTAAGTTCGAAATAGGTAGTGAGTCTGGCTGTTCTAATGCTCCCCCATCTATCACTGTGCTGCCCCTTAGAGACTAACCCCTTCCAATATATCACAATCTGGATTCTCTCATTACATGAAAAACCGTTGTCTCAAGTGTTATTATATTTGATTTCATTACATAAGCCTTTGAAAAATTTTCTTTGGCCCAATCCTTTCCTTGAGAATGTTAATTTTCATCCACAGCATAAATCAATTTGAGAATCTCCATGTGTTTGTATAAAGTAAATAGAACAACAATCAAAATACCAAAGTTTGTACTCTGGTAAACGAGCAGAAGAAACACTGTCCAGAAATAAAGTAAGAGAGCCATGGTATGAGGATGTTAGACCTTGGAGATCGTCTCATCTTGCAGGCAAGGAAATTAAGGACAAGGAAAATGCAATGATTCACTCAAGTCCCAGGGCAAGTTCAGGACTGAACCATGAGAAGAGAACACATGTCCTGTGAAAGCTGTTTATCCTACTATGGCATTTATTTTTAACACTCATTGTGCATTGGGATTGCTTGGGGAGCTCTTCAAAATACGGATGTCTGGGCCTCATCCCCTAAGAATCTGATTTCATCTGTCTGGGGTGAGAGCAAGGAATTTGTATTTTTAAGCCCCTCACATAGGCAATTGTGTGCAGCCAAGAATGAGAACCACCGAAATAGATGATGGTGCCTCTCGAAAAGTATAAACGTAAATCCCTGACTTTGAGGCTACAATGGAAATGCCTATTCTCTTGAATGAATCTAAGAAGACCTTTTCTTGATTAAGTATGCTGGAGGGGTTGCTACCAAATGGAATGGTTATAAAAGAACGTTGGGGTGCTGTCCCAGACGTGAAATGGTCAGCCATTGGCTTATGACGAGACGACCTCTGGCTTCATGAATCTCCATATTTTGTAGAAAATTACTGGTTGTTCTTCATATCGTCTGCTTCGGAAAGCCATCACTGAACCTCCTTCTTTGCAGTCTTGCTTAGATGCCCCTCCCGTGTTTCATCACAGCACTCTGCGTTTCTGTGTACCACGGCAGGTACCGTATCGCACAGGATTGGGGCGAGGTGCTTTTAGTTTAGTTTAGTTTTGTTTTGCCTGCTTCTCTTCCTAGACCGTGAGGAACCTGGGGGAAGAAATGAGCTTTTTACGTGTGTGTTTTTCGAAATTTAGCATGTGTCCTGGGAGAGAGTAGATGCTCAATAAATACCTGTGAGGGACACTGCGTTTGGAGGCCTAAAAACGCAGTGGCAACGAATTCAGCAAACTCAGAGGGAAAGAGGTCGCCAGTTCAGAACAAAGGTAACAGGATAGAGGGCCTGTGCCAAAGCACCGGAAGTATGGCCGCCTCTGCTATTTCCATAAGGAAAGGATGAGATGTGGACGTTCCTTCATTACACGCTCACAATAACGTTTCCAAGTCGTCATTATCAGTTCTGATTGATGGGTAAGGAAGTCGATGCTTTAGAGAAAGCACCTAACTTACATGGGTTAACTAACTTGCCCAAAGTCACCCAAGTAGCGAATGGAGGCCGATTTCAAACTCGGGTTGTTCAGGCTCTGCAACCCTTGCCTTTCTGATTATCCTCAAGACCTCACCTCTTATGGGATTGATTTCTTATTTAATTTTTCCTAGCCTGAAATTCCGAGGAAAACGGGATGTATTCAAAATCCCCGATTTTGGGGCACCTGGGTGGCTGAGTCGGTCAAGCAACCGACCCTTGATTTCGGCTCAGGTCGTGATCTCATAGCCCGTGAGTTGGAGCCCCACTTTGGGCTCTGCACTGAGAGCGTGGAGTTTGCTTGGGATTCTGTCTCCCTCTTTCCCCGACCCTCCCCTGCTCGTACTTTCTCTCTAAATAAATAAAGAAATAAATAAATAAACATTTAAAAAATCCCCTATAACGAACCAAGTTTTAGGCTGTTTCTTGCAACCTTGAATCCCCAGTGCTTTGAACAAGCTGGAACATAGTAGGTGCCGACCAAACACTTGTTGAAACAGTAATGCATGAGTAACTAATACTTTGCTCTTAACAAATAGGTGCATTTGCTCCTACGACGGCTTGCTCCTATCTGTCGCTTCCCCAAATACGTACAAATTTCTCACACATAGATTGTGGCCAATGACAGATACACAATTACTTGAAAATTTCACTCCACAAATTATTCCTTTACTCTTCAGATATTTCTAGGCTTCGATTGTGTTAGGAGATGGAGGAGTTATTGAACTCTGAAATAATGACTCCCCGAAAATAGAATTCTGGTGCCTTACTATAAGGGACATTAAGGAAATCCTGTCTATCAAGTGTGAACCATACCATCTGGGGTCCATGTTGCTATGGTTCACTAATATAGACAGGACATAGAACACGTTCTTTTCTTAATAGCTTTATTGAGGTATAATTGATAGGTAATAAACTGCAATGTTTGTTTCTAACGTGTTCAGTTTGGTAAGTTTTGCCATATGTTCACATCCATAAAGCCATCACCAGAATCAAGACAGTAACAAATCAAAAAATTCAACATCCTTAGAATATTCCTGCTGGCCCTTTGTTTTTGTTTGTTTGTTTGTTTTTTAATGTTTATTTGTTTTGGAGAAGGGGGAGGAGAAGAGAGAGAGAGAGAAAGAGAGAGACAGCATGAGCAGGGGAGGGGCAGAGAGAGAGAGAGAGAGATAATCCTAAGCAGGCTCCACACTGTCAGTGCAGAACCCGACATGGGACTCGAACTCACCAACGGTGAGATCATGACGTGAGCTGAAATCAAGAGTCAGATGCTTAACTGACGGAGCCACCCAGGCACCACTAAAGTTGTTTTTATTAACTTCAGGAGGAATTTATGCACAACCACTGCCTATTTGAATGGGTTCTGTGTAGTAATTTGTCGAATCATCCATACTACAATTATAGTTGCTTTGTCAACAAATGCAAACTAATGCTTTTTTTATTTTTCTAAACATATTTTACGCTAATGGTAGGTATCACTGACTTGCCAGGGATGTTTTCCATTCACACTCTTCAGTTTCTATTATTTTTTTCACCAAGGGTGTACAAACAGTAGAACAAGGCAACGTTATTTGAAATGATTCTATTTTCCACATTGAACCACAAAAGACCCTGAATAGCCAAAGCAATCTTGAGAAAGAACAAAGTTGGAAGCCTCACACTTCCTGATTTCGAACTGTATTATGAAGCACTGTAATCAAACATAAAAATCGACACATAGACCATGAGAACAGAATGGAGAACCCAGAAATAAACCCATGAATATGCAGTCAACTAATCTGTGATGAAACCACCAAAAATATATGATGGAAGAAAGGATAGTCTCTTCATTAATGGTGCTGGGAAAACGGATATCCACATACAGAGGAAGGAAATTCCTTTGTAGCCTTGTTATACGACCCTTATCGTATAACATACAAAAATCAACTCAGACTTGGTTAAAGACTTAAATGTAAAATTGGAAACTTCAAAACTCTTGGAAGAAAACACAGAGAAAAGCCTCACTGACATTGGTTTTGGTGATAATTTTGGGGGTATGCCACCAAATGCAACAGTAGCAAAAACAGACAAATGGGTCTATAGCAAACTAAAAAGCTTCTGTACAGCAAAGGAATTCATCAGCGAAATGAAAATGCAACCTACCAAATGGGAAAAAAAAATTGCAAACCATACATCGGGTAAGAGGTTAATACCCAAAATAGGTAAGGAACTCATACAATTCGATAGCAAATAATAATACTAATAATGACCAAATAATTGATTTAAAAACGGTCAAAGGACTGGACTATTTTTCCAAAGAAGAGATATAAATGACCAACAGGTACGTGGAAAGGTATGCCACATCGCTAAGCGTCAGGTAAATGCAAACAGAAACCACAATGAGATATGACCTCACACCCGTGAGGGTGGCTCTGATCAAAAAGACAAGTAATAACAAATGTTGGGGAGGATGTGACACAGAGGGACCCCGTGTGCACTGTTGGTGGGAAGGTAAATTGGTGCAGCCCCGGTGGAAAACAATATGGAGGTTCCTCAAATAATTACAAACAGAACTACCATACGATTCAGCAGTCTCACTTCTGGGTATGTATGTATGTATGTCTTTAAAGTTTATTTATTTATTTATTTTGAGAGAGAAAAAGAGAGCACTTGTGGGGAGGAGGGGCAGAGGGTGAGAGAGAATCCCAAGCAGGCTCTGCACTGTCAGCAGGGAGCCTGACATGGGGCTGGAACTCGTGAACCCATGGGATCCCGACCTGAGCCCAAATCAAGAGCCGGACGCTCAACTGACTGACTGAGCCACCCGAGTGCTCCTGGGTATTTATTTCAAGAAAATAAAAGCAGGGGTGCCTGGGTGGCTTAGTCGGTTAAGTGTCCGACTTCGGCTCAGGTCATGTTCTCACGGTCCGTGAGTTCGAGCCCCGCGTCGGGCTCTGTGCTGACGGCTCAGAGCCTGGAGCCTGCTTCGGATTCTGGGTCTCTTGCTCTCTCTCTCTCTGCCCCTCCCCTGCTTATGCTCTGTCTCTGTCTCTCTCTCTCAAAAATAAAATAAAACATTAAAAAAATTTAAAGAAAATAGAATCAATATCTCAGAGCGATAACTGCCTTTCTACGTTCGCTGCAGCCTTATGCAAAACCGCCAAGATACAGAATCAACTTACGTGTCTGAATAAAGAAAACGTGATATATATATATATATATATATATATATATATGCATATATATATATAAAATAATATAATCCTGCATAAAAAATAGCAGGATTTTTTCCTTTTTTTATGGATAAAAATATTCATATATATATATATATATGTATATATGTATATATATTTGTGACCACATGGATAAATACGGGGACATTAAGTTCAATTAAATAAGTCAAACGGAGAAAGATAAATACTGGATGATCTCATAGGTGGAAGGTGCAAAAGTCAACCACGTTGAATCAGAGAGCAAAACAGTAGTTGCCAGGGATTGGGGGCAGGGAAATGGGCAGATGTTGGTCGAAGGGTACAGATTTACAGTTATAAGATGAGTAAGTTCTGAAAATCTACTCTACGGCATGGTGATTGTAATTAATAATACTCGATTGCATACTTGAAATTTGCTAAGAGAGCACTTCTTAAGTGTTCTCACCACACCACACACACACACACACACACACACACACACACGCACACACACACACACCCACCCCCAAGCAGTAACTATGTAAGGTGAGGAATGTGTCAGTTAACATGATTGTAGTAATCATTCCACAGTGTATACATATATCAAACCATTCCATTGCATGCCTCAAATAAATACCATTTTTTTTTTTTTTTGGTCAATTATACCTCAGTAAAGCTGGAGAAAAATCAAATTGCTGAATTTCTTTTTCATTTTGCTGTCAAACTCATCCTTTTAAAATCTCTGTCATTCCGTAGTGTCAGTATTTTAAAGCCACTTTTCATTATGAAGTATCTGAACGTGCAAATTAAAAGAAAAAATTGAGGCAGACTTTTACAAAGTTCAGGTCGAAAGATTTCCCTTTAAGTTAGTAGCTATATATTTATTTATTTTTTTTTTACGTTTATTCATTTTTGAGACAGAGAAAGACAGAGCATGAACGGGGGAGGGGCAGAGAGAGAGGGAGACACTGAATCCGAAACAGGCTCCGGGCTCCGAGCCATCAGCCCAGAGCCCGACGCGGGGCTCAAACTCACGGACCGCGAGATCGTGACCTGAGCTGAAGTCGGACGCTCAACCGACTGAGCCACCCAGGCGCCCCTATATTTATTTTTTTTTAAATGACATAAGAGAATGGGCCAGAATGCTCCATGTAAGTACTTCAGCTTTTCACTTGACTGTATATGCGACAGGGTTCACAAATATCATTAGAGAGTGGATTCGGGCATATACCCTTTTTCTTATTTTAAGTTTATTTATTTTGAGAGAGAGAGAGAGGTGGGGAGGGGCAGAGAGAGGTGGGGAGGGGCAGAGACAGAGGGAGAGAGAGAGAGAATCCCAAAGAGGCTCTGCAGTTAGCACAGAAAACAACACGGGGCTTGAACTCATGAACCCATGAGATCACAACCTGAGCCAAAATGAAGAGCCGGACGGTCAACTGACTGAGCCACCCAGGCATCCCAACTTTTCCTTTTTAAAGTTCATTTATTTATTTTGAGAGAGAGGTGGGGGAGGAGGGGCATAGAGAGAGGGGAGAGAGAGAATCCCAAACAGGCTCTGCGTTGTTTCAAGCCCAACATGGGGGCTTGAACTCAGGAACCGGGAGATCATGACCTGAGCTGAAATCAAGAGTCCGAGCCTTAACCGAATGAGTCACCCAGGTGCCCCGGGGCATACAGCCTTTTAGGAGAAACACTTTGTCATAGAATATGAATAAACCGGGAAGGTGACCCGTTCATCCCATTGTATTCACTCAAAATGGGAACGTGTTTGATCTTTCAAAGGAAGAGGAAGGGTTTTGGGCCAACTTTACCGAGTTTCCTATCGCTAACTTATTTTCTGTATCTTTCTCTCCTTGGATCATGACAATCATCTATAAAGTATTGTCCCCACCCAGCCCAAATCGATACACTGTGACGGCTCTTTTGTGCCTTTCCGCGAAGGTTTGGGGTGGCTTCACAATGTTTGCTGAAAAAAACAAAGAAGGCGGAATGGGAACAATTGTGTAGCTCACAGCCTGCATATATTAGTGTTGGTACCTATTTAAAGGAAGCTTTAGATAAACCATTAATAATAATATTTTGTACTTACCGCCTTGCGAGAAACTTGGCGATACATGTTATATATATGTTATACCACACTATGCTGAAATCCTCAGGAGAGTGTCAATGGGTAGGTAACCGTATTATCTTCTTTTAACAGAATGCTTGGGGCTGGAGGAGTTAAATCGCTCAATGTAAATCGCTAAATAGCTCAACTTAAATAGTTATTCAACCACAGGACCTGAAAGGGGCACAGTGGTTGTGGATCCTGGATTTGATGAGCTCCATGGGTCTTTCTCGCAAGAGCGAGATGATGTTTATTTAACACCTCTTATAAGTTAGAAACTCTGGGCTTTTTTTTTTAAGTTTATTTATTTTGAGAGAGAGAGAGTGTGTGTGTGAGCAGGGCCAGGGGAGGGAAGGGGCGGAGAGAGAGAGAGAGAGAGAGAGAGAGAATCCCAAGCGGGCTCCATGCTGTCAGTGCAGAGCCCAACGGGGGGCTTGATCCCATGATCTGATCCGTGAGATCATGACCTGAGCCAAAATCAAGAGTTGGACTCTTTTTTTTTTTTTTTAACTTTTTAAATGTTTATTTATTTTTGAGGCGGGGAGGGGCAGAGAGAGAGGGAGACACAGAACCCGAAGCAGGCTCCAGGCTCCGAGCCGTCAGCCCAGAGCCCGACGCGGGGCTCGAACTCATGAACCCCGGTATCGTGACCCGAGCCGAAGTCGGACGCTTGACCGACTGAGCCACCCAGGCGCCCCGAGAGTTGGACTCTTAACTGATTGAGCCACCCAGGTGCCCCAGTTAGAAACTCTTGTTGGGTATATTCCAAAATCGTCTCCAAATTTCATCATCACCGTGGTTCATGAAGTAAGAAACATTATGGCCTCCGTCTCACAGGCACATATATTTCTACGAGGAAACCAAAGTGCCAAGAGATCTAATCACGTGCCCATCGTCACATACACTTGAAGCAAACTGAAGCACAGCAACACGATCTGGGTGTTCTTACCCCTAGGATGATGCTCTTTCTTCTATCTCACGTCTGACAATCGGTGAGGAGACTTCTCCTGAGAAGTCACGGACAGCACACTCCCCTTTCCTGTGCAATTTAGGATCAAGCTGGGTGTTGGTCCTATGCTTCTGGCCAGAGTAGCAGTGAGAATTCTGGAGTTTGAATGTGAAGAATGATGAGAGACAAAGTTAACTTACGTTTGCCATGCTGTGCACAAGCACAACGAAGTGGTCTAAACTTTTCCTTTATTGGACCCGAATTGATACCGTTCTCTCATATCTGCTTAACATGACTATAAACAGAAAATGGGGGGGGGGGGCCTGAGTGGCTCAGTCGGTTAAGCGTCCGACTCTTGATTTCAGCTCAGGTCATGATCTCACAGTTCGTGAGTTCGAGCTCCTTGTTGGGCTCTGCACCGATACTGTGGAGCCTGCTTGGGATTCTCTCTCTCTCTCTTTCTCTCTCTCTCTCTCTCTCTCTCTCTCAAAATAAATAAGCATGTAAAAAAAGAGAAAATGAATTCAATGGCTTTGAAACCAAAATCTTCCGGAATATTCAGACGCCAAACATCTTTTGCCCACAATCTCAGAACAACCCCTATGGCAGATTCACAAAGGAAAAGGCCACAAAATTAATCAAATCTCAGTTTTTTCCTTTTCATATCATAGGCGATAAAGCAATATTACACTTCGTATAAAAGTATACCAGTGCTCAGGGAAATGGAGACAAATATAAAACTGAAAAAAAAAAAGTAGGAAAAGATTAGAGTTTAATCAACAGTAACGTCTGTGTATAGAATACCAGTCTTATGGTATTTAGACATTTTTGGTCTCTGGTGATAACTGCTAATCAGCTGTAGTCTTGTTTAAAAAGAGCTTCCATAATTTATGGGGATATTAACCTTACTTCATATTTAAGAGTCGTCAAGAATTCTCAGGAATTGAAAATTGTAATTATATTTAAATACATTTAAATATGGGATCAGTTCCTAAACCATCACATTTGTAAAAAAAAAAAAAAAGAGAGAGAGAAAGAAAAAGAAAAAGAAAGAAAGAAGGAAAGAAAGAAAGAAAAAGAAAAAGAAAAAGAAAAAGAAAAAGAAAAAGAAAACCACCACAAGTTAGATCTAGAGTAAAAATTGTCAGGGGAACTATAAAATTTAATTATACTGAATCTATGTACAAAAATGTCCCTTAATAGCCTTTTCACTTCAGAAAGATTCATATTCTGTTCAGCTAATGATTTAATGACGGGTCAAAGATCTTACCATGTGTTTGAATTTCTCTCTAGTTCTCTTTTCTAAAAGCATAATGTGTTGGCCTAATGCATTTAGGACCATTGACATAATCGTATTCAAATACCTCAATTTCATCAAACGTGAAATAATTCGTTCACATTGTTCAATGTCGGAGATTTGCATCTCAAATACTGTTTATTGCATTTTCAGAGTGACACAAATAACACATAACTGTTGTAAAAATTTAGAAAATATGAAAATTGTGTGAAGAAGAAAATAGAAATCAAGCATTATCCCGCTACTCAGAGATAACATAACCCCTGTTGATTTTTAGTATATTATATCTCTTTTTCAGCTTTTCTGTACTTTTCTATGCTATTAGAAAATGGAGAGCTTTCTCTGCGCATAATTTTCCATCTGAGCTTTTGTTTCTTCAGGTGACATTGAATTTGCGCCTTCCCTCCTACTCGCACCTCAGCCCACTCTACTCCAGCTTTCCATCATTCCAATGACAATGACAAACCTGGGCCACCTGGGTGGCTCAGGGGGTTAAGCATCTGACTCTTGATCTCAGCTCAGGTCACGAGCCCAGGGTCCTGAGATCAAGTACCATGTGGGCTCCAAACTGAGTGTGGACCCTGCTTGAGATTCTCTCTCTCTCTCTCTCTCTCTCTATGCCTCTCTCCCCCACTTTCATGCTCTCTCTCTACAAAAAGAAAAATAATGATGAATTAATTAATTTTAAAATAAATACATTAAATAAAAATAAAAGAAAGTTTCCCCTCCTCGCTTCTACGGAAATATACTCTCCTGGTTTTCCTCTTACTTTACTGCTGCCTGTTCATGGTCTCTGCTGGTGGAGTCTTTTCTTTCCATCATAAAAGTGTTAGAATGTCTTAGAGCTTAATCCCAAAACCTCTGTTCCTGTCACTCTATACCTTACCTTGGGTGATCACACTAAGTCTCGTGGGGTCAAATAACATCCCTAAACTGGCTACTCTCAACATTATATCTCCTGCCCTAACCTCTAACCTCGAACACCAGATTGATCTAATTGTCTACTCAACATCTCTGTCGCCAGCTTAGAGTGTCCCAAACGGTCTTATATCCGGCCTTCCAAAACCTTTTGTTCTAGAAGGGTCCCCTCGCTTAGTAACTGGTGTCGCATTGACCCAATTAGTCGGTCTAAAAATCAAAAGTCATTTTTGTTAATATCTTTCCCTCAAATGACACAGTGAATCTCCTTCTCTTCTTTAATAAAGAATAAATACTTAAAGCATGATAAACAAAAAGTTTTAAAATAAAGGGGTGAGGGGCGCCTGGGTGGCTCAGTCGGTTAAGCGTCCGACTTCGGCTCAGGTCATGATCTCACGGTCCATGGGTTTGAGCCCCGCGTCGGGCTCTGTGCTGACAGCTCAGAGCCTGGAGCCTGTTTCAGATTCTGTGTCTCCCCCTTTCTCTGACCCTCCCCTGTTCATGCTCTCTCTCTGTCTCAAAAATAAATAAATGTTAAAAAAAAAAAATTTAAAAAAAAAAGGGGGTGAGAAAAGTTCAAACAAATTGACAACACAAAGAAAGCAGGTGTGATGTTAGTATCCAAAAAAGTCAAAGAGTAAACTGGGCCAAAAGCCATATTTCAAGTCCATAAGAAAAAAAAAAACATTATAGATAGAAAATACACTTCAGATTACATAAAAAAATACAGGTGGATGTGCAAGAAGAAACAGCAGAAAAAGCTACATCTGGGGATAGATTTTTTTCTTAGAATTGAACACATCAAGGTAACTAAAAATGCATAAGATTTTTGTGCTTTTAGAAAATTAATTTAATCATCTTGTTCTAAAATATACAATATTGTCCCAGAAAACACATATTCTGTTCAAATATTAAATATCAACAGAAAAGGACATATTTTTAAAAAATAACTACGCCAGCAACAAAAATTACAAAATACCTCAGAATAACTTGGGAAACTGTGTAGGATCTCTGTAAACCATAAAAGTTTATTTTTGGTAAATAAAAGAGAAAATGCTTAATAAATAAAAAGATGTATGACATTGTTTGACAGGAAGAGAATGTGACGAGCAGGTTATAAATATTATCTCTAAGTGCTAATTTCGTTGTGTTGCTAAGATCATTTTGAAGATGATAATGAAAGGGAAAAAAATAAAATAACAATGAAGGGACCTTGTGGTACCGGACTGAAAATATTTATGTATTGAGAAACTAAAATAAGTCCATGTGTAACTGAAAGAAGAATGAACAGAAACTGTTTATCTATATAATCTGTACCTTTATTGATGTCTATGCCAAATTAGAAAAAAATGATGGGGGGACACCTGGGTGGCTCAGTCAGTTGATTGATCAACTCGATTTCCAGTTCAGGTCCTGGTCCCAGGGTCGTGGGATCAAGCTCCAAGTCAGGCTTTGTGCTGAGCATGAAGCCTGCTTGAGATTCTCTCTCTCTCTCTCTCTCTCTCTCTCTCTCTCTCTCCCCCCCACCCCCACTAGTGCTCTCTCTCTCTAAACAAACAAAAAAAAATTAAAAGAAAACAATTATGGGTCAATTGGTTGCTAAGTCATCCTTAATCATCCCAGTAAAATTTGAAAAAAACTTGATAAGAGAGGACCTAAATCGATAAAACCATGAATGAAAGAGGAGAGATCACAACCAACACCACAGAAATACAAACAATTATTAGAGAATACTATGGAAAATTATATGCCAACAAGCTGGACAGCCTGGAAGAAATGGACAAATTCCTAGACACCCACACATTACCAAAACTCAAAAGGGAAGAGATAGAAAATTTGAATAGACCCATAACCGGCAAAGAAATTACATCAGTTATCAAAAATCTCCCAACAATTAAGAGTCGTGGGCAAGACTGCTTCCCAGGGCAATTCTACCTGACATTCAAAGCAGAGTTAATACCTATTCTTCTCAAGCTGTTCCAAAAGATAGATACAGAAGGAAAGTTTCTGGGCTCATTCTATGAAGCCAGCATTACCTTGATTCCCAAACCAGACAGAGACCCCACAACAAAAGGAGAATTACAGGCCAATTTCCCTGATGAACACGGATGCAAAAATTCTCAATAAGATACTAGCAAATCGAATTCAACAGCATATAAAAAGAATTATTCACCATGATCAAGTGGGATTCATTCCTGGGCTGCAGGGCTGGTTCACTATTCGCAAATCAATCAATGTGATACATCACATTAATAGAAGAAAGGATAAGAACCATATGGTCCCGTCAATGGATGCAGAAAAAACGTTTGACAAAATACAGCATCCTTTCTTAATAAAAACCCTCAAGAAAGTCGGGATAGAAGGAACATAACGTAACATCATAAAAGCCATACATGAAAGGCACACAGCTAATATCATCCTCAAGGGGGAAAAACTGAGAGTTTTCCCCCGAGATCAGGAACATGACAGGCGTGTCCACTCTCACCACTGTTGTTCAACATAGTGTTGGAAGTTCTAGCATCAGCAGTCAGACAATAAAATGAAATAAAACTTGGCAAAGAAGAAGTCAAACTTTCACTCTTCACAGATGATACAATACGTGGAAAACCCGAAAGACCCCACCAAAAGGCTGCCAGAACTAATCCATGAATTCAGCAAAGTCACAAGATATAAAATCAATGTACAGAAATCAGTTGCATATCCATGCACCGATAATGAGGCAACCGAAAGAGATATCAAAGAATCGATCTCATTTACAATTGCACCAAGAACTATAAAATACCCAGGAATAAACCTAACCAAAGAGGTAAAAGATCTGTACACTGAAAATTATAGAAAGCTTATGAAAGAAATTGATGAAGATGCAAAGAAATGGAAAAACATGCCATGCCCTGAGTCAAAATACTGGTGGCTTTTCACCTTTGCCTTTATGTAGCAAAGTATTATAATGTCTACTCCCGGGGTGCCTGGGTGGCTCAGTTGGTTAAGCGTCCGACTTCAGCTCAGGTCATGATCACGGTTCGTGGGTTTGAGCCCCGGGCCAGGCTCAGTGCTGACAGCTCGGAGCCTGGCGCCTGCTTCAGATTCTGTGCCTCATTCTCTCTCTGTCCCTGCTCATGTCCTGCTCATGCTCTCTCTCTCTCTCTCTCTCTCTCTCTCTCTCTCTCTCTCTCCCTTTCTCTGTCTGTCTCAAAAATAAAATAAAAACATAAAAAAAAAGTTAAAAATAGCACCAGCATTCTCCACAGAGCCCAAACAAACAATCCTAAAATTTCTATGGAACCACAGAAGACCCAAAAAGCCAAAGTAATGTTGGAAAAGAAAACCAAAGCTGGAGGCATCACAATCTCGGACTGTATCTTGTACTACAAAGGTTTAATCATCAAGACAGTATGGCATTGACACAAAAACAGACACACAGACCAATGGAATAGAATAGAGAACCCAGAAATGGACCCACAAATATATGGCCAAGTAATCTTCGACAACCCAGAAAGTATCCAAAGGAAAAAAAGCAGTCTCTAGCAAATGGTGCTGGGAGAACTAGCCAGCACATGAAGAATGAGCCTGGACCACTTTCTTACACCATACCCAAACAGAAACTCAAAATGGATGAAAGACCTAAATGGAAGACGGGAAGCCATCGAAATCCTCGAGGAGAAAACAGGCAACGACCTCTTCGACCTCAGCCTCAGCAACTTCTTACTTGACACGTCTCCGAAGGCAAGGGAAGCAAAAGCAAAAATGAACTAACTATTGGGACCTCATCAAGATACAAAGCTTCTGCCCAGAAAAGGAGACAGTCCACAAGACTAAAAGGCAACCAATGGAATGGGAGAAGATAGTTGCAAATGACATATCGGAAAAAGGGTTAGTATCCAAAATCTACAAAGAATGGAACTGCTGGGTCACACAGTAACTTTACAGTTAACTTTGAGGACCTGCCAAACTGTTTTTGATAGTGGCGTCGCTAATTTACATCCCCACCAGCAAGGTAAGAGGTTATCAATTTCTCCACAACTTCGCCAACATTTGTTATTTTTTCTTCCTTCCTTCCTTCCTTCCTTCCTTTCCTTCCTTCCTTCCTTCCCTCCTTTTCTTCTTTCTTCCTTCCTTCCTTCCTTCCTTTCCTTCCTTCCTACCTTCCTTCCCTCCTTTTCTTCTTCCTTCCTTCCTTCCTTCCTTCCTTTCCTTCCTTCCTTCCTTGCTTCCTTTTCTTTCTTTCTTTCTTTCTTTCTTTCTTTCTTTCTTTCTTCTTTCTTTCTTTCTTTCTTTCTTTTTGTCTTTTGTTCTAAATTCACCACGTCTTTAGCGTGTGTGAAGTGCTAACTCATTGTACCTTTGGTTTGCATTTCCCCGATGACTAGTGATGTTGAGCATCTTCTGGTGCGTTTCTTGGCCATTTATGCATCTGCCCTGGAGAACTGTCTTTTCATGTCAGCAGAAGAGAATTTTTACATGGTATGGTATTTATGGTCGGTAGCCACGGGTGAAAAGATACCTGGAAAATACTTGAAAAATAAAACGCTAAGTGCATCACATCTTTCTGTTTATTGCATTCTGAGATTCTCTCTGTACAGACGAAACCTTATCAGAGATACCCTGTGAGATCACTGGAAAACATCCTCTCTTACATCCTACATTCCTAATTATATTTGTCTGCTGATGTTAAGATCTCTTTATTTATGTTATCTAGATAAAAAGCAGCATCAGTTTCTTTATTTGTAGACTTCTGAACTAGAAAGTGCATTAGATTTTATCGTGAATTTAAATTAGAAAGTAAATTTTAAAAACTGGTTGGTTTTCTAAATCAAATTCATTTTTCTGTTTTTTTCAGGTTTTATTGATTCTTGACAGAGAGAGAGAGAATGTGAACTGGGAAGGGGCAGAGAGAGGGAGACAGAGGGTCCGAAGCAGGCTCTGAGTTGATAGCAGCCAGCCCGACGTGGGGCTCGAACTCATGAACCCCGATATCATGAGCTGAGCCGAGTGGGACGCTCAACTGAGCCAGCCACCCACGTGGCCCCAAATTCATTTTTAACCCAGGAGAAGACTGAATCTATATGGAGCAGGACCCTTTTTTTTCTTTGTTTTTCACGATCCACTATCTTAAAGAACATGAGGAAATTACTCGGGACCAACCAACTAAATTCGGTCTTAAATTTATCCAGTGCCTGTCGCTATTAAGAAAAGACTTCACTCCCACCACTTTCTGATTGTAGCCGATTTGTTGCTTCTCCCTCATGTTGCTGAGACTAGAGGTGAGCTTGATCGGGCCATGTGCTCTTACTACCCCCAAGTGGCTTCTCACCGACCTACAGCTGGACCCGCTGGTAACAGGCAATTCAACCACTTTTAGAAGGAACTCATTTCGTATTTGGACAACTGTGGCCTGAAAACGGACCATTTCCCTCCTTCTCCATTCCCTCTGGTTTAGCAAGAGAAAGCGAGGACAGGTTGCTCAGAAGGAAATTCCATTGGGATTGCCACTGTTTACAGTGAGGTCTGTAGTGGGAGGGAAATTCATTCCCCTCTTCCTTATACACACAAGGCCTTTCCATGTGCTCTATGAGCCCGCACTCTCTCCATCTTCCATGTCTGGTCCCTCCCAGACCCATTCGTTTGTCTTCAGTCCACCTACTACGTATGGCTAATTAGAAATTGTTTTCTCTGCTGTCCATTGTAGGCAACATGGCCTTTTTTTTCTCGTTAATCACACTGATTATGTCTGCCTTCCTGGAAATCTCCCTGCTGATTACTGGTCTCAGGTAAGGAATTTAAAATTAGGATTCTTCTGAGGGTAAATATCAGAGGAGGTGGAGGGAAGCAATTGGAATCACTTTCTGAATTCTTCCTCTCTTAATATGTTGGCAGCGGGCACAGCGTAGAAAATTCAGCGGTTCATTATTCATACTTACGTGGGTGTAGCTGTGGGTAGAGCTGTCTACGGTCTCCTCAACTTACATCATGTGCAAAGCACAGGCACAAATACTTATTCACTGGAAGATCAATCTTTTCTTTAGAAATAAAAAAGTTTTAATCGCAGCCTGGAGGATGGGGAGCCTAGGGTCACCAAAATTACTTAAAACAAAACCTGAATTCAAATCAAAGTTTGCTGCAGATAGAAAGCCCCCCCCCCCCTCCCCGTGTGCTGTTAGGATAGGAAGGCTTTCTTTCTGTTCCTTACCATTACCTGAAGGTGGCACCCTTTCCACAAACTAATTTCCTCGGGACCCTGAAAGGTAGGCAGCTCCCACCTTTACCAACAGACCAAACACTGAAAAGGTCAAACCACTACAGAAAACCACCCTCCATCACACAATATATCAGACAAGAAAATGCAGATACTTCATGCTCATCTCAAAGAGGACAACCAAAAGAGAAAACGAGAGAGGGGGGGAAAGAAAATCTCCTACAGCTGGAGAGCCGAACCTTTAACAAGAACGAGAACAGATCAACAAAGACGATCGGGCCTTAAAGACTTTCCTGCTTTATCAAAGAACGAAGTGCAATGCTTCGAAACTTGTGCGTGCTTATAGGACCTGTGTGTGGAAGGGAGCTACCAGAGAACAAAGCACGTGGCTTCAAAAGGACAGCATCGAGAAGAAAGCCCTGAAGAAGAAATTATCTTACGATTATGATTGCGGTCCCCTTACTTAAAATGTCCCTTTACAGACACTCCACATCGTCTGCAACGGTTCTGGGCAAAGAGTGACTTTCAGTGTTTCCAAAAAATCTCAGAAGTGTCAGATAGCTTGTGTGTTCCTGGCTGTTACTCAAATAATGTATTTTATATAACCGGTGGGAAAAAATAAAAGCAAATCTAAACTTTATCTACTCTCGAAGCTAACCCTGGATGTAACATGAGGTTTGTCTCTGCTGGCTCACACAGGAACAAAAGGGCAGAGGCCAGTTTTAGGGTGGGGAGTAGACATTATAAATTTTTTATGTTTTTATTTATTTATTTATTTATTTATTTTTTTCGAGAGAGAGCAAGTTGGGGAGGGGCAGAGAGGAAGGGAGACCCAGAATCCGAAGCAGGCTCCAGGCTCCGAGCTGTCCGCACAGAGCCC
The DNA here is from genome assembly GCF_024362965.1 of Panthera pardus. Taxonomy (NCBI): domain Eukaryota; kingdom Metazoa; phylum Chordata; class Mammalia; order Carnivora; family Felidae; genus Panthera; species Panthera pardus. The sequence continues at coordinate 32,241,468 of NW_026526843.1, read as the reverse complement.
CACACGGGGCTCGAACTCTTGGACTGTGAAATCATGACCTGAGCGGAAGTCGGATGCCTAACCCACTGAGCCACCCGGGCACCCCGGGAGTAGACATTATAATACTTTGCTACATAAAGGCAACCAGTATTTTGACTCAGACTATTAAAAGTTTGAGACCGATTTGTTTGGTAGTAAGAACACAAAAGTAAGTCTTCTGTGACCAGCTTTACATACCTTACTCACAAATCATTCCCTAAATCCTGAAAAAGTATGCGGTTTTATATTTGCGACCACCGCGCGAGATTCAGAGCCCTGAAGGAACTAGACTTTGCAGGCCCATTCTGGTTTTGAAATAGAGAGCGAAGGATGAGGCTTACAAGCCTGCTTTCGTAATAGAGAAAAGAAAAGGGAAAAAAAAAGCTCTATTTTGTTTCCCTGCCCTTCCCTTTACTTAACGATTATGTATTTAGGCCAGGATTGGCAAACTACAGCCCAGGCGAAATCCAGCCCACCACCTGTTTGCGTAAAGTTTTATCGGAACACAGCCATGCCGTTCACTTACGTGTTCTTTCTGGCTGCTTTCGCGCCACAACCGCGTTGGTTTTTAGCAGTTGGGACAGAAACCGTCCAGCCGGCAACACTGAAAATATTTTCCTTCCTTGTCTCCACACTACGTGATGATACCCTTGTCCTGCCCCTCCAGAAAGTCAGTGGCATGGCAGCACGGACCATATACATCTCGCCCATTCCTGTATTCCCTCCCCTTCACACAATGTCTGGGACGTAATTGATGCTCGATAAATATCGGTTGAACGAATGAGTGAATGAATGCTACCCTGAGCACGCGAAGGCGTGAGTCTCATCTCTCTCTCTCCATGCTGGCAAAAACTGCAGTGATCCTACATTTTTGAGACACCTAAGTCATGAAGCCTGAACAAGAAGACTGGAAGAGACTCAGCGCTGGAGAAGCAACCGAAGCAACGGCAGAACATTTGAATCGCATCATTTGCGCCACACACAAGTGCGCGTCTCTCTTAGATTGTGTTTACGAGACCGGTAGCCATCATTTATGAAGTGTTTGGTGCGCGATGGGGACTCGGCGTGCATCATCTTGTAAGACATTTCCAGCACTGTAACATACGCACTATCGTCATTCCCATTTCACCAATGAGAGATGAAGACTCGGAGGTCAAATAACTTGCGACACGGCCCCGACATACGGAAGCGGGGTGTGAATCCAGGCAATTCGATTCCATAGCATGGTGTGGAAGGAGCAGAAGTCATTGCCTAATAAAAGCATCTTTCGTTTTGTTTTCTGTTTGGTTCTGATGGTCAGAATAGTTGCAGAGACCCTTTGATTTGGTTGGAGGTCCACAAAAAGCCTTCCTAACCCTAAATACCAACGCCCCCCACTCCCTTCCTTGTGACAGGAACAAATAAGAAGCATCCCTGCGCTAAGTTCTCCACGGGGTAAATGCTGATGGAAGAGAAGGTTCTGAGGAGGTGAAAACGAATAATGTTTCATAAGGGCACATGCTTCGGAGACAGTGACAAAGGATGTGCACGTTCAACTTGATCATCTTCGCTAGAGCAATTTCAATGGAAAGGTGAACTTGATACCTATTAGTGGAAGGTTAAAAGAGAATGAATGCACCAAAACCACACAAAGACATCACCGTAGAAAAAAAGCAAACTCTAGACCAATATCCGCTATGAATATAGACATAAAAATCCTAAACAAAAATTCTAGAAAACCGAATTATGCAACATGCAAAATTAAAAAAAAAGGACTATATACCACAGCCACATAGGATCTATTCCATTCAGTAATGCAAACTCAGAAACTGCATTTAACAAAATCCAACGTTCTTTTGTCATAAAAACATTCGACAGACTAGGAATAAAAGGAAAACTTCTTCAACCTGATACAAGGCATCTATGGAAAACCCAGAGATACCATCACAATTAATGGTGAAGGGCCAAAAGCGTTCCCCCTAAGATCAGAGAAAAGACAAGGGTGCCCATTCTTCACACTTCTATTCAACATTGTCCTGGGGGCTCCAGCCAGAGCATTAGGAGATAAAAATAAATGAAAGGCATCCACATTGGAAAGAATTAGGAAATAAAAAAAAAATAAAAAGCGTCCAAATTGGACAGAGAAAAGTAAAACTATCTCTGTTCATAGATTACAGGAACTCGTATCCAAAAAAAAAAAAAAAAAAAAAAAAACATAAGAAATCCACACAAAAATCTATTAGAACTCATAAACAAGTTCAGCAAAGTGTGAGTCCTATACAATGAAAATTCCATTTAAAAATATCAAAAAGGGGGTGCCTAGGTGGCTCAGTCAGTTAAGTGTCTGACCTCGTCTCAGGTCATGATCTCATAGGTCCTGAGTTCAAGCCCCGCGTCGGGCTCTGTGCTGACAGCTCGGAGCCTGGAGCCTGCTTCCGATTCTGTGTCTCCCTCTCTCTCTGCCCCTCCCCCACTCATTCTCTCTCTCTCTCTCTCTCTCTCAAAAATAAACATTAAAAAAATTTTTAAAAATCAAAAAGCATGAAATACTTGAAATGAATTTAACTAAGGAGATGTAAAACTTACACAGTAATACATCATTGAGATAAATTAAAGATACATGTAAATGTAAAAACAGCTTGTGAATCAAGGACTAAAAGACTAATATTGTTAAAATTACAATATTCTCGGGGGGCGCCTGGGTGGCTCAGTCGGCTAAGCGTCCGACTTCAGCTCAGGTCACGATCTCACAGTCCGTGAGTTCGAGCCCCGCGTCGGGCTCTGTGCTGACAGCTCAGAGCCTGGAGCCTGTTTCAGATTCTGTGTCTCCCTCTCTCTCTGACCCACCCCGTTCATGCTCTATCTCTCTCTCTGTCTCAAAAATAAATAAACGTTAAAAAATTTTTTTTTTAAAAATTACAATATTCTCGGGGCTCCTGAGCGGCTCAGTCAGTTGGGTGTCAGATTCCACTTCAAGTCATGATCTCACAGTTCGCTAGTTCGAGCCCTGCATCGGGCTCTCTACTGTCAGGGCAGAGCCCTCTTCGGATCCTCTGTCTGCCCTCCTCTCTCTCTGCCCCTCCTCCACTTGCATGCGGGTGTGCTCCCTCACTCTCAAAAATAAATAAACATTAAAAAAATTAAAAAATTAATTACCATACAATATACAATAATTGACTCAATTTGCATCAAAGATCTAAATGTAAGAGTTAAAACTATAAGAAAACATAAGGGTCGGGGTGCCTGGAGGGCTCGGTCAGTTAAACATCCAACTTCAGCTCAGGTCATGATCTCACAGTTCATGAGTTCGAGCCCCACGTCGGGCTCTGTGCTGACAGCTCGGAGCCTGGAGCCTGCTTCGGATTCCGTGTCTCCCTCTCTCTCTGCCCCTCTCCCACTTGTGCTCTCTTTCTCTCCCTTTCTCAATAAATAAACAAACAAACAAACATTAAACATTTAAAAAATAAAACAACGTAAGTAGAAATCATCATGAACTTGGACTTAGCAATGTATTTCTTTGGCGATGAATTCTTAGATTCGACACCAAAAGCACAAATAACAGAAGAAAAAAATAGATAAATTGGGATTTCTCAAAATTAAAATTTTTGTGCTTCAAAGGACACTATTACAAAAGTGAAAAGGCAACCCCCAGGAAGGTAGAAAATATTTGCAAATCATATATCCAGTAAGAATCTAGTAATCCAGAGTATATAAAGAACTCTTACAACTCAATAATGATAAGGCAAATAACCCGATCTGACAATGGGCATAGGATTCAAGTAGACATCTCTCCAAAGCAGATTATACAAATATCCAATAAACACACAAAAAGATGCTCAATATCATTAGTCATCAGAAAAATGTAAATCAGAACCACCACGGGATTCACTTCACACCTACCAGGCACGTCTGTCAAAATGACAAATAAAAAAACACTGCCAAGGATGTGGAGACATTGGAACTCTCATATATATAGCTGATGGGGATGTAAAAATGTGCAAACACTTAGGAAAACAGTTTGGCCGTTCCTTACATTTTAAACCTGGTCAGCACATGACAGCCAAGAGAGTTGAAAACATGTCCACACAAAAACATGTCCACAAAGATTCATAGCAGCATTACGCACAACGGCCAAAATGTGGAAACAATCCTACCGTCATCAGCTGACAAACATACAAACAAAATACCGTGTATGCGTAAGATGGCATATTATTCAACCGTGAAAGGAATGAAGTATTGATTGGTGTTACAACAGGGGTGAACCTTGAAAACACTATGCTAAGTCAAAGAAGCCAAACACTGAAGGCCACACATTGTGTGATTCCATGTATTCGAAACGTCCAGAATGGGCAATTAGGGGTTACGAGGCTTGGGGTCAAAGGGGAGATTGGGTAGGCGACTGTCAATGGGTATGGGATTCCTTTCTGGGGTAATGAACACGCCCTGGGATTGGATAGCGGTGACAGTTACGACCATACCAAAAAACCATTGAATTGTACGCTTTAAAATGGCAAATGTTATAATAAATTACATCTCAATGTTTATTTAAAAAATTTTTTTAGTGTCTATTTATTTTGAGAGAGAGACAGACAGAGTACAAGCTGGGGAGGGGCAGAGAGAGAGGGAGACACAGAATCCGAAGCCGGCGCCGGGCTCCGAGCTGTCGGCACAGAGCCCGATGCAGGGCTCGAACTCGCGAACCGCGAGATCACGACCTGAGCCGAAGTCGACGGCGCCACCCAGGCACCCCACATTCCAATTTTTGAAAAGGAATAGATCATGACGAAATGAAGCAAGGGCACATGTATTGCAAGATTTATCGTAGAAAACTAGAACAATTTATGGTGGAAAACTAGAACAATCCCCAGGTGGGAAATGAGGGTCAAGGAAACAAATTACAGAATGAGGAAGCTGGATATGTTTGAAGGTGGAAGGAACCAGCGGAGAAAAAGAAACTGATAAAATTGGGTGGAGACAGAGAACACTCTTCTAACTGCTTATCTCCCACTACAGCAGAGATCACTAGGGACGCATAAATGCAGTTTGTGTCCTTTCTATATAGCCTAGTAGCTGCTGACCCCAAACACAAAAAAGAGCCAAATGATCCAATTAATCTTCCCGGGTGTAATATTTCTGATACATATGCATGATTTAGTTTCTTGATAGCAAATGCACACAGAGACTTAACAGTTGTTATTTTGCAATAGATATAAAGTTGATAGCATCCAAATAAATGAAAAGGAGAAGGAACGAGCTGAGCTGGGTTTGCTAATTTTCCAATGCCGAAGGGAAAGGAAAAAGGCCTTGTAAATATTATATGTTGTTGCTGTGTCTGATAAAGGCAACATATTGTTACGTATTCAGAATGGCGATTTTTCTTATGGCATTTCTCCTCAAAGTATAAATCATTTATAATCCGTTTGCATGGAAAGGCTTTTTTTCTTTTTTCTGTGAATATGACATTTTATTGATTTGCCTTGAAGTTCCACGGGAATGAGATGAGACCCTCCGCAGCAGAAAACTGAACCTAGAGCTGGAAACAGATCTTGCAAAAGGGTAGAGAAAAACACAAGTGGACCCTGAAATGATGCAATCTGGCCTTTTTCTGGACAGTGACAAGAGCACCTTTTCACATGAGTGACGTGACAAGAGGCAGATCCCAGAAATCTGCCCATGTTGCTTAGGAAAGAAACATGATTTTCCCTCTATCCTTCTAGGTTCTTGGCTGAGAGCCTTCTGTCAGGAAAAGACAGTAAACAAGGGTAAGGTTGTTATGCAGACTTAAGTCAATTGTCTTCTCCACTGATAGGAGTTTCTAGAGACTTAGAGTCCTTCTCTTCCTGGTACAACTGGAAGGACACCCTTACAAATGGAGATTGCCCTTGTAAGTGTAAATGTCTCCTACAAAAGGTCACTTCTACTCACTTTCTGGAATTTCTCCTTTGTCCACTATTTCTTAAAAATAATCGGCCCAAGGGCACCTGAGTGGCTCAGTTGGTTAAGTGTCCGACTTCGGCTCAGGTCACGATCTCACAGTTCGTGAGTTCCAGCCCCGCCCCTGGCTCCACACTGACAGTGCAGAGCCTGCTTGGGATTCTCTGTCTCCCTCTCTCGCTCTGCCCCTCCCCTCCTTGCTTTCTCTCTCTCTCTCTCTCTCTCTCTAAATAAATAAATAGACATTAAAAAATATACCGATCAGGGGCGCCTGGGTGGCTCAGTCGGTTAAGCGTCCGACTTCGGCTCAGGTCATGATCTCACGGTCTGTGAGTTCGAGCCCTGCGTCGGGCTCTGTGCTGACAGCTCAGAGCCTGGAGCCCATTTCAGATTCTGTGTCTCCCTCTCTCTCTGCCCCTCCCCTGTTCATGCACTGTCTCTCTCTGTCTCAAAAATAAATAAATGTTAAAAAAAATTAAAAAAAAATATACCGATCAGCCTAAAACAGTTGGCAAAAGTTGCCACCCCAAAACATGCGCCTGCTCATTTGAATGAGTCCTGATCGTGACAACTACTGTGAGAGAAATCAATGATTTGGGACTGTTCAAAGGACAGAAGTTAACCAAGAGGTGTCCTTCGTAGGTTGAATATTTAACCAGGCAGTTTCCCTTCACATTCGTGGGTCTTCAGGGAATATAGAAATATAAAGAGACCCATTATCTTGTCTTAGATTAATACATGCTACTATCAACAGGGCGTTATGAATAATAGCAGGCTAAACCAGCACTGACTGCGTAGATCGATTCTCCCCACTGCTCCGTTACCGATTATAGTCAGTTTTTAAAATCCCTATGGTACATCAGGAGAGAGAGGTGCGTGCACACACACACACACACACACACACACAGAAATCAAGAGAAAGAGGAAGACAGAGTGAGAAAGAGAGGTGGGTTTTGCCTGTCACTGGAACATTCTTGTTTTCTCACCCTAGAGCTGAGCTGCGTGATAGCACAAAGCAATCTGTGCGTGGGTGTGCTGCTATTATGCCCGGCCTAAAATAAGCCCAGATACGTTTGAAGACATAGAATTTCAAAATCCTGAGAAGCTCTGAAAAGTCAGCAGGATTGATTTTTAAGAACTTCTGATTAAGAAACGAGTTTTGTAAAACAGATTTCTGTCTAGTTTAGAAGACACTCTGCTGTTTAACTCCGCTCGTTTCAGGCTAATCGAGTTTGGCATTTCACTAATTAAAGTCATTTGGGAGCTTAAGCACATTTTCAGAAGTTTCAACAGATTGAAAATTCAAGACAGCTCGACATTGCCGTCTTCCTCTATCTCCTTAAATTTAGCTCTTTCTAATTATATTCTTGAACAATGCATCTTCTTTGCTGGCATCTCACTGTTCTCATTTGCCATTAATAATTGTGGAATTATTAATTATAATTAATTATAATGCTCTTACTGGAGGTTGGAATGGGAGGCAAGTTGGCCTTGGCGCCTTCCAAATTCTTTACTCAATGCTTTTTATTGGTCCCCTATTACCCTTTCTATTCTTCTTCCTTCCCTCCTGTTTCTTATCTCTCTATCACTCTCTCTCTACCTCTCTATCTATCTAGTGTTGGGGAGGAAAGACTTTCCTCTACCCTTCCAAAGTTGTACCGGCTGGCCTAAGAATGAAACTGACGTGAGACAGATGAACGGGAGGGAATTAAATTTAATTTTGTACAGATGAGCATTCCACATACGTGAGAGGTTCCAAGACAGACAGGTAAAATGAGGTATATATGCCATCCTGAGCTAAGGAACGGGTTAGGGGCTTGGAGTTTCAAAGGGGAAGAGGGCGATTCATGGGGCAATAAAGAGCAAATGCTTGGTCATTAAACGTTTGTCCTATCAGATATCATGCAGATGGGTCACCCAGACGAACCAGATCACTGGTAATAACCTTTATTTGGGGACAGACCCCCACTGTAGATTCTTCGAGGTAGTTAAGGAAAGGGCAAAATTTCGCTGGAGCTCACAGGGTCTTGATTGCCTTCAGCTCAAAATAGTCCACATAACAAGGAGGTGTAGCCTGGTGGGGGGGGGGCCTGTGATGGACCCCTTTACCAGCTAGCTAGCTACCTCTATATTACGTCCTTTGCTCCCTTCCAGCAAAGACCTTCTTCTTAGCTGTCTTTTAAGGAAGCCCACATTCGAACGTATGAGTATCTGCAGATTGTTTTTTTTAAAGGGTTTGACTTTTTAAATGACTGTTTTGACATAGTACTTCATACAAAATATGTACATATAAACACATGTAAGTTATAAAGCACAATAAAATGAAAACCCTTGTGCCCTCAACTAAGAGCTAGCCCCATTCTAAGAACTAGAATGTATTATCAACATGTCTACCCATGATTCCTCCTCCACCTTTTTCCCTTGCTTCTGCCATAAGAAATAACCATGATCGGGGCGCCTGGGCGGCTCAGTCGGTTGGGCGTCCGACTTCGGCTCAGGTCATGATCTCGAGGTCCGAGAGTTCGAGCCCCGCGTCGGGCTCTGTGCTGACAGCTCGGAGCCTGGAGCCTGCTTCCCAGTCTGTGTCTCCCTCTCTCTCTGCTCCTCCCCCACGCATGCTCTGTCTCTCTCTCTCTCTCTCTCTGTCAAAAATAAACATTAAAAAAAGAAAGAAAGAACCATGATCCTGAATTTTCACTTCATATTCTCTTGCCCACTTTGCATTCATGCCCCAAATATTTAGTTTTGCATATGTTTCGGCGTTTGAAATAATTTATGCTGTGCCTTCTTTTTTTCATGAAGTAGGATATTTCTAAGTTCCATCTATGCTTTTGTGTGTAGTAATTCTTCATTTATTTTTTTTTTTCTGCTGCACAACACTTAATTATTAATATGCTACAATGTCTTTGTCTAGTCTATTGTTAAGAGATATCACGGTCAGGGGCACCTGGGTGGCTCAGTTGGTTGAGAATCCGACTTCGGCTCAATTCATGATCTGGTGGTTCGTGAGTCTGAGCCCCGCATCGCACTCTGTGCTGTCAGTGAAGAACCCGCTTTGGACCCTCTGTCTTCCTCTCTTTCTGCCCCTCCCTTGCCTGCTTTCTCTCTCTCAAAAATAAAAATGAACATTGAAAAAGAGAGATATCAAGGCTACTCTAGGTTTTTATTTTTTGCTTTTATGAACAGGAGTGTTGGAAGTATAATTGTACATTTCTTTAGGTGCACACGTGCAAGCATTTCTCCAAAGTATGAACATGCAAAGGAAAGCTTGGCTCTAGAGCGCTTTACAAAATGGTACCAAGCTGCTTGAAATACCACCTGCCGTGGGTATTGTCATACTTTCTTTCACTTTTTACCAGTCTGGTAGGTGTAATGGTCTTAATTTGTATTTCATTGTTTACTAATACAGTTGAGCGTATCTTCATATGTCAATCTGTCACTCTGTCTCTTGATCTGTGAAATGCACGCTAATATCTTTTCCTGCGTTCTACTGTGTTGTTCTTTCTTTTCTACGTTGATTTTTACATATTATAAATATATTCACAATAATGGTCATTCCCATCAAGCTATGCAGCATGTATCTTCTCTCGGGTAGTGGCTTGTTTTTTCGCTCTTTTTATGATGCAATTTGATAAATAAAATTAACTTCGATGTACCAAAATACACTAATGTTCATAATTAATTAATTATTTTTTTAATGTTTATTTTTGAGAGAGAGAGCACGTGAGCAGGGGAGGGGCAGAGAGATCCGAAGCAGGCTCTGTAGTGACAGCCGACAGCCTGATGTGGGGCTCCAACTCATGAATCACGAGATCATGACCTGACCCGAAGTCAGATGCCTCACCGACTGAGCCACCCAGGCACCCCTAATGTTCTTACTTTGATGCGATCAAGTTTATCATGTTTTGAAAAGAACCATCAGCGGGTTGTACTGAGTTGAGAAATTTATTCTCCTATATTTTCTTCTAACTACTTTTACATGCTGGCAGAAACTGATTTTTGTGAATGATGTAAGGAAGGATCCAATTTCATGTTTCTGGGTAGAACACCAATTATTATAACCTGGTTTCTCTAATCTGTTAGTGTTTTATTTCTTCGCACTGTGCACGATTTTCCATCTCATTCCTTTTTTTCAAATATGTCTTCGCTATCTTTAGCCTTTCATTCATGGCCTTGTATATGCACCGAGGCACATGAAGTAACTCAGTAAGCACCACTAAAATTGTTAATGGAATTTTAAACAGGGTCGGACGGAATCTATAGATCAAATTCAGGAGAACTGAAATGTTGATGATTCTCAATATACCCATCAGCACGATATAGCTATTTTTGAAATCTTCTTTAATGGCGCTCAAAATGTTTTGTTATTTCTGCAAACAGAGAAAATTACATGGCAATTACAGCAGAACTGCAGAGGCTCCAGATGTTAGTTTCAGTGGACAAGCACTTTAAAGTAACTATGAGTGAATGGTTAAAGCAGATGGGGCGGGGGGGAAGAGATGGAAAGGGAAGAAAAGATGGATAATTACACAGAGAATGGGAATCTATATTAAAAAAAAAATCAAATGGACATACTAGAAGTGAAAAAAAATGTCTGAACTAGGAAATCATTAGATAGTTTCACAGCATACTACATTTGAACAGAATCAAGGAAACAAACAAAGAATGAGGAGTGGGGGAAGGACACAGGGCAGGTAGAAGATAATCACATTGTCAAAATACGTATGATTGTCCTACAGAGGAGACCGAAGAGATAAGAAAGGAACGGTATTTGTGGAGATCGCGGCCCCAAATTTTCCAAAGATGATGAGAAGCCTCACTCTCCAGATTTATAACACTCTGCAAACGCGGAGCAGGATAAATACAAATAAAAAACTTGGGTTTATCCCAGTCATACTGCTGAGAACCAGTGATGAAGGTAAAATCTTCAACGAATTTGGAGAAAAGACCTTCAGAAGAACAGAAAGATGGAAAAATGACATCTCAGTAGAAACTATGAGAGCCAAGGGCCAATGCAATAACATCGTTAAAAATGCAGAAACTCTTCTTTTTTTTTTTTTTAATGTTTATTTATTTTTGAGACAGAGAGAGACAGAGCATGAACGGGGAGGGTCAGAGAGAGAGGGAGACACAGAATCGGAAACAGGCTCCAGGCTCTGAGCTGTCAGCAGAGAGCCCGACGAGGGGCTCGAACTCACGGACTGTGAGATCGTGACCTGAGCTGAAGTCGGACGCCTAACCGACTGAGCCACCCAGGCGCCCCAAGAGAGAGAAACTCTTCTAACGCAGAATTCTAAACCTAAGAAGTGTGGCCCTCAAAATAAATGAAAATAAGGGCATTAGCAAACACACAAAAGATAAAAGAATTCACTGACAGCACACTTGTATTTCCAGTGATACTGAACGAGGTTCTTGAGACGGAGGAAATGATTCCAGGGAGAAGGAAAGAAAACTGGGAAGGAATGGGAAGCACCTGAAAAGGCAAATGAGTAGATAAACTATTTTGATATCAAGCCCAACCTAAACTCCAAGGGGGTCCTCACGCATAAAGATCTAGACTATAACACTCGGAGCCTGCTTTGGATTCTGTGTCTCCCCCTCTCTCTGCCCCTTCCCCACTCACACTCTGTCTGTCTCTCTCTCTCTCTCTAAAATAAATAAATAAATAAATAAATGTTCTTAAAAATATCTAAAAGAAGATCTAGAGTATAGCAATATTGGGCTAGAAGGGACTTTTGCAACCATTTACTCCAACTCACCTTATTGGAGAGACAGGAGTACATAATTTCACAGATGAATTAGTGACCTAGTTCAATGACTGTAGCCTTTGGTTTCCAAATGTTTTGAGCTCCAAGCTTAACGTGTAGGTCTTTCAAATCTCTTGGGAAAATCTGATGTCATTATATATAGCCTCCGGTTACTTTACATTCCTATGCTACCCAAGCCTACTTAACTGTGTAAGGATTTTTTGCGCCAAGAAGCTTCAAGACCCAATCTCTAATCTTCCTGAACGGTCTGGAATGTTAATCTTGTCATCTTTCAGATCTTGCGGGGTAGATCTTGTCTAAAGTAGATTCCACATTTTTAGACGGATAGGCACTAATCCCAAGGTTGCTTTCGCAGACACATTGAGGATAGGTAGATATACTTTCCCTTAAAAGTGCACTTGGAAATTAATGTGATGTTCTAGCATACTAGTTATAGGAGCTGGGAGGGTGTCAAACTATCGAAAACATAGCGCTCGGGGCCTGTCCCAACCAGTCCCTCTGGGGTGAGTAGTGCAATTTGATCAGTCGGTGCCTACCGTTTAGAATGTTTCCTACCGTGCAGCATTCGACATAAATAAACACGGTTTTAATCCACTGCTTTGAAGCACATAACATTTTGGAAAACAAATGTTTCACCGCTGACTTTAGTTTGGATGTGGTAAGTTTCTACAGAGTCAACTGATTTGGAGCAAATTTCGCTCGTTAATAAAAGCTATCATTTTCCATTTAATGTCTGAATCGTTCTACTGTCTTGAAACTAAGTGATAGCAAATCAGTTCCCTTTTGGGCATACCCTCTAGGACTTGGCCGTCCCCAGGGCATAGAACTGCTATCCTTTGGCAGAAAGATACACAGCCTGAATACATTACTTGCTGATAGAGCTGCATTGCCATGGTGTGTGAATTAGGTCCCCAGCACCCAAAGATCCCCTCATTCTCGGAAAAACCTTTTGTAATTTGTTTTTGTTGGTTGGTTGGTTTGCAACCCAGGCCATCAGCATGGGGTGATCAATTGTTCCCTTATTTGATTATTTATTCGTACACCATTTATTGAGAAAATACTAACATAATATTAGACATAGAGAAGTCACATTACTTTCTTTTCTTTTCTTTTTTTAACTTTTAGTTAGTTAAAGTCTGGATTCAAAGAGTGGCTCTTCTACTTATTAGCTAGTAAGTGAGATTTTGGACAAACCAACACTGCGAGACTCAATTTCCTCTTTTTTTTTTTTTTAATGTTTATTTATTTTTATTTATTTTTTTTAACGTTTATTTATTTTTGAGACAGAGAGAGACAGAGCACAAGCAGGGGAGGGGCAGGGAGAGAGGGAGACATGGAATCTGAAACAGGCTCCAGGCTCTGAGCTGTCAGCACAGAGCCCGACGCGGGGCTCGAACTCACGGACCGCGAGATCATGACCTGAGCCGAAGTCGGACGCTCAACCGACCGAGCCACCCAGGCGCCCCAATGTTTATTTACGCCCCAATGTTTATTTATTTTTGAGACAGAGAGAGATAGAGCGTGAGCAAGGGAGGGGCAGAGAGAGAGGGAGACACGGAATCTGAAACAGGCTCCAGGCTCTGAGCTGTCAGCACAGAGCCCAACATGGGGCTCGAACCCACTAACCGTGAGATCATGACCTGAGCCGAAGTCAGACGCTTAACCGACTGAGCCACCCAGGCACCCTCCAATTTTCTCTTCTTAAAGATGGGAATCGCTACTATAAGAACAAAGAAACTTTTGCCTAGTATTTCCAATCCAGGGCAAGGTAAAGCCCAGGAAAGTCTTATACATAAACTTTTAGTCTGTGATTCTACGTATATCATAGCAGAACTATCTCTTTATCCTATCACTTGAATGAAATAAAAAAGAGCCACAGGATTGAAGGAAACCAAACATCAATATTCATGATGCTCTTACATGGAGACAGAGCATTTATGATATTTCTTAAGCTGTGATGTCTGGTTTATAATGAGGATCCCAGAATAAGCAAAAGGCTAGACTTTCAAGTCTCCAAAGAACTATTCAGCTCTATGCATCTGTCTGAATTTGAATAATGAAGCTCTGCATTCACAAAAAGGAAGCTCAAGGAGGAGGGAGCCAAGAAATTGTGTGCTTACATGGAGAGAGTTGAAGAGCGATTCTGCTTGTTAAAATCCAGCGTGATCACCGGAAGTCCAGTGGAATGAACCCTCCCTTGTGCCTTCTTGGTCCTGAAAGGGGGCAAAAGTTAAGTGGAGCTTTGGTCCAGATTTCTGGGGTACTTCAGTAGGGCCGGCAAACATCAGGTCCTTCAGAAATGCTGAAGTTCTATTTGAAACCCAGCTATCTATTCTTTATATACAGGGTCAGAGAGAGGCAGAAAAAAAACCACAAAAAACCAGAAAGCAATAGATGCTGTATTCAGCCTGAAAATATCCTGGCTCCTTTACTCTTGGAAGGCACTTGGTCTAAAATGGCGTCCTATTGTACAGATTGAATGAAGTCATAATCAGGATCCTGTCCCTACAGGACTTTTTAGAAATATCATTAGGAAATGGACAGTACAGTCTTAAGAATATTAAATGTACGTTGCATTTTTCAACATTTGGAGCTGCTGGCTTCAAGGGCACCGTCAGTCTATGGCAATTTACTTATTTATTTATTTATTTATTTAAATGCTTATTTATTTTTGACAGAGAGAGAGAGAGAGACAGAGCATGAGCGGGGGAGGGGCAGAGAGAGAGAGGGAGACACAGAATCCGAAGCAGGCCCCAGGCTCCGAGCTGTCAGCACAGAGCCCGACGAGGGGCTCGAACTCGCAGACCGCGAGATCATGACCTGAGCTAAAGTCGGACACTCAACCGACTGAACCACCCAGGCGCCCCGGCCATTTAAAGCTATGTATAGGCACATGAGCAAAGATGTACCTGTAGTCAGGGTCAGACAGCCCAATCGGAATGCTTAAGGTCAGTCCAGAGAAACCAAATTTCTGCGGGCCCAAGATCTTAGGTTCAAACAAGAAATCATAGGGTAGACATTTCCCAGAGTTCCTTTCACCTTGGATAAATGCTAGCTAATAACAAAAGTTTTGATATCTGGCATCCAGAGCAATTTATTCATTTAAAGAATGCTACCACACACAAAATCTCACTCTTTGTTACATATGTTACAGTTTTCGATATAATAAACATCCAAGACGAACAAAGTAGGCCTTTTCTGCCTGTAACAGAAACCACTCGCAGTCCTTCTAGATAAAGCATGCTTTCTTACAACGGAATACGACTCAGGGATCAAAAAGAATGAAATCTTGCCATTTGCAACAACGCGGACGCAACTAGAGTGCGTGATGTTAAGCGTGATGTCAGAGAAAGACAAATGTCATATGATCACCATTATGTGGAAGTTGAGAAACTCAACAGATGAACGTATGGAAAGGGACGGAAAACTAAGATCAAAACAGAGAGGGAGGCCAACCAGAAGAGACTCTTAAATACAGAGGACAAACTGAGGGTCGATGGAGGGAGGTGGGTGGAGGGATGGGCTCAATGGGTGATGGGCGTTAAGGAGCGTACTTGTTGGGATGAGCACTGGGTGTTATACGTTAAGTGATGAATCACTGGGTTCTACCCCTGAAACCAAAACTACACTGTATGTTAACTAACTTGAATTTAAGTGAATAAATTAAAACAAACAAACAAACACACTGCCTTTTTAGGTGCATACCACTACTCTTTCTTGTAGGCTGAACGCTAGGGTAACTTAAGTAAAATGGTTTAATGATTGTGTGTGTGTGAGTGTGTGTGTGTGTGTGTGAGACGTTTATAGCTTCGTATCATTGCATTATGATCTTCATTGCTTCCTTTTCTAGGTTATTCAAAACCTTAAGATGTACTGGTGACCTTTTTATGAAATGGCTTAGGGCCGTATATGCCATTTCTAATCACTTTGTTGTTTTCATACATACTTCTAGCACTCAACCTCATGTTTTCCCACTTAAGCACTTTACTTACTATGAAGATTGCCTCTCTTCACAGCATTCTTGGTTTTCTCGGTCCAATGATTTAACTTAACAGCCATTATGGACCCTTACGGTTTTCCAGGTACTTAGGCCGCAATGGTTAATACGACCTGCTTCTTATCCTCAAATAGCTCAAAATCAAACTGGAGAAATGAACGAATATATCTAACGCCAACACAGAAAAGCACTACAACCATCCTGGTGCATTAAAAACGCAAAATTAAATAGGAAAGTAGATTATCTCCTAGAGCACATCTTACGAAATATAGAAATTTCTCCCAACACTTGACTGTCATCCATTATGGCTTCATACAGCCCTCCTTTATGTCTTTCTGTTATGCCTTTCTTGGAATCCGATTCTTCGGGGGAGTGGTACAAAGCTTAGGACTCCACGTTAATTATCTAACAACTCCATTAAGAGTTGACTCTTCTCAGGCACTCTTCAATATATGCATTACTAGCCCATAATCACTATGAGGGGTCTCTTGGGGAGCCGTTAGAGGTCACTTTACCTGGGTTGTTAAGAGTCAATGAAAATGAAGGTCATCAATTTTCTTGATAACCTCAGGACCAGCTCAGTCAGTGGCCTCCAATATTAGCCATACGGTAGAATCACCTGGGGAACTCTTAAAACGACCGACACCTATATGTTTCCACCTCCGTCCTCCACCACGGAGATTCTGGTTTAATGTGTCTGGGATGCTGCCGGGGGAATCGGAATTCTTAAAGGCTCCCCAGATATTTCTAACGTGTGGCCAAGGTTGGGGAACATTGCGTAACTCTATACTATTTCCTCTAATTTACATGCATTTTTTCTTCCTCTGGACACGAAAGAAAGATTATAAATATTGACAGCTTGAAGGCTTCCTTCCCCATGTTGAGAGCACAAACATTCCTCATGATAAGTTTCTCTTGAATTACAGGCTTCCTTGCTTTTGGTTTTACATAGTGACATAGAAACAGGCCAGCAATTTTTTGTATATTCCTTCCACCAAAGGGTGAAATCTGTCCCTTTGTCTTGAATCTGGATTGACCTTGGTTTTATGCCCATTACAAGCAGGATGTAATGGAAATGCACTGTGCAATTTCTCAGGCTACATCAAACAAAACCATGAATCTTCTTTTTTCTTTTTTTTTTTTTTAATTTTTTAATGTTTATTTATTTCTGAGACAGAGAGAGACAGATCATGAGCGGGGGAGGGGCAGAGAGAGAAACACAGAATCAGAAGCAGGCTCCAGGCTCTGAGCTGTCAGCACAGAGCCCGACGCGGGGCTCGAACTCACAAACTGTGAGATCATGACCTGAGCCGAAGTTGGCTGCCCAACCGACTAAGCCACCCAGGTGCCCCACCATGAATCTTCTGACTGGTTCCCTTTGAGCAACCACACTAGAAACCCTGAGCCACCAAGTGAGAAGTCTTACCGTGTTGAAGGTGCCAGTCTATCAAACAGCTAAGCCATATAGTACCCGTAGCTGTCTGGTCTTCAAATCAGCCCAGTTTAGGTGCAAGCCATGTAAGTAAAGAAGTTTATAGATGATTTGTCTTCCCCTCTACTAATGAGTCACCTGAGTCTTTGAGTCTTCCCAGATGAAGTCACTGATACTGTGAAACAGACCAGGGGTGCCTGGGTGGCTCAGTCGGTTGAGCGTCGGACTTCGGCTCAGGTCACGATCTCACGGTTCGTGAGTTCGAGCCCCGCGTCAGGCTCTGTGCTGACAGCTCAGAGCCTGGAGCCTGCTTCGAATTCTATATCTATATCTATATTTATATCTATGTTATATATATATACTAAAGAATTGGGTCACATGATTATGGAGGGTGCTACGTCTCAATATCTGTAGTCAGCAAGTCAGAGCCTGGAGCCTGCTTCGGATTCTGTGCCTCCCTCTCTCTCTGCCCCTCCCCTGCTCCCGCTCTGTCTCTTCCTCTCTCTCAAAAACAAATAAATCTTTTTAAAAATTAAAAAAGGAATAAAAGCACCCTCACAGAAATACTCAGAACAATGTTTAGCCAAATGTCTGGACATCCAGTGGCCCGGTCAGGTTGACACATAAAATAGCCATCACAAGGCTTCAGAGCAAAGAGCGAGTTCCAGGTATTGTCAAGAAAATATCTCCTGGTAAAGATTACTGTGAAACATTTTTGTTTTTAAATTTCTCCAAGAGCCTCAAGTAGCACCTCCTAGACCTTTTCAAACAGACAAAAGGACTTAACGGGAGATATAGCTGCAGATATCTTTGGCAAACACAATCTGTCACGTGTCTGTAACTTTCCTCTGAGATTGACGCCACTTTTCTGATCAATACCTTATTTTCCTACAACAGCTTTCCTTTGTACCGTTCTAATCACTTGTCAATAAAACAGATTGCTCTGCCATTTTTTTTTTTAACAGAATGTAAACTTTGGGAGATCTTAGCTTCATGTTTTAAAATGGCTAATCTTTTCCAGAATAAAGCAGTATAAAACAGAAAAAAAAAACAATTCATGACATTGTTCTCACTTTTAACTCTAGCATATAGATTAAAGGACAAAACTGTTAAAAAATAGCTATAGGTACAGTGCTTTGTTGGTGACACACAATATTGAAAGATGTAAAATAATAACATAAACAACATAAAATGTGGGGAACAGATAAATGTGTAGAACATCTGTATGCAATTGAAGTTAAGTTGTTATCCATTTAAAACAGACTGTCATAACTATAAGATGCATTATGAAAGCTTCGTGGTAATCACACAGCAAAAACCTGTAATACATGCACAAATGATAAAAAGAAAAGAATCCAAAGACACCACCACAAAAAAATTCATTATTTCACAAAGAAAGACAGCAAGAGAAGAAGAAAAGAACAAAGGCACTACGAAGCAATCGGAAAGCAATGATCAAAATGGTAACTACCAATCAAAAATTACTCGAGATGCCAATAATTTAAGTTCTCCAGGTAAAAGACATGACGTAGCTTGAACAGTTAGACAACAACAACAACAACAAACACAAGACCCATCTATATACTGCCTGCAAGAGACTCACTTACGCTTTAAGGACATTCATAGGCCTAAAGGGAAGGGACAGAATAACATATTCCATGCAAATGGGAAACAAAATAGAGCCCAGGTCATAATGCTTCTGTGAGACAAAGTAGACTTTAAGTCATAAGTTGTAACAAGAGACAGAGAAGGTCATTATATAATGACAAAAATCAACAAATCTGAAGGCAGAAATAGACAGCAATGCAATTAACAGAAGAAGATTTCATCACTCTACTTTCAATAAAGGGTAAATCATCTCAACAGAATATTAATAAAGAAATAATGGACTAGAATGACACTTTAGGCCAACCGGACCTAACGGACATATACAGACCTTTCCATCCGACAGAAGCAGGATGCAGATTTTCTTCAAGCATGCATTGAATATTCCCCTGGATGGATCGTATATTAGGTTGCAAAACAAGTCTTAACACATTTAAGAAGATTGAAATCATACCAAGTATCTTTTATAGCCACAATGATAGGGAACTAAAAAAATCAAAGTAGGAAGAAAGCTGGAAAATTCACAAATATGTGGAAATTAAACAAGACAGCTTGGAACAATGAATGGGTGGAAAAAAGAAATAAAAAGTGAAATAAAAAGTATCTTGAAACCAATGAAACCGGAAACATAACATGCCAAAACTTATGGGATGCAGAAAAAGCAGTTCTAAGAGGGAACTATAAAGCAATAAATGTCTACACTAAGAAAAAAGAGGGGTGCCTGAGTGGCTCAGTCAATCGAACATCCAACTGTTGATTTCGGCTCAGGTCACGATCCCAAGGTAGGGGGATCAAGCCCCACATCAGGCTCTGCACTGAGTGTGAAGCCTGTTTAAGATTCTCTCTCTCTCTCTCTTTCTCTCTCTCTCTCTCTCTCTCCTTTTGCCCCTCTCCCACATTTGAGCTCTCTCCCTCTTAAAAAAACTTTAAAATTTTATAAAAAAGCAAAAAGAAAGATCCAAATAAACAACCTAACCTTATATCTCAAGGAACTAGAAAAAGAACAAACTAATAGCAGAAGAAAGGAAGTAATAAAAATCAGAGCAGAAATAAACGAAATAAAAACAAGAAAGAGAAAAGGTCAACAAGAATGAGTTTATTAAAAAGATAAAACAAAATTGACAAATAATTAACTAGATTAAGATAAGAGAGGTGACATCAATTAACACAATTATAAATGAAAGAGGAGATATTACAGCTGATACCACAGAAATACGAAGAATTTTAAGGCACTACTATGAACAATTACATGCCAACAAAGGAGATAACTTAGAAGAAATCAATACGTTCCTAGAAACACACAATTTACCAAGACTGATTCATGAAGTAATAGAAACTCTTAACAGACCAATAACAAGCAAGGAAATTGAATCACAAATCAAAAATCTCCCAACAAATAAAAGCCCAAGACTAGATGGCTACACTGGGAAAACACTACAAAATACTTAAAGAAGAATTAATACCGATCTTTATCAAGCTCTTCCCCCAAAAATGAAAACGAAGGAACACTTCTAAACTCATTTCACGAGGCTGGCCTTATCCTTATACTGAAACCAGACAAGGACACCCCAAGAAGAGAACATTACAGGCCAATATCCCGAACGAACATAGATACGAAAGTCCTCAACAAAACGCTGGCAAACTTAATTCAAGAGCACGTTAAAAAGATCATGCGCCATGATCAAGTGTGATTGATCTCTGTGATGCAAAGACATGTCAACATATGCAACTCAAGAAGTGTGATAAGCCACATTAATAAAATAAAGGATAAACATCATATGATTATTTCAATAGGTCCTGAAAACACCTTTGACAAAATTCAACATCCAGTCATGTAAAAACTTTCAACAGATTAGGTATAGAAAGAATGTACCTCTACTCATAAAGCCCATACATGACAAGCCCGCAGCTAACATTATACTCGATGGTGAAAAGTTAAAGGCCTTTCCTCTAACAACAAACCACCAGAAAGAAATCGAGAAACGATTTCCATTCACAATAGCATCAAAACCCAAAAAACATTTAGAAATAAATTTAACCGAGGGAGTAAAAGACCTATGCGCTGAAAACTAGAAGACACTGGTGAAAGAATTTGAAGAAGACACAAATAAATGGAAGGGTAGCCTGTGTTCATGGATCGAAAGAATACTGTGACCGTACCGATATTACCCCAAGCGATCTACAGATTCAATACAATCCTTTTCAAAATTACATTGACATTTTTCCCAGAAATAGATAAATTATCCTAAAATTTGTATGGTACCACAAATGCCTCAAACAACCAAAGCAATCTTGAGAAAGAAGAACAAAGCCGGAGGCATCATGCTCTGTGATTCCAAACTCTAGTAATTAATTGAACCAATATTGTAGCAGCATAAAGACAGGCACACAGTGGAACAGAATAAAAAGCCTAGGAATACATGCATGCACATACATTTGACTAATTTTTGGAAAGGGCACAAAGAGCACACAATAGGGAAAGGACAGTCTCTTTAATAAAGGGTGTTGAGGAAACTGAAAATCCACATGCGAAAGAATGAAGCTGGACCCCCACCTCACACCACTTACAAAAATGACCTCCACATGCGTTAACGACTTACGTGTAAAACTTGAAACTGCAAAACTGCTAGGAGAAAACACAGAAAAAAAAGGTTCCTTGATGGTGGTCTTGGCAATGATTTCTTGGATGAGACACAATATGCATAGGCAGTAAAAGCTAAAATACACACGTGAGACTGTATCGAAATTAAGAGCATCTGCACAGAAAAGGAAGCAATCCATAAGTTGAAAAGGCAACCTGCAGGATGGGAAAAAAATATTTGCAAACCATACATCTGATAAGAGGTTAATATCCAAAATATATAAAGAGCTCATACAACTCAATGACAAAAAAGCAAATTACCCCAGTTAAAAATGGGGGAAAGGGGACACCTGTGTGGCTCAGTCAGTTAAGCATCCAACTTTTGATTTGGGCTCAGGTCATGATCTCGTGGTTCCCGGGATCAAGTCCCAGGTGGGTCTCTGTGCCGACAGTGAGGAGGAGACTGGTTGGGATTCTCTCTCTCCCCCTCTCTCTGCCCCTCCCCCACCCATGCTCTCACGCTCTCAAAATAAACACATACACATTTTCCAAAAATCTCTAAACAATGAACAAAGGACCTAATTAGATACTTTTCTGAAGAAGATATACCAACGTCCAGTACATACACGAAAAGGCGCTCAATGTTACTAGTCATCGGGGAGTGCAAATCAAACACACAATATCACCTCACGCCTGTTAGCATGGTTGTTATCCAGAAAATAACACAAGTTGGTGAGGAGGTGGAGGAAAGGAAACCCTTGTGCACTCTTAGTGGGAATGTAAATTGGTACGGCCAACTTGGAAAACAGTGGAGTCGCTCCTCAAATAATTAAAAACAGAGCTACCGTCGGATCCAGCAATCCCACTCCTGGGTATGTATCTGAAGGAAATAAAATCAGTGTCTCAAAAAGATACCTGTACGGTCACGTTCATTGCAGTATTAGTCACAGTAATCAAGAAATGGAAACGACCTAAATGCCCTCTGACCGATGAATGGATAAAGAGTATGTGACTGATGAATGGATAAAGAGTATGAATGGATAAAGAATACGGATAAAGAGTATGGATAAGAGTATGTGACTGATGAATGGATAAAGAGTATATATGTTATATATAATATATATATACACACACACAGTGGAAACAGAATATTATGATATTTTAAGTTTATTTCTTTTGAGAGAGAGAGCAAGTGCACACATGAGGAGCAGAGACAGAGGGAGAGGGAGAGAATCCTAAGCAGGCTCCACACGGTCAGCCCGGAGCCTGATGTGGAGTTCGAACTCACAAACCATGAGATCATGACCTGAGCCGAAATCAAGAGCTGGACGCTCAACTGGCTGAGCCACCCAGGTGTCCAGAAACGGAATATTATTGAGCCATAAAAAAGAAGGAAACCCCGCCATTGGTGACAACGATGGATGAAACTGGACAGCATTATGCCAAATGAAATAGCCAGACAGAGAAATACATATACTGCACAAATCTTAAAGAACTGACTGGAATCTTAAAAGGCAAAAAGCTGATTTCGTGGAAACAGAAAATAGAACGGTGATTTGTAAGGGGCTAAGGGAAGAGGGAAGTGAAGAGATATATACCAAAAGGTACAAACCTTCAGTCACAAGTAGAATATATTCTGAGTATCTAATGTATAGAATGGTGACTATTGCTGATGATAAAGTTTTACACGGTTGAAAATCGCTAGCAGTAAATCGTAAAGTGTTCTTTTCTTACACAAAACAAGAATTAACTCCGTGAGATGACGGTTGTGTTATCTTGACCTTGGTAATTTCTCCACAACGTACATGCATAACACATCATCACACTGTACACTTTGAATACACACAATTATACTTGTCGATTATTCCTCAAAAAAGTTGAGGAAAAAAGGAAGTAAGGTTTAAGGTAATTATTTTCCATAATCCAAATACTAACTTGCATGCTCCGTGACCTAAGATTCTAGAAGTTGGATTGTGACCCAAACTGCTAACTTAAGTAGTCAATATTTCATTCTCATATTTTCATATTTTCTTTTTACATTTTGATGGGCTTACAAAGTCAGTTATTTCGAGGCCCCTGTGAAGCCAGATTTTAAATACCTACAAAAGATTGAGATACTCTAATTTAGGACCCCTTTGTCCCCACACAGCCCTGCAGACTAGAACATATATGCCTTTCAAAATATGAACGAATTCTGATTAACTTAATTCAAACGTTGTAATATTATTTGCAAAGGAAATATGAAAGTTTAGGATTTATTTAGTGGTTTACAGTGTCTAGGATGTAAATCTGTCATAAGATGAATTTTTGCTAGGAGTGAGATTGCCCCGTGAGACAATTTTCTTCAAAGTGAGGTAGTTCCTCAGGAAATAGTAAACATCTGACTAGCTTGGTATAAACTGACTTTTATTATTGTGGTCATAAAAAGGGTTGTGGCTCTTTTGCTTGATTCTATGTGACACATAACCAGATGAGTGGCCTTAAATGCCTTCATTTATGCAGTCATTCCTTTAATATACATTTCTTTAGCACCTACCGTGGATTAGACACCGTTATATAGACACTAAGCACACAGAGACGAATAAGATATGTCCCTTGTCCCGAGATGCTCACCATCTAATGAGAAAGCCACTTTATATAGACTTTAATATAATATGTTACATTACTGCAGTGATGGAGGAATGCACAAAATTACATGAGAGATCAGAAGAGGAATATTTGCAGCTTGGGGAGATTGGGAAATTTTGCTCTGAGGAGCAGCTATCTGAATTCGATCATTAAATGGGGCGCCTGGGTAGCTCAGTCGGTTGAGTGTCCGACTTCGACTCAGGTCCTGATCTTGGCGGTTCACGAGTTTGAGCCCGGCATTGGGCAGTGTGCTGACTGACAGCTCAGGGCCCGGAGCCTGCTTCGGATTCTGTGTCTCCCTCTCTCTCTCTCTCTCTGCCCTTCCCCCGCTCATGGTCTGTCTCTCTCTGTCTCAAAAATAAACGAACACATACAAAGAAATGCAAAGCAAGAGAGTGACATTGTCAGATTCGCACTGTGGGAAGACTACTTGGAGGGAAAGACCTGGCAGAGAGAAACAATGAACTTGGTTTTATACATGTCGTGTTTGAGGGGTTGTCCTTCCCCTATTTGATTTCCCATTCCAAGGACATAATGGCCATTTTACCACCTCGATGCAATGACTCTCCACCAGGTAAGTGTCGCGTCGTGATTTCCAATGGCTTAGACAAGTGCAATGAGGTCAGGAACTTTATTCAATTCATGAGCTGTTTTATCCCTAGCACTTGGTGTATGCTTTAAGACATCATAGATACTGAACAAATAATTGGTAAGTGAAATTCCTGACACTCATCTGGGTAGAGAGGTCTCATAATCCCTTAAATATGCAGATTTCTACTTCAAAAAAAAATGCATTGAATCATTTTTATTATCTATGTGCTAGTTGAAGTCTTTAAAGTAGATATCATGGCTCATAGTTTGGGAAAGCTATGGCCTAAGAGAACTCAGGGGAATACTCATGTTTGAAGAAAAATTATGAACCCTGGGAAGAGACATAGAAAAAGTGGTCAGAGGGGAGCCTGGGTGGCTGGGTAGGTTAAGCATCCGACTTCCGCTCAGGTCATGATCTCGCGGTTGGTGGGTTCAAGCCCCGCCACAGGCTCTGGGCTGACAGCTCGGAGCCTGGAGGCTGCTTCCGATTCTTTGTCTCCCTCTCTCTCTGCCCCTCCCTTGCTCATGCTCTGTCTCTCAAAAATAAATACATGTTTTAAAAAATTTAAAAAAAAAAGAAAGAAAAAGGTCAGAAATGTGTGAGAAGAAGGGAATAGCATCTCAGAAACCAAGGAAGAAAAGAATCTCGGCAGGGTCAACAGCATGATACTGCTGAAGAATCAGGAAGAACTGACAACAGGCTATCTGCTTAGGTAATCTAAAAAGTAATGGGGAGGGGCGCCTGGGTGGCTCAGTCGGTTTAAGTGGGCGACTTCAGCTCAGGTCATGATCTCACAGCCCCTGAGTTCGAGACCCGCGTCGGGCTCTGTGCTGACAGCTCAGAGCCTGGAGCCTGCTTTGGATGCTGTGCCTCCCTCTCTCTTTCTGCCCCTACCCCGCTTGTGTTCTCTCTCTCTCTTTCAAAAAATAAACAGTAAAAAACTAAAAACTAATACAAATAAATTAATAAATAAATAAAAAGTAATGGGGAAAGAAGCGAAGATACAAAGGCTTCGGTAGATACTTTTTAAACTATACTTCCAATGATCCCTATCTTTGCATATCTGTGTTCCTGCAGCTTGCTATAGGTACAGTTTTGGGGGGGGGGGGGCGGGAATCCAATATATACTGGCATTTGAGCTTAGCAAAGGAAAGTGATGCATCGACCCTTGTTTGCCATTATTTGTGCGGTTCTGTGCACTCTCAGCCATCTTATAAATGTGCTCAAAGCCCTTAACTAGCTAAATGAAATAAATAGGCTCAAATCCTGTGGGTTTTGCATTCAAATGAATCAACATCTTCTACACACCAGGTTGCGTGTTGAAAATATTTATGAGTAAACACTCGTTGTGAGTTACGCACCTAAAATTCTAATCGTAGATCATTATTCCTTTTGCAAACACCAGAAATTAAATTTTCAAGTGAAAGAAAAAGATAAGTCACAGTGCCTTGCTTAATATACCTTGGGTACTCAACAGTACCTCCAAGATATGCTTTTAACTTTTGATCTCCTTACACCAATTTTAATGTCACCTTACTTAATATTTTCTTAATCACGTTCAGCTTCAGACAGCTTCATTAGGTAACTAGATTTCTCACATGAACTAAATCTTTACCACTTCTCAGATACTGGCAATAATGGTATGAAAATTCTCACTTGGTAAACCGTGGGATCCATTCATCAAAGGCACTCAGAATGGCATAACGGATAGGGCCCCCCTCGGGGCTTGAACTGGTGAACCAGGAGATCACGACCTGAGCCGAAGTTGGACACCTAACCGACTGAGCCACCCAGGCACCCCTCATCATTTTTTTTTCTTAAATGTGTCTTCTAAAGCCAATTTGAAATATCTGAAAAGAAGTTAGTAAGTTGGAAATACTTAAAACCCATAACTCTCAATTGACTTAGGTATTTCAACTTTTGTTCATTTCCAGGTTGAACATCATAAATATTACAAGAAAAAAATGGGAAGGGTGATCTGTTAGGTAACAATGACACTGACTATGGCAGGAAGTTTGGGTGATAATCAATAACAGAAAGATAATTTTTAATATATTTTGTTTTAAGAACTTGGGTCAACGAACAGTTAAAGGCTATATGGAGTTTATATGCATCGAGTTCTTTAAAGCATAACAATTTCCTGGGGTTGTTCAAAATTCACAACCTCAGAACACAAGTCCATGTTTGGTTGGTTGCCCTTCGTTTCACTATTACATCATCCTGACTTCATCCATAGTGACACGATTCAGTGCATAAACATTTGCTCACAAATGTAAGTTGCCTTACATTAGCTGTCCGCATGGTATCTGGATGTTTTCATTACTTTTAAATTTATTTTTCTATATATCCCTTTCCTTCTTTTTCATCTCCTTTTTCTCCAGAGAGGAGGGATATATGTAATTGTTTTACATTTAATAGAATCTAGTCCGTCATGGCTCATGCTGAAATTATTACTTTGGCTTATTCTGAAATTACTTTCTCCGCAAAGCTCGCCGAAATCCCAAATGCGATGCCAAGAAGTAGTTTTATTGGTATTCCAGTGTCTCCTATTCATGGGGACCATCGCAAAAAAAAAAAAAAAAAAAAAAAAAAAGAAAGAAAAAGAAAAAGAAAATCTAACATTTGTGTAAACAGAGTGCCAGAAAGAGAGGAGAAAGAAGGTGAACCGAAAGAAAAAAAGAAAAAAGAAAAGGAAAAAAAAGGAAAGAAAAGAGAAGGAAGAAATAAAGGTTGAAATGTTTTCAACTTTAGCAAACAACAAAAATCTATAGCTTGAAGAAGCTGAGTTAACCCCAAGCCGGATAAACAAAGGAATTCACTATTAGTGAGATCTTTGAAAGGGAAAGACAAAACCTTGAAACCAGAGGGAGAGAGAGAGAAACAGAGAAAGAGAGAGAGGAAGAGAGAGATGTGACCTTTGACCTCTAAGGGAAAAACAACTCAAAAATGACAGGCAGTTTCTCATGTGAAACTGGGGATGGCGATACGAAGTGGCACATTATTCAGGTGTTGAAAGAGAACTGTCGATTCCGAACTTTATATCCAGTGCAAATATCTTTCTGGAATAAAGGGAAAATAAAGCTATTCTCGGATCAAGGAAAATAAGAGACATCGTCACCAGCAGGCTTGCTCTAAGGAATGGCTACGGGAAGTTCTCCAAACAGAAATAAAAATAATGCAAGGAACTTTGGAGCACCGAAGCGAACGAAGGCAGAAAGCAAAAAATGAATAAATGCAACAGGCTTTCCTTCGTCTCTTCAGTTTCCTAAATTATGTTAGATAGTTGAAGTAAAAATCATAACACTGTCTAACGCCGTGTTATAACACTGTGGTTTAAATGCATGTGGGCGAGGGGCGCCTGGGGGGCTTAGTCAGTTGAGCGGCCGACTTCGGCTCAGATCGTGATCTCCGGGTTCATGAGTTCGAGCCCCACGTTGGGCTCTGTGCTGACAGCTCAGAGCCTGGAGCCTCCTTCCGATTCTGTGTCTCCCTCTCTCTCTGCCCCTCTCCCACTCTCTCTCTCTCTCTCTGTCAAAAATAAATAAACATTTTTTTAAAAAAATTTAAATGTATGTGGGGGAACTATTTAAGGTGATGCTAATCTAGTGAGGATAAAGAGACAAAAAGAAAGAGGAGATTTCTATGCATCACTCAAACTGTCAAGAAGACGGCACAAGTGGGGCGCCTGGGTGGCGCAGTCGGTTAAGCGTCCGACTTCAGCCAGGTCACGATCTCGCGGTTCGTGAGTTCGAGCCCCGCGTCAGGCTCTGGGCTGATGGCTCGGAGCCTGGAGCCTGTTTCCGATTCTGTGTCTCCCTCTCTCTCTGCCCCTCCCCCGTTCATGCTCTGTCTCTCTCTGTCCCAAAAATAAATAAAAAACGTTGAAAAAAAATTAAAAAAAAAAAAAAAAAAAGAAGACGGCACAAGTGAACACAAGGTGTGGCTATAGGAATGCCTACAGAAACCGCCAAAAAAAAAAAAAAAAAGCTATAAGAAATATAACAAAAACAACTGATATGTCAAAATGGAATTCTTTTTATTTTTAAATCTTTTTTTCAATTTATTTACTTACCTAGAGAGAGAGACAGAGAGACAGAGAACGGGGAAGGGGCAGAGAGAGAGGGAGAGAGAGAATCCCAAGCAGGCTCTGCACTGTCAGTGAGTGCTAAACCCGATGCGGGGCTCAAACTCACAAACCGTGAGATCATGCCCTGAGCCGAATTCAAGAGTCGGGCGCTTAACTGACTGAGCCATTCAGGCACCCCTCAAAATGGAATTCTAAAAAAGTTCATGGAACCCACAGGAAGGCAGGAAAATGAAAAGAGAGACATAAAAACAAAAAGGAAAACCCAGAAAACAAAAAAATTAAATGGCCGATTGAAATCCAAATCCTATCGTATTCATAATTACATAAAACCTGAAGACTAACTAATACACCAAGGGAAAAACAGAAAATGGCAAAGTGGATGGAAAAAATAAAGAACCAACTTTCATGCTATATGTAAGAAACTCACTTCAAATGTAATGAATGCTTGCTACATGTGGGCTGAAGTGAAAAGGCTCGAAAAAGACATACCTCACAAACATTAATCAAACCTCTACAAAAACAGCTAGGAGGCACAGATTGCTAATATCAGGACCGAAACAAGGGATATCACTACATCGAAAGGAAACACTATAACCAACTTCATAAATTTCACAGCTAAAAAGGAACGTGCCAATTCATTGAAAGAGTCTATCACAACCCATCCAATGTAAAATACATCATTTAAATGGTTCTATAACTATTAAAGAAACTGGATTCATAATTTACAAACTCTCCCCACCAAAAAATCCCTAGACCTCAAGAGTTTCACCGAGGAGTCTACAAAAGGTTTACAGAATGAATACCCAACGTACACAACCTCTTCTAGAAAATCAGAGTCGGAAACATTTCCCATTTAATTTTACGAGGCGAGTATTACCCATATACCAAAATGGCACAAAGATAGCTAAAATGGCTGCTCTCAAAAAGACAAGACATGACAAGTGCTGAGGAGGATGTGGAGAAAAGAGAGCCCTTGTACACTTTTGGTGTGAATGTAAATTGGTACAGCCACTATGGAGAACAGAATGGCAGTGCCTCAAAAAAATTAAAACACAACTACCATACGATCTGTCACCCCCGCCCCCGATATATATCCAAAAGAAGCGAAATCATTATTGCAAAGAGACTTCTGCCCCCCACCCCGCCGTGTTCACTGAAGCATTATTTACAACAAGCAAGACATGGAAACAGCCTAAGTGTCCATCAGTGAATTAATAGAAAGAGAAAATGTGTGTGTGTGTGTGTGTGTGTGTGTGTACACATATGTATATATGTACAGTATTATCTCACTTATAAGTGTGATCGAAAAAACTGAATTCATAGAAACAGAGAACAGGTTAGTGGTTTCCAGGGGCGGGGGTTAGGGAGTGGGGAAAAAGAGGTGATCAATGTAACGGACGTATGAGGTCTATAGCTAACAACACTCGGGGCACCTGGGTGGCTCAGTCGGTTAAGCGTCCGACTTCGGCTCAGGTCATGATCTCTCGGTCAGTGAGTTCGAGCCCCGCGTCGGGCTCTGTGCTGACAGCTCGGAGCCTGGAGCCTGCTTCATGTTCTATGTCTCCCTCTCTTTCTGCCCCTCCCCTGCTCATGCTGTCTCTCTGTGTCTCTCAGAAATAAATAAACATTAAAAAATATTTCTATGTAGTTAACAACACTCAATTGTATATTGGAAAGTTGCTAAGAGAGTAGATTCTTATAGTTCTCACCGCAAAAAAAGTAACCATGTGAGGTGATGGATGTGTTAATCATCGTGCAGGATATACACAAACAGATCATTAGGTTTTCTGCTTTAGATTTACACAATGTTATACGTCAATCATATGCCAATCAAGCTGGAAAATATAAATGCATACATACATACACTGTTGGATCTCTAAAAAAATTAATTAAAAAATTAAAATGACTCCACTTGTACCTAGACATTGTATTTAGCAGGCAAAGATTTCAAGTTAAAATATTACTAATATCTTCCTGATACTTGTAAAATGAATCCTGTGCCTAAAATACACCGAGCAAAATTTGGTAGAGCTCAAGGGATAAATAGACAAATGTACCATAAGAGGCAGAGATTTCAACATCTCTCTCTCAGTAATTCATAGAACGGAGTAGATAGAAAATAAGTCAGGTTATAGAAGGCTTGAACATCACAATCAACTAATAGGATCTGATGTCTGTAAATTACTGGAAAAAGATGTGTATTCTGGTAATTTTCTTTTTCCAGTGCACATTGTGGAACATTTTCCAAGATGGACCATATTTTGGGCTAGAAAACAAGTATCAATAAGTTTAAAGTAATTCAAAATCATACCAAGCCAGTTCTTTGACCAAAGGGAATTAAATGAGAAGAAAATTACAGAGAAATAATTGGAATATCTCTAAATTTCCATAAAGGAATTAACATCATCCCAAAGAACTCAGAGACCAAAGTAAGCAATGAAAACCTACAAATATTTGTGGGATGTTGTTAATGTGAATCGTAAGAGGAAACGTGTAATCGTAAATACTTGCATTAAAAGTTTAAGGTTTTAAAATCAGTAATCTAAACTTCCACTTTAAGAAGCTAGAAAACAACGCGGCAAGTTAAACCCAAAATACGTAGAAAGACGTAAACAATAAACATGTTCTGTTGGTTTGCTGGGGCTGCCATAGCAAAGAACTACAAACTGTTTGCCTTGAACAACAGAAATTAATACACCCAGGGCGCCTGGGTGGCTCAGTCCATTAAGCATCTAACTCTTTTTTTTTTTTTTTTAATTTTTTTTCAACGTTTTTTATTTATTTTTGGGACAGAGAGAGACAGAGCATGAATGGGGGAGGGGCAGAGAGAGAGGGAGACACAGAATCGGAAGCAGGCTCCAGGCTCCGAGCCGTCAGCCCAGAGCCTGACGCGGGGCTCGAGCTCACAGACCGCGAGATCGTGACCTGGCTGAAGTCGGACGCCCAACCGACTGCGCCACCCAGGCGCCCCAAGCATCCAACTCTTGATCCCGGGCCAGGTCATGGTCTCATGATTCTTAGGATCAAGCCCCCATTGGGCTCGGTGCTGACAGCGTGGAGCCTGCTTGGGATCCTCTCTCTCCCTCTCCCTCTTCCCCTCATTGCACCCGCGCTCTCTCTCTCAAAATAAATAAAGCAAGCTTCAAACAAAAGAAAAAAGAAATTAATTTTCCCATAGTTCCGGAGGCCAGAAATCTGAGATCGAGGTATTGGCAAGACTGGTTTCTTCTGAGGGCTGTGAGAGAGGATCTGTACCAGGCTTCTCTCCTTGACTTACAGATGGTCATTTTCTCCCTGTATCTTCATGTTACCTTTCCTCTATATGTATCTGTGTCCAAATTTCTTCTTCTAAAGACACCAGTCACATTGGCTTAGTTCCCATTTCATTTTAACTTAACTGCCTCTGTAAAGTCCTTTTCTCCAAACACAGTCATATTCTGAGGTATGGGGGTGGGGTGGGGTTAGGACGTTAACATATGAATTTGGGTGGGGAGAGTACACAGTTTAGTCTATCATAGATGGCTAATAAGGAAATAAAAATAAATGAGAGTGATGTCACCAAAAATGGCGGAAGAGGGAACTTCAGGGCTCCGTCCCTCCAAAACGACCACAAAATGCTGGTTCATGCTGTCAAAATCCCGTTTTGCAGAATCTGGAATCTGATCAAAAACTTACAACAACCGAGGGAAACCTTAGGGAATAAAGAAACTGCTGCCTTGTGGTAAGAGTACTGTGACATTCCCCACCCCCCCAACCACCACCTTTTTTTAAATTTGAATTCCAGTTAGTTAACACGCAATGCAATATTGGTTTCAGGAGTAGAACTCACTGATTCATCATTTACATACAACACCCAGTGCTCATCCCAACAAGTGCCCTCCTTAATGCCCATCCCCATTTAGCCCATCCCCCCCACCCATCTCCCTCCATCAACCCTCCCATTGTTCTCTATCATTAAGAGCCTCTTGTGGATTGTTTCCCTCTCTTCTCCCCCCACCCCCACAACCTTCCCCTACGTTCATCTGTTTTGTTTCTTACATTCCACATCTGAGTAAAATCATATGGTATTTGCCTTTCTCTGATTGACTTATTTTGCTTACGTGTGTTGGCGAGGACGCGGAGAAAGGGGAAGTCTCGTGCACTGCTGGGGGGAATGCAAACTGGTGCAGCCGCTCTGGAAAACAATGTGGAGGCTCCTCAGAAAAACTCAAAACAGAACCACCCTACGACCCAGCAATTGCACTACTAGGTATTTACCCAAAAGAGTACTGTGACATCTTGAGTAGTTAACTACTTTCTGTCGGCCATTCCTCAGATTGGCTATGGCCATAGAGGTAGAAACCTGCATGCTGCGTGCAGAGGGGCAGTGAGGAGCACATATGCTCAGAGAATTGTGGTTCCGTTGCTCTGTGTGGTGGCTCTCTACGGAACCAGCACAAGGACTTCATTCTTTCATTCATTCTTACGAAGAAAGAGAATTCCCAACATACTTTCTAATGCGTAGAATACATTACTCAGGACTGGAATGGCTTCCAAAGTGGCATTTACTGTCAGGTAGAGTGTGCTGAAAGCATCTCAAGCAAATGTTATTGGTCACAGCAGCGTGGGGTAAGGGAGTAACGGCCAGGAGAAGCAACAGACAGACACCAAAGTCTGAGAGAAAAGGGGTTGAGAAAGGAGATCCCTGGAAGGGGAAAGAGTTGTCTAAAGTTCCCACGTATATTGGCCAACAGCATGCTCAGGGCTGGATGCATGCTCGCAAAACCCCGAGAAGACCACTGGTTAACCATGGTTAACCGTGAGGATCCAACAAGCATAAAGGGAAGGCCAAGCCAGAGCTGTAAATGGCCCGCCATTTACAGGAGTGGCCCCCAAACAGAGCCAATAGGCAATACCCGGGAAGAGACTTGATTGTTTTGTTTTATTTCTCTTTTTTCCTTTATTTTTCTTTTCATTTATTTTCTTTTTCATCGGCTCCAGGAATTTGAGGAAACTGTCAAAATGCCATAGACCCCAATGGTGCACGGTCAAAAATTGTACGGTCAAAAAGTTAAACCTAGAATTATATGACCCAGAGATTCCATTCCTGGGTATCCGTCAAAAGAACTGAAAATGTCTATTCAGACAAAACTTTGTACCTAAATGTTCACAGCAGCACTATTCACAGTCATCAAAAGGTAGAAACAATCCAAATGTCCGTCAACTAATGAACACGTAGACAACTGATGGTATATCCATGCAATGGAATATTATTCTGTTATAATAAGGAATGAGGCACTGACACATGTTACAACATGGAGGAAACATGACAATGCCGTGTTAAAGGAAAGAAACCTGGGGGTGCCTGGGTGTCGGTTAGGCATCTGACTCTTGGTTTTGGCTTAGGTCGTGATCTCACTGTTCGTGAGATCGAGCCCCACGTCGGCCTCTTTACTGACAGAGCAGAGCCTCCTTGGATTCTCTCTCCCTCTCTCTCCGCCCCTCCTCTGTGCTCTCTCTCTGGCTCTCAAAATAAATGAATAAACATAAAAAATAAAAAGAAGCCAAACACAAAAGGTTGCAAAAAGAGAAAGAAACGAAACACAAAAGGTCTCAACTTGAGTATGTCACTGATTGAAATGTCAAGAGCAGGCAAAACCATAGAGACAAAAACGAGATACATGGTGTTTGCCTGGGAACAGGGAGAAACAGGGGAGCGAGTGTTCAGTGGGCATGGCAATTGCCCTTTGGGGTGATGAAAAAGATTTGGAACTAGTTAGAGGTGATGGTTTCTCAATACCGTGAATGCACAGAATGCCACTACATTGTGTCCTTGAAGTTGGTTGATTTTTTTGGTATGTGAATTTTTCCACAATAAAAAAAAACTTAGCCGAAAAAGTGAACCAGACCTGGAGGAAAAGCAATGAAACCAAAAGATAGTTATTTTAAAAGGTGGGTAAAGATTCCCTCCTGGGTCTTTACCCAAAAGGAATTAAAACAGAAGTACTCAGAAAGATTTGTACAATATTGTTTGCTGCATCTCGATTTTTAATGGCCGGAAATTGAAACAATGCAAATGTCTATCAACAGGACGATAGATAAAGAGGGTGCTATATTCAAATAATAGAATATTATTCTGCAATCAAAAGGGGCAAACTATTGATACAAGCAACAGCATGACACATCTCACAGACACCACGTCAAGCAAAATAAGCCAGTCGTAAAAGAGTATACTCTTTATACTGTATTATATACTGTATTATTCGCAGTATACAAGGCAGCATTATTGTGCGGTGATGACAAAAACCAGACCAATTGCTCCCTCTGGAGAAAGGCATGAAGGAACTATCTGGGATTGTGAAACTATTTTACAACTCGGGTGATGGTTACAGCTGTCAAAACTCATTAACTTATACAGCTAAGATGTATTTGTTTTAACCTATGTGAAATACATCTCAAAAATATCATATTTAATATCAAGTTTGTCCGCGCTTACTCTAAGACACATATCAGCCAAATCTTGTCTTTTCTCTGACTGTACTACTTGTCATTTTAATTCAATTTTTAATTTTAATTCAACTAGGCTGGTTGAATAGATACGGTGGGTAATGTCAACAAATCACATGGGCCAAACAACTTTAGTAAAGGCAAAATCTACTACTTTATTGGCTTTGTGAATTTTTTTCAAAACCTATGTTCTTTTTTTTTTAAGTTTATTTATTTGGGGGGGGGAGTATAAGTAAGGGAAGGGCATAGAGAGAGGGAGAGAGAGAACCCCAA
Source organism: Panthera pardus (assembly GCF_024362965.1). Taxonomy (NCBI): domain Eukaryota; kingdom Metazoa; phylum Chordata; class Mammalia; order Carnivora; family Felidae; genus Panthera; species Panthera pardus. Next base: position 32,206,088 of record NW_026526843.1, on the reverse strand, counting down.
GCAGGCTCCACGCTGTCAGCACCAAGCCCTATGTGGGGCTCAATCCCGTGAACCGTGAGATCATGACCTGAGCCAAAAATCAAGAGTCAGACCCTTAACCGCCTGAGCCACCCAGGTGCCCCCAAACCAATATTCTTCTCTGAAGCCCGAATATATTACACTAAGCATCATTTCTTGGTTTTGTTCAGTTATTCTAACTCTCCTGGTTTCTCAGTAATTTTGTATTTCTAGCTGTTTGTCTCTGTGGTAGGCAGGCCTGGGTACAACATGCCACAAGTAAGCGTGGGCAATGATAAGACAAGAAGGTACAGTTGAGAACCATTTCAAACACTTAAAAAAAAAAAAACAAACCCTTGTAAACATTTTTTTTTCACTCTGAAATGCACAGAGAAAGAAAATGCCTAAAGCAAATATATATAGCCTGTCAAACAGTTATAAAAGAAACCTGCATGTGAAGTATCCACATCAAGGAATAGAATTCTGTAAGAGGCGATCCTTACATCACACTGTCCTGATCATAATTTCTTCCCTGCCCTCTAGAAGGAATCAGTATCGTGACTTTCATGATAATAATTTCCTAGCTTGTTATTCTACATTTAACCGTCAATGCCTGCATCCCTAAGCAATATAATTTCATCTGGCCTGGTGTTCAACTTTATAAAAAAAAAAAGGAGTTAGGTCATACGGATTCTATGCCCTTTCCTCTTTTTGCTGAAATTTGTAAGATTCCTCTTCGGACATGAGCTTAAGTCAAGCTTCTTCTCTTTTAGTCTGTTCTCTTAATTCTCTTTTTCTGGACTTCTACTCTGTTTTAACTGCTTTTAACTTGGCACCACACTTTTTCCCATCAATAGCCAGAAACAGGGAAGTTCGGGAATCTTAATTACACAGCTGGCTGGAAATTAAAATGTGTATCTGGCCTTGATATATCTGCATCAGGCAGCTAACACAACAACTTTTTCCCTGTCCTCCATGATTTCAAGGCCTTTATTAGATTATAAAATTTCTATCCGTTCATCGCACAATTACTGGTCCCATTTCATGCTATACTCACATGGCCATTAGTGTAACTATTTCAAATATTTTAATCCAGAAAAGTAGTAAATTGGAAACCAAAACAACTGAAGTTAAAGAATGTGTGCATTTAAATAGCTATTTCTTTTCGCCTCAAAATTAAAGAAATGGACCAAAGCTATAAGGAGTTAGTTTATTGGCTTAACGTAGGTCTCATTAAATAAAATTCGGAAATACAAAGTGAAGTAGGGAAAATCGCCCTTTGAAAACAAGACCTACCCTTCGTGTATCTCCCCGTCCCTTCCAAAAGAGTGCCCTCTTCACTGAGCAATCGTATTCCCCTGATGGATGCAAGAATACCAACAAGGACACTGAAGGCATAAGGAGAACTTACATGTTATGAACTTAGAGTCTTTAGAAGAAAATGGTGAAATCACAGATGCCAGGATGTGTATTTTCAAATGGTTGTTGACACGAAGGTGTGTTTGGGACGAGTTGCTCAATCCATGTCGTCAAGCAATTGCCTTGATTGATTTTTATTTAGTTTGGGGTGTGTGTGGATGTGTGGATGCATGCGTGTGTGTGTGTGTGTGTGTGTGTTTAGATTTTCTTAAATGCCTGAATGAACTGATTATCATGGTGTTATGCTAGACACACACTTATCTCCTTGATTAAAAACATAATTTAAAAAATACAATAAAGCACCATAGTTGTCTTATGCAACGGAAGGTAGGTTAGTCAATAAAAGCATTCACTTGAGTAGATTTTCACTTGATTATTAATGGGCGTTTCAGGATCAACCCTTTCCCTTTTTTTAATGTTGTCTTCTTGAGATGATTTGACACAACAAGCAGGCCGTGGTATATTCCCCCCAGAGATTTTGTCCTCCAGCCAAAGCCCAGGAGACACACGTCTGTAGTTGAGCAAGTCGGATTTACTACTCATCGTAGTGAGGGAGGATGTATACCCTGGAAAACCCCGGTCTAGCTCAGTAAGAGGGTGTTAGAAAGAACCTATCATTGTATTCTTGCTTTGATTGGGTGATTTGGGGGATTGGGTTCTGCTAAACCTCAGGGAGAAATCCTATGATTGTCTATTACCTTCAACTTTTTTTTTTTTTTTTTGAGACAGAGAGAGACAGAGCATGAACGGGGGAGGGTCAGAGAGAGAGGGAGACACAGAATCGGAAGCAGGCTCCAGGCTCTGAGCCATCAGCCCAGAGCCCGACGCAGGGCTCGAACTCACAGACCGCGTACCTTCAACTTTTAAAGGGAGAGAGACTAGGGAGAGGATAAAACTATTCAGTAAGGAAGTAACATTTTGTCCACGAGAGCACGTACATAATATCTTGTAGGTTGCATAGTGGCCTTATTTTGCTCTGTGCTTTGGCAATATTATTATGAAGTGGCCTCATTTTGTCTCACTCTATCATGGTCACAGAGTGACCTTGTCCGGTGGTGGTGTTCTGTGAAATTGTTTATGTCCAACAGAAGAACAATATGGACTAGCTGTAAGTGACGGGCCAGCTTCTGAAAAACCCCAAGGCCTGGCTGTACGTGTCAGGTCAGTTCCTGATGTCAGAGGCTGGTCTGTTGTTGCTGTTGTTGTTTTTCTCACACTTTTGTCTTGATGTAAAAAACACAGAACCGAAGATACTGCTCTTAAAATAATTTTTAGTGTTTTTATTTATTTTTGAGAGAGAGTGAGAGAGAGACAGAGCACGAGTAGGGGAAGGGCAGAGAGAGAGGGAGACACAGAATGTGAAGCAGGCTCCAGGCTCTGAGTGGTCAGCACAGAGCCCGACGTGGGGCTCAAACTTGGGAAAGGCGAGATCATGACCTTGGCCAAAGTCGGATGCTTAACCGACTGGGCTACCCAGGTGCCCCCTAAATAATTTGTAAAGATATATAATGAGGGGACGCCTGGGTGGCTCAGTCAGTTAAGCATCTGACTCTTGACTTTGCCTCAGGTCACGATCTTACAGTTCGTGAGTTCGAGCCCCACGTCGGGTTCTGCACCGACAGTGTGGAGCCTGCTTGGGATTCTCTCCCTCTCTGTGTCCCTCCCCCCATCCCTCTCTCTCTCACACACAAAATAAATAAACGATTTTTTTTTAAAAAGATATACAATGAGGTTAAAGACTCAGAGAGAAGAGTAAACAATCAGCATGGAAGAATTAAACATACGTACTGGTTGTTATAATTTTCATTGGGTGTATAAATCCTGGGGATCCTCATCCCGAAACACACATGCGTAGTCTCTCTGACATTTTTTTGTACCAAAATATGTATTAAAGTTCTCCAGAGAAACGGAACCAGTAGAATCTATCTATACATTGTCTTATACAGAACTTAAAAACATATTTATGACTTATTACTATAATTCCAGTTTCATAAACAAGAGAGCTGAGGCTCATTGTGGTGAAGTAATTTGCCTATTCCAGCATCAGACTGGAATTTGAAACTGGGTCTGTGTGGCTCCGGTACAGGTGTGCAAGCAAGAGTGAATCTGTGTTGGTTTATCTTGGGGACAGCGACTTGGGGGCCAGATGGGAGAGGGTGAAGTTAGACATCCGGACGGGACCCGTAGTTCTGTATACGCATTCATCCTTCTGCGTGTATCAAGGAGGACGCTTAAGGCAAGTCTTAGGACCCTGGGAAGTTTCACGCCTTCCCTACCCGTGAGATTTCTACCGGAGGCAGAAAAACACCGTGCTCAATGAAACTTAGATTCCCAATGACAGAGGTAGTAAGAGTCTACTCATGATTATTTTTCATTAAAAAAATCTTTTTTGAGGTTTATTTTTGAGAGAGAGAGAGACAGACAGAGCAGGGGTGGGCAGAGAGAGAGGGAGACACAGAATCCGAAGCAGGCTCCAGGCTCCCAGCTGTCAGCACAGAGCCCTATGCAGGGCTTGAACTCACGAACCGCGAGATCATGACCTGAGCGGAAGTCGGATGCCCAACCGACTGAGCCACCCAGGCACCCCTGGCTATTTTTCACTTAAATGTTTAACTTAATCTGACTTATTTCAATTCTCCCTTTTCCTAGTCTGTTCTTTATCAGTCTTTCTCCTCTCAGGCTGAATACATCCACAGGAGAACATGCTACTTCCAAAAAGTTTAATCTTTCCAATTTGTGAAATCTCCAGGAGATTGCCTTTGCACTTGGTCTGCACGACCAGCCCCCCTGGGTCTCCAGCCTGCTGGCTCACACTGCAGATTTTGTATTCAGCAGCCTCCATAATCCCACGAGACAATTTCTTGTAATAAATTTCTCTCTCTCTCTCTACACACACACACACACACACACCTTCCCAGAGTCCTTAGACTTGCCTTAAGCGTCCTCCTTGATACACGCAGAAGGATGAATGTACGTACAGAACTACGGGTCCCGTCCCGATGTCTAACTTTACCCTCTCCCATCTGACCCCCAAGTCGCTGTCCCCAAGATAAACCAACACAGATTCACTCTTGCTTGCACACCTGTACCGGAGCCACACAGACCCAGTTTCAAATTCCAGTCTGATGCTGGAATAGGCAAATTACTTCACCACAATGGGCCTCAGCTTTCTTGTTTATAAAACTGGGATCATATTAATAATTCATAAATACATTTGAAGTTCTGTATGAGACAAGGCATGTAAAGCCTGTTGGACACAGTCCAAGAAATGACAGCTGCTATTATTATTACTGTTCCTATTATTGTTAGTATTATTAAAATTATTATGCCCACAGTCTACATTCTGATCATACAATAGAGTGGGTGGGCTTCGGGTCCTTCAGGCAGGAACAGACGATTTTCTGAAAAGTCATTTGGGCAAGGATAGCGTGGTGCCAAATAGAGATAGTTTCATAAACTTTCAACACTAAAGTTGTCATTGTATCCTTTGGTTTAAGAATCCTATCCTACTTCTGCCTTGGAGGTAAGGCAATAAAATATCTAAATATAGTACTAGATAGAGTAGCCATGCTTTCTCTGAAATATGATTCTGGATCATTTTGCTTACACAGGAGTAAATAAAACATTGAGACCACCAACCCTTTATAACAGTTAATGGCTAACATAATTTAGTCTTTGCAAAAACAGACAAGGAGAGCCTAAATGGTCTTTTTCAATAAATACATTCCGTACCGTTTCTCTATAAAAAAAGAGATTGATCTGTGTTTTTACTTGCTTAAACAAATATAAAGAACTCCTGCAACTCTATAACAAAAAAAAAAAAATCAATCGTATTTTAAAAACGGGCAGAGTGGGGTGTGTGGCTGGTTCAGTCGGTGGAGCATGTGACTCTTGATCTCCTGGTCATGAGTTCGAACCCCACATTGGGGGGGAGACATTATGTAAAAAGTAAATAAGTAAATAAACGTTAAACAAAATGAAATAAAAATGGGTAGAGGATCTCAATATACATTTTTCCAAAGAAGACATACAGATGACGAACAGACACGTGAAAAGATGCTCAACATAAGTAATGATCAGGACAATGCAAATCAGAGCCACAATGAGACATCACCTTACCCTAGTCAGAATGGCTGGTGTAAAAAGTGTTGAGGATATGGAGAAAAGGGCACGCGCATGCATTGTTGGTAGAAATGTAAATTAGTGCAGCCACTATGGAAAACACTATAGGGTTTCCTGAAAAAATTAAAGATAGAAATGTTATACGATCCAATAATTACACTTCGGGCCATTTACCCCCCAAAAAACAAAAGCGCTAATTCAAAAAGGTATCTGCGCCTCTATGTTTATTGCAGTATTATTTACAAGAGCCGACGTATGGAAACAACCTAAGTATCCGTCGATAGATGAATAGATAGAGAAATGGTGGAATATGTACACAATAAAAGATTATTTCGCCATAAAAACACAAAATCGAATCTTGCCATTTGTGACTACATGGAGGGATGCTGTAGACGGTATAACGGTAAGTGAAATCAGTCAGACGGAGGAAGCCAAATAGCATATGATTTCGCTCATGTGCAAAGTCTCAAAAACAAAACCAACCAACCAACAAGAACAGAAACAGACTCATAAATGCAGGGAACAAAGTGGCGGTGGCCAGAGGGGAGGGAGTTGGGGAGATGGGCAAAGTAGGTGAAGGGGATTAAGAGCTGAAACCTTCCAGTTATAAAATAAGTAAGTCGTGGGAATGTAACGTACAGCACAGAGAATATATACAGTCAATAATAGTGTAATAATGGTGTGTGGTAACAGATGGAAGCTACCCTCATTGTGGCGAGCATTTCTTAATGTACATAGACGTTCGATCGTTATGCTGTACCCCTGAAACTAATATTTAAAACATGGAATGGGAAGATGGAAAGTAAATGGCAATTTACTTCCTCCATTTAATAGAAAACTAGAAATTTCTGCCCACGAAAAGCAAAAAGGGAAAAGGGGTGAGAGACATAACAGAGAGACAGACATTCATAGCATTAAGAAGAAAATGGTATTTTTTTTCCCAATAAAAAAATATTTTTTTAAAAAAGGAAGCAGGAATCCATTTTCGGTGGTAACTCCTCTTCCGCCAGGCCACTTGTTTTGGCCTTTGTTTTGTTCTGTTCTATGTATTTGATACAATTGCACGTAGAGTAGTTTATTACGAGATTTTTTGGAGTTTTGAATTCTGAATGGCGTCAATGGAACTGCTTAAGCGTATGTAAATAAGAAGTTCGTTTGCATATTTAAGCAGCACTGAGCCAGGATACACAAACACAAACACCAAGTTCTTTTGTCAATATCAACTCGCATAAAATTGGAGCCGCAGATAAGCTGTTTATTTAGAAGCACAACTGGTAATCCTGGGGACGCTCTGAGTGCTTGTCCTTTGGTACAAGTGGAGAAATTGGTAAAAAGGTCCACGCTGGAGGTTTTATAATTTCATACTGAAATATGAAAGTTTTAGCCCTGCAAGAATATTCATATTCTAGGATTAGCATAGGAGGCAGAGAACGGAGAAAAACCTTATTTGCATGAGGGAACAAGTCGCAACTCTGAATTTGCATAAGCAGGCGGAGCCTCAAAGGTAGACATAGTCATTAATTACCCATACGATAGATTCACACAATTCACCCACAATAGTCCTCCATCCGGCAGCGTAGAAAAAAATCCGCAGCTAGCAATTCAGTATGGAATGTTATTCTATCACCGATGAGCAAATCTTTCTAAACATGACATGGGTTCCACGATTATTCCACATTGTGAATTCGTTCATAAGGTTGATTTCCTCTCTGCCATGAAAAATGGCTCAGGCAACATGGGAGCAGACACTCTGATAGGTAGGAGAGGGCAAGAGGGACAGCCAAAATGGGGGGACGATAAGGAAGGCTAGGACGTTAGTAATCGATTTTCCCTAATTTCGTGGTTTGGTCTCCAGTTCTGATCAAACACGATCCCCAGATAAGATGATACTATTAATCATCCCAAGAGAGATCACGGGGCCAGTTGCATTATGACACAGACCTATTCTAAGAGGAAATCATCTCAAGTCTAGATAGTGGTAAGGTGGCTGGCTGCAAACAGTATGGATCCTCAGGAAAATTCTGAGTCCCGAGTGTTTTCTTCCCATGTGCCTCTGTTCTACCTCCCATCCCAAGAGGCAAACATTTTCTGAGTTCTGTTTCCCACGCCCTGAACTTACTGCTCTGCTGGACTCCATGAATCCCCTAAAATACATCATTTCTTTTTCATTTTCTTCCTCATTCAGATCCTACATGTTCTTTGAAGGTTAGGTCAGTTCGAATTTTCTTTGAGACAGGCAAAGTTTGGTGCGGAGAATTAAGCACTTGTGTTAGTCTCTCGATCTTCCCATGGTTACTTACTTGTGGGTGAAATTATATATTCCCCATAGCCTCGGTCATCTGCATTTCCGAAACGCATGTGAATTTCAAATAGCTTACCCCGTCTGCTCTACAAATACATTCGCATTTGTCAGATTGTGTGTTCCAGTTAAAAGTTTGGAAAATACAGTTATCAGACTCATTAGTGCCCAGGAATACTGATTTCCTGCTCCTCTGTATGAACTCAAGTACCTACCAACATTCTAAAAAAAAAAAAAAAAGTTTTTTCTTAACCTTTATTTACTTTCTTTGCACAGGTAACGGATGGGACAGAGTCAGACAGAGCGGCAGGCACGGAATCCGAAACAGGCTCCGATCAATGGGCACGAAGCCTGACGTGGGGCTCGAACTCGCAGGTCGCGAGACTTCGACCTGAGATGCAGTCAGACGCTTAACCAACTGAGCCACCCAGGCGCCCCAGCCAACGGCGTGAATAAGTCCTCTCTTGTATGCTCATCCCGTTACTGTTTCTAATTTTCTCTTCCCTGATTCTTCCCAAGATTTTCAGTTGTGTCCTCTACTTGATTGTTAACTAACTTCCAGACATCCTCAACCTGATCACAGAAGGTTTAATCCTCTTTGTTCTTTTTTTAAAAACACGTTTTTAACGTTCGTTTATTCATTTGAGAGAGACGGAGACAGCGCAAACGGGGGAGGGGCAGAGAGCGACGGAGAGAAAATTCCAAGCAGGCTCCGCGCTGCCAGTGCAGAGCCCAGCACGGGGCTCTAACTCGGGGAAACCTTGAGATCATGACCTGAGCCAAAACCAAGAGTCGGACCCTTAACAGGCTGAGCCACCCTGTTGAACTGAGCCAAGTACCACATTTAAACTGTGACTTCATTAAGTCAATATTTTCAGCCATAATTTCAACTCTAATGGTTAGCAGGGAATGTAACTTGACTCTTACACATAAACCAAAACTTAGATGGCCCGTGAATAGGTGAAATTAAGTTATTAACTTATTAGCATACGGCTATTGATATAAATCAAATGGGATAACTGCCTGGTCCAAAATGGGTATAATCTTTAGTTTTTCACTGAACTATCAGATGTATGTATATTTTTGACTTGAAGGTACTATTCTAAATTAGGATTTATATAATTAAATAAAAGTTAGAATGATGGTTAATTAAAGTACTAATAATAACATAATTCACTTTCCATTGCAGTTTGCAAAGTTCAAAAGAACAGTTTAATTAAATCTAAATTTAATTTATTTTCAGGAAAATTACATTTTGACCATTTCAGTGATGCTGAAGAGATGAGACAAAAATTACATTAATATATTTAAGAAACTAATTCCACTTGAATAATTATGTTTTAATAAATGGATAAGCACCGTCTATGTGCCCCCAAATTTTGATCAAAACTTGTATCATTCTGAATGTCCTAGAAATATAACTCATTATCTGTCTACAATCCTCCTTACAGACACTTTCTATTGGAAATCATCACTTTGTAAGAAAAAATCAAGTCCCCTACATTCTCCTGAATTGCATAGAAATTTTCTTTAATTATCTATCTTACCTTGGGTGAATAGTTTATTACAGAAATGATCCCAGGGAGGATCACTAAAGGTCCGGGTGTGGGTAACCGGCGTTCAGTCTTGCTAGGGACCTCTGAAAACAACTCAAGGAGCACTTAAGTTGTTCTGCTCAAGGGAGAGGAAGCTGGGGGGCTCATTTGCCAAGTCCGTTCCATCATTGGCCTAGGGTTGTATTAGTGCACCATGGCCGATTTAACAAAGCATCACAAATTAAGTGGCTTAAAACCACTCAAATTTATTATTGTTGTTGCTTGTTATTATTATGGCCATTATTAATCATCTTACAGTTCTGTCAGTCAGAAGGCTTTCCTCGGCTCATAATACACTTCTTCCAACTTCAAAGCCAGCAACCGTTAAGCTAAGTCCTTCTCAGGGGCCATCTCTCTGGTTCTCTCTCTTCCGCCTCCCTCTTCCACTAAAAAGGACCCTGTGATTACGTGACCCAGATAATTCAGTCTCCTCTTCCTACCGCGAGCTTATCTGATTGGAAACCTTGTTTTTTTTCTTCTTTGTATCACCTAACATATTCACAGGTTCCTAGAATTAAGACATAGGCATCATGAGGGGGCTGTCATCCCACCTACCAAAAGGTTTGTTCGCCAGTCATTATATCCCCATGCCCCTGGCCACAGAAAGCCCTGAGACAGAGAGTTATAGCTGCTGGCAGCCGAAATGTGTTGGCCAATAAGGGAACGATGAACACCAAATGCACATGGGTGGGGCACCAACCTTCTCCAAATACACATACTTTGCCTTAATCGAAACCCGGATCTTTTCAAGGAGCACTGTTTCACGCGGGGCTTTCTCAAACAGATCTATTAATACCACGGCCCACCGATTTAACATCTTATATTGTCCGTAACCCAGTCATGACATCCTCTGCCCTTCTTTGTCTGATGTCCAGCTACCATGGCATCGTCGAAGAACACGGACTCTGGAATCGGACCACGCTTCAATCCTGGTTCTTTTACTTATTTGGCAGTGGAGCTAGGCAAGTTACTTACCAGCCCTGTGTCTCAGGTTCCTCGTCTGGGACATGTCAATAATGCCTTCCTAATAGGGAAGTTGTGACAATTATATAACATAATATAGTAAAGCCTTAGATTGCGAGTAACTTGTTCTGTGAGTGTTCCCTAAGACGGGCAAGCATTTCTAACACATTCGAACTTGATAAGTGAGCGCTGTCTTGCAATATGCGTACTACCAGATGCCGAACGTCACGAGATCACAACTGAGCCAATGGTTCTTGAAATTCACTTTGATATGCAAGTGCTTTGGATTACAAGCATGTTTCCGGAATTGTGCTCGCAAACCAAGGTTTTACTGTATATGTAAAGTGCTTAGAACCCTCCCTAGCATTGCGTGAGAGCTCCATTAATGTTTGCCGCTGCTTCTGCTGATCTGTGCGTCTAAAGCATATCCTTCCTTATTTACCATTTTTTTTCCAACTCCTAGTCCTTTCGTTTTCTTGGATGCCTTTAACATCCATCAACCACTCAAAGACCCTTGACTCCCCAAACATTCACATGTACTGGGTTTTAGCAACGCATTTGCACGGCTACACCGTGAATTCTGACCCTACTTTCTGGCCACAAATCTCTTTTTCCAGCTCCTTCCCTCCCATTACACCTGCTTTTTGAAATTGTTGTGATTTTCTGTCACATTTTTCAATGTTCTCTTAGTGCATCAGCTCTGAACTCAGTATACTTTTCCCCAGCCCAGATCTAACAGTCAGTCACTGAAGTATTCTTTGACTAGCACCCTTAATTCCTTATCATGTCCTTTCTATCATGCTGACCTTACCGATCACCAAATTTGGAACAATCTTAAAATCAGTCTTTTCTTTTTTTAAGTTTATTTATTTCTTTTGAGAGAGAGAGAGAGAGCGAGAGAGAGCAGCATGAGGGGGAAGAGGCAGGGGTGGGGGGGTGGGGAGAGAATCCCAAGCAGGCTCTGAGCTTTCAGCACTTAGAGCCTGACATGGGGCCCGATCTCACCAACCGTGAGATCATGACCTGAGCTGAAATCGAGAGTTGGACATTTAACCAACTTAGCCACCCAGGTGCCCGTGGTCTCTGCTTTTATATCAGAGCTTGGGTGTTAATGACTATGCAAATGTTCAGATTAGTTTCTCTGCAAAATATTTTACTAAGTGAAAGAAGCCAATCTGAAAAGGCTACATGCTGTGTGTTTCCAACTGGGTGGCTTTCTGGAAAAGGCAAAACTATGGAGACAGTGAAACGGTCCATGATTGCCAGGAGTTAGGGGGAAGGGAGGGATAAAGGCAGAGTACCGGCTTTCAGGACAGCAAAACTACTCCGTAGGATATTATAATGGTAGCAACATGTCATTACACATTTGTCCAAACTCTTGGAATGCACAACACCAAGACTGATCCCTAATACAAGCTAGGGGCTTTGCGTGACAATGATGTGTCAATGTAGGGTTAGCAGCTATAACAAAGGTGGGGAATATTGATAATGGGACAGGCTATGGACAAGTGGGGGCACAGTGTATATGGGAAATCTGTATATCTGACTCAATATGTCTCTGAACCTCAAACTTCCCTTAAAAAATAAAATCTACTAAAAAAATTGTTTGTTGCAACATTTTGCCTCAAAATTCTTGCCAGAGGAGTGTCTGGGTGGCTCAGTCAGTTAAGCATCGGACTCTTGGTTTCGGTTCGGGTCACGATCTCACGGCCGTGTGGGTGTAAGCCCTGCATCAGGCTCTGCACTGGAAGCGGGAAGCCTGCTTGGGATTCTCTCTCTCTCCCTCCTTCTGCCCGTCTGCCACTTGCACTGTCTCTGTCTCTCTCGAAATAAATAAACTTTAAAAAGTAATAATAAAATAAAATAAACTTCTTGTCAGAAAGTTCCCACAACGACTTAGTCCCGGGGTTCGTGTCTGTTTATTGTCCTTCTCATTCACATTGTTATTTTTTGGATCTTTGTTGTACAGGCAACGTTCTGTTGTATCCTGGATGTTTTGTATATTTTTTTTAACGTTTATTTATTATTGAGAGACAGAGAGAGACAGAGCATGAGCAGGGGAGGGGCAGAGAGAGAGGGAGACACGGAATCCGAAGCCGGCTCCAGGCTCTGAGCGGTCGGCACAGAGCCCGACGCGGGGCTCGAACCCACGAACCATGGCATCATGACCTGAGCCTAAAGTCAGTTGCTCAACTGACTGAACCACCCAAGGCCCCCCTGGATGTTTTGTATATTATAATTGTGAGGCCCTGGATCTTATTTATTCTGCTGTTTGGGCAGCAGTTACTTTGACGAGGTGTAGCATGAAGGCCAGGGTGAATGTGACTGTTCAGCTTCCCACTCGGGTCCACCAACGCCACCAGATAAAAGTAGACCACTGACTCCTACTTCCAGATTGACAATGAGTAATCATTGTCCCCTCCCCGCTCAGCCCTGTCGACGCTTCCCTAGTAAAATGGGACGTCGGCTGACATTGTCTTGTGGCCTGGAAATGAGCGTCGAAGCTCAGCTTCCCTCTAGACCTTGCCGCAAACAGAGGCTGTGAGGGGACAGGGCTTCACTTCAACCACTTTGCTCCGCCCGGTCCATCTCTGGAAGGTTCGGAGACTCAGCTTTTCACTGGGTTGAGCCGATGTGAGGGTGGGCCTGGGAAGGAATTGGGATCCTCACTGGTCTCTACTCATATGGTCTTCTTCAGTCTTGTGGACCCCCGTCGAGGGTGGAGGGCCAGCTTGCTTCTGGGTCCTGTCGACGTGAGAGGGGAGAGGAGGTGAAACCTTAGGTGGTGACTGACCCACTGCATAGCACCTTATTAAGCCTCTTTGTGGCCCACTGGGAGTAGAGGATCTGATCACTGCTGGACCCTGTTGACGCTCCACGGCTCGGGAATGCGAGCTCCACTGAAATCTGCCTGGTGGATGATGAACGTGTAGTTTCACACTCGACTGCAATCACCACTGGTCGCGGAATAAGAGCGTTGCTACCTACTTTGGTCTGGGTTCGGGGTAGAGCGGAAGACCAACCACTCCCCACGCAGCCCTACCGAAACCCCAGGAGGGTAGCGTGTGGCTTTCCGTCGAGGGTTGGCTGGAGTGGTAAGAATTCCAAACGCTTTTCTGTTATCAGGCCCTGCTTTTTCTGGGCCTTCTGCGAGAAGGAACAGGTGCTTCTTGGAACATTTGTGTTTCTCTGTGCTTGTTGGCAGTTCCAGGTTGGGGGATTCTATAGCACCTCGTCTTTGATACATGGGAGGCAATAAGCAACCCCAGACAACCTGCAATCCTGTCATTCCGCAAGTCCCCATGTCCTTGGGCAGACCTTCTACTTTTTCCCTCTTTCAGAATCCCCCCATGCTCGTTTATCGTGCCATGTACAGGGTTTGGTGGATGTTTTTTACAATTGTTTTAATGTGTATTTATTTTTGAGAGACAGAAAGACAGAGACAGAGACAGAGCGTGAGCGGGGGAGGAGCAGAGAAAGAGGGAGACACAGAATCGGAAGCAGGCTCCAGGCTCCGAGCTGTCAGCCCAGAGCCCGACCCGGGGCTCGAACTCACAGACAGTGAGATCGTCGCCTGAGCCGAAACCGGCCGCTTAACCGACTGAGCCACCCAGGGGCCCCTGGGGATTTTTCTCCCCAGGGAATTAAAACCAATTTTAATATTTGCACCGTGAAAACAATTACATAAATATGCTATAGATAATACATTTCAGAACCAAACGCACAAAACCTGTATCAATCAGGACTCGTAGTTACATCGGGTATTTTTCTCTACTTCCTGTTAGGACAAGACACAAGAAGAGCTAAAAGGAAGGAATTAACAAAACACAAGCTTACTTTTCAGTAATAAAATGAAGTGCAGACACGATCAGCTTTAATCTTTACTTCTGGAATAGTATCTATCTCCAGTGAGAATTGATATAACAGCACCTTAAGGTACTACACCCTTTTCATGTGTTTTAATTCCCCTGTGGATTTTTTTTTTTAATGTTTACTTATTTAATGGATGGAGAGAGAGAGAGTGAGCAGGGGAGGGCCAGAGAGAGAGAGAGAGAATCCCCAACGGGCTTTGTGCTGTCAGTGGGGAGCCCGACGCGGGGCTCGATCCCCTGAATCCTGAGCTCATGACCTGAGCCGAAATCAAGAGTCGGGCGCTTAACTAACTGAGCCACCCAGGAGACCCTGCGGGGGTTTGTTTTGTTTTGTTTGTTTGTTAATAGTAAGATGGAAAACGTGGAAAGAATAGGGATGCTCCATTTTAGCGCGAAGAGAAGTCCTGTGCCATGGGATTTTAATCAACAAACGTACCCACTGGGTAAACCGCTGGACGCAAAACATCATGGTAGGTGATATGAAGACATTCAAGAATGCTAAGCCAGGTCCAGTCCCTCTAGAAGCTTACATGAGATGTATTTAGTTAAGTGTATTTGGTTTAACAGAACAGTGACATAAAATGGAATACAAGTTTTATATATAAAAAATATAACAATGTGGGATAAAATATGCCAACTGTCAAAGTCCAAAGCGTCCGGTGTGGGCTAAGGAAGACGGGAGAGACAGTGCAACTTTGGCTAAGGATCATTATTTTCAAAGCAATTTCAGAGCAAAAAGTTCCTGATTTTTTTTTTTTTTTAAAAGGGATTAGGGCATATTGCTATCCGGTCATTGTGTTATTTTATCGCTGGTGTGCTTGTTTGTTGAGGGGCCAACGTGGCGGAGGTGGGAGACAAAAACAAATCTAGGAAAGAGAAACAATGCCAGCTTGCATCGTCAATTTGTGCTTTTAGTTGGAGGACGTCGATATTATATAAAGCGTTCTGTCTCCACATAGTGATACCTGCAGAGACTGTCTACCCCCCTCCCTCTCTCCCTGCCTCCCTGTCTCCTTCCCTTTCTTTCTTTCTGATTGGAATATTCATTCAGGACACGTTTTCTGAGCTTTCGTCTGCTTTTGTTTTGGGTACCAGACGATATTGTAGGTATAGTGTATAAGCTCCTTCTTTCTTGGAATCTGTTGTCTAAGTGAAAGAGGTTGGCAAGATACAGAATTAGCTCCAATAACCAAACAGTGTATGTTTCCGGGACCATATAAGTGGCATAGGAAATACGTGCGGTAGGGTTTTTTTTTGTTTGTTTGTTTTGTTCTGTTTTTTTTTGGGGGGGGGGAGGGGGCAACTGCTATTTTCTATGATGCTTTCCGAAAGATCATAGATTTTATCCAGCATATTCTTCACTTGCCTTTCTCCCTTGTCACCCTTTCGAACCACTCGGCCCCAACTATAGCATCCATGCTTCAATTTGCATTCCAAATGAAGATTAGTAATCAAGCATGGCCTGTCAATTCAACCCCACATTTCAGTAGCCGAGCTAAACATTTTTTGGAACACCATAGAAGGAAGACCACGGAATACTGAAGGCAAGGTGATCAAAGCTTTTTTTCCACGAAAAGATGGGAGAAACGAAGTGGTACATTTTAGCATCATCCCAAATTAATTTAGAATTTCTCACTTTATAGCCCAATCACTCAAGTATCAAAAAACCCTTCCATAAAAATTTGGTATGAAATGTTCCATTCAGCCCAGGAGTGACATTTTTTTCTTGTATTTGAGAAAAAGTGAAAAGAAAAACAACAGATGTTGAATTATAGAAATAAGAATTTCAGATGGTTTATTTTCTTTGGAATCCATGTAACTTTAGGACAGACCCATTTATTTAAATTACATTTTACAGATGGGTAGTCTGAGAAGAGATTCCTCCTGGGAGTGGAAAAAAAGTGAAAAGAAAAAAAGAAAAGAAGGAAAATCTGCTATGGCTCTTCATGTCTTTGGGCAAGATCGTCCTCATGAAGAGGTTGTTTTCTTTTTGCCCACAATCCTCCCCCCAAATGGAAAAGCCTTGCCTTCATCCCAAATGCACCCAGCCTGTCTCTCTAATACCCAGAAGAATCAAATCCTCTCTGCTTTTGGCAGTCAAGTCTCCCTCTAGGTAGATTCTTGCTTTGTCGTTCTCTGTGTGGAGCACTTTTTCCATGGCGGTTGAGTTCATTTTAGGACAAAAACACCCTGAATGACTTCTCTAACAAATAAACCATCTTTCCTTCCCCATTTTCTTAAAAAAAAAATTATGAAGGGTCTGGCTTTCAAGATGGAATTTGCTGGAGGCAATTGTGTACATTGTACAAATCCCAACCATAGTTCGTGCTTCTATTTTTCTTGCGTGTTCTGGTATTTTTATTTGTTTCCTTTGGCCTTTCTTGCTCTCTTGCTGTCCTCTGTCTCTCTTTGTCTCTATCTGCCTCTCTCTCTCTCTCTTAATTCCATGTTCTGATTCTCACCAACACATATTTCTCTGTGGTGATTTGTCTTATGTATGATACATACTTTCACTTAATAACTGAGAGTTTTAGATCCAATATCCAAAAGACTGTCTTGCTCTTTTCTCACAATTTGAAAGGACTATGGAGTCCCTTTCAGGAATCTCTGGCTTTAGCAACAAAATTGTATTTCAACCAATCTGTCTCTGTCTTTTACAGCTCATTTATTCTCATGGATTTGCTTAATTTTTTGACAAAGTTGAGCCTTCTGTTTCTAACCAGCATTTATTCTAAATTCCTTCCATTTGCCTCTCCTTTAACTACATTACATGCTTATTTCAAAATATTGAAGCTGCTTGGGACGCCTGGGTGACACAGTCAGTTTTAGCATCTGAGTCTTGATTTCAGCTTTAGGTTATGATCTCACAATTCGTGAGTTCGAGCCCCGTGTCGGGCTCTGCACTGACAGCATGGAGCCTGCTTGGGATTCTCTCTCTCCCTCTCTCTCTGACCTTCCTTTGCACTCTCTCTCAAAATACATAAATAAACTTAGAAGATTTCTGAAAAATATCAAAACTGTTTATTAAAATATAATAGACCGAATATACAAATGGACAATAGCCAGACCATATATAAAAATAGAACTCTGACCCACTATCTGTACATTTGTGTGTTTATACGTGTTTGTATGAACATATGCCTTCATTTCTCTTGGGCAAACACCTAAGAAGAGAAAGACTGGATCATACGGTAGGTGTAAGTGAAACCTAAAACAATTCTGTCAAACCTTTTTTCCAGTGTGATGACGTTGATCAACTTTTCACATGCAAATTGCTCAACAGGATTTTTTTTTTGCAACGTGTCTGTAAAATGTTTTATCTATGTTTAAACTACTTTCTTATTATTGAGTTGTGAGAGTGCACAGCATGTTCTGGATAGAAGTCTTATAGCAAACATATGATTCAGAAATATTTTATCTTAGTCTGGGGCTTGTGTTTTCATTCTTGACAGTGTTTTTCGGTTTTTGGTTTTTGGTTTTTTTTTTTTTTTTGGTGGACAAGAGTTTTTGATCTTGATGAAGTAAAATTTAGCAATTCATTCTATTATAGATTAGTTTTCCATATATGTGTGGATCTATTTCTGGGCAATCAGTTGTGTTTCACTGACCTATTTGTCTATATTTGTATCAACACCGTGCTGTTTTGATTAATGTAACTTTATAATATGTCTTGAAACTAGGTAACATTAGTTCTCAAAATTTGTTGTTTTTCAAAGTTGTTCTGACATGCTGACTTCTTTGCACTTGCATACGAATTAGAGAATGTCAATTTCTAGAAAAAAAAAGAGTGCTGGAATTTTGATTGGGATTTCACTAAATCTATAGATTGGTTTGGGGAGAACT
This sequence comes from Panthera pardus, assembly GCF_024362965.1. Lineage (NCBI taxonomy): Eukaryota > Metazoa > Chordata > Mammalia > Carnivora > Felidae > Panthera > Panthera pardus. The sequence goes on along the minus strand of NW_026526843.1, from coordinate 32,187,978 downwards.
AATATTAAATACCAGCTTGCCAGTCAAGGAGGCGGGGAGGCACAGAAAAAAATACTGTTTTTTATATTTATTTATTTTTGTATTTTACATTAGGCCCTTGAAGTTGTCCTTCAGCGGACCAAAGCCATTTTCTTTGCATTGGATTCTACTCTCTCTGTTTCATTTTGAGTTTTTCTCTATCGCCATGGCTTCCAGTTTACTAATCTATTCTTTGGTAATATCGAATCCGTCATTAACCTACCCAGCACAGTTTCTATCTCATACATTGTCTTTTTCATTTTTAGATGTTTGCTTTGGTTTTTCTTTAAGAGAAGAAAAACAAAAACAAAACAACTCTTCCATATTAAGCATCTGACTCTCGATTTCGGCTCGGGTCATGATGTCACAGTTTGTGAGTTCGAACCCCGCGCTGTGCTCTGTGCTGACAGCATGGAGTCTGCTTTGGATTCTGTGTCTCCCTCTCCCTCTGCCCCTCCCCTGCTTGTGCTCTGTCTCTCTCTCTCTCTCTTTCTCAAAAAATAAACATAAGACGAAATTTTTTAAAAAGTCAGATATTGGGAATTTGACCTTGTCAGTTGCTGAATAATTTTTGAATCCCACCAATATTCTTAAAGAGCTTTTTTTTCCTGGGACACAGTGAATTCGCCTGAATGCTGTCTTATCCTTTTGGATCTTGCTGTTGGGCTTTTTGAGATGGGACCAGTCCAGGGTGGATTATCCCCAGTTACTAAGGCAAGATCTTTTTGCCTTAGTCAACCTAATGTCGCACGAGTCACGACGTTTTCTTATCTTTTCGGTAGAAGTAAACGCTATTTCTATCCCTGTATAAACACCAGGCATGGTTATCTCCAATCCTTTAGGATGGTCATTTTTCCAGTCCCAGTTTCCTCACACACATTAACCTACCAAGTCTCAGCCAAATACGAGCCAGGGTTTTCCGGAGGTCTCCCGAGTTTTTCTGTCTGTACAGCTCTCTCTGCTCTGGCATCCTGTCCTGTCTAGCTGTGTTTCGTCTGCCACCCCCCACCACCACCCGCCCCCACTCTCAGCACTGCCTCCTCATCTCAGGGAGTCCTGGGTTCTGGATTTGTCTGTGGTGGTCCAGGGTCCACACTCTCTAAACACAGGGGGCCGGAACAACATGATCGCTCTCACGGGCTACAGGGAGACCAGTGACAGGAGCGTCACTTTCAGAGACGCTCAACCACGGGCGGGAGGTTGGTTAGCAGTGCCGGGCAGGTCAGGATCAGGACAGAACGTTCCAAGGTGGGTAGCATTCTTTCTCCTTGATTTGTAGGCAGACAAAACACGTGCCATGAGTCAGTGTGCCAGAGAGCATGTGAGCAAAGTACCAAAGAACTTTTGATCAACGTACCAAAGAACACAAAATGTCTCTGACAAAGACATATTGCTCCCTGAACAGAAGGCCAGAATTTTGCACTGTGATTTTAATTTTTTCAATGTTTATTTATTGTTGAAAGAGAGAGAGAGAGAGAGAGAGGAAGCGCATGAGTCGTGGAGGGTCAGAGAGAGGGAGATGCAGAATCCGAAGCAGGCTCCGGGCTCCGAGCCGTCAGCACGGAGCCCGACGTGGGGCTCGATCCCACGAACTGGGAGATCACGACCTGAGCCGAAGTCGGACGCTCCACCGACTGAGCCACCCAGGCGCCCTTGCCCTATGATTTTGATTAAATATGGACTCATACTTATTTCTGCTGGGGCTTTTCTCTGAAGTCATGATGGAAGTTCAAGGGACAGCCTTCAGCGAGCAACATATTGGCTTTCCACACACCTTCTAGAAAGAGTATATCCAAATTGTAAAAAGCTTGCAAACGGTGTTCTGGTTTGGGGATACATAAGTGATTCAGACGTAATAAATGAATCTGCTCAGTTAAGGAAATATATATACAAATGACTCCTGGCCTACAGAATATAATGCAAATAATTGCAATAGTATCGTGAAAGCCTATCGGTAGATAGATGGTTGCCGGAAGATACTGAATGGCTGCCATGTGCAAGAGGAAAATCATTCCGTGGGGCTTAGGAGACACATAGTTCACGTTACCGGTTCAAAATTTGTGCGCGTTCCGTTTGGTTCAGTTGAAGAAACACTTGTCTACTAAGACTATTCCATCTCGGAATAAGTTTCTTCGCATAATAATTATCATTTCTTTCACTCACGAATACCTTATACTTTCCAAGCATTTTTTTTTTTGCGGGGGGGGCGGTTTTCATTCTTAAAACAATCCGGTGAAGTGGAAAAAAGACGTGCTTTTCCCGAATCCATGGTCAGCGGTTTCATGTTAATAGCTTGAAAAGGGCCGTAGCAGGGGTATTAACACTTTGCAAATCAACAAATGCTACCAATACTTACCCGCCCCCATCTCCCAGCCAGCTGTGAAATATTTGCTAGGGCATCAGTGGAGACAGATAAATAAGGGTGGGGCGCCTGGCTGGCTCAGTTCGAAGAGCGTCCGACTTTTGATCTCTGGGTCGGGACTTCAAGCCCCACGAGAGTGTGGAGATCACTTAAATGAACAAATAAACAAACCTTTTAAATTTTTTTTTTTCAACGTTTTTTATTTATTTTTGGGACAGAGAGAGACAGAGCATGAACGGGGGAGGGGCAGAGAGAGAGGGAGACACAGAATCAGAAACAGGCTCCAGGCTCCGAGCCATCAGCCCAGAGCCTGACGCGGGGCTCGAACTCACGGACCGCGAGATCGTGACCTGGCTGAAGTCGGACGCTTAACCGACTGCGCCACCCAGGCGCCCCAACAAACCTTTTAAAAAAAGATAAATAAGGAGGCTGAGGCTCACCTACGTGAAGTGACTTCGCCAAAGTCTAATAGCAAGGAGGTGACCGAGTCACTGAATCAGCTCTTCCTTAGGGCTGGGGTCAGAAAACTACCGTCTGAGAGCTGACATCGTCCGGGGTCTGCGTGGTCCTCCAACTAAGAATGGTTTGACATTTGAAAAAGTGGTAAAAAAGGGGCGTCTGGGTGTCAGTCGGTTAAGCGTCCCACTCTTGACCTTGGCTCAGGTCATGGTCTCATGGCTCACGCGTCGGAGCCCCACCTGGGGCTCCGCGATGACAGTGTGGAGCCTGTCTTCCTGACAGCGTGGGGAGGGGGGCGGTGCAGAGAGAGCCCCCCGCCTCTGTCACTCAAAAATAAATAAATAAACTTAAAAAAATTTCTTTAAAGGCTGTGGGGAAAAGAAGGAGTATGCAACACGGGACATGTGTCACAGGAAAGCTTGTCAAAGGCAAGCAGGTTAAAATATTTATTATTTGGCTCATTACACAACCAAGTTTGCTAATCCAGAGCCTCTGCTCTATCACTCGCCCTATGGCAAAGACTGCTACTTGCCCATCAAATCCCATTCTCCGTATCCTCTCCAGTAATTAAGCTGTAACTGCACGCTCGATTGTCTGGCGAAGCTGTATTACCCAACATCCCTCAGGTCTAGGTGTAGTTAAATGATTATGGAAGTGATCTGGGCATTTGAGTCCTTCTGTAAAACATGATGACTGCTCTGGGATCGCTCCTCTCTTTTCCTTCCTGCTGACTGGAAAATTTGAAGGTTGGAGTAACGACGTTAAAAACCACTTACTGAGGCTTGCACAACTTTGAGTTCGAGCCCCGCCTCGGGCTCTGCGCTGACAGCTCCGGACCCTGTGTCTCCCTCTCTCTCTGCCCCTCCCCTGCTCACGCTCTGCCTCTCTCTGTCTCTCAAAAATAAATAAAAATGCGGAAAGAAATTTGTGTAAATAAGGGGCAGAAGGAGAGAGAGAATCCTAAGCAGGCTCCACGCTCAGTGTGGAGTCCGACACAGGGATCGAATCCATGACCGCGGGGTCATAACCTGGGCCAAAATCAAGAGTCAGGTGCTCAACCAGCTAAGACACCCAAGTGCCCCCCCCCATGAGTTGTCTTGAAAGAGAAGCCAACCTCAGGGTTTCTTTCCTCCACATCCTCACCAGCTTTTGTCATCTCTTGGCTTTTGGTAACAGCCATTCTAACAGGCGTGAGGTGACGTATTCCTCGTGGTTGTGATGTGTATTTCCCTGACGATGAGCGATGTTGGGCACCTTGTCATACATCTGTTGGCCATTTGTATGTCTTCTGTGGAAAAGTGTCTATTCAGTTCCTTCGCTCCTTTTTATTTTTTTAATGTTTATTTATTTATTTTGAGAGAGATAATGTGCGCGCAGGGGAGGGGCAGAGAGAGAGAGGGAGACAGAGAATCCCAAGCAGGCTTCGCACTGTCAGTGCAGAGCCAGACGTGGGGCTTGAACCCACAAAGGTGAGATCATGACCCGAGCCGAAACCAAGAGTCAGATGCTTAACGGACTGAGCCACCCAAGTGCCCCCTCCTTGGCCCATTTTTAAATTGAGTTGTGTTCTGTTTTTGTTTTTGTTTCTTGCTAATGAGTTGTGTGAGTTCCTTGTATATTTTGGATGTTACCCCCTTACTGGCTATGTGGTTTGCAAATATTCCCATTATATAAGTTGCCTTGAACACTGTTGGTGAAAATGTTAACTGGTACAGCCACTGTAGAAAATTGTACGGAGGTTCCTCAAGAAATTAAAAAGAGAACTATATGATCCAGGAACCCCACTTCTGTGTATATATCCAAAGGATATGAAACCATTATCTGAAAGAGATATCTGTACTCCCAATGTTCACTGCAGCTTTATTCGTAATAGCCAAAGTATGGACACAACCCTAAGTGTCTGTTAATCGAAAAATGGATCAAGAGAACATAACACGCACACACACACACACACACACACACACACACACATTAGAATATTATTCAGCCTTTAAAAAAAGAAATCCTGTCATTTGCAACAACATGGATGACCTCGGAGGGCATTATGCTAAGTGAAATAAACCAAACAGAGAAAGGAAAACACTACATCCTATCACTTTTTTGTGGAATCTAAAAAATTAAAAAAAAAAAAAAAAAAGAACCCAATGAAACAGAGAACAGAAAAGTGATTGCCAGGGGCAGGGAAAACCGGGAGACCTTGGTAAAATGATAAAAAGAACCTTTCAGCTGTAAGATGAACAAGGTCTGAGGATCTAACGTGCAACATTGTTACTACACTTGGCTAAGCCTAATTTGCTAAGAGAGTAGAACTTAAATGTACTCACCCCCCAGAAAAAAAATGAAAGCGTGAATATGTGAATTAACTCGATGGAGGGGGGGATTGTTTCACAGTGTGTACAAACATCACATCATCAAGGTTTCGCACTTTAAATATCTTACAATTTTCTTTGTCAATTACACTTTGCTAAAGCTGGGGGGGGGGGGCGGGGGGAAGAAGCCAATTCAGTAGGCACTCCAATTTGCTCATCTAATGATGAATATAAAAAGAATCTTTGGTCTCAAATGAAATCTTCAAATGTCTTAAAATAGCTCATCATTCCAATCCTGCTCTCTGAGACCAATCTGTAAATTACATTACACCAACCTGTAATGGATAAAATGTATTTAATGTGAAGTCATGCTTGTTTGGATAAATGGAAAAAGACTTTTTGAAATGAGAAATGCAGTTTTGATTTAATTTGCTGAGGCACTAAATCAATGGATTGTGCAAGTTGAAAGAGCACTTAGGCCAAACTTATCAATTCAGACCTTCTAATATCTCCAAGCTCTCTTCTATATCTTCTCTCTGGTTCTTGAAAATTGCCTTTGCTTTGTTCCCTAGTTTCTGTTTTGATGGAGCTTCTTTCACTGTGTTGTGTTTCGGCATTTAATAGCACAGAGGACAGGATCAGTCACTGTCTGCCTGTCTCCCTGTCTCTGTGTCTGTCTCTCTGTCTCTTTGTATCTCTCTCTGTCTCTCTTTCACACACACACACACACACACACACACACTTTTTCAAGGGAATTCGCGTTGATGATAAGGCAGTGGAAATCCTTTTACATTTTTTCTAAACATACTCCTCCTGCATAATGGTGTTGAAGGAGGTCATTGAGATGACCTGACTGCCTGTTGACCCTAACGCCGGATCAGGGGAATTCGTGGTTCCTCACCCCCTTCTCTGTCCTTAAATGTACCCTCCACTATCGCTTCTCGGCCTTTTGGTTAAGATCAAGTGACATGTACCTTCCACCAACCATCGCACACCAGGAGCCATTTTAAGGACGAAAGAGGAATGTGATGAGACACTCCGGACTGTATATACAACTGAACCCAGTTAAGATCCCTATTATTAAGATATTATTTTTTAAGTTTATTTATTTCTTTTTAGAGAGAGAGCAGGAGCAGGGCAGAGAGAGAAGGAAAGAGAGAATCCCAAGCAGGCTCCGTGCTGTCAGCACAGATCCCAACTCGGGGCTCGAACTTACAAACCGGGAGCTCATGACCTGTGCCGAAATCAAGAGTGAGACGCTTAACCGCCTGAGACACCCCGGCGCCCCAAGGTATTATTATATAGAGATATAAACTTTTAAGATTCCGGTGGGCAGATGCGGAGATAGGCTCATCGTGTGACGACTCAGCACAAGTCCCGTATGTAAGTTCCCTTGCGTATTAAACCTGCCACTTACCATTCCTGAGTGGCCCCTTTCTTCTGGCTCTCCCTGCCCTCCCCTGTATGTGCCAATTTCGAATTTGGTCTGGAAAATGACCTGAACCATGGCTGTCATCAGTAGATTAGGGTACAAGACCAACTCCCTAGGGTGGGTCCTCTGGGTCAGCTTATCTGGACAGCAAAGAGGTAACCAGCATGCTTGCTTTGAACCAAGATCGCCAAGAAACGCAGGGATAAAATACTCATTTATCCTTTTATTCGGTCAAAAACATTTATCCAGGGTTTAATTAATGATACAGACTGACATAGTACCAGGAAAACAGCAGCTGGAAACAAAACGAAACAAAACAAAAAAACAAAACAGATGTGGTTTCTGCCCTCCTAGAACTTGCTGACTGTGGAATATCTGAGCAAATAACAACATGTGAGTTGAGTGCGATGAAAACCAAAGCCAAGGAACGGTGGGATGTATAGTAGAGTTTCCTCCTCTCTCCAGGTAACCTTGCTTAAAAATGACAGGATTTCTGGGAGAGCTGACGGCGTGAATTATTCCTTCTTTAAATCACCAGAATCAACCGCATTTTCTTATGACAGTAGGGATCAGGAAAGACTGACCACACTGAGGGTCTTGGGGGTCAAGGACACCGGAAGGAGGGAAATACTATGCATGCCAACTTTTTCACTGGGGATTGCGGTCACCGGCTCAAATGCCAACAGTGAAGGAGTAGATAAAATGCAAGCGAAGGGAGCTGGCTGAATGGAAGGCAATATGGTGTTGGGGGGGCTGTAGACAACTGGCTCGGGCATCCTACAGAGTGCAGTCGCTACTCAGCTGTTGCTACAGGGGTAGGGGTGGTCAAGATATCCGGATCTTTCCATTGTAAGAAAAGTCAGAAGTCTAGATTGTAATGCAAGACGTCCCAATTGTAAAACGTTGGCAGTTAATTCATTAGATGTTTAACCATTTTTAATGGCGCGCCTGGGTGGCTCAGTCGGTTAAGTGTCCAACTCTTGATTTCGGCTCAGGTCATGCCTCAGGGGTTCGTGAGTTCGAGCCCCATCGGGCTCTGCGCTGACAGGACGGAGCCTGCTTGGGATTCTCTCCCTCTCTCTCGGCCCCTCCCTCTCCCTCCATCTCTCTCTCTCAAAAATAAATAAACATTTAAAAATAGAAATGAAAAATAAAATTCTGTATGAAGCAAAATAGATCTGTAGCTCAGATGTGGGCCAGAGTCACGACTTTGTAACTTGTCTTCTATATTATAGGTAAAGGATTTGTGAAATGACGAAGGGAAGAAAGGGAAGGAAAATGACGAGTTAGCAATGGTTTAAGACGCTTCCAAGGCTACAAAGGAAAATATTAGCTGAACAGTTGTGTTTTTGTTTTTGTTTTTGTTTTTATTTCTGAAAAAAGAGCACCCAGGAAGATTTGCTAAAGAGGTAATGAAATATTTCCACCCAGAGGAACCACTGTCCTTATTTGTGTATTTATAATGTTGTTGTTTCTTATTATGGTGTTATTACATGTGTAGACGTATCAAGAAAACAAGACCATGAGTATTATGGGTGTCATGGAGTAAACTGCAAGAAAATAAATTTCTATTGTTTCAGCCACCCAGTCGGTGTTATTTTGGTAGGGCGGCTCTGGCCAACTAATACAACGGCGACACGTGACTCGCTACGGTAATCGGATCTTACCTCCACCCGAATCACTGAAAAGGGGTGACCAACTTAGAAAATGTGGAGAAGTTTGAGGAATGGAGCACACGTGGCTGCTGAGTTTGTACCATGAAAGCTTTAATGGAGAGTTCTATGGAAACCACCAACTCTGCAAACGCCGCTCCCTTAGTGGAAACAGCTGCTTCCGGGAGACCACAGCCAAGCACTTGGGGATGCCCTTGAGCCTGCCACAGACTGGTAAGGCCATTCGTCAGAAAGATGAGCTGGCAATGGAACAGAAGAACAGGGACAAGGTAGGGCCCTCTAAGCTTCTATCTGCCTATCGCTATAGCTCACATTCACCGACGTCCTAGTATATTAGCTTCTGTTTCGCTTCTGCCTTCCAAATGGCCCACTCACATACAGAGGATTCTTGAAAACACAGCTTCCAGTTTTAATCCGGAAGAATTCACATAGAGGATGCCGTGATTGATCTATTCTCCCGCTGATGTACATTAGGGCTGTTTCTTGCCTCTGGCTGTTTCGAAGAGTAGTGAAAGAATGCCGTCCGTGTCTCCTGGCACTCAACGTGCAAGAATTTCTCTATGGGGTATGCATCAGAGTGGGATTCCTAGGTATGTGCATCTTTGAATTTTCAAGATAATGCTAAGTTCTTTTTCTTTTTCTTTTTTTTAATGTTTATTTTGAAGAGAGAAAGAGCACAAGTGGGAGAAGGGCCCAGAGAGGCAGAGACACAGAACCCGAAGCAGGCTCCGGGCTCTGAGCTGCCAGCACAGAGCCCGACGTGGGGCTCCAACCCACAAGCCATGAGATCATGATCTGAGCCCAAGTCAGACGCTTAACTGATTGAGCCACCCAGGCGCCCCGCCCCACCCCCCGAATTATTTTTCAAAGTGGTTTTCCAATTTTGAATCCCAGCGGTAGTGTATAAGAGTTCCCATTACGTCATATCTTGGAAAGCACTTGGAATGCTCAGGCTTTTAATTTTTGTGATCTGGAAAGCATAAAATGATATGTCATGTGCTTTTATTTTTCAATTCCTTGGTCACTGATGAAAATTAGCCTACATTAATATAATTTTTGAGCTTTGTTTTATGTGAAATTCTATTCGTAGAGTGAGTCCATTTTTTGGGGGGGTCATTTGTGGTTTTTCTATATTTAATCATAGGGGTTATTTATTATGCCTATCAGTCATTTTGCAGTCATACGGGTTGCAAGTATCTTCGCTTATTTTTTGACTGGTCTTTAAATACATAGTGCTTTTGATAAAGAGAATATCTTAATTTTCATGGAATCCAATGCGCCTGCCTTTTCCCTTATGGAATTTATATTTTGTATATTTATAAAGGAATCCATCCTTACCTGAGATCAAAAAGATATTCTTCCATACATTCTTCTAAGAAAGTTTTGATTTTCCCATATAAGCGTTTAACCTACTGTGAATTTATTTTTGTGTATGGCATGCGGTTTCCGTATCTCAATTGAATACACAATTGTATCTTGTATCTAAAATGAATAAACATTTCTCTCAGTACTATTTCCTCATTTACTGAATGGTCATTCCCTTTCTATCCCCTTGCAATATCTATCACCCAATTATCATCTCTTTTCTTCCTCCTTGCCTTCTCCCTTCCCTCACACTCTACCTCACTCCCTCCTTAACATCTTTCCTTCCTTCCTCACTTCTTTTTTCCCTCCCTCCCTCCTTCCCTTTTTTCCTTCCCTCATTCCTTCCCTCCGTCCTTCCTTCCTCCCTTCCTCCCTTCCTTCCTTCCTTCCTTCCTTCCTTCCTTCCTTCCTTCTTTCCTTCCTTCTGTGATCCACAGGTCCACTTATGTAGCCCTGATCCAGTACCATATTGTCTCAATTTCTGTATCTTATGTGAAATTTTGATGCATGGCAGAAGTCATTTTTTTCTTCTTCAGTGGTGTCTTCACTTTTAGCTTTGCCACAATTCCAAAATCGTGTTCTCAAGTTCTAAGAAAACCCCTATCGTTATTTTGATTGGAACTGCGTCGAATCTATAGACGAATATTGGAAGAAGTGACATTTTATGATACTGAGTTTCCTATACAAGAACAAAATAAATTTTGCAAGGCACCCGGGCGGCTCAGTCGGTTGAGCGTCTGACTTCCGCTCAGGTCACGATCACCTGACTCATGAGTTGGAACCCCGTGTCGGGCTCTGTGCTGACAGCTCAGAGCCTGGAGCCAGCTTCTGTGTCTCCTTCTGTCTCTGCCCCTCCCCTGTTGTGCTCTCTCTTTCTCAAAAATAAATAACATTAGGGGCGCCTGGGTGGCTCAGTCGGTTAGGCATCCGACTTCGGCCCAGGTCATGATCTCGCAGTTTGTGAGTTCGAGCCCCGCGTCGGGCTCTGTGCTGACCGCTTGGAGCCTGGAGCCTGCTTCGGATTCTGTGTCTCCCTCTCTCTCTGCCCCTCCCCCGCTCATGCTCACACTCTGTCTCTGTCAAAAATAAATAAACTTAAAAAAAAAATTTAAAAAATAAATAAATAACATTAAAAATTAGTTAATTAATTACAAAAGAAAAAAATTAAGAACACTATAAATTTTGCCATTTATTTATGTCATTGTAGTTATTTTCAATACAGTTTTATAATTTTCACCATAATGTTCTTAGATGTCTTTTAAGACTTCAACTATAGGTACCATATATTATTATTTTTTAAACATCTTCGTTGAAATATAATTCACCTACTATACAATTCAGCCTTTTAAAGTGTACAATTTGGGGTACCTGGCTGGCTCAGTCAGTAGAGAAAGCGACTCTTGATTTTGGTGTTGTAAGTTCGAGCCCCATGTTGGGTGTAGACATCACTTAAAAATAAAATCTTGAAAAACGTAAAGGGTTCGACCCAATGGTTTTTACCACGGGGACAGAGTTGTGTCACCGTTGCCACAGTCAATTTTAGAGCATTTTTATTTACCCAACAAAAAAATCCCATATCCATTGGTCCACACCTCCTTAACCCCTCTCGTCTCTCTCTCCCAGGCCTAAGCAGTGACCAATATAATTTCTGTGTTCCTGGATTTGCCTCCTCTGGACATTTCGTATCAAGGGGATTATACAATATGTGGTCTTTTGAGTCCGGCTTTTCTCACTAGTACAATGTCTCTGTGAGTCCATGACTTCAGTTCCTAGAAGGGGATTTGCTACATCACATGGTAAATCTGTGTTTCCATTTTTTGAAGGGCCGCCATGTTGTTTTCCACGGTGACTGGCCTATTGTACATTTCAACAAACAATCGCAAGCTTTCTAATTTCTCTACATCCTTGCCAACGTGTTATTCTTATTTTTTACTGACAGCCATCTGTGATGGTTAATTTTATGCATCAACTTGCCTAGACCCAAGTACCCAGGTATTTGGTCAAACATTATTCTTTCTGTCTCTTTAGAGGTATTTTTTAGATGATATTACAATTTAAGCCAGTAGACACTGAATAAATTACCCATCAAAACGTGGGTGGGCCCCATCCAATCAGTTGAAGATCGTAATAGAAACAGACTGATCTCCATCCAAGAAGAGGGAATTCTGTAGCAGAATGCCTTGGGATCCCAAGTGCGACATCACCTCTTCCCTGGATCTCCATCCTGCTGGTCCTTGAAGCTTGTGAACTTGCCAGTCTCCACAATCACGTGAACCAATTCTTTTATTTTTTTTAAATCTGTATTTATTTTTGAGAGAGAGAGAGACAATGAGCAAGGGAGGGGCAGAGAGAGAAGGGGTCAGAGGATCCCAACCAGACTCTGTGCTTACAGCACAAAGCTGGATGTGGGACTCGAACTCACGAACCATGAGATCATGACCTGAGCTGAAGTCAAATGCTTAACCGACTGAGCCGCCCAGGTGCCCCATGAGCCAATACCTTTAAATCAATCACTCAGTCGCTCCTATACATCCTATTGGTCCTGTTTCCTTAGAGAACTCTGACAAATACATCGCCCTAATTAGTAGTCAACTTTATTGTGGTATAATTTACATAAAATAAAATATACACATTTTATGGTGTATGGTTTCATGAGTTTTGACAAATGTATATATTACACTCAGTATGGAAAACATTTCGGTCACTCCAAAAATTTCATCTTAAATCTTTTCAGTCAATTCCCCCAACAACCCTGGCCCCAGACAACCACTGATATGCTTTCTGTAATTGTAGATTCATTTGGCTTCTTCTAAAATTTCATAGAAAGTGAATCATACAATATGTACGTTTTACGTAGCTACTTTCCTACAGGATAACATTTCTGAGACCCATCCATTTCGTTAAGTGTATCTACTCATCCCTTTTTATTGCTTAGTACTATTCCGTTGGAAAGATACATCTCAATTTCACAACGTGGTGAGAAACATTTGGAAAGATACATCTCAATTTCACAACGTGGTGAGAAACATTTGGATTTTTTCCCCCAATTTTTGGCCATCATGAATAAAGCTGCTATGGAATTATATCACAATAAAGTTGATTTAAAAAATACAATGGCAGGAGTGCCTGGGTGGCTCAGTCGGTTCAGCATCTGATTTCGGCTCAGGTCATGATCTCATGGTTTGTGAGTTCGAGCCCCGTACTGGGCTCTGCATTGATAGTGTGGAGCCTGCTTGAGATTCTCTCACTCCTTCTCTCTTTCTGCTCCTTCCCCCTCTCTATCTCAAAATAAGAAATTATACACACACACACACACACACACACACACACACACACGATATACACGGCAAACATACCAGGAGCAAAATAGCAGACGAGAAAGCTCCAACCCATCATCCCCCCTCACAGAAACATTAAAACACAGACAGACGATGGCTGAACATATGTTTTGTGAGAAGACACGTGTTGAGATTGTGGGGACTGTATGGAAAACATACGTTTTACTTTATAAGAAGTCACTCAAATGGTATCCAAACCAGTAGTAGCCTTTTTTTTTAAATTTTTTTTTAGACTGAAGGTGTTTTGATAGGCAACCGATTAGCAGATTAATGGACCATTTGACTTCCTTTACTGAAAAGCAATATTCAAGAAAGAGGAACCGTAGGTGGATCCTCCTATACTGAGCAACATAGCCAAGTACAAATGCAGTCAATGGTCTACTTCATTGGCATGCTCTGTCACATGTCAATAAAACGAGCCCTCTGCCCGACCAGAGCCCTGGGCCCCTGGCAAACATGCAGAAATAAGTGCACTGAGCAGTGATACCGTGAGGAGGGAACTTTGGTTCATGGGGTCAGCTACCGTTGAGGTGGCACTGAAAACCCACAGCCTGACCCCCAAAGTCGGCGGTGGTAAGCTCGCGGCGTCAGCCGCGTTCCTTCCACAGCACCGGGGGACTACCGCGGTCAAGCCTGCCGGGGGGCCAAGACCAAGGTCGTGTCGTTGTGCCCAGTCTATTGAGCCGGCACGTTTCTCCTGCCAGGAAGCTCGTGCCTCTCTTTGATGGCCTGCACTCTGACAGAGGCCAACGGCCAATCGGGCTCTCCGTCTGCAAGTCCATGATAGGCAGGTAGTGGTTGTCAAAGAGCAGGGCAGAGATATCCCCAAAGCCAAGCCAAGTTTGCCGTCGCAGGAGTCGTGACGACCCTGAGACTATCGTCAAGTGGCAAAGTCCCACTGGTCGAGACCCAGCGCCGCGCTACGACGCCATCAGACTGAAGTCTTGGCCGCAGGCAGAGACTTCCGTCCCCAGGGACAGACGAGATCTTTAAGTATTTGCAGTCGGTTCCTCTCCCCGTTGGCCAAATCCTGATCTCCCATCTGTCCACACTTGAGCGTGCGTGGTCTCCGGGGCTGTGCAAGAGAGACTTGACTTCACACCCTTGGCGAGCCACGTCGGTGACCCATCCCATGTGCCGGCGAGGGAAAGAGAAAGCCCACGTTGTCACAGTGGCGTCTTTGGAGCCACTCACCGAGATTTCCGAGTCGTCGTTGTAGTCAACGCTAAACACCACCCCCGAGGGCCCCCAGACGTGCTGTGTCCCAACTCCACGCCCAGCAAGTCACAGTGTTGTCAAAGGAGCCCGTCCCGAGCTGCTGCTCCTCAAACCTCACTGCTGCACAGGGGTGGGGCTGGATGCCATGAACACGCTGCCCTGGGCCCACATCCCACAGTTTGGCCGGCAAATCGCCTGACCCTGTGCAGAGAAGTCCATCTTTTTTTTTTTTTTTTTTTTTTTTTTTTTTTTTTTTTTAATTTTTTTTAACGTTTATTTATTTTTGAGACAGAGAGAGACAGAGCATGAACAGGGGAGGGGCAGAGAGAGAGGGAGACACAGAATCTGAAGCAGGCTCCAGGCTCTGAGCTGTCGGCACAGAGCCTGATGCGGGGCTCGAACTCACGGACCGCGAGATCGTGACCCGAGCCGAAGTCGGACGCTTAACCAACCGAGCCACCCAGGCGCCCCGAGAAGTCCATCTTTGTAGCAAAGCGCATACCCGCTGGCTCTGTGTCCACTTAAGGGTGAGGTCTCAACGGCTTCAAGGTCCTCAGGTTGCTTCGCTGTCAAAATAGCCTCCAAACAAACCTTCTTCCGGCACAAAGCGTCCCGAACAGAATCATCTATCTGCCAGCCACGTTTAAAAACGTAGTGGGTTTCTTACGAATCAATGCATAATCTTGTCCATTAACGAAAGTCACACTCATAAATCTCTCTGAGGGTAACCCTGCTCTATTTGGGCATCCTATATGACTTCTTTTTCTTTTTTTCAGGGTTGTTTCTTTTTAATTCTTTTAACGTTTGTCTATTTTTGAGAGAGAGACAGAGACAGAGCGTGAGCAGGGAGGTGCGGAGAGAGAGGGAGACACAGGGGCCGAAGCGGGCTCCGGGCTCCGAGCTGTCGGCACAGAGCCCGACGCGGGGCTCCAACTCATGAACCGTGAGATCATGCCCTGAGCCGAAGTCGGACGCTTAACCGACTGAGCCACCCAGGTGCCCTTTCCTATTTGACTTCTGAGGAATAAGGAATGCTCTTTATTTTATTTTCAATGTTTTTATTGATTTATTTTGAGAGAAAGCAACCAGGAGAGCACCAGCAGAGATGAGACAGGGAGACAGAGGGTGAGAGAGAATCCCAAGCGGCCTCTGCACTGTCAGCACAGAGCCAGACGAGGGGCTCGAACCCACAAACCTTGAGATCATGACCTGAGCCAAAACCGACAGGAGGATGCTTAACCAACTGAGCCACCCAAGTGCCCCATGAATGCTCTTTAGAAATTGCAAACTCCATTGTTAAACTGAGAAGATCTGGGGACAAGTCCTTACAGATATTTAGTTACTTATTTGTTTTTATTTTTTTGAGAGAGACAGAGACAGCGTGAGTGGGGGAGGGGCAGAACAAGAGAGAGAGAGAGAGGGAGAGAGAGAATCCCAAGCAGGCTCCACGCTGCCAGTGCGGAGCCTGATGTGGGGTTCCAACTCACAAACCGCGAGATCACAGCTTGAGCCGAAACCAAGAATTGGACGCTTAACCGACTGTGCCTCCCAGGCGCCCTCCCCCCCTAAAGATCTTTCAGGGAGTTTTGTTCAATTAAATGATTCTTGGAGGTACCACATTAGCGTTTTCTTTGGTCTTACAAACGATCTTACAATCTTGCTATGCATTTTCTCTTTTCTCTGAAAACCTTCTTTAATCCTAAAATCTTGGAAAGCCTACAAGTAACAGTTTTTGAACCTTCCTTTCTATTTAGCACGGCTTCCTTTGAATAATCTCTCTAGCATTTTTCTAGAAGCAACAAGAAGGCAGATGGAACCTTTGATGCTTTGCCTCAAATCTCCTTGGTTACAGTATTCGATTTATTACATTTTTTTCTATTTTCCAGATACCTGCAGGTGACGTTGTGTCTAAACTTTCCACCACTACAAAACAAGGTTTTCCTTCCCTCCATGTTCCAATAAAAAATTTCCTTAGTTTCCCTTCAGCCTTAAATGACCCATTTTCTATGGCCTTCAGGCTTCCACTAATAATCTGAAGGCTCTTCTAACTTTGGCTTAACATCTGGTACTCAAAACACTCCCACGTCAGGTGTCCCTTTTAGGGCAGCATCTCATGTCTATGTAACAGATATCTCCCAGTTAGTATGGCTGTGTGACAAATAAGCCCGGCACTTATGATGTAAAGCAATCACTGATTGTGACTCATGGAATGCATGGGTCAGGAATTCAAACAGGGGAAATGTGGGGACGTTGCTTCTCCACTCTATGGCGTCTGGGGCCTCAGCTGGAAAACACCATTGTGTGTAGAATTTTGTAAACTCTGATCCAAAAAAACTTAGCCTGCCCTACTGCTCTGGTAGTATTTTTTCATTAGGGAGGCAGGAGGGGTGGTTATGTTGGGAACAGCCCCAGGTGAAAACCCCACAGACTTCCACCGTTTTTACGAAGATTCAGTCCATTCTCTTGAACGAACACTTCTTAAATTGTTTAATGCCTTTGGCGAGTTTCCAGAGTCTTTACATTGTAGTTGTTTTTTTTTTTTTTATTTTCATTTTTATTTTTTTTTAAGTTTATTTATTTATTTATTTGGAGAGAGAACATGTGCAGGGGAGAGGCAGAGCGAGAAGGAGAAAGCAGGCTCCACGCCGTCAGCACAGAGCCCGACACGGGGCTCGAACTCACGAACCGTGAGATCGTGACCTGAGCCAGAATCAAGAGTCGGACGCTTAGCTGACTGAGCCACCCGGGCGCCCCTGTAGTGTGTTTTTGAAAAATAATTGTGGCCATGATTATTACTGCCTTTTTTCAGGACAGGATTTTCCAAGATCCTCATTCAACCATACTGGAAGTCCCCTCCCCCTCTGCTGTCTTCACTTTCACTTTTGAAAGAAATTTCCACTGAGTAAAGAATGTGTGCTCCACTGTGTTGCAGCTCATATTATTTTCAGTAAGAAATCTACCCTTGTCTTTACCTTCATTCTGTTGCATATAACAAGCATGTGCTTTCTATTCCTCTAAATGCTTCTAAGATTTTCTCTTTATTGGGCGCCTGTGTGACTCAGTCGCTTGAGCATCTGACTCCTGATTTCAGCTCAGGTCAGGATCTCATGGTTTGTGGGTTCGTGGGTTCAATCCCCGTGTGGGGCTCTGCACTGACCGTGAGGCGCATTCTTGGGATTCTCTCTCTCTCTCTCTCTCTCTCTCTGCCCCTCCGCACCCTTAAAAATAAATAAATAAACTTAAGAAAAGTAATAAAAAATAAATTTAAAAAGATTTTTTCTTAATTGACAGTTTTACATAATTTGATTATAGCACAACTTAGAATCATTTTCTTCATTTGTCTTGTCCTTAGAGTTCCTTCAACTTCCTGAAACTATCAGTTGGTTATTTTCATCAAAATCTTAATCATTAATTCAAATATTCTTTCTATTCCCCCTCTCCTTCAGAGACTCCAATTCCACCTATATTGTCAGCTTGGATTTTTTTTTCTTTTACACTGCACGTTCGCCCTATTCATTTTTCCTCTCTGTTTCATTTCAGATAGTTTCTATTATAACATCCACTAGTCATTTATTCTGTACTGTCTGCCCTGCTGTTAATAACATTCAGTGTATTTTTTATCTTAGACATGGGGATTTTATCTCCAGGAATTCTACTAGAATCTATTTATATATTCTATGTCTCTATGTCATATATTCAATTTTTCTGTAGCTTCTTAAAAATATGGAAACTATAATAACGATTTTGATGTCCCTGTCTACTTAATCTATCGTGTCAATTTGTGGGCCATTTATAGTTGATGAATGTTTCTCATTGTTACGTTACTATGTTCCTTATTCATGGCAAGCCTGTTAATTTTGGTTGGGTAACCGACATTGTGAATTTCTTCTTGTTTGGTGATGGAGATGTTGGCATTTCTAAAAATACTCTTGAGCTCTATTCTGGGACATATTTAAGTTACACGGGAAAAGGTTTGATCCCTTTGGGTATTGTTTTTATTGCTGTTAGGTGACAGCAAAGCAGTGTTGGACCCGCGTTATTGTTTTCCTGCTCCTGAGGTGTAAACAAAATCAAGAACAAAGAAAGCACTTGTGAGAACTCTACACAATGCTCTGAATGACGAGAGTGAGACTGTTGACTCTGTAGAGTGGGAATGGGCTTTATGCCAAGCCTTGTACAGGCTCTGAAGATTGTTTTCTGTAATTCTTTTGTGTGATTCTCTCTGCGACCTCACACATAGGCACTGATCAACATTTCGCTGAATACTCCAGGAAATTGCTTTGCAGATACTGAGTTCTCTCTCTGTGTGGTTCTCTCTTCTTTGCTACTTAGCCCTATGAATTCTGTCTGCCTTGGCCTCCCCAGATTCCCAGCTCCATTTCTTCAACTCAGGGGGACTGCTGTATTCCCCCTGAGTCCCCTGTCCCAATCTCTGTGGCTTGGGGATTTGTTCTAGGCACTACTTGGGCAGTATTAGGGAAGAGGTTACTTCTTTTCTGATCCTTGCAGACCAACATTCATCATTCCCCAGTGTCCAGTATTTGGAGGAACAATTTTAATATACTTGTGTGGTTTCTTTGTTGTTCCAGGTGATAAGTTAATGATAAAAGTAACTCTTACAGTCACCCACATATTCTTCGTGTTTATTGCTCTAGATTCTTCTATGGAACTTTAAACTGTGTCTGATATAATTTTTCCTTCAATCTTAAGAACTTCCATTAACTAGTGTTTGTGATGTATGACCAGTGAAACTGAATTATGGCAGCTTCTGTTTAACTAACCTTTGTGTTTATTGTGCCTACTTTTTTTTTATTTATTTTGAGAGAGAGAATGTGAGTAGGGGAGGGGCAGAGAGAGAGGGAGAGAAAGCATCCCAAGCAGGCTCCATGCCATCGGCGTGGAGCCCGACGTGGGGCTCAATCCCACGAGCCGTGAGATCATGACCTGAGCAGAAATCAAGAGTCGGGACGCTTTGATTCCAAAATCAGGCAAAAACCCCACTAAAAAGAAGAACTACAGACCAATTTCCCTGATGAACATGGATGCAAAAGTTCTCAACGAGGTATGAGCCAACTGGACCCAACAACACATTAGAAGAATTTATTCACCACCATCAAGTGAGATTTATTCCTGGGATGCAGGGCTGGTTCGATATCTGCAAAGCAATCAGTATGATACATCACATTCGTAAAAGAAAGAATAAGCACCACGTGACCCTCTCAATTGGCACAGAGAAAGCATTTGACAAAATACAGCATCCTTTCTTGGCAAAAACCCTCAAGAAAGTAGGGATGGAAGGATCATACCTCAAGATCATAAAAGCCACGTGTGAAAAATCCACTGCTAGTACCATCCTCAATGGAGAAAAACAGCTTTCCCCCTGTGGTCAGGAACACAACGAGGATGTCCACTCTTGCCACTTTTGTCACCATAGGGGTGGAAGTCCCAGCCTCAGCAATCAGACAACACGAAGAAATAAAAGGCATGCAAATCAGTAAGGAGGAAGTCACACTTTCACTCTTCGCGGATGACGTGATACTCTATATGGAAAACCCAAAAGATTCCACCAAAAAACCCACTAGAACAGATCCGTGAATTCCGCAGAGTTGCAGGATGTAAACTCAATGCACCGAAATCGGTTGCATTTCTATACACCAATAATGAATGAAGCAGCAGAAAAGGAAATAAAGGAATCGATTCCATCTACAATTGCACCAAAACCTATAAAATACCTAGGAATAAACCTAACCAAAGAGGTGAAAATTCTATACACTGAAAACTACAGAAAGCTTGTAAAAGAAATTGAAGACACAAAGAAATGGAAAAAGATTCCATGCTCCTGGGTAGGAAGAACAAATATCATTAAAATGTCAATACTACCCAAAGCAATCTACACATTCAGTGCAGTCCCTATCAAAATAACACCAGCATTCTTCACAGAGCTGCAACAAACAATCCTAAAATTTGTATGGAACCAGAAAAGACCCCAAATAGCCAAAGCAATCCTGAAAAAGAAAACTGAAGCTGGAGGCATCACAATTCCGGACTTCAAGCTGTATTACAAAGCTGTAATCATCAAGACAGTATGGTACCGGCACAAAATCAGACACATAGATTAATGGAACAAAACAGAGAACCCAAAAGCATATGGCCACATATGGACCCACAAATATATGGCCAACTAATCTTTGACAAAGCAGGAAAGAATATCCGATGGAATAAAGACGGTCTTTTCAGCAAATGGTGCTGGGAGAACTGGACCGCAACATGCAGAAGAATGAACCTGGACCACTTTCTTACTCCAGACACAAAAATAAACTCAAAATGGATGAAAGGCCTCAATGTAAGACAGGAAGCCATCAAAATCCTCGAGGAGAAAGCAAGCAAAAACCTCTTTGACCTCGGCCACAGCAACTTCTTACTCAACATGCCTCTGGAGGCAGGGGAAACAAAAGCAAAAATGAACTATTGGGACTTCATCAAGATAGAAAGCTTCTGCATAGCGAAGGAAACAATCAGCAAAACTAAAAGGCAACCAATGGAGCGGGAGAAGATATTTGCAAATGACATATCAGATAAAGGGTTAAAATCTATAAAGAACTTATCAAACTCAACACTCAAAAAACAAATAATCCAGTGAAGAAATGGGCAAAAGACATGAATAGACGCTTTTCCAAAGAAGACATCCAGATGGCCAACCGACACGTGAAAAAATGTTCATCATCACTCATCATCAGTGAAATACAAATCAAAACCACAATGAGATACCGCCTCACCCCTGTCAGAATGGCTAACATTCACAACCCAGGCAACGACAGATGCAGAGAAAGAGGAACCCTTTTGTATATACACAGACACACACACACACACACACACACACACACACACAGAGAATGGAGTATTACTTGGCAAGCAAAAAGAACGAAATCTTGCCATTTGCAACTATGTGGATGGAACTGGAGCGTATTATGCTAAGTGAAATTAGTCAGTCAGAGAAAGACAAATATCATATGACTTCACTCATATGAGGCCTTTAAGAGGCAAAACAGATGAACATAAGGGAAGGGAAGCAAAAACAATATAAAAACTGGGAGGGGGACAAAACACAAGAGACTCTTAAATACGGAGAACAAACTGAGGGTTGCCGGAGGGGTTGTGGGGAGGGATGGGCTAAAAGGGCAGGGGGCATTAAGGAGGACACTTGTTGGGATGAGCACTGGGTGTTTTATGCAGGGGATGAGTCACTGGATTCTATTCCTGAAATCATGATTGCACTATATGGTAACTGACGTGGATGTAAATTAAAAAGTAAAAAAAAAAAAAAAAAGTAGAGATGCTTCACCAACTGAGCCCCCCGGGTGCCCCTGTGCCTTCTTGTTTAAAGAGTATTTTCTCTGGCATAAAATTCTAGACTGTTTTGTGTGTTTCTTTCAGCACTTACTGTAAGCCTCACTGTCTTCTGGCATGCTTTTTTTTTTTCTGATCAAATATCTGTCATCTTTTATTTTTTTTATTTTTTTAAGTTTATCTATTTATTTTGAGAGAGGGTGCGCACGCCCATGCACGTGCAGGGCAAGGGCAGAGGGAGAGAGAGAGGGAGAAAGGGAATCCCAAGCAGGCTCCGCGCTGTTAGCGTAGAGCCTGAAGCGGGCCTCGAACTCACAAATCATACGATCATGCCATGAACCGAAATCAAGAGTCGAACGCTTAACCGACTGAGCCACCCAGGGGCCCTTCTGCCATCTTAAAAAAAAAAAAATCTCTCTCTTTGTGTATTCATCTTTCCTTTGGTTGACTGAATGAACTTTTTCTTTGCTACTCGTTTTCAGTTCTTTGATCACGGCATGCTTTGGTGTCATTGTTTATTTCCTGCTTGAGGTTTGCTAAGATTCTTGGATCTGTATTTATACTGCTTCTCAAACTTGGAAATTTTCAGCCATTATTTTCTAATTTTCTGTTTTTGCTCTCCTCCACTTCTGATATTACAATTATACTTATGTTAGCCAGATTCCCTGATGGTCTACTGACTTTATTGGATATTTTCTCTCACTGTAGCTCAGTTTGGATAGTTTCCATTTTTGCGTCTTAAAGGCTCTATCCCTTCTTCTTCAGCATTTAACTCTCTGCTTTTCTCATCCAGTAAAGTTTTCATTCTCGATAGCATCTTGCTCGGCACTAGAACGTTCCTTCGGTTCTTTTTCATAGTCCTGGCTTCTCTCCTCATTTGCACGTGTTTCTGGAATTCCTTGGGCATATTTATAACAGCTGCTTAAAATGTTTGTCTGAAACTTTGTCTAGCTTCTCTTGACTGGCATTAAGTCTGCTTTTGGATGTGCCTGATTCTTTTCGAAGCCTGTTTTGGGCATGCGTCGGGAGTGGCATTTACTCTAGGGCTTACATGGTCCTATTCTTAAGGTATAACACTTGTGGGATTCTCAACTGAATTATTTGGATGCACAACAAATTTCACCCTAGCTGCTTAGAATTGTACTATTTCAGAGCCCTGAGAAAGCTCTGCGAATTGTTCATCTTAGAGCTGTTTTAGTTTTTCCTCACCACGGATTTTCACCTTCTCCATGGGTGTCTTAGTATTATGCAACAGACTCAAGGGATCACCAACAAATATTCTAGAATACTTTCTTTGAATACGTCCCCCTTGTTCCCAAATGTCAGGTGGCTCGGCCTTCTCAAGAGGCCAATATCCATCTCAAATCAGCAAAACGTCGGTTCTCTGCTTGGTTTTCCACTCCTTATTTGCTTGCTCCAGAAAGTATCTCCAGGAAGAAAGACGAAATGATCATAAAGCTCATCTCATTGGTTTCACTCCTCTGCAGGATAAAAGTCATTCCCTTTCTGTCTGTCTGTAAACGGTTTTTAGAAACTTTGCCCAGTTGTCTAATTGTTTTGGAAGGAATAGTACCTGTTACCCCATCATGTGAGAAGCAGAAAATGGAACCTAAGGTGTAAAAATTTCTCTCGTTTAATCGTTTAATATTACATCCAGCCACCTTACTTTCTAAGATAGTTTTGATAATTTATCTGTGGTTACATTTTTAGTTTTCCATATAGACCGTTTTTGTCATGTGTAAATATGAACTTTTTGTTTCAAGCTTTCCAAAACTTCTGATTTGTGTTTTTTTGTATTATTTCCTACACTATCAGGACCTCTGGCCCATGAGTAATAGAAATACTGATGGTGAGCTATGCTATCTTATTCCTGACTTCAAGGTAAACACTACCACTGTCTCCCTGTAACGTCTGATCTGTTGTACAGCATTCTATACTAGATTGAGGAAGCTTATTTCTAGCCCTTTGTAATTCTCAAGTGTGAATCATGTGGCTCCTCGGATCACCGGGGGTCAGAAACAAGCTAAAGATAAATTGGTTAGCAAGGAAAGACGGAGGCAGGAACTCCTAATTATACTTAAAGTTAGCCAAGACAAGAAAGGTCAAAAATCAATGAACCTATGTAGATGGACCCAACAACAGTGTTCTTAATTCGTCAATGATCTTGAGTCAGTTACTATATTTAGTTCCCAATAGAGCTGCTTAGGTATCCCCAGCTTAGGTGGGAATTAGTAGCAGGGTAGAAATGTCACTAATGCCTAGGGAGCAGTCATTGTCGGCTAAGAGAGTAATGGGCAGGCGAGCTGTGATATAATCAAATACTGTCCATTTTAGAGGGCTCGAGAGAATGAGTGCAATTATCGACTTTATTTGCCAGCTGGCCAAACTGAACCATTAAGATAATGCTAGAAAAGGATTCCACTCACTCTTCGTTCAGAAAATATTTGCTCTGCCAGAAAAATAGGCTGCGCACTGGGAAACCCCAAGAGAATTAAATTCACACGGTCCCCATCCTCGCAGAGCTTGAAGCCAAATGGACTCATGGGTGATTTGGGTCTATAGTTTTCCTTTAGGGCCGCTCCGTTTCCTTTCTGCAACCCTTTCCTCCCATTCGCATGCCCATTCAGATGGTGTGGTGCCAGCCAGCCCAAATATTGGACTGTCCCTCTTCCTAACTTCTACCCACAAAATAAATACATGTGATAATCTGCTCACAGAAGCTCCCTAAATTCCTCTGTTCGCAGATCACTTAGTGTCTCAGTAATTGTGTTCATTGCCCCCCCATCCCAGGCCAAAAGAAGACCTCAATTTCCAATTAGTGGTTAATTTCAAACAATTTAGTGGGTGGTGTTTTTTGCAGTTTTTTCCCAATTTCAATACGGTTAACATACAAGCATACGACGTAGTGATTCAACATTTCCATAAATTACTCGGCACTCGGGATGGTGAGTGTGCTCTTAATCAGCCATCACCTATTTCCCTACGTGCTCGCAGTGTCTCTCCCTTCCGTGGACAGACCAGCAGGTCCCTTTAGCTCCTGATCATATCTGTGCCCTTCCTACCCTCTTCAGTGAGGTCTCTTCTCTACATTCAGCTGTGGACAGTTTGTTCTGCCAGTCGCTGGGTTGTTTTCTGGGTTACTTACACTGATGTGGGTGTTATCTAGTTGTATCATGAACGAGAACGGCTTAGGGTCCTTTCACTCTGCCATCTTCCTTTGGAAGTCTTAGAAACTCTTTATGCCCTCACAACCTACTGACAACATAAAAAAAAGTGATACGCCTAAGTTAGAACATGTATTTATATTTCACTTTCAAATAATCATAATTATTTACTAATGGGATACATTTTTCTGCACAGCTTTTTACACTTTAGAAATCAGATTGGAGGGGCGCCTGAGTGGCTCAGTGGGTTGAGCGTCTGACTGCGGCTCAGGTCATGATCGCATGGTTCGTGAGGTCGAGGTCCTCACTGCTGTCAGCACAGAGTCTGCTTTGGATCCTCTGTCCCCCACCCCCCACCACCCCTGCCCCTCCCCTGCTCATGCGCTCTCTCTCAAAAATAAATAAAACATTTAAAAACTAAAAGCAAATCAGATTGGATACCCTCATTTCGTGTTCCACAAAGGTTTTCACTCAGTACTTGCTTTGAAATCACAGGAACTGCCAAAATCCCAGCGTACTAAATGTACGATGTCGCCGAAAACAATGTAGCACAATCTCATGTTGAAACTGTGAACTATCTTGAGCTAGTGTTCCATGTGATGTCCGACGTATGTCAAATATCATACTGTTTCCCTTTAAATATTAAAATATTCCACGGTCCCCCCAGTGAATCCCCTGCATCTTCCCGGAGTACCTTGGTGTAGTTTGGAAACCATTATCTTGTGCCATTTTACTAATATGTTGTATGAGAGTTCCTGAATTTTACTAAGAAATTTAATGAACGGCCAAGTCGGCAATGGATGGCAATGGTTTAATACACTACCATTGCTGAGTGAAATTCTTGTTATAAAAGCAACCTTACTAATCTTGTTCCAATAGCTCCAAGTATCGTCCTTGAGTGATGAGGAAATGATTTCAGATGCGGCAAGTGCCTTTCTTGACTCCTCCATTTGTACCTGACAGGAGGCTACCCTATTTCATCCTTCAGAGGTCCTGTCGGGACCTACTATTATCAGCAGGGAATGTCCATATTTCCTCTAAAGATTTAATGTAGGGACCAGACTGCTGCATTCAAATCATAGCTCTGTCAGTTACCAACTCCGTGACTTTGCGGGTTACTTCACTTCCTTGTAACTTGCTTTTCCCGTTTTGAACTTGGAGACAAAACTAGCACTCATTGCATAATCCAGGGAGCGAGATTAAATGAGGTAATGCATATATAGCATCTAGAGCAGTGCATGTCCCAGATTAGGTGCTTAATAAGTGTCAGTCATTGTTACAGGCAGAAATAATAGGGATCAGTGATCTCCCATGAATGAGAGGTACATGAATGAGTGGATCTCTGTCCCTTCTCTAACATCTGCCTAGACCTAGTAATAGGGTTATAGGATAATGGGGAATATATAGCCCTTACCTGTAATACAGCAATCCCAGCAAGCAGTTCTGGTTATACGGATTGTCGTGATTTTTCTGTTTGTATATAAGCGAACAAATTGTTGGCAGTACTAATTCATTTGGAGTTACAGGGATAGGACTAGAGACATAGATATCAGTGCTTGAAGATCAGCCATATTTGGCTGAGAGAGAGGTGGGGGGGGAGTGAGGAGAGAGAGGAAGAAAGGGCTTATTAAGGATTGATTGGCATTTAGTTGAAAATAAAGATAGAGGAGAAGGTAAAAATGTACATATTTTTGAATCCCTGAAAGGGTTTAATTCGAATTGCTCTATCTTTAGATCATTGTCCCAGTTTACATTACAGCTCTAAATGCGAGCAATGAAAAAAAAAAATAAAAAAGCAACTTTGAAACTTGAAAGTCTTGAGCAATATGGTATTTCTTTTTATAATACCCAGGAGTAGAGAGAATCATAAAATCTCTACCAACTGATGTTGGTTTATTCAAAACAGCACACCATTCAAGACAACTGATAATCCCCAGCCTCCTGGATACCCCGCTGTAGTTTTTTAAAGAAAATTCCAACTGCATAGCCAATTCAGTCTTTTTCTCTAGGAGTCTCTAAAGTAGGAGCCACATCTCATTGGAAAAGAGGTAGGGCACCCAAAGAAGGAGTCAGAAGGAAAAAAGTTAGTAAAGATTTTTTGTAGTTGCCCCTAAGTATATGTTAAGTATACTCCTTTCGAGCAAAGTATAGGGGAAAAATATATTCAGAATCAGACATGCGAGACAAAAGCAATGAATCAGGAAACGGTAGGAAAGCCAGGATAAAGTGGGTCTTTTTTTTTTTTTTTTTTTTTTTAGGATTCACAGACCCAGTTCCGGTGGGGGTGTCCCTCCCACCCCCCCACCAAAGTCCAAGCAAGCCTGGAACACCAACTCAATTCTGACGCCGTCTACTTGGAGATAGCATTGGATTCCGCAGGTTAAGGAGTCAGTTCCACAAGACGGTCCCCCACCCGACTTCAGACACCAGTCGCATACTCCAGGTGCTTCTGATGGACTGGCTACAGATTGAAGGCTCCGATGACCACCCCGTTAGGTTTGATTCATTAAAGTCTACGATAAAGGCTACAAATCAACGATTTTTTCAGTTTTGCAGCAATCAGGTTATATGAGGTGCCCGTGTCAGTGGAGGCCCCTTAACCACAGCATTTGCCACGGCCAAGGTAATAGGCGTATTCAGCAGGTGAATATCTTGGTCGTCATAAAACCAGCCCCGGGGCACGTGAGTGGCTCAGTTGGTTGAACATCTGACTTCGGCTCAGGTCATGATCTCACCGCTGGTGGGTGTGAACCCCGCGTCGGGCTCTGTGCTGACAGCTCAGAGCCTGGAGCCTGCTTTGGATTCTGTGTCTCCCTCTCTCTGCCCCTCCCTCACTCACACTCTGTCTCTCAAAAATGAATAAATATTAAAAAAAAATAAAACAACAACAACAACAGTCCCTTGTGGCTTGCCTACAAAGCATATCAGCTGCTTCATCTGGGATATTCCACGTGGCTTTTGCAGGGAGGGTGGAGAAGTGCCCCTTCTCAAAGTCCAAAGACCTTAGTGGGGGGGGGGGGGGCTTTTATCCAGTCCAAAAGGCTAGTTGTTCCCTTGGGAATAACCTCCTGTGTATCTGGGTCACATGTATGCATCCATGATTGTTCCATAGCGAACTGTGGGCCCTGCGTCGACCCAAACACCCTCTTCCGCTCCGCAACGTTCAATACCGAAGACACCACCCCCGTATTAGCTGCTTTTGCAATCCAGTTCATTCAGGGTTCCTCAGGAAGCTGATGATCCGGTTCTACGAAACCATACAACCCTTTCCCACGCTACCCTCTGGTTTCAATAGTTTCTTGGTTTTGCCCTCTCCCCCACTGATTGCTCCCATAGCGGGTGGCTTTGAGGCTGGTAGCCAAAGCTCCCTCCCCGAAATCTGAGCTTGGGCTAGCATCAAAGTCCAACCCAGGGTTTCCTGTTACTCGTAGTTTGGCTAGGGCAGATGGCAATAACGTTTTGCTTCTGTGCCTCCTCGTTCGCATTTCCTTATGCATCCAGCGAATCAACACCATGGGAGTTGGATCCATCTCTAAATTCCATTGGTAACTTTTATCTTCAGTACAAAGTTGAGCGCAGCCGCTGCTCCAGACCACGGGTGACCTCGTGGACGCTGGGAATCAAAGGTTCCTCATTGCCCTCCTCGTCTTCCTCTTTTCTCTTCCCACACTACATGTTTCTGTGAGCCAGGGTCACTCTAGCAAATCCCACTACACTGCCGCCAACTCTTCTGGCATGCTGGGACCCAATTCCAACACGGGGGTTGGGAGGGTGCTCCCACACGCACAACACCAGCGGGATGTCCAAGAATGCGGCTCAGTTCTGACCCTGTCCAGAGAGAACATCAGGTTCCACAGGTTAAGGGCTCCATCTTGCGATACTGCCCCCCGACCCCCACTTGAGATGTACTTCTGACTGAGCAGCTACAGACTGGAGGTTCCAAAGACCCCCTCCTTGGATTTCAGACACCAGCCACAAACCCAGGTTATCCGCTGTACTTCTGACTGACTGCCTCTAAATCAGAGGTTCCCGGGGCGCCTGGGTGGCTCAGTCGGTTAAGCGTCCGACTTCAGCTCAGGTCACAATCTCGCGGTCCGTGAGTTCGAGCCCCGCGTCAGGCTCTGGGCTGACGGCTCAGAGCCTGGAGCCTGTTTCCGATTCTGTGTCTCCCTCTCTCTCTGCCCCTCCCCTGTTCATGCTCTGTCTCTCTCTGTCCCAAAAATAAATAAACGTTAAAAAAAATAATAATAAAATAAAAAATAAATCAGAGGTTCCCAAGGACCTCCTCCTCAGGTTCCATTTGCTAAAGCAGCTCACAGAACTTAGAGAAACAGTGTTATTTACTAGATCACCAGTTTATTATAAAAGGGCATAACTCAGAAACACCCAGATGAAAGAAATGCACAGGGCAAGTTACAGGGAAGAGGTGGGGACCCTCCATGTTTTCTCTAAGTGCACCATTCTCCCCAAATCTCCACATGTTCACCAGTCCAGAGGCTCTCCAAACCCGGTCGTTTTGGGTTTTTATGCAGGCTTAATTGCATAGGCATGATTGATTAAATCTTTGGCCATCGGTGACGGATTTAACCTCTAGCCCCGCTCCCCTCTTTGGAGGTCAGGGAATGGGACTGAAAGTTCCAACTGACTAATAACACAATTGGTTCTCCTGGCAACCAGCTCACCACCCCCCACCCCCCATCCTTGTGTTAGGGAAGGGCTTTCCCCAAAGTTGACTCCTTAACATAACAAAAGACACGTTTCCTACCCTTATCACAGGAAATTCCAAGGACTTGAGGAGCTGTGAGGCAGGCACTGTGGTGATAGACCAAATACCAATAACAGATATATGTTTGGTCTTCTCAGTGACCAAACATATATTTCCTGTAAATCACAGTATCACGGTGGTTTAAGCCTTCCTCCAAGCCTATTTGGAAAGAGGTGGGGCATAAATAGGAAAATAACACCAAATAGGGCTAGATGCAGGAGGAAGCCAGTTTGGCAGGTAAAAGAGCCTGAAGCCTAATAGTAGCTATTTCAAGTAGATTTCCAGGAGACGGTAGAGGAAATCATGGTTCTGTTGGCAAGAGGCTGACTGGGGCATGATCTTGACTGTTGAACCACAATAAACTTGATTCCTTCAGGATCCAGAGACTAAGCGTAACCATGGGCAGTGATAGCTACTATCACGAAATTGTAGAACTGGTAAAAAACTTAGAAATGCTTCGGCTCACGGGGCGCCTGGGTGGCTCAGTTGGTTGAGCGTCCAGCTTTGGCTCAGGTCCTGATCTCACAGTTCGTGAGCTCGGGCCCCGCGTCGGGCTCTGTGCTCGCAGCTCAGAGCCTGGAGCCTGCTGCAGATTCTGTCTCCCTCTTTCTCTGCCCCATCCCCACTCGTGCTCTGTCTCTCTCTATCTTAAAAATAAATCAAACATTAAAAAAATTAAAAACAAAAAAAGAAATGCTTCGGCTCACTACGGCACTTTGTAAATAAAGGGATCGATGCTCAGAAGGTGGACAAGACTTGCTCCAAAATCACACAGTGAAACAATGTTAGCTTGGCTAACTTCCTCTCTATGCTCTTTCTTATTCATAGAACCATCTTCAGAAGCAAGGAATTGAGCAGGCAATATCAGTACGTGAATAAGGGTTAATGGCAAGGTCAGGTAAGAATCGCCAGATTACGGCACACTTAACATAACCAAAGGCAGCCAATATTCTATTCACACATCACTTGGTTTATCATAAAACGCATCGCACAAGCTAGTCACTTGAGAGAGCGAGAGGGAGAAGTTAAAGAAACACTCTTAAGAGGAGCCGAGAAGGAGGCATCTCAAGGTGAGCAGTGAAGCACCAGTCTTACCTCCTTGGATCCCAAGACAAGGGCCAGCCCAGAGGTCCGTCAAGGTGGCTTCTGTGCCGACACAGCCTCCGATAGCATCTTTCTGGAGCAGTGTCTTGACGTGTGTTGTGTGGGTGGTCCATCAGCCTTCCATCCTCTGGACAGTTCTTTCTTTCAAGGGCTCACTTAGGTGGGTGTGACAGTTACATCTGAGGGTCTTTGCTATATCAGCTTAGTCCACTCTGTCTCACCAAAGTCTTTCCGTGGACATTCCCAAACAAGTTTTACTTACCAGTTACATAGCTTATCCCTACAGGCACACTCAAAGCCCAACATCAGACATTGACAAACAGCTAATATAGGAGCTCACATTGGCCACTGTGACTCCATTTTGTCTTACTCTGACTGAGCTTCTTCTCCACCTTCTATGAGTAGGAATCACATACAAATGATCACACCATGGTCATTCCCTGTAGCCAAATTCCTCTTTGTTGTCCCTTTATTTAACACACTTTTGTTCTAGGCTTTTAATCTCTTTGCAGAAATGCAGTTTACTATGTGTCTTTCCACAAATATGCAGACCATCACTTCCAAGGAGTATTTCCAGAATGCACCCATAAGAGTAAATGTCTTCTTTCTCTCAATAATTTGATATTTACCAGAGAATATTTCAGGGACTCTCTTAGGGAAGAAAGTTTATCTTCAGAACATTCCAGTTCCAATCATACCTATCAGGAAAAATAAGCACAGGGAAATGTCCCCAGCCTCCTTAAAGCCTTGCCCTTATCAAATATTGTTATATTCTTTGGGGTTAGAGCATTGAAAAATGCTGCTCAAACACGAATAGATTCTCTGATAGCAATATTCTTGACAAAAATGCACTCAGAAAATTTTTGAGGAAAAGCTGAATTGCAACAGATATCACTTTGGGGGAAAAAAGGACCAGAAAAAGGAGGAAATCAAAGAAAAGTCTCAGATGCAGTTAAGTTCTCTGGATGCATCCTGAAGGCAAGGACGACCTCTAGGTGGGAGTAGGGTGAAGGGGGGCGGGCAGAAGACTTGTTAATTTTGCACCTTTGATTCTGGGAAAAAAAGAAAGGGTTCCGCCCTGTCTGTGAATTGACTTTGTTCTAAGGTTATTGCCTCTAGGACTTGATTAATAATCCAAAACAAATATTTTTAAAAATGTTTTTGTTTATTTTGAGAGATAGAGAGAGACAGCATGAGCAAGGAAGGGGCAGAGAGAGAGGGAAAGAGAGAATCCCAAGTAGGCTGCATGCCCTCAGCGCAGAGCCTGATGCCGGGGGCTCAAGAACTCACCAACCGTGAGATCATGACCTGAGCCAAAATCAAGAGTCGGTCACTTAACCAACCGAGCCACCCAGGTGCCCCTGGGACAAATACTTTTTAATCAGTTTTTTTCTTAAACGATCTTTGCTATTTTGGAAAAAACCTCATTATTTCCAAGAAACATTAACAAAAACCCCACAGTTTGCATATTAGAAATAACTGACAGACGTTCCTCCTTCAATGACTCGAACAACCTATCAATCTGACATCATTTTGCTTGAAGAAAGCTGAGAAGATGCATGCTGAAAAACATTATGAAAATATTAGCAGAAAATTCCAAGCCAGCTACAAAGTTGTATTATGTTCTATTGACCTACTTGTGTTTGGGATCATTAAATGCATCTACTGATGAAGAGCCTGACTAACTACAAGAAAAGGGAATGTTTTCAATTCCCCGTGAGAGCTTTCACTAGCTTCATTAAAATGAAAGCAGTTTGGGGCTCCTGGGTGGCTCAGTGGGTTGAGCTTCCGACTTCAGCTCAGGTCATGATCTCACGGTCCATGGCGTTGAGCCCTGCGTCGGGCTCTGTGCTGATGGCTCAGAGCCTGGAGCCTGCTTCACATTCTGTGTCTTCCTCTCTCTCTCTCTCTCTGCCTCTCCTCTGCTCTCACTCTGTCACTCTCTCTGTCTCAAAAATAAACATTAAAAAATTTAAAAGAAAAAGAACGAGGGCAAAGCATGAAAAAGGATCTCTGACAAAAGGAAATTAACCATCGAGGCTGCCTTCTTAGAAGTGTTTAAAGGAGATGTAAGTTTGTTGATACTGTTCTGTAGTTGGACCATGCCGACGGTGGTCTCAGGAGGAGCTCTTCTGGAGGTGGCCCTTCTTTGAATGTTTATAAATCGGTGGGGCACTAGAGTCGCAAGGCTTGCTGTCTGACTTCCTGCATCATACCGAGCATTTGTGGAGGATGCCCATGGACCAAGCGCTGTGCTGAACCTTTTACAAGCATCAAAGGGCTCATTGCGTCATCAGATAGAGCTGCTGATACTTCGCACTGGTCTCTGTGTTACTGATGAAGAAGCTAAGGTGAAATCATTTGTTCGAGGTCACAGAACAAACCGGTGGCGGGACAGGGATTTGTACCCAGGAAGTCCGATTCCAGATCTCAGTCCCCTGACCTCTCACCTCACTATCCCAGAGTGCGTAACCAAATTATATATATGTGTATGTATGTATACATATATATATGTGTATATATGTACACATATATATATGTATATATGTATACACTCAAATCCCATTTTTAAAAGAAATCAAGTTAATTTGGTTATGCATTATATATATATACATGTATATATATATGTATATATATGTATACATGCATATATACATGTATATATATGTATACACGCATATACCTGTATATATATATATGTACACACACACACACACACACATATATATATACAGGTATATGCGTGTATACATATATATATATACATTATTTTTAAGGATATGAAATTTAGAAATGTAGAAGCCTATACGCATATACCTGTATATATATATATATATATATATATATATATATGTATACACACACATATATATGTGTATATGTGTATATATGTGTGTCTATATATATATGTATACACACACATATATATATGTGTGTATATGTGTATATATGTGTATGTATATATATATACATATATATATATATATATACAGGTATATGCGTGTATACATATACAGGTATATGCATGTATACATATATACATACATTTTTAAGGATATGAAATTTAGAAACGTAGAAGCCTAGAACTTAGAAATGATGTAATCCATTCCTACCCCCCTGCTCCTCTACAAGTAGGGAACTGAGGCACAGAGAGGCAAAGCGGCTTAATTCAGAGTACAAAATATATATGGCTGCTGCGTCTTGAGTGTTTGTATCCCCCCAAATTCCTATGTTGAAATCTTAATGTGCACTACGATGGTCTTAGAAGGGGGAGCCTTTGGAGGTGCCCAAATCGTCAGGGTGAAGCCCTCATGAATAGAGTGAGGTGCTCCTATGAAAGAGACCCCACTGAGCTCATTAGCCCCGTCTACCATGTGACAGCATAATAAGTCTGTGACCGAGAAGAGGGTCCTAACCCAAGCACGCTGGCACCCTGATCTCGGACTTCCAGCTTCCAGAACTATGGGAAATACATTCCTGTTGTGTATAAGCCACCCAGTGTGTGGAACTTTGTTACGGTTGCCTGAATGGGCTAAAACAATGGCAGAGCCGAGGTTAGAGCAGACTTAGGGGTCCTGAAGTCCTTGGTATTCTGCCATGATTTTTTTCCTTCTTCTCTTGCTCTATTCCTCCTTCACTTCCTTTCTTCCTGCTTCCCATCCTCTTTTATTCCTTTCTTCTTTTTTTCATGTGCTTTTTGGATTTGTGTAAACCTCAGCTTATGTAAATGGCCGCACTACGTATGCTGAAGTTTCTTTTTCTTTTCTTTTTTTTTTTTTTTTATGTATTTTGAGAGAGACATAGAGAGCAAACAGGAGAGGGGGAGAGAGAGAGGGAGACAGAATCCCGAGCAGGCTCCGTGCTGCCAGTGCCGAGCCCGACGTGGGACTCAAAGTCATGAACCGTGAGATCATGACCCGAGCTGAAGTCAAGAGTCGGACGCTGAACTGACTGAGCCACCCAGGTGCCCCTAAAATTTCTTTTCTAAATATTGTCATTGTTTCTAAGCATCTGGTTCCAGGTCAAGGCAAGTGATTCAAAGTAAATGCAGGAGTAGGAATAAGCAGTGTCCCTCAAAGGGCAGAAAATACACAGATCAATCTTATTAATGAAAAAAGCCACAATATCACACAGAACGATAGAATACTGTTTTATTTTTTCATTTTTAAGAAACCACCTTTTTTCTTTTGTTTTAATTTTTTTTTTTTGATGTTTGTGTATGTTTTGAGAGAGAGAGAGAGAAAGGGACAGGGTGCGAGCAGGGGAGGGGCAGAGAGAGAAGGAGACACAGAATCCAAAACAGGCTCCGGGCTCCGAGCTGTCAGCACAGAGCCTGACGTGGGGCTCGAACTCATGGAACATGAGATCATGACCTGAGCCGAAGTCGGACACCCATCCGACTGAGCCACTCAGGCACCCCAAAACCATATTTTTTCTTTAAAAAAAGCACCTGGGTTGCTTGAGGGTCCGACTCTTGATTTCGACTCAGGTCGTGATCTCACCGTTCGTGAGATCGAGCCTTGAGTCGGGCTCTGTGCTGACAGTGCTAAGCTTGCTTGGGATTCTCTCTCTCTCCCTCTCTCTCTCTCTTTCTCTCTCTCTGCCCCTCCCCAACTTGCATGCTCTCTCTGTCTCTGTCTCTGTCACTCTCTCAAAATAAATAAATAAACATTTACAAAAACATATTAAAAGATTATTAACTTACAATGTTATGCACCCATTTTGATTATAGCTTGAGGCACTTGGAGATATATATGTATGTGTGACAACCTCCACAATCAAAGGAACATTTCCTTGTACCCCTTCCAGTCAATACTCTTCTCCAACTCCCAGCCCAGAGAACCATTGTTCTTTCTGTGATTAGAGATTAAATGTGGACTTTTTAAGTGGGCCTTTCTATAAAAGGGAATCATAGAGTATATATATTACCTTTTTTTCTTGTTCCTTTACTTTAGCATAATGTGTTTGAGATCCCTTTATGTTCTTTTGTGTACCAGTCTTTCATTTTTTTTCTCAGTATTATTCCATGGTTGTCTAGATCACAATTCGCCTGTCCATTTACCAGTCGATAGATAGTTGGCTCGCACAGTTGTTGCCTAGGATGAGTCAAGATATCATTGAACGTTCGGGTTCAGGTTTTTGTGTGAACGTATATTCCATCGCTTTCTGATAGGTTCCCTAAGAGTGCAGTTGCTGGGTTGCACGCTATTCATTAAACTTTTAAAAAAATTTGTGTTAGTGTTTATTTATTGTTGAGAGAAAGAGAGACCGAGCGTGAGCAGGGGAGGGGCAGAGAGAGGGGGGGGGGGACACGGAATCCGAAGCAGCTCCAGGCTCTAGGCTGTCAGCACAGACCTCGCTGCGGGGCTCGAACCCACGAACGGTGAGATCGTGACCTGAGCCGAAGTTGGACGCTTCACCGACTGTGCCACCCAGGTGCTCCGGTATTCATTTAACTTTTAAGGAGCTGTCAAACTGTTTTCAAACGTGGTTGTAGTATTTTCTGCTCCCACCATCAATGCATGAGAATTACCTTTGCTCCACATACTTGAACGTTTGGCCTTGCCATTGTTTTTTTTTTTATTTTAGCTGTTATCATGAGCTTTCCTTCCTCTTAGGGAGTTGTAAGAATTCTTTAAATATATTGGATACAGATCGTTTGTCAGATATAAGTATTGTGAATTGCTTTGGAGCTTCTTTTTCAATATTGTCAGGGTTCTTTGAAAAGCAAAATGTTCATTACTGATGAGATCGCATTTACTAATTTGTCTTTCAGACCCCTTACATTTTGTGCCCTGTATAAGAACACTTTGCCTACTCTGGGGCGCCTGGGTGGCTCAGTCAGTTAAGTGTCCGACTTCGGCTCAGGTCGTGATCTCACCGTTCGTGGGTTCGAGCCCCGCGTGGGGCTCTGTGCTGACAGCTTCGAGCCTGGAGCCTGCTTCGGATTCTGTGCCTCCCCCTCTCTCTGCCCCTCCCCTGTTCTCGGTCTCTCTGTCTCTCTCTCTCTCTGTCTCAAAAATAAATAAAACATTAAAAAGAAAAAGAAAAAAGAAAACTTTGCCTACCTAGTAAGATTTTCCTCCTATGTTTTCTTCCAGAAGTTTTATAATGTATGCATTTACATAAAAGTCCGTGATACATTTTCAGATAACTTTAGCATATGGTGCTAGGTAATTTTCAAAGTTATTTTATTTCCATTTGGATAGCCAATTGTTCCAGCACCATTTATTAAAAAGACTTTCGTTTCCCCGTTGATTTACATTGGTGCGTTTACTGAAAATAAATCAACTGTAAATGTGAGGCTTTATTTCTGGACTTCGGTCTAGTCCATTTATCTATCTTTCGCTCCTTATGCCAGGATCATTACTGTAGCTTTTAATAAGTGTTGAAATCAGGTGGTTAAGTCCTCCAACTTTCCCTGTGATTCATCTCTCCTTTATTCTCTTTTCTGTTTCCAGACTTCGTTTGGAATAACTAATTATTTATTTAGGATTTTATTTGTCTCCACAATTAGCTTATGAACTCACCATCCGTGTTTTGCTCTTTGAATCATTGCTTTAAATTTTATAATATACACCTTCACCAGGCCATTGTCGAGCCTCAAATAATACTACGTTACTTCCTGTGAAACCTAAGAACCTTTCAAAAGGAAATTTCCATTTCCCCCTTCCCTCCTTTGTACTCATGTGCACATTACATGTTCATATTAGAGTACTAATATATCAGTATATACACTAACACATTAGTGTTAAGTAATTAGTGTTATATAATTAGTGTTAAGATCTTATTTCTAAAAAAAAGATCTTATTTCTGTATATGTTATAAACTTCACAGTGTACCGTTATTATCTTTCGAACAATGGTCTCTTAAAGAAGTTAAGAAAAAAGGGGCGCCTGGGTGGCTCAGTCGGTTGAGCGTCCGACTTCGGCTCAGGTCACGATCTCGCGGTCCATGAGTTCGAGCCCCGCGTCGGGCTCTGGGCTGATGGCTCAGAGCCTGGAGCCTGCTTCCGATTCTGTGTCTCCCTCTCTCTCTGCCCCTCCCCCGTTCATGCTCTGTCTCTCTCTGTCTGAAAAATAAACATTAAAAAAAAAATTTAAAAAAAAACAAGAAGTTAAGAAAAAGAAAGAAATGCCTTTTCATATGTAATCGCATACTTAGGTTTTATGCTTTCATTTCTATTAGTATATCCTTGGTTCCATCTGGCATCATCTTCCTTCCGCGTGGAAAACTTCCTTTAGCATACCTTCTAGCGCCAGTCCACTGACTCCAAATGTTATTCACGTTTGTTTTTATTTCACTTTTGAAATACATTTTCTCCGGATATAGAAT
This sequence comes from Panthera pardus, assembly GCF_024362965.1. Lineage (NCBI taxonomy): Eukaryota > Metazoa > Chordata > Mammalia > Carnivora > Felidae > Panthera > Panthera pardus. The sequence goes on along the minus strand of NW_026526843.1, from coordinate 32,150,089 downwards.
TTTAGACGGTCTTTTTTTTTTTTTCCATAGCATTTTAAAGGTATGATTCTAGTGTTTTCCGTGGTGCGTGGTTTCCAAAAGTAAGTGTGCTCAAAGTCTGATCATCGCCCCTTGTATGAAATATGCTTACCGCAGGCTTCTGGTAGGATTTTCTACTCAGCGTTGGTCTTCAGCAATTTGAATATGAGGTACCCTTGTCTGGTTTTCTTTACGTTTAATCTTGGAAGTCCTCCCTTGATCGGAGTAGATTTGTGGGTTCTATTTCCCAAAAATTTGGAAAATTTCCAGTCATTATTTCTTCAAATATATTTCTACCCCGCTCCCTCTGGCAATCCAATTATGTGACTGTTAGAATACTTGATATTGTGTCATGTTTTACTGATGTTATCTTGATTGATAAGTCTTTGTCCTGTGCTTTGTGTTGGATAATTTTTATTCCTAGACCTTCAAGTTCGTGTACCTGTGTTTCTACAATTTCTAATTTGCTACTAATCTCATCTGGTAAAATATTAATTTCCCATATTGCAGTTTCGCCTCTGGATTTTTATATTTTTATTTTTTTAAGTTTATTTAGTTACGTCTTTTTATGTATTTTGAGACAGAGAGAGCACAAGCAGGGGAGGGGCAGAGAGAGAGGGAGAGAAAGAGAATCCCAAGCAGGCTGGGTCTATGCTGGCTGCTCTGTGGAGTAAACGAGGTCTCTTCTCTCCACCTGATAGGAACGCCAATGACCCTCTCCCCTGTGTGAGCCCTGGGATAGTTTGGCTTACAGCTCTTGTAATTATTTTTTTCTGGAAGTTGACCCTTGCCAGGCCTCAGGGGGTTTCATGCAAATGAACATTCAGCCAATCCGACACATCTCTGGGTCTCTCTTTCTTTGTAGCTCTGCCTTTTTCAGTATTCTGCCTTTCAAATTCTGGCTGCCTCAGCCTCTGACATCTCATATATTATTTTATTTAACTCAGCAAGGACACCAGGCTCCGTTTGAGTTTCCCCTCCCTGCGCTGAGGCCCAGAAATTTCCTCCTGACAGAAAGCCGAGTCCTTTCTGGGATCATAATCCTATGTTGCCCATTTCAGTCTGATAACTGAAAACAGATGCTTCATATATATGATCCAGTTTTCTAATTGTTTATGGCTGGAAGTTAATTTTATACACCTTTACTCCCTTACAGCCAGAAGCAAAAACTGACATTATCTTTTTGGGAAAGAAACGAAATGCTCCAATATGGAGTGTACATATTGATTTTAAAGGATGCCTTCTGGAACATGTTGGAGTAGGGAACTCCACGATTTCTCCTCCACAATAGCATAATGAGCCGGCAGAGAGTGTCGGGATCAACTTTTACAGAACTCTGGAATCGAATACAAATCTTGTAACAACCAGGGGAAGGCTAAATGAGGTTCGAAGGTGCTGCTTTGCAAGAAGAAAATAATGTGGCATTTTAAATTGCCAGTTTCTGGACTGGGAGTGGCCACGAGGCAATGGTGCAGGTTGATAGTGTCAGAGTGAACAATAAGGACCTTATTCTTATTTTTTTAAAATTTTTTTTTTATTGTTGAGAGACAGAGGGAGACAGAGTGTGAGTGGGGGACGGGCAGGGAGAGAGGGAGACCCAGAATCCGAAGCAGGTTCTAGGCTCCCACCTGTCAGCACCGAGCCCCACGCATTGTATATTATATAAGGAAATATTATTCAGCCACAAAAAATAATGACATCTTGCCATTAGCGACAACATGGATGAAACCTGAGGGCATTAGGCTAAGAGAAAGAAGTCAAATAAAGACAAATCCCATATGATCTCACATGTGGAGTCAAAAAAACCAAGCTCATATATACATAGAATGGATCTGTGGCTGCAGGGGTGGGGAGTGGGCAGAATGGGCTCAAGGGGTCAAAAGGCACAAGATTCCAATTATAAAATAATAAGTCGCAAGGATGTAACGTACAGCAAGATGACTATAGTTAATAATACCGTAGCACATATTTGAAAGTAGCTAAGAGAATAGATCTCATCACAAGAAAAAACAATGTGTAACTATGTATGCTGATGGAAGTTAACTAGACTTATTGTAGTGATCATTTCACAATTTATTCACAGATTCAATCATTATGTCGTACATCCGAAACTCATGGTATATGTAAATCACACCTCAGTTTTCCTAAAGGTGAAATAATTAAGTGGTAGGTTTAGAGACCTTGGAAAAAACTAATAGTTTATCTGTCCTTTCATCGGTAAATGTAATGTTCGAATTCCTTACCATGATATGAATTTGTTTTAAAGTTAACCTTTTTCAAAGCAAGTAGTTTTTCATTGATTATTTTTTGTTTGGACAGAGACAGAGACAGCGTAAGCGGGGGAGGGGCAGAGAGTGAGGGAGAGAGGGAATCCCCAGTAGGTTCCATGCTGTCAGCACAGAGCCTGACGCGGGGCTCGAACTCACGAACTGTGAGATCATGACCTGGGCCAGAATCGAGTCAGACGCTTAACCGACTAAGCCACCCAGGCACCCCTTCCTTCACATATTTTGATATACTGATGACAGTCGAATCTGTGTACTGTGCATAAATTGCTCGAGTTGTCACTCTGAAGCTCGGATAGATATTACTACAAGTTTACAGCAGCCACAAGCAGAATTACTATATGCCTGTGAAGCCAAAAACATATGTAGGGCGTCACCTCAATCTTTAGTTAGACCGATCAAGAAAACGAAGAAGACTCAAAACTACTAGGATCAGAAATAAAGGCAGGGACATCACTACCAACCTTACAGAAATATAAAAATAGAAAGAATTCTGAGGGCATACTATGAACAGCTATATGTCAACCAAGTAGACAGCTTGAAAGAAATGGACCAATTCTTCAAAAGACACAAGCTAACGGGGCACCTGGGTGGCTCAGCATGTTGAGCGTCTGACTCTTGATTTCAGATCAGGTCACGATCCCAGGGTTGGGGGATGGAGTCCCGCATCGGGCTTTGCGCCGAGCGTGGAGTCTGCTTAAGATTCTCTCTTCCTCACTCTCTCTTCCTCTGCCCCTCTTCCCTGCTCTCTGTTTCTCTCTCTCTCTCTCTGTCTAAAATAAAATTTAAAAAAAAGACACAAGCTACTGAAACCCACCCCAGAAGATACAAGATGTTGCTTCAACATGCACCAACTAGAATGATCTCCATACTGTCAGTAGATGATCTACGTGCTAGTACAAGGATTTAAACAAAGTGCTTGGGGGTACTTAAAAAAGAGTAATTTCAACGGAGAGAATTGGGTTGGGTTTAATAAATGTGGCATTGAGGTGAGCTGCAACGAAAAACACTGAGGGCTCCAGCTGGAGAGGAGATGTCTTTATTTTTTATTTATTTTTTTTTTTAATTTATTTTTGGGACAGAGAGAGACAGAGCATGAATGGGGGAGGGGCAGAGAGAGAGGGAGACACAGAATCGGAAACAGGCTCCAGGCTCCGAGCCATCGGCCCAGAGCCTGATGCGGGGCTCGAACTCACGGACAGCCCAGAGCCTGACGCGGGGCTCGAACTCACGGACCGCGAGATCGTGACCTGGCTGAAGTCGGACGCTTAACCGACTGCGCCACCCAGGCGCCCCGAGATGTCTTTAAAAAGTATGTCAGGGCTAGTGGAAACAAGGATTTAAATGCTGTCTTTAGAATCCAATCTGAAAGATATGATTAGTAATCCATTTTTCCCCCCGCAGGGGAGTGAAGTCATGCGGTTTGTATTTGTAGACCAATCCCCCTATGGATCGGGCAGAGGATGTATTTAAGGGGATAAAACACATTAAGAGATATTAGATTGGCATTAGTGAGGAGTAATGGGTGCCTGACACAAGACAATGGCAGCAAGAATGGAAAGGATAGTTTTCTTTATTTTTTTCTGATTTTATCTCATGAAATAATACTTGACAAATCCCTTTCTCTGTAGATAAAACTGTATCTCCATGTTGTGGACACAATATTTATGCCCAGATGAGTTTGGCCTTATGTGTTACAAGTTTGTGAAGGAAATCTTATTCCTCTCTACGTAGAGTTTAGCTTACCAGAAAAAAATAAGATGAAATGGAGATTCATTTGTACCCTATTATTTTGAGCTTGAAGACATCAACTATGACACTTTTGAAAATGACTAGCAGAGGGGCGCCTGGGTGGCTCAGTCGGTGAAGCGTCCGACTTCGGCTCAGGTCACGAGCTCGCGGTCCGTGAGTTCGAGCCCCGCGTCGGGCTCTGTGCGGACCGCTCAGAGCCTGGAGCCTGTTTCGGATTCTGGGTCTCCCTCTCTCTCTGCCCCTCCCCTGTTCATGCTCTGTCTCTCTCTGTCTCAAAAATAAATAAACGTTAAAAAAAAAAAGCTTAACAAAAAAAAAAAAAAGAAAGAAAGAAAATGACTAGCAAATTAAAACTAACAGCCCTATAGAGGCACCTGGCTGGCTCAGTACAGCATACAACTCCTGATCTTGGGATCGTGGGTTCAAGCCCCACGTTGGTATAGAGATTACTTAAAAACAAAATAACACAAAACGTAAAAAAAAAAAAAAGGAGCCCTATGAATATCTTGCAGGTAGAGCCTGTATTTTATATCAAGAATTTAATACAAAGCTTGTCCAACAGTATGAGTACAGTAATTATTTTTTTCTTAGTGAATGATGAAAAACTAGGAACTTTTGTGACAGCCGTAGTTGATAATTATAGTAACTGCATGTTATAGATTTTTCTGGAGCAGTTCCAAGTGAGGCAGCTAAAGTTCAAGACACCTTTGCAATTTTCCTCAGGAACCCTGCATATCTGGGCCTTCCTTCTGATTTTTTTATTCTTTGTTTATTGAATTACTAAGCACAGAATCAGAACAGGAAAAACCCCCCACCCCCCGTTGTGGACAGAGGACCCCTGTAGGTACATCTAAAAAATGATCACAATGTATGAATGAATTAATGTGCTACAATTATTTGATCAAACAGGTGCCCTAACTCATTGGAACTACCCACTTAGCCCAGCACAATCCAATGATGATGAATCAATTTTACAGTGGATAAATCTCAAGAAAGAAAAACATGCAAGTAGCTAGAGATTTGTCGGGCATTTATTATTGTTTTGTTGGTTGTTTTAGTTGTTTTTTATGACCCGCAAACCCTAAAAATGATTGATACAGGAGAGATTAATAGGACATCTTAACTACTATATATTCCTTTCCCTTCAGCCTTACATTTGACAATTCTTCTGATTGAAATCAAACGGATGATAAATAACAAAATGGATGCCTCTGCTTTCATCACAAATAGTCTTGCTGTTCTTGAAAGCGTAAAAAATCTTGGCCACTAGAATGCCATCTCTAGGCAGCTCTAAATTAAAAAAATGAAAAACACATTTTGATTGGTATATATGCAGAAGGTTCACGTCTGGGGCTCTGTGGAAGACAGAAAAGAGTTCTATGAAGAGGGCAGGAGGTTGAGAATCCAAGAGGGATCCAGCAATGACATTTAAATAATAGCAAAGCTGTTTCTGGAACAACGGGATAAGAGAGATATGTTTCAGATCTGCAGAATAGGCTGAAAAATCCCGTAAAGAATCTAACTCCTGCATTTCCGGAATGAAGTGCAAGAATTGATTGAGTCAATGTAGAGTTTGCTCTTCTGAATGCTACCTGAGACTTCTCGTTTTCTGCCGCTCTAGCTGACAGATTTCACATTTTCACTCTGCGGGTATATTAATAAAACAATGTACTGTGTGGTCTCACCTTTCATGGGCTTTTCGTTGACATGTTGACGTGAATTTTCATTATTCTTTCTATTATGCAACCTGAACACATCTCTGGTTCTTTTCCTTGAGTTGAAACTAACAAGAAAAACTTCAACAGTCTGATGTAGATCCCCAGGAATTAAAAAAAAAAAAAAAAAAAAAGCTTTGTCAATAAAGGTTATGGAGGTAAATTTAACCTTAATGGATAATTGGAGGGGAGAGGGAGTGGAACTGCCTTATAGATGAAAAATGAAAGGAACTCAGAGAGGGAGAGAGAGAGAGAGAGAGAGAGACTGAGAAAGAGGGATGGGGAGAGAGGACAGGGAGAAGGCAAAGGAGAGAGACAGAGACAGAAAGAAAGAATAGAGAAAAGAGAAAAAAGAGAGTGAGAGCGAGAGCGAGGAGAAGGAAGAGGAGGAAGAAGGGAAAGAGGGGCTGTTAGAACTGGTGGGGCTGGGGGCTAAAAAGGAAGGCACTGACTTTAAAACTGCAGGGTTTCATCTGCCTTTGGAAGGAGTATATAGTAGTCAATGAGGAGGATTTCTCCACAAGAGGCAAATTGCCTGTGAATTCTGAAAATTACACAGTACTTATAAAACATTGAACATATCCCTGGTTGCAAGTACTTAAGCATGCAGTTTGGTACTTCTCAGGGAAAGTTTCACATCCCATAAATTTGTGTTTCAGAGCCTCCTTCCCTTCCTGGGTGCAGGCTGAATAGCCGAGTTGGGGGGGGGGGGGTGCATAGCTTTCATATCAATTGTTCTGCAAATCTGCCTTTGACTTTGCCTCAGGTTCAAAATATTTTCAAGTGTGAAACAGTGATCGTAGCTGGGGAAGTCATGTTTTGCCTTATTTAGGCAAAGTGTTAGCCTACATTCACCGTTAAGGAAGGGCTTTGGGGCGCCTGTGTGGCTCCGTCGGTGAAGCGTCCAACTCTTGATTTGGGCTCAGGTCACGATCTCACGGGTTCGTGAGTTCGAGCCCCGCATCGGGCTCTGTACTGACAACACGGAGCCTGCTTGGAGTTCTCTCTCTCTCTCTCTCTCTCTCTCTCAAAAATAAATAAACTTTAAAAAAATGTCTTAAACAATAAAAATGTAAAAAGAATTTCAAAAACGACAGGTTGATACGAGTGTCAGAGGAGGCAGAACAGGTGAGGGATACTGTAAGTGACAGGCAACTTCTCTAAGAAGTCACATCCAATTAGTGACAGAGATGAAACCGGATGCCTTACACAAGAGCTCCCAAAGGGCACGCGTTCTCTCCCTTGGATTCACCTGTTTCCCGACCCCAGCACCTGAATCACCCTCACCCCCTGCCCGGAGATGCTGTCGTAGCCTAAGCCAAAATGTCCCTCTCTGGTGAAACCGGGCCCACTCCGTTCTCCAGCCCACACTGATCACAGACTTACCCCTCGGGCTCCCAGCCCAACGTTTCAGCTTTAATTTTTATGTGTGTTCATGCCTTTCATCACGTAGTCCTTCGGAATTATCCTTGATTATTTCCCGGGGTTTGCTTTGTGCTTTCAATTTAATTGTGGACTGTTTAAGGACTAGGGCCGTGTTTCCTGCTTGCTTAATGACAGCTCTGAATCCTTTGCCACCCACCCGCCCACAACCTTACACAGAACGGACAATTGATAGAGTTTCGTCGTTCTAACCAGAGTTTTAAGTGAATCGCAGGCCCTTTCACAAACGTTTTAAAAGCGTGCTGTTTTCCCCTTTGTACATTTCTCTATTTTTCCAATTCTACACAATGACGCTGCATTACCTTTAAAGTAGCAAATGACATGCTATTAAAACAATTGAGAGGCCCCCGTGTTGTTTCCTTTAATGATCGCTTCCCTCACAGCGGCAGCTGGGACCTCTATTCCGAGGATTCCTAAAACTACAACTCTCCCTGGACTTTTCACCCAAGCCATATCGCTCATGACCTACAGGTCTCTCTTCAAAGTCCGGCTCTTAAATTGATTCCATGGTAGTGTTTATTCAATCAGCTAACAAACATTCATCAAGCGCTGGGAAACGCTGGCGGCAGCCTGAGGTCTTGGGTAGACGTCGGAAGTGAAACGGACAAGGTTACCCAGTGAAGCTTAGTGGGGAGAGAGTCACGACAAACAGATAAACACATCAATAGATCGGTGACTTTTCAGTGGGGCAAGTTCCAGATTCAGATTTCGAGTCTGAGAGCTAGAAGAAACGTGAGCGAATTTCAAATCTGTTTTCTATTTTTAGTTTTAAGGCCCGGGGAGAAGTTTCGTTCCCACCGTTATGCCGCGGAGCCCGGACTTGTATGGAGGCCCCCCCCCCCCCCCCCGCCCTCGGACTGGTGTGATTTTGTTTATACTTTAAGGAGTATTAATCGACAAACAAGGGACGCCTGGGTGGCTCAGTCGGTTGAGCGTCTGACTTCGGTTCAGGTCGTGATCCTACGGCTTGTGGGTTCCAGCCCCGCATCCGGCTCTGTGCTGACAGCTCAGATTCGGATTCTGTGTCTCCCTCTCCCTCTCTCTCTGTCCCTCCCCGCCCCCCCCTCAAAATAAATAAATAAACATTTAAAAAGAAATAAATAGACAAACAACATGTTTCAGGATCTGTACTAGGCTCTAGGGGTAAAGTACTGAAAAAAAATGATTAAGAACATCAAAACAGCAAATGTAATCTCGGCAGTTAGGGAACTTATCTTAGAGAGTTTGAATCTTCACAGAGAGGTATTTATCTCTTATCAGACCTTTCAGAGAACCAGCTTTTGATGTTGTCGATTTTTCATTTTTGTTACCATTTTTGCATTGCATTGATTTTCTTATATCTATTAATTACTTCCTTTTTCCAGGTCTTTTGAGTTGACTCTGTTGTATTTTTCTACCCTCTTCATTTGGCTGTGAATGCAACTTTTATCCTTAAAATCCTAAATTGGGAGAGAAGATTTTAAGAATACACATTTTTCTTTTCTGTGCCCCTTCAGCTTCATCACTAATCTGAAATGCAGTGTTTTTATTATTGTTCAGTTGCAAATGTTTTCTTATTTCTATTATGACTTCTTCTTTGGACTATAAATTGCATAGAATGTTTTTGTTTGTTTGTCTGAAGATTTTCTACAGATAAGAGGATTACTCTCTTTTTTGCGATTTTTTATTTTATCACATAGTCATCAGCAGGTTTTAGACTTGCTTTGTGACCTACACGTGCTCAATATCTGTGTTATATGAATGTGTATCATCTAAGTGATGGGTACAGATACATGATCTCCAGACGGTTTTTGATATCTTTCATATCCTGATTTGTGTGTTATCTGCGTGATCTATCAATTTCTGGCAAAACTTCTGCCGAAATCTCCCGGTATAATTATGGATTTGTTTATTTTCCTGTGCCATGCTCTCTATTTTTCCTCTATGTTTTAAAAGCCTAAATGGCTATAGATGCCTGTTACATTTTCTTGTATATTCTCTTTCCTCATATAACCTCGAATTTCCTAAAACGCAAACTTGAGCACATGATTCTTCTGCTCAGAGATCCTTAACGATGCGTTTGTCAGTGCGTCTTTTTGGAACACTTCTGCGTGATTTCCACGTTTGGGATCTACCTTCTATCCCTGCTCCTATGTCCACTAACTCTTCATCATGAGATTTCTGCATGAATTATTCTTCTCATTTCTAGTCCCACGTTGCTCCCACAGCTAGGAATACCCTCCATTCTATCCTTCGTTTATCCAATTCCTATCTATTCCTTAAGGATATTTCTTCCAAAAAGCCATCTTATTGACCTGAACCGGCACTTAGCCCTCCTTTCTCAGACTTCCAGAGAACAATAGGTCTGAAGGGCGTTGGATAGTTTTGTGTTTTTTACTGGACTGGAAAACTTTTTGAGGGAGAAGTTGCATCATTTTTTTTAACGTTTATTTATTTATTCGAGAGAAAGACAGCACGAGTGGGGAAGGGGCAGAGAGAGAGAGGGGAGAGAGAGAGAATCCCAAGCAGGCTCCGTGCTGTCAGCACAGAGCCCGATGCGGGGCTCAAACTCAGGAACCGTGAGATCGTGACCGGAGCCAAAGTCAAGTGGGACGCTTAACCCACTGAGCCACCCAGGCGCCCCAAGGGAGGAGCTGTATCTTATACATGATAAGGTATAGCATATAGTTGGAATTTAATCCATTTATGCTGCATCATACTCTGAATGGAGAAGTTGATGTTTATTTGCCAAATTAAACGGAAACCAAGACTGAAGATACAATGTGTTGAAAGCCTGGTGTGGTAGCCGAGTTTGGTCTCATTATGAAAACCCCGTTCAATCTTATTTTGGAGGGATAAAAACTTGTCCTACTATTGGTATATTAATTCCTGTATTTAAGAGCAACAAAATGAAAAGTTTTATCCTTCTAATAACCTGAAAATAAAATGGCAGGACAAGCCTAATCGCTAAACCATAGGTGAGGCACATTTATGCACGTTAGGTATTACATTCTTATTTACAATTCCTGCTTATATTTGAACTGCATCCAAACCAAGAATAAAATGGTAAGAAATAAGTCTTTTCACCTTCTTTTTTATGAAAAAGATCAAATAAATTTAAAGGGAATTTTCAAAAGGTTAGTTGCTGGTTCAATTTGTTTCCTGACAGTTTATTACATGCTTCAATACCCAGGATGTTTTCTGCAGAGTGATCACTAATCAATGTCTTATTAAGAAATGGTATTTCTTGTAAATCACAGAAAGAGCATCTGTCTCAATACCCTAATTTCCTTTCTCATAGTTTGATTTTGGGGAGCTCAGTTATATGGCACTGAATTTCATCCATAAAAAAGGACCACAATGAGGGCCGTGCCGTTGTAGTAAAAGTCTTATTATCCGAGACTATATCTTCCACGGAAAATCTTACTTTTAATTTCTTAAAGTATTCTGGTTGGCGCATATATGGTTTAAAGATAGCTCGTACAATGCCCTCTTCTGATTGAACTTGGAACCCTTAAGAAATGAGGTTTATCATTCAACCGGAACACTAGGCAGCTCTTATCTGTTTTATTCCGAGAGTTGAGTGATTTTTTTGGAAGTGAGTGGTTACTTCGCCATCACTCTACTCGTTTCATGGGGAAGGCCTTCTCCTAGCATGACACCCCTGGCCTTTCTCCCCACTGGAGAAGGAGCGGCTTAACTGATTGGTGACCTTGGGAGAATAAACTGTGCAAATATGGTTAAACCCTTTCTCTCGGCACTGGATTGACCGTCTGGCTCAGAACGTGTTTCCATGACTTCCCAGCTCATGCTTTTAACCATTTATTTGCACTGTTCATAAACTCTGACATTCCCTTAGGTTAAGTGAATTGCCCCAAATCACAAAGATGTTTAGGGTTCAAACTGGAATTCTAGGGGTGCCTGGGTGGTTCGGTCGGTTAGCTGCCCGGGGTGGGATGTCGTAAGGAGGAAAGTCCGTCTGTTTAAAAAGAAAAGCGGCCTGGGGACGCCGAGGTGGCTCAGTCAGTTAGGCATCCGACTCGATTTCGGCTCAGGTCATGATCTGACTCTTCATGAGTTTGAGCCCGCATCTGACAGCGCAGAGCCTGCTTGGGATTCTCTCTCTCCCTCTCTCTCTGCGCCCCTCCTTTGCATGCTCTCTCTCTCTCTCAAAATAAATAAAATAAACATTAAAAAAATCTTGGAATTCTAACACAGGTCTTTTTGACTCTAAAGTTGATTTTTTTTTGAAAAAAAAAAAATCACTACACCATATATGTCCAGAGTAGTGTTAGATTCAAATAATGGGGACTACTACTTCTGACCAATATAGAATGGCAGGGACCAGATTTACTGCCCCCAAAGACAGCAAGATATAAGAAACGATGGTTTTTAAGATGCTGGCTATCAAACAGTGAAGGAAAGTGATTCCAGAGAGAAAGGAAAACCAATCAGCTGAGTACTTTGTCCCAGATTATCCGCTTGAGTTCCCAGGCTGCTACCAGAGTAGGATACTCCAGGTGGGGACCCGTTGGTATTCCTGAGGTAAGAAAATGGAGCTGAAAGTCCAGGCAGAACAAGGTGACCAGAGTTCACAGAACAGAATACCACAGGGGAGACAGCTGCACAGACTGAGAACCATAGAGATCTTCACAGGATGCCCCTATAGCACTTGGCTGAGAAGTGACAAGTGCATATGTATGAGGAAATGACAGGAGGCAGGAACAGGTGGGAAATATAATCCAAAACAAAATAGAGACTAGTGACCCATGTTCGTACAGGGTCAATAATAATGCCTATTTTCATCAGCCAGGCACATAATTCATGTGGCAGTGGGTATAGTATTTAGGAAGCTCTTTAAGAAAAATGTTTTTTAATGTTTATTTATTTTTTGAGACAGTGAGAGAGAGAGAGAGAGAGAGAGAGAGAGTATGAGTAGGGGAGGGGCAGAGAGAGAGGGAGACACAGAATCTGAAGCCGGCTCCAGGCTCTGAGCTGTTATGACAGCACACAGCCCAACGTGGGGCTCGAACTCACGGACCAGGAGATCGTGACCATGCTCAGCCAGCTGAGCCACCCAGGGGTCCTAGAAGGTCTTGACTCAGTAGATAGGAATAATCAGCCCTATTGTGGTCCTTCCTAACAAATGATAAAAGAAACATTCGAAAGGATCAAACTGATTCCGAGTATTTTAATTGCATCCCAAGATGTAGCTCAAGAATATTTGCAGGAAAGCAAAAACACCCAGTTTCCAGCAAAGTAAATATTCCAGTGTCAGACATATCATTGAAGACTACGAGACCGGCAAAGGCATAGGAAAGCATACCATAATGAATAAAGTAATCGGTTGATTAATTCTGACCCAGATGTTGGAATTAGTGGAGAAAACGTTACAGTTATTGATTGTAACTAGGGGAGCCTGGGTGGATTAGTCCGTTAAGTATCCAACTCGATTTCAGCTCAGGTCATGATCTCACGGTTCATGGGATCGAGTCCCGCGTTGGGCTCTGTGCAGCCCAGAGCCTGCTTCAGATTCTCTCTCTCCCTCTCTCCCTGCCCTTTGCCCCCCCCCACACTCTCTCTCTCTCAAAATAAAGAAACATATTTAAGTTAAGTCTTGAAGTGAAGACATATGAAATATCTGGAGATGAAAAGTAAAATGTTTAAGACAAAATATGCTGAAGGAGATTGACAATAAATTAGACGTTGCAGAACATAAGGTTATGTTTGAAGCTATAACAATGGAAACTACCCAAAGTTAAACACAGAGAGGAAAAAGAATTTGGTGAAATTAACAGGGCATCCCCATCGAATCACTACCGTTGTATACCTGAAACATTGTGTGTCAACTATACTTCAAGGCAAAAAAAATGACCCACTGCGGGCAATCTACAAGAAACTTGCTTCAAATATAACAAGTTAGGTCGTTGGAAAGTAAAAGAATGGAAAGTAATCCACCAGCCAAACATTGAAAAACAGCATCTGTGATCTGTGGGACTATTTCAAGTTACCTAATATACACGTAATTAGACTCCTTAATGGAGATAGTGGTGATACAAAATACGTTTGAATAAATAGTGGTGCGTAATTTTCCCAGGTTTATGAAAGTGTTCAATGTGGAGAATGTCAAAAAGCATCATGGGTAAGAACATGAAGGAATCTATACCAGCTCACAACACGACCAAATTGCTCTAAACCAGCATAAAAATAAACATTTAAAGCATCCAGAAAGTTTGTGGGATGTGATTAAAGCCGTAGTAGTGAGAATTTTCTAACACTAAATGCCGACATGAGAGAAGAAAAATGTTCTTCCACATTAAAAACCTGTGAAGGGAGGTCAGATTATATCCAAAGGAAGCAGAAAATGGAAATAAGAAAGTTTAAAGGATAATTCAATAAAATAAAAACCAGAAAAACAATAGAACTGGCTCTTTGAGAGGATTAATGCAATTTATAAACCTCTAGCCAGACAGACCAGGAAGAAAAAGAAAGAAGACACAACTTACCAGTATCAGGAATGAGAGAGGTACCATCACTATATATTCTTGTACAAATTATCATAAATGAATGTTGTGAACAAATATATACTTACAAATTCAACATCGTGGATGAAACGGACAAATTCCTTGAAAGCCATGAGCTACCAAAGCTCAGTCAAAAAGAAATATCCAGCCTATCTATTAAAGGTAATGAATTTGTAGCTAAAAATCCACAAAACAATCTCAAGGCCTGTAGAGCTTCACTGGTGAATTGTACCAAACACTTCTGGAAAAACTAATGTGATTTCTACGCTTACACATACACATACTTCTCCAAAACTTCGAAGAAGAGGAAAATTTCTCATTTGCTGAAACCAGCATTATCCTAACAGCAGAAACAGACAAAAACACTACAAGATAAGAAAAAAATGCTGATGCAAAAACAAAAGACGTAAAAAAAGTAAATAAGCTTTAGCAAATTGAACCCAACAATGTGTAAAAAGAAAATGGATCGTGGGGCGCCTGGGTGGCTCAGTCGGTTAAGCGTCCGACTTCAGCTCAGGTCATGATCTCACGGTCCGTGAGTTCGAGCCCCGCGTTGGGCTCTGGGCTGTTGGCTCAGAGCCTGGAGCCTGCTTCGGATTCTATGTCTCCCTCTCTCTCTGCCCCTCCCCCGTTCATGCTCTGTCTCTCTCTGTCTCAAAAATAAAATAAACGTTAAAAAAATATTAAAAAAAAAAAAAAGAAAATGGATTGTGACCAAGTGAAGTTTATCCCCGGAATGCAGGTTTGGTGTAACGTTACAAAATCAATCCACGTAATTCACTATATTCCCAAACCACAAAAGGGAAACCATGCGATCGTCTCAATGGACATAGAAAAAGAATCTGACGAGATCAAACACCCATTTGTAATTAAAAATTAAAAAAAAAAAACCCTCTCAAAGTAAAATAAATCAGCCGGACCAAGATAAATACTGTGTGGTATCACATGTGGAATCTAAAATAGCCAAACTCATAGAAAGAGAGACAGGAATGGTGATTACCAGGGGTTGGGGGTGAGAGAACAAGAGAGATGCTGGTCGAAGACCCCAGACTTCCAGCCAGAAGATGAATAAGTTCTGCGGATCTACTCCACAGCATAATGGTTATAGCTAATAATACTGTAGTGACTACTCGGACGTTGCTAAGAGAGCAGATCTTAAATGTTCTCACCGCAGAAATGAAATGGTAATCACGCGACACGATGCAGGTGCCAGCGGACGCTGTGGTGGTAATCATTCTGCAATATAGGTGTGTCAGATCACTACATTGTACACCTATCCAATGTTATGTGTCAATTACAGTAGTCCCCTGATCCACAGTTTCAATTTCTGCACTGTCAGTTACGTGTGGTCAACCATAGTCTGGAAGCAGATGATCTTCCTGCTGACGTATTTTCAGGAGTTCATTAGTGGCCTAAAGCTACGTCATTCACCTCGCTTCATCTCCCCGTATAGGCATTTGATCATCTCACATCACAAGAAGCAGGGTGAGTGCAGTCCAATAAGGTGTTCTGAGAGAGAGAGAGAGAGAGAGAGAGAGACGATGGTCACGTAACTTTTATTACAGTATGTTGTTATAATTGTTCTATTTTTATTATTAGTTATTGTCGTTACTCTCTTAGTGAGCCCAATGTATAAATCACACTTTATCATAGGTATGTACGCATAGGAAAAATATATAGTATATATAGGGTTTGGTACTATTCACAATTTCAGGCATCGACTTAGGATCTTGGAATGTATTCTCCATGGATTGGGAGGGATAGTGTATACCTCAACAAAGGTGAAAAAAAAAAAAAAAACCTCCCCGCAAACTAGGAATAGAAGGGACCTTTCTCTAGGGGCTCCTGGGTGGCTCAGTCAGTTAAGCGTCCGACTCGGGCTCAGGTCATGATCTCACTGTTCGTGGGTTCGAGCCCCGCATCGGGCTCTGTACTGACAGCTTGGAGCCTAGAGCCTGCTTTGGATTCTGTGTCTCCCTCTCTCTCTGCCCCTCCCCTGCTTACACTCTGTCTCTCTCTCTCAAAAATAAATAAACGTTAAAAAAAATTTTAAAAGAAGGGACCTTTCTCAACTTGATAAAGAGCATGTACAAAATCCTACAGCTATCATCATAGCGAATGGTGAAAAACCGAGTGATTTCGTGTTAAGATTAGAAGCAAGGCAGAGATGTTAGCTCCCATCCTATTCAACAGCGCATCAGAGGTTCTGGTCAGGGCAACTAAGCAAAAAAAAGAGATAAGAGCCATCTAGATTGGGAAGGAAGAGGTAAAATTTTTTAGTCACAGATGGCATGTCTATGTAGAAAATCCAATAAAATCTACCAACAACTCCTAGAACCAATAAGTGAGCTTAGAAAATTTGAAGGATACCTTACAAACTTATGCATCAAAGATGATTCCATGGAAATAGGACAGTCTTTTAATAAATGGAACTAAAAAACAGGATATTTGGGGTGCCTGCGTAGCTCAGTTGGTTAAGCATCTGACTTCGGCTCTCAGTTCACGGGTTCGAGCCCTGCGTCAAGCTCTGTGCTGACAGCTCAGAGCCTGGAACCTGCTTCGGATTCTGTGTCTCCCTCTCTCCCTGCACCTCCCCTGCTTGCTCTCTGTCTCTCTGTCTCTCTCTCAAAAATAATAAACATTTTTAAAAAATTTAAAAAACAGGACATTCATGTGCAAAAATATAAACTTCGATCCAAATCCTATATTAAAATTAACTCAAAATGGGTCCGAGAGCAGTTTACAACCTGAAACTATAAAACTTCCAGAAGACAACATAGGACCCAGGAGGGAATTTTTGTGGCTTCAGATTAAGCAACGTTTTCTCAGATACAGATCCAAAAGCAAAATCCATAAAGAAACAAAGTGACAAGTTGGACCTCATCAAAATACCCACTCTTCAGCACTGCTGAAAATGAAAAGACTAGCTTGCAGCCGGGGAGAAAATATTTGCAAATCACACATCACATAAAAGACATCTCCAGAATATATGAAGAACCCTAGAACTCAGTAATATGGAAACAAATAACCCAATTAAAAAACAGGCCAAAGCTTTCAACAGGCACCTCACTAAAGAGGATATCTAGTCGGTTAAGCATCCGAGTCTCGATTTCGGCTCAGGTCACGATCTCACGGTTCATGGGATGGAGCCCCAAGTCGGGCTCTGCGCTGACAGCACAGAGTCGGTTTGGGATTCTCTCTCTCCCTCTCTCCCTGCCCCTCCCCCCACTCATGCTCTCTCTGTTTCTCTCAAACTAAGTAAAAATAAATACATAAAGTTTTTAAAAAGAAGATATATCGATGGCTAAGAAGCTATGAAAAGACTTCTGGGAAAGGCAAATTACGACCACAATGAGATGACACTGTACATCTAGTAGATGGCTAAATTTAAAATGCCTGTCCATGCCAAATTTTGGAGAAGGTGCGGAAACGCTGGAACTCTCCTACACCGGTAGTGGGAATGTGAAAAGGTAGAACTTTGGAGAAGGGTTTGGCAACTTGACAGAAAGTTAAGCATACACTTACCACGTGACCCGGTCGTTCCACTGCTACGTATTTACTCAAAAGAAGCAAAATCCGATCTGCGTGCAAATATTTTTCTTGGGGGTTCAAAGAAGCTTTGTTCATAATCACCCAAATCCGTCAACAGCCAATATGTTCTTCAGGAGCTGAGTGGGTAAACTTGGTGTGTTTGTACAATAGAATATGCGTAACACCACAATAGAAAAGGATACGGATGAATCTCAAAATGATTACGCTGAATGAAAGAAGCCAGCCACAAGAGTCCATACTGTTTGATTGCATTCGCATAAAACTCTAGATAGCGCAAAATAATCTGTATAACAGCAGATCAATGGTTGCCTTGGACGGGGTAGAGAGGTTTAGGAGGGGCGAAAGGGAGTATAAAGATACGTGAGGAAATTTCTGGGGGTAATGAATATTTCACTACCTTCATTATGGTGATGCTTTTACAGGGGTTTTTGTATGTCAAATCTTATCAAAACGTGCAGCTTAAGGGGCGCCTGGGTGGCTCAGTCGGTTGAGCATCCGGCTCTTGATTTCGGCTCGAGGTTTCGTGAGTTCGGGCCCCGCGTCGGGCTCTGTGCTGACAGCGTGGAGCCTGCTTGGGATTCTCTCTCTCTCCCTCTCTCTCTCTGCCCCTCCCCTCCCCTGTCTCAAAATAAATAAACGTAATTAAAACATTCTTTTAAAAATGTACAAATTAATTATGTGCAGTCTATGGTATGTCACCTGTACCTCAAAACGATCAACAAATTCAAGCAACGAATCAGTCCCAAATCACGACACAAAACGACAACCTCAGACTGAGCAGGTTCCGTATCTTTGCACGGCATTTGTATAGTCTGACCCGATCTTGTTTCGTAGTTGTGGTTGTCCAGTAGTGGGGTTAGATGTCATTCGCCTAGCGTCACTAAGCCCCGTCTTGCGATATTTTGGGCCCTAATGGTCATGGGCACAGTTCTTTTTGTTAAAAAGTACTACATTTTTATTTTCTTATGCTGAGAGGCGGCACTTTGCTCAGTCCAGGAAGGAACGACATACATCACAAACTAAGGACGTTCTTTATTTAAACACCAGCAGCAAATGACATCCCCCAATCACTCACCACATTGCTTTGCTCGGGCTGTGGTAAGCAAATGCCATGGACTGAGTGGCTTAAAAGCAGAAATTTATTTTCCTTCACTTCTGGAGGCTCCGGGCCCAAGATCAGCAGGGTTGGTATCTGGCGAGACCTCTCTCCTTAGCTTGCAGACAGCACTTTCTCGTGGTGTTCTGACTTTGTCTTTTCTTTATGCATGCCAGTGCAGGGTTCTGCTGCCTCTTCTTGTAAGGATTCCAGTCTTACCGGATTAGGGGATTAGGGCCCCACCCTCATGACTGTATTTAACCTTATTGCCTCCTTAAAGGCCGTATCTCCTACCTCCTCAGAGGAGATATTGACAGTCACGTTGGCAGTCAGGGCTTCGACAGGTGGATTGGGAAGCTGTAATTCAGTTTATGAGAATCACCATGTCCCTGGTCACCTGGGTGGCTCGGTTGGGTTGAGCATCCAATGCTGGATTTTGACTCAGGTCATGATCTTATGGTTCGTGAGTTCGAGCCCTGTGTGGGGCTCTGAGTCTGCTTGGGATTCCTCCCCCTGCCCCCTGCCCCTCGTCCACTCAAGCTCTCTCTCTCCCTTTCAAAATAAATAAATAAACATTTTTTTTTTTAAAAAGAACCACCATGTCCTTAACAATGAAAACAGTTCATATTAACTGCAGATGGCCGATATACCAGGCACTCCCCTAAACGCATTAGAACCCTACTAGTAACCCTATGAGGGAAACACCATTAGCACCCCAATTTATAAATGAGGAAAATGAGGCTCAGAAAAGTTCTATCGCTAAATTTCTGGAAGATCGATGCACTATTAGATTACATCCATCCAGCCATCCACTAGAATGTAAACTTTATAAGGAAAACGTATTTTTCTACTTTTTTTTGTTTTTTATTTTTTTAGTGTGTGTTTATTTTTGAGACAGAGAGAGACAGAGCACGAGTGGGGGAGGGGTGGAGACAGCGGGAGACATGGAACCCTAAGCAGGCTCCAGGCTCCGAGCTGTCAGCAAAGAGCCCGACGTGGGGCTCGAACTCACGAACCCGCGGCATCATGACCTGGGCCGAAGTCGGACGCTTACCCGACTGAGCCACCCAGGCACCCCTCTACTTTTTTTTTTTTTTTAATTGAGGTATTTGCAAGTGTTTAGAAAACTGTGCCTGGGACATAGAAGGCGGTTGATAAATATTTGTTGAATTGTAATGAATTGAACCTGTCCTTATTCAAATAGCATATCACAGAGCTAAGTTTTGAACATAGGTCTGTCTTATTTGGGTCCACATTCCTAATCAGTATTTTATACTTACTTTATTAAATAGAAGAAGAAAATGTTAGCGTCTGAAGATTCAGCAAAGTACAAAAGGAATTCTTTTCAGACAATATTTTTGGAAATAGATGAAAAGAGACACTGAACTTGACATCACTGATCTCTCCACTGGATACACTGTGTCCCAACGCTGAATCTCCCTTCCCCTGGCACTTAATCTTTTCTACCATGTGGCACAACTATTTGTATACTTGTCTTACCTTCCTAACTGGGTGGAAAACACCGGTGTGGGAAGAACGCATTCTTACATAACTTTGTATAATGTAAATTCTTGCATCAATAAATGTTTGCTAAATAAAAACAATAAAGAAATACGTGTCAGTAGACCCGAGGTCCAGTCCCAATACAGCCTCTAAGTCAGTTTGTGACTCTGAGTAAATCACATCACTCCTTTAGATGGTTACTATCTAAGTCCAGTCTCAGCAAAGGAGACTTGGAGCCATATATCTGAGATAGAGACAAATCGTAAAAGACATTCATTGAAACAAACAGAGCTGTGCCACTAAGAAATAAAAGACTCTGGGGCGCCTGGGTGGCTCAGTTGGTTAAGCATCTGACTCTCGATTTCAGCGCAAGTCGTGATCCCAGGGGTGTGGGATTGAGCCCCTCATCAGGCTTTGTGCTGGGCATGGGGTCTGCTTAAGATTCTCTCTCTCCCTCTCTCCCCCTACCCCTCCCCTGCTCATGTTCTCTTGTTCTCTCAAAAAAAAAAAAAAATTAAATTAAAAAAAAAGAAGAAGAAATAGGGGCACCTGGCTGGCTCAGTCAGTTAAGCAGGTGGCTCTTGATTTCGGTTCAGATCATGGTCTCACGGTTCATGAGTTCGAGCCCCCGCATCAGGTTACGCACTGACAGTGCAGAGCCTGCTTGGGATTCTCTCTCTCTCCTCTCTCTCTGCCCCTCCTTGCCCATCTCTCAAAATAAATAAATAGATAAGCATGTGTCATGTCACGTCAGGACTCCTGTCAGGAATAAGTTTCGCCAAAATTTCATTTCCTCAAATATAATGGACCTAATCGTTATCCCACAGCACCCTATTTTGGAGACTCAATAAACAGAACACTCTTAGGCTTTTTGCCTAAGAAACAAAACAATTAAATATTGACAGAACTTTGATACAAGCCTTTCAAACATGTCCACACGCCGGGGAAAAACCGTACTTATTCAACTATAAAGAAAACCACAAATAATTGTTCCACGCACACATAAAAAATTTTTATTTGGCTTACAAGACACTCCTTCTCCTCCTCCTCCTCCTCCTCCTACTCTGTCAGCAATCTGGCCCAAAGTTACAAAACCCATTATGGAGAGAGCTCTGACAATACTAAGAGGTTGCAGGCCACTGCTCCCATCGTGAACAAGAGAAAAGCCGAACAAACCGAAAATCAAAGAAACCCATCAAAAAACTTGGTTTGCAGGAAAACCACCCAATGAATAACGGGTAGGTGGCAAAACCATCCCTGATAACTGCTTCCTCGAATTGGAAGCGGTAATGGACAAAAGCAAACATTCAAGACATGATGAGTCACGTGAGATGAAAATTTCTAAAAAAGGATCGAAAGGTAATGCAACACATTAACAACTCTAACCAGGGTGTCTGGGTGGCTCAGTTGGTTAAGCTTCTGATTTTTGATTTCAGCGCGGGTCATGATCTCACGGTTCGTGAGTTCCAGCCCCACATTGTGCTCTGCACTGAGGGTGCAGAGCCTGCTTGGGATTCTCTCTCTCTCTCTCTCTCTCTCTCTCTCTCTCTTTCTCTCCCTCCGCCCCTCCCCTGCTCCTGCTCACTCTGCCTCTCTCTCTCTCAAATCAAATAAACTTTTATTTTATTTTTATTTTTGAAAAACACCATATATATATATGGGACATATATATATGTGACACTTAACTGAGCCACCCAGGCACCCGTAAGTAAACTTCAAAAAATAAAAATAAAAACTCTGTAATAGAAATGAAGAATGCCTTTGTGGGGCTCATCAGTTGAGTAGACACAGACAAGGAAAGAATTAGTGAGCTTGGAAGACAGAGTAGGAACTTCCCAAGTTGAAATGTCAGGGAAAAAAAGACAGAGAAAACTACTGGAACATCCAAAAATGTCAAAGGACATAACTGGAATACCAGAAGAAGAGGAAAATAAAAACAGAAAAGAAATATTTGACGTAATGACGTCTGAGGAAGACCTAAAATTAATGATAGTCACTAAATCATAGGTCCAGGAAGCTCCGACAAGGCCAAATAAAATAAATATGAAAACACTACACCCAGGAATACGTTATTCAGAAGACAGAAAAACAAAGACAAAGGAATATATTTTAAAAAGCAAGAATTAGGGACACCTTATCTACAGAAGGTTAAAACACACACACACACACACACACACAAGCAAGAAGAGAGTGGCATGAGATATTTAAAATCGTAAAAAAACAAAACAAAACAAAACCCAAAATCCTATATCTAGTGAAATTATCCTTGACTATGAAGGCAAAATAAAGCCTTTTGCAGAACTCACCTTAAAAACAAAACACAACAACAACACAACACAAAACAAAACAAAAAACCAGAATTCATCACCAGGAGACTGGTCCTCCAAAAAATGTTTAAAGGAAATCTTCCGAGAAAAAGGAAATATTTTAGGTTAGAAACTCACAGATCTATATAAAAGAAAGGAAGAGCATTAGAGAGGGAATAAACAGAGGCAAAACAAAATCTATTTCTTTTCATATTCTTGCTCTATCTAAAAGATAACTGCTTGCTTGAAATAATAACAGTCACTAGGCATTGGCTGAGTCTAGCATACGAATAAATGAAATGAATGGCAGCCATATCATAAATAAGGGCCAGAGGCTGGAATAGGGAATATTTTGTTATTAAATATCTGCACCACACACGAAATGGCATCATGTATTTTAAAGTAAACTTAGATTAGTTTAAACTGTAGGGGCACCTGGATGGTTCAATTGGCTGAACATCTGACTTCGGCTCAGGTCATGATCTCACAGTTCGTGGGTTCGAGCCCCACGTCGGGGTCCTGTGCTGACAGCTCAGAGCCCGGAGCCTGCTTCCTTCCGATTCTGTGTCTCCCTCTCTCTCTGCCTCCCCCCCCCCCCCCACTCTGTCCCTCTGTCTCTCTCGAAAACAAATAAACATTAAAAACATAAACTGTATGTTGCAATCACTAAAATATTTTCAAAGAAGGATAATTGATACATTACTACAGGGTATAAAA
Source organism: Panthera pardus (assembly GCF_024362965.1). Classification (NCBI taxonomy): domain Eukaryota; kingdom Metazoa; phylum Chordata; class Mammalia; order Carnivora; family Felidae; genus Panthera; species Panthera pardus. The sequence continues at coordinate 32,127,199 of NW_026526843.1, read as the reverse complement.
TGTGATAATATAAAATGCTCAGGGTGCCTGGGTGGCTCAGTCGGTTAAGCGTCCGACTTCGGCTCAGGTCATGATCTCACGGTTCATGAGTTCGAGCCCCACGTCAGGCTCTGTGCTTGCTGACAGCTTCGGATTCTGTGTACCCCTCTCTCTCTGCCCCTCCCCCACTCATGCTCTGTCTCTCTCTCTCTCTCTCTCTCTGTCAAAAATAAATAAATGTAAAAAAAAAATAATATAAAAGGCTCAGTTAAAACCAGAAAAAAGTTGTAAAATAAGTCTCTGGTAATAAATAGAACCAGTTACAAACATAGATGATTATTAATTCAAATATATAAATAACTACCTTAAATATTTGTGATCCTAACACACCCATGAAAGAGAGGACTGTCAGAGTGAGGAGAAAAAAAAAAAAATGAAAACAAAACCAAAAATCCACTCAACTGTTTCCTACAAGGAACGCATTTCACATATAAAGACACAGATAGAAAATAAAGGGATGGAGATTGGGGCACCTGGGTGGCTTGGTCGGTTAAGCGTCCGACTTCGGCTCAGGTCATGATCTCGCGGTCCGTGAGTTCGAGCCCCGCGTCGGGCTCTGTGCTGACAGCTCAGAGCCTGGAGCCTGTTTCGGATTCTGTGTCTCCCTCTCTCTCTGCCCCTCCCCTGTTCATGCTCTGTCTCTCTCTGTCTCAAAAATAAATAAACGTTAAAAAAAGAAAATTAAAAAAAAAAAAGAAAATAAAGGGATGGAGAAACATATACCATGCTAAGGCCAATCAAAAGAAAGCCGAAGTAGCTATACTAATATCAGACAAAGCAGACTTCAGGAACAAGAGAACGTGTCAAGGATAAATGTTAGCAAAAAGAAAGGCACTACATAATGATAAAGGGGTCAGTCCTCCAGAAAGACCTAAGCATCCTCTCTGTATGGGCACTTAAAAGACTGAGCACCTGTCTTTAATACTGTCAGCAAACTGATAGTATTAAAAGGACAAACAGCAAAATTCACCATCATAGTCGGAGATTTCAATACTTTCCATCAGTTATTAATAGATCAAGCAGGCTGAAAAACCGAGAAGTATATAGTTCCCCCGAAGAGCACCATCAATCAATTTGACATAATTGCGATTGATAGAATACTCTAACAGTGGCAAAACGCACATTCTTTTCAAGCTCACGTAGAGCATTCAGAAGACAGACCACATCTATGCCACAAAAGACACTTAATACATTTAAAAGAAAATAAATTATAAAAAAAATATGATCTCATACCACGATGAAATTGAATGAGAAATCGATAATAGAAACATGCTGGGCACTCACGTATTTGAATATGAAAGCATATCCCTTTAAACAACACGGGGTCAAAGAAGTCTCCGGGGAAATTTAAAATATTTGCACAAAAGAAAAATATTTGAATGAAAGAAAAATATATAAATTTGTGGGATGCAACGAAAGTAGAGCTTAGAGGGAGGTTTATAACATTAAGGGCATATATCACCCCAAAAAATCTAACATCAGCAACCTAAGCATATACCTTAAGAAATTAGAGGGGAAAAAGACATGTTAGCCTTACGCAAGCAGAAGAAAATAAGTAATAAAAAAACACTACAGCAGAAACCAATAACATTGTAGACAGCAAAATGATAAAGAAATTCAAAGAAACCAAACATTGCTTTTTTTGAAGAATGAAATAAAATCGATAAACGTCTAGCCAGGTTAATAGGAACAAAAGAAGGCACAGACTTCTGATATAAGCAATCAAAGTGGGATCATCATATTTTAGTCTCATGTACATTCAAAAGGATAATAAAGGAATACCCAGGAAAAAAAAAGTTCACAATTTGATAATTTAGATAAAATGAACCAATTTCTTATAGACACGAACTACCAAAACTCACATCAGGAAAAATAGGTAACAAGAAATGTATGTAAAATAGAAAACAAGTAATTGAATCAATAATTAATAACCTAATAACCTTCCAAAAACGAAATCACCCATCCCAGACGATTTCACCAGCAAATTCTAGCACCCTTTTAAAGAAGTGATACCAATTCTCTGCAATCTCTTACAAGAAATAGAAGCAGAATGGACATTTTCCAATTCATCCCATGAAGCCAGCATTACTCTAATACCAACATCAGATAAAGAGATTACAAGAAAGAGGAATGACAGACCAGTATCTATGATGAACATAAATGTAAAAATCCTCAAGAAAATGTTACCAAAAAGAATCCAACAACGTATAAAGAAAAATTACACCCCATGACTAAATGGTCTATGAGGCTGTCTCAATATTTAAAAATTAATCCCTTAATGGAATGTACCACATCACCAGAGTAAAGAGGAAAAACCATATGATTATACTAACCGATGCAGAAGAAGCATTTGACAAAATCCACCACCTATTCCTGGTAATAACTCTCACCAAACTAAGAAGAGAGGGGAATCTTTCAGTGTGATAATGAACATCGATACAAAGCCTACAGGTAGAACCACCAAGGTTAATCAGGAAAAACTGGACACTCTTCCCCCAAGGCCGGGACAAAGGCAATATGTTTTTTCCTCAACACCTCTATTCAACATCGTGATGAAAGTCTTAGCTAGTGCGATAAGACAAATAAAAACATGAAAGGTGTGTAGAATGGAAAGAAAGAAAGAAAGAAAACTATCTTTATTCACAGATGACATCATTATCTATGTAAAAAAAAAAAAAAATCCCCCCAGGAAAGGACAAACGATTTCTGGAACTACCGAATATAAATAACAAAGTTGCAGGATGCAAGGTTGATACACTAAAGTCAATTGCTTTCTTATATACCAGAAATGAACAATTAGAAATTTAAATTTAACAAAGCAATACGATTGATAATAGCGCCCCTCGAAAATGAAATACTCAGGTATATATCTAACACAATATGTACAGGAACTATATGCAGAAAATGACAAAACACCGATTACAAAAAATCAAAGATCTAATAAATGGAGAGATGATTTAGAAGACTCAATTGCTAAAATGTGAATTCTCCCCAAGTCAATCTATAGATTCAACACAATCTGATTTAATGTTTTTTTAGGTTTGTTTATTTTGCGAGAGACAGGGACAGCGCAAGTGGGGGAGGGGCAGAGAGAGAGGGAGACAGAGATTCCCAAGCAGGCTCTGCACGGTCAGCCTGGAGCCCCATGTGGGTCTCGAACTCACAAAACCATAAGATCATGACCTCAGCCGAAACCAAGAGTTGGACGCTTAACTGACTGAGTCACTCGGGCGTCCCTACACAATCTGATTTAAAATCTCAGCCAGATATTTTTTTTTTTTTAACATTTTTTATTTATTTTTGGGACAGAGAGAGACAGAGCATGAACGGGGGAGGGGCAGAGAGAGAGGGAGACACAGAATCGGAGACAGGCTCCAGGCTCCGAGCCATCAGCCCAGAGCCTGACGTGGGGCTCGAACTCACGGACCGCGAGATCGTGACCTGGCTGAAGTCGGACGCTTAACCGACTGCGCCACCCAGGCGCCCCGTCAGCCAGATATTTTTTAATTACTGACAAACGTAAATGGTAAGACAAAGAACCTAGAATAGCCAACATAACATGGAGAAGAACAGAATTGGAAGACTCATACTATGTGATTGCGAGACTTACGCTAAGATTACAGTAATCGAGACAACATACTATTGGATGAAAGAGTAGATACGTAGGTCAATGGAATAGAATAAGGAGCCCAGAAATAGACCCATACAAATATGGTCAACTGACCTTTGACAAAAGTGGATGGGCCATTCAGTGGAGAAAGGTAGTCTTTTCAACAAATTGTACTAGAACAATTAGACACCCATATGCCAAAAGAAGAACCTAGATATAAATGTATATCTTACATAAAAATGAACTTAAAATGGATCAGAGGCCTGCATGAAAAAAGCCAAACCTCTGACATTTCTAGAAGAAAACATAAGAGGAAATCCATACGACCTTAGATTTAGTGATGAGTTTTTAGATACATTACTCAAAAGATGAGCCATCAGAGAAATAATGGATCAATTAGACTTTATCCAAATTCAAAACACACACTCTGTCAAGGACACCGTTAAGAGAGTGAAAGGTCAAGCCACAGCCTGGGAGGAAATATTTGCAAAATGCCCACCTGATAAAGGGTGTGTATGTAAAGTATAGAGACACACAAAAGTCAACGATAAGAAAACAAGCAACTCTATTCAATAATGGGCAAAAAACATTAGAGAGTGGACGCACTCCCTTTCTTTCTGCCCCTCCGCCATTCACGCACTCTCTCTCTGTCTCTCTCTGCCAAAAAAATAAACACTAAAAAAGAAAAGAAAAGAAAAGAAAAGAAAAGAAAAGAAAAGAAAAGAAAAGGAAAGGAAAGAAAGAAGGGTGCCCCTTAGGAACTGAGTTGGTCTAGGAATAGATAACACAACAACTCTCGTTAGCTGGCAGGAAACCTCTGGCCTTTTCCGTTTAATGTCTTTAAGTTTATGGACATAATCCATCCTCAATGAATACAGGAGTTTTGCGAGGATTTTTGGCTTTGATCTAACATCTATAGTTTTACTTTTGGCATAGATGTGCATTTTTTCTGCTCATTCCCGTTCAGAGGACCTCCTTTGCTTTGCTTTCAAGTTTCTATGCGGCCGAGGCATTAATTGCCACAATACTCCTGCCCTCTCTGTAAGAGGCAGAGAAGTGAGCTTAGGAGAGAGAACTGAATATTTTTGGCTTCAACTGTGTCTTTGGGAGCTGACTCCAGAGTAAAGACACTCTGCTCTGCTCTCTGCCACACAGAAGACTAAGTGGTCCAATCTCTACATCTGTTAGGGGTGATCTGGAGGTGTTTAACCTGTGCCTGTGTGATCCTTCGGGAAGCAATAATAGAAAGGCAATCATCATTAGGCAGTCTAATGCCTGCTCTCCCGTATCTGTTTATCCTACGTCTCCATTGAGGTAGAATTTACGAAATGGTTGAAAACTAAATAGGCCCCAAATGGAGTCACTTGTGCTAAGCCACACGTCACCAAACCAAGGCTGGATGCTTAACCTAATGATAGTTTTGGCCCTCCCAGAAACAGAATCTGAAGCCACAAAATCGATCAACTGATCAATCAAGAATTACCCGGTCAACACTAGTGAGGTAATCTGCCTGACAAAACTGCCGTGCCCTAAAGGAAAGTAAACTTTCTACAACCAATCGTCTTTTTGCTAGTGTAACTTCCTTCCCACCCCCCCCCTTCTGCTTATCAAAGTCTTTCATTTCGTCTAGATCCATGGAGCTCCTTTCTATGAGCTAGATGAGATGCCTGATTGTCACGAATCATTGAATAAGGCCAATAAAATCTTAAGTTTGTTTATTTATTTTGAGAGAGACAGAGACAGCATGCGTGGGGGAGGGCACAGAGAGAGGGAGAGAGAATCCCAAGGAGGCTTTGCACTGCCAGCACAAAGCCCGATGTGGGACTCGAGCTTACCAAACCATGAGATCATGACCTGAGTCGAAACCAAGAGTCGGACACTTAATCCACCGAGGCGCCCCAAGCCAATAAAACCTTTTAAATTTACTCAGTTGAATAACTTTGGTTTTTTCTTTTGAAACAAGGTTAAAGGATGTGTCACTTATTGTTTCTCTTCCGATGCAGCTGTTCCCAAAATTACATCTTTATAAAAGAATCCTTGCCTTGAGAGTGCTGGCCAGAAATTGGGCCATGACTCTGCATTTCCATTTAGCAAACATTTCCAGATTTATTGGCAAAAGGTATCATGCTGTGAAAGTTGACACTTCTGTCGGTGGCATAGAGACTGTCAGGGGAAAAGTGTGACAGATACAAGTGATATATGTAACTATGGATAACTGTCTATTAAACTACAGATACCATAAACACAATCCTTGTAGCCCAAATTCACCACAACAAATCAAATATATTATTAGGGGCAATGCAATGACAGTGACAACAAAATACTATACTAACAAAGTCCTGAAAGCCGCCAGTAAGAAATATTTCTGAACTATTTCTTTTTTAAAAATTTTTATTCAATGTATTTAAACAAACAAAAAACCAATTCACCCATTTCTCCCACTCCCTGCAACCACCAGTCTGTTTACAGCTTTTTTTTTTTTAGATTCCACAAATTAGAAAGCTATATGGGGGTTGGGGGTTGGGCCTGGGTGGCTCAGTCGGTTGAGCATCCAACTTCGGCTCCGGTCATGATCTCACGGTTCGTAAGTTCGAGCCCCGCGTCGGGCTCTGTGCTGACAAGCTCAGAGCCTGGAGCCTGCTTCGGATTCTGTGTCTCCCTCTCTCTCCGCCCCTCCCCTGCTCACGCGCTCTCTCTCTTCCTCTGTCTCTCAAATAACAAACATTAAAAAATTTTAAAAAAAGAAAGCTATATGGGATTTGTCTTTTTCTGTCTGAATTATTTCACTTAGCAGAATGTCCTTAAGGTCCACGCATGTTGTCACAGATGTCAAAATTTCATTCTCTTTAATGGTTGAACAATATTTCATGTTCTTTATACATTTATCCATCAGTGGACACTTAGGTTCTTTTCACATCTTGGCTGTTGTAAGTAATGCCACAATTTAAGATGGGGAACATATATTTTTCTTCAAATTAGTGTTTTTATTATTTTTAAATAAATACCTGGACGTATAATTGCTGAGTCATATGATAGGTTTTTTTTTTAATTTTTGATTTATTTTTTAAATTTTATTTTAGAGAGCATGAGTTGGGAAGAGGGAGAGAAAGAGAATCTGAAGCAGGCTCCACGCACAGCACGGGGCTGAATGTGGGGCTTGATCTCATGACTGTGAGATCATGACCTGAGCAGAAATCAAGAGTCAAATGCTTAACCGACTGAGCCCCTCAGATGACCAGTGTATTTTTAATTTTTAAAGACATTCCATATTGTTTTCCATAGTGGTTGCACCAATTTACGGTCCCGCCAAACACTGCACAAGGGTTCTCTTTTCTCCACATCCTCGCCAACACTTGGTATTTCTTGTCTTTTATAATAAAGCATTGTGACAAGGGTGAGATGATCTCTCATAATGGTTTTGATTTGCCAGTTCCCTGGTGGTGAACGATACTGAGCATGTTTTCATGCACCTGCTGGCCAACTGGATGTCTCCTTTGGAAAGAAATGTTTATTCAGATCTTCTGCCCATCTTTTCATTGGATTGTTTGGGTTTTTGGTTTTGTTTTGCTTTTTTTTTGTTTGTTTGTTTTGCCGTTGAGTTGGATGAATTCCTTATACATTTGGAATATTAGCCTTTTATCAGATACATGATTTGCAATTATTTTCTCCTATTCAGTATGCTGCCTCTCCATTTTGTTGACAGTTTCTTTTGCTGCACAAAACCTTTTTAGTCTCATGTCGTCCCCCTTGTTTATTTTTGCTTTTGTGGCTTTTGTTTTTGGGGTCAGATTTTTAAAAAAAAAAAATCATCACCAAGACCTATGTCATGGAGCTCACCATCTACTTTTCTTCTAGGAGTTTTACGGTTTTAGGTCTTTAACCTATTTTGAGTTGCGTTTTGTGTATAGCATAAGACAGTGATCCACTTTCAATCTTTTGCATGTGGCTGTCCAATTTTCCCAGCACCATTTATTGATGAAACTGTCCTTTCCCCATTGTATATTCTTGGCTCCTGTTATGAATGCATTGACCATAGGTGTATGGGTTTACTTCTGAGCTGTCTACTCTGTTCCATTTATCTATGTGTTTGTTTTTATGCCAATACGATACTGTTTTAATTACTGTAGCCTTGTAATATAGTTTGAAATCAGGGACATGATGCTTTCAGCTTTGTTCTTCCTTTTCCAGACTGCTTTGGCTATTTAGAGTCCTTTTGGGTTCCATACAAATTCTAGGATTGTTTGTTCTATATCTGCGGAAAAAAAAAAAAAAACAAACATTGGAATTTTGATAGGGAATGGATTAAATCTGTATGTTGCTTTGGGTAGCTACCAATAAGAGATCTTTCTGACCTATTGAGAAGTTAGTATTGCATCCCACTCTTGATAATCCCCAGCACCGTGCCAGACACAAGATAATCCCTTCAAAACACACCAAATTTGATTGCTTTGCCTCTATTAATGCACAATGATTTTATTTATACTATTTCTGAAGCAGCGTCACCTGATTCTGAAGACTAGAAGTAAACAATTAAGCTACAAAAAGTGCAAGAGAGGCCACACGCTCCTGTGTACCTTCGAACAATCGTGGTTTCTTACTGTCTTTTTCCATCCTTATCTTCATGGCAAATGCCTACTCATCTCTCAAAGTCATGCTCAGATATCACTCTTAGTCAGCCGTTCTTTCTTTTTTCTTTCTTCTTTTTTACTATCCCCTCTCAATGAATTATGTTCTATACTACGTTATATCAATATGATGTCAATATTTATTATCACATTACCCCTGTGTGCTGTAATGAATGGTTTACGTGTGTGCTTTCCACACTGGATTGTGACGTCTTCGGTGGTAAAAAGGATTTCTTGTTAGCTGTGTGTCCCTAGTGCTTCTCATGTGGTCAGTTTCGTAAATGACAGTCAAGAAATGTGGAGTTACCAACTTCCAGGCTGAAGCAATACCACCGTTGTATCTCCCCAGAGAAAATGAAAACACTGATTCGAAACAATATACGCCTCCTAATGTTTATTGCAGCATTAGTTACCTCGGCCAAGATATGGAAACAACTTGGACTTTGAGGAGGCCAACACGGCCGAGAGACAGGGGGATCCATACGTCCCGCGTCTCTCAAACAAAGAAGTGTGGAAGCCAAAGGACTTTGAACACCAGAGCCTGGGAGAAAAAGAGACTGAATCTACTAGCAAGATATGGAAACAACTTAAGGGTCCATCAACAGATACACAGCTAAGGAATATGTAGCTATCTATATATTATGCAGCCATGAAAAGGGATGACATCGTGCCCCGTGAGACAACATGGATGGACCTACAGGGTATTATGCTAAGTGAAATAAGTCAGACTGAGAAAGACAAATACTACATGATTTCACTCACAAGCGTAACCTTAAAAAAATGAATAAACAAGAAGCAGAATCAGACCTATAAATGCAAAGAATGGACTGGTGGTTGTCAGAGGGGAAGGGGTTGGGAAGGGGTTGGGCAAAATGGGTGAAGGGGAGAGGAACACACAGGCTTCCAGTCATGGGATGCGGAAGTCACGGGAATAAAAGGCACAGCACAGGGAAGACAGTCAATGATACTGTAATGGCGATGTAACGGGACAGATGGAGGCTACACTCTGAACAGAGCATAAGGTACAAACTTGTTGAACGACTACGTTGTACACCCGAAACTGTCGTAACATTGTGTGTCAACTACACTAAAAAAAAAAAGGGGAAAAAAAAGGGAGATACGACCATCCCAGGCATGTTAAGGCAGATGACACATTTCTCCTTTGACTTAAGAGTTATTTGATTGCTATGACAATCTGATTGTGATAACAACATCTGATCACTATATCTGATTGTTAGGTGTGGTGAATACAGATAAAACTCATTAAATTTGCATGCATAAAATTAGAGGGGTTAACTCCATGACCAGGCCCTGATTACCTCAAAGCTTTAACTCAAGGGCCACCAACCAAATGATCAATACCTATCAGTACTATCCAGGGCTTACTACTTGCTTTCTTTTCCTCCTTACTTTATCCATAAAATAGAGATAATAACTCATGTCGTAGGATTGTTAAGGAGATTAAATAACATTGTACTTGCGCTCACAAGAGCACTCATATCAGACGTGGTCAAAAATAAAATTTTATTTTTTCCATACCGCATGGTTCTTCAAGTTGGTGGCAACGATTCTGCCTTCTTTTATAAGCTTTTAGAGGACCTCCGGCAAGGAAGGAAAACTCCAGAAAGGGTTCCTACCCAACCCCTTCTCCTCGTGGAATCTGCTGCCTTATCCACTCATGACTCCAAGTAATCTCAAAGATGTAAGTTAGGGTCTGATGATCTAACCACTCTCTCCAAGCACAAAGTTAAGCCAATTATATGCTTGACCTAAAGAAATTTAGTGCTCAAAAACTAACTCAGAAAAGAAGCCAGGGACATTGAATTTAATTAATTGAATTAATTAAGAATTGAAGAAGATAGGGACACTGAATTAATTTAATATCGACGGAATCAACCATAAAGTTGCTTATTTGCATATCAAAATAGTATTTGAGAATCTTGGAAGCATGTCAGTTGCTGCCTGGTAAATGAGTATGCAATGCTAGCCTTGATTAAAATGTTCAAGTCGAGACATTAATTAGACATATTCCAAGGTAGCACAAACCCCCTCCCTGTTTCAGGGAGGATATTGCCATTATCAAAATAAATGTGATATATTTCCTTAAGCTTAGTTCGTCACAGAGTACATTTTACATGGTTATTAAGTATACCACAATAAAATGGGATAAGTATGCTGATTACTATGCTATTTTGAATAAAATTAATTTAGTATGACTGATGCATATGGATCTGAAATAAATTAATGCCTATATATATATATATATATATATATATACATAGCCTTTAATAGACCCATTCTGGCTAATGTCAAATTTCTCCAGAAGCCTCGAAAATGAACCAGGGGTGCAATATTAATGGTGACATTTTGTTTACTACAAACCCATTAAAAAACATTGCTGGTCATTTGAAATAAAACAGGAGAGTGTGGGAAAGGGGAACAGTCAGAGAGATACATTAATTAGTAGCTTATTAGAAAGGCCCTAGCCCCTGAACTTGATACATTTTCAGAAAGACCAGTTAGCTTAATTCTGCAAATGCTGGGGGGAATTCCAAAAATAGGAATCGCTGCTTTGCTAAACGGATAATGTATAAACTGTGGCCCAAAGAATATTCTGGTCCTGTAGAGGGCGGGATTATGCAAAGGGATAAGGCAAACATTATTACGGTATTTTTAAAATCTCAGTGACGATTGGGTTTTGTTTTACCTCATGATCACCAAATCCTCATAAAAAGGATTTGCTTAAATAGGTGTTTTGTGATAGAGCGATAACCAGTTTTAAGTCATTACAGAAGCAGTTTAATTGAATACTGTTTTACAAATATGCTGAGGTTGTTTGAATGCATGGTTTGCTCAAGCACAAGATAAAAACCCCAAATTCCTAGTAACAACATAATGATACTGTGATGACAGTAGCAAACAGATAATTACATATACTGTTCATTTCTTAACCGTTCCATTACTAAAAATAAAAATTTTAAATATCTCCGTAAAGCAAAAATTAAGGAGGTGGAATGTGCTGTTGCACATATATATTTTTCCATCCACATTTTCCAGGCTTTCTATGACCACGAATGATCATACGGTCACTCCTTTCATTACGTGGCACGTTTTGAAGATTCACCATATGCCGAGGTATATATCATTACAGATTCATATGGAGATGATATGAATTTAAATGCAAAGTTCCCGTCTTTTAAGATCTCATCGTCTAATTTATATGTCATAGTAAAAATCATTAGCTAAGTTTGGTCAAAAGCAGTCAGTCACTTTACTGTCTAGCGTACCAATTGGGCTTTAAAAATTTAGCAACGATACGTGCGATATAAAATGAGAAAGACAAAAGGACGTAGCTAAGCGCCAGAAATGTAACAAAAATGAAAGGCCGTGAAATGTGCTGTTCTTTGCAGCATGTAGTGTGGGCCAGGAGTTGGGCTACTGAAGTGTATTAAAGGCAAAACAGGTTCCATAGGAGATGCGATCAGTGTCAGTCGCCCATTATAAAGCCGCTGGTTGGGGATGCGGCACAGAATCTGTTCATTAAAAGGTAGGAGAGGGGCGACTGGGTGGCTCAGTCGGTTAAGCGTCCAACTTCAGCTCAGGTCACGATCTCCTGGTCCACGAGTTCGAGCCCCGCGTCGGGCTCTGGGCTGATGGCCCAGAGCCTGGAGCCTGCTTCCAATTCTGTGTCTCCCTCTCTCTCTGCCCCTCCCCCGTTCATGCTCTGTCTCTCTCTGTCTCAAAAATAAATAAACGTTAAAAAAAATAAAAAAATAAAATAAATAAAAATAAGAAATAAATAAATAAATAAAAGGTAGGAGAGCTCTTCAAGTACCTTCACCAAATATGTTCAAATACATGTAGGTAGAGGCCAGTTCAAGATGGCGGTGTCCTCCTGAAGAAGAACTGAGGGCTGACTGAACAGCTACTGATCGACCAAGGGTGGAGAGAACGGCCAGAGAACAGCAAGACGGTTGAGAAACGGTAACAAAGGGAAGCCCCACCCCCAACACTGAAAATGGCAATGGGGAGGGAGAGTGCTCAGGGACCAGAAACAGATTCCTCTTGTCCTGGGGCACAGAAAAAGGCCGGTGGTTTAAAACAGCACCTAGCAGGGGCGCCTGGGTGGCTCGGTCGGTTCGGCATCCCACTCTTGATTTCCACTGGGGTCATGATCTCACAGTTCATGAGATCGAGCCCCGAGTCTGTCTGCCCCGAGTAGAGCCTATTTGGGATTCTTTCTCCTCCTCTCTCTCTGCCCCTCCCCAGCTCTCTCTGACTCTCTCTCAAAAACTAACAAAATAAAATAAAATAAAACAAAATAAAATAAAATAAAATAAAACAAAACAAAATAAAAAATAAAAAAGCAACTAACATAAAAAAGAGACAACACTAGAATCCTGCGAAGTGGCAGGGGAGCTCTCCAGGTCAGAGGGCCCGGAGAATGACAGGGTTTGTTTTCCCACTCTCCCTTGGAAGCCTGGACTCAAGAAGAGTCTAGTCACCGTGGTAGGCGGGTCTGGTCATCTCGGTGGCCTTCCAACTTCAGTGAGCCTAGGATCCACGTGTCCATACCAATCCTAGATATGCTGGGATGCCAAAGAAAAAAGCCGGGGTTTAGAGGGTCCAGGGAACTGAGGGAATACTCTATCCCCCTCCGCTTCAAGGGCCCACACTGGAGCAGGATCTGACTGCCATACGGGGTGGATTTGGATGCCATAATTGGAAAGTGGTAACGGGTGAGTCCAGTCGCCACAGGGAGCTGGCAACCCCAGCAAGCCCAGGGTCCTGAAGCCCGTGCCAGTCCTGGTCGCGCTGGGGCAAAGAAAAAACAAACAGTTTAAAAGGGCTGAGGAACCGCAGGACCTTCCTCTTCCCCTCCACCGTAGAAGTCGAGACCAGTGCAAAATCTGGCTGAGTGAGCTTGTGACCTCAGTGAGCCCAGGGTCCACGAGCCCACACCGGCTGCCCCACGGCGCTGGGACACAGGAAACAAGCCATGGTTTTGTGGGTTTTATTTGTCATTTTTAAAAAATGGTTCTGTTTTATTATTTTTTTTACGTATTAAAATTTGTCTTATTTTGTTTTTATTTGTTTTCTTTTTTTTGATTTTATTCTTTTCTTGTTCTCTCTTTTCTTCTTTCTTCCTTTTCTCTTCTTCTTCTTCTTCTTCTTCTTCTTCTTCTTCTTCTTCTTTTTCTTCATTCTCTTTGCCAAGAGCCATGGTTTAAAAGAGTGACTAGCATATACAGCTTGGCTGGCTCCAGCCGGCAAGCAAAAGTTACCAAACACACACAATCTGCAGAGGGGTCAACCATACAAAGTTGAGGAGCTACTCCTTCAACTTTAGGAGAAGTAGCCCTTTTCCCTAATCCATAAAAACAAATACAGAAAGTCAAGCAAAATGGGGGGACAGAGGATTGTGTTCCAAAAGGAAGAACAAAAAACTCTCAGGAAAATAATGAAATAAGACAGAGATAAACACTATGGCTGATAAAGAGTTCAAAGCACAATGATTGTACAGATACTCACTGCGTTAGAGAAAAGAATGAAAGAACTCCGTGAGACCTTCAATAAAGAGATAGAAAATTTTAAAAAGGACCAATCAGAGCTGAATGATACAATAACTGAAATACAAAACACACTGGAGAGAATCACTGGTAGAGTAAAGGGTGCAGAAGAATGGATCAGTGATCTGGAAGACAGAGTAATAGTAGGCACGCAAGCTGAGCGGTGAAAAGAGAAAAGATTTTTATAAATTTTTTTTTTAATTTTTTAACGTTTATTTATTTTTGAGACAGAGAGAGACAGAGCATGAACAGGGGAGAGTCAGAGAGATAGAGGGAGACACAGAATCTGAAACAGGCTCCAGGCTCTGAGCTGTCAGCACAGAGCCTGATGCGGGGCTTGAACTCACGAACCATTAGATCATGACCTGAGCCGAAGTCAGATGCTTAACCGACTGAGCCACCCAAGCGCCCCTAGAGAAAAGATTTTTAAAACTAAGGATAGTTAAGAGATCTCTTGGACAACATTAAGCAAACAACATTAGCATTATAGAGGTCCCAGAAGAAGAGAAAGAGAGAAAGGTGTAGAAAACTTCTTTGAAGAAAGAGTAACTGAAAATTTATCTAACCTCAGGAGGCAAATAGATATCCAAGCCCAAGAAGTTCATAGAGTTGCAAACCAGATGAACCCAAGGAGGTCCAGACCGCAGCACATAATAATTCATATGGCAAAGGTTAAAGACAAAGAGAGGCTCGTAAAAGCAACAAGAGAGCAACAAAAAGGTACCTACGAGGGAAAACCTATACAACTATCAGCTGACTTTTCACCAGAAATTTTGCAAACCAGAAGAGAGTGGCGGGATATATTCAAAGTGGCAAAAGGAAAAAAAAACCTATGACCAAGAATATTCTACTCAGCAAGGTTATCATTCAGATTTGAAGGGGGGAGAGATTTTCCCAGAAAAACGAAAGATAAACATGTTTATCACCACTACACCAGGCTTACAAGAAATATTAGAGGGACTTCTTTAAGTGGAAAAGAAATGGCCATAGTCAGACATAAGAAAAATGGGAAGAAAAAGACGTAAACCATGACAAGATATACACAAAATGTGGGAAATGGAATAAAAAGAGAAGAGGGAAAAAGAAAAAGAAAGAAGATCATTTGTTTCTGTTTTTTCTTAGACCATGTTTGAATTTAAATGACCATCGAATTAATATGGACTGTTTTTTACTTAGGATATTATACATATGAACCGCATGGTAACCACATACCCCAAACCTATGATATGCGATGTAAATGGCTGAATGCTACAATCAGAAGACGTAGAGTGGAGGGAAATACTAAATCAAACAAAGAAAACACACACACACACACACACACAAAACAAAAAACAGGACACTTCTATGTGCTACATACAAGAGACTCACCTCAGACCTACAGCTGCATACAGACTGCAAGTGAAGAGATGGGAAAACATTCACCATGGAGATAGAAGCAAAGAAAAAAAAGCCAGGGTAACCACATTCATATCAGAAAAAACAGACTCTTTTTTAAAATGTTTCTTTTTTTCTGAGAGAGAGGAAGAGCATGAGCAGGGGAGGGAAAAAGAGAGAGGGGGGCAGATGATCTGAAGCGGGGTCTGTGCTGACAGCGGGGCTCGAACTTACAAACTATGAAATCACGACATGAGCCAAAGTCGGATGCTTAATTGACTGAGGCACCCAGGTGCCCCCAGGCAAAATAGACTTTAAAATAAAGACTGTAATGAGACAAAGAAGGGCATTAAATAATGATAAAGGGGGTCAACCCAATAAGAGGATATAACAGTTGTTAAGTATCTACTCAGCCAACACTGGAGCATCTAAATAGATAAAGCAAATATTAATGGACATACAGAGAAAAATTGATGGTAATACAACTCTAGAAGGGGACTTTAACACTCTACTTCATCAATAGACAGATCATCCAGGCAGAAAATCAATAAACAACGTATTCAAATGACACACTGGACTAGATGGGCATAACAGATATTTACAGAACATTCCATTCAAAACCAACAGAATACACATTCTTTTCAAGCACGCATGGAACATCGTCCAGAAAAGATCACATACGAGACCATAAAACGAACCTCAATAAATTTAAGAAGGTTGAATCATACCATGCACCTTTTCTGACCACAACAGTATGAAACTAGAAATATACCACAAGAAAAAAATGGAAAAAGCCCACAAACACAAGGAGACTAAACAACACGATACTAAACAACTAATGAGTCAATGAAGCAATCGAAGAAGAAATTTTTTTAAAAAATGCATGGAGGCAAATGAAAATGAAGACACAACAATCCGATATCTCTGGAACACAGTGAAAGCTGGCCAAATAGGGAAGTATATACATAGCAATACAGATTGACCTCAAGAAACAAGGAAAAACTCAAATAAACAATCTAACCTTATGCCTAAAGAAACTAGAAAAAGAACAAACAAAACCCAAGGTGAATAGAAGAAAGAAAATAATAAAGATCAAAGGAAAAAATAAATAATATAGAGACTAAAAGAACAATGAAAAGAATGAATGAAACCAAGAGCTGGTTCATTGTAAAGATAAACAAAATTGACAAAACTTTAGCCAGACTCATCAAGAAAAAAGAGAGAAAGGACCCAAATAAGTAAAATCAGAGACAAGAGAGAAGTAACAACTGATACCACAGAAATACAAAGGATTGGGGGTTCCGGAAGATGGCGGCGTAGGAGGACGCGGGGCTCACAGCGCGTCCTGCCGATCACTTAGATTCCACCTACACCTGCCTAAAGAACCCAGAAAACCGCCAGAGGATTAGCAGAACGGAGTCTCCGGAGCCAAGCGCAGACTAGAGGCCCACGGAAGAGGGTAGGAAGGGCGGTGAGGCGGTGCGCGCTCCACGGACTGGCGGGAGGGAGCCGGGGCGGAGGGGCGGCTCGCCGGCCAAGCAGAGCCCCCGAGTCTGGCTGGCAAAAGCGGAGGGGCCGGACGGACTGTGTTCCGACAGCAAGCGCGACTTAGCGTCTGGGAGGTCATAAGTTAACAGCTCTGCTCGGAAAGCGGGAAGACTGGAGGACAAAGGGAGGGAGAGCTGCTGAGCCCCCGGACGGCAGAGCTCAGCTTGGCGGGGAACAAAGGCGCCAGCGCCATCTCCCCCGCCCATCCCCCAGCCAAAATCCCAAAGGGAACCAGTTCCTGCCAGAGAACTTGCTCGCTCCGCGCAAACACCCAACTCTGTGCTTCTGCGGAGCCAAACCTCCGGCAGCGGATCTGACTCCCTCCCGCTGCCACAGGGCTCCTCCTGAAGCGGATCACCTAAGGAGAAGCGAGCTAAGCCTGCCCCTCCAGCCCCCGTGCACCTTGCCTACCCACCCCAGCTAATACGCCAGATCCCCAGCAACACAAGCCTGGCAGTGTGCAAGTAGCCCAGACGGGCTATGCCACCCCACAGTGAATCCCGCCCCTAGGAGAGGGGAAGAGAAGGCACACACCAGTCTGACTGTGGCCCCAGCAGTGGGCTGGGGGCAGACATCGGGTCGGACTGCGGCCCCGCCCACTAACTCCAGTTATACACCACAGCACAGGGGAAGTGCACTGCAGGTCCTCACCACGCCAGGGACTCTCCAAAATGACCAAACGGAAGAATTCCCCTCAGAAGAATCTCCAGGAAATAACAACAGCTAATGAACTGATCAAAAAGGATTTAAATAATATAACAGAAAGTGAATTTAGAATAATAGTCATAAAATTAATCGCTGGGCTTGAAAACAGTATACAGGACAGCAGAGAATCTCTTGCCACAAAGATCGAGGGACTAAGGAACAGTCACGAGGAGTTGAAAAACGCTTTAAACGAATTGCAAAACAAAATGGAATCCACGATGGCTCGGCTTGAAGAGGCAGAGGAGAGAATAGGTGAACTAGAAGATAAAGTTATGGAGAAAGAGGAAGCTGAAAGAAAGAGAGATAAAAAAATCCAGGAGTATGAGGGGAAAATTAGAGAACTAAGTGATACACTAAAAAAAAATAATATACGCATAATTGGTATCCCAGAGGAGGAAGAGAGAGGGAAGGGTGCTGAAGGGGTACTTGAACAAATTATAGCTGAGAACTTCCCTGAACTGGGGAAGGAAAAAGGCATTGAAATCCAAGAGGCACAGAGAACTCCCTTCAGACGTAACTTGAATCGATCTTCTGCACGACATATCATAGTGAAACTGGCAAAATACAAGGATAAAGAGAAAATTCTGAAAGCAGCAAGGGATAAACGTGCCCTCACATATAAAGGGAGACCTATAAGACTCGTGACTGATCTCTCCTTTGAAACTTGGCAGGCCAGAAAGGCTTGGCACGATATCTACAGTGTGCTAAACAGAAAAAATATGCAGCCGAGAATCCTTTATCCAGCAAGTCTGTCATTTAGAATGGAAGGAGAGATAAAGGTCTTCCCAAACAAACAAAAACTGAAGGAATTTGTCACCACGAAACCAGCCCTACAAGAGATCCTAAGGGGGATCCTGTGAGACAAAGTACCAGAGACATCACTACAAGCATAAAACATACAGACATCACAATGACTCTAAACCCATATCTTTCTATAATAACACTGAATGTAAATGGATTAAATGCGCCAACCAAAAGACATAGGGTATCAGAATGGATAAAAAAACAAGACCCATCTGTTTGCTGTCTACAAGAGACTCATTTTAGATCTGAGGACACCTTTAGATTGAGAGGGGATGGAGAACTATTTATCATGCTCCTGGAAGCCAAAAGAAAGCTGGAGTAGCCATACTTATATCAGACAAACTAGACTTTAAATTAAAGGCTGTAACAAGAGATGAAGAAGGGCATTATATAATAATCACAGGGTCTATCCACCAGGAAGAGCTAACTATTATAAATGTCTATGCGCCAAATACCCGAGCCCCCAGATATATAAAACAATTACTCATAAACATAAGCAACCTTATTGATAAGAATGTGGTCATTGCAGGGGACTTTAACACCCCACTTACAGAAATGGATAGATCATCTAGACACACAGTCAATAAAGAAACAAGGGCCCTGAATGATACATTGGATCAGATGGACTTGACAGATATATTTAGAACTCTGCATCCCAAAGCAACAGAATATACTTTCTTCTCGAGTGCACATGGAACATTCTCCAAGATAGATCATATACTGGGTCACAAAACAGCCCTTCATAAGTTTACAAGAATTGAAATTATACCATGCATACTTTCAGACCACAATGCTATGAAGCTTGAAATCAACCACAGGAAAAAGTCTGGAAAACCTCCAAAAGCATGGAGGTTAAAGAACACCCTACTAACGAATGAGTGGGTCAACCAGGCAATTAGAGAAGAAATTAAAACATATATGGAAACAAACGAAAATGAAAATACAACAATCCAAACGCTTTGGGATGCAGCGAAGGCAGTCCTGAGAGGAAAATACATTGCAATCCAGGCCTATCTCAAGAAACAAGAAAAATCCCAAATACAAAATCTAACAGCACACCTAAAGGAGATAGAAGCAGAACAGCAAAGGCAGCCTAAACCCAGCAGAAGAAGAGAAATAATAAAGATCAGAGCAGAAATAAACAATATAGAATCTAAAAAAACTGTAGACAGATCAACGAAACCAAGAGTTGGTTTTTTGAAAAAATAAACAAAATTGACAAACCTCTAGCCAGGCTTCTCAAAAAGAAAAGGGAGATGACCCAAATAGATAAAATCATGAATGAAAATGGAATGATTACAACCAATCCCTCAGAGATACAAACCATTATCAGGGAATACTATGAAAAATTATATGCCAGCAAATTGGACAACCTGGAAGAAATGGACAAATTTCTAAACACCCACACTCTTCCAAAACTCAATCAGGAGGAAATAGAAAGCTTGAACAGACCCATAACCAGCGAAGAAATTGAATCGGTTATCAAAAATCTCCCAACAAATAAGAGTCCAGGACCAGATGGCTTCCCAGGGGAGTTCTACCAGACATTTAAAGCAGAGATAATACCTATCCTTCTCAAGCTATTCCAAGAAATAGAAAGGGAAGGAAAACTTCCAGACTCATTCTATGAAGCCAGTATTACTTTGATTCCTAAACCAGACAGAGACCCAGTAAAAAAAGAGAACTACAGGCCAATATCCCTGATGAATATGGATGCAAAAATTCTTAATAAGATACTAGCAAATCGAATTCAACAGCATATAAAAAGAATTATTCACCATGATCAAGTGGGATTCATTCCTGGGATGCAGGGCTGGTTCAACATTCGCAAATCGATCAACGTGATACATCACATTAACAAAAAAAAAGAGAAGAACCATATGATCCTGTCAATCGATGCAGAAAAGGCCTTTGACAAAATCCAGCACCCTTTCTTAATAAAAACCCTTGAGAAAGTCGGGATAGAAGGAACATACTTAAAGATCATAAAGGCCATTTATGAAAAGCCCACAGCTAACATCATCCTCAACGGGGAAAAACTGAGAGCTTTTTCCCTGAGATCAGGAACACGACAGGGATGCCCACTGTCACCGCTGCTGTTTAATATAGTGCTGGAAGTTCTAGCATCAGCAATCAGACAACAAAAGGAAATCAAAGGCATCAAAATTGGCAAAGATGAAGTCAAGCTTTTGCTTTTTGCAGATGACATGATATTATACATGGAAAATCCGATAGACTCCACCAAAAGTCTGCTAGAACTGATACATGAATTCAGCAAAGTTGCAGAATACAAAATCAATGTGCAGAAATCAGTTGCATTCTTATACACTAACAATGAAGCAACAGAAAGACAAATGAAGAAACTGATCCCATTCACAATTGCACCAAGAAGCATAAAATACCTAGGAATAAATCTAACCAAAGATGTAAAAGATCTGTATGCTGAAAACTATAGAAAGCTTATGCAGGTAATTGAAGAAGATATAAAGAAATGGAAAGACATTCCCTGCTCATGGATTGGAAGAATAAATATTGTCAAAATGTCAATACTACCCAAAGCTATCTACACATTCAATGCAATCCCAATCAAAATTGCACCAGCATTCTTCTCGAAACTAGAACAAGCAATCCTAAAATTCATATGGAACCACAAAAGGCCCCGAATAGCCAAAGTAATTTTGAAGAAGAAGACCAAAGCAGGAGGCATCACAATCCCAGACTTTAGCCTCTACTACAAAGCTGTCATCATCAAGACAGCATGGTACTGGCATAAAAACAGACACATAGACCAATGGAATAGAATAGAAACCCCAGAACTAGACCCACAAACGTATGGCCAACTCATCTTTGACAAAGCAGGAAAGAACATCCAATGGAAAAAAGACAGTCTCTTTCACAAATGGTGCTGGGAGAACTGGACAGCAACATGCAGAAGGTTGAAACTAGACCACTTTCTCACACCATTCACAAAAATAAACTCAAAATGGATAAAGGACCTGAATGTGAGACAGGAAACCATCAAAACCTTAGAGGAGAAAGCAGGAAAAGACCTCTCTGACCTCAGCCGTAGCAATCTCTTACTCGGCACATCCCCAAAGGCAAGGGAATTAAAAGCAAAAGTGAATTACTGGGACCTTATGAAGATAAAAAGCTTCTGCACAGCAAAGGAAACAACCAACAAAACTAAAAGGCAACCAACGGAATGGGAAAAGATATTTGCAAATGACACATCGGACAAAGGGCTAGTATCCAAAATCTATAAAGAGCTCATCAAACTCCACACCCGAAAAACAAATAACCCAGTGAAGAAATGGGCAGAAAACATGAATAGACACTTCTCTAAAGAAGACATCCGGATGGCCAACAGGCACATGAAAAGATGTTCAACGTCGCTCCTTATCAGGGAAATACAAATCAAAACCACACTCAGATACCACCTCACGCCAGTCAGAGTGGCCAAAATGAAGAAATCAGGAGACTATAGATGCTGGAGAGGATGTGGAGAAACAGGAACCCTCTTGCACTGTTGGTGGGAATGCAAATTGGTGCAGCCGCTCTGGAAAGCAGTGTGGAGGTTCCTCAGAAAATTAAAAATAGACCTACCCTATGACCCAGCAATAGCACTGCTAGGAATTTATCCAAGGGATACAGGAGTACTGATGCATAGGGGCACCTGTACCCCAATGTTTATAGCGGCACTCTCAACAATAGCCAAATTATGGAAAGAGCCTAAATGTCCATCAACTGATGAATGGATAAAGAAACTGTGGTTTGTATACACAATGGAATACTACGTGGCAATGAGAAAAAATGAAATATGGCCTTTTGTAGCAACATGGATGGAACTGGAGAGTGTGATGCTAAGTGAAATAAGCCATACAGAGAAAGACAGATACCATATGGTTTCACTCTTATGTGGATCCTGAGAAACATAACAGAAACCCATGGGGGAGGGGAAGGAAAAAAAAAAAAAAAAGAGGTTAGAGTGGGAGAGAGCCAAAGCATTAGAGACTGTTAAAAAACTGAGAACAAACTGAGGGTTGATGGGGGGTGGGAGGGAGGGCAGGGTGGGAGGGAGGACAGGGTGGGTGATGGGTATTGAGGAGGGCACCTTTTGGGATGAGCACTGGGTGTTGTATGGAAACCAATTTGACAGTAAATTTCATATATTAAAAAATAAAAAAAAATAAAAATAAAATAAAATAAAAAATAAAAAAATGTAAAAAAAAAAAAAAAGAAATACAAAGGATTATACTAGAATACTATGAGAAATTATATTCCAACAAATTGGACAACCAAGAAGAAATGGATAAAATCCTAGAAACATGCAATCTTCCAAAACTGCACCAGGAAAAAATAGAAAATATGAATAGACCAATTACAGGAATGAAACTGAATTGATCATAAAAACCTGCCAAAAAATGAAAGTCCAGAATTCACAGGTGAATTCTATCAAACATTTAAAAAAGAGTTAATACTGGGCATCTGGGTGGCTAAGTCGGTTAAGCATCCAACTCTTGGTTTGGGCTCAGGTCATGATCTCACAGCTTCATGGGTTGGAGCCTCACATCGGGCTCTGTGCTGGCAGTGCAGAGCCTTCTTGGGATTCTCTCGCTGCCCCTCCTCCACTCATGCTGTCTCTGTCTCTCTCTAAATAAATAAATAAACTTTAAAAAAATAAAAATAAATAAAAAAGAGTTCATACTTATCATCCTCAAGTTATTCCAAACAAATTAAAAAGAAAGGGAAGATTCCAAATATCATCATTACCCTGATACCAAAACCAGACAAAGAGACCACACACACACACCCTCCCCCCCCCCCACACACACACAAACTATAGACCGATATCCCTGATGAACATACATGCAAAAATCCTCAACAAAATATTAGCAAACCACTTACAGCAATACATTAAAAAGATCATTCACCATGATCAGGTGAGATTTATTCCTGGGATGCAAGGATGGTTCAATATTTGTGTTTAATCAATGTCGTACCTCACAACAAAATGAAGCATCAAAAGTCATACAAAAACCATACGGTTATCTCAATAGAAGCAGGTAAAGCATTTGACAAAATTCAACATCCATCCATGAAAAAAAGTCTCAACAAAATGGAGTTAGAGGGAACATATTCCAACATAATAAAGGCCATATATGAAACACACACATCTAACGTCATCCTCAACGATGAAAAATTAGGTTTTCCACTAAGGTCAGGAACGAAACAAGGATTTCCACTCATGCCACTTTTATTCAACATAGTACTAGAAGTCTTAGCCACAGCAATCAGACAAGGAAAAACTAAGAGGCATTCAAATTGATAAAGAAGTTAAGCTATTCACAGATGTTTAGCTAAAGAAGTTAAACATTATTCACAGATGACATGATACTACACATAGAAAACCCTGAAGATTCCACCAAAAAAACCACTAGAAGTAAAAAACAAACTCAGACAAGTGGAAGGATACATAATTAACACCTAGAAATCGGTAGCATTTCTACACAATAACAATGAATTTATTAAAAAGAGAGAGAGAAAGAGAAATTAAAAAAAAAAAATCATTGACAATTGCGTGAAAAAAAAATACCCAGGAATAAACTTAACCAAAGAGGTGAAAATCCTCTACTCTGAAAACTCTAAAACAGCGATGAAAGAAATTGAAGATGACACAAACACATGGAAATATGTTCCATATTCATGGCTTGGAAAACTAAGATTGTCAAAATTTCCATATTACCCAAAGCAATCCACAGATTCAATGCAAACCCTATCGAAATACCAATGGCACTTTTTGCAAAACTAATACTACTAAAATTTGTATGGAACCACAGAAGAGCCCAAACAGCCAAAACCATCTTAAGAAAGAACAAAGCTGGGGTATCGAATCCCAGATTTTGAGATACACAACAAGGCTGTAGTAATCAAAAGCTGCATGGTGCTGGGAAAAGCAGACAGCTACACGTACAAGAACGAAATTGGACTATTTTCTAACCCTACGCACAAAAATAAACTCAAAGTGGATTAGGGACCTAGTGTGAGGCCTGAACCCACAAAAATCCTAGAAGAGAACACAAGCAGTAATTTCTCTGACATCAGCCATAGCAACATTTTTCTAGATATATACCCTAACGTAAGGGAAATAAAACCAAAAATAAACTATCGAGGCTACATCAAAATAAAAAGCTTCTGCGCAGCAAAGGAAAGCATCACCGAAAGAGAAAGACAATCTACTGAATCAGAGAAGATATTTGTAAATGTCATATCCAACAAGGAGTTAGTATCCAAAATAAAGGACTCCTACAACTCAACACCCAAAGAACAAACAATGCAGCTTAAAACTGGACAGAGGACCTGAACGGATATTGTTTCAAAGGAGACACCCAGATGGGCAACAGACTTATGAAAAGACGCTCGACATCACGAAGCATCACAGAAATGCCCATCAAAACCGCAATGGGATATCACGTCACCCCTGTTCGAACGATTAAAATCAAGAAGGCAAGATACAAGTGTTGACGAGGATGCGGAGAAAAAAGGAACCCTTGTGAACTGTTGGTGGGAACGTAATTGGTACAGCCACTGTGGAAAACGGTATGGAGGTTCCGCAAGAAATTAAAAATAGAAATGCCACATGGGGGCACCTAGGTGGCTCGGTCGGCTAAGCGTCCGACTCTTGATCTCGGCTCAGATCTTCATCTCGTGGTTCGTGAGTTACAGCCCCGAATGGGGCTCTGTGCTGACAGTGTAAAGCCTGCTTGGGATTCTCTCTCTCTGCCTCTCTCTCTGCTTCTCCCCCAGGCACGTGCTCACTCACTCTCTCAAAATAAATAAATAAACTTAACAACAACAACAACAACAACAACAAAGAAATGCCATATGATTCAATAATTCCGCTCTTGGGTATTTGGCCGGGGAAAATGAAAAACCGAATTCAGAAAGATGTATGCACCCCTATGTCGACTGCAGCATTATTTACGATAGCCAAGGCATGGAAGCAACCTACAGATGAACGGATAGGGAAAATGTGGTGTACATACACCATGGAATATTACATAGTCATAAAAAAGGATGATACACTGTGCCATTTGAGACAACATGGATGGACTGAGAGGGCATTATACTAAGTGAAATGTCAGATTAAAAAAACAGATATCTTATGATTCCACTCATAAATGGAACCTAAAAAAAAATAAATAAACAAATATGCAGCCAAGTCAGATCTAGAAATACAGAGAACAAACTGATAGTTGCCGGAGAGGAGAGGGGTGGGGGTGGGGGGATGGTCAAAATGGGTTAAGGGCAGAGGGAGATACGGGCCTCGAGTTACGAATTGAGTAAGTCACAAGAATAAAAAGCAAAGCATAAGGAATACAGTTAATGATACTGTAATAACGATATAACAGGTGACCTCAAGGATAAGGAGAAATTCTTAAATGTTTCTTTTTCTTTTTTTTTATTTTTTAAATGTTTATTTTTGAGAGAGAGAGAGAAAGAGAGAGAGAGAGAGAGAGTGGGGGAGGGGCAGAGAGAGGGGGAGACACAGAATCCAAAGCAGGCTCCGGGCTCTGAGCTGCCAGCACAGAGCCCAACATGGGGCTCGAACCCACAAACCAGGAGGTCATGACCTGAGCCGAAGTCAGCTGCCTAACCGACTGAGCCATCTTGGCGCCCCAAGGGCAAGCCACAATTAACACCAGAATTGAATAGTTTGGTAAACTTGACTATATTAAAAAGATGAACAGCTCTCCATTAAAAGACAATGTAGAAACTGAGAGAAGAGAGTACAACATAAATAACTAGCAAAGGGTTATTTAGGAATACATAAAGAATTCTTACAAATTCAAAAGAAAATATTTCTTTTAAATGAGGTCAAAATCTGAACAAATATTACATAGCAGAGAAACGCTCGTGAGGACTAAACCTAAGATATGTTCGACTCCCCAAGTAAGGAGAATACCAATGAAGACTACAGTGTGCTAACAGCATATACCCATTTTGATCTGCAAAGACCGAGAAGTGTTGAAAGGATCCAGTGTTGAATCCATAGGATCTCTTATATATTGCTGTTGAGAGCATAGACTGGTATCGCTACTTAGACAAACAATCTGGTATATTTTTTATAAAGATGAATATTTAAATACTTTATAAACCAGCAATAACATGAGAACTCTTGCATGCGTGTGCAACATTTATAAGAATATTCATAGGAGCACTAAAACAGGGGCAACTAGGTGGCTCGGTGGGTTAAGCTTCTGACTCTTGGTCTCGGCTCAGGTCATGATCTCAGGGTTCATGAGTTCGAACCCCACGTCTAGCTCCACACTGCCGGTACAAGGTCTGCTTGGGATTCTCTCTCTCTCTGGCCCTCCCCCACTCACACTCTCTCTCTCAAAATAAGTAAATAAGCCTCAAAAAGAGTAAAACCCATAAAGTGAAATATCCAAGTGCTTGGCGACTGAAGAATGGGTAAATTACGGTTTATTTATATAATAATATTCTAGAGATACATGTCACAAAACGGGTAGGAACCTAATGTTGAGGGGCAAAGCAAAAATTTTATATGGCATTATCGCTTTGAAAATGTCTAAAAAATCAAAAGCATAAAGCAATACAAGTTTAAGCATACATATACACACAATGAAACACACACACACAAAAGTCGTAACATTGAGCGTAGTGGGTACTTTCGGATTGAAGGGGGGAGGGCAAAGGAGTAGCACAGAGTGTATATTGTCATTGAAAAATAAACAGATAATAATAAATCCAACTCATTGTTTCCGTACTAGCGAACGAAAGGAAATGAGTTCACATAGAACATTATCAAACTCAGCTAAGAATGGAGAATGAAAAAAAAGAATAAAGGGATGATAGACTGAAAAGTTTTTTACATGTGAAAATATGATTCAAAATATATCCATATCGAAAGTAAATGCAGAAGGATTAAACGTGCCTATTGGAGACAAAGATGAATTAATTAATTTTTTTTATGCCAGAAATCTGTTGTTACAAGCAGACACACGAAAATAAACTGTCACAGGAAGGTTAAAATTATTTTTTTATATTAAAAAAAATTTTTTTATAGAAAAAAAATAATTTTTGTATAAAAGTTTTACTAGGCAACTTCTAACCAAAGAAAGATGGCACAAAGATATTAACACCGAAATATATAAAATACAAAGCATTCATCGTGATAGAGGTTTACCATATGATAATAAAAAAATAAAATCAACCAAAAGGATATATTACTATGAACTCATATGCACCTCATATCATTGTGTATGTGTGTGTTGATAAAATTGGAAGTAAGAGTTGACAAAATCAGAATTATAGCTGAAGATATTAAGTCACTTCTATAAAACAAAAGGCAGATCAAACACAGAATATAAGTAAAGACTAAAGATTTCGAGCAGCAGCAGAAATAAGCTTGATCTAAAACACAACAGAACGCATATTATCTTTCTTAGTACACACTGAACATCATTCATTTTAAACTTTATTTTGAGAGAGAGAGATGGCGTGCAAGCAGGGGAGGGGAAGAGAGAGAGGGAGAGAGAGAGGGAGAAAGAGAGGGAGAGACAGAATCCCACTGTCAGCATGGAGCCCGATGTGGGGCTTGAACTCACGAACCGCGAGATCATGACTTGAGCTGAAACCAAGAATCAGACGCTTAACTGACTGAGCCACAGTCAGTCACCACAGGGTGTGGGGGACATGTTTAGTGACTTTAAAACTCGCTCCTAAACAGCTTACGGGTTAAAGAAACAAAATTTAGAATATATGACAATGAGAGTTCTATATATCAAAACCGAAGTGGTACTTAACAAATAAATGTACAACATTAAGTATACATATTAAAAAAAAAAACAGAGAGAGAAAATAATTGAGTATTGAAATAAATAAGCCAGGAAAAGAACCAAACAGGGGTAGGGGTGAGCGGGAGGGAAGTAATAAAGACAGAAAATTCAACTGCTAGAAACACCACTGAAAAACCTCTCGAGAATATCAATAAAACCAAGAGTGACATTTCACAAGTATTAATGAGTAAACGCATTGAATATGATTTGGAGCGAACCCTTGAGAGCTGAAAACAGAATTATCTACATCCAATTAGAAGAGACACCCAGGTAACCCCTCAAGCCACAAGAATGCCTTTTTTTGTGCCCAGAACCAAAAGGAATAGAGAATGAGCCCCTAGTTAAAAAAAGAAATGCGGTATTCTGATAAAGCCATCATATTGCCATTTCACACCTTCAATATATCTAGGACCTTTCACATTTCACGGAGTGATTTCACATAGAGGGTTTCATTTTTAGAAATTACGACTCGCAAGATGCGCGTCTGTCATAGGTGTGAAGACGCTTATGGGGTATTTGAAAGCGAGTTATAATCGGCTACCCGTTCGTGCAGCCTTCCCGAAGAAAAGAGCAGTACAGTATTCAGAAACACGCTTCCCTTGAAGCAAGTGCACTAACGAGATTAGAGAGATAGACACACCATTGCTAGGAAGGTGTCAAAAGAGAAGAAGTCCCTAAATTCTGAGGTCAACATTAGTAAGCGAGGCCTTTTTCAGAAGTTCATTCTTATAATCTTAAAATCCATCGTAAAAACAAGAACAGGAGAGGGGCGCCTGGGTGGCGCAGTCGGTTAAGCGTCCGACTTCGGCTCAGGTCATGATCTCACGGTCTGTGAGTTCGAGCCCCGCGTCGGGCTCTGTGCTGACAGCTCAGAGCCTGGAGCCTGCTTCTGATTCTGTGTCTCCCTCTCTCTCTGCCCCTCCCCCGCTCATGCTCTGTCTCTCTCTCTCAAAATTAAATAAACATTAAAAAAAAAACATAACAGGAGGATTTCTGTTTACCCGCTGCATTAAAACTTAAGAGCATCTTACTTGTTCGTTTGGAAAGACTTAACAAAGATCAAGTTCAAGGCAATGACGTGTCACAGAAACTACTCGCGCGCAGCAAACTAGCTATTGGGGATGAATTGATTATAAGGCATGACTTCAGTTTTTAACAAAATATTTTACTTTGCGATATTCATTTCTTTTCTTAAAAGTGATCTTGCAGTCATGAGGGATGCTTGATACTATACGTGAATAAAATCATTGCTCACGTTTTAATCTTCCACATGAAATATCTTAAAGTTTTTTAATGTTTATTTTTGAGAGATTGAGAGCGAGAGCGAGCACCACTTGGGGAGGGGCAGAGACAGAGGGGGACAGAGGACCCCAAGCAGGCTCTGCACTGACAGCAGAGAGCCCGATGCGGGACTCGAACCTACGAACCTGTGATCATGGCCTGAACTGACGTTGACCACTGAACCGACTGAGCCACCCAAGCGTCCCCGTATGAAATATCTTTCCACAAAAGATAAAGAAAATATTTTAACATCAACCTAAGGAAAAGGGTCCTGCCGGAGAAATAACAGAAGATTGTTTCTAGTCAATGTTCACAGATTTAATTATTTTTTGACCATAAGAAAAATAATTCTCTTGTTTTCGTATACCCTTGGCATCAAAATAGCAAAACTGGTGTCTTTAATAAATGGCATCTGACCAGCAGCTGCTGCCATAACCTCTCCTGCCTTCTAAAATACCTGAATATATATTTTTTTACAAACCAAAACACACAACTTCTCAGAAAACTAAGATTTACAGACATCGTTTTGCCTAAATTAAGAAGGAATTTCCACTAACTACAGATTTTCCTAGACATATTATGCAGTTACATCTAGGAACACTTATAATAAGTTAAAAATATCCTAAGTCGGAGGTGCCTGGGTGATTCAGTCGCTAGAGCATCAGACACTCGATTTCAGCTCAGGTCATGATCTCATGGTTTGTGGGATCGAGCCCTGCCTTGGGCTCTGCACTGACAGTGAGGAGCCTGCTTGGGATTCTCTCTCTCCCTCCCCCCTCTGCCCTTCCCCCCCACTCACACCCTCTCTCTCTCTCTCTCTCTCTCTCAAAATAAATAAATAGATAAACATGAAAAAATAAAAAATAAAAAAATCCTAAGTCAAAACGCCACCTAACCTACCGAACATCATGGCGCAGTCTAGCCTACCTTAAATGTGCTCGGAACACTTACCTTAGCCCACGGATAAGCAAAAATTATCTAACACAGAGCCTATTTTATAACAAAGTGTTGACTATCTTATGTAATTCATTGAATGCTGTACCGGAAGTGAACAACCGAATGCTTGTGGGTCCTCGTGATCGCGTGGGTGGCTGGCAGGTGCCATTGCCCAGAAACATAACAGGCCACCATATTGCTAGACCAGCCAAGGATCAAAATGCGAAATTTGAAGTACAGTCTCTACTGAGTGTGTAATCATTTTGGCACCATTGTAAAGGTGAAAAATCGTAAGTCAAATCTTTGTAAGTTGGGGACTCTCTGTATAATATAATGGATTACACACACACACACACACACACACACTCACAGAGTCACCGTGATCTCCTTCATGAAACAGAAGAGTTATTTGGAAAAGGGTAAGAACACATTATCTTCCCCAGACTCAGAGAAGTAGGTGGAAAAGACACACAAAAATGTAAACAGTGGGCTGTTTCATTTTCTTGTACTTTTAAAGTTGGTCGATATTTTAACGATAACTGGGAAGAGTAACCATGTGGTTAAAGCGCATGGTTAAGGCATACGCTATATTTGTAAATGATAATATTTACCAGAAAGATGGAGATTAGAACACTGAAACACTGAGTTAAGCGTCTGACTCTTGATCTCGGCTCAGGTCACGATCTCACTGTTGGTGGGATCGAGCCCCGTGTCGGCCTCTGCGCTGACAGTGCAGAGCCTGCTCGGGATTTTCTCTCTCCCTCTCTCTCTGCCCTTCCTCCTTTCTCTCTTTCTCTCTCTTTCTCTCTCTCAAAATAAATAATACACATAAAAAGATTTTTAAAAAAGAACACTGATACCTAACACCCTCCTTCATGATCACAGTAATAAAAATCAGCTGAAAACATCAAATGCATCTTTTAAAAGAGGATAAACATTCACCTGCTATATATAATTTAAAGATTTTCCACTAGCTACTTTAAAGATGGAACAAGATTAATTGAAGGCACTGAAAAACCTCAAAATATTATTTCATAGATACACAATATAGCGTGTGGATAATTAGAGAAGTCTCAGCCTAATATAAGCCAAACAGCACCTCCTGGATTGGAAGGTACAGGCTGAAGGTCAGGGTAAGACGGGGAAAAAATGTGGAGCCGGTACTTTGACCACATTCATCACTGTGGGTTCAAACCACTTGGAATCAGCTGCAAGCGGACCACAAGGTCAAGTCTGCCCCCACCTAACAGGAAATCTAGGGGTGGTGGGATTTTTCTCCTCCCGGCCTCCACCAATTACCTGCAGTAATTACCTTCTGTAACTGGAGTCAGGTTTTGACAGAGCAGAGAAAAACAGATAACAAAATTTTGAATCATGGACTATCACTTCACCAAACAACGAAGAGGAAGTGTGCAGAGACTAATTTTCCCTGCAGGGACAGCCCCCAATGTCCAAACACTTCCCCACTCAGGTCGCAGGATCACCAGTTTGTTGACAGAAATATACATCAATGCAGGCCGCCTACAAAACGTCTGAGTCGTAAAGTCTAATAGTGTTGAGACGCGGTGAGGACATTTACAGACTCCTTCTATGCTAATTTGGGTCACTGACCAGTTTAGTATAGCCCTGCCCTAATTAAGACATAAATACTTATTTTGTAAAGCCAGCCTGTGGCTTATAAAAGTATTCTGCAAAAATGAAAGGAAGAAAGATGAACGTGAGATTTAAGTCGCGGAGGTAGAGAACAAAGGGAACAGTCAACAAAGTGAAAAAGCGAGAAACAAAGTACCCAATTAAAAACCGGGCAAAGAACTCAAACAGACGTTTCTCCAAAGACAACATACCAATGGCCAACGGGCATATGAAAGGATGTTCACCATCATTAATCATCAGAGAAATGCAAATCAAAACCACAACGAGGTATCACTTCACATCTGTTAGGATGGCCATTATTTAAAAAAAAAAAAAAAAAAACAACACCAGACAACAAGCGTTCGTGAGCATGTGCACAAATTGGAACATTCGCACCCTGTTGCTGGGAACGTAAAGAAGTGCAGCTGCTATGGAAACAGTATGGAGGCTCCTTAAGACATTAAAAATAGAGCTACCAGACGACCCAGCAATCCCACTCTCGGGTGCATATCCAAAGGAAATACACTCAGTATCTTGAAGAGATATTGGCGCTCCCACGGGCATTATTGCAACGTCATTCACAGTAGCCGAGAGGTGGAAAGAACTCCAAATGTCCACCAAACGATGCATGGATAAAGAACACGTGGTCTATAGGACAATGACATATTATTCAGCCATGAAAAGAAGAAAATCCAGTCCTGTGCAGCACCATGGAAAAACCTTGCGGGCGTTATGCTGAGGGGTATACAAGCCAGTCACAGACGGACAAATACCGCATGATGCCATTTATACAAAAGAGGTTTCTAAAGTAGTCACACTCATTGAAGCACAGAGTACGATAGTGACTGTTAGGGGCTGGGAGGAGCGGAAAAAGGAGAGCTGCTGTACAATGGGTATAAAGTTTGGGTCCCGCAAGATGAAAACGCATCATGTGGGGGACCTGGGTGGCTCAGTCGGTTACGCGTTTCGGCTCTCGATTTCCGCTCAGGTCGTGATCTCACCGTTCGTGAGTTTGAGCCCCACGTCGGGCTCTGCGCTGCCAGCACGGAGCCTGCTTGGGATTCTTTCTCTCTCTCTCTCTCCCTCTCTCTCTCTCTGCCCCTCCCCCGCTCATGCTCGCTTTCAAAAGAAATAAAGAAATAAAAAAGAACAAAGAAAAAGAAAAAGCTTTACAGATCTACTGGACAACATTGGGCTCATAGTTTGACAACCTTGTGATTGTTAAAGAGGATTGTTAAGAGGATAGATCTCCTGTTTTAGGTTGGAGGCTTTTAACCTAGTACAATTGTAATCGCCTTTAAACAACAACAACAACGAAAAGTCTGCTACTGAAATCCATATTTAGCGAGAGTATATTTTTCAGAATATTTTTAAATCCCAGATGGGTATTTATGTTTGCCACCAATGGTATGTGAAAACATGTAAAAGGGCAGCTTGTAGGGTTGGTTTTTTTTTTATTTGAAAACGATCTGATGCCAGTAATAAATTCTCATCCTATTTTTAATCTGGAAAAAAAAAAAAACGTTTTTAAAACTATTTACCAGAGTAAGCAGGAGTAATTTGCAGAAGCACCTGGTTTCTGATTTCAATAAAGTTTAAATAAATAAGGAATCCATAAGAGAAACTGTGAATGTGGACGAAATAACCGACTGATAACAGAGTTGGACCCTTAACCGACTGAATCACCCAGGCACCCCATATTAACCAATTTTTTTTGTGACGAGAATACTCAAGATATAGTCTTTTAAAAAATTCAAGTACAGGGGCGCCTGGGTGGCTCAGTCGGTTAAGCGTCCGACTTCGGCTCAGGTCATGATCTCACAGTTCGTGGGTTCAAGCCCCGAATCGGGCTCTGTGCTGACAGCTCAAAGCCTGGAGCCTGCTTCAGATTCTGTGTGTGTATGTCTCTCTCTGCCCCTCCCCCACTCTCTCTCTCTCTTTCTCTCTCTCAAAAATAAATAAATGTCAAAAAATTTAAAAATTCAAGTATATAAAACAGTGTTATTAAATACAGTCACCGTGCTGTACTCCAGAACTTAGTCATAACCGAGACTGAATAACCGAGACTTTGTACTCTTTGACCGACATTTATGTGCCCCAGCCTCCTGCCCCCGGCTACCATTATTCTACCCCCTGCTTCTGTGAGTTACACTGCTTTAGATTCCACACACGAGTGAGATCATACAGTATTTGTGTTCCTGTGTCTGGCTTATTTCACTTACCATACTGGCCTTCAGATTCATCTACATTGTGGTAATAGGCAGGATTTTCTTCTTTTTTAAGGCTCAGTAATATTCTATGATATATATGTGTGTATATATACACATATATATGTATATATGTGTGTATGTATATACATTATATGTATATGTGTGTGTATGTATATACATATGCATGTATATATGTGTGTATGTATATACATATGTATGTATATATGTGTGTATGTATATACATATGTATGTATATATGTGTGTGTATATACATATGTATGTATATATGTGTGTGTGTATATACATATGTATGTATATATGTGTGTATGTATATACATAATATGTATATATGTGTGTATGTATATACATATGTATGTATATATGTGTGCATGTATATACATATATATGTATATATGTGTGTGTGTGTGTATAAGTATATATGTATACATTTGTGTGCATATATATATGCATATATATGTATCTGAATGTATATATACCATACATGGTGTGTATCATATTTTCTTTATCTGTCAATAGAAATGTGGGTTGTTTCTGCCTCTTAATTATTGTGAGGATCTTGAAGAGATATGTGCACTCTCACGTTCATTGCCGCATGTAATTAAGAGGCAATGTCCTTTGCCCATTTTGTGATTGGGCTATTTCTTTTTCTTTTGTTTGCTTTTTTGCTTTTTTTTTTTTTTTTTTTTACTATTGAGTTGTTAGAGTCTCTTATATATTTTGGATATTAACCCCTTATCAGGGGTATGGTTTGCAAACATTATCTTCCATTCCATAGGCTGTCCCTTCAATCTGTTGTTTGTTTCCTTTGCTCTGCAGAAGCTTTTAGGTTTGAAGTAGTTCCACTTGTCTATTTTTGCCTTTGCCTCTGCTTTTGAGGTCAAAGCCGAAAAAGTATTGCCAAGGCCAATGTCAAGAAGCTTTTTCCCTATTTTTTTCTAGTGGTTTTAAAGGTTTGGGTCTTGCATTTAAGACTTTAATCCATGCTGAATGGATTTTTGTACATGGTGTAAGATGAGGGTCCAAATTTATCCTTCTGAATGTGGATATCCGGTTTTCCCAACACAATTTAAGGAAGAAACAATTCTTTCCCCCACGTTCACTCTTCTGTATGTATCGTATGATAGGTATAGCTATCATAATTACGCTGGTACAGTACTGATTTAGGGATAGACATAAATCAATAAGATGGCATGGGGAATCCAGAACTCAATCAGCACAAATATGCCTAGTTTTTTTTTAAAAAAAGGAGCCAAAAACAATGAAATGGGATAAATGATGGCCTTTTCAACAAATGATGGTGGAGAGACTAAGTACTAATAGACAAAAACAAACAACACCAAAGCCAAACTAACCAAAAGCCAAAATTTCAACCTAAACCTCACACCTTATATAGAAATGAACTCAAGCGCGCCTGGGCAGCTCCGTCGTTAAACATCTGACTTCGGCTCGGGTCATGATCTCACGGTCCGTGAGTTTGAGTCCCACATCCGGTGAGCATGAGCCCTGCGTCAGGTGAACACAAGCCCCACTTTGGGTGACCCCTGTTTCTCTCTCTCTTTCTCTCTCTCTCTCTCTCTCTCTCTGTCTCCCTTCCTCTGGCCTGTGCTCACTTGTGCTCCCTCTCTCTCTCTCTCTCAAAAATGATTAGCTCAAAATTGAACATGGATTTACTCTTTTTTTCAGCTTGAGATAAAACTGACATACAACACTAATGTAAGTTCAAGGTATAGAACGTATCGATTTGGTGCACTTGCATATGACGTTTTATAACTTGAAAGACTCCCCCCGGTGGCCTTTGTGATAAGCAGTCTCCCCGACCTCCCATGGTCTTCCCCTTGCCCCTTGTATGCCCCTTAGAAGAGACCCCCATGAAGCATACATTGTTGAGTGCTTGATATTTCTGTATCTCTAGTCCTTTGTTCTGAGATGCATTTACGTTATTGGAAACTATTTGATCATTTCATGTCATGCCTTTCAGATCTGTTAGGTGAGACCCAAGCAATTTGTTGTCTAGGGGATACTGCTCATTACCGAAGCAAGATACTTCTGTTTCCTGTACGCAAAGCCTCGTAAATATTGACGTTTTTCCGTGTCGCTGGTGGCCGTGGTCACTATTCCCAGGCCTATGCGAATGCTGGGGATTTTTTCCCCGAATCTTCTGGAGGCTGCATCCAAAGCTGTGGGTGGTTTCTTCACAGACCTGCACGAATACGCAGCTGAATACCCGAGGGTAGCGCTCTCTTCCCCAGTACTCTGTCCTGTAAACTCTGGTGGCTTGGCCTCTCCCACGTTCTGGAAACCCCCTTCACACAGTAAGCTGAGACACCATAGGATTCACCTTGTTTGCTTTTCACCGCTCAGGGATCACTTTCTTTCCTTGCCAGATATCCAGTGTCTCGAAAACCATTGTTCTGTAGATCTTATTTTATTGCTGGTGTTTCAGATGGAGGAGAAACCTGGTCGTATGACTCCATTTCCTTTGGACACAAATGTCTTGTGCGGTTTGGAAGTAATCGGCCATGGGATATCTTGGGCATCTCAAAATGTCAGAACTCATTCGACAGTTTGCCTCTAGAAGGTAGAATTCGATCCCAGAGCCAATAGTTTATGTATTCGCTGAACCCTCTCTTTGCTATTGTGTAAATAGACCTCATGTGGTCTGTACTGCTAATCTACCGTAGATGTGGAATTTACAGGCATGCCTTCACGTGAACTTCAATAAAGGCCAGGTTTTAAACTTCAGGGGTGTCCAAAGCAAGAAACATTCCGTAAAATGTTTGCTGCTCTCTTACCATCTGTCTTTTCACACAATATCATCCGTTCACGGGGTGGGAGAATTTCCAGTTTTTCCCCTGACATCTGGTCACATAATTTAGGTCTACAAATGGAAATCAAAATGCAGAGCTGGGCCTCTGACCTCAGGGATTCTGCCTCCAGTCTCTCTGCACCCCCAGACCTAAGTAAAAGCCAGGCAAAGATGTGTGAAATCTTCATCAATACAAAGCAGAAGTATCTGAGAGGCTTTCATCGAAATAGTTAAAACAACTGCCTTACAATGCCTACTAGAAGCTTTCTTCCTTGATGGATAGCTCATGAACAAGGGCCAAATATCTAAGAGGAATACCATATGTTTAGTGCTGAAGGATCTCCTGGGAGTGCTAAGAATGGGGCCCAGAGTAATATCAGTGAAGCAGAATTTGATAACGCTGGATGGTTATAATTTCGTGTTCAACCAAACTAGTGTAACTTCACTGAGAAAACTAAAATCGAGAACACTCCAAGTAGTGGTGACGACGCTAAGAAAGAAAGATATGGCGGCAGGAGGGAGTGAGATATACTAATGACAGTGATTTGACTGGAGAGATGAACTTGGGAGTGAAGAAGGAGAAGTACGTTCACGGAGGCAACACGAATGGTAGGAGAAGCCTATGAAGGATTTGACAGGTTAGGCGAAGGATTCAAAGGTGTGTAGCTTCAGTTTCCAGAAGTAAAATGAAGCGGGAAGCCTTACCAACCCTTTGTCTCTGCAAACAGTCAACCTAAAAATCCAGTCTAAAAAAATAAAACCAAACAAGGGCGCCCGGGGGGCTCCGTCGGTTAAGGGTCTGACTCTTGGTTTCGGCTCAGGTCATGATCTCACGGTTTTGTGAGTTCAAGACCAGCATCTGACTCTACCCTGACAGTGAGGAGCCTGCTTGGGATTCTCTCTCTTCCTCTGTCTCTCTGTCTCTCTGTCTCTCTGTCTCTGCCCCTCCCGCATGACGCTCCAAAGCCTCCCGACTTTTCAAGGGACAGAAAGCATACTAGGCTCAGTCTCTTGATAGAGTGGCAGTCCCACTGGCATCAGGCAACTAGAAGAACAGACCTGGGAGGCACCACCCGTCCAGCAGGCCCAGCTCCTTCCAAAGGACCCAGTGGCACCCAGTAGCCCAGAAAAGCATATCCTGTCCCCTTAGGCGGCACCAGGAAGAGTCAAGAGGGAGCTCTGTCAGTTCTGGGTGACCTGACAGAGAGCGCTCCATGGGTCCCATCAAGCTCAATGTCTCCTACCTCCGTTTAGGGACCTCGTGGCTGGGGAGGCACATTTTTTTCAAGTATAATTTATTGACAAATTGGTTTCCATACAACCCCCAGTGCTCATCCCAACAGGTGCCCTCCTCAGTGCCCGTCACCCACTTTCCCCCCTCCCGTACCTCCCATCAACCCTCGGTTTGTTCTCAGGATCCAAGCGGGGAGGCACATTTAAAGAAGAATTAATGGGGCGCCTGGGTGGCTCAGTCGGTTAAGCGTCCGACTTCAGCTCAGGTCACGATCTCGTGGTCCATGAGTTCGAGCCCCGCGTCGGGCTCTGTGCTGACTGCTCAGAGCCTGGAGCCTGTTTCAGATTCTGTGTCTCCCTCTCTCTCTGACCCTCCCCCGTTCATGCTCTGTCTCTCTCTGTCTCAAAAATAAATAAACGTTAAAAAAAAATTTAAAAAAAAGAAGAATTAATACCACCCTTACCCAATCTCTGTCAGAAAACAGAAGCAGGTGGAAAACTTCCCAACTCCTTTTAGGAGGCCCAAACCAGACCACGGCAGTACGAAAAAGAAGACTTCAGACCAATCTCTCTCATGAACTTCGATTCAAAATACCGTGTGAGTGTGGCATTAATTCTTCTTGAACTTGAAGAATTTTGGTAGAGGTCCCTAGTGAAACCATCTGGACCTGGAGATTTCTTTTTCTGGAAGCTTTTTTAATTGCATATTCAATTTCCTTAAGGGTCGTAAAGCTAGTCACACCGTCTGTTTGTCTTGTGGAGTTGGGTAGCTTGTGATTTTGGAGAAATTGGTCCACAAGTCTTCCAGGCTGTTGAAATCATAAGCTTACAGTTATTCGCAGTTGGCTTATTATCTTTGTAATGACTATAGGATCTATACTAAAATGTCTTACTTTATTCCTGATCTTGGTGATCTGTGTCTTTTTACTTATTTGTTGATTTTGCTACAAGTTTACCAATATTGATTTTTTTTTTTCCCCCATAGAACTGGGTTTCTTTGATTGTCTCCATTGCTCTCCTCCGTCTAAGGTCACGGACTCCCATTCTTGACTTTATGATTTCCTTTCTGCTGATTGCTTTGGTTTACTTGACTCTCTAGTTTCTTGAGTAGGAACTCAGATCACGATTTGAGGCTTTCCACCCCATAGTGGTAGAACATTATTTTTTGAATCCACAAATCCTCACAATGAAAATGAAAGAAAAAAAAAAAAACAAACCAAAAACATTAGGGAATGGTACTTCCAACGGGAGGTAAATAAACCAGTCTGGGTGAGCAATGTGAAGTGATTATCAGAGTATTTGTACAGATAACTCAGAGCCATAAAATATTCTTTTGCAAGAATTTGTTGTAAAAGTGAATATTCTTTTGAATTATCTCGATGAATTTCCCAAATCTTCAATTTATATTGATGGCATAGGTAATTTCTAGAACTTAATATAAAAGGCAGATACTCTTTAAATGTATGGTATGTTGAGAAAAAGGACATATTGAGACAAGTGAATAGAGGACACAAAAGAATGTCTCCTGATGCTTGCGCCCAAAACAGTAGAGAGGATTTCAGAGGAAAAAAAAAAAAAAGCACCCAAAATGCAAAAATCAACAAGCCTAAGCAGGAATAGGACTGATAAGGAGATTCAGGAGCACCAAATAAAAGACAAAAAGTGGGGGGCGCCTGGGTGGCTCAGTCAGTTGAGCGTCCAACTTCGGCTCAGGTCATGATCTCACGGTTCATGAGTTTGAGCCCCGCGTCGGGCTCTGTGCTGACGGCTCGGAGCCTGGAGCCTGCTTCGGATTCTGTGTCTCCCTCTCTCTGCCCCTCCCCCGCTCATGCTCTGTCTCTCTCTGTCTCAAAAATAAACATTAAAAAGAATTTTTTTTAATTAAAAAAAAGAAAAGAAAAACAGTAAGGCAGTGCAGCCTAATAGTTAATACTGCTTGTCAGAGCTAAGCCTCATTATTCACCATTTACTAGACATGAAAACTGGGACAAACTACTTATCTCCTCTGAATCTCCATTTCCTCCTCTCTAAAGTGAGGAATGATAAAGTTACAGCTTACCAGGGTTGTTATCAGGATCAAATGAGGTGATCTGTCCTCGTTTACCACGATGTTTATGCAGAGTAAGCAAGAGATAGGAGCTGTGGTTAGAACTCTGGCCACATCGTTCTATGTCCTCAGTATATATACTGAACACCTGCTAAATTATCTTTACAATTCTCCAACTGTTTTCGCTTTTTCCTACTGTTTTTAGGGTCATCATCCAATACTTCTCCACCACCCAACTCGCTATATAAAAGGTCTCTTTTCCTGACATTAACCTCGTATCTTGTACACGGTTTGCTCAACTGTTTCCACTATGGCCATTTTATGGGCAAAGAAACTGAGGCTCAGGGAAACTCAGTGAGCCGTCCAAAGGCGTACAGATGACAACACGGTGGAACTGTGTATATAATTATTACCCGATGAGAAAATAAATGGAGGAAAATACCAAATTAAAATGCTTTGAAGCTTTAAAATCTTTGTTAACATGTATTTATTTATTTATTTATTGGAGAGAGAGCGCACAGGCACGGGAGGGGCAGAGAGAGAGGGAGACACAGAATCCAAAGCAGGCTCCAGGCTCCGAGCTGTCAGCACAGAGCCCGGATGCGGGACTCGAACCCATGAACCGTGAGATCACGGTCTGAGCCGAAGTCGAACGCTCAACCGACTGAGCCACTCGGGCGCCCCAAAATTCTTTGAAGCTTTAAAAGCTTAACGCGGATCAGATAAGCAGGAAAAGCGGCACATCCGTCAGAGGGTATAAATGTCAAACGTGACTCGGAAAACGCTATCGGCTGTTTCCATACCAGCCTGTGTTGAGCAGCCCTGGGTTTCCTTGGGATTTTGTTAGCTATGGTGAAATGCCTTGACTACTGGTAAGTTAGGAAAACCGTGAATCTATCAGAAGGAAGAAGGAATCTCTTATGGATGAAAAAAATCGTGTTTAGCTGGAGGAGTTTACCTAGTGTGGTATCAGTAGAATGATTTTCTTCAGTTAGAGGATGGGGTACGTACGATGGGGGCGCTTATCAGTCTTAACCGAGGACTTACATTTTCAGATTATACATGTCAGAGGATCTGGACACGTAGCACTTGAAAATATCCTTAACATGCAACTTAGGGGCACCTGGGTGGCTCAGTTGTTAAGCATCCGACATCCGCTCAGGTGGTGATCTCACCATTCGAGAGTTCGAGCCCCACGTCGGGTGAGCTTGAGCCCCACATTGGGTAAAAACACAAGCCTTGCTTTGGATTAAACATGAGCTTCACTTTGGGTGAGCCCCACTTCTCTCTCTCTCTCTCTCTCTCTTTGCCCTTCCTGGGATTCTCTCTCTCTCTCTCTGACCCTCACTCACATGTACCCTCTCTCTCTCTCAAAATATATATATATATATATATATATATATATATATATATATACATATGTATATATATATATACAATTTAGATGTGCAAAAGAATCTTTATGTTTCTCTAATTGATATTTGTTTCCAACTTGAGCCTTTGTTTTGCCCCCTGGTCGTGTACTTAATCTTGTGAATTCAGGGCAAACACAGATAATTCCGGGTTTTCTCATCTATTTCAGGGCAAATTCATTATATTTACATTTGGCCTCCCCTTTTCTCCAAAGATACATTCTACTATCCCAACTTCTTCAGACGTTTGTCTTTTAAAAATTAAAAGCCAGATATTTTGAGATTCACACACTTGTTCTTGTAAATTGCTGCCCCGTCTGTGAATTTCAAAGCCTATTTTAAAATCTGTTTTGAAACTCAAAAGCTGAGAATTGATTCTTTTCTTTTTGAATTTCTGTCATAACAATGGTACCCTGAAGGCAGTGGGTATAGAATAATACCTTTGCAGTTGTATGAATGGGCAATTGGGAAAAAAAAAAAAAAAAAAATCGCAAATGGGAAATCACAGAAGAAATAAGAAAAAAAAATGTCATATGTTACAAATTTACCAAATAAAAAATTAAAGTATTTGTCTCAACTCCTTTTAACCAATAAGGTGTCCTCGATGTAAACTTGAACTAGAATATCAGAATCTTCCCAGGGGCACCGGAGTGGCTCAGTCGGTTGAGCGTCCGACTTCGGCTCAGGTCAGGATCTCTCGGCCTGTGAGTTCAAGTCCCGTGTCGGGCTCTGTGCTGACAGCTCGGAGCCTGGAGCCTGCTTCAGAGCCTGCTTCGGAGCCTGCTTCAGAGCCTGCTTCAGAGCCTGCTTCGGAGTCTGTGTCTCCCTCTCTCTCTGCCCCTCCCCCACTTGCACTCTGTCTCTCTCTCTCTCAAAATAAATAAACATAATAATAAAAGAAAAAAAGAAGAATATCTTATCACTTTTTTGAGGTTTTATTTATTTATTTTGGGAGATAAAGAGTGTGCACACACAAGTTGGGGAGGGGCAGAGACAGAGAGTGAGAGAGAGGGAGAGAGAGAATCCCCAGCGACCGAGTAGGGGAGGGGCAGAGAGAGAGGGAGACACAGAATCTGAAGCAGGCTCCGGGCTCTGAGCTGTCAGCACAGAGCCGGAGATGGGGCTCGAACCCATGAACCGTGAGATCATGATCTTAGAGGAAATCAAGAGTCGGATCTCTTGATTCCCAAATTCTTATCGCTGAAAGAAAAAAGTTAGGAAGCTTCAACCCGAACTATCTCATTTCCTATTCCTTTATTTAATCTTCTGTAATAAATGCATTTATATAGCGGCAAGTGTGATCAGATCAGAGGTGGGTAGGATATGGAGAGCATAATAAACCAGTGAATAGGGCAGATAAACCAAGGTGGATTCAAGCAAGAGGAAGGTAATGGGGGTGGGAGTAGAAATCACGCACAGCATCTCTGTTACTGGGAAGGAAGTTAAGGGAGCAGTTCATCGGGCATAGTTATTTGAATTTGGGTCCGATTTGAGAAAAGGATTAGTAGTAAGGCTAAAAGCCTCTGAAACACTGAATTCCTGGCCCAAGACTCTTCAGATTCTCCTGCCTCAGAAAAAAAATGGACCTAGAATTCAGAGCAGGGATGAATTTTAGCAAGACTTAGCACTGGTGAGCAAGGCAAATTATCCTATACTGGGACAACTAATCTGAGCAGAAAGTCCTAAGCACTGAAAAAAAGGTGGCTTTTCTTATCTTAGGGATCCATGACCCTGCATGGGTTCTAGAATAAGAATTGAATCTGGGGCGCCTGGGTGGCTCAGTCGGTTAAGGGTCAGACTCTTGGTTTCGGCTCAGGTCACGATCTCATGGTTCGTGAGTTCAAGCCCCGAATCGGGCTCTGTGCTGGCAATGCAGAGCCTGCTTGAGATTCTCTCTCTCTCTCTGTTCCCCCCACCCCCACTCCTGCTGTCTCTGTCC
Source organism: Panthera pardus (assembly GCF_024362965.1). Taxonomy (NCBI): domain Eukaryota; kingdom Metazoa; phylum Chordata; class Mammalia; order Carnivora; family Felidae; genus Panthera; species Panthera pardus. The sequence continues at coordinate 32,083,547 of NW_026526843.1, read as the reverse complement.
CTCTCAAAATAAATAAATAAACATTAAAAAAAAAAAGAATTGAATCTGGAAAGAGCTGGGGACACAAGACTATTTACCTCTTACTGATGAGATCTCTACTGATGTACTTTTAGACTTGTCGTGGTGTCCTTACAGGTCAACCCTAAAGAAAGAGAAAAATATATTTGGGATGAAAACATGTCGTATTTCTCTCATGTGGCCATCGCTTGAAAAAAAAAAACTTCCCACCTTTAAAATGACCCAGCGCAGGCAGCCCGTCTCATTCCCATATTCATGAGTCATCACCCATAATGTTAAGACTCCCTGCATTCTCTAGCCTCTGTGATGTTCTGAATGTCCTTGCCCATAACTGAAACAATTTTCCATTTCCTGAATCCCTTCACTAGGTCTTCTGTAGATGGCCCTTGCTTCGTATTTAGCAAACGATCCTATACTTAGAACACATTACATTCATTACATTCATTGTCGTATCTTTTTTTTAAAAAAAAATTATGTTCATTTTTTTTTTTGAGAGAGAGAGAGAGAGAGACAGCAAGCTGGCGGGGGAGGACGGGTGCAGACAGAGAGGGAGAGACGAATCCTAAGCAGGCCCCATGCTGTCGGTGCAGAGCCCGACGCGGGGCTCGAACTCACAAACCGTGAGGTCACAACCTGAGCTGAAACCAAGAGTCGGACGCTTCACTGACTGAGCCACCCAGGCGCCCCATTCATTGTCTTATCTTAACTGTGTCAGGGAGCAAGAATTTCCTGTCCCCTGTAGGGACTTTCTAGCTGGACTAAGAGCCAAATTGACATGAGACAGATTAAACAGGAGAAAATCAACTTTAATTTTTTTCATTCAAAATAACCTTCACGCCAACGTGGCCCATCTTGGGGGCTGCCTGCCCTCGGCCCCAATAACTGAATCCCAGGTCTTCCTGGAGACCATTTCTCCTAAATACTCTAAAGTGTTTTTCTCCCACACCAAGCAGTGGGATTGACAGGGTTGTGTCCTCTCTGATCTTCGTGGCTTTTTCCGCCTTCTTCTTTGAAACAAAACAAGCAAAATGGCCACCACCAATTCCTGTTTGCTTGTTAATTCCACCATCCCGTTATACCATCCCCTCCTTCTCCTAGCCAGTCACCTGCAATCTCCCTGCCATCCCCCTCCCTTTATTAAACACTTTGCCATCCATCTCAGCTATTTTAATTTTTTCCTGTCAGAAGCTCTGCCTCCATCGAGGTGACTCTCATCCCTCCATGGATCATGCATGTAATACTGATACCTCTCAGGTCTTCAACTAGTCCGAATACCTTTTTCCGCCACTCCATATAAATCACTTCCGCAATTTTGACGTGGACCTCACCATCATTCACAACTGTTCTAATCAAAAGAAATCATTCAAGTTTTCCTTCCCTGACTTCGGCTTCCTATGCTTCCAGCTTTGTTGCTCAACTGGTTTCCCTCTGGTCACACCTCAGGGTCATGGAAGCTTCCAGTCTATGGATTCCTCTACTTTTCTCCCATTCACTCAGATCCCTTCTTCCATTGCTTTTCTCCTTAGCCACCATGGAGTTCACGGCCCATTATTTCAATAATAGTCAGCCAATTATTTCCAATACAAGTTTACGTTCGCTAACTTTGCGTAGGACTTCAACACTACTCAACATCCCTACCGTTTTTCAGTCATTGTCTCCACACTTCTCTACTACCTTCAAATCTTTGACTCCCTCTCCTTTTCCGTGCCTATGCAGAAAGTGGGAGGAAGGGCCAGAGATTTGAGAATAGAAGATAGAAAGAAATGTCTAGAAGGAACATTTCTCGCTACAAAATCGTTTTCTCGCTACAAAATCCACACATTTACTTAAATGTTTAAGCAGCCTCCCATCCTTCTCCCTAATTGGGACGAAGGGCTGCCCTTTATTCTACCCGAGGCTGATTTCTCCATATTATTTAAATTCACTGTCTTCATCTCTATATTTCTCACTCACCCAACTTCAACTTACCTTTCTGCCCCATCCCTCCAAAAATAGATCCAGTTAATATCATCCATGTTAGCAAACACAACAGACCTTACAGTTCACATTTTATTTGCCCTCTCATCAGCGATGTTCATGTTAAACTGCACAACCGTTCTTGAAACATTTTTCCTTCCTTACCGTATGTGACACAATACTTAGCTATCCTTTACCTTTCCACGTCTCCGCCCATTCTTTCTCCGTTCCTTCGCAGGCTCATCCTCCCCTACCCAGCCATTCCATGTCAGAAATAATCAAAGTTTGCTCATAGACCTCACTGGCTTCTACGTCTATAGTCTTTCCCGTACAACCAAGATAGTAAAAAAAAAAAAAAAAAAGAAAAAGAAAAAAAGTATGTAACATGTAACGGGCAGAGAAGGAGAAAAGTAATAAAAGTTGAATATGGTGTATATATTGTGTTAAGTATTGTGCGTGTGTGTGTGTGTGTGTGTGTGTACAGTAAAACCTTGGATTGGGGCGCCTGGGTGGCTCAGTCGGTTGAGCAGCCGACTTCGGCTCAGGTCATGATCTTGCACTCCGTGAGTTTGAGCCCCGCGTCGGGCTCTGGGCTGACAGCTCAGAGCCTGGAGCCTGTTTCAGATTCTGTGTCTCCCTCTCTCTCTGCCCCTCCCCCGTTCATGCTCTGTCTCTCTCTGTCTCAAAAATAAATAAAAGTTAAAAAAAAAAAAAACCAAAAAAAACCAAACCTTGGATTGCAAGTAACATGTTCTACAAGTGTTCCACGAAACGAGCAAACATTGCTAAGAAATTTTAACTTGATAAATGAGCGATGTCTTGCCATACGAGTAGTAGGTGACCTTGAACGTCACACAATCACGACTGAGCCAGTGGTTCTTGAGATTCGCTTTGATATACAAGTGCTTTGGATTACAAACATGTTTCTGGAACGAGTTATGCTCACAAACCAAGGTTTTACTTTATGTATATATAATATACATATATATATTATATACACACACACACACATACACACACACGTATCGGACATGTGACACATGTGGTCCCAAGCCGTGTATTCAACTACTTGTTCTACATCCTGGTTGTTTTAACATTACTTCAGACCAACCATGAACACATCACACACACACACACACACACACACACACGGACCTACCCCACAAAATACAGTCCTCTTCCGGGACCTCCTAATATTGAAATGCATCCTGGACAGCTCCGCATACTACCTACTAAGTCTCCTGGATTCTGCCCCCCAAATCCGTTACATTTGTCCAGTTCTCCCAATCTCCCCTGCCACCACCCTAACGCAAGTCACTATCTCTTGACTGAAGCACAACAGCTTCCTACTGTCGTCTTCTTCCCAGCATCACTCCCTTCCTATCTGCTTCCACCTGCTGCCAGAAACCCTGCAAAGCAAATTTTAGCAGCGGTGCCTCTCCCAACTTAAAACCTTTCCGTGTTTCCCTACTGCTCGTAGGATAAGGTGAAAGCTCCTTAACGTTTTCAGCAAATCTCTCTGATGGTCCGGCCGTTGCCCACCTTTCAAGGCTTTCTGGCCATGTTCCCTCACGGCCCAAGGCCTCTGTACGTGCTCCCTCTGGTATTCTGGAACGCTGTGTCCCAGGCCCCTCCAAGTCACCCAGCAGAACTCAGGTCAAATCCTTTTCTGGTGCCCTTTCCTTCTTCCTAGCATCAATTGCAGCTGGTAGCTCTTATTTGTATGGTTATCGTGGCCTGTATCTCCCCTCTAAAGTCCAGACTCTAAGCTTTAGAAGGGCACATCTGTCGTCCACCTTATATTCCCAAAGCCTGGCGAATAATTGTTTAATAAATGAAGGAAGGAAAGGACACTTTACTAGCTCGACAGTGAAAGTTGCCACGTAGGACTTTAATTCTCTGGGCCCCCTTTTCCATGTTTTCTTTTCTCCACAGTGCTACAGAATGTCCTCACCTTCCCTGCATACTCAGTGTCCTCAAAATCTTTCTTTTACATTCTCCCCTAGCCCTAAAACTTCAGCTTTCAAGAAAGGAGGTTGGGGCGCCTGGGTGGCTCAGTCAGTTAAATGTCCGGCTTCGGCTCAGGTCATGATCTTGTGGTTCGTGAATTCGAACCCCACGTCGGGATCTGTGTTGACAGCTCAGAGCCTGGAGCCTGCTTCAGATTCTGGGTCTCCCTCTCTCTCTGCTCCTGCCTCTCTCTCTCTCTCTCTCTCTCTCAAAAATGAATAAACATTTTTTTAAAAACTTTTAAAGAAAGGAGGTGATAAGCACATTGAAGCTTAGGAGGGACGGACTGGTAGGACTCAATAGCTTGCTTCTCCAAACTGCATTTACCTTCTTAAAAATGGATTGAACCCTAGAATTATAGCCAAGATGTTCTATTGTGAGATTTCTTCTATCAGTCAGCTAAGGGCAAGATGGCTTTAAACTCATGCCAAGAGGGTCTACTGAACAGACAGTCCTTTCCTTACTCGATGATTGTGAAATGTGTTCCTTGTCCATGGTATAAATTCAAGCTTATTTTGGATGCTTCCAGAAAATTATCGATACCAATTTTTTACTGAGGTTTAGCCAGATACCGAATTTTGTTTATGATATCTCGGAGCTGGGCATGACTTCATCGCTCTCCATTTCCACACAATGTAATACATTTATTTTCCTTTCCTAACTGCCTTGGAGTAGTAATTATTATTGACGTGGTTATTGTCGAGACAGTATAAAAGGTGTGTCAATTGCTAAATATATTCAGATAGATAAAGACGTACATAACTGATTTCATCATACCTATGTTATTGGTTAAGACGAGTGATCATAACGTGCCATTCCTCCTGCTATCCCAAAGAAAAATAACAGAGTGATACGGAACAATATAAAGTATAAAATAATATGGCCCGTGAGAGCCATAGACCCAATGAAAGACTCAGCACTGGAGCCGACAAATTGCCCCGGCATTTGTGCCTCGTAGGAGGCTATACATTCTGTTTGTTGGGAAATCGAATCCGTGCCTTAACCTGGAAGAAAAAAGAAATCCACAAGTAGCCGAGAATCTGATTGATATGCGGCTGCATTAAAATGAGAGAAAATGTAGTGCTGTTTGCCTATGGTTTCCTTCGTCACCACAGGGCAATAAAAGCAACATATTTTTTAATTACCATTTCTTACTAGAATGTGGAAATATTAGCCTCCAGATAGCCATTTAAAAGCTTGCAACCAGATGGTGGAAAATATCCCACTGAATCGAAAGAGAGGGGAGAACAGTCTGAGTAAAGTGATTTGGAGACATCTGATACACGGAAAAGGGGGCATATAAAGATTCCAAGAGAAAGGAAGCGAAAGCAGAACTCAACTACTAAAGCCGCTGAAAATGTCAGACATATTTGAGAAAATTATATCAAGTCAATAATGGCCAAATTCACATCTTATTTCAGGGAATGGCTGGAAATCATAGGCTGTAATTTCTAGCATCAGATGTGAAATTGCTCCTTTAAGTGAAAGTAATTTCGATACCCTAAATTTCCGTGGTATCTTTCTTTTCACAGAAAGTTTTCTCACACTAAGGTTGGCAAGTACGTAGAGCTAGTTGTTAGCAGAAACTTGCAAAGAAGAAAAACGTCCCAACGTATGTCGTCGTCTTTCTCCTTTCTTCTAGTTTAACTTCACAGTCTTCTCCACACACACCCCCCGAACTCAACCACCATACGCTCAAAGAAAAATACAAAATAGATGCTGTTACACATATAAACACGTCTTCTGGAGTAGAGGAACAAATGATTCCAAGAACAAACTCTCTTTTCTGGGGGATCCCACTTTTTCATTGTTTTATTGTTTTATTGTTTTTTGTTTTTTCATTGTTTTATTGAGTAAACAATTTTTTGAGCGACCATATTTTGCCGGACATTTAAAAGGAGCTACAGGATAAAAAAAAAAAAAAAAAACGTAAGTAAGATATACAAGATTCTTGGTCTTGTTCGGCCGTCTACTGGTAAGAGATAAACTGAAAAAAAGTAAACCAAGATTATAATACGGTGTGAAAAGTGACAACAAGGAAAACACAGACCGTGATGACGAGAATTTACTACATCTGTTGGCCCAACATAATCACCGATATCATCCTCTGTCATCCTCAAAAATGTCCTTGTTTAGACATTAAGTTATATTGACCGCCCTTGCTGTAGACTCTAAGAGGGGATACATCTAACCCAGTTCTGGGGATTCAGGAACAAACTCCCAGAGGAAGCCATGGTTAAAAGCCAAAACCTAGGGGGGCCTGGGTGGCTCGGTCGATAAGCGTCCAACTCTTGGTTCCAGCTCAGGTCATGATCTCATGGTTTGTGAGCTCGAGCCCCACAGCAGACTCCACGCTGACAGTGCTGAGCCTGCTTGGGATTCTCTCTCTACCTCTCTCTCTCTCTCTGGCCCTCCTCCATTCGCTCTCACTCTCTCTCTCTCTCAAAATACATAAATAAACTGAAAAAAAAAAAAAGAAGAAGAAGAAGAAGCCGAAACCTAGAGGATGAGCAGGTGATGATAGCCAGATGGAAATGAGATGTGAGGAGTGCTCTTTGCTCCTGGCAAGGAACACACACATGACAAGGTCCAGAGGGAGGATTTCCTGGCACCCCTGGACAAGAGCAAGTATGGCTGAAGTGTTTCAAGAAACGGGAGACTGTGCAAGACGAGGTAGAAGGTTAGGCAGAAATCAAGCCATCTTTCTGCGCCTTGAACGTGCCGAGCAAGTCCCAGCCTCGGTGTTTTTGTTTCCCCTCCCCCATGCCTCCTCCAAAAATCCCCATGGCTCTCTCTCTCGTTCTCGCTCTCACTCCATTGTAGCCTATGCTTACAGGTCACCTAATCAGAGAGACTTTCCTTCACCTCCCAACCTAAAATAACTTCCCTCCCCATCATTCTCGATCCCTCGGTTTGCTTCATGTTTCTTTTATAGCACATATCACTACCTGATACATTATTCATCATCTTCCTCCCCACCAGGAGAAAGTAAGCCACAGGAGAGGCCCTTCATTTGTTTTCATCGCTACATCCCCGGTACCTAAAATTATCCCTGATGCACTGTAGTTGTTCAATAAATATCTGATACATGAAGACATGAAAAGCACTTGAAAAAATGCCTGACAGTTAAGAGAGTCTTAAATACAGAGAACAAACGGAGGGTTGACGGAAGGGCGGGGGAGAGGGGAAAATGGGCGATGGGCGCCGAGGAGGGCACCTGTTGGGGTGAGCCCTGGGCCTTGCATGGAAGCGGTGAATCACGGGAACCTGCCCCCCCAAACCAAGAGCACACTGTATACGCCGCGTGTTGGCCAACTTGACAATAAATTCTATTAAAAAAATAATAATAATAAAAATAAATAAGTGAAATAAAATAAAATAAATGCCTGAAAGATAGTAAGCACTCAATAAATACTCTTTCTATGATGAAGTATGGATAGGGTAGAGGAGATGATAAAAAATAAAATAAAAGCACATTTTAATATCACGGTATTACTGACAGGCAACCTGGTTTTGAATCTCTGCTTGGAACCTTCCACAAAAGGAGGAACTTGGCTGTGTCCCGGGGCAAATTACGCCAAAGGTCTATCATTCAAAGGTATTCTCTTCTCGTAGGCGGTGCTGAAACCCGCCTTTGTAATTTCTTCTATCTCAACCTTTGTGAAAAACACAAAGCAAATAACTTCTAGAGACGTACGGTCTGCTATTATGTGTTTCTTTATTTTCAATCGGAAGAAAAAGACTCAGTTCCCCAAACTGTATCTTATGAATTTATGTAAGCCTTTTAAAATATGATGGGACCAATAGGTTTCATTGGTCCTTCCGTTACCATGCAATTAATTAATGCATTATTATAGATTGCATTATCAATGCAATCTGTAATTCTATAAGCATTTTAATAACTGCATTTAATGCAGTAGTTATGTAACTGTACATGAGCATTGGTTCATTTTCACATATTTTCTCTAAAAGGCATATGCTTTGGGGTGCCTGGGTGGCTCAGTCGGCTAAGCGTCCGACTTCAGCTCAGGTCACGATCTCGCGGTCCGTGAGTTGGAGCCCCGCGTCGGGCTCTGGGCTGATGGCTCGGAGCCTGGAGCCTGCTTCCAATTCTGTGTCTCCCTCTCTCTCTGTCCCTCCCCCGTTCATGCTCTGTCTCTCTCTGTTTCAAAAATAAATAAACATTAAAAAATAAAAATAAAAAAAATAAAAGGCATATGCTTTACTGATTGAAGTTTATCAGTTTAGCTGTTTAATATAGAATTCTATTTTTTATACTTGAAACAAGAGAAAAGTTGATTGCTTGGTTAAATGCTTTCTCCTTAAGCTTAAATCCTTGGTGTTTGAGGATTTTTTTTTGAATGCTTATTTATTTCTCAGAGAGAGAGTGTGAGTGGGGGAGAGGCAGAGACAGGGGTGGGGGGGGGGGTGCAGAGGATCCAAAGCGGGTTTGGTGCTGACAGCAGCAAGCCCGAGGTGGGGCTCGAACCCACGAACTGTGAGATCATGACCTGAGCCGAAGTTGGCCGCTCCACCGACGGAGCCACCCAGGCGCCCCGGTGTTTGAGGATTTTAAATTCAAAGTTTCGAGTATACATAGAAGACCCAACTATTAACAGCATGTAACAATCTGTAGTTTTACTGAATCATGGTCTTCCTGATGCATGAACTACACGCTTTGCAAGGTCCGTATGTGGTAGGGTCTCTTAGCTTGTGAGTGAGCCAGGCTAACTCCCAAGCTTACGTATCTTCACGTGGCTCTTTCCTCAAACTTGAGTCTATATAGTTTTTACGGGATAGAAATGCATGTGACAGCAACATTAGAAAATACAGAGGATTTAGTACCAAAAGTTCAGTAGTTTTTCCCAACAACTATTTGTCGGTCTACCAGACAGTTCTTATAAGACTCTACTGCGACCTGGTGACATCATGTTGTCCACTCAGCAGAAATTTATGAGCCAATAAAAAGAACTACGACCCAATACCTTCCGTCCTACTATATACGGGTTCCTTCACCAGTTTGGATGAGCTCGTGTCCAACGTCCATGCTCTATACATTTTCAAATTAGACCAGGGAGTCCAGGTTTTATGTGAATAGTTCCAACTGGGGGAAAAAAAAAAAAAGAAAAGAAAAGAAATCAGAGGGTACACATACCTCTGGGCCAGAGTGAAAACAAATGAACAGAGATAAAATATTTTTTGAGCAACTTCAATTGATTCAGCCATGAGTGAATAATTTGGGGAACAGAGGATTTTCTATTCGAAATTATGAGATTTAAATACTCTATGCATCTGGTTAAAACTAAAGTCTGACTGAACATAATGGTTTCGAGTAATCTCTACATTTTTTTTAGAATCCATTTATTTGAAAAAAAATGTGCTTTATTTTCTCCACTTTTTTTATTCTGAAACAATTACAGATTCATAGGAAGTTGCAAAGATAGTAGGGGTCCTAGGTCCTCTTCATCCAGTTCCCATAATGGTGGGATATCATATTATAATATCATATTATAATATCAAAACCAGAAAAGGGGTGCCTGGGTGGCTCATTCGATTCAGTGTCCGACTTCGGCTCGGGTCATGATCTCCCAGCTTGTGGGTTTGAGCCCCGTGTTGGAATCGGTGCTGACAGCTCAGAGCCTGGAGCCTGCTTGGGATTTGGTGTCTCCCTTTCTCTTTGCCCTCACCAAAAGAAAAAAGAAAAAAAAAAAAAAAAAGAAAGGACATTAGTCATTTTATCGCATGTAATCACCACCAAAATCATGGTACAGAACTATCTCATCACCACAAGGATCCCTCATGCTACTTCCCATGCTACACTGCCCACGATCATAGCTGGCCCCTAATGACTACTAATCTGTTCTCCAACTCTACAATTTCCTCATTTCAAGAATATTATAGGGGCACCTGGGTGGCTCAGCCAGTGGAGCATCCAACTCTTGATTCAGCTCAGGTCGTGATCCCAGGGTGGTGAGGTCAAACCCTGCATCAGACTCCACGTTAAGCATGGAGCCTGCCTAAGATTCTCTCCCTCTCTCTCTGCCCCTCCCCTGCTCGCACCCTCTCTCTCTCAACAATAAACAAACATTGAAAAAATATTTAAAGAAAAATTACAAGAAAAATACAATACTGTGTTGTACATTTGGAAGTTGCTAAGAGAGAAGATCTTAAAGGTTCTCATCATGAGAATAAAAGTTGGCAACTATGTGAGGGGACGGAGGTTAACTAGACTTCTTGTGCCAATCGTTTCACGATATACACGTATATCAAATCATTCTGTTGTACACCTTAAACTAATCTGATGTTATTTGTAAATTACATCTCGCTGTAACTGGCGAAGAAAAGTCTCCAGTCTCTCAGACAGGTAAGTCAAGATTTTTTGCTCTTTGTATTCAGCTATAGACAGGTCAGATAAGTTTATTTATTTTTTTTTTTTAATTTTTTTAACGTTTATTTATTTTTGAGACAGAGAGAGACAGAGCATGAACGGGGGAGGGGCAGAGAGAGAGGGAGACACAGAATCGGAAGCAGGCTCCAGGCTCTGAGCCGTCAGCCCAGAGCCCGACGCGGGGCTCGAACTCACAGACCGCGAGATCGTGACCTGAGCCGAAGTCGGACGCTCAACCGACTGAGCCACCCAGGCGCCCCAGGTCAGATAAGTTTAAGCATCACTCGGGCTTAGTCCCTGCTTCCTCCTTACGGGGAATGAGGTTCATAAAACCCCATTCTCGTTCCCAGAGTTTATCATGAAGGTCAGTTGAGGAATGGAGGAGACATGTTTTAAGGTCGTCCTTAAGAAAAACATGCAATACAAATTCAAAACACTGGTATTTTTTGGTGCAGTTAATTATCAAACTGGACAGGCTGTGTCGTTCGAGAGGTGAGAAAAGCTGTCGCCCCCAAAATGTGGTGGCGAATAATCTTTGGGCTGAGTCCTAGGCTTATTAAACTGTCAGTGCTGAATTATCAGTAAATCAAGAAGGATGTTAATGAGCATCTGGTTTTCAGCTTTCATTGCCATTTGGCAAACAGTAGCACAAAAAGAAAATGGTAATTAGCAATAAAGGTGTGTTTATTGGTTTGTGCAATTGACAGAGGCTGTATGTCTCTTCTGCACAGTATGTGTCCTTTATAAAACTGCCAGACAATGGATGCGAAACCTGTTCTCTTTTCCTTTAGGCTACAGATTCATGACCTTGAAGGGCCACTAGAGGAAAATCAATTAACGGAGGAATGAAAGTTTAGCCTTTTCGTGGAAAAACAAAACAAAGGGATCTAAGAAAGGGAGGGAAACTCAGATCCCAATTGACTCTCAGTCCCCACCTCCTCCGAAGGCCTTCCCGAAAGCCTGTCTTCCCACCCCAATCCATCCTCCGACCTGCCTCCTGTGATCTTTCTAAAGGGGAAAACGCTCATGACATTCTCCCGACGAAAACCCTCCCATGGGCTCTTGGGATAGGATCCAACTTTTCTAGCATGTTCTGCAAGTCGCTTTGTGATCTAGCCCTTGCCTACCCTCTAGCGTCTTCTCAGACGACTGCTCCCATTCCCTCGTAAGCTACACTCTGATAAAGGAAGTGTCGGTTAGGAGAGGGAAACAGGAACGTGCATGCACTTCTGGGGAAAGCGTACATTGGCACACCCAGGGTTGACAGCAACGTGGCAACCTGTGGTAGAGCAAGAAATGTTCACACTCTGCAGGCCTGTCCTCCCGCTCCTGGGTATCCCCCTGAAAGCTTTCATACACGTGCACGTGGAGTGCGCTGACATCTTCACAGCAACGTTGCTCAATCCGGTGAAAAATGGCATAAAAAGAACGAAAACCTTCACGATCTCACATGACTTGGCCTTAGGTCATGATCTCGTGGTTCGTGGGCTCGAGCCCCGCTTCGGGCGAGCCCCCTCTTCTCTTTCTCTCTCTCTCTCTGCCCCTCTCTCACTTGCACTCTCTCTCTCTCTCTCAAAAAAAAAATACATATATATTACCAAGTGATAAATACAGTGCCGTTAATGCAAGGTTTTTGAATGAATAAAAAGTCACTTATTGTTCATGGGCACCTACACGTGTGCCTTTACGTAAAAAGGACACACGACTGCTTCAGGAGAGAGGTTACTACTGCTGGGGAGACAGGTTGGAGAATGCATAAGGGAGGATCACCGAGGGGTTTCGCTCTTTTTTGTCTTAAGTAAAGTTCTACGCCCATTCTGGGGCTCAAAGTTACAACCCTGAGATCAAGAGTTGCCTTCTCTATGGACTGAGCCAGCCAGGTGCCCTAAAGCGGCTTCACTTTTCATTGAAATATTTTATTTCGTATCTATCTATGATATTGTGATTTAGAATAAGACATATATGTTTGGTCTTCCTCCCCATGTCTAGCATAAAGGTCCTAAAACCCTTGGAATTTTCTAAGTGATGAGAGCATAATGGCGTCTTTTGCTTTGTTAAGGAGGTGAAGGATGGGAGCTGGTTGCTGGTGGAGTCAACCATGAGATTAGAGGGTTGGGCCTTTCAGTCCCACCCACCCTCTGACTTCTGGGAAGGGGGGAGGGGGTGAAAATTGAGTTCAATTAGCAAGCAACCATCTAGAATTAAAAAAAATTTTTTTTAATGTTTATTCATTTTTTCAGAGACAGAGCGCAAGCAGGAGAGGGGCAGAGAGAGAGGGAGACACGGAATCCGAAGCAGGCTCCGGGGTCCGAGCTGTCAGCACAGAGCCCGACCCGGGGTTCGAACTCACGAACCGCAAGATCGTGACCTGAGCCGAAGTCGGACACTTGACCGACTGAGCCACCCAGGCGCCCCCCACCAACAATCTAAAATTTAATAAATCATCCTATGTAACAAAGCCTCCATTAAAAACCAAAAGGATGGAGTTTGGAGAGCTTCTGGATTGATGAGCACTTATATATTTGGGGACTGTGGGGCCCTCGGAGAGGGCATGAGAACTCCATGCGTCTTCTCACATACCTTGCCCTATCCATCCCTTCCAACTGGCTGTTAAACTGGTAATAAGAGCATGCTTCCCGGAGTTCTGTGAGCCCCTCTAGCAAATCAACTGAACCCAAAGAAGGGATTGTCGGAACCTTCCATCTCTAGCCAGTTGGTCAGAAGCACAGGTGACAGCCTGGAGTTGCAATTGGGATCTGAAGAAGGGTGGGAGGGCAATCTTACGGGACTGACTGCCTAACTGTGGGATCTGACGCTATCTCCAGACACGGGGTGTCAGAATTGAGTCAAACCGTAGGACGCCCAGCTCGTCTCTGAGGAGTACTTGTTGGTACAGGAGCCCCCACAAGTTGGAACTGGTCCCAGCATCATTTTACTCTCTCTCCATCTACCCTTGAGAAAAATAGGCAGAATGTAGACATTTAGTCAATCTGGGTGGCGTATACACAGGTGTTTTGCAGGGGACCTTAGTTTATCTGAAACTTTTCATTAAGATTATCACTTACACATACAAATTTTTGCTCACAAAACGAAAACCACGAAAGCCAGGCCATCGCAACAGATGGAACAGTGTTGCGGGAGATGGTTGTTGTGTCGGCTACCTCACAGTCATTTGCCTTTTTCTTTTTTTCTTTCTGGGGTTATAGTACGTGAAACAGATCATGCCTTTTCATGGACTTTTATACTGTGCGATTTTCCGAACGATGGGGGTATTTCCTGAAGCTGTGGCTATGAGATATGAAGCTAGATAGGGTGTGGACTTAGAGATCTAGGTGAGTGGGGGTCACAGTCTACCTTGCGGCTGAATGTGGTTGTATAGTTATCAGCCGTCGTGTTCATTTTCTGCAAAGACCCTTCTGAACGCGGTTCTTTACGCCGTAACGGAGTTTCCGTTGGTACAAGCGTTATGGAAAACCACGTGGTGGGGCGCCTGGGTGGCTCGGTCGGTGAAGAGTCTTGATTCCGGCTCAGGCCATGATCTCATGGTTCATGGGTTTGAGCCCCGTGTTGGGCTCGGCGCTGACAGCACGGAATCTGCTTGGGATTCTCTCTCCCTCTCTCTCTGCCTCTCTCTCTTTCTTTCCGTAAATAAGTTTAAAAAAAAAAAAAATTTAAAACCCACTTGGCATTACCTAGTAAAATAGTACCTATGCGTAACATACGACACAGAAATTACATTCTGTTATAGACTCCGAAAAAAGAAACTATTCGGAATGCGCACCGGGAAACATATTCGTAGAAGCTGCCGTAGCAGCTACAAAAGCAATGAATCAAACAAGCAAACGGAGATGTCACCATGTCCAAACGCTGGAGAATGAATATATTGTGGGGGTCACACAGTCCAATTCTATAAGGCAAAAAAATGAATGAGCCAGAATTACATCAGGTCGTGGAAGAATACATCCTGGGTGATTCTGTTTATTGAAAGTGAAAGACGTGAAAAAAGGGGAACAATGTATTTTTAAGAGGTACGTATGTACGTGGCAAACCTATGAAAGAGAGCATCAGAATGATGAATGCCTAATTAAGGATATTAGTTTCCTTTGTTGAGAGGAAGGGATAACCGCTAGGCAGGAGCTTAGAGGGAAGATCAAAGAAATTGATAATGTTGAATTATCTAGAATGAGTGGTATACGTATGTTTCTTTTATTTTTAGTATTTTAAATACACGCATACATATTTTCGTATATATATTTTATTTTATTAAAAAAAAAAAAGAGGATTTTAATTTGGAAGAGAGTCCTGGATATAAGGCACCAGGGTAATCTGTTCTTGGTAAAGATTGGAGATCCACTGGGCCAAATCATGGCCTTGCTAAAGTCATGGCCTGGCAGTCTCTCTCTCTCTCTCTCTTTTTTAAAATGTTATTTATTTTTGAGTCAGAGAGAGAGCACGAGCGGAAGAGGGGGAGAGAGAGAGGGAGACGCAGAATCCGAAGCAGGCTTCTGGTTCTGAGCTGTCAGCACAGAGCTTGCCTCGGGGCTCGAACTCGTGAAGATCGAACTGTGAGATCATGACCTGAGCCGAAGTCGGAGGCTTAACCGATGGAGGCAGGCAGGTGCCCCCTAGCCATCTCCTTTTTACCTTTAGGTATTTGAAAGCCCGCGTAAGCGTTTTGTCGGAGTGCTGGAGGCTGCTGGGTCGCTGAACTGTGAGTGGTGAAGTCTTTGGATGACACCCTCACGGACAAGGGTGTCGTCTGATGGATGACATTCTCCTGCTAAGTAGGCATTCTGTCCTTTGAGGATTTTCTTATCCCGTATAGTCCTTTCAAAATGCAAACCTGCCTAAAGGAGGAGTCGCATAAGGCTCCGTTACCCGAGTATGAACGAAACCATCATTTGCCAGCCAGGGAGAGGAGCAGTATGAGCAGGCTGGGGACGCCAGGTGTCTGAGTGTGGAGCAAGACGGAAAGGGACGGGGTCCGGAAGGCGAAGTGGAAGAGACTCACCAAGAACCCTTGAGGACCTCGAGAATTGGATGGGGCGCCGGGGTGGCTCAGTTGTTTGAGTCTGACTCTTGCTTCCGGCTCAGGTCATGGTCTCGAGGTTTGTGGACTCGAGCCCCCCCGTCGGGGTCTGTGCTGGCCGCGAGGAACCTGCTTGGGAGTCTCTCTCTCCGCCTCTCTCTGCCCCTCCCCTGTTCTCTCTCTGTCTCTCTCTCAAAATAAATAAACTATAAATAAATAAATAAATAAATAAATAAATAAATGTTGGTTGAAGATTAAAAAAAAAAAAAGAAAAGAATTGGGAAGGACAATTCAATGCCCATTTTCTGGATGGGGTATTTATTAGTTTTCTGGTCTTAGTGGAGAAAAGGGATTGCAGAAGGGCCCCTCTGTGGTATGCACGTTGGTCAACCAAGAGCCGTGAGGGGCTGGCCCAAACTGGGAAAGCGATCCAAGGTCAACGGCTAGAGGAAACGGGTTAGACAGAACGCTTGATGAATCAGAGTCGGGGCAGGGGCCAAAAATCACCGGGTTAGTGATGGGTGGAAATCCCAAACTGCAGAAGACAGGCAGCAGGTGGGGATCCTAGGGAACAATGGCCACGACAAATATTAGGAATGTGTAGGGTTTTTTTTTTTTTTTAATGTTTGTTTATTTTTGAGACACAGAGAGACAGAGCATGAACCGGGGAGGGTCAGAGAGAGAGGGAGACACAGAATCGGAAGCAGGCTCCAGGCTCTGAGCGGTCAGCACAGAGCCCGACGCGGGGCTCGAACTCACGGACCGTGAGATCATGACCTGAGCCGAAGTCGGACGCTTAACCGACTGAGCCACCCAGGTGCCCCAGGAATGTGTAGGGTTTTTAACCATTCCGAAGGTCAAAGCACCCAATCGGGGGGGGGGGGGGGCAGGCAGGCACTATGCCTTCCTGCATCTAATTTCACTAGCTGTGGCGTCCCCGCCTGAGCCCAGACAAAAATCTGGCTTCGTTCATTCAATCGCAAAGTTGACTCCTGAGCTTCAGACAGAAGGTTCGGGATTCAGCTATTTTTTGAGGCAGGCAGAAGGCCAGAGCCAGTAACTGCAGCGCTGGCACGCCAGCTAGCATGAAAATCGCTCCCCGTCCAAGGGCCAAGTTTGACAAAATCAACTTCAGTTGTTTCCACTGTCGTGCAGCTGGGTTAAAATTGCTCGCTTGTTACGATGCCATCAGCCTTTCAACCAAATGTGTCCCTTCGTAATTGTTTGACAAAGGTCGAAAGCCGTGAAAAGACACCGCTGAACTGCTCCGCGTGACTCGTCTAAATTTTAGAACACCGTTCCCGGCACACAGTAGGTGCTCTGTCAGTGTGTGTCGAGTGGTGTGGAAACCGGGGAATTAGACGAGACTTGTTCAGCCTCCCAACAGTGCATTAAACTGAGTACACCATTTCTCAAGTTGAAAGGAGGCTAAATGACAGGAAGTGGGTTTATATGATCGCCTCACATCTGTAGTGAAAGGAAGTAATAAGGAAATTATTTAGATTATGCATCCCAAAGTTTGCCTGACGTAGACGGAGGACTGAGGCTTTTGTTTTTATAAATCCGCATTATTCAGAGAGCTCCCTTGCGGCTTCCCTTCCCTTTATAAATTCGACAATAAATTTCATATTAAAAAAAATAAAAAATAAAATAAAACACAAAGCACTCTCAGCCAAGGCCTGGATACGTAAACGCAATGTGTCATCCACTGCCTATACCTCCTCTAAGAGGGGAAGTACAAAGTCACCGAAAAAGACTCAGAATGGAGAGATGGTGAGCTAAGCGGCTTTCCTGACATACGGACACCTGCTTTCCCGTTTCTGATTTGGCCAGTGAGACCCTTTCAGAAAGGGAGGGGAGGAGCGAGATTCTTTTAAAACAAAACAAAACAAAACAAACAAACAGAAAAACACCTCGCATGCTTCCTAGCCACAGCATTGCATTCTGGTAGTCTAAGAGCTCGTTTTTTTGTTTGTTTGTTTGTTTTTTAAATTTTAACGTTTATTTATTTTTGAGACAGAGAGAAATGGAGCATGAACAGGGGAGGGGCAGAGAGAGAGGCAGACACAGAATCCAAAACAGGCTCCAGGCTCCGAGCGGTCAGCACAGAGCCCGACGCGGGGCTCGAACTCACGGACCGTGAGATCATGACCTGAGGCGAAGTCGGACGCCCAACCGACCGAGCCACCCAGGCGCCCCTAAGAGCTCGTTTTTATTACAATAACATCCTGACCTCAAAGTGTCACGTCTACCGTGGGAAACGGGCATGCCTCAAAAAAGCAGATCGTTGAAGGAGAGAAAGGATCGCCAGGTGCAGCATTTTAGAGCCATCTGGGATCAAGTGACCATTCAGCCTCTCAGAATACATTTTCCCGAAATCAACTCCATCCACGAGCAGCACAGAGGAGTACATGGAAATCACTGAATGCCCCCAATGATCAAATGTCTCTAGCCAGATGCTTTCCATAGAAAACGCTTGCTGAAGGTCTGTTCCTGTTCTGACCTGAAGTCCCCTAGCTTCCCTGTCTTCCTGGGAAGATCAACCATGTGCTTTCACCGAAGTTCATCGGCAGCGGGCGGAATCTGAGCAGCTTTAGCGGGGCAGGGAGAGCGCGTCCGTACGGGCATATACGCAGACGTGTGCACACACATCAGAGCGCTCACATGTCATGTGGCATAAATTCAACTCTCTTTACTATGACAGAAAAGCAAAATATGCACACTTGCAATTTACTCTTGGGGTTTTTTAAATTAATTTATTTATTTTGAGAGAAAGGGAGAGAGAGAGAGAGAGAGCAGGGGAGGGACACAGAGAGAGAGAGAATCTCAAGCAGGCTCTGCACTGTTCAACGTGGAGCCGGATGTGGGACTCAAACCCGCGAACCGTGAGATCATGCTCTGCACTGAAATCAAGAGTCGGATGCTTAACCGACCGAGCCACCCAGGCAACTCGCAATTTACTCTTTCGTAAAGACAATTTTTAGAGCAGTATTAGGCTCCTAGCCAAAGTAGAAGGGTACAGAGATTCCCCATATACCCTCGTCCCCCTCCCCCCACATGCGTAGCCTCCCCTGTTATTAACATCTCCCACCAGAGTGGTACATCTGTTACAGTTGATAAGCCTACACTGACATCCAAAGTCCATAGTTCCCGTTAATGTTCATTCTCGGTGTGGTACGTGGCAATTCATTTAATAGTCCACAGATATTTATGGAGTACCTACTACACGAAACGTTAGGATTATAGTATTACAAATTCTCTGCCTTTAAGAAACTCGAGAGTGCCTGGGTGGCTCAGTCGGTTGAGCATCCCACTTCAGCTCAGGTCACGATCTCACGGTTCGTGAGTTCGAGCCCCGCGTCGGGCTCTGTGCTGACCTCTC
Source organism: Panthera pardus (assembly GCF_024362965.1). NCBI lineage: Eukaryota > Metazoa > Chordata > Mammalia > Carnivora > Felidae > Panthera > Panthera pardus. Next base: position 32,064,764 of record NW_026526843.1, on the reverse strand, counting down.
GAAGCCTGGAGCCTGCCTCGGATGCTGCGTCTCCCTCTCTCTGCCCCTTCCCCGCCCATGCTCTGTTTCTCTCTCTCTCTGTCTCAAAAACCAAGAAACGTTTTTTAAAAAATTAATTAAAAAAAAAAAAAGAAACCCATACTTAAGAGGAAGGGAAACACGCATTTGATAAAGGCCATAATATATGTATGAAATATAATATACCTGGAAGACCTGGGGAGGTGGTGACTTAGGGCCGATATCTTGTGGGTATGGACAGAAGAGCAGAAGTGCATTATGGGCAGAGAGAATAGACCGGACGGGCGAAGGCTCGGGGTTGCAAAAGGGCGTGAACTCTTCAGACAACAGTGAGACATCTGCTGCGGTCAGAGCACATGCGAGGGGGCGTGAGCGGGTCAGGCTGGAGAGTTTGGTAGGAGAAAGATTATGAAGGGCCTTGGATGTGTAGCTAACAATGTAGACTTCACCCGGCAGGTATTCAGGAACCCAAAGTAGTTGAGAAGCTTGGACTTAACCGGAGAAGGCTTTCCCTCTACTGTGTGACCTTGGCTTCACGGCCTTGGCCGCCTCAGCCAGAGCCAGGTTGGCACCTGGTTGGCCATTTACCGATTAGGAAAGTTCCTAGCGGACTTCAAAGTCGAAGCTATGAGCGCCAAAGGAGATCACGAGATTAACGTTTCATGGCTTTGTCTTCCTATCTCTAATACCCTCAAAAATCATTTCGCAGCCCTCCGGTTCCTATGTCTTCCCAATAGGGGAACGTTAGGAGACTGTGTGGGATACAACTAGAGAGAGGGAATGAGGGACTTAAGCATGAACACTTGCCGCCTGCTTTCCCATCTGATATCCCTGGCTTTGTTAGACGTAATATATTCATGTTATAGGAAGATAACTGTTGACAGCGTGATGATATATTGGAGGGGGAGAGACTCTTTCTCTCTCCCTCTCTCCGCCCCCCCTCCCCCGCCCGTGCCGTTGCCCTCTCAAAATAAATAAATAAATAAATAAACTAACGAAATAAATGGGGCTGGGGCGCCTGGCTGGCTCAGTCGGTGGAGCGTGCAACTCTTGATCTTGGGGGTGTAAGTTCGAGTCCCATGTTGGGGGTGTAGAGATTACTCCAAAAAAAAAGGCTCAGCACAAACCTTGGTTCAACGAACGAACAAAGAAGTACACGTATGTAAGTGGCAGCTACTTTTGCTTGCATTCTCCCACCACCTGAAGGTCCTGCGTCCTCCGGGTTCTTCATACGGCCCCAAACCGAGCAGGGACCCAGTCAAAGGAGACAGTGGGAAACGAAAAGGCGATTCCCACCGGCTATTGCTAAAAATGCCCGCAGGCGGATACGTGTACACTCATCTAATCCCTTGCTGTCGCCGTCATTACTAAGGCAAGTGGTGAGTCCCTCTCCCTAGCCACGACGCCCCCCACCGTTCCACAATGTGCCCCTTCTTTTACTTTATCCTCGAGTATGGGTTGTTGCTCATTTCAATCTGATTTCACTGGCTTTCAATGTGCATTCTGTTAGGAGCAGACAGTGGTAGTGGCTATCTAGTTTTTTCTGGAATAACCCTCCACAGAGGACACCTTGAAATCGTTCCTTTCCTTCTCCTTATGAGAGGAGAAGTGGCAGGGCTGAGGTCTTACGCATCCCATTTCATCTCCGCTTTGGGCGCATTAAGCCAATTGTCCTGCTGTTTTAAACCATTGCGTCCTGGGACATTCACTCGAAATGAACTTTCGCTCTGCTCATGTATATACGAAGTCACCCACTGTAAACACGTTGCCTCCAAAAAAGGAGCAATCAATCTCCCCATCTTTTGGGTCAGTTATGGAGCTGTCCATCCGAGACACTATAATGAGGCTTCACTTATGCAAATAAGTTGTGCTGATCGACAAGTTCCAAGCCACCAGCCGATCTGTCACTTGAGCCAGGCAGTCTGCAATTTGCCGCAGCAGCATTTCCACCATGGAATTACAGAATATTGGATCTGGAAAGGACTGTACAGCTGAAGAGGCTGAGGCCAACACAACACACTTAACTCTGTGCCAAGGGATACCAGGATCCTATGACCGCAGAAGATGACTTCTCACGGCTATTGTATTCGTTATGTTAAAAAAAACAACTGTTCAGCTTCCCCACATAACTCAAACGTCCCCTTCCTTCCTGCAACTCTTTCCTCCCTACCCTCTCCCCAACTATCCGTATCAATGATCCATTTCAGCAAAGGCAAGGTGGCGTTGCCCTTCCCCTTCCCCAAAGTGACACACGCTTGCTCAAGGACAACGGGCTATTCGCAAAGCGAATCCTTCCAGCACCAGACCATCGCTCCTAAGCGAGCTCTGTAGAATAACCGTAATCCTCTGTAGCCAACCATAATCCTCCCCTAACATCTGACCACTCTGATCTCTGCACAAGCACGGAATGTTAGTAGCTATTTCCATTCTAACGTCGGACGGTCCTTTTTACGACAGCCATTGTACAGACGTTGTAATAAAGTACCAACTCCTAAGCTGTCAATAGCCTAGTTCCAAATGTGTCTTGAAACAACTCTATGCACAGATGTGGAACGGGACCCACCGTAGTCAGAAAATAACTTTGCCGGAACACGAAGCCCAGAGTGACTGAGGCCTGAGGGAGGCTACGAGGCAATTTGGACCTTATAGAGGACACTAGCTTGGTCCTCCAGGACAACACAGGCCAAGAGATACTTGGGAAATCATCTCTTCTTTTGCTGAAACCCAAGGCACACTTGCTAAGAAAATGAATCCACGATGGCCTAAGTGATGATACGCTAGTGTGAAATTTTTGTCATCACCACACAGACCCAATTCACCTCTTTTTTTTTTTTTAATTTTTTTTTTAACGTTTATTTTATTTTTGAGACAGAGAGAGACAGAGCATGAACAGGGGAGGGGCAGAGGGAGAGGGAGACACAGAATCCGAAACAGGCTCCAGGCTCTGAGCCATCAGCCCAGAGCCCGACGCGGGGCTCGAACTCACAGACCGCAAGATCATGACCTGAGCCGAAGTCGGCCGCCCAACCGACCGAGCCACCCAGGCGCCCCCCAATTCACCTCTTAATCATACATTTCATTGTCCCCCCACCCCCAAAGGCATTAAGAGTGTTTCCTGCTGGGGGCACCTGGGTGGCTCAGTTGGCTGAACGTCTGACTCTTCGTTTCGGCTCAGGTCACGATCCCCAGGCCGTGGGATCGAGCCCTACGTCGGGCTCCGCGCTGAGCACGGAGCCTGCTTAAGGTTCTCTCCCTCTCCCTCTGTTCTTCTCCCCCACTCGTGCTCACTCTAAAAATAAATAAAATGAAAAAAAAAAGAGTATTGCCTGCCGTTGACCCCTCCATTCACCGAACAGACTATGAACACTCACCGACTATTTAATACGGCAGGTACTGTATGATGTTCCGGAAACGTTAACAGGCATGAGGTCATACTTTGTCTCTGTCTCCTGGAGCTGATGCCATGGCTGTTGACGGAACGAACGTATTGGGTGCCAACGCTCATGTAATGAGGACATCTATCCTGATCGGGGAAATCGGACTTGATGGACCTAAGGACACACGGGCAACGCTATTCGCGTCTGGGAAGACGGTGATAAGAGGCGGGGGCAAGTTAGGAGAACTTCGACTTCGTGGATCTCACAAGGTCGTCTGGGCCTACCACTGACCAAAGGATACTCCCTGGAACAGCAGTCCTTCTCAAAATTGCATCAGGTGACTCCCTCCTCATACACTTCTACGGGCTCCCTGTTGCTCTCAGGGTGAGGTTTTAGCTCTGTACTTTGACAGAATCAAAGGCTCCTCGTGATTTCAAGAAAATGTCTTCCTCTCGTTTTATCTCCTGCCGCGTGTATCTGTACCCTCTGGCCAGTGACACATCACACCACTTTCATTCCTCTGTGCTTTCAGACGTGTCGTGTCCTAAATTCCCGCCCTCCCCCCCCCCACCTCCTCCTACCCAGCAAGCTCTTTTTAACCCCTTACAACTCAGCTCTGATGCCAACTCTTGAGTAAAGCCTTTATTGACCATCCCATTCACACTCCCCGTCCCATCCCACTTGTCTCTGCCCCCCATTTGTAGCAATAACATGCTGTGCGCTTAATAATAAGGCATCTTTGGAGCACTTACTACGTCCGACAACATATTAGACATTTTCACATGTGCTCTCCAATTTCACACTTAAAATAACCTGTGAGGTGGGCACTGTTATTATTCCCACTCTACAGATGAGGAAGACAATTTGAGAAAATTAGATTAACCTGTACAAAGTCATACAACAGTGAAGAACAGATTTGAGATTCAGACTCAGGGCATTTGATCCCTGAGACTGTATTTCTTACTATTGATTGATTCATTCATTCCACTCGCTCATTCCTTTGTTTTCATATGTGTTAGGCTCTACGGATATAAGGTAGAAGGCGGGGCACCTGGGTGGCTCAGTTAGTTAAGCGACTGACTCTGGCCCAGGTCATGATCTCACGGTCCGTGAGTTGGAGCCCCGCGTCGGGCTCTGTGTTGACAGCTCAGAGCCTGGAGCCTGCTTTGGATTCTGTGTCTCCCACTCTCCCTGCCCCTCCTCCCCTGCTCGTACTCTGTCTCTCTCTCTCAAACATAAATAAACGTTAAAAAATTATAAGGTAGAAGGCAAAATGTTTCTGCATGCACAGCTTTAATGCTCATTGCCTGGCAAAGACAAAGCAAGCAAGGGAATGGCAAGGAGTGAAAGTGAGGTGCCCCCCACCAACAGGGTGGGCGAGATTTCTTCCACTCTTTTACTCATAGTTCCTTTGGCCAAACATTTTCTACGACTCAAACTAAACAAACTTCTTACCATGCCCTCAAGACCGCATGGACTGGCAATTATCTTCCTCGGAAACCACATCTCCCAGGCACTCTCTCCTTTTTTTGGAGACAGAGAGAAAGGCAGCGTGAGTGGGAGAGGGGCAGAGGGAGAGAGAGGGAATCCCAAGCAGCCTCCACGCCAAGCGCGGAGCCTGACACGGTGCTCGACCCCACGGCCCTGGGATCATGACCTGAGCAGGAATCGAAAGTCAGACGCTCAACTGACTGAGCCACCCAGGCGCCCCCCCACTGTCTCCTTTTTAATAGTGTTCTAGCCCCACTGGCACTTATGTGATCCTTGAAAATCTGTCTTCCATTTCAGGGCCTTTGTTTACTTTCTAGTATTATCACAGTTTTCATAAAAGATAAAATATGGGGCACCTGGGTGGCTCAGTCGGTTGAGCGTCCGACTCTTGATTTCGGCTCAGGTCATGATCCCAGAGTCGTGGGATCAAGCCCCGTGTCGGGCAATATATACGTGTATCGGATCAACACGTACACCTTAAGCTTGCACAGTGTTATATGTCCATTGTATCTCAACAAAGCTGGAATAAACAGCAAGATGATAATTAAGAATATGCTATGCCGATAACGTTTGAAAACCCAGCTAAAATAGACAAACACCCGGAAAACTTTTCTTGAACTTGCTTCGCTGATTCAAGAAAAAAAAATATTGCTGAATATTCCTGTAGTCCAGCTAAAGAAATAAAATAAGTTATTTAAAAGCCTTCCACACAAGGAAAAAAAAAAAAAACCCTAAACCTGGTATAGTTTTATGAGAAGGTGTTACCAGACTTGGAAGAAGCACAGAATTCTAATATTTCACAAATTTTCCGGAGCACAGAAAAAGAAGAAATAATCGCGATTCATTTTATACGCCAGCATAACCTTAATACCAAAACCTGGCAGCCAATTTGCATGGAAAAAAAAGGCAAATTACAGAAAATATCCTCATGAACATAGATGCAAAAGTCTTTAAACAACACACTATCAAACCGAATGCGGCAGTGCCTAAGATAGATAAAACATCATGACAGATTTATAACGTTTCCACAGATTTATAACGTCACATCTCACATCTCCTAAGTTTTCTTACACACGTGGACATACTTCAGGGCCCTAGTGTGTCCCTTTTGGCATTTGCCTATTTCTGCACCAAAACATCAGTGTTTAAATAATTACAGCTTTAAAATACATCTTCAAATCTTTAAATTTTTCAAAAATGTTTATTTATTTATTTGTGAGGGAGAGAGCGTGAGCGAGCAGGGGAGGGGCAGAGAGAGAGGGAGACACAGACTCTGAAACAGGCTCCAGGCTCCGAGCTGGCAGCGCAGAGCCCGACGCGGGGGTCGAACCCACGGACCGCGAGATCACGACCTAACTTAGCCCCCCCAGGCGGCCATGTTTTAATAACACTTTGAAAAACCACCAAACTTTCTAGCCCTTCTTTATGGTTCTACCCAACTGACCATGCACTGAAAATGGTCATGATAAAAGAGGTACCATTTGGCTACCAAACCATGGGATGCTTCTGTAGTGACCAGATGTCAGGCATTTATTTATTTTTTAAATTTTTCTTCATGCATTCATTTATTGCATCAGCAAATATTGAAGCAACTACGATATTAACTGAACATACACTGTGTGACTGTCACTGTGCTAGAGGTGACCAGAAAAGCCAAGGTCCCTGTCCTTTTATAGAGCTTATCATCTAGTAGGAGAATCAACAAACCTGTTGTGATGGTTAATGTTATGTGTCAACGTGAATAGGCCATAGTAGTATGTTATTTTTGTTTATTTCTTTATTTTGAGAGAGAGAGAGAGAGAGCACAAGCAGGGGAGGAACAGAGAGAGAGGGAGAAAGAGAGAATCCCAAGCAGGATCTGCACTGTCAGCACATTAGCCCCATGCAGGGCTCAAACTCACGAACCATAAGATCATGACTTGAGCTGAAACCTGGAGTCAGACACTTAAGCTACCCAGATGCCCCAGTAGTCCGTTATTTAATCAAACATTAATCCAGGTGTTGTTTGGAAGGTGGTTTGTAGATGTGCTTCACATCTATAATCAGTTGACTTTCAATAAAGTGAATAATTCCTGATAATGCGGGTGGGCCTCATCTAATCAGTTGAAGAACTTAAGAACAAAACCGAGGTTCCCAGAGAAGGAGAAATTCCACCGGAGGGCTACAGCATCAACTCTGGCCTAGTTTCTAGCCTTCTGCCTGGCCCTAAAGATTTCAGACTTGCCAGCCTCCCACAATCACGTGAGCCAATTTCTTCAAATAAAATTCTTAAATATATATACATACACATGTGTATGTCATATACACATATGTGTACATATGTACCTGTCCCCTAGAGGATACACACACACACACACACACACAAAGTCTCCTATTGGTTATTTTTCTCTGTAGAATCCTGACACATCTGCAAAAACACAAATTGGCAGTACATGTTGCAAAGGGAAAGATTGGCAGGCATAGTATGGAGTGGAGGTGGAAGGAGAATCTGCTTATGTGGTCAAGGAAAGTGTGATGAATTATCTTCTAGGCTGAGACCTGAACCATAAGAAGCAGCCAGCCAGGGGCGTCTGGGTGGCTCAGTCAGTTGAGCGTCCAACTCTTGTTTTCAGCTCGGGTCATGATCTCGCCGTTCATGGGTTTGAGCCCCACGTCAGGGTCTATGCTGACAGGGTGGAGTCTGCTTGCGATTCTCTGTCTCCGTCTCTCTCTGCTCATTCCCCACTCGTGCTCTTTCTCTCTCTCTCTCTCAAAATAAATAGATACTAAAAATATATATGTATATATACATATACGTACATATACATATACACATATATACATATACATATATACATATATATGTACATGCATATACATATACACATATATACACGTACATACATATACACATATATACATATACACACATATATACATATACATACATATACATATATACACATATATACATATACACACATATATACATATACATACATATACACATATACATATACATACATATACACATATATACATGTACACACATATACACATATATGCATATACATACATATACATATACACATATACATACATATATACACATATATACATATACACATATATACATACATATGCATATATGCATATACACACATATGCATATACATACATATATACATATACATGCATATACATATACACATATATACATATATATAAGCAGCCAGACAGGTGAAGGACTTACAGAAAAATCTGGATCAAATTATACTCCCCTAAAGACCCTTGACACTATGGAATATTATTATTTTATTGTCAACTCTGCCAATCTGCTAGGCAAAAAGTGGTATCATGTTATTTTTTCTTTTTTTAATGTTTATTTTGAGAGAGAAGGAGCATGAGTGTGAGCGGGGGAGGGGCAGAGAGAGAGGGGGACAGAAGATCTGAAGCAGGCTCTGGGCCGACAGCACAGAGCCCGATGTGGGGCTCGAACTCACGAGCTGTGAGATCATGACCCGAGCCGAAGTCGGACGCTCAACCAACTGAGCCACCCAGGCGCCCCTATCATGTTATGTTTTCACCTTTTTTATCTGTGATGATTTGTGAGGCTAATTTTTTTTCATGTTGTAGGTCATTTGAGTGCTCTCTTTTTACAGTTTTGGCCAGAATAGCTTGACAGTCGCTCCAAAACAGCGTCTTGTATGTAGAGAGCATCACAGATTAGCAGAGGTGAAGAGATCTAGGGGGTCTCACTTGTTCAACTTATGCTTAATGCATGCATTCCTCTGATAACATCTGTAACAAGTTTTAGCTTCTGTTTGATTAAGTTAATGACAGAGGACTAACTAGACAACCATAGATTATCCTGGAAAGATTGGACTTTACATACCATCGTTAGATTCATTCGTAAATTCATTCGTATCAACAAATATTCATTGAGTTTTATAATAAGAGTCCAGACTTTTCATTTTAAAAGATGAGTACAGGGGTGCCTGGGTGGCTCAGTCTGGTTAAGCGTCCAACTCTTGATTTCGGATCAGGTCATGATCCCAGGGTCCTGGGACCGAGCCTCGTGTCAGGCTTCGTGCTGGGCGTGGAGGCTGCTTGAGATTCTCTCCTTCTCCCTCTGCCCCTCTCCCCCACTCCCACACTCTCTCTCAAAATTAAAAAAAAAAAAAAAAGATGAGTACAGACCACAGAGTTTCAACGACTTTTTCTAGTTCCTCAGGGTGAGAGAACAAATCCGGGCAAGAATCAGGTTGCCGTAATGCAAACCAACCCTACTTTTTATTCTAAGGTAATAATTTCATGGAGGGAAGAGAAAAATACACAGTTACATCAGAGTAAACCTAAAGGCCCTTTATTGTAGCTCTGTGGCTATACGATGCACATAAATTTCTGTGCTAACTTCTTAAGGTTCCTTTGAGACATAGAATCAGAAAAGGTAACAGGTCACTTGCTTAACATTTCCTATTGGGAGGTGCTTGTAATAACCAGGAAAGAGAAATTGAGGACTCCTAGAAAGGGCCTAAAATTTGCATAAGGACAATACCCACCAATCCTCAGTGATGGGCGTGTTTAGTCAATATTTAGTCAATATCTGAAGCGCATCGACAGCACCACAGGCTGACGGCTTAGCTTTAGAACCAATGGGGAAAACAGACAAATGCTTGCTTGATAGGAAACGAAATGAGGTAGAAATGACCATATTATTTCAGTCATTCTGACAGGCTGCCCATATCTGAGAAGCAGGCGGTCGGGGTGCTGATGGAAAATAGACCAGCTGTGACTTTATGATCCATTTGATGCGACTGTACAGTCCCAAGTACAGAAGAGTGCGTCATCACTCACGATCATTTCTTGTCCTAAAAGCCTAACTTTTTGTTGTGCTGCACAGGTTCTAAACAAAGGATCGGAAATGCTATCGATAATTATCATGCTGTCTACCATTAATGAATTGACACTACATGCTGGTAGAGATACAGATTTATTTTATTCACCCTAAACGTTATTGAATTCTGAGCCGGGTTCTCTCGAGATCCTAGTCTATTAGTTATTATATGCCATCTTTCAAGCGATCCTATTTTCGGACCCAGAAGAGAAGGCTTCCTGTGGACGTAAATGAGATTATCGGAAAACCTTCACTAAAAGCCAACCGCAGCCCAACTGATTCAGGTCCTGTACGATGATGGGTGTTTGATGGCTCAGGTTCTCAGTTCTCGATGTCAGGAGTCTCCATCATCAATTAGGTTCACCTTCTATTGGCGTTTAACGGAACCCAGCCCCAATGGCAGCAGACTTCTGGCCTGCCATCGTGCCGTGCTGTGGGGGCTGCTTAGGTGAGGTCGTTTGAGGCAGCATGCAGAATATTCAAAGAAAAGGATGAATTCACAACCAAGGTATCCCTTGAGTCACTGGAATCTGTCGATATATAATTGAATCTGCCTGAAATTGCCACGGCTCTGATTAGTCACTTGTCATAATACAGTGTTGCGTTAGGCACCCTCCATCTAGTGGCATTATTATCATCTAAGGCTTTCCCCAGTTCCACAGCCACCTTTTGTCATATACTTGACCTTTCGCGTGGATAAAATTGCACTACAGGCAATCGTTATATTACTCACCCATTTCTCACACATTTTAGTAAACGTATACACATCTCAGGGAGTCTTTTATGCAGAAATGGAGATGAGGAGGATATTCGTCCTTCCTTCAAGGATGAAAACACTCAGGTAGGGGGGCCTGGGGGCCCAGTCAGTTGAGCGTCAGACTTGATTTCGGCTCAGGTCGTGATCCCAGGTTCGTGGGATCGAGCCCCACCCCAGGCTCCGCACTGAGCACGGAGCCTGCTCAAGATCCTCTCTCTCTCTCTCTCTCTCTCTCGCCCTCTGCTCCTCTCCCCTGCTCGCACAAACGCTCTTTCTCTCTCTCAAAATAAAAATAGTCACGTAAACGGTTATTCTGTGGCATTTCAAGCACGGGGATAAAGGTAAGCACCAGGTACTATAGTAATTCAGAAGAGGAAAATCAATACTAGATTTAGCTGGTGGCAGTACCTTCACTGAGTCTTAAAACACTCTCAGGGGCGCGCTTGGGTGGCTCAGTCGGTTAAGCGCCTGACTCCTGACTTCGGCTCAGGTCACGGTCTCACGGTTCCTTCCTGAGATCAAGCTCCACAGCGGGCTCCGTGCTGACAGTAAGGAGCCTGCTTGGGATTCTCTCTGTCTCCCCTTCTCTCTGCCCCTCCCCTGCTCATGCTCTCTCTAAGAATAAATAAATAAACTTCAAAAAAAAACCCCACTATCAAGAATTGTTCAGTCGAATACGGAAAGACGCTACAGACAGGAAATAAAAAGACTAGAGGTCTAAAAGTATATGAGGTATGCGGGGATCTCCGGACAGTTCTCTATAACTCTGGTGTGAAATGTACTGCAGGTGTAGTCGGGACATAAACGGCACTCTAAGTTATATTAAGAACTTTTGAATTTCATCCTCCCTGTCAGTGAAAGGCAGCAGTCACTGAATGGTTTCAAGCAAGAGATTTACGTTGTAAGAAGTGGTTTTATTTATTTGTTTTTATTTATTTATTTATTTATTTATTTCTATTTTTAAATTTTTAAAAATGTTTTATTTATTTTTGAGAGAGAGACAGAGCATGAGCAGGGGAGGGGCAGAGAGAGAGGGAGACACAGAATCCAAAGCAGGCTCCAGGCTCCGAACCGTCATCGCAGAGCCCGACGTGGGGCTTGAACCCACGAACCATGAGATCGTGACCTGAGCCAAAGTTGGACGTGCAACTGACTGAGCCCCCCCAGGTGCCCCTATTTATTTCTTTACTTCTTTAATATTTTCCCAGCTTGTTGGAGGTATAATCGACACATAAACATCGTGTATATTTCAGGGGCACACCTTGATGTTCTGATATGCATATACATTGTGAAGTCATGACCACAATCGAGCTGACATGTCCATCAGGTCACAGAGTTACCTTATATTTTGAAGGCGAAATCCGCTAGACCAGGGCACTGATTAAATCTAGGACTGAGCTAAACGAAGGAGAAAGGAAAAACTTTAAGTTGAATAGGCTGGAGAAAGCAAATCACAGGGCCTTGGGATAGAAAGGGAAGCGAGAAAAGAGGGGTTCTTGCTTAAGGGGCTATCTGCTTGCTTCCTTAGGCAGGGCCAACGCCATTTAATTCAGCTTTCTTGTGGGAAGATAACCCATAAATCTCGTGGGAAGATTTAATCCCCTTCTGAACCGAGGGATTCAGTACTGGACTTTCAGAGCTTTGAAATTTGATACTCAGGGACAAAGGCTAGATCCTTCTGAGGACTATTTGGACAAATATAACCCAAGGTTCAAACCGAAGTGAAGCAAAGAAGCCAGCATATTATCAAAGGCTAAATCCAATTGGTGAAGAGAGAGAGAGAAAAAAAAATGTCTCCCTTTGGGGAGGGCAGGAACTCTCTCAGAAACCGATGCAACATTTGGGAAATTTCTCATCCAACATTTCCTTGCTGCTAAGCTCAGCAACCATGCATCCTGTTGCAAGTTTGGACCCCAGTTTCAGCAACACGACTCATAAGGGCAAAAACTCTTTTTGTTTTTTCAATGTTTATTTATTTTTGACAGCATGAGCGCAAGCAGGGAAGGGGTGGAGAGACTCTTTTTGTTTTTTCAATGTTTATTTATTTTTGACAGCATGAGCGCAAGCAGGGAAGGGGTGGAGAGAGAGAGGGAGACAGAAGATCCGAAGCGGGCTCCGTACGGATAGCAGAGAGCCTGACGCGGGGCTTGAACTCATGAACCGTGAGGTCAGGACCTGAGCCAAACTCGGGCACTTAACTGACTGAGCCACCCAGGGGCCCCCAAATTTCTTTCAACACATCAATAATGTGATAAGATATTACTTAAGTTATAGAGATAAAAGAAAACAGAGTGCTTTGATCTGAAAATGGAGCAGAAAGAATAAACTCAGACCCCAGACATCATAGGATCTGGATTGTAGACCACACAGCTGAGGGCCGGGTCTCCGGCAGAGAAAAATGTTTCTCTGGTTTGCAGCCAGTCTCCAGAAAAATCATCTTGTCTACTTCATAGTTAAATGTAACTTTGACACATAGACGAAGACTAGAGAAAATCCAGAACTCAATTTAAGGCCATCAGTGTCATAGGATACACCAACAAAGGTCACCTTCTACCGGTCAGCAGGACATTGCCACCTGCTATAATCTCAAACACGACTCTCTGAAACCTTAAATGGTCTCAAACGACAACATCCTGCAGATAGAGGCCCGTCAGCTCATGACATGACGGCGCCACGCTCTACGTCCCGTTTTTTTATAATTCTGAACCATGCCTCGCCCCAAACACTAGTACGTTAGCTACCTACCAAGCCCGATACTTTATTCTTTCTCCCACAAATCACCTCTCATTATGCGGTATGCAGAATAATGGCTCACAAAAGATGTTCACGTCCTAATCCCCGGGATCTGTTATGTGGCAAAAGGGATTTTCAAGATGCAATTAAATTATGGACCTTAAAGTGCAGAGATTATTCTGGATTACCTGGGTGGCCTCGATCTAATCACATGAGTCCTTAAAATAGGAGGCCTTTTCTCTGCTGAAGTGAGAGAGAGAGAGAGAGAGAGATGTTATGACAAAAGAAGGGTCAGAGAGGTAGCAACATGAGAAAGATTTGATCCCCCACTGGTGGTTCTGAAACTGGGGGACTCTGCCAAGACCAGAGATCTCTAGACACTAAGGCAACAGAGATTTCAGTCCTACGATGATGTGGAATTGCTTAAAAATTTTTTTTAAGCTTTTATTTAAACTTCAGTTAGTTAGAATACAGTGTAATATTAGTTTTAGGTGTACAATTTAGGGATTCAACTCTTCTACAAACACCCAGTGCTCATCACAAGTGCCCTTGTTAATCCCCATCACCTATTTCCCCCACCCCCCACCCACCTCCCCTCTGATAACCGACCGTTTGTTCTCTAGAGTTGAGAGTCTATTTCTTGGTTTGCCTCTCTCTTATTTTCCCTTACGATCGTTTGTTTTGTTTCTTAAATTCCCCATATCAGTGAAATCGTATGGTATTTGTCTTGCTCTAACTGACTTATTTCACCGAACATAATATTCTCTAGCTCCACCCACATCATTGCAAACGGCAAGATTTCATTCTTTTTTTATGGCTGAGTAATATTCCATTGTCTGGATTACAGTTTCAAGAGCCTTATTTCATTTAGTATTGATTAAAATTTTAAGAGCCTTGGGGCCCCTGGGTGGCTCAGTCGGTTGAGTGTCCGACTTCGGCTCAGGTCATGATCTCACAGCTTGTGAGTTCAAGCCCCACGTTGGGCTCTGTGCTGACAGCTCAGAGCCTGGAGCCTGCTTCAAATTCTGTGTCTTCCTCTCTCTCTGCTCCCCCCCCCCACCACTCACATTCTGTCTCTGTCTCTCTCAAAAACAAATAAACATTAAAAAAAGAAAAAGTTATAAGAGGCTTATTTTACTTAGCATAATAACCTCTAGGTCCCTCCATGTTGTCACAAATGGCAAAATGTCACTCCTTTTTCTCGTGGAGTTAATATTCCATTATATATATTATATAACACAATTTTTTTTATCCATTCATCCACACTAAAGTTGCTTCCATATCTTGGCTATTATAAATAATGCTGCAATAAACATAAGGGTTCACATATCTTTTTGTATTAATGTTTTTGTGTTCTTTGGGTAAATACCCAGTAACGGGATTACCAGATTGTATGGCATTTCTATTTTTAATTCTTTTTAACGTTTATTTATTTTTGAGACAGAGAGAGACAGTGCGTGAACGGGGGAGGGTCAGAGAGAGAGGGAGACACAGAATCTGAAACAGCCTCCAGGCTCCGAGCTGTCAGCACAGAGCCCGATGCAGGGCTCGAACTCATGGACCGCGAGATCATGACCTGAGCTGAAGTCGGACGCTTAGCCGACTGAGCCACCCAGGCGCCCCTAGACTTATAATTTTTTTTTTTTAATTTTTTTTCAACGTTTTTTATTTTATTTTTGGGACAGAGAGAGACAGAGCATGAACGGGGGAGGAGCAGAGAGAGAGGGAGACACAGAATCGGAAACAGGCTCCGGGCTCCGAGCCATCAGCCCAGAGCCTGATGCGGGGCTCGAACTCACGGACCGCGAGATCGTGACCTGGCTGAAGTCGGACGCTTAACCGACTGCGCCACCCAGGCACGCCTAGACTTATAATTTTTATATATTCCTTATTTTGACACTTTTATTCTTTTTTTTAGCACATTTATTTTCTCTACACCAAATCTGACATGTACAGAACCACACCTTTTATTTTATTTTAATTTAATTTAATTTAATTTTATTTTATTTTATTTATTCTTTTAAGTAAGCTCTAGGCCCAACCTGGGTCTGGAACTCATGTTCCTAAGTTCAAGAGTTGCATGCTTTACTATTATTTATTATTTTGAGAGAGAGAGAGAGAGACCGAGTGTGAGTGGGGGAGGAGCAGAGCGAGAGGGAGACACAGAATCCAAAGCAGGCTCTGGGCTCCGAGCTGTCAGCACAGAGCCCGACATGGGGCTCGAACTCACGGACCGCGAGATCGTGACCTGAGCCGAGGTCGGACGCTCAAGTGACGGAGCCACCCAGGCGCCCCCGTGAAAAGCTTTGGAATAATCACGTTGGCCGCAAAATGGAAGAGTCTATTCTGGGGGTGGTGGCAATGGGTAGGTAGCAGAGACTAGAGACGTGAAGGTTGCTCGGGAGGCTATTTCAGCGCACCTTGCTAGAGAGAGAATAAGGTTCTGAAATAGGTTAGATGCAGTGGGACAGAGAAGGGAAGTCATGAGAGATTCACCAACAGGACTTTGTAACTGATCAGACACGGGGGGGGGGGGGGGGGGGCGCCGAGAGAGAAAATAATCGGAAGTGACTTCCAGATGTTGCAATTAACCAAGGAAACAACTTTAAAGGCAAGTTCAAAGGGTTAATGAATTCAGTTTGGAGCAGGTGGTGTGGCACAGCTGGTTTGATGTAGAGGTCTGGAGCTAGGCCACACACCACAGCATTTAGGAGTCAAATGGAAGAAAGAGGATGAAGCCATTGCCAGAGAAAGTATAGAGTGAAAAGAGAAGGGTGTTGTAAAAGCCTAGATGATGTAACTATTTAGAGGTGGGTTAGAGGGAGAATCAAAGGCAGCGATGGAAACTGAGCTGGCAGAGTACAGGGAAAGAGAAGTAAATCCACAGCCAAGAGAAAAGAGTTTCAAGAAGAAAGAGGGGTGACCCTTCTTGGCCATACCCTTTTTTAAAGTGTATTCATCTATTTTTGAGAGAGAGAGAGAGAGAGAGAGAGAGAGCATGAGTGAGGGAGGCACAAAGAGAGTGAGGGAGAGAATCCCAAGCAGGTTTGGAGCTGTCAGCACAGAGCCCGACGCGGGGCTCGAACCCACGAACTGTGAGATCGTGACCTGAGCTGAAGTCGGACGCTTAGCCGACTGAGCCACCCAGGCGCCCCAAGTTTATTCATTTTTGATTGAGAGAGAGAGAGGGTGGGAGGGAGGAGCAAAGAGAGAGGGGGAGAAGGAATCCCAAGCAGGCTCCACGCTGTCGGCGTAGAGCTGGATGCAGGGCTCAAACTCACAAACCTGAGCCAAAATCAAGAGTCGGACACTTAACCAACTGAGCCACCCAGGCACCCCTTAGTCACCCCTTTTAATGAAGCAGATGTTTAATCACACCCTACATCCCTGAATCCTACCACAGCATATTTACTAAGGACATACACGCACCAAAATGGAAACCTCAGTCAATGTGCATTTGTAATACTAATTAAGCCAAGAAGTAACCTAATCTATTTCCCATCTTTATCTATGCTCAGTTATCTAGCACAGCTCACCAAAGAAAGCGGTTATTCCCTAAAGCTCCTAAAAACAATGTAGGCAGTAATCGCTTGGATATTGCCCTTAGTGATACTTTCCTAGAGCTGTGTCCTCAGTCAAGGGAAACAAAAGCAAAAATAAACAGGAGGGACTACATCAAATTAAAAAGCTTTCACCCGGTAAAGGAAACCATCAACAAAACAAAAAGACAACCTACTGAATGAGAGAAGATACCGCAAATGACATATCCAATAAGGAGTTAGTATTCAAAACATGTAAAGAACTCCTACGACTCCATACCAAAAAAAAAAAAAAGAAAGAAAGAAAAAAACAATGCAATTAAACAACGGGCAGAGGACCTGAATAGACATTTTTTTTTTTCCAAAGAAGACATCCAGAGGGCCAGCAAACAAATGAAAAGATGCTCTACATCACTCATCATCGGGGAAATGTGAATCAAAACCACAATGAGATGTCACCTTCCACCTGTCAGAATGGTTACCGTCAAAAAAGACAAGAAATAACAAGCGTGGGCGAGGATGTGGAGAAAAGGAAGCCCTTATGCGCCGCTGGTGAGAAGGTAAATTTGTGCAGCCGCTACGGAGAACAGTATGGAAGTTCTTCCAAAAATTAAAAATGGAAATACCATGCGACCCAGGAAGTCTTCTCCTGAGTATTTCCCCGAAGGGGAAAAAACACAAATCCCAACAGATGTGTGTACCCTTATGTTGATTGCCGCATTATTCACAATAGCTAAGATATAGAACCTTCTAAGTGCTTCACCAATAGATGAACAGGTAAAGAAATGGTACCATGTATACACAATGGGATATTACTCGACCATAAAAAAAAAAAAAGTGAAATCTCGCCATTTGTCACAACATGGATGGACCTAGAGGACATTAGTTTAAGTGCAGTAAGTCAGAGAAAGGCAAATACCACAAGATTTCACTTGTAGATAGAACCAAATAACCAAAGCAAATGAACAAACAAACCAACCCAAACTGAAGTAGACTCGCAAATACAGAGAACAAACTGGTGGTTGCCAGAGAGAAGGGAGGTGGGGAGAAGGGCAAAAAAGGTGAAGGGGATAAAGAGGTACCAAGTGCCAGGAATAAAATATGTAAGTTACAGGGAATACGGTCGATTCTATTGGCATAACTTTGGAGAGTGACAGGTGGTGACCGTGCTTATCGTGGTGAGCGGTCTGTAGTGTATCCGTCAAATCGCTCTGCTGTGCACCTGAAACTCACACAGGATTGCACGTCAGCTACCCTTCAATTACAAAACATGAAAATCAAACCAAGTGGTCATAAAATATTTATCAGAGAAAAGCAGCAAATGCTACAAATGGCAGCAAATGCCCACCCCTTCTCTCTCTAAAACTTAATCCCGATAGAGGCCAGTCAATTTCCGATCTTTTTCTTCCCGGACATAAATTAAACCCCCGGACGGCGCACGTCTTTGTCCCATCGCTCCCATGCCGTGAGACAAGTGTCTCCACTTTATGTCTGAAGCCTCTCCCTCATCTTTTTTTAATTTCCTTATTCTCCTCAGGCCCAGGAGGAAGAATGCCTGATTGGAAACTATGCCATTTGTTTCCTTCGCAACTTCTACAGCAGCTGCAAAGCGGCAACCTAGAGTACTTTCCATGAAAACCGACGGAGCTCGTTCAACACGTTCCAGGCTGCCAGACAACTGGCCCGCTCGTCATGCACTGCTTTGGGGAATGCAAAATGATTCAACGCCTGTAGAGGGAAATTTAGCAACAGCTAGCAAAATTACACGTGTTTTGCCTATTGAGCCAGGAATCCTATTTCAGGGGATTTATCCTACAGATATGCCTGCACGAGAGCCGTACGGATATGTTTATTTCTTAAAGCGTCGTTTGTAAGACCAAATATTGAAACTATTAGTGTCCATCAGTAGGCGTGGTACAGTCACAGAATCGAATATTATGCAGGTTAAAAAGTGAGGAAGGTTTATGGGGCACCCGGGTGGCTCGGGTCATGATCTCACGGGTTGGGGGTTCAAGCCCCAAATCGGGGCTCCGCACGGGGGGGCCTGCTTGGGATTCTCACTTTCCTTCTCTCTGCCCCTCCCTCGCTCGTGCTTTCTCTCTCTTTCTCTCTCTCAAAATAAACTCTTAAAAAAGCGAGGAAGCTTTATTTGCAATGAGTAAAATGATCCCTGTTACTAAATGACAAAAAAATCAAGATACATTTTAGACTACACAGATACTACCTTTTTGTGTAAGAAATGGTGAAAATGATAATACATATCTGCATTTGGGTGTATCTTGCATAAAGGAACACTGAATGGATTTAAAAAACAAAAGACGTGTTTATCCACAGGGGCTGCGCGGGGACAGTAGGGAAGGGGTACATAGGGACAGGCTGACCGAGAGAGAGCGACAGAGAGGCTGACAGAGACAGAGAGTGGGGGAGGGGCAGAGAGAGAAGGGGACAAAGGATCCTCGAAGCGGGCTCTGTGCTGACAGTAGCGAGCCCGATGTGGGGCTTGAACCCAGACACCGCAAGAAAATGACCTGAGCTGAAGTTGGGACTCTCAACCGACTGAGACATTCAGGCGCTCTAAATGTTGCCTTTCTATTCAATTTTGTTCTTTGAAACATATTAATGAATAACCTATCCAGAAAATAATTTATATTTTTTAACTTTTCTTTTTTCTTTTTAAAAATTTACATCCCGGGGCACCTGGGTGGCTCAGTCGGTTAAGCATCCCACTTTGGCTCAGGTCATGATCTTGCGGTTCGTGAGTTCGAGCCCCACATCGGGCTTTGTGCTGACAGCTTGGAGCCTGAAGCCTGCTTCAGATTCTGTGTCTCACTCTCTCTCTCTGCCCCTGCTCATGCTCTGTCTCCTCTCTCTCTCTCTCTCTCAAAAATAAATAAACATTAAAAAAAATTTTTTTTAATTTACATCCAAATTAGTTAGCATATCGTGCAGCAATGGTTTCAGGAGTAGATTCCTTAGTGCCCCTTACCCATTTAGCCCACCCTCCCCCACACCCCCCTCCCGTAACCCTCAGTTTGTTCTCCATATTTATGACTCTCTTCTGGTTTGTCCCCCCCTATAATTTAAAAGAAAAATTACACTACTATAGTATAGCACTTGATGGTCAGCTTCCAAATTTATTTTATTCAGCGAATATAGCCTCAACACTAGCACCTCATAAAGGTAGTCTGAAAGAAAAAATGCAGAACTATCTGGCTTTTTAAAACAGATGCAAAAATTATACACAGAATGTTAAAAAATCAGAGCTGTCCGTGCATCAGGTAATATACCGTGGCCAAGTATCATTTGTTTCTGGAATGAGAAAAACCAGTCAACTTCGGCAAAATCTACCAACAAACTAAAAGACAAAAACATGATTAATGCAGCAAAGGCATTTGAAAAATTCAGCCTCCATTCCTCGTTAAAAACGAAAAAACATAAGTAAAATGGAAATATCGTAAACTGTATAATAAAGGCTTTCTACCAAAACTCAACAGGAAATACTTTGTGAATATAAGTAAAGAGAATATGGGAGTTACTTCTACTAAAGAGAATATGGGAATTACTTATACGAAAGAGAATATGGGAGTTACTTACAGTATTCTTGCAAATCTTCTAAACATTTGAAATTATTTCAAAATAGAGTTCAAGTTAAAAATAAAACAGACGTGGGGTGCCTGGGTGGCTCAGTCGGTTAAGTGTCCAACTCTTGATTTCGGCTCAGGTCACGATCTCGAGGTTCGTGAGTTTGAGCCCCACATCAGGCTCTGCACTGAAAGTGCTTGGGACTCTCTCTCTCCCTCTCTCTCTGCTCCTCCTGTGCTCTCTCTCTCTCTCTCTCTCTCTCAAAATAAATAAATAAACTTTAAGGGGGGCCTGGGCGGTTCAGTGGGTTAAGCGTCTGACTTCGGCTCAGGTCATGATCTCACAGTTCGTGGGTTCGAGCCCCGCGTCGGGCTCTGTGCTGACAGCTCAGAGCCTGGAGCCTGCTTCGGATTCTGCGTGCGTGTCTCTCTCTCTCTCTCTGCCCCAACCCTGCTCACACTCTATATCTCCCTATCTCTCAAAAATAAATAAACGTTAAAAAAAATTTAAATAAATAAACTTAAAAAAATAAAATAGATGTGGGGCACCTGGGTGGCTCAGTTGGTTAAGTGTCAAACTCTTGGTTTTGGCTCAGGTCATGAGATTGAGCGCTGTGTCGGGCTCTGTGCCGACAGCATGGAGCCTGCTTGAGATTCTCCCTCTCTCCCTCTATCTCTGCCCTCCCCTGCTCATGCTCTCCCTCAAAATAAATAAATAAACTAAAAAATAAAATCTCAGTAAAATTGAGATGCAATTGAGTGTTCAGAAAATATGTACAATTATTTAGCAATTAACAGAAGCTAATTTCAATTCAGGAGAAAGGAATACCTCATAACAGATCCTGGAACAATTGGTTATCCAACTGATAGAACACAATGTTGGATCACAACATCATACCATAATCAAAAATAAATATCAGGGGAGCCTGGGTGGCTCAGTCAGTTAAGCACCCGACTTTAGCTCAGGTCATGATCTTGTGCTCCATGAGTTCGAGCCCCACGTCGGGCTCTGTGCTGACAGCTCAGAGTCTGGAGCCTGCCTCGCATTCTGTGTCTCCCTCTGTCTCTGCCCCTCTCCCGCTTGCACTCTGTCTCTCTCTCTCTCAAAATAATAAATAAACATGAAAAAAAATTTTAAATAAATTTCAGAGGGATCAGAGTTTTCCTGAAAAAGAAAAAATAATAAAGGAACTAAGAGGTAGAGAAGAGCTTCTGAAATTATCCAAAAACTAAAAGCTGTAAAAAATAGGAGAGTCATTTTTGGTTTACAAACCAATAAAAATTTTTCTCTGATTAAATACAACATAAATCACCTCAAAAAAAAAACCCAGAAGTTGAGAAAAAATATTTTAGCATAAATTCAAGCATTCACATTTATAATATACAAAGAGCTTCTATAAATGGAAAAGTAAAAAGGCAAAGAATTCACTATTAAATGTGCTAAGGGTAGAAAAAAGACATTCTGTGGGAGACAAAAATTCAAATGAACCACAAGGTTATAGAAGGATACTTAATCTCTTATTTGATTAAATGCCCTCCCCTGAAAAAGAAGATAGTCCTTTACTCATATAACCAGCAAATCAAAAACAGCAACCAACGCTGAGTGATGGAGCAAATGAAGAGAAAAGGCCCTTGATGGAAGAAAATGTAATCACATAGGAATGTCAGTTCCTGGGCATCTGGGGGGCTCAGTCGGTTGAGCGTCTGACTTCGACTCAGGTCATGATCTCACGGTTCGTGGGTCCGAGCCCTTCGTCGGACTCTCTCCTGTCAGCGTGGAGCCTGCTTCGGATCCTGTGTCTCCCTTTCTCGCCGCCCCTCCCTGGCGCCCTCTCATGCGCTCTCAAAATTAAATAAAATAAATATTTTTTAAAAACGTAAGTTGCGAGAACCTTTGTGTGTGTGTGTGTGTGTGTGTGAAAGAAATGAGAAGCACACTTTGATTTTCCAATTCTGTACATCTGTCATAAAGAAATAAGAGCAGTAGTATGGATGGATGTGTGTAAAATAATTCTCATTAGCCCACTGTTGGCCACAGTAAAATCTCTCAATGACCATCGCCAGCAGATTCTGGAATAAATCGTGACGCTGAGTGCTATTAGCATCACGGCTACGTAGGACCCTCCTCCTGCCACCCCTCCTATTAACAACTAAAACTGGGCTTCCATCCGTGAGCAAAAGTGCCTCTGTGGGAGCTGTGGGATCCAGCATCATGCAGCACGGGACCTGGGAAGAGTCCCATACACCATGGGACCTGGGAGAAGTCCCATGTACCTGTGTGCCAGGTAAACAGATGTGGTTAGGGCGGCAGAACCAGCAAGAGCTGGTGAACCGGCCCCAGGCCCCTGAGCCACGGTCGGGGAATTACCTGCAGAGCACTGATTTGGGTAGAAAGCCTGTGTACAAGATCAGGCTTCCCAAGGACAGATTCCAACACCTCATGGGATCCCTACATATATGAGTTTGGATGCTGCACAGGATACTGCTTAGAGAAACCCATTTTTCTTCTGCAGCCCCCAGGGCACCGAGGCAGGACCTCCAGGACTGGGAGGATGAAAGAGATCAGGAAACAGGCAGATAAAAATACCAGGAGGCACTAAAGGGATGTGGACCCTGCTGACGGTGTTTAGGACCACAGCAAGGAGCCCATCCACGGGGCTGAGGATTCCCCCACCGGGCCTGCGGGCACACCCAATGACTCCAAAGGTAACCCTACACTCCCCACCCTGCAGCGATCTCCTTGGGCACATTTCTGAGTGTGATGGTGAGACTGAGCTCCAGGAAACCGGTAGAGCCCCCAGAAAACAGGCCAGGATCTGTGGGCAAGGGAGAAACCACAAATTGAAACTAGAACACCACCTTCTGGGAAGAAAAAGAGAGATTTCCAGCAGCCAACCCAGCAGGTTGTAAGATCAAGAGAAGAGGGGCGCCTGGGTGGCTCAGTCGATGGAGCGTCCAAGTTCGGCTCAGGTCATGATCTCACAGTTCGTGGGTTCGAGCCCCGCGTCGGGCTCTGCGCAGACAGCTCAGAGCCTGGAGCCTGCTTCGGATTCTGTGTCTCCCTTTCTCTCTGCCCCTCCCCCGCTGGCACTCTGTCTCTCTTTGTCTCTCAAAAAATGAATAAATGTTAAAAAATTAAAAAAAAATAAAAAGATCAAGAGAAGATACACCAGCTGAAGAATTCTGCCAAAAGAAGGAGCAGGAAGCATGGGGCAGGTGTAGCCATACAAGTTCAGAGAAAGCCCCAGATATAAGCAGAACCAATAGACGGTATATGCCACCCGGAGGCAACTACTAAAAAGGGAAAAAGATGCTACTTTGAAAGGGAAAACATCAGCACAAAACTTCAGGGAACGTGCCACCATCCCTCCCCCCAAAATCTCGATAATCCTCCAGTAATCAAACTCAAAAACAGGGAATTCTGCCATCACCCAATACAGGACTCATAATAGCTGTTTTGAGAAAACTCCGCGAGCTACCTACAAGAAAACACAGAAAGACAACTGAACAAAATCAGAAACCAATACCTGAACAAAAGGAGAAATTTAACACCGAGATAAAAATCATAAAAAGAACCAAACAAAAATTCTGGACCTGAAGAAGTCAGTGAATGAAATAAAAAAAAAAATGCAGTGGAGAAGCACACCAACCAGAAGATAGAATCAGTGAGCTAGAGAATAAGCCGGTCAGAGAAGAAAGGAAAAAAGAAGGAAAAAAGCAAAGAATGCCTATGTGGTCAGTTGCACACTGTCAAACATACCGATATCAGAATCACTGGAGTTCCTGAACAAGAGAGGGAAGGAAAAAGAAAATTTATTTAAAGGAACAATAGCTGAGAATTTCCCAAATTTGAGGAGAGACCTGGACGTCCAAGTTCACAGGGCTGAGAGATGACCCCATTATCTCAATGTAAAATGACCTTCCCTAAAGATGGATTGTAACGAAACTGTCAAAAATCAAAGACAAAGAGAGAATCCTAAAAGCGGCAAGAGGAAAAAAAAGATTGGAATCTACAAAGGAACTCCCATCATATATATACATATGATGATATGTGTGTGTGTGTGTGTGTGTGTGTGTGTGATGGTATATATACATATACACATATGATAGTGTGTGTGTGTGTATATATATATATGATGTATATATATATGTGATGGTATATATACGTATACACATATATGATGGGGTGTGTGTGTACATATATATGTGTGTGTATATATATATATAGGATAATGTATATATGTGTATGTATGATGGTATATATACATATACACATATATGATGGTGTATATATATATATGATGTATATATATATATATGTGTGCGCGTGTGTGATGGTATATATACATATACACATATATGATGGTGTGTGTGTGTGTACATATATATATGTGTCGATATATATATAGGATGATGTATATATGTGTATGTATGATGGTATATGTACATATACACATATATGATGGTGTGTGTGTGTACATATATATGTGTCGATATATATAGGAAGATGTATATATGTGTATGTATGATGGTATATACACATATACACATATATGATGGTGTATATATATATATATGATGTATATATATATGTGTGCACGTGTGTGATGGTATATATACATATACACATATATAATGGTGTATGTGCATATATATATACTTATACACATATGTAATGGTGTATATATATATATATGTACACATACACACATATACACACACCACTTTTTAAGATAATAACAAAAATGGGGGGAGATTTTAAAAGGCTACTTCAAAAGGAAACGCACATGTGATAATATTACATAAAATGTATAATATTAAATTATATTTATATATTTATAAAATGCATAATATAAAAGTATATTGATCATGTGTCCTCAACCATAAGGAACTTGAAAAAAATGAAAGCTGACCTCACGGCATTTAGGATTTGTTTTTCCTGAATTTCTGCTTTACTAAGACACTGACAGAGATGATCAACGGGCAAAGCTTCGAGCCAAGATTTTACGAAAAATAACAATAGTGAAAGAAGCTAACTATCTTGATTCCGAATTGGACAAAGGCTATCGAACGGTTGGTCACATATGTGTCCCTCGCCCACGGAGCCCACATACAATCACAAGAAACCGAATGATGTCAGCAACCGGAATGAGCTTGCAACGACACGGGATTCCAAGTGACAGCATCCTAACAGAACGAGACGCCTAGCATGTAGTCATTTTACACTTCCTGCTCTCCCATTACCACATGCAAATACAGATGGAAAGAACACTTACTGTTTATTTCCTTTTTTAAGGCTTTGGCCTTGGGACGTCCGCGTGCCTCAGGCGGTGACGCGTGGGACTCTTGGTTTCCGGGCAGGTCATGATCTCCCGGTTTGTGGGTTCGAGCCCTGAGTTGGGCTCTGCGCTGGCAGTGCTGAGCTTGCTTGGGATTCTCTCTCTCTCTCTCTCTCTCTCTCTCTCAAAATAAATAAGTAAATAAATAGGAAATAATGTTGTGCAAATCTGTTGATCTGACCTTGCTTCCCCTAAGAATTCTTTCCACGTGGCGATAAGAACACACAGAACACGTGAAGTAATGTGGATTCACAATAACTGGTTTATTTATTACGCTAGCCGTGATCGCACCAGCTAGATGAATAGCAGACAAGAATCGTACTCAAGGACACTCCTGAGCACACAAGCTCAATACACTGATCACAAGAATGGAAATGCTAGCATCCTCCTTCGGTTTACCTTCAGAGGTTTCACGGACCCAGAGATACTGTTAAATCCACACGTTTATAACGTTTTGTGTCTAGTAATATAACATCCGAAAACAATTGCAAAACCTTTGCAAACTCTCTTACCTAGCAAGATTATCAAATTCCTTTGACATTTTTTTTAAGATTTTTTTAAATTTTTTTCCTTTATTCTGGAAGGGTACAGCTCTCACTTGTTGAAGGTGCCTTTCTGTATGTAGCTGTCTCCTTACAGAAGGAGGCACACCTCTGCGCTTCCCCCCACATCGTTCTCTCCAGGCTAAAATTAATGCCTTTCCATATATTAATAGTACCCCACAGTCCATATATCTCCACCATCTGTGTCAACACCTTCGTGGAGGAAATCGTGGCGTGCAGAGTTGTGCAAGTTGGATCTGTCAATATATAGCAGTTTTATAGCCAATGCTGGAAATTCTTGGCGTGTACCACAAGCATCTTCTAATCATGCTTTCGGTTACCCGTAAGTCATTACTACCATCATGGATTTGTCTTTTTTTTTTTTTTTTTTTTTTTTTTTTTAACAGACTCAATGGTTCCGATAGAGCGCAATGGTCGTTTAGGGTTTTTTATTTGTTTGTTTCGGGGGTGGCGGGGTGCAGGGGAGGTTCTTTTTATACCCAATTTCCACTTTTTGCCCAGTGAGGGGCTTTTTCAAGCGGGCATCTTTTTTACCGCTCAACACCCCACCCTGCCCGATGAGAGAGCCCTCTTCGGCATTCTCACTTACCTAAACGGCAGGACGCCCTAGGCTCATCTTGCTTCTGTCCGCCCTGACATTTTGCGCCAGCCACCCTCCGAAAAGCCCCGATTCCTTTAAATGGAGGGTAGTTTCAGGAGCCACCAATATCCGGGCACTGCCCGGAGTTTTCCATGATGCTACCCCTAATGGTGGCGGGGGCAGGAGGGGGGGAGGGGGAGGGGAGGGGAGGGGAGGGGGTTGGGTGGGGGAAGGGGCTGGGGGAAGGGAGAGCAGGAGAGAGGGGCAGGGGGAGGGGAGGGGGTAGGAGGGGGGAGGCAGGAGGCGGGAGGGAGGGGAGGGAGGAGGAGGGAAGGGCGGGAGGAGGAGGGAGGGGGGGAGGGAGGGGAGGAGGGAGGAGGGAGGAGGTAGGGAGGGGAGGGCAGAAGGAGGGGGGAGGGGAGGGCAAAAGGAGGGGGGAGGGGAGGGCAGGGGTGCGGGCGGAGGGGAGGGGGGAAGAGGCGGAGGGGAGGGGGGAAGAGGGGGAGGAGAGGGCGGGAGGAGGAGGGGGGGGGAGGGAGGGGAGGAGGGAGGAGGGAGGAGGTAGGGAGGGGAGGAGGTAGGGAGGGGGAGGGCAGAAGGAGGGGGGAGGGGAGGGCAAAAGGAGGGGGGAGGGGAGGGCAGGGGTGCGGGCGGAGGGGAGGGGGGAAGAGGCGGAGGGGAGGGGGGGAAGAGGGGGAGGAGAGGGCGGGAGGAGGGGGGGGAGGGGAGGGCGGGAGGAGGGGGGAGGGGGAGGGCAGGGGGACGGGCGGGGGGAAGGGAGGGAGGGGAGGGGGGCAGGGGTAGGGGACGGCTCACTTAAGAGATTGTTTAGGCTGTCGCAGGGGCAGCAAGAGACTTCCAGGGCAAGAGCGCATATTTCCAATTTATCTCCAAATTCCCTGTTCCCAGTCTCTTTTCACTAATCAGGATTGCCATACCGTGCTATATATTGCCGTCCCCAACTCACACACTCACTCCACCTTCACTGTTGATGTTTTCAAAGTTTCCGTTTTCTTTTCTTCTTGCTGGTTCTCCGTCCCTGGATCCGGAAATCGCGTCCAAATTGCAAAGGTCCGAATGTTCCTCTCTGCCAGAAGAGCCTGTACCATTTTTACTTGAAAAGGAAAGTAAAAGCCAATCTCGCTCCCGGGGGGCTTTGTCGAGAGTTACAAAAAAAAAAAAAAAAAAAAAAAATACATGCAAATATCATGTACGGACGCAAACGAAAACAAAATACGTCGTTTATCTGAAATTGACATTTAACTGAGCATCTTGTATTTTATCTGGACATCCTACCTCTCAGGGAAGAGCAGAGATTCTAAAAGCTTAGGTCATTTAGTGTCCCAGATAGAGTCCCCTAACACTATTGGAAATCTACGAACCGAAAACAGAACGAAAGGAAACAAAACAATACTGCCTTCCAAGGCGCTTCTAAAAATCTTTCTGATTCTCGTTTTCGTGAGCCAAAATGAGGACCTCGATTTTTTTAATTTAAGTCTCTAATTTTGAATGTAGGTATTTTCCCCATTATAACTTTCAGTAGTGTTCTTCCATCCTAATTGCTGCCCCCCATATAATTTTGAGGGGTACCCATTAAAGTTTCAGTGGTTCTTACACATGTACACACTTGACCCATGACCAGAACATTACATTACCTTAAAACCCCTCAAAGCAACCTAAAATATCCGAAACCACAATATCAAAAATCAATAGAAAACATGTTCTTACTATTACAACTTTCAAACTAAACAAACAGTACATTCATGTGGATTAATTCCATAGGTTCTTATACATTTTTCACTACGTTAAGGTCTTCAAATGCACAACGTGGCTTACAGTATATTCTAATTAATATCACACATTCAGTTTACATGAAGCGCTCCCTACAAAAATACAGCTGGGGCCATTTTTCCAGATGTCAAAACTTTTTGTTCCATATTAACATAAACACAGGCGATTCAGAAAGTTATTGCCACAGAAAAATTTAGTGCAAATGTCCTAATCTTGGCATGGATGAAACGATCCCATGCCTGTTCTCCCAAGTTTGCAGCCCGTGGTGATTGCGGAGATGTAGTCCGAAAACACGTTTAAAAAATTTGCATAGTAAAATTCTTCCCTCTCAATTTTTACCATTTTAATCAGCAGCATCAGATATATGTGCAGACACACACATATATAAATACTCTTTTTCTGATGTAAGGACCATATCACACTTGACAGAAATTTCTCATCTTTAAACATTGTGGGAAATGGACGAAAACAAATGAACTGAGCATGAAATCAAGAACTTGGAATGCAAACGAAAACTATCATAACCGATCCTCAAGAAAGTAGGAGTGGAAGATGTGTGACATATATGCAGCTTTTAAATTTTTATATGTATTATGTATGCATAAATATAGCTCAACGTAACTATTAAACATTTAATAGCTTTGAACATTTAACATCTTTAAAACTAAGACGGATCTAGATAAGAATAACGATTTTCTGAATAATGAGATTATGCTTAAGAGGTATTTTCTTCTTTTTGCTTATCCGCTGTTTCTGACTTTCAGTGTTTTGCTTTAGAAATAAAGAAGAACAAATTAATTTCAAGAACAACATACACACAAGTAAAAAGGGTTGAAAACTGATGCAACTAAATTTTGGAGGGTATTGTCCCCAGGTGGCTGGATTAGCATTTCATGTGTGCACGCACGTATCCCTCAATTTCCCCTATTTAAATGAATGTCATTTCTTTACAGACGATTCCTGAGATATAAGCACAGTTTAATTTCATTTTGAAAAAAAAAAAACCAGCATGTTTCTGCATTCATGTACATACGTGTTTGTGCATGTGTACATCTGTGCACAACCACGGAAGCCTGGCAAAACTGTGTTCTAAGGATTTTTTCTAGGGGCTGGCATTTTGTGTGATTTTTATTCTCTTTACTTTGTTCGTGTGTTTCCCAAATGTTATCGAATCAGCGAAAGAACGCTTGAAAGCAAGTTATAGACCTAAAACTAAGAAAACGATTGAACTATTTAACTATTATAACTCACTGAGAGCCCGAAGCGGGTAGGTGAGATGTTAAGGGCTGGCAAGGGTCAAGATGACCTATCTTTTTCCTTTTTATCTGTTTTGACATAATATCTAATCAACAACATGCCCCTTAAAGCGAATGCCCCCATCTCTATAAAGACAGCTCTCCTACTACTCCTCCTTTCCAATCTTACACCCTAATAAATTTCTGCCTGCTGTTCAAAAAACAGTAATAACAACAAAAAACCAGGCTCTGGCTCCATTTCTAAATCAGAAGGGAGCATCAGGAAATAAATTTGTTAGAATTCAGAGACATTCCTGCCAGGGTAAGAGCCCTCACCTTCCTCTGCGTACGGGAATTTTTTACATTTATAACACTTCTTTCGCCACGAGAAATTCACTGAATGACACCTGTCACAATCCCAGTCTCCGGCGTGGCGCCGGGGATTGCGACCTGCCGAGCCAGAGAAGGCAGCCTCCCTCTTAAACCTCTGCTGCGAGAACTTCTTGTAGTGGGAGTGCTTACCCCTCCAGTCGGGTGTGGGATTCCTCACGGCAGAAACTGCTGCCGCATCTGCTACAGCTTCTGCTTCTCCTTCTCTTTCTCCTCCTGCAGTTTCTGCTGCTGCTGCCGCTCCTGGGAGAGAAAAATGCGGGCGGGGGGTGGGGGGAGGGATGAGTAAAAGGATTCAGAGGGACTGAGGGGTGGCCATGGACCCGCCTAACGAAGCCCAGGCCCCCAGGACTTCAGAGCATGGGAGAAAGAGGCACCTGCTGGTCATCGCCCCATCCAGAGATCCCTTCCTCCTGGGCCTCTCCCCCCCACCCCAGGACCACCACCAAAAAAATAAAAAAAAAAAAAAAAAAAAAAGCAGCAGTCCCAGGAGGAGTAACAGACTCGGGGCTTGTTTCTTTCACCGCCTCCCGCCCTGTCCAGGAACTTGTTCACTGCCTCCCGCCCTGTCCGGTAACTTGCTGCAGCCTGAGCAAAAGCAACCATACCTGATGTCTGTGCCTGCTGGTCCCAACTCTCTCCCACGGCCCCTTCCTGCCTTTGAGACCGGGTGCCCAGCACCTTGAGCAGCTCGCTCCTGAGCATGTTTCGCTCTGCTTCGACCCCACGGAGCAGCACGAGGTTTTCCTGAAGCTGGGTCTGGGCCTTCTCCTTCTCCTTCTCTCGTGTCTTCCTGAGTTTGTTCACCATGCCGACCAAGACATTAGTGAACAGCTTCTGCTCATGGAGTTGATCCTGGAGTTTCCTCACCTTCCGGGTGTCTTCGCGCTTCTGCTTCTCGGCCATGCGCACTGCCAGGGCCAGGGTCCTCCAGGCGCAGGCCTCCTTCATGGCCCCCGACACTGCCGAGTCGGTCAGGATGTCGCGCAGCTTTTTCTCCAAGTCACCCCAGGACTCGCACATCTGCATCAGGTAGAACTGTGGGCTGACTCCATTTCGAAGGATTTGCTTATTGAGGAACTCCACAACTTCCTTCTGGAAGAAGCCACAGGTTGGATCATTAAAATTCACAGCCATCTTACTCAGAGCCTTCTCAGACCTGCTTTACCTCCGAGAGCTAGGAGCAAGAGGATATAACCTATGACCTTGACCTCTCTTCTCCACAGTTACTATGTCCCTCCTGGATGGCAAGTCGAATGCCACCTAGTGGAGTGAGGGTTCAGCTGGCTGTCCAGGGAGCCACCCCTGCCCCAGCAGCTCCGGGGCAAAGCCTGAGGGGAGTGACTGGATTTCACCACGAGGGGGTGGATCCGAAGATGAAGAAACAGAGCAAAGCAATGTGCTTTCCTCGGGCTGCCCCACCTGGTAGTAAATACACACACACACACACACACACACACACACACACACACACACACTAAATGGGCCTGGGCAATATTAATTGAACAACTACACTGTCTTTCAGCAGGCTGCCACTGGCTTATAAAATACTTGAAAGCAGGGAATCTGTCACCCTTAGCAAGCAGCTAAGCCACCCAGCGGAAACGTGTTAATTACGTTTGATTGGTATATTTCACAGGTTATGTCAACCTGCTCCCGCTGGACACATTTCTATTTCACCAACGGAGAGCCCGTTCCGGCAGCCTAAAATCTGCAAGTCCTAATATGTGTAGTAGTTGAAAAAGAAAAAAAAAACACCCCACATTCATTAACTCGCTTTTGAGAGCCAGGCGGTGTGTTAGGTGGTCAGGAGATACAAAGATCGGTGAGACACCGCCCGTGCACGACGGAGTCCACTTTCTAGTATAGTTTTGAACAGATAAACCTATTAAAAATGAAATCCACAACTCAGAAAACAGCTTCTCAGCACCATCATTATTAAAAGCGAATATTTCTCTTGTTCTTGACAGATGTGTCTCACGTATAAGACTGATCCCACTGCCCATAGTTGAGCAGGAAGTCATGCCTTAAAGGAGGAACTAGGCAATGCATTTCCGTATTTATCAGAAACGGCACTGCTTTTCTTTTCTTTTCTATTCTTTTCTTTAGTTCTTATTTAAATTCAAGTTAGTTAAAACATAGCGTAATACTGGCTTCAGGAGTAGAATTCAGTGATGCATCACTTCCCTATAACCCCCAGTGCTCACTGACGTATAGCACCCAGTGTTCATCCCAACAAGTACCCTCCTTAATGCCCATCGCCCATTTAGCCCCTTCCCCCACCTCTCCCCCCGCCCCGGCAACCCTCAGTTTATTTTATTTAAGAGTCCCTTATAGTTCGCTTCCCTCTCTGTTTTCATCTTATTTTTCCTTCCCTTCCCCTGTGTTCATCTGTTTTGTTTCTTACATGCCACATATGAATGTTTGAAATCATATGGCATTCGTCTTTCTCCGCCTGACTTATTTCCCTTGGCACAGTTTACTCTAGTCCCATCCATGTTGCTGCAAACGGCAAGATTTCATCCTTTTTGATCGCTGAGTCATGTTCTTTATCTTCTTTAGCCATTTGTCAGTTGATGGACATTTGGGCTCTTTACAAATGTTGGAAATTGTTGACAGCGCTGCTATAAACATTGGGGTGCGCGTGCCCTTTGAATCGGCGTTTTTGTATCCTTCGGATAAATGCCTGGTAATGCAATTGCTGGGTCATAGGGTAGCTCTATTTTACATTTTTAAATGTTTATTTTTGAGAGAAAGAGAGAGGGTGGGAGGGGCAGAAGGAGAAGGAGGCAGAGAATCCAAACACTCTTAGTGTTGTACCTTCTATAAGTTTGAATAAAGATAGTGACTATGGTTAATTCTATATGTCAACTTGACTGGGCCACAGGGTGCCTAGTTATTTGGTTAAACATCATTCTGGGTGTTTCCGACGAGATTAACATTTAAATTGATAGACTTGAATGAAGCAGATTACTCTTTCTAGTGTGGGTGGGCCACGTCTAATCAGTTGAAGGCTTGACTAGAACAAAAATAATAACCCTCACCCGAGTAAGAGAATAACTCCTGCCTGATAGTCTTCAAACTGGGATACCATTTTTCTTCCTGCCTCTGGACTCAAACTGAAATATCAGCTTTCTTGTGTCTCCAGCCTGCTAGCCTTGAGATTGGAGCTACACCGATGAGTCTCCTGGTTCTCTGGCCTACAGACTCACGCTAGAACTAAACTATTGGCCTTCTTGGGTCTCCAGCTTGTCAGTTGGCCCTGCAGATCTTGGGACTTTTCGGTCTCTATAATCACGGGAGTCAATTCCCTATAATACATAAACTAATCGCTGCATAAGTGAAAAAAACGTACCATGACATGTATTTGTAATTACAGTATGGATACAGAGAATTCTCATTGCCCTAAAACTCCTCGGTGCTCTGCCCATCCATCCTCCCCTCAAACCCTGGAAACCACTGAGCGTTTTAACAGTCTCCGTCGTTTTGTCTTTTCCAGAGTGTTACATAGCTGGAATCACACAGTATGTAGTAGCTTTTCCGATTAGTCATATGCATGGAAGTTCCCCCCGTGTCTTTTCACACGTGGCTTGATAACTAATTTCCTTTGAGGGCTAAATACTATTCCGTTGTCCGGACGTACCACCGTTTACTCAACCATTCACCTACCGAAGAACAACTCGGTTGCTTCTAAGTTTGGGCAATTCTGGAAAAAGTGGCTGTTAACTCTTCGCAAGTGCAGGATTTCATGTGGATGTACGTCTTCCAGTTCGTTTGGGTATATAGCAAGGAGGGTGATTGCTGCGTCACAGGGTCAAAGCATGTTGAGTTTTAGGAGAAAATTCCCAACTGTTTTCCAGAGTGGCTGTACTACCTTGCATTCTCATCAGCGTTTGGTGGTGTCACTGCTCCGGATCATACCATTCTTTGCTTTTGGTTTTATTTTTTTCATGTTTATTTATTTGTGAAAGAGACAGCGTGCAAGCGAGGGAGGGGCAGAGAGAGGGGGACAGGGGATCCGAAGGGGGCTCCGCACCGACGGTGATGAGCCCAGCGCGGGGCTCGAACTCACGAGCTGCGAGACCATGACCTGAGCTGAGGTCGGACGCTTGGCTGAGCCGTCCAGGTGCCCCCAGATTATAGCCACTCTTAATGGTGGGTAGTGGTATCTCACTGTTGTTTTAATTTGCATTTTCCTGGCGACATGTGACGTGAAGCATTTTTTCACGTGCTCGTTTGCCACCTGTGTATCCTCTTTTGGTGAGGTTTTTTGTTCAAAGTCTTTGACCTATTTTTTAATCAAAACACATTTTGTTTGTCTTGTTTTCTTATTTTTGAGTTTTAAGAATTTTTTGCACCCTGGGGCGCCGGGGTGGCTCAATCGGTTCAGCGTCTGACTTCGACTCAGGTCATGATCTCACAGTTCATGGGTTGGAGCCCCGCGTCAGGCTCTGTGCTGACAGCTCGGAGCCTGGAGCCTGCTTTGGATTCTGTGTCTCCCTGTCTCTCTCTACCCGCCCCCTCTCTCTCAAGAATAAATAAACATTAAGAAAATTAAGAATTTTTTGCAAACTTTTGGATAACACTCTTTTGCCAGACGTCTTTTGCAAATATTTTTTTCCCAGTCTATGGTTTGTCTTCTTTTTCACTTGGCATCGTCTTTTGCAGAGCACGGGTTTTTCATTTTAATGATGTCCCGCGTAGCAGTGATTTGTTTCACGGACCTGTCTTTGGGTGGTATCTGAAAAGTCGTTGTCATACCTCAGGCCATATAGGATTTTCCTATGTTATCTTCTGGTTTTTATAGTTTTGTGTTTAACCTTTAGGTTTGTGATTCATTTTGAGCTGAGGGTATAAGGTTTGTGTCTAGATTCATTTCTTGGCATGTGGATATCCAGTGTTCCAGCATTATTTTTTGAAAAGACTACCTTGGCTCCATCGTATTTCTTTTGTTCCTTTGTCAAAGATCAGTTGACTATATTTACGTGGGTCTATATCTGACATCTCTATTCTGCTCTGTTGTTCAATTTGTCTATTCTTGTCTATTCTTTCGTCCATACTACCTTGTCTCAGTTATTGCCTTGATAGTAAACCTTGAAGTCAGATAGCGTCAACCCTCCGACTTTGTTCTCCTTCCATATTACGTTGGCTATTCTGGGTCATTTTCGTCTCCATATAAAGTTTAGAATTAGGTTGTCAATATCCATAAAATAACTTGCTGGGATTTTGATTAGAATTGCACGGAATCTATAGACCAAGTTGGTTGAAACGATCATCTTGACCATATCGAGTCTTCCTATCCATGAACCTGGAGTATCTTTTCACTTATTTAGTTCTTCTTTGATTTCATTCATCAGGGTTTTGTGGGTTTCCTCATATGATCTGTATACATTTTATTAGATTTATACCTAAGTATAAAAACTTAGGTATACTCAAGTATACTCATGTCCTAGTACTTGGGAAGTGCACTGGCCGGTTATTTTCTGGAATGTCCCTCAACTCGGACTTCTCACACGTTTTCTGATGATTAGACTGAAGTTATGCATTCTTTGGAAGACCGCTACCGAGGTGGGGATGCACCTTTCTCAGCGCATCATGTTGGGGGTACATGGGGGTACATGAGGTCTCTGTGTCTCATCACTACTGACCGTTAACCTTGATCAGTTGGTTAAGGTAGTGG
Source organism: Panthera pardus (assembly GCF_024362965.1). Taxonomy (NCBI): domain Eukaryota; kingdom Metazoa; phylum Chordata; class Mammalia; order Carnivora; family Felidae; genus Panthera; species Panthera pardus. The sequence continues at coordinate 32,028,814 of NW_026526843.1, read as the reverse complement.
CCGCCAGCTTTCTCTACTATAAGGTTACTACTGTTCTCTTTGTACGTAATAGATGTCTTGGAGAAGGCATTTTGAGACTGTACAAGTTCGTTGTTGCTGCACAAAACTTTGCCCTTTAAGGTTCACATCCTTCAGTGGATTTTTCTAGCAACAGTTACCGCTGGGGTGGGGGGAGGTTTAAGAGTGATTTTCTATTCTTCTCTTTCCTTCTACCTGTGTTAGGTATATTTTTCTGCAAGGAAGGGTTGTTGCTTTTTCAATTATTTACTTACGTCCACGTAGACTCATGGGATATGTATTCTACGGATTATAATCCAGTATGACTGTTATTTATTTTATCGTTTAACTTATTCCGTTTGTAAAGCCTAAAATTAAGGCCTACTATGATGTGCTGCCTCGAGACCTGGTGACATCGGGAGAGCCTCCAACGGCCTAATCACAGTCGTCCTCCTCGTTCTGTTCCTGAGATAAATCCCCTCACCAAACAATCCTCCTTATCAAGGGGCGCAGGCACCGTGCCTGTTTATCCTGCAGGAGAGGGTTTCAGTTCCTGCCAAACCACGGAATTATTCAAACAAACCAATCACATCCTCCTGTGGGGACCAAGGGTCACACAACCTTCCTCCCACAGACCCCACTAGTTGGCTGTGCTCCCAAGCACAACACCCTTGTGTCCTTCTATGGCATGTGGGACCCTACCACCCCACCCCTCCCCGGGCTGTGATGGTAGGTGACTGATAGAGTTCTGTCAATCTCATCTGTCCAGTGTTGGATATCGTGTGTTTGGCCATCCCCACACCACTAGGGTGGGAATCCTTCTCTCACCAATCAGGTGAAGAGGAAGAGATTAAAACATGGCATGTCAAGCCCCTAGGCATTCTCTCACGTTGTTCCTGTACTCTTTTGACTTGCAGAAGTGGTTGATTCTTTGGCTGGCAGAGAAAGTACCAGAGGAGCCTGGGATATCTTGTGATGCCAGTAAATAAGGGCTTCTTTGCATTTCATAAGAGAAAACTGTGGGCACCTGGGTGGCTCTTGATTTCAGCTCCGATCATGATCCCGGGGTGTCGGGATCGAGCCCCACGTCGGGCTCCGCACTAAGCTGAGCGTGGAGCCTGCTTGAGAGCCTCTCTCTGTCTCCCCCTCGGCCCCTCTCTCTGCCTCGCGTGCTCGCTCGCTCTCCAAAACAAAAAATCAAAATTAAAAAAGAAAAGAAAAATGAAAAGAAAACCACAAACCCACAGTTTCCTCCCCCCTGCCCCAGACTTTGGCAGTTTCCAAAATTCTCTGCCTGTAATTCTCTGTCCACCGTACCCATCTTCGTACCCCTTACTTTAATTATAATTCTCGAAGAACTTTTGCAACGGCAATACTAAGTCCTTGCTTCCCAGAAGGTACCAGACTTTTTCATCACATGGCGTCTACTAACAATTGCGTTTATAACACATTACAAATCTCCTCTGTGTGTTCCATTAAACTGCCGGATTCTCCACATATGGTGCCTCCCCATGGAGGGCTCTGTTGGGCTGCTCGGTAAGTCACACGAAGTCATATACAGTAATCCTCATTTCACCAGCTACAGGCTCCTAGAGCAGCAGTCACTCCTGGGAAGCCGGGACTCATTGCGGTAGACAAAAGAGAGTCTCAACCCTGATATTTCAAACATGCATGTCTGAAACTTTCAAACGAAAGAAACCTCATGACGACTATGAGCCTCCTGGCATCTGCTACCCGTACGCAAAAGGGCAGCTAACCGTGGAGAGTCTTTCCAGCCTAAAACAAGTGTACTTTTTGTTTGCTTGTCTATTTTGTATCTGCGGCTTCAGGTGGCTGACATGTAAAACCCAAAGTGAAATTCCATCTTATTTTTGTTTTAATTTTTTTTAAAGTTTATTTCTTGAGCAAGCGAGAGAGAGAGAGAGAAAATCCCAAGCAGGCTCTGCACCGTCAGCAGTGAGCCTGACGCAGGGCTCGAACTCACGAACCGTGAGGGCACGACCGCAGCCAGAATCAAGAGTCGGATGTTCAAGCAACTGAGCTCCCCAGGCGTCCCTGAAAATCCATAATGGAAAATCGTACATTATGAGAAGAGACTGTTATGTAACAAAACGGACCATAAAAACATTACTTTTGTTAAAGTGTCGGGGTTGCAAGCGTTATTTTTCTTTAGTTTTAATAACAGGCTTGTGTGTTATTGAATGTGATTGAAAAACACGTAGCAAAAAGTATACTTCAGAAGACAAGTGTTCCCTTAAAGCTGTCGTCTTAGCGAAATACACACTTTCCAACCATTGTGCTATAGATTCGAGATCCTTTTAGAACTCCTTTTTGAGAAATGTCTTTGGAGTAAGTTTATAAGCCACCTAAGAAAAAAATGGGATCACTATTTTCATAGTCTCCAACTATTTGTTTAAATCAAAATCACACTCCCTGGTTTACTCACCCACTTTATTCACAGCCTTGACTCTACATTTTCGCTGCTTCTAAAAATAAAGTTGAAACTCCCCTCACTCCTCAAAAATCGTACTACCATTCAGTCTATTCAAACAACCTGGGACAGACTCCGTAAGATATCGCAGCCAACTTCTAAAATAGTCCACGTTTCCTTTACCATCTGGCATTTAAAAATGTACATGTACCGTTGTTCCCTCAACCATCCCATCCGATATTGGACTGATTTCCCCCCTCCCGTAAAAGGTAACAAAGAAATTCACATTCGTTTTCGCAGGATATAAATTTACTGAAACTGAGATAATAATTGGGGCACCTGGGTGGCTCAGTTGGCTGAGCGTCTGACTTCAGCTCAGGTCACGATCTCGCGGTTCATGAGTTCAAGCCCCGCATCGGGCTCTGTGCTGACAGCTCAGAGCCTGGAGCCTGTTTCAGATTCTGTGTCTCCCTCTCGCTCTCTGCCCCTCCCCCGCCTGCGCTCTGTCTCTCAAAAATAAATGAAAACTTCAAAAAAAAATTTTTTTTGAACTGAGATAATAATCAATTTCCTCACAAGCTATCAGTCTTCCCTCAACCCTCAGCACGCTGCTTGACACGTAGTACGTGTTGAATAAACGTTTACCCGCAAGGCAATACTTGTGTGAATAAATGATAATTTCTCCCCAGATGTTGACTTCCACCATTTATCAAGAGCTCAAAGTGTCAAAACACGTGGACATCTGTCTACTATTCTCCCACCGGCCTAATGGCCATTTACCAAAACGAAACGATCATGTTTCACAATTTCACTTGCATTCTTTTCTTCTTCAATCAAACCTCGCCATGTGTATATGACAGAGATTGCTTCCGACACTCCGACCAGCCAAGGCAATGAGCAGCCACCTTCAGGCGAACGGACTGTCGTCCCGTGGCAAGATAAATTTCAACTCTTGGCCCCGCATCCAAAACATCAGTAAGGATCCTGACTCCCTAGTTTTCTTTGGGAAACAAAGGAATCATCAGAGTAGACGGATTTCTTTACTTTTAGATCCTCCTTTCCCCTGTGCTGTTATCCCAAGGAGGCAGGGGGAGGACAAGTTCACATCCATAATTTTTGCCCTCGTTCTGGTTCACATTAGGCATAAGGAATCAAGAAGATGCACTATTGAATCTCTCCTAGGATAACCGACCATCTGGTCCGCCTAGGACTGAGGGGCTTCCCAAGACACACTTTCAGTGCTAAAACTGAACAATTCCAGGCAATACAAGATGGTTGGTAACCACTTTCCGTATCCAAATCTACGAAGGTCGAAGACATTTTTTTCAACCAGCTTGCAAACTTCTCAAACACCTCAACCATGCCATATGGGCCGACTTCGGCACTCGACAGGTACCGTTTGATGAACAGATTGAAGAGTCCAAAAGGCTTTGGGAAGCAGAAACTATTCACCAATTGTTAAAAGAAGATCTTTGGCATCCAAGTGATTACCTGGGAGGGTGGGTCTGAAAATAAACAGGCCATAGGAAATGCTGCTCAAATTCTATCTTTCTATAGCTCTTGGGTTCATTAAACACCGTGGTGATCTCTATCCTACGTTGACCCCACACGCACTGGGTGTTTATTACGTACTAGGTCTCCGATAACCAAGGAAGGAGACAGTCCAAGGAAGGAACTTGCAGTCTATTACGGGACGCATAGAAGTCGACAATTTCCAATGCACTGTAATAAATGCAGTGCTAGAAATATGCTCAGGTAAGTATCCGCTAAGATTGTCGTGTTCTTTCACAATTACGGAGAGGCATTAAAGATTTCCAGGTAGGTGAGGGTGATGTGCTCAGATTTGCTTTTGGGAAAGATCAGGGTAGGGGCACCTGGGTGGCTCAGTGGGTTAAGCGTCTGACTCTTGGTTTCGGCTCAGGTCAGGATCTTGCCGTTCGTGAGTTCAAGCCCCATCAGGCTGTGAACTACTAGTGTGGAGCTGGCTTGGGATTCTCTCCCTCTACCTCTCAATATGCCCCTCCCTCTCTCTCTCTCTCTCTCTCTGTCTCTCAAAATAAATAAATAAACTTAAAAAAAAAAAAAGAATGAAAGGTCAGGCACCCGGTGTGCTATGCTCTTCGGCATTTATGGTATCACATTAGCTCAATTTCTATCCATTTGCCAAGCTCAGCGGGCAGTCACCAGGCAAACCAAGGCCCCCATTTGGTTAGTCAGTATCGCAACATTGTGACCGTAAAATAGAAGTTATAGTTCACTTCGTTGACTCTACTAGGTCTTTTCCATTGCTTCCATTTCAGGAAGTTTTACATCTAGAGATTCTTCCCTTTTTCTCTTTCCAGGTCTCATCCCCCAGAGGCAGGATCACTGTAGGGCGCTTGCTAGCCGTTTGCAGATAGAAACAAATCACAGCTGGAGTCCCGGAATGCAGCGGTTCCCTGAAGATTAGCTGAGGCTTAACATTACTTTGGGAACCGGATAATGGGGGTATAAGAAAATACGAAGCTGTGAATTTAATCCCAGGTGGCTTCAGTCCTATGTCTGCTACAGCACTCACCTCGAATTTTCCAGGTTCAAAAGGGTTTTGTCACCTAACGAAAGTTGGTAGGCTCCTTCCGCCTCTACCTGAGCCCCTTCATCACGCCATCACCAAGTCAAAATGCCACAAAGACTGGTTTTCTTGGACTCCAATACTACTGACGAGAGTTAGCAAACAGGGACCCTCATCTTTTGTTTTTACAAGCCAGAAATCCTTAGTCTCGTTCTCTCTGTGCATGCGTGTGTGTGTGTGTGTGTGTGTGTGTGTGTGTGTGTGTATGTGTGTGTGTGTGACTACAACTGTATCCGGGATTTCTTGGTTTATTTATCAGTCTTGGTTCATATCTATATCTACCTGTTTTCTAATTTCATCCCATCCTACACACACACACACACACACACACACACACGCACCTCTTCCCACCTCCCTTTCTAAGACTATCCTCTCTGGTTCATATCTATATCTACCTGTTTTCTAATTTCATCCCATCCTACACACACACACACACACACACACACACACACGCACGCACCTCTTCCCACCTCCCTTTCTAAGACTATCCTCTCTGATCTGGTCATCCTGATCACCCAACAAGGCTAAAAGTGGGTCCAACACTGTTTATAAACAAATCTTGGCCAACCCAGACCACTTCAATTTCATCGACCTCCACAGAGTATATCCCATTCAATATACACCGAACCCACTTAACATCCTACTATGTGCCCAGAGCTGCACTAAGCATTTGATAACATTTATTCTCATTTAATTCTCAAAACGACCTTGTAGAAAAGACGTTATCATGGTACTCATCTTCTGCTTGAAAAGAATATTAGCCCTTTTTAACAAAGGGAGTAGTTAGGGAGACGCTAAGTTGATTTCTTCATATACGCTATGATATTAATTATGAATGTGTGCATGTATACACTTGTTCTCTATATTTTCCCCTCTTTCTACCTGATCTAGCTTTAATTGAGCATTTTTATGATTCTCTTTTATCTCCCTTAATTATGTATTACTCATACCTCTTTTTCTAATGCTTTCATTTTTTTTAAGTTTATTTATTTTGAGTGGGGGAGGAGCAGAGAGAGAGAGGGAGAGAGAGAATCTCAAGCAGGCTCTGCACTGTCAGCGATGAGCCCAACGCAGGGCTCGAACCCATGAACTGTGAGATCATGACCTGAGCCGAAAGCAAGACTTGGATACTTAACAGACTGAGCCACCCAGGCTGCTTTGAGTCACAGAGGCAAAAACTACTATATGCATTTTTAAGTAAGTCCTGTTTCTCCCTATAGGTTTCTATAGGTTTTCTTCTGGGTTTTTAACTTGTTTGAACTGCAAACTTAGTTCTCTTAAAGGTTCAAGAAATTTCATTAATTGCCAGTTCGTCCTGCTTCTTTTCTCGTTTTGAGGGTGGGAACAATGTTCCTTCAAGCTCTCTACATCTCTGAGCTGAAAACAGAAACTCCAATACATTTTTTAAAATAATTTTGTTTTGTTGGTGACAAAAGGAAAATATGTTTTACCCTTTTTTTGCCTGATGTTTCAAGTTTTTATTTATATTCTAGTTAGTTGGGGTGCCTGGGTGGCTCAGTCAGTTAAGCATCCAACTCTAGGTTTCGGCTCAGGTCATGATCTCACGGTTTATGAGTTCAAGCCCCGCATTGGGCTCTGTGCTGACAGCTCAGAGCCTGCTTGAGATTCTCTGTCTCCCTCTCTCTCTGCCCCTCCCCACTTGTGTGCTATCTGTCAAAAATAAGCTTAAAAATTTTTTTTAATACAACATAAATTCCAGTTAGTTAACATATACTGTAATGTTAGTTTCAGAAGTAGAATTTAGTTAATTCATCACTCACATATAACACCCAGTGTTCAATGTACATTTGTAAATAACATGATCAAAAATATTTGACAAATTAAAACTCTGTATTTTTAAAATTACCTTTTTTTAAAATTTTTTATTTATTTTTATTTTTTTAATGTTTTTATTTATTTTTGAGAAAGAGACAGAGTACAAGCTGGAGAGGGGCAGAGAGAGAGAGAAGGAGACACAGAATACGAAGCAGGCTCCAGGCTCTGAGCTGTCAGCACAGAGCCTGATGCAGGGCTCAACCTCATGAATGGTGAGATCATGACCTGAGCCGAAGTCGGACGCTTAACCATCTGAGCCACCCAGGCGACCCTAAAATTATTTTCTTTTGATTAAACGGGAAGGATGTCTGTATCTTCAGGTTTCACTGCCAAAACTGATGTCTAGCTTATGAAGACACTGATTTTGACCACATCTTAAATTTCACTTCATACTTTGAAAAAAATAGTGTAAATTACACCCTTCATTATATACATACACACAGCAAATATACACACAATACATATAAAAATAAATGAGATCACTCCTGGTAAACTGTTTGAATGCCAATTTCTGAATACAGTGGTGAATTCACAGAGCTAATCGTCAATTTATGAGAACTGTCTAGAGAGTCAACCAGACTCTCCCTGCTGACTCCTTGTTCACCTTTTTAAAAATTCTAAACTTTCTTTACGGAATGCCCTTTCTCTTGCCTCCTATAAAAACTAGTGCAAATGTTAACTTCTCCATAAAGCTTTCCCCATCGTTCCATCTCAAATAAATTGTTCCCTCCTTTGTACTCTTAGAACACTTCTTATAGATTCCTATAATAGATTCATCTATACATCCTGAAAGACCCTGGAAACAAAACAACCGAATAACTTCTATATCTACTTAAGCAGTTAACATTTGCCATATATATATATATTATATATATTTATGTATAAACGTATGCCTTTATATAGGTTTCTATGTTTATGTATTTATTTCTAAGGAATGCTATGTGGGATATAAAAAATTCCTCTGCAAATTTCAATTGCAGGTGAGATGCTGTTTAAGAAATTAAAAACTGTATTTATATCAACACATAATGAGTTGGGCAAATAAATTATAAAACTTCAACACTACAGTACCCCTTGCGTTAATTACACATAATGAATGATGTAAGTATGACGTTATGATGACATACGTCCTTACTGGTTGGCATAGACACTTGTCTATTTAGTGTTGGCTGGAAAATCTGGTTATGAGCTAGTATTATAATATCATTAAAATACACAATTTCTAGTACTCATGATGGAACGACAGACACCAAAAATGTAACAGTGGTTTTGCCCAGGTAACAGATTTACACATCCTTTTTACATGTTTTTTAAGTTTATTTATTTCGAGAGTGACGGGGCAGAGAGAGAGGGAAAGAGAATACCAAGCAGTCTCTGCACGATCAGCACGCAGCCCCATGTGGGGCTCGAACTCCGGAACCGTGAGACCCTGACCTGAGCCGAAACCAAGAGGGGAGGGGGGGCTTAACCGACTGAGTCACCCAGGAGCCCCAGTTTTTACATATTTTTATACTTTTCTGTATCATCTGAATGTTTTATATTGAACGTGTACTGTTTTTATAATCAGAAGAACACCAGTTATTTCGGTGTTGGGAAAAACACGTGAGAAACGAGTGCCGCGTCCGATCGGCAGCAGAGAGCGGACCCCAAGAGAACCCGGAGAAGCCCCGCCTCCAGCCTAGTTACCATCGAGTTACCACACCGAGGAGCAGAGGGGCCGACATCCACATCCGGCCGCCTCTGGCTGCAGCTGCCCCGCCCCCCGCCCCGCCCCCACTTCCTCCCTCTCCCTCCATTTCCCTTCTCTCCCGCGCCCCCACCCCGGTCCTGCCGCCACCGTACACGCCCCGCCCGCCCCGGTGTCCGCCTGCCCAGGTATCCCCCCACCCCATGCCCCAGCCCCCGCCCCGGCCCTCCCCGTACCCCGCGTCTGGCCACCCCCGCCCCTCCCCCAACCACCCCCCCTCGCCGCCACCACCCCGCGTCCAGCCACCCACCGTCCCCGCCCCTGCCTTCCCCCTCCTCCCGCCCTCTGCCCCTCCCCCCACCCCGTGCCCCACTCCCCCCCCCCGCCCTCTGCCCCTCCCCCCACCCCAAGTCCAGCCACCCGCCATACCGCCACGCCCCTCCCCCACCCCCTTCGCCCTTCCCCCACCCTCTGCCCCACCCCCCCCACCCCCCCACCCCCCACCCCACCACCGTCCCTGCCCTGCCCCCATTCCGCGTCCGGCCACCCACCGTCCAGCCCCTGCCTTCCCCCTCCCCGCACCCCTCCTCCTCACCCTCTACCCCTCCCCCACCCCGTGCCCCACCCCCCCCCGCCACCGCCCGCCGCGCCCCTCCCCCACCCCTTCGCCCCTCCCCCCACCCCTTCGCCCCTCCCCCACCCTCCACACCACCCCCCGCCCCCCCCACCACTGCCCCGCCCTGCCCCCACCCCCGCATCCGTCCCCACCCCTACCTTCCCCCTCCCCCACCACGGCGCCTCCCCCCACCCCCCCCCTCCCCACCACTAGCGGCACCAAGCCCAACAATATGGGCGGCAGCACAGGGAGCTGCCGCCCGGGTAGCCTCACAGGGGCGCCGCCTGCCGGCACAAGAAGGTCATCGCAACGAAGGATTGGGGAACAACAGAATGCTTCAATGTAACGAATATGGTTTCATCCCCAGGAATGACACCAAGGAAGTTGTATTTGCACACCAGACTGCCATAAAGAATCCCAGGAAGTCCCTTGGCAGTGGAGGAGGTGGACAGACTGCGGAGTCAGATGTTGAAGGAGAGGAGGGTGCAGACGCAGCAAATGTCAGGGGCAGATGCGCCGCCGCAGTGCAGGTCGGTGACTCTGCGGGGGACCCTAACCGTTACGGACGCTATCTGCGTGGCAGGGGTCCTCCACCCAATTCCCAGCAGAATTACCGGGACAGTGAGCGTGGGGGAAAGAACCCGGGACCGGAGCGTGCTCGCGAAGGCCAGACCCTCACGGCGCCGACCCACCGCAGGCGACGCTTCCCCCCTGAATACGTGCGGAGACCGCGTGGACGCGGACCACAGCCTTCCAACATCCTGTGCGGGGAGAAGTGATGGAAGGTACCAGGGCGCGGCAGGGCGCGGCAGAGCAAGGTAGACCGGTGACGCCCAATGTGGCCTGGGTGGTGGACCACCGCCCCGCACGGGGCCTCCTCTCCAAAGGTGGTTTAGGGAGGACGGCGGCGAAGACGACAAGGAAGATGGACGAGATGAGACCCCAGGTCAGCCCCCACCCCCACGTCCCTCCCGCCGCAACCTCGGTTACCCATGCAGACGCCCAGAAAACCCCAAACCGCGAGACGGCAAAGAGGCCAAGACAGCCGATCCACCGGCCGAGAGTCTATCCACTCCCGACATCGAGCAGGGCGACGCGAGGTAAGTGTCCGCTTACCGGCTCTGCCATCATCCGGTTTCGTCGTCCAGCGGGAGGTGAGGAAGAAGTTCCGGCAATAAGAAATGCGCCAAAGATTGGAGCTTCAGCCCTTAAGTGCCTGCTTGTTGCCCATTGGCCAGACAACCAGAACTATCGGCATTATTGTTTTTACCTAAAGACGTCGGTTTTTGGTTAGTGACAAACGCAGTTTTTAAAAAAAGAAAAAAAAGCCTGGTTTGTCTCAAGACACTGTTCAAGGTTTTCAAATGGTTTCCTATCTGGTCAAGTTGACATGTTTAAGAACTTCGTTTTTAATGTGTAATAAAAATTCACAACTCGATTTTTTTCCAAAAGTTAACGGCAAGCACCTGTTAATAAAGGTCTCAATAATAATAATAATAATAAAGGAAACAGCGTTGGCAGTGAAGACACAGAGTTTCACTCACAGAATTCCACACATACACCACACTCCAACCACGGACACACAACCACACGTAACAAAACACATGCCCATTACATATATCACAGACACTCAACAAGTATTGACACGCACACATTGGTATGCACCCCAAAAATACCACCCACGTGCGCACACACACACACACACACACGAAGAAAGAAAATAGTGTTGGAAGATGGAAATCTTGAGTAAGCTGATAAAATTTTTCAACAGTAAATAATTCCGCAATGTATACGTATATCAAATTATCACATTGTCTGCTTGCAATATGTGCAATTATATTTGTCAAGTATTCCTCCAGAAGGTTAAAAACGACAAGAGCGGGTCACTGAACAAAGAGCACACCAATGATATCCCACCAGTCTTAGGTTAGTAATAGTGGTATTTGTCCAATTAATTTCCATTTGCCATCCCATGCGTGCCAGAAACTTTTAACCCCTACCCTTCCTTTGCTGTTTCAAGACAACACTTGCAAATCTGTTTTCTTCTTTTTTTCAGATAAGATAGCGCTAAGAGGAATGTTTTCTGTTTGATTCTCAATCCCGATACCCCACGATTTTTAAAAATATCTACTTTTTAATTTATTTTAATCTTCATTTATTTTTAGGACAGCGCAAGCAGAGGAGGGGCCGAGAGGGCGACAGGGGATCCAAAGCGGGTTCTGCGATGACAGTCTGATGGCAGTGAGCCCGATGCGGGGCTCGAACTCATGACCCGCGAGATCACGACCCGAGCCGAAGTCGGACGCTCAACGGACTGAGCCACCCAGGTGCCCCGTGATTTCTTTTTTCTTAATTAACAATATCCTTCTATTGAAAAAGTAACAGGCACATAGTAAAATTTTTAATGAGGCAAAGGGTATATGATGGAAAAGATATCTCCCTACTGCCCTTGACATCCAGGTCCTTTCCTTGGAGACGCTCGCTATTAAGAGTGTCTTATTTATACTTTCACCTGAGAGTCGTATGTGTCTGTTTTTCTTTTACACAAACGAGAGCATAGCAGTCACACTGTTCTGTATTCTGCCTTTGTACCCTTAACCGTCTATCTCAGGAACTAAGACAGTTAACGGGCCGGATAATATGTGAATTTTTTTAATGCCGATACGTGTTCTTAATTGGCCCCCACGCTAAGGTCGTCGGTGGCGCCTTCAACCAACAACACGAGAGTGTCTGACAGTCCACGGCCTCCTCTACTTCAGGTAGGTGACTCTTCTTCTAGGTGTGACCTGCTACTTGGAGCTTTAGCAAAGTGATAAGAGAAAAAGTGTTATATCCTTGTCTGCATTTAGGTTTTTTAAATTACAGGTAAGATGAAGCATCTTTTTGTACTTCCAAGTCACTTACAAATATTTTTTCCCGGTTTGCCTCTTTGTACACTTTGCTTACCCTTATATTGGCTCGTCTTTTTCTTATTCAGAAGGGCACTTTTTTTAAAAAAGCTTATTTAAGGGGCGCCTGGGGAGCTCAGTGCGTTAAGCATCCGACTGCAGCTCAGGTCACGATCTCACGGTCCGTGAGTTCGAGCCCCGCGTCGGGCTCTGTGCTGACGGCTCGGAGCCTGCAGCCTGCTTTGGATTCCGTGTCGCCCTCTCCCTCTGCGTCTCCCCGACCTGTGCTGTGTCTCTCTGTCTCTCTCTCTTTCAAAAATAAATAAAACTTTATCATAAATAAAATAAGGTTTATTTATTTTTGAGAGAGACAGTGTGCAAGCAGGGGAGGGGCAAAGAGAGAGGGAGAGAGAGAGAATCCCAAGCAGGCTCTGCACTGTCAGCGAGGAGCCAGATGCAGGGTTCAAACATGAGATCATGACCTGAGCCAAAATCAAGAGTCAAAGGCTTAACTGACTGAGCCACCCAGGTGCCCCTGAAAGGGCCCTTTATATCCTCGGAAGCCTAGTTCTTTTTATGTCAAACGCATCAATATATTTTCCAGTTGCCATTTATCGGGTGACTTCTCTAGGATGCTTTTTACTGAGAAAATGTGTTAATTGCTTACGTCGTTAAATTTATCATTATTTTTCGGTAAAGATTTGGGCCTTGTGTCTTGCTGTAGGGAGGCTTTCTCTATTTCATGGATGTAAAACATTTTCCCCAAGTTCTCTTCCAAGAGACGTTTTCCAAATCCATTCTTCCTGTGTAAATCTTTGAGCGGTCTGGCATTTATTTTTAAGGAAGGAGTGCATTAAGAATCTAGGTTTCTCTCTTTTTCTTTCAAAAGAGATAGCCAGTTGTCCCAACATCATTTATTGAACTATTTGTCTTTTCGTCACTGGAGAAAATACTGTTTATCATACACTAAAGTCCCATCATTAGTCAGGTCTATTTTTGGACACTTTTTTTTTTTTTTTTTTTTTTTTTTTTTTAAATTTTTTTTTTTTTTCAACGTTTTTTATTTATTTTTTTGGGGACAGAGAGAGACAGACAGAGCATGAACGGGGGAGTGGCAGAGAGAGGGAGACACAGAATCGGAAACAGGCTCCAGGCTCTGAGCCATCAGCCCAGAGCCCGACGCGGGGCTCGAACTCACGGACCGCGAGATCGTGACCTGGCTGAAGTCGGACGCTTAACCGACTGCGCCACCCAGGCGCCCCATTTTGGACACTTTTCTGTTTCACTGACGTATCTATGCCTGTGCCGGCACTGAGCAGTTTTATTTACTGTACATAGTTAGTATATTTTATTATCTGGCCAGATGAGCCCCTCTGTTATTTTTGTTTTTCAGGAATTTTCTTTGCCCTGCCCATTCTGTTCTTTTCTTAAAAGCGTATTTATTTGGGGGCGCCTGGGTGGCTCGGTCGGTTGAGCTCCCGACTTCGGCTCAGGTCATGATCTCACGGCTTGTGAGTTCAAGCCCCGCGTTGGTCTCTGTGCGGACAGCTCAGAACCTGGAGCCTGCTTTGGATTCTCTGTCCCTCTCCCCCTCCTCCACTGTGTGTGCGCGCTCTCTCTCTCTCTCTCTCTCTCTCAAAATAAATTTATTTATTATCACGTGTGTGAGTGGGGCAGGGGCAAAGGGATGGAGAGAGAGAATCCCAAGCAGGCTCCATGCTGACAGCGGGGGCTCCATGTCCGGAACCGTGAGATCGTGACCTGAGGCGAAACCAAGACTCGGACACTTAACCGACTGAGCCACCCAGGTGCCCCTTGCCCCTTTCTGTTCTTAATTTATGTCTCCAAAAGTTCACGTCTAGCTCCGTGAACCTCGAGTGGTCAGTGTCGTGTTCCCCTCTACTTCACCCTGCCGGTGAGGGCGGGAGTCCTGCTCTGGGGCCACCAGGATGGTCTAGCACACGACAGACACTTAACAGGTGAGTTTGACAGAAGTTTGTTAACCACATATGTTCACCATCTGGGGGAGGACACGTGCCGTGTAGGGCCACACAGGTGTTCCATTCCAGAACGGAGGGAACCAGCAGGTGCGAGGGAAGGCCGGCCTTGTAGTTACAAGAGGACGGGGTGCCCCCTGCTTCCTGCGGAAGGAAAGGATTGGTTTGTCTAAATTTCTCCGGCTGGAGGGTTGCCGAAACCTTCACCAGCAGGCACCGTGCCTGGTCTGTGTGCTAATGGGGGTCGCTTGCTAGAAGACCGTATCCACGTGAGCACGGTGGAGAGAGTGGAACGTGCAGCTGGGCTCTTTGAGGCCCTCTTCGTTTTCCCAAGGTATCGAGATACGCACCAGATTAGGCCTTACTCCACAACCGACCCTTGAGGCCTTGACCTCGATTTCAACCTTGATGATGACTGAGCCTTCCAGAGAGTATGGCAAGTACCTCCCTAGGAAACGAGATACGTAGTTACTTGACCAAGAGGAAGAGGGCCCCAGGGTGAGGTTGTTGTAAAAAACATAGACTTTGGAAGTGCCCACCTTGATAGGCGATAAAGTATATTGAGAGACCTGTGTGCCACTGTTGTAGGGAGTGTTTGTCCCCAGGGGGTACAAATGGAGATAAATCAATGCCAGTGGCAAAGGTGACAACCCGCATGGGCTCCATCTGACGTTCTTTAGGTTAAATAGGAGTTTTTTAAGAAGCTCATTCTGCCTGCTGATTACACCATCTGCCTGGAGTCTATAGGGAAGGTGGAAATTCCACTGTATATCTTCTCCAAGAGCTCGACATTGTGGCGGGCACCTGGGTAACTTAGTCGGGTAAGCGTCCAACTGTTGATTTCGGCTGAAGTCATGATATCACGGTTCGTGAGTTCAAGCCCCACATGGGCTCCATGCCCACAGTGAAGAGCCTACTTGGGGTTTTGTCTCTCTCCTTCTCTCTCTGTTCATTCCCTGCTCGTGCACTCGCTCTCGCTCTCTCTCTCTCTCTCTCTCTCTCAGATAAAATTTAAAAAAAAGAAAGAGCTCAACATTTGGCATTCTGAGAATCAAAACTAGCGCTTTGGTCACTATCAGTAATGCCTAGAATTCCAAAGGGCATAAGGAGCGTCTTGTGGCCGTGTTGTATGCAGAGACGTGTTTTCCGTTTTGGGGGTCTGTGAGGCAAGAGCTCCCCAGTATTCTTTACCCCAAAGGAGAAAAATCGTAGGCAGTGGTCTATGAGTTGGTAAACTTATACACATGGGGCAATTTTTTGGCCAGGGTGTCCCAACGCTACAATGCCCGTCTGACATGTGACCAATTATGCTGGCCCTTGAGTCTCTTTCTTTGCAAGGCACGTTATTATTTTGGTGGGGGTGGGGGGAGAAGGAGAGAGAGAGAGAGTAAGCAGGGGAGGGGCAGAGAGAGAGGGAGACAGAAACCCAAGCAGGCTCCACACTGTCAGCACAGAGCCTGATGTGGGGCT
This sequence comes from Panthera pardus, assembly GCF_024362965.1. Taxonomy (NCBI): domain Eukaryota; kingdom Metazoa; phylum Chordata; class Mammalia; order Carnivora; family Felidae; genus Panthera; species Panthera pardus. The sequence continues at coordinate 32,013,281 of NW_026526843.1, read as the reverse complement.
CGATCTCACGAACCCTGAGATCGTGACCTGAGCCGAAACCGAGAGTCAGACGCTTCACTGGCTGAGCTACCCAGGCGCCCGAATATCAGGGACCTTGTGATGAAACGATGAAAAACACCTCCCCGCTGAACTCTATTGTGCGTGAAGGTGGCAAGACCATCCATAAAGTGTACGAACTCCCATGGTTATGTACTCAGCTGATGCTAAGGACTCTCCAAGTGGCCAGTGGGTCTGGGAGAGAGGTGACGTCCTCCAGCACCATGGCATCTGGCAAGGGACTGACGACGGGAGAGGCCACGTGCACCTGCAGAGAGGGCCCCGGTTTGTCTCCCTGTAGCAAGGAGGTCTCCGTAGCCGTGCTGACTTTGGGGGTGCCTCTTCCGTTACTGAAGGCATAGTGTGCAGCCGGGTACATAACGTCGTAAACTCAGAGTCTGTGAGGGTGTCTAATTCCAGGACAGCACACTACGTGGCCACCGTTGCCATTCCAGTTGCGAATGGTACAGAACTGGGAGGGACAGTCTATTGTATCAGAAGCCCGTGGCCAACGAGTGGCTATGATAGGTGGTTCAGAGATCCCGGGGGTGCATAAGAGGAGGCTGGTACAGCCCCTACTATGAAGGGGTCTCCGCGGGCACTAACACCAGTGCCTGTTGATTTATTTCAATTCGGACAGATTCTAGAACTTTTTTTTTTTTTTTTTTTTTTGAGACACAGAGAGACAGAGCATGAGCAGGGGAGGGGCAGAGAGAGAGGGAGACACAGAACCGGAAGCAGGCTCCAGGCCCCAAGCCGTCAGCCCAGAGCCCGACGCGGGGCCCGAACTCATGGACTGCGAGATCGTGACCTGAGCCGAAGTCGGACTTTTAACCGACTGAGCCACCCGGGCGCCCCAGATTCTAGGACTTTGTGTTGGCGAAGACTTCATTTCAGGTGGGCCCTTTGGCAAGTAACAGCACCGGGGGGTTGAAGTAAGATTATAAATGAGGAATATGTTGCCTCCAGAACGCAGAAAGGGCTAGAAGACGTTGGACTCGTGTTAACGGTGTGGGTGCTGAAAGGGTTAATCAGCGTTTCCTGACAGCGTCAAAGGTGGAGCAGCTCTCGGTTTCGTGAAGGCTTTTCTGGAATTGAAGAGACGGCCGGGACCTTGCACCGTGTGTGGCAACGATCCGTCCCTTTTCCGTGAGCTCCGTCGTGAGTATATCTGTGTCCTTCATCTGTGTGTCCAACAAGTCTCCTTGGGGGAAGATGCCACCCACGTCACGTCATTTCCGTGTTCCGGGCAAAGGTGGGTGCAGTCAGGGTCCTGCCGGCAAAGACGGTGTGTAACGCCAAGGCTGCTGAGTTCCCTCGTGAGGCCTGGTAAAGGTGTATTGTGTCCTTTCAGGGGGAAAGGCCCCCGTGCTCACAGGCTGTTGAAATAGACACTGAACAGGTGCATGGGCGGCTCAGCCGGTTAAGCGTCCGACTCTTGGTTTCGGCCAGGCCATGATCTCGCCTCACGGTTCGTGGGTTCGAGCCCCGCCTCGGGGTTTGCGCTGGCAGCACGGGAGCCTGCTTGGGATTCTCTTTCCATCCCTGTCTCTCTGCCCCTGCCCCACTTGCACTGTCTCTCTCGAAATAGATAAACGTAAAAGAAGGAAACAGGCACCGAACAGAGCATATTTGCCAAATCTCGATCTATAACAGCAAAACGGTTGCCAGTGGCTGATTGACTAGAATCGGTAATTATAATAATATTGGGCGTAGGGGCCTGAAGTTGGTGGTGGGCTCACCGCCAGGCACCATTCATTCTTTCCGGGTTTCAGACCAGGCCAAAACGGGATATTAAAGGAGCAGTAGTTGGCATCATCACCCTTGCGCTCACTAGGGCATATACAAGTTGAAATCCTTGAGGACCCCGGTTTAATTTACGTGGGGTGATATTAACTCTGTTAACGGGGTAAGGGGATTGTTCTGAGATACTGACGACTGCAGCAAGGTAGAGGGACAACCCGAAGGTGGCATCCACCAGCCTGTTTTCCTGAGAGCACCTCCAGAGACCTCTAACTGGGTGCCAAATCTGAGGCCTGCCACCGAGGCCAGCGCTCTCGGACGGGCCAAGAGGCCTCTGGCACAGAAAGACCGGGGGTGTGTTTCAGTCAGCTCTGTGTGCAGTGCCCCGGGGGGGCGGTGGCCTGCCAAGAATCCTCCGTCTGATGGTTCCGGTTCCATAGGACCCAGGAACGTTAGCCCCGTCCCCCCGGCTGCCATGGCCAAGTGATCAGAGGACATGCCCTGAGTGGCAGCTGCAAAACCCGGGTCACCAGACCTGAGGAAAAGCCACCCTCCGGGAGACGCTGACATTCCAGAGCGCGGCAGAGGGAGAGCGCAGACGTGGCACCCTCTAGCCTCTGTCCCTGCAGAGGATGCCAACAGGCCCCCAGATCTGGTAAAGCAGAGGTCTGCCCCTCAGGCCCACGCTTTAAGATTAGCAGATGAACCTGGGGCACCAGAGTGGTCAGTCAGTCAAGCGTCCCGACTCTCGATCTCAACTCAGGTCATGATCTCACGGTTTGTGAGTTCAAGCCCTGTGCCGGGCTCGGTGACGTCAGTGGGGAGCCTGCTTGGGATTCTCTCTCTCTCTCTCTCTCTCTCTCTCTCTCTCTCTCTGTCTCTGTCTCTGTCTCTGTCTCTCTGTGCCTCTCCGCTGCTCACACTCAGAATAAATAAACTTAAAAAAATTAAAGCATAAAGATTAGCCAATGAACCTCTTTCCCGTAAAACTCTGGCCCCTCTGGATTGGCTCTCTTTGTCCTGGGCCCGGGGACAGGTGAGTCTGGGCACGTGTGCCCTTTAAGAGCCGGGCTTAGCTTGCTGTAGCCTTGTGGGTTTTGTGGACACAAGCCTTGTTGGTTTGCAAAGCCAGGTGTGTTTGGGGGTTGTCCCTGAGGTGCAGTTTTTCAGCGTCGGGGTGCCCGATGCCGGGTTCAAACCCTCCGCTCCTCAGGAGAAAGCGCCGAGTTTTCCATTCCTTCTGGATCGTGGCTGCCAAGCCAGGAGTGGCGTTTATGGCGAGATTATGTCTCAACTTCACGTTCCTGCTGCAATGGTGTGTCTCCCCCCCGCCCCCTCATTTGCCCGCTGTGTAGGAGTCACTTAGTGAGTTCCTAGGCTTTTTCCAGAGGAAACTGTTGCAGATATAAATGTAGATTCGCTGCGTCTGTGGGAGGAGGTGAGTTCGGGATCTTCCCGCGTCACCAACGTGGATCCATTTATACCTTTGCTCAAAACCCTCGCATCTAGGAACTGGAACGTCTTGAGTGTCAGCCTGTCTTTCGTAGCCAACAATCCAAGATTCCCAGGGCCACATGCCATCTTCTCTTCTCTTTCTCTTTCTCTTTCTCTTTCTCTTTCTCTTTCTCTTTCTCTTTCTCTTTCTCTTTCTCCCCAGTACCTGGATCCCTTCCAGACCTGGTGAGCCCTCTGCAAATGCGCACTCGCCGTTCGAGGGTGGCCTCCACGCGACTCAGCTCAGAGGCACAAAGAGATACAGACGTGGAATGAAGGTGAGAAGCGATAGACGGGGGAATCCGGGTTGAGATGGGTGTAGACTGAGAGCCTTCACACGCGAACGCAGTATAGTTCTATTTTTACGGCTCCGTCTTTTTCTGTATCCAGAACAGTAAGATTTATTTTCCACACAGTGGTTACAGATTCTAGAACTCCCGGGGAGGCCGGGTGGCTCCATTGGTTAAGCGTCCGACTTCAGCTCAGGTCATGATCTCGCGGTTCATGAGTTCGAGCCCCGCGTCGGGCTCTGTGCGGACAGCTCGGAGCCTGGAGCCCGTGTCAGATCCTGTGTCTCCCGCTCTCTCTGCCCCTCCCCTGCTGGCCCCCTATCTCTCTCGGTCAAAAATAAATAAACGTTAAAAAAAATTAAGAGTATAGAACTCCCTCAATTGGTTAACTGGTAGTTGGCCATTTTCATCTTTAACTAATGAGGCACCGTTGGCTCATTTCCTAAAGTGTCCGAGAGCCCAAGTGGTTAAATTCTGCGTGCGCACTCTTATAAGAGGGATGTGTGGGACACCAACAAATAGCTGTGACAAAATGCCTGTCATTCCACCCTTTGGAAGCTTGTAGAAATAATTCAGCAGAAGTTCACAAAATCGCGTGGTGAATTGCCATCTAAACGAATATCGCATTTGCTTGCATATTTTGTTCCGCAAACCGTTCTTCCTTTCCATTTAGAGAGAGGAGGAGGAGGAGGACAAGAGGACGAAAAAAATTGCGTACGTCAGATAATTTTTCTTGCTCCCTATCTCTCCGGCCCTTTAAAATATTTATTTATTTTGGGGCGAGTGCGGGCAGGGGAGGGGAAGAGAGGGGAGAGAGGATCCCAAGCGGGCTCTGCGCTGATGGGGCTGATAGCAGCGAGCCCGACGTGGGGTTCAAACTCAGGCCCCCCCGAGATCGTGACCCGAGCCGAAGTCGGCCGCTCACCCGACCGAGCCCTCCCTGGTGTCCGTTTCTCCTGTTCTCAAACATCCCCTGATACTGCAGCGGGGGCGTCTGTGTGCAGAATTAAGCTTGTCTTTGTAGATCTGGAAAATTAAGGGCGTCCCAGTGTTTGCGGTTGTCGGGAGGGGTGAAGTAGACGAGGAAGGGGCAGTTGGACACACTAGCTGTACCTCACCTCTCTGACTTGAAACGGATCTCGACTTCTGCCTTCCCTGTTCTAGCATTAGGAGAGCCACCCCCTTTTCCCGCCCTCGCGGTCTTCTCTATCGAAAATCGAAAATCGTTAACTGGTGCCTTTCCCGGTACAGAGCCCCCACCTCAGCTGCTCCAGGTACTTACAAGGATCCGCAGGGGGAGCGTGACACAGAGGGTCACGGAAACGCTACCAAAGCAATGCCAAGGAGGATGTTCATCTCTTGCCCGTCGAAAGGTGACCGTGTTCCCGTTCTAAGTCGCTAGCAAGTACATTTTCTTCCCACCTCGGTCAGGGGTCAGCGGCAGACTTCTGAACGTCCCCAGGGAGAAGCAGAGCTCTGTCAGAGACCAACCCCACGGGAACCCTATCCTTACACGGTGTAGGTGTAGGACTTCTGATTTCATTGTTTTTAAGTTTCCTTATTTATTTTGAGACAGCAAGCAAGGGAGGGGCAGAGAGAGAGGGAGATTCCCGGGCAGGCTCCACACGGTCAGCACAGAGCCTGACACGGGGCTTGAACCCACGACGCGGGCGATCATGCCCTGAGCCGAAATCGTGTTTCGGTTACTCCACCTACCCAGCCACCCAGGCGCCCCTTGTGGTTTTATTTTTAAGCTAATTACAGTAGAATAAGGGCACATAGTCTATATGGTCGCTTTTTGGTTTTGGTTTTGTTTTTGTTTTAATTTTCAGACTTGCTTTGGGACCTGGATGATTGTTTTACTTTGACATAAATGTTGCCTCATGCTCCAGAAGGATGTAGATTCTCTACTTGCTAGAGGGAGCTGCCTACAAATAGATGCCTTTGAAACCAATTTGTTGATTAGGTTGATCAAACCTTGCAAAACCTTGCCCTGTTCACTTAACCTATCAATTAGGGAAACAGATTTGTTAGAGAAATTTTTATCATGTTAGATTTGTCCGTCTATACGTGAGATTCCGTCAGGTTCTATTCTTCCATATTTGAGGGTAGATGATGGCGTCCACCTAGGTTTGAGAATTTCATCTCATCCCGGCGAGGCTAAATGTTTTTCCATCGTGCTGTCACTCTTTCCCCCTAAATTCTGTTTTACGTGATCTGTGCTACCGGTATGTATGTTTGGCCTTCACGGCAACAATTTCATTGACTCAAAAGCCGGAAACTAGACTATCCGTGTATTTTTAAGTTGGTTTTCTTCCCCTGGCGTATTCTGCCTAATCTTTTATCGTCAACATTCCCGTGTTTGTGTACCTAAGTTTATGTTTTATAGAATTATTTAGCTGTATCTTTAAAAATCAACATTCGGGTGTTTTTTAATTGATTGAGGTTACTTGACATTTTTTTGCAATGACTTATTTACTTGAATGACTTCTCCTATCTCTTTCTCTGCCTTCTGTGTAACCCGACTTTTTCTCTACTGCCTCTAACCTTCTTTTACCGCATTCTTCGTAGCCGGTAAATGTTTTTCCTTAGTGTCTTGTAAGTTATATACTTAGCGCTCTCTTTCTTTAACGTTTATGTGTTTCATTAAATGTGTATGTTCACCTCAAAATCAGCAATAGTGTTCATTTCTTTTTTTTCAAATTTTTATTTAAATTCTAGTTAGGTAACATACGGTGCAATATTGGCTCAGAAGTGGAATTTAGTGATTCGTCACTTACATATAACACCCAGCGCTCAACCCAACAAGTGCCCTCCTTCATATCCACCCCCCCCACACACACACCCGTTTAGGCCTTTTTGTAAAACTTTTTTTAAGTTTACTTATTTATTTTTGAGAGAGAGAGGGACAGAGAGAGCACAAGCGGGAGAGGAACAGGGAAAGAGGAAGAGAGAGAGAGAGGGAATCCCAAGCAGGATTCTGCACTGTCAGTGCGGAGCCCGACCTGGGGCTCAAACCCACGAACTGGGAGATCCTGACCTGAGCCAAAAATCAAGAGTCAGGCACTCAGCCGACTGAGCCACCCAGGCGCCCCTAGCTAGCCCTGTTTTGAATGCCAGCGTGAAAAAAGAAAACAGTTAAATTAAAAGAAAAATCTGGTCGTACAGGCACAGAAGCCTTGCGATCCAAGCAGCTGTCCTGTAGATGCCCTCTCTTCCTCCTTCAGTGCCTGAAGGCCGGGCTGGCACTGAGTCGTATCCATGGGAGGGATGTGCCTGCAGGAAGGAGAAAGAATGGTCTGCATTCTGCTGGCCCCAGGGGACCATGACGAGGAGACCGATAGTGTTTACTGAATAAATAACAAGCAAATTGTGAGTCCCAATTAGTGTCTTACAATAGTGAGGGTGACCCTGAGGGCAGAGGGCCTTCTCTCCTTCCTGATTCCCCACTCAGGACTCCAGAGGGTAAATCCTCTCAGGTCGTCCCTGCATCAACCTGGGGTACTGCCGTATCAGCTTAGCTGTGCAGATCTAAACTCCTCGGGTTTGGCTTTACTGAGGTACCTTATTTTTGACTGGCTCAGACAGTAGATTGAGAGTCAGCGGCACTGCCTGTGGACGCTGTAAAGCCGGAAAAGGTGACCCAGCAGAACAGGCTGGGTCTGGACCATGGGGCTAGTTGGCTCAATGGAGGACGTGCAGGAAATGATGAGTAAATGGCTAGTGCGAACTGAGGTGACTTTGACTTTATCGAGAATGGTACCCGCTCTGAAAAAGCCAAGGGAGAGAGAGAGAGATGGGGATCATCAGTTACACTAGTCACATCCTGGGCTCTGAGTGACAGCACAGTAATGCGCGATCAGGTGGGCGAGGGGTATCAGCATAGACAGCGGAGGAGAGCAAGGACCCACACGCAAGGGTCCCCACGTCCCCTCTGCCATGACGCTACGTAGGCCATATCCTTCCTCCCCATAAAACTACCTGCAGCCTGGGAGAGAAGCAGGGAGGAGGGGAGCTGTCTTAGAAACTAACCTGTCTCGGGGCACCTGGGTGGCTCTGTCGGTTAAGCGTCCGACTTCGGCTCAGGTCACGATCTCACGGTCCGTGAGTTCGAGCCCCGCGTCGGGCTCTGTGCTGACAGCTCAGAGCCTCGAGCCTGTTTCTGATTCTGTGTCTCCCTCTCTCTCTGCCCCTCCCCTGCTCACGTTCTCTCTCTGTCTCTCTCTCTGTCTCTCTCTCAAAAATAAATAAAGATTAAAAAAAATAAAAAAAAAAAACTAAGCTGTCTCACCAAGAGCATCTAAACATTTTCTAAAGAGTCTGCTTAATTCTAGGTCAGACTGAGGTGTAAACTGGATTGGGCATTAACGTGAACCCCCACCCAAGAAGGCGGCCAGATGAGTTCTAGATAAAAAGAAGTCAGTTACACTTTCTCTGCACAATGAAGTTTTAGTGTGCGGTAAAGTTTTTAACACTGTTTCTGACGCCTGGAAAGGATGGAGACCCTTCGTGTCTGTAAACCATGCCTGGCAGTGCTATTCAGATGCGTATTTTTGCTGCCACGCAGGCAAAACGGTGCTGAGAGAGGGGCGCGATTATAGGGGATTTCAACTCCAGTTACACTGACCCCTGATGCCCGTAGGAATCTGAGTGAATCCCTACTACTTAGCAAATGGGGTTGAGACTGTACAGATGGAACCAAGATATCCAGAGATACAGGGACCCAGATGCTTGCCTAACCTTCCCTTCCGTTTTTGGAGTAATGATACGGGGAAGGGAAGACACCCTAGACCAATGTATATGGTACATCAAATATCATTGCCCGTGGGGTAAAAGAGAAAAGAAGTAAAAAAAAAAAAAAAAATAGCCTGATGACAAAAAATTATAATCAGGGTCTAAACATATTGACACTGGCTCAGACTTCCACCCAGCAGATTCCGTGACTCTCACAAATCGTTTTATTTATTTAATGCAGAGAACTGCAAAAAATAATTGTCAGCATCGCAATAGTGGATCGAGGCGCTGGGGTGGCTCAGCGGGTGAAGCGTCCGACTCGGTTTCGGCTGAGGTCATGATCTCACTGTGAGCTCAAAGCCCACGTTAGGCTCTGCCTGCTTGGGATTCTCTCCCTCTCTCTCTCTCTCTCTCTCTCTGCCCCTCCCCGACTCGTTCATGCATGAGCAGGTGCACGCGTGCACTCTTTCGCTTACAATAAACTTAAAAACAGAGAATATAATATGGATTGAAAAGTAGGGAAAAAAACCCAATGTGCAAAAATATTACTCTTATCAATACTCTACTTTAATATCCTACCGTATAGTTTGCAAAGCTCTTTCATACTCATTTAGAAGTCATAACTGATTTTAAATCTGCAAATGAGTAAAAATTGTGAACTAAAGCATTTCAAGTGAATTTATGTGAAACATCGAAAAGACAGGGCCAGTATATACATGTCACCTAAAGCAGGTTACATTTCTAGAACTCACTGATTTGTGAATGAAACTGATTATTAATTTTTTGACTCCTATATATAATACTTTTATTTTTTTTTTTTATATATTCTTCTTGGAAACATGAGGCTCAGGGATTTTTTTTCTCACACGTTTCTCCCATTTTATTCATAACAACAATTTACATGCTGTATTTTCCATGAGTTAATTTGAGATTTGGGGTCTCGGACCTGTTTGGGTATTTGAGTTGGAGCAAGGCAGTTCCCTGATAAAGGCCTAGTTTCCTCGCTGCAAATTGAGAAGGTTGGATTAGCTGCGAAGACTGTTTCCAACTGTGACATCCTCTATTCTATGAAATAGTGTCTACAGCCTTGGTCCCGGGGGTACATCCAGAACCTCTCGTCACTGCCACATCCCTCCTAAGTTATCAGCCGTCACTACCTGGAAGACTTCGCCCACGTTCGCCGTGAATCTGCTCTCAACCAAATGCAAAACGAAACACCACAGCCTGGAACTCTCTGCATTCTTTCTCCGTTTTCATCCGTGTTCTAAATAGGATTTCATTCAGGTGTCACTGAACACCAAGGACCATTTGTCTTTCCAACACAAACCAAAAGGGCTGATGCTGTAGAAATCACCGAAGCCATAATGGGTGGAGCGGACTTAGAATTCAGTACTTACTGTCTCCAGTCTTTCACCTGGATCGTTGAAAGAAGCGGGCTGCTTCATCCGTCCTCTGGTTTCCCCATTTTTTTTTTTAATGTTTATTCATTTTTGAGAGAGAGCATGAGCTGGGGATGGATGGGCAGAGAGGAAAAGAGGACAGAAGATCCCAAGCAGGCTCTGTGCTGACAGCCAGCAAGCCTAATGCAGGGCTCGAACTCAGGAGCTGTGAGATCGTGACCTGAGTTGAATTTGGACGCTCAACCGGCTGAGCCACACAGGCGCCCCTCGTTTCTATTTGTATAATGAGATTCTATATCTGGACCTTCCTTTTTTTTTAGTGTTTTTTTTTTACATTTATTTATTTATTGAGAGAGAGAGAGAGACAGAGCGTGAGCAGGGGAGAGGCAGAGAGAGACAGACACAGAATCCGAAGCAGGCTCCAGGCTCCGAGCTGTCAGCACAGAGCCCGATGTGGGGCTCGAATTCACAGACCACGAGATCATGACCTGAGCCGAAGTTGGATGCTCAACTGACTGAGCCACCCAGGCACCCCTGTATTTGGACCTTCAGATGGCTTGCTTGTGCCCACTCCTGCATCAGCTTGGTTTTGTTATTTTGTGGTATGGGATTCAAAGGTGCTCCTGAGTGGCAGAAGGTTGTCCTCTTCTGAGCCGTGATGAATGGGAACAGAGCAGAATTACACGGCCGCCTCGGATGCCACAACCCCACTAAAGGTAGGATCACGGTGGCCGACAGAAATGGCTAGAACACCGTTCTGTGATATAGAGTGTATGTAAGTAAAGAAAAGTTAAAACTTCTTGGATTACATTGACATACCTGGGGTACCTGGCTGGCTCAGTCGGTAGAGTGTGCAACTCTTTTTTTTTTTTTTAATGTTTACTTGTTCATTTTGAGGGAGAGGGAGAAAGTGCCCGTGTGAGCAGGAGAGGGGCAGAGAGAGAGGGAGAGAGAATCTTAACCAGTCTCCATGCTCAGTGTGGAGCCAGATGTGGGGCTCAGTCCCACCATCGTGAGATCACGACCTGAGCCGAAATCAAGAGTCGGACGCTTAACTGACTGAGCCCCCCAGGTGGCCCGAGCATGCACCTCTTCACCTCGGGGTCATGAATTCAAGCCCCGTGTTGGGTGTGGAGCGTACTTAAAAAAACAAAAAAAAAATTTAAATTGACCTCCCTGCTAAGGCATGTCGTGCCTGAGTCACAGCTGCTGCTGTTACTAACAACAGCAACAGCACCATCTTGTTTTATTTTTTAATTTTTTTTATGTTTTATTTATTTTTGAGACAGAGACAGGGTGTGAGTGGGGGAGGGGCAGAGAGAGAGGGAGACCCAGAATCCGAAGCGGGCTCCAGGCCCCGAGCTGTCAGCGCAGAGCCCGACGCGGGGCTCGAACTCATGGACCGCGAGATCACGGCCCGAGCCGAAGTCGGACACTCAACCGACTGAGCCACCCAGGCGCCCCACAATAGCACCGTATTTTGAGTGCTTCCTTTATCAGGAACTTTACATACATTATGATATTTGAGTCGCACAACTTAAACAAGAAGATGGTAATATTATCCTGCTTTCACAGGTGAGGAACTGATCTTAGAGGTGTAAAGTAACTTATTTGACAACATAAAACTTAAAATTGGTGAGGCATCAGGGCTCCTGGGTGGCTCAGTTGGTTGAGCGTCCGACTCGGGCTCAGGTGGTGACCTCGCGGTGCATGAGTTTGAGCCCTGCATCTGGCTGGCTTCTGTCAGCGTGTCAGCACAGAGCCTGCTTGGGATCCTCTGTCCCCCTCTCTCTACCCCTCCCCCACTCATGTTCTCCCTCTCTCTCTCTGTCCAAAATGAGTAAACGTTTATTTAAAAAAAAATCAGCGGCTAAATAACACTTATTACTAATAAAAATCTAATAGAATTATCTTATTAGGAAAAAGTTGACTAGTTCGTTCAGATTTGATTTTTTAAATGTACAGTTGTAGAAATTAAAAATGAAAAACTAGGGGCCCCTGGATGGCTCAGTTGGTTAAGCGTCCCACTTCAGCTCAGGTCATGATCTCGAGGCTTGTGGGTTCGAGCCCCACATCGGGCTCTATGCTGACAGCTCAGAGCCTGAAGCCTGCTTCGGATTCTGTGTGTGTGTGTGTGTGTGTGTGTGTGTGTGTGTGTGTGTGTCTCTCTGCCCCTCCCCACTTGCAGGCTCTCTCTCTGTCAAAAAATAAACATTAAAGCAAGTTTTTTTGAAAGATCAGCAGTGTAGGTTGATTTCCTGCAAGGAGGGGATAGAAAACAATTTGCCCAGTGAGGTGGGTTCAAGGAGACATTGCACACGCACATCAGAATGGGAAAGCAAATACAAAAACAAAACCTGAGAATACCAATTTCTGGCGAGAAGGCGGAACAACAAGGACTCATCCATTCATTGGTGGTGGGAGTGCAAAAACGGTCCAGCCACTTCGCAAGACAGTTTGGAATTTCCTTATAAAGCTGAGCACAGTGGGGCGCCTGGGTGGCTCAGTCGGTTGAGCTTACAACTCTTGATTTTGGCTCAGGTCGTGATCCCAGGGTCGTGGGATCGAGCCCTGTGTTGGGCTCCATGCTAAGCATGGAGCCTGCTTGAGATTCTCTGTCTCTCTCTCTCTGTCTCTCTCTCTCTCTCTCTCTGCGCCATTCTTCCCTGCGCCCTCTCTCTCCCCCCGCCAAAAAATAAAGTTAAAAATTTTTGAAATTAAAATAAATAAAAACATTAAAAATAAAACCCTAACATCGTTTTACCATACAATCTGCAATTATACTCCCAGATAGTTACTCAACTAATTTGAAAACTTGCTCACACGACACCTGCACACCCATGTTCATAGCAGCTTTATTAATAGTCCCCCAAAACTAAAAGCGACCAAGATGTCCTTCAGCAGGTGAATGAATGAACAAGCTAGGGTACATCCATACGGTGGGACAGATTTACTAAAAAAAAAAGTCTCAAGCCATAGATGAATCTTAAACAGATCCTCTGGAATGATAGCAAGCAGTCTGAAAAGGCTGTATACTTTGTAATTCCATTCATATGACATTTTTTTTTTTTGAAAAGATAAACCTAGAGAGACCGTAAACATAATTGGTGATCGCCAGTGGTTTGGGAGAGGGTACCAAGCAGGTGAGGAGGAGGGTGTTTGCTTTTTTTTGTTTGTTTGTTTTTTTTAGGGCACTGAACATATTCCGTATGATAACTGCAATGGTGGATACACGACCTGATGCATTTGTCAAGTCCCAGGAAACTTGACAGTATGAAGAGTAAATCAACCTTGGTGCACACAAGTTTTTGTAGGTCTGGTAGGAAGTTAGGGGATCTCGGAAGGAAATATAGAATGTAACAGAAGATTGTAGCCGTATTAAAAAGGCACGAAACGACCTCACTGAAGGGGCAGGAGAATACGCTGAGCTCAATTACACCGGAAGTAAGCAGGCTCTAAGAATGACCTCAGAAGAACCTGTACAGAAACGCTGTACTCGAGAAAGGTACTTGCCGTGGAGGCGAGGGTTAACCGGTTTGAAACTGCTACAGCTGAATCCGGGAAATAAGCAATGAGCTACATGGACAGCAGGTGGTAGGACGGCGAGGTCCCAGGTCAGCAGGGGAAGGGAGCTAGAAGGATCCACGTGGTAATGGATGAGTGTTGGAGACATCGGTAAAAACTCGTATCTGCTTTAATACGGGTAAAGACAAATTCATGTAGAAATATTTCTCGATACGTAGATGTACATGGGTTAGCGTACATAAGCGACTTTCCGTGCTCTCTCACCTGAGAGGGCCTCCGATAAATGCCACGCCAGCAGCAACTAAGATGCCTAGCCCACAGGTCTTTGTTTCTAATACCATTCTCCCATAAAGGGAACCAAGAATTCTCAGAGAAATGACCGATTCCAGGAATGGGGCAGGAAATAGCCTCGTTTTAGTTCCCGAGCATTTTCTAGTGCCAGTAACTAAGGTAGGGCCCCCAACAAAACAAAACACAATAATGGGGATATGTCAAAGGGACGGAGAAGCCAACCGAAAGAGCTCGCAGTGGCCAAAGCTGGAACATCTGTGCGACAAAATAAGGTCGTATTGGATGATGACACAACTTCTAAAAATAAATATCTGCGAGTTCCCGCTAATAGAAATAAAGGACTGACTGAAGAAATAAATGGCTGGGGGGGGGGTGGTTGGAGAAGAGACAACCCTCCCTTGCAGAAGATTTATGTAGAGCCTGCTTTCAAGGAGATGGAACATAGAGGAGGTTGTGTGGAGTGACGTCCCTTCAAAGAGCTGAGGATATGGAAGAAACGGGGAAATAGCAAATTTACAATGGAGAATCCTGACAAGACTACCTCGCCAGGTGGTCAAGGTTAATAGGATCAGTGATAGAAACACGTGGAGAGCATGTACCCTTGATACGAAGCCACGAGATTGGTTTAGCTGTGGTCTTCTGCCATAAAACCCACAGCATCAGTCCAATCATAGAAAACACCAGTTGAGGGACGTTTACAAAATGCGTGACCAGCACTCTTCGAAAGCGTCAAGGTCTTCAAGAACGAGGAAAGTCGGAGCAAATCGCCACAGCCAAGAGAGCCCAAAGAGACATAACGACATGCAGTGTGGCATCCCGGTGGAATCTGGAAGAGAAAAAAAACAGGTAAAAACTAAGGAAGTCTGTGTGAAGTAGAAGCTTTTGTTTTTTAATTTTTTTTTTTTTAATGTTTATATATCTTTGAGAGAGACAGAACGTGAGGGAGGGAGGGGCAGATCTTGAGAGGGAGACAGAATCCGAAGCAGGCTCCAGGCTCCGAGTTGTCAGCACAGAGTCCGACACGGGGCTCGAACTCAGGGACCGTGAGATCATGACCTGAGCCGAAGTCTAGACGCTTAAACGACTGAGCCACCCAGGCGCCCAGGTATAAACTTTAATCATAACGTATCGGTATTGGTTCATTAACTGTGGCATCGTTCTTTAAGATGTTAAAATAGGCAAAACCTGGCTTGGGTTACTCGGAAACTTTCTACCAGCTCCAGTAATTTCTGCCAATCTAGAAATGCCCTAATATAAGAATCTATTAGAATAAAAAGACCTAGAACAGTTTGAGATAATTAGAATCAATCTATTCTTCATTATTAATCAGGTGTTCGACTAAGGCCTCAGAACTTGTTGACTTTCCTCTCTGCCTAGATCCCCCTCCTTTCTTCTCAGAGACCATTCATCTGAGTATTTACTTAGTGCCTTGTTGTTTTTTTTTTTTGGTTTTGGTTTTGTGTGTGTGTGTGTGTGTGTGTGTGTGTGTGTGTGTGTGTGTGTGTGTTTTGCTTTTGTTTTTTTTGTTTTCAGTCTCTTTAGGGAGGGTGGGCTCAACTAAGAATAAAAATGGCTCAATTGTGTATACAAGCCCTTTGCTGCAAGGCACAGCCCTGGAGGCCTGATTGTGACTTCTGGTGGGGGCTTGCATTTAGCACGATGAGTAGTCTGCCGTTCGGGGTGTGCCCCTGTATGACAAAATGGTAAACTTAGGTGACTTCTCCACACTTGGGGAGATGTTTCCTGGCTCATTTTAAAGGATGATGTGAAAGCCTTCTGCGCATATTCGGTTCACCTGCTCTCCGGAGTGTTACCTAAAAAAACAAAACTAAAGTTTCAGCTTCTGCCCGGGTGCTAATCTCACTTCTGCACAGGTGCCATAGATCACAGAACGGTGCTGACCTTATCAGAGTCTTATGTCTCAGCTAAAGGTTAGGTCAGTTTGACCTTTAAAGAAAAGTTCACGGGGCACCTGGGTGGCTCAGTCGGTGAAGCGTCCGACTTCGGCTCAGGTCACGATGCCACAGTTTGTGGGTTCAAGCCCCACATGAGGCTCGTTGCTGGCAGCACAGAGCCCGCTTCAGATCCTCTGTCCCTCTGCCCTGCCTACCCCTCCGCTGCTCACACTTGCTGTCTCTCTCAACAATAAATAAACGTTAAACAAATTTTAAGTTCACTAAGCCCATGTATTGATTAAATCGATAGAAGGGGCAACACTACGGGACTCTCTGAACCAGTATCAAAGTCAACGGACAGAGAGGAACGCAGTTTCGGAGGAAAAAGCAACTACTAAAGCATATTTAGACGGGCGCCTGGGTGGCTCGGTCGGTTAAGCGTCTGACTTCTGCTCAGGTCATGATCTCACAGTTCGTGGGTTCAAGACCCACAGTGGGTGAGCTTGGGGCCCGCATCGGGTGAACCCGAGCCCCACTTCAAGTGAGCCATGCTTCTGTTTCCCTCTCTCTCTCCCTCCGTCCTCGGACTCACTTGAACCCTTTCTCTGTCTCAAAAAAAAAAAAAAATAGGCATCTCCCTCCCTTGATTCATAAAACCAGTTTCCGCAGCGGAGGCAGAAGGACAATAGCATTTAGCAAATGAGAAAAGTATTTCAGAAGACAAAAGGTGTCCCGTTAAATGGAACTTTGCTAAACATATAGCTTCAAGTCATATAAAATGTGGTTCTTTATTCTCCTTTGTAACCCTTGGACTTTATTTGGTTTCCTTTTATCGTTTTCAAGCATATCTCTTACGTTATAAGGAGAGTCAAGGCAAAAAGTGATTCAAAATGTATGCATTCAGTTACAGTAAAGATAAGGTCCATGATGTGAATTAACTCCGCCCTGCCAACACGGGAAGAACTAACAAAGTCCATTGTGCCAGTGTATTGCCTCTGGCCTCTAAAAGCCCTGGAGTTCACTGCCGAGATTTAGAGAAGCACTCAAACTGTGCTTATATGGCAGAAATACAGCAGCAGGATTGAGTCTGTGTTTTGGATAACTGGTCCTTTTTATGGACAAGTATTGTTGATGCAATTAAAATCGTCATATTGACAACCAACCTGTTGCTGTGACTGATCCAGTTAAATCATGGAGATTATGGAATCGTGTCTTTTTTTTTTTTTAATGTCTGTTTATTTTTGAGAGCGAGTGCAAGTGGGGGAGGGGCAGAGAGAGAGAGAAAGAGAGAGAGGGAAAGCGAGAATCCCCTGCAGGCTCTGTGCTGTCCAGGCAGAGCTGTGCACGGGGCTCGAACTCACGAACCGTGGGATTGTGACCTGACCTGAAGTCAGACGCTTAACCAACTGAGCCACCCAGGCGCCCCTGGAGTCATGTCCTTCAAGTAATAACCGTGGCTAGTGAGAAAAGATTCTCAGGTTCTACTGATGGGTGTCATTCAACTCCCTAACTCTGAAAAGACACAAGACTTACTCCCTTTCTTTTTCTGCCTCTTCAACTTGCCTTTTTTACTTCAGTATCCAAGTCTAAACCATACTCCTCGCTTGAGATAGATTATATAGATGTAGCTACAGATACAGATATCTCAAGGGAGAGGAATTGTCGGGGTTTGTGGGGGGGAGAAAGGGAGATAGGGAGGAATGGAATTCTCCTCTAAGGCCATTTGCAAATGGAGGGGAGACATAGTGAGCTTTCTTGATCAAAGCCTTAATCCATTTTATAAATTTACATACGTCACCAGGACTGTAGACCAAAGCTGTTTCATTTGCAGTGTTCATAGCCTTTTATGGAGTAAGAGGTGGTAGGCAAAAAGAAGGTTATGCAAAAAAATATTTTTATGAGGAAACAACTTGGTTTATTCCTTTAAAAAGTTTTTTTAGTGTTTATTCTTGAGAGAAAGAGAGCGAGGGAGAGAGAGTGTGAGTGGGAAAGGGTCAGAGAGAGAGGGAGACACAGAATCTGAGGCAGGCTCCAGGTCTGAGTTGTCAGCACGGAGCCTGACACGGGGCTGGAACTCACGAACCGTGAGATCATGACCTGAGCCAAGATCAACAGTCAGATGCTTAACCAACTGAACCACCCAGGTGCCCCTTGGTTTATTTCTTTCTTATGATTTTTTTTTAAATGTTTATTTCTTTTTGAGACAGAGAGAGAGAGAGAGGGAGACACAGAATCTGAAACAGGCTCCAGGCTCTGAGCTGTCAGCACAGAGCCCAATGCGGGGCTCGAACCCACAAACCGTGAGATCATGACCTGAGCCGAAGTCGGATGATTAGCCGACTGAGCCACCCAGGCGCCCCTAAAATGCTTCTTAAATAAATGAACCCTAAGGAGTGGAGAGCTGTGAGACAACTTTTTAACTTTGAAGAAAACTGTAGTCCTTGAGGTACATTACCTGGGTTTTGTACACATTTCAAAATGATTCGAAAAGGTGAAAACTTACCCTCATCAATTGTAAAGGTTTATGTTGGCAACCACTTAGCTCCTATGGTTACATCTCCAAGAAATTATAAAATAGGCACTTGTAGGGTTTGGGAACAGGAACAAATTGGCTGTTAGAGAATTCATGAATGCTAATAACTCATTTACTTATAATGCTTATAATTAATTGGTTTAAAATCATCCACTGCAGTCTTAAAATGAATAGGCTATTTAAAGGTCCCCATGCTCTTGGCTCTCATTTAAAACCCTAATCGAACAAAAATACATTGCAGATATCAATTAAAACATTTGAAATCATTCTCTAGCCAAACTTGGCCTAGAATACTAAATGATGCATTCACTTTCTATCTTTTAACGGTGGTGATCTATACTCTGTGATTAAGTTATTATGAAACCATAATTTCCAAGATTTTGGATGATGGAGGATATGCCCATAACTCATGAAGTAGGATGAATTATGTACACGCTCAGGCAATTTCTTGTTATGTGTTTAGCAATGAAGCTTCACTTTCTGTTCCTTCACTGGGAATGCCGATTGATATCATGTGCCACACCAAGTTTAAAAGTAAAGATATGAAATTCAATTAGAAAGTTCTTTTATCAGGGGCGCCCGGGTGGCCCAGTCGCTTAAGCATCCGACTTTGGCCTAGGTCACCATCTCGCCATTCCGGAGTTCGAGCCCCACGGCGGGCCCTGTGCTGACAGCTCAGAGCCTGGAGCCTGTTTCAGATTTGGGGTCTCCCTCTCTGTCTGCCCCTCCCCCGCTCATGCTCTGTCACTCTCTCTCTCTCTTTCAAAAATAAATGAAAGAAATTTCTTTTTTTATTTTTTTTAATGTTTATCACTGGAAGATCTAGCATCCAACAATAAATCTCAACGGAAATGAAGCAACATGTCTACACCTAATGCTAACACAGAGAAATAGCCTTTCTTCTTGGGATTTTTGATGGGAGGTGTGCAAGCAGGTGTATCGATACTACTGAAGTTGCTGATTTGTGATTTTTCAAATTAGAAATCCTTACCAAAAAATATGATCACTGTCAGTTTGTAGCGGAATTTTTCTTTTTTTTTTTAATGTTTATTTATTTTTGAGAGAGAGGGAGAGAGAGAGCACAAGTGGAAAAGGGGGTAGAGAGAGAGAGGGAGACACAGAATCCGAAGCAGGCTCCAGGCTCTGAGCTGTCAGCACAGAGCCTGACGCAGGGCTTGAACCCGCAAACCGTGAGCCAAAGTAGGACGCTTAACCACCCGAGCTGCCCAGGCACCCCCGGAATTTTTCAAACTCCTTTCCAGGGAAGGCTGTTTCAGAAAATGTTGATAGAAATGCTATCGACCGGGCTTCACAACTACCCAAATAGGTTTGGAGAATTGTCGCGAGTTGGTTTTCCAGCTACGTCTCCTTAGTCTCAACCGGTTTGCTAAACAGTCCTGAAGGAATGTAGGAAACTCTATCTACCCACCTAATGGTGTCTTGTCTACGAAAACGAGCTGTTTATCAAAACGTCGCAAAACATTTTGTTCAGTCTGATGTATAAATCAACAATATATAAAGAAATACCGATGCCAAGTGTGACAGATTGTATTTTCCGAAGATGACTGCAACAACCTCCCCCATGCCACATGTTCCTCTCTCGAAGTCATGTGGACGTTTTTCCTTGGGAGGAAAAGTGGGGTCTCCGTTGCCTCTCCTTAAACCTAGCTGGGTTTCTGCATGCAGACGTACCGCAATTAGATTTCTGAGGCTAGGTCACAAAAGGTAATACGGGGTCCGCCCGATTCTTTTCTGCGCTTGCCTGGGGCCCTGAGTGGTCACCTGAGCAGCCCAGCCATCCTGAGGACTCCCTCCGTGCATGGCCGTGAGGAAGGCCCAGACTAGCCCATCTGCAGAGGCCGCCTGGAGAGGCGAGGCCCCAAGACTACATAGAGTGAAAATACCTAGCACCCTAGCTCCCCTGCCATGCCGGCTCCAGTCCCCATCTGACCACAATTACAAGTGACACTCTGAGCCTGAGCCCCTCAGCCGAATCCTTCGGGAAAGTGCCGGCTTAGAGAAATCGTGAGACACGATGAACTAATTTTTGTTGTTTTAAACCAGTAAGCTTTAGGGTGATCCGTGGTGCAGCCACAGTCCCTTGCCACTGGGCACCACGTTCCGTATAATCTTTAGTAACAACACGGATACCCTCATCATCGTAACAAATCATCCGTAGTCTCTTCAACCTTCGGCTCTTGTCATTGTGAAATGAGGATCCTCTTTTGAATTAAAAAAAAAAAAAAAAAAAGAATATGAAAGGCAGAAAAAATATTTCACCGTTTCCAGATCTCGAGATCTGTGGTAGACAAGCTGGGCTCACTGTCCCAAGTACTGTCAGGAACATAATTGAGGGTTACTAAGTCACCGGGAGCATAGGGTTTAACTGTTCTTCTTGAAGTACTGAAATAAACGAGAATATGAGACATTTTGGCACCCGTTTCTTTACCATTTACCGCCCGCCAAAACCTTCATAGGATTCAGTCATTCAAAAGGAGTTGAGAATTCTTAGAGATGCATATCTAGACTTGAAAAGGCCCCATGAACACCTAAGAGCAATCCCAAATTAACTTAAGGATGAGGATTCAAAGCCTTACAGGATGATGTTCCCTCACATGCAGGAAAACCAAAAACACACTGCGAGATTTCCTGAAGATAGGACTCCAAGGTGCTTACTTACTAGTAAAGAGCCAGTTCATTGGTCTAGTAGCCACCGTTCTTTCTGGAGAGGGAAGGGAAGACCATATAGTCATTGCTAAGCAAACTTGGAAAAGGCAATTTCTTTTTTGAATTTTTTTTTTAGGTTTTTATGTAAATTCCAGTTAACGTCCAGGTAATATTGGTTTCAGGTTTACAATACAGCGATTCAACACTTCCATATATCACCCGGTGCTCAGCACAAATGCCCTCCTTAACCCCCATCACCTACTTAACCCAGTCCCCACCCCCCCCACCTCTCCTCTGGTGACCATCGGTTTGTTCTCTCTGGTCAAGAGCCTGTTTCTTGGTCTGCCTCTCCTTTTCTGTCCCTTTGCTTGTTTGTTCTGTTTCTTAAATTCCACACGTGAGTCAAATCCTATGGCATTTGTCTTTCTCCGACTCCCTTAATTTCGTTTAGCGGAATACTCTCTAGCTCCATCCATGTGGCTGCAGATGGCAAGATTTCATTCTTTTTATGGCTGGATAACAGTCCATTGTAGATATATACCACATCTTCTTTCTCCATTCATCTATTGATGGGCACTTGGGCTGGTTCCATATTTGGGGTATGGTAAACAATGTTGCTATAAACGTCGGGGTGCACGTATCCCTTTGAATTAGTATTTTTGTATTGTTTAGGCCAATACCTCGTAGTGCAATTGCTGGATTGTGGGTAGTTCTATTTTTGACTTTTTGAGGAAACTCCATACTGTCTTCCACAGTGGCTGCACCAGTTTGCATTCTCACCACCAGTGCAAGAGGGTCTCCCTTTCTCCACATCCTTGTCAACACGTTTCTTGGGTTGTTTTCAGCCCTTCTGACAGGTGTGAGGTGCTGTCTCATCATAGTTCTGACTTGCATTTCCCTGATGATCCGTGACGTTGAGCTTTTTTTCATGTGTCTCTTGGCCGCCTTCATGTCTTCTCTGGAAAAATGTCTGCTCATGTTCTTCCCATTTTTTAATTGGATCGTTCATTTTTGGGGGTGTTGAGTTTAAAGTTCTTTACGTGTTTTGGAAACTAACCCTTCATCGGATGTGTCGTTTGCAAATATCTTCTCCCATTCTGTAGGTTGCCGTTCAGTTTTGTCGATTGTCTCCTTCACTGTGCAGAAGCTCTTTATTTTGACGAAGTCCCAATAGTTTGTTTTTGCTTTGTTTCCCTTGCTTCCGGAGATACATCGAGAAAGGACTCGCCACGGCCGGTGTCAGTGAAGTTACTGCCTGTGTTCTCTTCTAGAATTTTTATGGTTTCAGGTCTCACATTTAGGTCCTTCATCCATTTTGAATTTATTTTTATGTATGGTAAAAGACGGCTGTCCAGTTTCATTCCTTTGCATGTTGCTGTCCAGTTTTCCCAACAACATTTGTTGAGGAGACCGCCTCTTTCCCACCGGATATTCTTTCCTGCTCTGTCAAAGATTAATTGACCATATATTTGTGGGTTCTTAAAAAGGCCATTTAAAAGAAGTGCTGATGATATGCGTTTGAGGCAGGGAACAATATATGTGTGGGAAAATATTTTTAAGCTGTATAAATCCAGTGTTTCTAGGAATATGAAATATTAACTACCTCTTTCTAGTCAAAATTTGAACTTTCTTCCTTCAAATATTGACATGTAATGTCCATCTTAATACAGAGAGGCTAATTTCCTCTTTATCACCTGGCCTGTGAATAATTATTCATCATCTTCATTTAAACTCAATACTACCCAGCATTTATGTATCCTTTGCTAAGCACCTGGTATATATATTAACCCTTCTATTCTTCAAAACAACTCTATGGGAGAGGTACTGTTATTATCCCCATTACACAGAGGAGGAAACTGAGGCCCAAAAAGAGTAACTTGCCCACAGTTACAGCCAGTAATTAATGGAGTCGGGATTCAGACTCAGGCAGCCTGGCTCCAGAGCCAGAGCTGTCCAATATCAAGTTAGATTGCTTCTCTTGAACACTGGTTTGAATTCAGTGCTAACCAAAGATAATACTGAGTTATGAAATCTTGCCATTTGCAATGACGTGGATGGAGCTAGAGTGTATTACGCGAAGCGAAATAAGTGAGTCAGAGAAAGACAAACGCCATAAGATTTCATTCACATGTGGAATTTAAGAAACAAGACCGATGAACATAGGGGAGGTGGGGAAAAGAAGAGAGAAGGAAGCAAATCATCAGAGACTCTTCACTGAGAGAACAAACTGAGGGTTGATGAGGGAGGTGGGGGGGGGGATGGGCTAGATGGGTGATGGGGATTAAGGAGGGCACCTGTTGGGATGAGCGCTGGGTGTTATAGGTAAGTGATGAATCACTAAATTCTACACCTGAGACCAATTTTACCATATGTGTTAACTACAATTTAAATAAAAACTTGGAAAAAAAATGATACTGAGTTAAAGTGCTGGCTTTTCAAGGTCACTGAGTCTCATCTTGGATAAGTTACCCAATTATTCTGACCCTCTACCTCGGCCACCGTGTGATGAGAATAATATGGTTCCTATACTTATCGTGCAGTTTTGAAGATTATAGGTCATATGTAAAGTACCCAGCATAGCACTCACGACACACGGCTGCTACACATAGTCACGGTGGTACCTCCTTCCTCCAGAACCTTCTGCGCAAAGCTTACCATGATCACACACAGAGACAGACACACAAGGGCAGGTATGTGACTCAGTAGGCATTGGACGATGTATTGGAGGAGGTCAAGACTGAGCTAAGGATGTTCTATTGGTGGGGCGCCTGGGTGGCTCAGTCGGCTAAGCGTCTGCCTCGGCTTTTGGCTCAGGTCATGATCTCCTGGTTTGTGAGTTCAAGCCCCACGTCCGGCTCTGGGCTGACAGCGTGGAGCCTCCTTGGGATTCTCTTTCTCCCTCCGTCTCTCTCCCTCCCCTGCTGGCTCTCTCTCTCTCTCTCTCTCTCTCTCTCTCAAAATAAATAAATAAAACAATAAAAAAATTAAAAAAAAAAAGAATGTTATACTGGTAAGACAGGCTTGAGGCAGAGATTGGGCTATCCATCTGCCCTACGGCTTTAGAAAGAGGCAGATAGGGTAAGGGAAAGGCCTAACACAGTTCATTGATCCCAGGTCTCCCAAGTCCGTCCTTCCAAAGTTTATGCCGGAGCAGTGCAGAAACTGAGATTAGGATTGTCAGACGTATCTTTGAACATGTAAATCTGCAGTTACGATTGCACGAGGAAGCGTTTTCTTGGGAATGCTCATTTGTATTTTAAAATGTGCCAAAAATCCATAGAAACATATTAGGCACAGTTTAAGAGACTATAATTATAAATAGTAACAGAAAATAATAATGATAATGATATTCCCAAAGTCTGCACGTAATTATTTTGGACTATTTGGAGTATTCTGCAGGAAAATAGATGTATTTTTAACGTGCTTCAGTCAAATAACTAGGCCAGTCTTGCATTTTAGTACTTCATGCTGACTCGGTTAACATACTGAGAAAACATCTGTACGAAAAAGATCAGATGTAAAATACCCGTGTATTTAGCAACATCCAGATAAGCTGCTAAATTTGGCGTTTCTTTTATGGTTTAAATGTCACACTGGGCTTTATCCTTACCTCCTTGACTCAAACTTATTTCTAGAAATTGTTCTCAACCAGATGAGTTAAGAATTTGGAAAACTAAATATATCCACATCCTCCCACCGCTAAACCCACACTCTTAAAAGGTGCTTTAATTATCTTGAAGAAAAACTACAGGTTACATTTTATTTTACTCCTCTTGGATGAATTCCTTAATAGGGCTTTTATTGACTGTAAATAGAAGCAAATGAAAATCTCATTTAATAATATGTTGAGTAAAATATACAGCTTCACAATTTCAATTTGTCAATGTCAATTTGTCAATGAAATTTATTGAATTCACTTTGTAGCCCCAAAGACAATTAAACCCTGAGAAGAGGCACAAAAGAAGCTGAAGACATACAATTATGTATTGAACCGTGGCTCTTAGATTTCAGCATTTATAAAGATAACTTGACGAGTTTGCTTAAAATGGAAATTCTTGGGTCCTCTCTCCCAGGAATTTAGACTTATTAGGGCTTGGATAAAGTCCAGCGATGTGCATTTCCAATAATCTTCCCAAGATGAATCTGATCCAGGTGATCCTTGACCAACTCCTTTTAACTCTCGGGGTAGACATATTCATGCACATAGTGTTTTTTCAATATTTGCAGTACCTTGGAATGCTCTGGGAAGATTTAAGAATACCAATGCTTAGTGACCACTTCTAGACTGTCATTGCCAAAATATATGGGGGAAACACTGACCTAGGATCTCCCCCATTCGATCTCTTGTTCACCTCCTGTTGAATTGACTCCCAATGGGTTAGAAAAGATCTGTGTCTGCAAATGAAAACTGAATTCCATTTCGTGCAAACACATGCGCGGAACCTCTTTACCAGTTTTTCCTCAAAGTATGAACCATGGTCCAAATGTATCAGAATTCTTTGGGTATCTTCTTAAAAATGCACATCCCAAGACTTTATCCCCAGATATTTTAATTCAGTAGACTTTGGATGGAGCCCAACCTACAGCAATGAAAGTTACCCTTAGATGATTACAATCCAAGTGGATCGTTACCTATACTGAGAAATAATGATTTTGAACAGCCTGCAAAATATATCTGTCACCTCTACTATAATATCTCTAATTATAATAACCTCACAAATTCCTCAGGTAGCCAGTTCTTCTGAAAAATTCTAGTTTTGGGGTGCTTGGGGCTCAGTTGGTTAAGTGTCCAACTTCGGCTCAGGTCACGATCTCGCGGTTTGTGAGTTCAAGCCACGCATCGGGCTTTGTGCTGACAGCTCGGAGCCTGGAGCCTGCTTCGGATTCTGTGTCCCCCTCTGTCTTCCCCTCACCCGCCCCGTGTCTGTCTGTCTCTCTCTCTCTCTCTCTCTCTCTCTCTCTCTCTCTCTCTCTCTCAAAAATAAATATTAAAAACAATAGAAAAGTTCTGGTTTTAAGTTCTTCCTTAAAGTCAGCCTTTGAAATTCTTCCTTAAAATCTATCTCCTAGAGACTTTGACCTATTGAGCTCTTTTTTCTCCCAGAACCATTTCTCCACTGCCCACCCCAGCCCCACCCGTAATACATTTCCTCTTCTGCGCACTAAACATCCCTTGACTTCATATGAGGTGGACCAGATGTTGATATTATTTGTCACTGTGTGTTTCATCCACCGTCTACCCCACAGTCAGATGGAGAGACTTACTAAGATTCAGACTTCTGGGCTCTATTCTAAACCTATTGAATTAAAACCTCTGGTGGAGAGACCTAGGGACCTATGATTTCATTAAATTCCCTAGGTGCTTCTGATGACAGTGGGTCATGGACCACCATCTGAGAAACAATGCTGTAAGATGTCGTATGTATGAAACTTATTAGAAATGCAGAGTCTTGGGCTCCACCCCAGACTTCATCAGAAACCCTGGGGGTGGGTCCCAGGAATCTGTTTCAACAGGGATTCTGACGTAGATTAAAAGCTGAGAACCACTGCTACAGGGGTTAAGAGTATCCGATCGGAGACTTGGCGTAGCTGGGTTCAAATCACAACTGCTGTCCCTTGGTAGATCTGCATATGGAATCCACTCCTCTTATTTGCCCCCTGCTCTTACCCGATTCATACATCTTCTCCCTCACTACCCATCGGTAGTGGGCTAGAGGGCAGCCATTTTTTTTCTCTGTTATCCTATCAGCCCTCTATCTTCAAATGATTGCCAATATGCTTTCCCAAACATAGTTTCTTTGTGAGTGGAATTCACTGTTCTGATCAGTCAGAGGGCTAGTATTGGTTCTGTGTTATAGATTTACTAAATGTATAGCCTTTGAATGCATGTGTTCAAATTTCCATCATGAGCTAGCAGCTTGGCTATTTCATTTTCTTTTGCTATGCCCTACTACTCTTTAATACGGTAATATTTTTACATCACTGTTCATCAGAATCACTCAAAAAACTAGTTTGAAATCCTCCAGGCCCCTGGTCCTGACCTACACTTCCCTCTCAAGATTCTGAATCAGTGGGTTTGAGGTAGGGCACAGGAACATGTGTGGGTTTTTTTGTTGTTTTGTTTTGTTTTGTTTTTTTACTTCAAATATATTTAACATACAGTGTTCTATTACTTTCAGGCATCCAACATAGTGATTCAACAATTGTGTACATTATTCAATGCTCATCATGGTAAGTGTACTCTTTTTTTTTAAATTTTTTTAATGTTTGTTTATTTTTGACAGAGAGAGCAGGAGTGGGAGGAGAGGCAGAGAGAGAGGGAGACACAGAATCGGAAGCAGGCTCCAGGCTCCGAGCTGTCAGCACAGAGCCCGACGCGGGGCTTGAACTTACAGACCGTGAGATCATGACCTGAGCCAAAGTCACTCAACTGACTGAGCCACCCAGGTGCCCCAATGGTAAGTGTACTCTTAATCCCTTTTACCTATTTCACCCCTCTCCGCACCTACCTCCTGTCTGGTAACTACTAGTTTGTTTTCTATATTTAAGAATCTATTTTTTGTTTGTCTTTTT
Organism: Panthera pardus; assembly: GCF_024362965.1. Taxonomy (NCBI): domain Eukaryota; kingdom Metazoa; phylum Chordata; class Mammalia; order Carnivora; family Felidae; genus Panthera; species Panthera pardus. The sequence continues at coordinate 31,986,100 of NW_026526843.1, read as the reverse complement.
CTTCTGTTGTTGTTGTTGTTGTAGTTCCTTAAATTCCACATATGAGTGAAATCATATGGTATTTGTCTTTCTCCACCGACTTATTTCATGTAGCGTTATACCCTCTAGATCTATCCATGTTGTTGCAAATGCAAAATTTCATTCTTTTTTATGACTAATATTCCATTTATATGTGTGTGTATATATATATCTAGATCTTATCATATATCATATGTTATGTAGATATTTATATTTATAGAAATACAGAAATATCTATTTCTTTATCCATTCACATATCCATGGACATTTGGGTTGGTTCCACACTTTGGCTATTTTAAATAATGCTGTGATAAGCATAGGGACGCATACATCTATTTGAATTAGTGTTTTCACATTCTTTGGCTAAATCCCCAGGAGCGGAATTACTGATCACACGGTAATTCTATTTTTAATTTTTGGAGGAACCTCCCTACTGTTTTCCACGGCGGCCGCACCAGTTTGCATTCCCACCAACAGCGCACAAGGGATCCTTTCTCTCCACCTCCTCACCAACACTTGTTATCGCTTGAGCTTTTGATTTTAGGCCTTCAGACAGGTGTGAGGTCATACCTCATTGTAGTGTTGCTTTGCATTTCCCTGATGATGAGTGATGTTGAGCATCTTTTCATGTGGCTGATACAGAGGTTTATAGATCACAGTTTGAGACACACAGATCTAGGAACTTCTAATATAACGACGGTAGCAAAAGAAATGCTTCCTTTCTAAGAACGTATCAGGTGAACCCTAGCCATGGGCTTAGCATTACTGCAGAATCATCAAAATGTACACAACTACTTTTATGTCTAGAGACAGATTCATTCATGCATAGTGTTTTCCAGCTCTTGTCGTGTATCAGAATCCTTTGTGGATATTTTTAAATATAGAGAAATTCTATTTTAAAATGTGGAAATTGGGACACAGTTAGTCAGCGGTGGGACCTGCCTGGTACCACTTGAAAAGCTCTGCAGGTGGTTGTAAGGTATAACTTAAACTGAAAGCCTTGTATTCGGTTGGGGCACAGGTGGGGGCATCGAAGGGGGAAAAGAATCTGAAGAATCTGTAGCCAATAAGGTAGAGATTAGAGAAATTACAGACAATCTGTGCTCGTCTCAGAAAAAAAAAAATTGGATATTTGTGAAGAAAAACAGCATCTTTGAGTGAACTTTAGCCATTTTTTATATAGATTGCTATTGTTTATTAAAAATTCATTCAAGGGGTACTTGGGTGGCTCAGTCGGTTAAGTGTTTGACTTCGACTCCTGTCATGATCTCACGGTTCGTGAGTTCGAGCCCCGCGTCGGGCTCTGTGCTGACAGCTCGGAGCCCGGAGCCTGCTTCCGATTCTGTGTCTCCCTCTCTCTCTGCCCCTCCCCCGTTCATGCTCTGTCTCTCTCTGTCTGAAAAATAAACATTAAAAAAAAATTAAAAAAAAAAAAAAGCCACTGCAGGAGTTCCCAAAGTGCAGTCCCCAGACCAGCAGCGTCAGCGTCCTCTGGAAACTTGTCAGAGATGCCAATTCTCAGGCCCTATCCTAGACCTACCGAATCATGAACCATGGGGTTGAAGCCCAGCCATCTATGTTTTAACAGGCCCCCCAGGGGATTCTGATCCGAAGGAAAGTGTGAGAACTACTGGTCTACTCTGAGCGCCTGAATGACAGCCAAAGCGGTAGAGCAGAGAGAGCAAAGGAGGAAATGGCAAAAGAAGAAGCTAGAAAGATAAACAGGAGTGAGGTTTCGCAGGGCTCTGTGAGCCCTCTTTAAAGATTCTGAATTGTTTAGCCCAAATAATAGCAAATCACATTCACTGAATGCGTATTGTGCGTAAGATTCGCAATAACCTTACGAGGTAGGTTTGCTCTGATTGTTCCCTTTGGTGGGTGACTCCGTGGAGTCTCAGAGAGGTCACTTTTCCACATTCGACAGCTATTGAGTGATGGAGCTGGGATGACAGTCCAGCTGGTTATTCTCCAGAGACCCGTCTGTTAACCATTCGGCCGTCCTGGTTATTCGAAGCCGTTGGGAAGCTCTGGAAAGGTCCTAAATAGGACAGAGAGAGATCGCTGTATTGAATTTGAAAAAAATATATCACCCGAGTTGCTGCGTGGAGGAGGACTTGTAGAGGTCAAGTCAAGCAGTAGGAAGACCTGTCAAGAATCTATAATAGACATTGCTGTGAAAGACAATAATGGCTTGGCTCGGGGTACAATCGGAAAGAAGTAGATTAACTCCAGGTATATTTTAGAGGTAGAATTGGTAGATATAGAAATATCTTCCCTCTTGGGGCACCTGGGTGGCTCAGTCGGTTGAGCGTCTGACTTTGGCCCAGGTCATGATTTTACGGTTCGTGAGTTCGAGTCCAGCGTCGGGCTCTGCGCGGACAGCTCGGGGCCTGCTTCGGATTCTGTGTCTCCCTCTCTCTCTCTCTCTGCCCCTCCCCAGCTTGCACTCTGTCTCTCCCTGTCTCAAAAATAAACATAAAAAAAAGAAATATCTTCCCTCTTAATTTTTTTATGCATTTTAAGGCTACTCTGGCTGTTGTGTGAAAATCGATTGAAGGCGGACAAGGGGGGAAGCAAGGGAGACCAGTAATAATCCAGAAAGGGAGAGTTCGTGGCGTGAAATATAGAGAAGTGACAGGAAATAAGGTCAGAGACGTAGTCTGGGGCTAAATTAAATAGGATCTTGAAGGTCGTAACACAAAATATGGTTTTGTATCTTAATCCAAGTAGAGGCCACTGGAGGGTTTTAGGCAGATAATGACAGTCTGCTTAGGTTTGTTTTAAAAGATCATCTTGGGAACTGTGAGGGGACTTGGTGGAAAGGATGGGGGATGAAAGGAGGAAGAAGGGTAATAATGTGGATGAGAGACAACAGGTCATAGAACTGATAAGACTCTGTGATGGAGTTTTCTGGAATGAAATACTGGGTGCCATTGACTGAAATAAGGATGGTGGGGGAAATGAAAAATGCAGCCAGCTTGACATGGAAGTGTGTGTGGGGGAGGGTGGGTTTTCAAGTGATAAATTTAATTCTCATAATGATCACACACACACACACACACACACACACACACACACACACAAAACTGATTAAGGATTGTCGAGATGGGTGAAGTCATCGGCTCAAATCTCACACCTTTGATGAGTAGCCAAGATGGATCCCACAAATGACATGCTGTTCATTTATACCGCATGGCCTTTTCACGGTAACGAATCTTTAGCAGGATGCGTAAAGAGGGCTCTTCAATTGGGCTTCTCCTGGCCTGGTGGGCATTGTGCAGGTACCCAGAAAGAACCTAGGTTTAGGGCAAGGAGGCCACAGTGAGGAACCGAGTGAGAACGTCCCAGCAAAATGAGGGATGCTAAGTCACAGAGCGTCGCCTTTTGGTGAAGGGCCTAGAAGTTCACTCATACACAAGATTATTTGGATCTGACGTGCTGCGGTGGTGGGGTATACTATAGGCCTGAGAATTGGGCAGTTACATAATCCGAATATCACATAGGGAATCTATTTGCCCGTTGACGCGGGAAGAGAACTTGATTTCATTAAGGAGGCAAGCAGTCATCCAGCTGGTTGCCCAGGTGATTTGGGATGTCGACAGGAAGGGGCACATCTGGGACCTCTAAATTTGCAGAGGTCCTTGAAAATCTTGAGGGTTATGTCTAAAGATCTTTGCAGATTGCCAAATTTATGAATGCCACTGTAGCATATAATATCCCTATAAAACGTAGTGAATTATGACTGGGAAGTTTAAGGGAGCCCTTTGGGCTTCTAGCAAGCCTCTAAATACAGGTCTAAAATAATTCATAAAGCTCTTAAATTCCACCAATAAGGTAAGCCCCCGTGTTCTTAGATGGCTTCCCTTTCATCAGCATTACTGCAAATTGGCATTCAAACCCCTACCTGCCCAGTAATCATAATCCTTCCTGTGGAGCCCCTCTGCTTGTAAAGACCAAATCATACTCCAAAGGGGACCGTGCAGGAGCGTGCAAGCGTCGTCTGGTTTACGCGGCACTGCGGTCGTATATGTGTGACAAGCCTGCGTCATTGGCTTTGCCTCCTAGACAAAAATTGGCCAGACTGGTTGTTACAACTTGGGGAGTTGCGTTGATGGCATCTAACGGATAGAGGGCAGGGATGCCACTCAACATCTTACAATACACACGACAGCCTCCTACAGCACGGAATTCTTTAGCCCAAGATGTCTGTCTATACTGCTGGGGTTGCGAAACCCTGCCCTGTGTCGAGGCGATCATCTAGTCAGGTAGAGGCCACTTTTAATTTTTCCCAGCGTGAAAGCTATACTTGGTTCCCCGGTCTTTGTGCCTCTGGGTTCTCTCAGTCTTACGATTGGAGCATCCACATCTCCAGGGTACAGGATACAATGTTTGTCTGTCTGCAGACTCACTTCTTTTCAGTAAGTCATTGACCTTTGTGATGTATACATCTATTCCATATATAAATATCGCTATAGATGGAATATTTTGACCCCCCCCCCCCACACACACACCAAATTCTTATGTGAAAATACTAATCCCAATGTGGTGATATTAGGAGGTGGGGGCCATTGGGAGGTGATTACGTTATGAGTATGGAGCCCTCATGAATGGGATTCATGCCGTTATAAAAAGAAGCCAGTGGGGCGCCTGGGGGGGCTCCGTCGGTTGAGCGTCCCACTTCGGCTCAGGTCACGATCTCGCAGTTCGTGAGTTCCAACCCCGCGTCGGGCTCTGGGCTGACAGCTGGGAGCCCGGAGCCTGCTTCGGATTCTGTGTCTCCGTCTCTCTCTGCCCCTCCCCTGCTTGTGCTCTGTCTCTCTCTCTCTCTCTCTCAAGGGTAAATAAACATTAAAATTTTTTTTTTTAAAGAAGCCAGAGATTCAGCTAGCTTCCTTGCCACCACGTGAGAATACGAGGAGTCAGCCCCCTGTCACCAGGAAGAGGACCCTCATCAAGAACTCGATGCTGCTAAGCATCCTGACCACAGGCTTCCGTTCTCTAGAGCTGTGAAAAACACACGTTTGTTGTAGGAGCTACCCCATTTATGGGATTTTGTTAGAGCAGCTCCGGCTAAGACAAATATTTTGCATCTCCTGTGCCCGTTCTGAGTTACAGTGGAGAGGACGATGGACCAGCAGTCTTCCCTTATGGTCCCACGGCATTTGTATTTGAGTGAGGGATACAGAGAAGCAAGCGGACGATCACAATACTGAACGGCAGGTGCTGGGATGGAGAAAACCCAGGTTCTCTTGGAGCTTGGGATGCCTCTGTTAAGACCGGGTATTTGGGGGCAACTCACCTCAGAAGTGTAACCATTCCCGGGGCGCCTGGGTGGCTCAGTGGGTTAAGCATCCAACTCTTGACTGCGGCTCAGGTCGTGGTCTTGTGGTTCATAGGTTCGAGCCCCACGCTGGGCTCTGCAGTGACACCGTGGAGCCTGCTTGGGATATATTCATTCTCTCTCTCTCTCTCTCTCTCTCTCTCTCTCTCTCTCTCTCTCAAAATAAATAAAAAGAAATGTAACTATTCCCTGATAGTTTCTTGAACCTATCATTTCTCCTTTTCACTGGGTGGGCATTTAACTGCTCACCTGGTCCTTGATCCAACCCTGTCCCGCAGGCAGGATGGGGAGGAAAATGGAGGAAGATTGAGCAGAGTGGCCTGTGGGGGCATCTTTCTGGAAGAGGCCACCCCTGAGCGCAAACAGCGGGACAGGAAGAAATCAACCGTGTGAAAATAAGAGAAGGAGGGGAAGAAAGGTATTCTAGGCTGAAAGGAAAGCATGTGCGGACGCTTTGAGGAACCGCCTTGACTGTGCAGCCTACGCTCTTTGGAATTTGTATTGGTCGATGAGAAGAATAGAGGGTTCAAGGGCAAGGCTTACGGGGGTCACGCTGATCTCCTCTCTAATCCTGAAACCATCTTCATTTCTTGTCGTCTTGTGTCTGTTACAAAAAGAACCTTCATTCATTGTTACCATTTTCCAAAGTACATACAATGGAAGGTAAAAGTCCCGATTAACCCTTGTCAACTTCTCTGCCCAAAGGTAGCCAAGGTGAATAGTGTGCGTCCTGCTGGCCTCACCGTCGCTTCTTTTTAATGCCTTGACCCTCACGTACTGTTTATAGTCGTAAGTGTTTTAAAGCGAGAATGGTATCACGAAAGAGTTAACAGACGCAAATTGTTTCTCCGTTCACTTTTTTTTTTTTTTTTTTTGCAATATTTTCTGGAAACTTTTTACATCGGCACAGATGGATCTACCTTATTCTTTTCATATCCATCTAGTGTTCCATTATGTCATATCCTATCATAATTTGTTGGGGCTCTTACCTCACCCAAGTTCCCCCCAGTTATAGATGTCCTTTCCTGCTAAGTGGGCAGGGCAAGGGGACTACCCACTAAGGAAGCAGCGGGCTGTGTGATGATAGCGAAAATAATGGCAACTCCTTAGCTGAGGGTCACACACAGACTGAATGCCCCTGAAAGCTTCCCCCCTAAACGACCATCTGCTGCCCAAAGCATTTTTCCCTTCCAGTTTCTACACAGGCCCTTTAAACTGCAAGTTGCTGTCTGCCCTGCCCCTCAAGAACGCCTTTGATGTTTATTTTTAATGTGATTTCATGTGGATAAATGTATCTGAGGAGGGAGAAGCAGAAAGGTGCAGAGGATCTGCCCACTCCCCTTTTCCAGCTATGCTTTAGATGGAACAGAATCAGTTGCATTTATGTATAACCGAAATGATGAGCAGGCTTGTAGACATCTAAATAAGGTGACGAAAAGAACTTGGGAAATTCTCAAAAATAAGTGGAATGCAGGGTGCCGGGGTGCCTCAGTCATTAAGCATCTGACTTCAACTCAGGTGATAATCTCGTGGTTCGTGAGTTTGAGTCCCACATCAGGTGAACCCTGCTTCTCTCCCTCTCTCTCCGTCTCTCTCTCTCTCTCTCTGCCCCCTCACTCACTTGCACCCTCTCTCTCTCAAAAAAAAAAAATGCAGAATGCAATTAACAGGAAGCAGAACATGGAAGCATCTGACTGTGCAAGTCAATAGGAGGAAAAGAGCTATTTGAAAGTCCCCAGGCTCGGAGGGATTTATTTCAATTGTTAACTATACCGTGGTTTTTTTCGGTTCTTGTCTTTGCTGGTTTTATTGGTATATGTTTACAGGATCAAGAAAACAGGCAGTCTGAATTACTGTTTAAAAAAGTATCTGGGGCATCTGGGTGGCTCAGTCAGTTGAGCATCCGACTCTCGATTTCAGCTCAGGTCATGCATGATCTCACGGTTCGTGAGTTCGAGCCCCGCATCGGGCTCCGCGCTGACAGCACAGAGCCTGCTTGGGATTCTCTCTCTCTGCCTCTCTCTTTCTGTGTCCCTCCCCTGCTCGTGCTCTCTCTCTCCAGATAAAATAAATCAACTTTAAAGACAAGTAGAAAATTAAAAAATATCTGCGCCTCGGCTTTCACTTTACAATTTTTATGAAAGGTGGAATCATCTTCCTCCTTCTAGATGATCACAAAGCAGAATCGGATATCAGTTTTTGTTTCTTGTCAAGCCAGAGAGTGTGTGGACGAGGGCAGGTGTGATCGTTGGAGAGGGAGATTGCTCAAGGTTCACCGGGAAGCGTGGCGTTGACAGAGGAGACACAGGATCACGAGGAGCTGGGCTAGCGCCCTCGCTGAGAGAATGTAGGAGAAGGAAAGGTAAACTGAGGAGGGCAGGGGCCAGAGCAGAATTCAGGGCAGAAGTCAAGAGAAGACTCAATCCAGCCAGTCAGGGACAGGAATACAGAAGCCCAAGGACTGTTCAAATAGGCCACCAGTGGACCAGGCTGAGTCCCCTCCAGGGAAGGGGATTGGGAACAAAGGGCCACCGTCGAGAAGTCACACTACTGAAGTGAGTTGCGCCAAAGTTGCTTGATCTTAGGTTTCAAGAGCCCCGAGGATCCCACCAGAGTGAGGCAGGAAGAGCTTGATTTTAGTGGGGGCAGATGAAAGGGCACTGGGTGAAGCAAGCAACGGTTGGTTAATCCTCAGATGTAAAGCACTTTGGTCCATATTCTTCCCGGCCTCCCAGGAACTTAGCCGCCGTTGTGTAGAATTGGGAATCCAGGGCAATCTGCGTTCCATATTCTCCGGAGCCATTTGCCGCTTCAAAGGGGAGTATTTACAATCATGGTAGGGGAACAGGGTCAATTTCAGTCGGAGTGCGCAGAGAGAGCGTCATGAATACGGACAGTACCTGAAACAAAAGTGTCGCAGGCCAAAGAGCCTTAACGATGCGGAGAGCTCTGTGGAAACGTCCTCCAGTTTCTCGAAGAGGTAGATTGATGTGGAAACATAGGTGCCCACCCTTTCCAGGCATCTCATTGGCTCAGGCCCCTCACTGGGCTGCCGTGTGTTTGCTTATGGTTTGCAACTGACTTCGTCCTATTAAACGTTGGACTGCAGAGTTCACGTAGGGCGATAGTTCCTGAAGTTTATTTTGAACGGTAGGTTTTACTTTTATCAAATGGAATCTTACAGAAAGCTGGAATGTGTAACCATGTATTGGAATAGTTTAGGGTCAAGGGTATATACTATTTGCTTAGGGCATAATCAGTATGTGAATAAAGTTTTGATAAATAAAAACGTTGGAAATACGGGGTTCTGGGCCACTGTTGGATTCTTATGTTAAGCCTCAGCGTCTAATTTATTTTTTGCTCTAAGGTTTTGGTCGCACGGTGTAGAGACGTTCCTAATTCATGCCAATACATTGCAGATAGAAGCAGTCTCTGGGACTCTTGAATTAAATAGAAATGGTAGGAATAGCTTATCAATCAACGCCTGCACTAAAAACTAATTTACCCAGTAGCACAAATTAGCACTGCAGTGGCTTCCAAGATCTTACAATGTGTTATTCCATTTGAGTGTTTTATTATTTTACTCTGTTTTGAAAAGATCTTTAAAACTATGACTATGGTAACTCAAAGTGAATTCTTTCAGAAACCTCCTAACCTCCTTAAGGAATCTTAAAGGCCTTTGACTCAGAGTCGTAAAACCCCTGACCTAGGGAGATGTCTGCTCTGGGAACAGCACTGCGAGAAGCGAGCCCGGGAATTGAACCAGAGGAAGACCGCCTCTTGTAGGAAAACAGTGTTCTAAACCAAGCTGGATGATGGTGGAAGCAAAATTCTGTGACCCCCACAAGAGACCTACAACATGCAACCGGGGAAACACTGGCTGTGTGACTGTCCACGTGTGGGACACAGTGGAGGTCTGGTGACCCGCAAAGTAGGCCGTTGCCTGGAGGGCACAAGACACTGCCCCGGAAGCCTTTTTGTTTCCTTTCTTTTCTCCTTTCTCTTTCGGTTCTACCGCGATACTTGGCACGTAGATTTTTCAGCAAATATTAAGTGGATAACTGAAGAGGAACTGGGAATGGTGATCTGCTTGAGGGGTTCACAGAGGCGAGATGGCCTCTGGAAGCATATTGCTGTCCTCAGAGGCCATAAGAAGGCGTTGTCCGCAGGGGCGCCTGGGTGGCTCAGTCGGTTAAGCGTCCCACTTCGGCTCAGGTCATGATCTCTCGGTTTTCGAGTTCGAGCCCCGCGTGGGGCTCTCTGCTGTCATCGCAGAGCCCGCTTTGGATCCTTGCCCCTCCCCCCCGCCCCTCCCCTGCTTGCGCGCTCTCTCAAAAAGAACATAAAAAAAGGAAGAAAAAAGAATGCCTTGCACATAATAGATACCCTGCTCCTGTTTCCTGAATGAAGTCAGACCTCTAACCTTGAAAGCCAGCGCCTGCCCGTTTCTCTTCAGCCTCCTGCCCTAACTTGCCTTCTTCGACCTGCCTCACCCCTTTGCAGCGGACCGTCTGCGAAGGAATGTGGCTCAAGCTTTGACTCTGGAAAGCATGGTGCTAATGAACGGGTTCCTTCTCCTTGTCAGCTCTCAGCCTCCCCGAGCAAACACCCCAGCACATTCTCTTGTGCTGTCATATGCCTGAAGCCAGTCCCAGCCTCAGCTGTTCGTGAGGTTGCCTTTGCCCTTCCTTAGGCACACCCTGGTTTTACCAGCTCACACCCCCTCCCATCAACACATGCTCCCCAAGGGCATCGAGCCCACCCCCTGTGACCACTCACGTCATGCCTTCTTTTGTTTCTTTTTTTTCTTAATTTTTTAAAGCTCATTTATTTATTTTGAGAGAGAGAGAGCAAGTAGGGTAGAGTTGGGGGGAGGTGGGGGGTAGGGGTGGAGAGCGCGAATCCCAAGCAGGCTCTACACGGTCAGCGCGGAGCCCAATGCGGGCCTTGAACTCATGAACCGTGAGGTCGTGACGTGAGCTGAAATCAAGAGTCAGACGCTTCAAGGACTGAGCCACCCGGGCCCCATCTCAGGCCTTCCTATTGGTCCACTTTTTCATCTCCTATTTCCCCTGACGTACCCAGATGTGAATAGCGAGTCTAAATTATGTTATTAGATTTATATTGGGTATTATATATGATACATATCCTATGGGTCCCATTTATTTAACATGTCCTGTGTGCCTAGCGCTGAGCTCCCGGCCTCGTATGCTTTACCTCAGTCCTCACAGGAACCCAGTGAGGGAGGCACTGCCATTTTCCTCATTTCACAACTGAGAAAAATGAACTCAGTCGCGGAAAAATTAACTCGCCCGAGGCTGTACAACTCATTAGGGTGAGAGCCAGAACCCGATTCTAGACCCTGGCCTCCTAATTACTTCTTATGCTCTGCCCTTACAGAGCAGCTTGCTGGCAAGAAGCATGTTATTAGCAAATAAGTCATTGTTTGGGATCCTGGCTGGAGTCCAGCCTCTGGACAGGCTTCCAGAATGAAGGCCAGGGCGCTGCGTTTAAGGTCTCCGCTGCTGCTTCCAGAGGGGAAGCCCTGATACAATGCCCTGTGCTCTTTCATCAGATTTGGGGGTGAAGGGCGGGTTCCCCTAGTTTAGCGATGTGAATACAAGTGGCGCTGAGACGGCAAGAAGCTGTCCCCGTGTCACACAGCAGAGGAGTGGCAGAAGGGTGCTTGAGAATTCCCTGTTATGCTCAGACCGTCTCTCTTCAGTGAGCCCTCTTCCTTTCCTTGGAATGCCATTCCCCCCCCCTCCACATTTTTCCTCAGCAAACATTGTTTGTGAAACCGCAGCTCATGTTATTCCTAATCTCCATGGAATTTTCTGGTGAGTTCCAGCGTCTTCTCCAGATGAATTAGCTCCTGTCTTCCTCCGTCTCTTCTGCCCCGGTCTGCACCTGTTTTAGGCTAATCCGCCTAATGCTTAGTGAGCATCTGGATGTGCTTCTCTCTTCCGGACACAAGTATAAACATCACCGGGTTGGGGGCCTGTGTATACGGAATTTAATATTGCCACGTGAACGAGGTGTCCGCCCAGGGCCCCTGGTGGTTGTGGGTTACGCGCCCTGGGGCGGCCTCCAGAAGCTCGGTGTCAGGACGACAGGTGATAGTAAAACACGATGGAGACATATTCTGAGCAGCTGAGTAGGTCACTGCTTCTTGTTTGCACGCATACCTTTATCCACACCACCTGAGGAGGTGGAATCCGAAATGCACTTGCTTCCTTTCCTGGATTGGCTACTACTTCCTGCAAACCTATTAAGAATCCTTATTAGGGGGCGCCTGGGTGGCTCAGTCGGTTGAGCGTCCGACTTCGGCTCAGGTCACGATCTCATGGTTCGTGAGTTCGAGCCCCGCGTGGGGCTCTGCGCCGACCGCTCAGAGCCTGGAGCCCACTTCGGGTTCTGTGTCTCCCTCGCTCTCTGCCCCTCCCCTGCTCGCGCTCGTCTCTCTCTCCGTCTCTCTCAAAAATAAATGAACATTACAGAATTTTTTTAAAAGAATCGTTATTATGTATGGGAGTGTGCCATATTCCCTTTCTTCGGGAGGAAACAGTAATAATTCACATGAGTTGAATGCCTACTGAGCGCCAGGAACGTGGTGGTAAGGTATATCAACTCCTATCATCCATGCATAGACTTTATGGAGTAGGTGCTGTCATTAGCATGTCTATTTCATGTGGGGGAACTGAGGCACATGGCCAGTAAGCGGATAGGTGGGGTTTCAATGAAGGCGGTCTGACTCCAGAACCGACCTTTTTCCCTACTCTGCTACGTCTCGGAAGAATGGCGGCTCAGGTGCTATGGAAGGGGGTGGGGCAGGGAAGATAGGTATAGGGCATCTCTCCCGCCTCTGTCTTACTATAAGCCAGTTCAGATTTCCTTGGGAGAGGTTCGAGGTGCAGATAATACAAAACTAATTCTGGGGACCCGGGTAGCGACCGAGGCATCCACAAGGAACGGCGAGGAGTTGAGGTTGAAGGAGTCATGCTGGAGCGACCGGAAGAGATCTCTGTTAATGGCTGTTTGAGCAGCTCCTGGAATGTCTGTTGCCTTTCAAGGTCACCCATGGTATTCATTGGCCTCTTACATACTTTAATTCTCAAAAAACCCAATTAAGTAGGTGATGCCTTGGCCCTCTACATTTCAAAAGAGGGAACTGAAACCCTAGGTGGACAACTGTCTTGTCTAAGGGTCACGGAGCTGGTAAGTGGCAGAGCAGCCCGGGTTCAAACTTGACGTAGTTTGTTTTTAGGACCCGCGTGTGTACGTGCTGCAGGTGATGGCGGAAATCTGGAGGCCAGAAGCTCGTGCAAATCCAAGGTCAGAGCAAGGAGTCAGCAGTCTTGGGGGGAAATCAAGAACCTTGGAGAACCAGTTTATTGGAAAGCAAAGCCAGCAGCTGGTCAAAAGGCCAAGTTCAGAAGAGCCTCAAACAACGAAGGAGCAGAACAGGGCAGAGTAGATTGGAGAACAACCTTGAGGGCTCGCCCCAAGGACATTTGAATGTCACGTGAACACCTATCCCAGCCAGGAAACTTCCTGTAAACTTTCTGGTAGTTCAGGCACCAGTCCCAGGGCTTATTAGCCTAAGAGCTGTAGGGAAAAGTAAGTTAAGTAGGAACGCCTGGATGGAGGGCAATGGTATAAAAGAACACAATCAGATAAACATTTGCTAGAGACAATTTAGAAAATGGTAAAATCGAGGCGCCTGGGTGGCTCAGCTGGTCGAGCATCCAACTCTCGATCTCGGCTCAGGTCATGATCTCACAGTTCGTGGGTTCGAGCCCCACGTCAGGCTCTGTGTCGACAACGCGGAGCCTGCTTGGGATTCTCTCTCTCTCCTCTCTCTGCCCCTCCCTCTCTCTCTCTCTCTCTCTTTCTTTCTTTCAAAATAAATAAACTTAAAAAAAAAACACAGAAAAGAAAATGATAAGGCTATGGACCATTAGGAGTCAGAAAAAGATCCTAGACTCCTCTGTACCACATTTATTCCTGAGTCCTTTGGAGGGCATTTCTGGCAAGAGGTCATCTAGCTTCTGCTCAAACACCATCTCCTGGGGCCGCGGGTTTGGTTTTTCAGGCAACTTTCCCAGTTCAAAACCTACTCTCTACGTTGGCCTGCAACCTGCCCCCTTGTACCCTTCTCCGCTTGGCCCTTGCTGTTTTTGTCTAGGGACACAAGTAAGTCTAACTCCCATGCACATGACACCAGGCTTTGGGGCACATTTTGGAGAGGGCTCGCGGGAGAATAAATTGTGCTATTAGCCTCGCCCGATTGGAAAAGTAAGCACGGGCTGACTTTTCTCATGGAAAGGCCGCTTTCTTGACCATGGAAAGTGGAATTTCTCAAGCCACGACTTCTCCAAGAGGGGATCATATTTTGGATTTACTGTCGTGCGAGCTCATTCTTACGGGCCTTCCAGAATACCCTCAGAGCGGTTTGTTCCCATGGCAAACCCAGTGTTCGTTTGACCTTGTTTACTTGTTTCTGGCCCTGAGGTCTTGGCCCCATTCAGTGAAGAGTAGGAGGAAGGATTTCCTGTTCTAAATAAAGTAAAACCTCACTTGCTCGCTTGCTCTCTGTCTCAGTGTTTACAGGGATAAAGCCTAAGTGTAATGAGGACAGAAGGAAGAGTATTTTATCTTATTTTGTTGATGATTTTAATAGCTAAATTCGCAAGAGGAAGTAGAGGCGGGTTAAGGGCACACACGAAGTTATGCATCTGTGGTTTCATGAGAAAGAGAACTTAAGAGACCGAGTTAGTACCAGACGGAAAGAGGAATGTGCCATACAGGATAGTCTGGAAAGATCATCCAAGATATACAGCTTCTTGGCCTCTGTACGATGAGAAAGGACGGAAAAATGGAAACAATGGCAACTATAGATGAAAAATGGAGTTTGTGAATCAAAATGAAGAGGGATTTATGAACTACGTGGAGAAATTCCATACCGGATACTTGTGAATTTTTCCGACTAGAAGTCCTGAAAATTAAGAAAAGATGTATTAAGGAATGGAGGCAGTGTAAATTTAAGATTTACAAAAAACAAAACAGTAAAGAATGATTGGGTTTAAGCTGGAACTCAAGGAAGCAGCAAAAAAAAAAAATTACTTTTAACAGAAGCTTGGAATTGTGTTTCATGAAGTTTCTTTTCTTCCCCTTGGGTGTATACAGACAGGGGCTCTGACTTGGCAAGGATCTAAATCCCAAAATGTGCTGGTGTAGCCTTTGTAATGTGGTGCCAGGAACATCCGGGATGGGGGTGGGGGTGCAGAGCAGGTCTAACCTGGTTTGGGCAAAAAGGGCAGGGGGAGGGACGGTGGGTGGCTCAGTCCCTTGAGCCTCTGACTCTTGGTTTCGGCTCAGGTCGTGCCCTCACAGCTCGTGGATCTGAGCCCTACATCAGGCTCTGTGCTGCTGGCTGAAGAACCTGCTTGGGATTCTGTCTCCCCCTCTCTCTCTGCCCCTCCCCTGCACGCTCTCTCTCTCTCTCTCTCTCTCTCAAAAATAAATAAAATTTGTTTACAAAAAGGGAAGAGGGGGGCGCCTGGGTGGCTCGGTCGGTCGAGCGTCTGACTTCGGCTCAGGTCACGATCTCCTGGTTCATGGGTTCGAGCCCCGCGTCGGGCTCTGTGCTGATGGGTCGGAGCCTGGAGCCTGCTTCGGATTCTGTGTCTCCCTCTCTCTCTGCTCCTCCCCCGCTCACGCTCTGTTTCTTTCTCTCTGTCAAAAATTATAAACATTAAAAATTTGTAAATAATAAAAAAAAAAAAAAAAGGAAAGAGAGGGGGCAAGAGAAAGTTGCACAAAACAAACAGGGAGAAGCCCTCCAGGCAGGCCAGAAACTATACGGGATCTTCCAAGAACTCTGAGTTCTGTTCCTGCCAAGGCCAGATTTCTAAAATGCAGAGAAGGGCCATGAGGCAGTTTTGGAAAATAAGTAGATATCCCAGGGTGTGGCAGAAATAGACTAAAACACATGTGACTGAACCCGGGTTTGCCGGCCTCGCAGCAAGGAGGCCATTGGTTCATTCAAAAGGCCACCAAATGAGGAGATAGGGGCACAAGCCTTAAATCGGCCTCCCCAGGGGAAGAATCAGGAGGTTTGTAAAAGCAGGTGGAAAAGGGTCTGGGTGAGGAGGAGAGGGCTGGCGACTCAAAATCAGATAAAGGAAGTCACTAAGTAGTGGCAGGATTAATATTTTATTGAGCTCAAGGAGGAGGTCAGTTGTCCAGACTGGTTCTGGCCAGCTTCTTTCTTTCTTTCTTTCTTTTTTTTTTTTTTTTTTAGGTTTATTTATTTATTTTGAGAGAGAGACAGCAGGGGAGGGACAGAGAGAGAGGGAGAGAGAGATTCCCAAGCAGGCTCTGCTCTGTCAGGGCAGAGCCCAGTGTGGGGCTCGAACCCACGCACTGTGAGATCATGACCTGAGCAGAAACCTAAGCACCTGACGCTTAACCGCCTGAGCCGCCCAGGCGCCCTGCGCCCTACTTGATAAAACCTTGAGTTCCTGCGAAAACAACTAAATTAACACTTGGTTATCACGGTGCCAGGCAAGGATATTACCTCAGACGAACATGGTGGCAGACGGCATTCAGAGAAGAGGCAGAAATGGGAAAAAGAGTTGCAGCTTTGCTTTTCTGCCCTGTAAACTCCTTGGTGATGGGTTTCTCTCTCTCTCTCTCTCTCTCTCTCTCTCTCTCTCTCTCTCTCTCTCTCTCTCTCACACACACACACACACACACACACACACACACACACACACACACACACTTATGAGTGACATTATCTGGAATAGCCTGTAACTCAAGCCCAGCAGTAATTTAGGCTAAGGAC
The DNA here is from genome assembly GCF_024362965.1 of Panthera pardus. NCBI lineage: Eukaryota > Metazoa > Chordata > Mammalia > Carnivora > Felidae > Panthera > Panthera pardus. The sequence goes on along the minus strand of NW_026526843.1, from coordinate 31,969,889 downwards.
ACAGCCCTGTGAGCAGTTCAGATACCAGTGTGGGCTGAAAAAGTTCCCGTAGCCCCGACCCATAGAAGGTAAACCCAGGATTCGCAAGCAGGCCGAGTTGTTGTGAGTACCTCCTGTAAGAATTTCGAAGCCTCGGGGAAGAGATCCTGTAGGGTTTTTCAGGGCCCTGGAGGAGCAAGAGTTACACTGAGCACCCCCAAGCAAAAGGAAGTAGGTAGAATCTTCTCCCATCCCTACTGGTGCCAAGTACACCCTCAAGAAATCTTGAGTGTCTGTTGTGTGGAATACGAGGCCATCTTCTCGGGCCTCGTAATTTCCGCGAAGATGATGAAAAGGATGAGTGGGTCCTATTTCCAGGAGCGACGATTGGCTCCCGGAAAGGGAGAACAAGAGGCCAAAAGGGCCTAATCCTGTCGCAGTAACTAATTGATCTCCCTCCTCTGAGGGACCCTTTCCAGATTTTAAGAGCTGAGTGTTTAATACCTTCGCAGCGTGACCTGGTTTATAATTTACCCCAGATAAGAAGGGCCTTTTCCTGCCAATGCTGAAAATGCAGAGACCGTCAACCCTGAACAAGTGAAAAGTAGCGTAAAGTAAATGACCTTTATTCATGATGACGGCCTCAGCTCTGGCGGAACAAAGCACATCTTTTTTTCACCTAAATTTTAAATGGCAGGGTGTCCTGGATCAAAATCATCATGACATTTATCCTGTTTTCTGAGGTCTTCATGTTTCAGACCCATTTTTCACTCTGTTTGGCAGTTATTAAGTGCATTAATTTCCTGATGGTGATTTCAGTGTAATAACCGTATGAAAAATGTAAGTCTTGTTTTCCCCATCGGCAAAGAAGAAACTGCGAAGCACCTTGAGAGCCATAAATCAGATCATGAAAGACCCTTACGATGCCATCGAGGGAGGTGAGGAAGAATTCCGTGGGTCGGAATTGAACTGGAGCGGAAGTCTAGCATGGTTACCGCGCAAGAGACCTTTCCCTGCAATCTCTCCCTCACCCAGATGGATGCAGGGGGTAGCCTTTCCAGAATAATTAGCGAGCAAGAAACACACAGGTCCAAGGCAAGGTCTTGAATTTTTGGTTGACTCTGCCAAAATAAACGCATAAACAGTGTCGGGGGAATGGTTTATTGAAGCAGATAGCCTGAAAATCAAGTAATTGGGGAGTAAACCCTGGCTCTTCATGGTACCGCCCCCGGCAAAGGATTTGAATTTATTTCCCTCAGGCGAGGCTACCCGGCTGAGCCCCGTTTCGTGGCTCTGGGCGGTACCCCCTAACCTGAGCAAGCTCTCTTGCAAATAAATGCGCGCTCCTGGCCCCAAGTAACTGACATGAAACATCAGGTAAGTGGCCTAAATCTACCATAACAATGTGAAAACAATCCTAAGTGCGTTCCTTCTCCGTAAATGAAAAGTAGCACATGATTAGTAATGGGAATGTCACTTTTATTCAGAAACATCTATTTTAAACCTTTTCTTAATGTTTATTTATTTTTGAGAGAGAGAGAGAGGCAGAATCTGAGGCAGGCTCCAGGCTCTGAGCTGTCAGCGCAGAGCCCGATGCGGGGCTCGAACCCACGAACCGTGAGATCATCATGTGAGCCGCAGTCGGACGCTTAACCGACTGAGCCACCCAGGCACCCCTGGACGTTCTTAACATCATTGTTAAAAAGCCCCACATGAGCCCCAGAGAATAGTGGTAAGCAAGCACAATTAAGCACCTTTAAAGTTTGGCTGGTAGCTTTATCCTTATCAATGCTTTTGAGGCAACACTGGCCAATTTCCTCTTCACGTTAAATATCTTTCTTTCAAATACACCCAGACTATTACGTTCACATCCCGCTTCTTGGGCAATTCAATTCAGTTTGCTTCAATATTGTCCTTCTTTCCTTTCTTCCTTTTTATATTTTTTAAAAATATTAATTACTTTGAGAGAGAGAGTGGGGGGGGGGCAGAGGAAGAGCATCTTTTAGTTTGAGAGAGAGAGAGAAAGAGAGAATCGCAAGTAGGCTCCACTCTCAGCACAGAGCCTGATGCAGGGCTTGATCCCACAACCCTGGGATCATGACTTGAGCTGAAATCAAGAGTCAGATGCTCAACGGAGTGAGCCACCCAGGGACCCCTCCATTCTTCCTTTTTAAAATTGTTAATGTTACCAAAGTAATACACACAGACAGTTACAAAATAAAGTTTAAATTGGAAAACAAAGCATTCCTTTTATTCATATTTCTCCACTCCTCAGTCCCATTCGAAACTTTCAGCCATTTCTCTTAGTATTTTTCCTCCGTATTTCTAAATGATGTGTTTTGTTGCCATTTGTTTCTCTTTTTTTTCTGTTTTAGACTGTTCAGCGGTACTTATTATTGAAGTGTAACTGACATACAACATTCTGTTAGTTTCATGTGTATGGCATAGTGATTTGACATTTGTGTCCATTTAGAACGGATCACTGCAATAAGCCTAGTTACCATAGAATTTCTTGGTTTATCAACATCACACATTATCTATTAGCTTCCTTTAATGGAAAATGAGAAATTCAAGCTCTCTTCTCTCTCACATGAATTCACATGTAATTGTTTAAAATACCATGCCTATGTAAATACTATTCACTGTTGAGCTAAGTTGTCTACCATGCCTCTTTTTCTTTTCTCTTACAATTTTAGGTCACCGATTCTCTTTTCTGTTTGTTTTCTTTTTTTTTCATATTTATTTTTGAGAGAGAGAGAGCGTGAGCAGGGGAGGGACAGAGAGAGAGGGGAACAGAGGATCTGAAATGTGCTCTATGCTGACAGCAGAGAGCCTGATGTTGGGCTCAAACTCACGAGTCATGAGATGATGACCTGAGCCAAAGTCGGATGCTTAATGGACTGAGCCACCCAGGCGCCCCTCTGTTTTCGTTTGCCTTGTTTTCTATATAGCTAACATTAACACCCCCCTCCCTGAAATGTCCCTCCAGAATTGTCAAATGCCCATTAATATTTTTTTTTTACAACTACTCAAATACTTAGAAAAAGTTACCAAAAATCCACCATTTCCGACTTGCCCTGTAAGCCTCTTTCCCATCACCCTGTGCCGTCCTGTTTCGGTCTAGAATGGTTACTTCTGCTCTCTAGGCCTGGGACACAATTCTTGTCCTACAATCTCCTTTCCTCATTCCGTGTGGGATCTCCTATTTCCAAGGTTCTTCTCTTTCTAGGTTTACTCCCTCACTTTGATGAAGCATATGCAACCTAAGATACGTGGAGAGTAGTTTTGAGTTCTTATAATCTGTCTTTTCTTAAGAGTTTCTCTCAAATTGGAGAGTTTCTTGGCAATTCTTGACAAGAGGACAGCGGTACCTGATAACAATGATTAGAAGCTCTGTGTGGGGCACCCGAGTGGCTCAGTTAGGCGTCCTACTTCTGCTCAGGTCATGGCTTGCTGACCGGTGGGTTTGCTTGAACGGTGATCGGGCAGAAGTGGGCCTCTTCACAAAGACGCCCAAAATATCAGAGTTCTTTTTCTCTGAGGACCTTAGGGGTTCCAAGAAGAGTCATCTAATCCATTAGCCTGAGTGGAACCGTAGTGGTATATACCTGGCTGTGTCTAGGAACGGGGTACAGGAAAGGAGTCAGGACCCCGCTGCCCCAAATGAGATGTTCACTTAATCTCCTCGTTCTCCATTCCGTGCCTTATCCCTGTTCTACACTGTCATCCTTGAATCTGGAACCTCCCTAGGTTCAGTTTTTCCAAAGACTAAACTTTTTGTCCCCAGTTGGAGAAGGAAAGGGTGGTCGCCGTCTCTGTGGATCAGAAGAGGGGACCTGGGGAGTCCAAACCCTCTGTGTCTTATCTTTCAGCCAGTCACTCCGTGTTCGTTTTATGCTACCTCCCGACCTTCCGTGGTGCCTGGTGCCAGTTTCCGCGGGGCTGCGGAGGTCACTTCTCACTGCTGTTTCTTTCCCCTCTGTAGGTGCTTACCTTATAAATTCCTTTACTCTGTAGATTTATCGATTTATACTTTTCCTTCCCCTTCTTTCTTTTCTGTTTCTTTAAAAAAAAATTTTTTTTAACGTTTATTCATTTGTGAGAGACCGAGAGTGACAGGGCGTGAGCAGAGGAAGGGCAGAGAGAGAGGGAGACACAGAATCCGAAGCAGGCTTCAGGCCCCCAGCTGTCAGTACAGAGCCCGACGCAGGGCTCGAACTCGCGGACAGTGAGATCATGACCTGAGCCGAATGACTGAGCCACCCAGGCGCACCCCCCCACCCCCGCCAACTTCTTTATTTTCTGAAAACTCTATTGAAATCTTTTGTCTGCTGTTGTGTCCTCTATTTTCTTAGTCCTGTTGGTTAATACCTTTTATTATTGCCATCCTTGACATTTTGATAAGGGTTTGGGAGGGAAATGAGATAAATTCATGCAGTTATTTTGCTATATTTAACTGGAAATCTGTTTATCCATTACTTCTGCATAAGCAGGGTGGTTTGTATATTCTTCTATGTTTATCTATGATTACAGTTGATTTAGTGAGGCTTTAAATGAAAGGACAGAAGGCTGAATTAAAGTAGCCTGTATATGAAGATTAGTTTCGACTCCCGAGGCCACAATACTTCTGAGGGTCCTATAGAAAGTAGTTTGTTTTTCTATACTTAGGGGACATTATCAATACCATCTTGAGCCTATGACTAACTGGCAAAAACAACATCAGTGTACCCTTAATAGGTTGTCTTTCAGTTTATACGCTAAGCATTCCGATGAGAGAATTCGAAGAAGATAGTAGGTTGAAATTCCACAAAGACAAACCCAGGCATTTGTATGGGAATGTTTTCAGCTAGCTTTCATTTATTATGGAAATTCAAGCATAAGAAAATTATATATATATATGGCTTCAAGTTGCACTGAAAAGTTTCATGCAATGTATATATATATTTCATGCAATATATGTATTAATTATATATATAATAATATATATACCTTATGTAAATATATAATTATATATATATATGGCTTCAAGTTGCACTGAAAAGTTCCATGCAATGTATGTATATTTCATGCAACATATGTATTAATTATATATGTAGTAATATATGTAGTTTATGTAAGTATATAATCATATATATATATATATATATATATATATATATATATATGGCTTCAAGTTGCACTGAAAAGTTCCATGCAATGTATGTATATTTCATGCAATATATGTATTAATTATATATGTAGTAATATATATAGTTTATGTAAGTATATAATCATATATATATATATATATATATATATATATATATATATATATATGGCTTCAAGTTGCACTGAAAAGTTTCATGCAATTTTGTGGCCTACTAATACCTCAGTCATTTGTTTACAAGTGGCCCTGCAGGGCGCCTGGGTGGCTGAGTCACTGAAGCATCCGACTCTTGGTTTTGGCTCAGGTCATGACCTTGCCGTTTGTGAGATTGAGCCCCAGGTCAGGCTCTGTGCTGACAGCGCAGAGCCTGCTTGGAATGCTCTCGCTCTCTCTCTCTCTCTCTCTCTCAGCCTCTGTCTCTCTCTGAAAAACAAATTTTATCAATAAATAAAAGAAAGAAAGAAAGAAACAGCCCTGCTAGCAAGAACTGGTCTAGTCTCCATCGTTTCCTACTTACCTGGGTAAGAAAAATCTATGGCAGGAGGCTGGGCTTCTTTTTTAAAGAAGTGAAAGGGAAACACTGTATATTTCCTTTGTCAAGAATTTATTATATTGTTAAATGTTTTCAAGGAGTGTAAACGTTTTAAAAACAGTCTTCTTAAAAGAAGCTGTGGGGGGCGCCTGGGTGGCTCAGTCGGTTAAGCGGCCGACTTCGGCTCAGGTCATGATCTCGTGGTCCGTGAGTTCGAGCCCTGCGTCGGGCTCTGTGCTGACAGCTCGGGGCCTGGAGCCTGTTTCCGATTCTGTGTCTCCCTCTCTCTGACTCTCCCCCGTTCATGCTCTGTCTCTCTCTGTCTCAAAAATAAATAAACGTTAAAAAAAAAAAAAAAAGAAGAAGCTGTGGAAGGCAGAATAACTCCTCCCCTATAAAAAAAAAAAAAAAAGACTTCCTGTTCTAATTTCTGGAGCCTGTGCATATGTTCTATTACTTGTAAAGGGCGAATTAAAGTTGCCGATGGAATTAGGTTTCCTAATCAGCCCTCCTTGAGATGGGGAGGGTGGCCTGAGTGATCGAGGTGGGCCCGGTATCATCCCAAAGGGTGCTACTTAGAAATGGAAGGGGGGTGGGGGAGACAGGAGAGCGCCAGAATGATGCAATGTGATGTCTTGAGTGTCTCGAATGGCCGCCGCTGGCTTTGAAGGTGGACGACAACGGAGAGCAGGAACCTCGGGGTGCAGGCCACAAACTAGAACAGGCAAGAAAATGCGTTCTACCCGGGAACCTCCAGGAAAACCGTCAAGCCCTTGCTGACACCTTCGTTTTAATCCGGTGACACCTGTTTGGACTTCTGACTTCCAGAACCGTAAGATCATGACTTTGTGCTGTCTGTAAGGCCCGAGATGAGTAGTGACGGCTTACAGCAGCCACAGGAAACTGATCGAGAAACTTCCCTTTATCCGGTTCATCTGTGAATCAAACATTACCCAGTACAAATGCACTGGGCAGATAGTATGGGGGCTGCAGGGCTGACACATGAGGACCTTGATCTTAAGGAATTGACGATCTAGTAAAGTAGATGAACTGTGGGACCCCTCTGGGTGTGCTACAGACTGGTAAGACGACCTCTTGTTTTTCTCTTCTCTTTCTTTCCCCCACCCGCCAGCACGCACAGTTAGGTTCTTGATTTATTTAGCCCGAGATACACAAATGTAGCACAAGTGGGGGGCCTACCAGAACGGGGGGCAAAGCAGTATTGCTCCCTTAGCCCTTTGGGTCCCTAATGTTAGGCAAGCAGTAGTAGGAAATACTGCTTGAATAAGACACAGTTTCTGGGTGCAAGAACCCCGATTTTGTGCTGCACTGTAGCCCTTTTCTGTGTGTGGTTTATGTCACCGGCCAGGAAGAATTAAATAACCTTTGCGCTTTATAAGCACCGGGTTCTCCTGCTTCTTCAGCTGAATTCAGTGTCATGGGTCTACATGTTCCCCCCGGGGGCAGAAGCAGTCAGTGAGTATCCAGGTGCCCCTGAGAAGTATTTCTTCCTTGAGCGCGGCAAGGTTCCAGAAAGCCCACTTCCCCCTGTGGGTATTTGTGTTAGTGGATTTAATCGCTTTACCTAGAAGGTAGGGATTGATAAGAGAAATATGTATGCATACACAGAAACATACACACAGACACGGGGGATTAGATACTTACAAACGAACGTTGCCAAGGCGATTAATGCATTCTCTTAAGCAAACAGATGCAAGGCAACTTTTAGGATAACTCTGGGCTTCAAAGGGTCAGAGAGGAGAAATTAATCATGTAGAAAAGAAAATCTCTTGATTGGGGGGAAAAAACACACACACAAACAAGACCGTGACAGAAACTGCAAATGTTGGGTCATGTTTATAATTTTTCTTTTTCTCTCTTCTTGGTTTGCCACAGCGGGTAAATACAGCGACAGGGAAAGGCTAGGAAACTCTAAAGGCCCGGCCAATCTAGAATAAGGGAAATTGGGGCTAGATTCTTGGTTAATGGCTGAGTTTAGCGTTGCGATCACAATCGTTCCACCCAACAGTGATCTTTTGGGCACCCTACCATGCGCTTAGGAGGTTTTGTGAAAATCACAAAAGTGAATGAGACCCAGTTCTTGCCATCAAGGAATTTTCAATCTAGCGTTTGGGTGTAAATCCCGATAATAACTCCAGTGCAAGGCCAGATATAGGGGCTATTGGACAGAAGCACGGGACCGTGTTATTCAGAGAGGTGAGAGTGATGGCGGGGTTGGGTTGGGTTGTGCAGGGAGGGTTGATGGAGGAAAAGGGAAAAGCCTCGGTGAGGGAGGAAGCATTCAAATAGAACTAGAAAGATGAGTTAACAGTTCACTAAGATAAAGGGACCGAGAGGCTGCATGAACAAACAACGCAGCACTGGGAAATCAACATTAATTTGATCCTTCATTCATTCATCGAGGTCTCTGCTCTGTGAAATTGGCTCTACTCTGCCTGAGGTTACCATGGAAAAAAACCAGAAGACTGATTTGAGCACAGCCTGAATTTTGATGGCAGGTCACTTACCGTTTTGTAGCTTCCGTTTTCTCATCTTTGGAAATGGAGCGGGACTGCCCAGCCTTTCCTACACAGGGATGTGGTGAGACTTAAAATGTATGAAGGGCATTACAGGGACACCTGGGTGGCTCAGTCAGTTAAGCGTCCCGCTCTTGGTTTCGGCTCGGGTCATGATCTCGCGGCTCATGAGTTCGAGCCCCACGTCGGGCTCTGTACTATCAGTGCTTGGGCTTCTCTCTCTCTCTCTCACAATAAATAAATAAACTTCAAAAAATAAAAACTACAAAGGGCATTACAGACATTCAGCGACAGAATCATGCCAAGTGGCTATTCCTCCCCACTCTTAGTTCTGCATTGCGTAGACGAGCCTCCCTGGCCAGCCCGAACCAGGCTAAGCGCCTGTCCTGTACCCTGCTGCAGTGATGAGTCACATGAATGCCTCCGCTCCAACCCACTCGCCTGGCTCCCCGACACTGTCTGGCACTGTTTCTAGAATAAGTATATTTCTATTTGATTGCCCCACCGGGAAAACGGACTCTTAGCTGGGTACTGCGGCATCTGAACACGCAGGTCTGGGTTTTTTCTGCCGGGGCCCCGTGAGCGGTCTCTTTCAGCATGCTGCAGCTGTTCTGTCCCCAAAGTGAACCTTCTTAAGCTCTTCGGCTGAACTCTTTTTCTTCCGGGGGAGATGTGCAGCAGCAAAGTGAAAGCTTTCCAAAATCTATACGTGGATCACTTTTACTGGAAATATTGCTATTAAGGCAAACGCATTCACCTAAGGATCCTAGAACAAAGGCCAGTTTACAGCTTACTGCTTTTAGAAGAAGAGTGGGGGGCGTGGGCTTTTGAAATTGATTGCTTGGGTGAACACAATTTGTACTAAGTTTGCCTCTCAATTGGACTTGTGACAGCTTTCAGCGACGTTGGAAACACCAGAGAAATTTCTCTTTTGTCCCTTGAAGGGGAAGTGGCTAAATCGATTTGGGTTATTTGTCTGGAAGACTGTCTTGCTATCTGGAAAACTGTCTCTCTGGATGCATAAAACAGCCTCTTTTTAAAGACAGGGCCCTGGGCCACGGCCACCTTCTATAATTACGAAGTGCACAGCATTTATCGGCAATCAAATGTACAGTTTCTCTTTGGAAACATTCTGGCTGAATTTCAGCTGTTTATCGTGATTTCTAAATAAAAAGCTCCGAATGGGCGGAGACAGCAGCCAGGCAGGTGTTATTTAAAGTAATTAATTAATTAATAATGCAAGCGTTGGAAGAATTCTGATTACATTTATCAAAGAAGTGTCATCTCAGGTAGCTAGACTAATACTCGTGAGCACTGGGCTCCCCTCCCTGCCCAGCCCTGCCCTGCCCCGCCACCAGCCTGCACCTGGGGAAGTTGAATGACACCTGGGGGGGGTTATAGGAGGGGGGGGGGGGTTGCCCGGTGACCGGCTCAGAGTATCGGTGTTCCAGGATTATATGGGAGATGGAAGGAGCCCGATTCCATCTGGTACCTGGTGAGTAACCTGTCCGCAACTGGATGTGGCCCTTTATGTAACTAGAGGGTAGTATCTTGAGAAGTGATACGTAGTCCCCATGTAGAGAACGTTATTTATTTTTTTTGGAAGATAGAAACGTTGTCATGGGATATACCTCAGTTTTCCGGTCTGTAAAATGGGTAAGGTGGTGCTGTCTTTCTAACTACGGCTCTAGGTCTTTATGTGGGTGAAGCTAGACAAGATCGTGCGCGCAAAGCAATTTCTACGATGCCGGCATGACACAGACTATTAATTTATGAAGACTGTTTTCTGAAAACTGAACGTATGAACGGAGAAAACGGGGTGGGGGGGGCTCCAGTTGGGTGTGTCCCTTCGGGAAGGAGGAGAATCTGCTGCTGGGTGAACCTCTGAATATCTTAAATGGAAATAGGTGAGGAGTCCACCTCACCTATGGGGAATAAGTTCTAGGCATCAGTTACCCAGGCGGCCAAAAGAGTCCCGAGCGCTATTTCTATCAGGGAAGGAACCTCAGAGATTCTTTTACTTCCCACAGTGATTCCTCTACCCTCTTAATCCTGAAAATGTATCTGACAATTGAATAGCTATACTTCCCTCTCCTATATTAAGCATGGATCATCATGCTATTAGAGTACTATTTCCAGTATGAGGTTTTCTCTTTTATTAATAGTAATATTAATAAGTACAGTTTATTGAATGCTTTATATGCTAGGCACTTGGAGAGGCACCTGTACTCCTTACTTCATTTAATACTTCATACCCTTGAAGCTGTAGGTATTATTATACCCCTTTTTCAGGTGAAGAGAGTGAGTCCCCACAAGGGTAAATGATTTTTGTATGATCATATGGCTAGAGGAACGTGAATACATTCTGGAAGATTCAGAATTTCTACATATTTGTATTGTTATTGTTTTTAATTTTTTTTTTTTAGTTGATTTATTTTTGCAGAGAGAGAGAAAGAGAGCGTAGCAGGGGAGGGGCCGAGAGAGAAGGAGAGAGAATCCCAAGCAGGCTCCGCACTGTCAGCGCAGAACCCGATGTGGGGCTCGAACTCACGAACCGTGAGATCGTGACCTGAGCCGAAATCAAGAGTCGGACGCTTAACCAATCGAGCCACCCGGGAGCCCCAAGAATTACTACATATTTTTAAATAGCATATTGAAGGAAAGGGAAAATGCCAATGGAGTTGCTTTGTAAGGCTACATGAAATCTAAGGAGTGAATTCCTAATCACCTTCGAGTGTAGGAAGAAGGGTTATGAGGCTTATATACAGCCTAGCAGACCTTGATTTCTGTAGGGATATTCGCAAGAAGAAATGGGCTAATGTGGAGGAAAATAAAGAAGGTACCATAGTCTGTGGTCAAACCTCCTGAATAAATGACCTATGGATGATGGCCAATTCCACAGCCAATCACAGGGCTTGGTTGATTTGCTCAAATGCCCACTCAGTTACAAGGGTCAATGCGCTAGCCTTTTGAAACACAAGGCTCAAGAGATAGAAACATGTTTCTGGTTGCAGATTTACATGGTTTTCCATCCATTTGCTTTAGAGAGATACATTGCATCACCTTATTCTCCTATTTTAAATGCATTAACTTGGTGACATCACTTACATTTTTTCCCCCACTCTGGGCTCCCAGGCCTACCGCAGGGATGTATGGGGCCTGGGGTGACCCACATTTTTATATAACGTGAAAAATATTATTTAGGACTTTTAAATATTCTCATCTACAATCCTACATTGGTATTGACTCTGACATAGCAATTAATATCATTCTCGAGAACAATCAGCCATCTTTAAATCGCAGGGCTTGGGGTCTGGGCTACATATCCTTTGGGCATGCCCCTAAGATGATCTTGAGCCTTTGGAGAAAAGTAAGACGCATATCTGGTGAAAATATGACTAGAAAAGATAAAGGAGTCTGGTCGGTAATCTCAGAATAGGTCATGTGTAGATGGCAGGATACATATTAAGCATCCAGATCCAAAATCTTTTTAACATGTCTGATTGGAGAATTGCCTGGTGAATTCAGTAGGGGCCATAACACTGTCCTCAGGTACAGTGATGCTACATATCAAACAAGCTCCAAGGAAATCGCACCTTTTTTTTTTTTTTTTAGCTCAATTATCATTTCCACAAGGTGCAAAGCTATTTATTGATCCTTGGTGAATTTCTCTAGTGCTTACAACTGTAATACCTCGGCACTTAATGAATCAATTAACAATGAAATCGATGCTCTCCACATTTCTCTCAGCCACCAGGCATCATTTGCAAGGCTTTGTCTGCCTTAGTTCTCTAGACTGCTTAAAACGATGCAGGCATTTAATAAATGATGAATAACAATACTGATAAGTCTACGCTTTAAAGTGGATGGGATTATAACTTGGGATCAATCTTTTGAAATGCTTTCACTTGAAACAGACCTGAAATTGATCCAAGGGAATGCCAATGAACTGCAAATACGGATAATGCATTATTTTCTTTCAAGTGAAATAGGAACGAAATGTGTATTTAATCATTACTGCCGCCTTGTTATATTTACAGTATCGAGGCCGGCCTAGTATTTTATCTAACCCCTTTCCTGAAGCCCCTGCCTTTGGACCTATAGCAGACGAAGTTGTGCCAGTTTCTTCACCCAGTCTTTGTGAATGATTTATAAACATTTGTATCAGCCTCAGGGACCTCCTTCGTGAACTCGTTCTCGGTTCTGGTGATTGATGGGACAAACCCAAACACCAAAATTCAACTCTTCTGTAACCACCCTGGTTGAATCCTGTCTCTTTGCTTCCAAACCCCAAACAGATTGCGCTCTGACCACTGATTATTCTAGATGGAGTCCTATAGACTAACCTTTCATTATCTTACTGAGTTCACAAATTCCCTCAAAATCTTATGAAACTTAGGGACCATCGCCCCGCTCCAAAACTTTTCAGAACAATCCTAGATTATATAACAGATCCCCAGAAACTCATCCATGAGTACCAGGTTAAGAATCACTGCTTTAAACTGTCACAGGAATTTGATGATACATTGGAGCTAGACTAGCCAAAGATTACGGGAAACTGGTATATTCCAAATGTTTTTTTTGGGGGGGAAATGGTAATTTCCCCTCTAAGCAAATTCGTGTAATTTATCCCCTAGTTTGGCATTGTGCAGAGACTCAACTTGCATTGAAACTGTCATGAGGTAAAAACTGAATACAAAACTGTAAGTGGAAAATAATATAGCAGCTTTATTTATGTTGCTAAGATTAAGATCAGAGTCTTTTTCTCTTGGAATTGTGCATTTTCTGGGTTGGCAGGAATATTAAAGCTCATCTGGTCCAACAGCATTTCTGATGCTCAAATCTCCACCATGTTGATCAGTTTTGTGGTTGCTTCACCGTTAGCTGTCACATTTTTTCATGTGTGAGGAGGAAACGATTGGTTTTTAATCAGTTGATTTAGGGTTTAAATATACTTTCTTTTTTTTTTTTTAATTTTTTTAACGTTGATTTATTTTTGAGACAGAGAGAAACAGAGCATGAACAGGGGAGGGGCAGAGAGAGAGGGAGACACAGAATCTGAAACAGGCTCCAGGCTCTGAGTTGTTGGCACAGAGCCTGATGCGGGGCTCGAACTCACGAGCTGTGAGATCATGACCTGAGCTGAAGTCGGACGCCCAACCGACTGAGCCACCCAGGTGCCCCCTTATACTTTCTTTTTATATGAAGACAGTTTAGCCTGTTGTAACCTCAGGTGTTTTTCTCACAACCATAAAGAATGTAAATATAGGGGCGCCTGGGTGGCTCAATCAGTTAAGTGTCTGACTCTTGATTTCAGCTCAGGTCATGATCTCACAGTTCATGGGATCGAGCCCCATGTCAGGCACCATGCTGACAACATGGAACCTGCTTGGGATTTTCTCTCTCCCTTTCTCTCTCCCCCCTCCCAACTCATGCGCTCTCTCGCTCTCAGTCTCTCTCTGTCTCTCTCTCTCTCTCTCAAAATAAACATTAAAAAGCAGAATGCAAATATATTCATGCAGTAATAGAATATGACATAGTCCTTTTTTCCTAACCTCTTTCTATCTAGAGTCTAAGATTTGGCTTCTGAGGTTGTTGACGTTGCATCACTCTTTTTTTTTTTTTTTTTTTTTTTTTGATGATGAGAGATGCTCCCAGTTTTTGAATGAGAAATAAAAGATCGTTGTTGGCGAAGATAAAGACAAATGGAGTCACTGATTTTCAAAATGTGTTTCTCTCTGTGACAACCAGCAATTCACTACCTAAATGAAGATCACATTTTAGAAATCAGCCTTTTATACCACATGTATTTTAACTCAACAACTTGGATGGAAATGTAGTGAAGAGAATAAAGTATTTCTACATGTCAGTTCCAGGAGTGCTGGTTATACTTTCCGTCTGTTTTCATCAAATCCCTGGATTCCAAATGTTTTTGCCCTTTCCCAAATTCTTTCCCCCTCTTTTACTTTCCCGGTGAAGTCTTTGGGAAGCCTTCCTGTATGTCTGAGGAACGACTGAACAGCATGAGACTGACTTCGTCAACAGTATATATGCTAATGAACATCGACCCTCAAAGCAGTCAGCTTAGAAGCCTGCCCATTAATCCCCACGTCGTTATTGCTAAACATAGTTTAAAAGTTTGTTTCGGAACTGGTTGATGAGCCACGCGATGCTGTTCCCCTGACCTGTGGGGCTAGATCTATGGTGATCCACCTGGTTTTACCTTGGCATCACCTACAAAGCTTTAAAACTATGGTGTCTGGGCCACCCCGAGAGAGTCTAATGAATTGGTGTGGAGTGTGGCCCCACAGAATTTTTTGGATTTCCCTAGTTGGTTGCAGCCAAGGTTGAGCCCCATTGGATTAAAGGCTTAACAAGGTTCTGAGGGCACCTAATAGCTTATACGCCACCTAAGAACGCTTTAAAACCAAATTTCACAGCTTAAAGCCAGTCAAAGTGAAATAAAAGAATAGCCTGTCAGATAATTTACCATGGCTCTCTAATTCACCATTTCTCCAGTCCAGTGGTTTCAGCACTGTGTCCTTATAAACACATCGCCCAGAAAGCCACTGAACTGTCTTTAATAAAGGAGATCTGAAAGGGACACATGTTCACAAGCAAGGCAGTCTTATTACTTTGACTTTCAATCGACTAGGTTTAGGTTTATATTTAGCTGGTTGAGGAAGATTGTTTTTGTTCTGCACTATTTTGAATAAGTGCGTACTGAATTAATGTGTTTTTACCACATAACAGCAATGAAGCGGTTTTTGTTTGCGTTTTCGGCAGAGGGAGAGGAACAGCTAAAAATACTCTTTTTATCTCACGGTCTTCGTTTCTGTGGATTTGAGATTTTGTTGCAGCTTCATGGTACACGGTCTTCCTATAAACAATTTGTCCATAATGCCGATTTCTTATTAAATATGTCTTACGAGATGAGATGCTATCTAACACTCCCCAAGTTCCAAATGG
The DNA here is from genome assembly GCF_024362965.1 of Panthera pardus. Taxonomy (NCBI): domain Eukaryota; kingdom Metazoa; phylum Chordata; class Mammalia; order Carnivora; family Felidae; genus Panthera; species Panthera pardus. The sequence goes on along the minus strand of NW_026526843.1, from coordinate 31,954,726 downwards.
TTTTGCAGAAATGCTTGATGTGGTAGAAACATTTTCAGCTCTCCCTCAAATTAATGAGGTTCGACTTTCACTGCGTGGATAAACGTATTTATTTGATCAATATATTTGATGGAATTAGATTTAGGAGCCAAACTCATTCGCTGAGTGATGACAAAACACAAGACAAAAGCACAATAACTTACAGATAAAATGTGATTATAGGAAGAACAAGGGAAAGTTGCAACTATGGCCCATGTGTTTTCCATAGGAAGAGAAACTTGTAAGTAACCAAGAAACAAACAAAACCCATCACTGTGGAAGGCCGCCACATCCATTGACGGTGAACCCCAAAGAATCCTCATGTCCACTGGTGAGTCTGGTATTTTGATGCCCTTGACGCTGCTGTTGACCTTGTTCTTTATTACAGCAAAGCAGAACGTTAAAGGGGCGTTAGATTTCATGATAGCTGTTGAGATCTCTACCTGCAAGAGTCTGGTCCGATCCCAGTCCATAAGTAAGGCCGGAGGGAGCTGAAAACAAAATGCTGAAACACAAGCATCTCCCAAGTCCCGGAAAACCCAGTCTTTCAAAAACTCCGTATCGTTCTAGTGTCCACATAAAATTTCAGAAATGACTCTCATGTGAGTTGAGGGACATTTCTTATTTACGAGGGCGATAAAGAACTTAAACGCGTTAGATGCGTTTCAGAAGTGTACTTCACAGACCAGTGTCTTATCCTCTCTTATTCTTTAAAGATATCACAGTAACCACTAGTTATTGAATTTACGGCAGGTACCGGGCACCACGTTCTATGTATTAGATCGAAGTGTCAAATTGCCATCGTTGATCATTGTTGACCTACATAAATAGCGGTTGCGTATGGTTCGACCTAATACCTGACTTCATTTTCTCCTCAGAAGTACACTAGGAGGCAGTTACTGTCCTCCTCATCTCATAGATGAGAAACCTGAAGGTCAGAGAATTACTTGATCTTGAGCCCAGAACAAGATAAAGGCAGAGGGATTATTCAGACCCCAAGTGGCATGATTCCAAAAGCGAGGGATTTCCTGGGATAGCCCTGTTTCTGGCATTTTCCAATTCATTTACATGACGTAAGCATAAGGTACACCCAGGCTAAGGGTTCAACCTTCAGTCATGTGAGACTAGAGCAGTATTGACGGATAAAAGTTATTTTAGTTGCACTAAATTGGAAGCCACACATTAAGAAGGAATGACAAAATACGAAAGTATGAATGCCAGAGAGAAATGTAAATTTTGCACTAGCTGGCATAGATCTAAATGTTATCCCTGGTGGTTGCTAAAAACTAGCAACTATATATAGTAGCCATATGGGTATGAAACCATCTCCTAATTTACTATGTGACCTTGAGCAATTAACTTTAAGATAACTTCCACATGGAATATTCCGTAATTGGTAGGATCCTATGGATTTGAGCACTTAGGTTCCTTCATGTAGTATATCTACTACAGTATAGGGGCGCCTGGGTGGCTCGGTTGGTTAAGTATCTGACTTTGGCTCAGGGCATGATCTCGTAGTCCATGAGTTCGAGCCCCATATTGGGCTCTGTGCTGACAGTGCAGAGCCTGCTTTGGATCCTCTGTCTCCTCCTCTTTCTGCCCCTCCCCCACACATTTTCTCTCTCTCTCTCTCCCCCACCCCTCTCAAAAACAGATAATCATTGGGCGCCTGGGTGGCTCAGTCGTTTACACATCCGGTTCTTGATTTCGGCTCAGGTTCGAGCCCCACAATGGGGCTCTGTGCTAACAGTGCAGAGCCTACTTGGGATTCTGTATCTCTCTGCCCCTCTGCCCCTCCTCAGCTTGTTCTCCCCCTCCCTCTCTCTCTCAAAATAAATTCATTTTTAAAAACTTCAAAAATGAATAAACATTAAAACATATATGTGTATATATATGTACATATACGGATATATATATATATGGGTATATATATATACACACATATATATGTATATATATATATACACACATATATATATATGTATATATACACACACACTATGGAATCGATTTTAAAAATCACCAAAATATGGGGCGCCTGGGTGGCTCAGTCAGTTAAACGTCCAACTTCAGCTCAGGTCACGATCTCGCGGTCCGTGAGTTCAAGCCCCGCGTCGGGCTCTGGGCTGATGGCTCAGAGCCTGGAGCCTGCTTCGGATTCTGTGTCTCCCTCTCTCTCTGCCCCTCCCCCGTTCATGCTCTGTCTCTCTCTGTCTCAAAAATAAATAAACGTTAAAAAAAATTTTTTTTTTTAAAAATCACCAAAATAAAAGGCAGAAGTTTTCCTATTTTTTATCCTGTCAATTCAAACAAATATTTGAGAATCTATGTATTCTCATCTTGCCACCTTGCCTAGAACGGGTTGTGTGTATGTGTGGAGGGGGTGGGTAGGTGGTATTCAGAGTCAATGGAGAGACAATAAAAGTATATCATCCGAGGGGTGAAAAGATCAGGTATCCACACTAGAATATACAGAGTATAGAATGCAGGGGAATGATACGGCCGTGCCCTGAGATAGGAAACATTGAAGGATTGAGCTGAGGAGAAGGCGAAGAGTTTCCGTTTGGGATAGGGTGGGTTTATCTCACTGCTTATGAGAGACATTCAAAGTGGAGACGTCCTATTGGATGATTGGGGTTGGAGCTCAGGAGGGAGAAATTGGCTGGAGATCCACATTTAAGAGTATTTGTTGATACATACATCTTCTTTCATTCTTTGCTTTGTGTGAGGTATGACTACACATTAGAAGCCATTTATGGACAGCATTCTATTTATGGAATGCATACCCTAAGGAGCAATGTCAAGGGAAGGGAGGGAAAGAAACTTCTAGAGAAGATGTGGAGAACCTAGCAAGGACATTCCAAAGCCATCATGTGGAGAGGAAGCTGAGACTAGGGGTACAGAGTTCTGAAATGGGTCACAGGAATATGAACTAGATTTCAGGGGAGTTCTGCAAGTTCTTGCAAATCCCTTTCTCCTCATTTCAGGCATTTACTACCTGGCTGCCTATGCATATGTAATAGACTTTGCCACACAAAGGCACGGCTTAACGGAGGGTACTTGGGGGAGTCGAGGGAACACATGACTAGACCCACCTTCAGAAAAATCAAGTAACTGCTGACGAGGGGCCCTGACAAGATGGTTTGGGGAAGGGGAGGAATATGTTATCACTGCTACTTATAACTAAACCTTTGGTGTTTTCTTCTGGATAATAGGATGAGAAGCAAGGGTACGGGAGGCCAAAAATCGATATGCCCTTTTCTCTCTTTACTTTCAATCCTGTTTGTCTTGTGGCTGCCTTAAAGTTTCTGTTGACGTCATTCTTTGTCGAAAGTTCATTGTCTCTGGAGTTCCTTAGACAGCGAAGAGCGAGTTATAGATTGGACAATCAAACAGGAGAAGTTACCAAAGTGGAAAGGCCATAAATGCTGAGCATGGAGAGGATGCCCAATCTTTTCTTTAATTAGTATTCAATATTCAGGTGATGATAGAGGATTTTTATCAGATCATTTATTGTGGCCACACTCGAGAGCTGGAAGTATAGTAACCAAATTGCTTCTTTCCCTTGAAGTGTTTAATTTTCTTGTCTGTGGTTATTACTTCGGAGCGTTTATTTGGAATGTGCTAGCCTCTGTCCATTGTCACCGAGGGTGACAAGGGCATAGCTACAGGTTTCAGCGTGACTGTGAAGTTCTAGCTTTTCTGTTGAATTTAGCCGTCACCTCTGGACATGTGTCAAAAGCATGAAGTCAGTGAATCCCAGGCAGTAAATGTCGTTGCCCCTAATCTATAGGACAGAAACAAAAACGATGCTAGGCAAGGTGATACTTCATAGAAGATTCAAATTTCCGGGCACAGCGTCAGGAGAGCCTGAGCTGCGTATGAGCTTTTTAATAGAGTACAGAACGGGGAGATGAGTAAACATCTTGTCTTTGCCACTATTCTGAAAAAAAGCAGGCCAAGGATTTTATACTCTGCCAGAATAAAAACTGGGGGGGGCCTGTGCTGTCTTAGCCAAAGTCTTTTCCTAGGCCTTGGTTGGAGAAAATGGAAATGTCGATGTAAAGGGATGAGGGCAGGCATTCAGGAAAACTCACAGGGGCAACACGGCACACTGAGTAGTTAGAGAAGAGAAATGGAAGTGAAAGAAATGTCGTTTCCCTCTTAAGCTCCTGATAGATTAGCCATTACAAATACCAGAGAGAAAATTAAAATAATTGGATAATTCTTTTTTTTAATATTATGTCCTTGAACCTCCATCTCTTCTATTTTTTATCTGTTTTATTATTTATTAGTATTCTTTTTGTAAGTGATTGTTGCTTGTTTTTTGGGTTTTTTTTAATGTTCATTTGTTTTTGAGAGAAAGAGCCCAAGTGGGGAAGGGGAAGAGAGAGAGAGACAGAAGATCCAAAGCAGGCTCTGTGCTGACAGCAGAGAGTCCAATGTGGGGCTCGAACCCACAAACCGCGAGATGATGACCTGAGCTAAAGTCAGACGCTTATCAAACCGAGCCACCCAGATGCCCCTGCTCTTTATTATTGTTTCCTGGATTACAGGAACACCTTGTCAATTTCTTTTACATACTTGGCCACATGAACCTAATTACACCTTGAAATATTCCTGTGTTTCAGCTGTCACTCTGATCATGGGTACTTTGTTGTTGTTGTTGTTGATCGTCTTACCCAGATAACAAATAAACATGAAAATTATTTTAGATTCGCATCAATGGGTTTGGCTAAAACAACATTCTGGCAATAAGATCAGAATTTGCCCTACATGCTTACAATGTTGTAGGTACCTATTCATTCATTCATACAGAATCATTTATTGAGTTTCTTCTATTTTCCAGTTTCTCTCTAGGTATTGAGAGATCGATGCTATATAAATCCTGCCCTCAGAGTTCTGATCATCTGTTCAGAATAATTTTGCTCCTAAGACTCTACGTAAGTACCATAAAACAATCTCAGTCTTCCATATTATTTCCCTTTCTATCATACTTGACCTTTCTTTTTGAAATGTGAGGACCTTAAACAGAGTTCATCTTTGCAATTGCAAGTGATAGATATCAAGCAAACTCCAAACCCTAATGGTAAACAAAACGTTTAGGAATGACTTTTGGTTTCTGGCTCCTTATATTTTAAAATTATAGTGAGGTTAGATCATAAAAATCTCTAGATCCCAGACTTGAAAATCTTCAGAGTCATATACTCTGCCTAACCCAATTATCAAAGCAGTTCTATTGTTCCAAAATTAGGGGTGGAAAATCTCAAAATATTTATAAGAAGATTTCCCATTTTTAAATGTTTATTTATTTTGAGAGAGAGAGCGCGTGCGCACATGCACATGAGCAGGGGAGGGGCAGAGAGAGAGAGGGAGAGAGAAAGAATCCCAAGCCGGCTCCTCCCTGTCAGCACAGAGCCCAATGCAGGGCTCAGACTCAGGAACGGGGAGATCATGACCTCAGCCAAAATCAAGAGTCGGATGCCGACTGAGCCACCCAGGTGTCCCTATAAGAAGATTTCTTTTTGAAAAAGTACCCCGACTGCAGTCTGAACTATAATGGTGCCCAGAGCTGGTCCTAAGGTTAATTCAAATTCATAAATTATTGCCTCAGTCATCATTCAGAGACCAGACTCCTTTGAGTAGAATTGCATTCAGATGAGCTCAATGTTTGCACTTGTCCATCTGGTGACCCTGCATATTGCAGTGACTTGCGTCCAGGCCATTTACATCAGCAGTCTCCTGTCATAAGCCTAGACTTGAGCATCTCACCAGAGAAACTTGAAGTCATGTGAACTGTTTTAGGGTTGCTTCTAGAGAACGGGAGAGGTGGGTCCTTTTCTGCTCCTTCATATTGAGAGAAGTTAATATAGTTAGCCAACGTGTTGTCTCTCTCCATTAAAAAACAAACAAACAAACAAAAAACACAACGTTTTGTGTTTTTACCCTCTTGTTTTTTCTCCTATCTGCGGCAAATCTTGAACTTCATTGTCTACAAATTTGGTCGGGAGCTCACACCATTGGCTGTCATTTGGGTTCTAAGCCAGCACATGGGTGCACAGCAGGAGGAGGGAATAATCAGGATATGTTCTCTCTGTGGAAAGCCATTTACGTCTTTGTGGGGTCGAGCCTTATTAGAAACGAATTGCTCATCGGTATTTCATTGTCACTATTTGGGTTAAATTCTCCATTCACTTCCACCTAAGCCCCTGGGGCTATTTTGCTGCCGCTTAAGGAGCTAAATCAACCAATTTATCCATATGCTAACTCACACAGAGCCTAGGAGCCAGGACTCTTGACGGGAAAATTCGATCTTTCTTTCTTTCTTTCTTTCTTTCTTTCTTTCTTTCTTTCTTTCTTTCTTTCTTTCTTCCTTCCTTCCTTCCTTCCTTCCTTCCTTCCTTCCTTCCTTCTTTCTTCTTTCTTTCTTTCTTTCTTTCTTTCTTTCTTTCTTTCTTTCTTTCTTTCTTTCTTTCTTTCTTTCTCCTTTCTGTGGCTACAAGAAAGAAAAATACTCTTCGTTGGCTAAAGGGTTTTCATACCACGGTCCTTGCCAAATAGTATAAGCCAGCAAGTTTGTATAAATCTCATCCGTACCGTGCCTTGTCCACTTATGTTGTTTAACACAAAACAGCCTTACTGGACAGCGTACTATCTAGAGAAGTGCAATTGGTTTCCTTTTACCCCATCAGCCTGAGAGACAAATCACTCATTCCAATGAGCAAACATCAACCTTGTAGTGACCTTGGCATGACTCCTCTCTATTTGGAAGTAATGATACCCCAGTCCCATTAATCTTCCTAGTGATGTTGTCTGGCCTCCCGTAATGGTTACCAAGCCTTGAGTTGCTGGAAGGAAATGAAGCATTATGCAAATTTGCACTCATTCCACTGAGGTCAACCTTTTCAGAACTTCCCCCCAAAGAATAATGCTTCATTCATGCTTACTCCTGCTTTATGAATGGAGCCTCTTAGGAGCGGTGCCTGCCCTTTCTCGTTTGCTCTGTAGCCTGTATGACCTTCGCTGAGAGAAGGACTCCTTCGCAGTATAATTATGATGGCAAACCCAGTGTTGTAAGTTGATGTCTACATCAGCATAGACATTTAGCGTACTGATGGGATTAAGGCAGGGAAAAAAAAAAAAAGAAAAGAAAAGAAATAGAGGTACCTTTTATTTTGTCCTGGAGTATTTCAGGGATTCATCGGGCCCCTGGCTCTCTGAAAGGCAAGCTCTCACTCAAGCCACGAGAATCTAAAGCCATTAAAAGAGAGAACAGTTTTGCTCACAGCTTCTCTCTTCCAGAATGGCGAATGCTTGGAAACTCTCACAGGATGAGCGGAAACTTTATTTCTGAGATACTTTCACATGGTTCTGTCGCGCCAGGGTGTGCAAAATTAACCTGTCCCGAAATACTGTTTTTCAACCTTATATAATTAAGTCAAAACGTATTATGAAGCCATGCCCAGCGTTAAGTACAACAGCTATCAGACCAGACGTCATGATGTGCATTTCAGAAGTCTCTGCATTTATTTCCGGAATAGTCAACGTTTGACAGGAACACTCCACCAACCCTTGCGCTGGTGGCTCGGTCGGTTGAGCGTCTGACTCTTGATTTCGGCTCCGGTCGTGATCCCAGGGTCGTGGGATCAAGCCCTGCATCGGGCTCCACGCTGAACACAGAGCCTACTTAAAATTCTTGCTCTGCCCCTCTCCCCCCGCCCTCCCTCTCTCTCTATAATAAAAATAAAAATAAGAAAAATAAAAGATCTAATCCATTTGAAGTACTCCGCCTAGCCCATAGCAACTGCTTAGTAAGTATTAGATATTATTGTTTTATTGATTTGTTTTCTTAAATGTTTTCTAACGTTTATTTATTATTGAAAGACAGAGAGAGTCATCGCATGAGCGGAGAAGGGACAGAGGGAGAGGGAGACACAGAATCCGAAGCAGGCTCTGGGCTCTGAGCTGTCAGCACAGAGCCTGGCACGGGGCTCGATCTCACCAACCGCGAGATCGTGACCCGAGCTGAAGTCGGACGCTTAACTGACTGAGCCACCGTGCCCCTAGATATTATTGTTTGTATTACCGTCTTCATCATCGTCACTTTAGGATACATGACGTTAGCTTCGTGGTACTTTCTAAGGCAATAATTTTCAAATGTTAGCCTACCTCATTATCACTCGGAGGCTTTGCTAAGTGACAGCTTGCTAGGCCCCACTCACAGGGGATTTGATTTGGACATTGTATCATGAAGCCTAAGAATTTACATTTCTACAAATTTCCGGGTGTAGCTGATACGGCTGGTCCAGGGACCACACTTTGAGAACCACTGTTCTAAGGTATTCAGCGCAAGTTTCCATGTGCCTCTTTTATAAGTGGGATAAATCAGTATTAAGTGTGCCTTGAATAATCAGAACTCATGGCCTGTAATCTGAAAGCATCTGTATTTCGCCTCCTTCTGTTGCTTTAATATGTACTCAGTGGTGAAAGATCTTCCCTTTCTCGTGGATGAAAACCTGGGCAGATGTAGACTTTCAAAACGTTCTCAATGGGGCAGTTTGTCAACTATTAAAGTTTCTGAGCCAATGCGTTAGCACTGATAAGAGAACTGCCTCTGCAGAAAAATTTTAAGCGGAGGCAGTCATTCATTCCGCCTAAAAACACGAGTAACAGAAGCTTGAAATGTTCTGTGGGGGGGGGGGGGGGGAAGCTGAAAAAACTTTTCAGTCGTAAAGTAGGGGGCGCCTGGGTGGCTCAGTCAGTTAAGTGTCTGACTCCTGATTTCCGCTCAGGTCAGGAACTCACGGTTTGCGAGTTCAAGCCCTGCATCCGGCTTTGCGCTGACAGCACGGAGCCTGCTTGGGATTCTCCCTCTCTCCCTTTCTTTCTGCCTCTCTCTCTCTCTCTCTCTCTCTCTCACTCAAAAAAAACTTTAAAAATTTTAAAATGAAGTAGTATATCGGAGCGCCTGGGTGGCTCAGTCGGTCGAGCGTCCGACTTCAGCTCAGTCATGGTCTCGCGGTTCGTGAGTTCGAGCCCTGCGCCAGGCTCTGTGCTGACACCCTGGAGCCTGCTTCACATTTTTGTCTCCCTCCCTCTCTGCCCCTCCCCTGCTCACACGCTGTCTCTCTCTCAAAATAAATGAAGATTAAAAGAAATTTTTTTTTAAATGTGGGACTTATGTCACGCCGCATGCATACAGATCAGACGATGATACTTGGCGTGTGGTTCCTGTCGGCATAGCAGACCGCTTTCGAAAACGGTCCTCTTCTCCGAAAGCACCTCAAGTTCTGATTTGAGACGGACGTCAATGGTTATTAACACCCGGTGGTCAAAACCAAACTTGCGCCTGAACGCCAGACACTAGGGACAGCGCCTGAAGGGCCTGAAGTTCACTGATACGCGTGCAATGACGGCCACCTGGTCCCAAGTATAGACTTGGTGGCTTGTTTTCTCTTCCATCTGCCTTAAAGGGAGGAGGGAACTATCTCTATAGGAGCTGGAAGATGCGAGGGATGGCTTCAGAAACATTCAATAAACAAAGACAGTGACACACATGATTTGAAACTGAAAGACTTCTGCCTGGTGGCCGAGAGAAACTTCAAGGCCTTTTGCGGTCAAACCAATCTGAAATGTTAGAATGACGTACCCACCCTAGTCAGTGCTTCCCTGTATGATAATAATCTAGGGCAATTAGAAAAGAAATTTCTACCCCAAGGCTGGAGATGAAACCCGAGTTAGATAACGCTGTGATTGATAATGCGTAAGAGGCAGAGGGAAAAGTACCTGATGTGACCTAGAGTTAGCTGGAAGGCGTGAGGTTCAGGCAAAAAACAAGCTTCTCCCTTCAAAGTATTCGCCTCATTTTAGGGAACTGAATAAATATAAAACAGGAAAAATGACAGTTCAAGCCCTGAAACTGGAAATCTACATACACAGAGGTAAAACAAAATAATTTAGAAATAAGAAGCTTGAGAGCACCTGGGCGGCTCAGTCGATTAAGTGTCTGACTTTAGCTCAGGTCACGATCTCGCAGTTTGTGCATTCAAGCCCCGCATTGGGCTCTCTGCCGTCAGCCCGGAGCCTGCTTCGGATCCTCGGTCTCCCTCTCTCTCTGCTGCTCACGCGCTCTCTCTCTCTCTCTCTCTCTCTCTCTCTCTCTCTCGAAAATAAGGAGCTTCACATATTTCCATGCAGAATCATGAGAAATAAGATGCAGGGGAAAGAACTAGGAAATGTAGTTTCATTGTCCCTGCTCAACAAACAAACTTTGAACTACTTTTCATTTCTCTGCAAGTCTATATTTTGGGTCAGATTATATTTATAACACCTCAACAATGTTAAGCCCCTACTATGCGCCAAGCACAATGCTATGTGCTTTACCAGTAACATCTTATTTTTTTAATGTATACATTTTTAAGTTTATTTATTTATTTTGAGAGACCGGCGGTGGGGGGGGGCAGGGGAGGGGGGGAGAGGGAGAGAGAATCTCAAGCAGGCTTCACACTGTCAGCACAAAGCCCGATGCAGGGCTTGAACTCATGAACTGTGAGATCATGACCTGAGTTGAAATCAAGAGTTGGACGCCCGACCAACTGGGCCACCCAGGTGCCCCACCAGTAATATCTTATTGAATAATAGAAGCAAGTATGTATTAATCAGGGTAAGTAATATGAGCTACTATAATAAATAATCCCATAGTCTTCCTGGCATGAGCTAATTTTTTTTTTTTTCCATTCATGTCTCAATCTATTCAGATACTGGTGGGTGGCTTTCCATAGAGTTCTCCAAACAGTGACTCAGGGACATAAGCTCTATCTATGTAGGAATTCCCCATTATTTAAGCCTTCCTCAGAATTCTGTACTGGCTCCTCTGCATTCCACTAGCCAACAAACCAAAAGAGAGAACATGAGGGATCACATGGGATGTCTCATGGCCAGGCCTGGCTGTGGTATATATATCACTTCTGTCCATATTGCATTCCCAGCACCCAGTCAAGTGCCACAGCACAATTCCAAAGGAGCCTGGGAAATAGTCTTTCTGTATAGTCATGCAAAGAAATGGCATTGGTGAGGGGCGCCCGGGTGGCTCAGTCGATTAAGCGTCCGACTTCGGCTCAGGTCATGATCTCGCGGTTGGTGAGTTCGAGCCCCGGGCCGGGCTCTGTGCTGACAGCTCGGAGCCTGGAGCCTGTTTCAGATTCTGTGTCTCCCTCTCTCTCTCTCCGCCCCTCTGCAACTCATACTCTGTCTCTCTCTCTCTCTCTCAAAAATAAGTAAACATGTAAAAATTTAAAAATAAAATAAACATTAAAAAATTTTTTTTAAAAAAGAAATGGGATTGGTGAGCATCTAGATAGACCTTGGCATGATATCAGATAAATACTATATGCATAAAGTAATCGAAGCTTAATGGGCTTCAGGGAGCTAAGAGTAGCTATTGGATCCAAGAATCGAACCTAAGTTATGGTTCGGAAATGTATGTATTTCCAACACTACCTTATAAATCAACAATGAAAACACATTCTTACAATGTTTTACGTCTTCCCAAAAGTATATATAAGAAGAGGGGGGCAGGTATGGAATATGATAATGAGACTAGGACACTACTATTGGTCTGGGGTTTGTAGAAGTTTCCGTTGCTAACCGTCTTGAATTGTGTAAAGGAAAGTCTAAGTTGGTGAAGGTGTAGGGAGGTTGGATTCAGGGAAGCCTGTCCTCAATATTTATTGCTGCCATAATCTCGCCAGAAAACTGGTAACTGTCTGGAATAACAATTAGAGGATGTGTCTTTGGCTGGTTTGTTATTTGACAGTATTTTTTTTTTTATTGCTCTTCATTCTTCCTCTTTGTTATTGCACTGCCACTGGATGGCTATACGCAAATACTTTAGCAAATACCAAAGGGTCTCTGCTGGATGCAAATCAGAGTTGCCGAAAGCAGCTGGAGTACCAGGGGCAGATCTATATAGCTTAATGTCTACTACTCTGTTCCAGGCTATAAGTTTTTTTCCAAAATTCAGGCATTTGTCACCAGCAGTCTGTGATTTGAGCGAGTATCACAGAGATGGGGAGTTCAGGAATTACCAGACTCTGAGAGCCACAGGATCAAATTTATACCTTAGCCAAAGCAGGAAGGAGACAGCATTTGGTGGGTGGCTTTTTGTTCCTTGTCCTTCGTTCCTTTCCAGCCCTGTTTTCTTCAACCCAAACCCCATCATTTAAGTTTCTACTGCTGCTATTTCTCTCAAGATGTCTTCTAGGTAGTTACTAATACTTTAGCGTAAACAAGTGTTTCTATACCTCCTGGAGACATTTGTGTTTTAAAAGTTGGTCAGTTTTGTTTCTTATAGGTCTATGGGTCAGCAATTCTGAAACAACCTTATGTGTATATAGGGTTAAACAAATAAGGAAATATATTTTCGATAATGAAATCCAGATTTCTCACCGTTGGTAAAAGAAGTTACAAATAAGCAGAAGAGGAACACTGGAATGAACCCTGTGGTGCCAAATTGGATGGAGATATATATATATATTATATATATATACATATATATATATATATATATATATATTATATATATATGTATATATATATAATATATATATATTACATATATATTTATTTTAATATATGCCATATATTAAATATATATAACCTGTATATATATTAAATATATATAACCCATATATATTAACTATATAAACTATATATATGTAAACTATATTATATATCAACTATAAATATAAACTATATAGTTTATATACAGCTTATATATATAGGTTTATATATAGTTTGCATATATATATATATGTATACACACACACACACACACACACACACACACATACACATAATATCGAGCTATAGCCACTGAGAGTGCCCAGAGAGATACTCCAGTAGCCATGAATATACAGAGCACACAGGCCATGGTTTCTAAATACCATTCTCCAGTAAAAGGAACTAGGAATCCTTGGAGAAATGGTTGATTCCAGAGCTAGGTTAGGAAAAATACAAGATGATTCTGGTGCCAGAAATTTAGAAGGTGCTTTAAAAAAAAAAAAAAAAAAAAGGTGGTGGTTTGTTAAAAGGACACAGTAGTCCACCCAAAAGAATTTCCATTGGCCAAAGTTGGACAATTTAAGCAAAAAAATAAATGACAATAGCATTATACCCAAATGAATCAAATAATATCCATGCATCCACCATGATATAAATAAATGGTAGGTCTGATCCTGATTTTGGTGGTGGTTATACAAGTCTATACAAGTGATAAAATTTTGTAGAACTACACACACACACACACACACACACACACATACACACATGGGACAGAGCACATATAAAAACTAGTAAAATCCAATAAATTTCATAGTTTAGGTAACCGTATATTTTGTACCAACATTGATTTCCTGGTTTTGGTAACGCTCACTATGCGTATGTAAGAATTTATCTTTGGGAAAAGGTTATATGAAAACTCATTGTACTATTTTTGTAACTTTCTGTGAGTCTAAAATTATTTCAAATAGAAAAAAATTTTTTAAATATTTAAATAAATAAGGGAGAAAAGACAAATCTCCCTTATAGAAGAATTCCAAGTAATAAATGTACAAAGTACAAAGAAAGAGGGAAATAATCACCATTAGAATACTATAGTAATAATTGCTATAGGAAAAATCTACTGGTGAATGCTAAAATTAGTTGGCAAAAGTTTAAGGAGAAACAGAATATTCATATAGCCTCAGACTATCATCTCCAAGATAAATATTGATTACAAAGAAAAAAATCATAAATTTATAGTGGAGATATCTGCCAGACACATCTTAACCGAGTGATCAAAATTAATATTATATAGCGCCTGATACGATGCACTGAGAAGGGTACAATACCTCCACAGTATTCTTGTCGAAAATTCATAAACTCAATCTAATCATGAGAAAACATCAGATAAACCTAAATCGAGGGGTTGCCTGATGAGCTAAATACCTGACCCGTACTCTTCATAATGTTATAGTTATGAAAACAAAAACAAAAACAAGTAACTCACAGATTGTTGGGGGCTAAAGAGATCTAATGACTCAGTGCAATGTGGGATCTATGGCTTGGATCCTGGGACAGAAAAAGGATATTAGTGGAAAAAGTGGTGAAATTTGAATGAAGTCTGTAGTTTAATTAATAGTATTGTGCCAATGTTAATTTTTTAGTTTTGATAAATGTGCCATGGTTATGCAAGATGGAAGCAAGGTGAAGGGTGCATGGAGATTCCTCGTACTACGTAAACTGCACCCTATGCTGGAAATGGTTTTCAACCACTCCTTTGACAATCCTTTCTTCAAGAGTCATATGACGCTTTTGGGGCACCTGGGTGGCTCAGTCGGTTAAGCGTCAGACTTCAGCTCAGGTCATGATCTCGCCGTTCGTGGGTTCGAGCCCCGCGTCAGGCTCTTTGCTCGGAGCCTTCGGATTCTGTGTCTCCCTCTCCCTCTTCCCCTCCCCTCCTTGCACGTTCTCTCGCCCCCAAAAATAAATAAACATTAAAAACTTAAAAAACAAAAGAGTCATATGCTGTCTAGAATCCTTGATCCAGGAAGCAGCAGAAGAAAATATCATTGAGTAAGGGGACTGTGAGATCTGTATAAGTCAGTTTCTAGCTCTACAGAGTAAATCAAATTTTGTCAGGTTATATATTTCTTTGAAGAATAATTGTTTTCTCCAGGTGAGCTTAGGGGAAGGGAAGGGAAACTAAGATCAAAACAGAGAGGGAGGCCAACCAGAAGAGACTCTTAAATACAGAGAACAAACTGAGGGTTGCTGGTGGGGTGTTGGGTGGGGGGGATGGGCCAAATGGGTGACGGGCATTAAGGAGGGCGCTTGTTGGGATGAGCACTGGGTGTTATAGGTAAGTGATGAATCACTACACTGTACTCAAACCATTATCGTACTATATGTTAACTAACTTGGATTTAAATAAATTAAAAAAATAAAAATCAGGGGTGCCTGGGTGGCTCAGTCGGTCAAGTGCCCTACTCTTGGTTTTGGCTCAGGCCAGGATGTCACATTTCGTGAGTTTGAGGCCCCCGTCAGGCTCTGTGCTGACAGCATGGAGCCTGCTTGGGATTCTCTCTCTCCCTCTCTCTGCCTCTCCCCTGCTCATGCTCTCTCCCCTCTCTCTCTCTTTCTCAAATTAAATAAATTTTAAAAAGAACTTGAAAAAATAAAATTTAAATTAAAAAAAGGGAAAGGTAACTGTACAAAATAAGGACCTGAGAGGAAAGATTTGCGAAGAACAATATTGTTATTATTTAAATGTAAAGTGATTTAGGGGCGCCTGGGTGGCTTGGTCGGTTAAGCGTCCGCGTCCGACTTTGGCTCAGGTCATGATCTCACGGTCCGTGAGTTCGAGCCCCGCCTCGGGCTCTGTGCTGACGGCTCAGAGCCTGGAGCCTGTTTCAGATTCTGTGTCTCCCTCTCTCTCTGCCCCTCCCCTGTTCATGCTCTGTCTGTCTCTGTCTCAAAAATAAACGTTAAAAAAAAATTTAAATAAATGTAAAGTGATTTAAAAAAATTAAAACAGACCATATCTTAAAAAATATTTGTTTTCTCTATTGCGAAGAGAGTGCGTATTAACTAGAAAAACGACATAAAGCACAGCTAACATGATAAGAAATATTCATAATCTCAGCCCCCAGGGATCACCATTAATAATAGTCTTTTCTACGTGATGTATACACATGCATACACATTCATGTGCACACATATATACTCATGCTGCCATTTATAGCCCAGCATGGTACTTGTCACACAGTAGGTGCTCAATAAATATTTGATGAGTTTAAACCCGGGACAATATATATATATTTAAAAAAATTTTTGAACGAGAGAGCATGAACGGGGAGGGGCAGAGAGGGAGGGGGACAGGGGATCCGAAGCGGGCTCTGTGCTGACAGCAGCAAGCCCGATGCTTGAACTCACGAACTCCGAGATCATGACCCGAACCAAAGTCCGACACTCAACCGACTGAGCCACCCAGGCACCGTGACATACTTTCTAAAATCTACTTTACATCATAGCACACCATGTAGCAGGACTTTTGGTATCATAAAGACCTAAGTGTAAGCCTTGGTTCTTTCTCTCCCTCCCCCCATCCTTCCTTCCTTCCTTCCTTCTTTCCTTCCTTCCTTCCTTCCTTCCTTCCTTCCTTCCTTCCTTCCTTCCCTTTTTCCTTCTTCTTCAAATATTTATTGACTGTTTCTATTGTACCAGTCACGATGCTAAGCCCTGATGATACAGTCACAAGGAAAAAAAGCCATGGTCTCTGTCCTCCCTTATGGTCTATGAATATAAATAAGCACACAAATAAAACGCAAAATTGCCGTTGTGCTAAGTTCTATGAAGGAGAGACTCACGGTGAGTAGAAAGCCTATAATAAAGGGTTGGGGATAACTTTCTTGAGGCACTGATATGAACCATGAATTGAAATTAATCGGGTGGAAATTAATCAGAGAAGACAAAAGAAATAGCACGTGTGAAGGTCCTGGCGTGGGATTGGGGACAGTGCAATCGTTAAACTATTGTGCCTGGAATAGAGAGTGATGAGATGGGACATGATACTGCAGAGATAGGTAGGGACCAGAATGTGCAAGGCTTCGTTGGTCATAATAAGGATACTTTATTTTTTATTTTTTAGTTCACTAAAGAATTTTTTAGTTTACCAAGCCACCAAATAATTTCTTGGTAGCGGAATTACGTAACCAGATTTACAATTTTGAAAGGTTACCCTGGCTGCATAATAGAAAAATATTAGAAATAGGCAGAATATAGACTCTGGAGTTTAGACTGCCTGAGCTCACAGGCCAGCTCTATTACTTACGAGTTGTGTATAATTGAGCAAGCTGCTAAGCCTCTCTGCGTCTCAGTTTCCTAATATGTAAAATGGGGATAATGACAATCCCTACTTCAGAGCATTGCTATGAGGAATGAATGAGTTCAGATTTGCAAAGCATTTAGGAGAGTGCATATCTCGTGGCAAGTGCTACTTAACTGTTGTTGAATAAGCAGAACAACAGTGAGTGTAAGAATTCAGTGTGAAAGTCATGCTAGGAGAGATGTGGAGAAATTTGATGATGCACTGGACGTGATAAGGTAAGGGAGAGATTATTGAAAAGGGTGACTTCTAGATTTTTAGCTTATATGACCGGATAGATGGTGGTGTCGTTGACCAAGAGAGGAAATACTCAAGGGACACTACACACTAGCTATGTGATGTTGTACTTTTTAAGTTTCCTCTTTCTCGTCTGCAAAATGTAAATAAAATACAAAATACAGTCTTTCAGAGCTCTTAGTAATTCTATCAGAAGAAATTGATGACTAGGGGCCCCTGGGTGGCTCAGTTGGTTGAGCACCCGACTCTTGATTTTGGCTCAGGTCATGATCCCAGGTTCATGGAGCCTGACGTGGGGCTCAGTCCCCACACTGAGCGTGAATACTGCTTGAGATTCTCTCTCTCTCTCTCTCTCTCTCTCTCTCTCTCTCTCCCTCCCTCAGACCCTTTCCCCCATTCGTGCTCTCTCTCTGTCTCTCAAAAATAAAAACTAAAGCTTAAGTTTAAACAAAAAAGAAGAAATCGTTGACTGTTCCGTCCTTTCCAATCCTTACATCTTTCATTTACTTTTCTTGCCTTACTGTGATGGCTGATGACTCTAGTATTACACTGAACAAAAGTAGTGACCGTGGGTATCTCTCTCTTTTTCCTGATATTAGAAGGTATGCTTGTAAACTTTTACCATTAATTGTGACATTTTGGTTGATATTCTATCTGTATATAAGAAAATGTTTCTGCTCCTCATCACAAGAAAAAAAGAGATATTTTTTGTGACTTTGTATGGTGATGGATGGTAAGTAGTTCTATTGTAGTGATTATGCCACAAAGTATACAATATCAAATCATTGTTTTGTACCCTTGAAACTAGTATGGTGTTATATGTCAACTACATTCAATCCATGAATCTATAAATTAATTAACTTTTTAAGACAAAACCAACCTGGTCACCATGCAAGAAAACCAACTCGTTAGCAATCCTCTTTAGAAGTGTTTGAGTCTGGTGCCTTTTATGCAAAAAGATTTTTAATTAATGATTTGATGTTTTCAATGAGTGTGGGTCTATTGGAGGTTTCCGTTTCTTCTTGAATCAGTTTTGATACAGGAAATTGTTTACTTCATTTAAATATTTAAACGTATTGACATAAAGTTTTACAAAGAATTGTCTTGGGAGATTACAAAATTCATCAGTGTATGCCTGTTTCCTAATATTGTTTATTTATTGCTTCTCTTTTGTTCGACCTTTTTTAAAAAAAAATATTTATTTTTGAGAGAGTGAGCGAGAACAGGGTAGGGGCAGAGAGAGAGGGGAACAGAGAAGGCAGGTTATTTTTTCCCTTCAATTTTATTTGGTTTTCCTAATTTCTTAAACTGGATGCTTTGTTCACAAATATTCAACATTTCTTCACATCTAAACTGAGCTAAGTTTATATCTAAATACCTCTTTAACTGTATCTCACATGTTTCTATATGTAATATAGTATTTTAATTTTTATTCCTTTATAGTTATTTTCTAATTCCCATTTTAAGATTTTTTTGGAACTCTAAATTATTTAGAAATGCGTTGTAGATTGATGAGCTGTTTGAATCTGTTTTATTAATTTTTGGTCTCCTTAACCTTCTACATACAAAGAGAGATGGAGTAAAATCTCCCACCGTGGTGATGGATTTTTTTTCTTTCTTATTTTGTCCATTCTGTTTCACATATTTTGAGGCTATGTCATTAGATACACACAAGTTTGGAATTGGGATATCTTCCTGGTACAATGTATGTTTTCCCCTTCTCCCACCAACTGGTTCAATGTATCTTTAATCACTTGACTCTCTTCATAATAGTGGTTTTTTTTTTTTTTAGCTTAATTTGTCTAATACACCTATATTTGTTTTTGAAGTTATTTTCTTTTTTTTTAATTTTTTTTTAACGTTTATTGATTTTTGAGACAGAGAGAGACAGAGCATGAACAGGGGAGGGGCAGAGAGAGGGAGACACAGAATCCGAAACAGGCTCCGGGCTCTGAGCTGTCAGCACAGAGCCTGACGCGGGGCTCGAACTCACAGACTGCGAGATCATGACCTGAGCGAAGTCGGCCGCTTAACCGACTGAGCCACCCAGGCGCCCCTGAAGTTATTTTCTTAATGTAACTTTTTCTATCCTTTTAACTTTTCTGCCCTCATATTTTATTTATGCCCTTGTCAAAAGCATATAGCTAGATTGCATATTGTCATCTAATTTACAAACTCTTTTAACTGTAAAGTTTGGCCAGTTTACATTTATAGTGATTGCTGTTGTATTTGCATATATTTCTATAATTTTTTTTGTGCTATTTACCCTGATTTTTCTGTTTTTGCTTTTTTCTGTTCTGCTTTTTTCTTTTTATTCATTGAGGTCATTGTTTTAGTTGTCCATGATTTCTTTCTAATTTTGAAATTATATATTCTATTTCTAATCTTCTTTTGGTTATTCTTAAAGTTTTAACGTCCATTCTTAACTATACAAATTCTTTTTTTTTATTTTTTTTATCTTTGAAGTCAATCTTTTAATGCACAAACAAAAAAAAAAGACAATACAAATTCTAAAGTTAATCCATATCTTTAACATCGTCCTGAAAATTTTGAGGACTTCAGACCTCTTTAAATTTGATTACCTCTCCCTTCTTGCATTTTATTTTTGCACAGAATTTTACTTCAATCATCTTACCTTAGCTCTCTTTCCAAATTTATCATTATTATTTTAAATATTTAATCACCATTTCTTTTTTCAATATATATTTTTTTAAGTTTATTTATTTTGAGAGAAAAAGATAGCACACGAGCAGGGAAGGGGTAGAGAGGGAGGGAGAGAGAGAATCCTAAGCAGGCTTCTCCTTGTCAACACAGAGCCCGACGTGGGGCTCGATCTTACAAACAATGAGATCATGACCTGAGCCAGGATCAGTCGCTTAACTGACTGAGCCACCCAGGAGCCCCTAGTCACTATTTCTTATGTTGAATCTACCTATTTACCTCTTTCTTTGTTTTCCATTCTCTTGCATCTTGGCTTTTGCCTCTAGATTCGGTTTCCTTCTTTCTGTAATACACCTTTGAAAAGCTCCTTTAGTTGGAATCCATTGATGACAAATTCTCCCCATTTTGATTTTCTGAAAATGTGCCTTTTTTACTTCACTTTTGAATGATAATTTCTGTATCGATAGTTATTTTTCCCCATCCCTGTGGAGTTACTGTCCAGCTTTTATCTGCCTCCTGCTAGTGCAACTGACAATTCTACTTTTGTTCCACTGAAGATAATCTACTTTTTCTCTTTGTATACTTTACAAATCTCTGTCTTTGGTGTTATACGGTTTCACTAACTGTGTTTATATGTGGATGCCTTATATTTATCTTGCTTGGAAATTTTTATCTTCCTTAATCCAAAGATCCGTGTCTTTTGTCCCTTCTGGAAAATTCTCAACCATCGTCTGTCTATATTATGCCCTCCCCCCGCCAACACACTCATTTCTTTACTTTTTCTACACTCCAATTATGTGTAAATTATTTTGTCATTTTTTTCATGTTTATTTATTTATTTGACAGAGAGAGAGAAAGAGAGAGAGTGTGTAAGTGGGGAAGGGTCAGAGAGAGAGGGAGACCCAGAATCCGAAGCAGGCTCCAGGCTCCGAGCTGTCAGCACAGAGCCCGACACGGGGCTTGAACTCACCGGCCGCGAGATCATGACCTGAGCCGAAGTCTGGCGCTCAAGCGACTGAGCCACTCAGGCGCCCCTAAATTTTGTTTATGTTTTATTGCTTGTTGCATCTTTATGGCGGGCATGCTCTGTGGGGTGAGTGAAGTGTCCCATGTTAATGATGTGTGTTTCCTTTTACCCATCAGTCTCTAGTGCCACACACCTCGGACCACATGGTGTCAATTTCCCGGTTTGTGGTTTCTTAGCTCTGAAATTCTCAATTCTCGGGGTGGGGGGAGAGTTTCTTGTTTTTTTGTTTTTTCTTGAATCAGAACCCAAGTTAAGATGGACTCATGTTTTTATGGTGTCCCTTTGCCAGCAGGTGGATTGTTTTCTAAACTGTTCTTTTATCATAGGAATAGCCCTTAAAGGATCCCAGCTTGCACCCCGGGGGGCTCAGTCGGTTGTGCACACAACTTCAGCTCAGGTCATGATCTCATGGCTTGTGAGTTCGAGCCCCATGTCGGGCTCTGTGCTGACATCTTGGAGCCTGGAGCCGGCTTCGGATTCTGTGTCTCCCTCTCTCTCTGTCCCTCTCCTGCTCGTGCTCTGTCTCTGTCTCTCTCTCTCTTAAAAATAAACATTAAAATAAGTTTTTTAAAAAAAGGAACCCAGCTTAATGCTGGAGTTTCATTTCCAATTTCTATTTTATTGGGGCCAAAGCTCCTGTTCTTTCACAGAAATTAAAACTCAAGCATTTTAGTTACAGACATCTTCAGATATTTCCAGGGCACCCATAGAGCCATGGTCAGCTTACCATTATGATTTTCAGATCTCTCTCTCTCTCTCTCTCTCTCGTCTGTTTTAAACCACAAGATTTTTTATACTTGTGAAATCAGCCACGTATCTAACAAGAATGTTTGTTGTATTTTATCAGGCATGTCTCAAGCTTTTGTATGCAGAAGTTTTTAAGATATCAAGTTGGTCATGTTGCTGCAAATGGAATCTCTAACAGTTCTTTATATTTCTGTTAGTTCACACTGTATCTTTTTTTTTCAATATATGAAATTTATTGTCAAATTGGTTTCCATACAACACCCAGTGCTCATCCCGAAAGATGGCCTCTTCAACGCCCATCACCCACCCTCCCTTCCCTCCCACCCCCCCGTCAACCCTCAGTTTGTTCTCAGTTTTTAAGAGTCTCTTATGCTTTGGCTCTCTCCCACTCTAACCTCTTTACACACTATATCTTTTTAGTACAATTTAACCGGATATATTTGCAATGTTTGCCTATTATAAGTGACTGGTTCATGTCCGCCAGTCTAGGCATTTTGTACCTCCTCTTTTTCCGTAGCTCATTCCTCATTGTCCCTGTAAATTCAGATTCAGCTAACACATCTGTGCACCTACCGCGTGCTTGACTCCTTTACGTATGTGCTCCCACTTAAAACTTTGTAAGACCCTCTGAAAAAGACACGGCTGACCTCGGGGTGGACCCTCTCTCACTCTAAGAAGACCGTCACTGACTTTCAGTAAACTAAGCAGAAAATGGAGGCTCAGAGAAGTTAAGATCCATCCCGAAGTCACAAAATGGGCCGAGGGTCCCAATGCCACAGTTGGAATTGTTAAAATGGAATCCTGCCCTACGCGTTTCCACTCAGAAATGAAAGAATGACGATGCCCGCGTTTCAATTAAATGGACGCTGACTAGTGTCACTTTTCTTTGTTGGATGGGTGTGAGGATCTTAACAGTTAATGACTTAACCTACTATGAGTAGAAACGTTGACTCCCTGAACAGATGGGCACCCGGCAGCCAAAAGGTAACAAAGCCTTCCACTCTCCATAAGGCTCTCGCTGACGTGCGGCTGAGTACGTTTAAACTCCTTTACAGAGATTTTATGCTTTGCACATGCCGAAAGGACATACTAAATCTAAGCTTTCAAGAGTTACTTTTTCTCCCCAAACCCTAAAAAAAAAAAAAAAAAAAAGCATTTTAAAGCGTTTACTGAAATGATTTCAATTAGAATTAAGATTTATCTCGTTGATTTTTCAGTGTGGTTAACTGTAGTCTTAATTTACTAAGATTCGTATTTCCCGATAACTTAGAACGTTTGTAACAACCAGGTTTAAAGATTTTGTTTTTTAATGTTTAATTTGGAGAGAGGGAGTGAGCGAGACAGAACGTGAGCAGGAGAGGGGGCAGAGAGAGAAGGAGACACAGAATCCGAAGCAGGCTCCGGGGTGTGAGCGGTCAGCGCAGATCCCAACGTGGGGCTCAAACTTACGAACCATGAGAGCGTGACCTGAGCTGAGGTCCGACGCTTAACCAGCTGAGCCACTCAGGCACCCCTGTAACTTCTGGTTTTACTTCGTCCTCTGTTGTCTTGGAAGCTTGGATGTAATTAATGACAGATGTAAACATTTCAGAAAAGAGGCGATATTAACAGTCTCCTGTAAAAAAAAAAATTAGAAGTACGCTGCAGTTATGTTTAATATAATCAACTGTGAATGTATTTCCCATTATTTCGTGAGCTGTAGTTTTGAGGAACACGGGATGGTGATGCAGAAATCGAGATGTTATTTAGAGCTGTAATCTTTCAGCATTATCTGTTTTCACAAGCTGATGGAACACAAGAATTGTATGTATATCAGGACCCCCTTTTAACATTTAAATAATTTGAAATCTATACCTCCATTATCTTTTTTTTTCTCTTTAATTGCAGCTCTTTGAGAAAAGATGGTTGCACATACGGTTTTACGGAGTGCCCGCAGTAATTCTGTGCCCCCTGAGGAGTCCGGTGCTTGTGGTTTGGGACTATCGCCATGCTAGATTTCATGTATGTTTCATGTACTGCACCTGACCTGACTCCTCACTGTTGCCAACAGAAGACTGTGCAGCCATTTGGTAGTGAGTCTGGGGTCATGAATTGTTAAGCAGAAGCAAAAATAATAATAGCTAGCCTTTATTCCGTGCTCGTTACGTGCCAGATATTTGACGTACGTTGGCCCACTTAACCCCCACAACACCGTGAGAGCGGTAACTGTCACATAGCTAGGAAGTTTGGGGAAAGTTGACATTAGATCACAGGCAACCTAGCCCACCTCTTCATCACCGTGCAAGACTGCCTCTCAGAAGCATGGGTCATCAGATGCCGGACGCCGGGGAAAAGACAAAGGCGTGTTATAGTTCCATTTAAGCCACTTCGAATCCATTTGGAAGGGAGGCAATATGTAAGAGTCCCGGAACCCCAGGTAGTGTCAGAGACACGTGCCATCAGAATTAGGAACTAAAGTTGAAGGCAGAATGCAGGACAGCATCTAGAAATCTGTGATTAAAGGGATCCAAAAAGATTGCTGATTGTAGAAAATCCAAAGAGATGGTTAACAATTGTTCATTGTTGCTCTAACATTTGAGCCTATGCCTTCAAAAATCAAGTGCCTTCAAAAATATGCCTAACTCTTCACACACTTTACTTAATCCTCACAACGGCCCGAGGGGGCTGGTGATATTTTGGCCTATTTTGCAGATGACAAAACTGAGACCATAATGAAAAACTAACTTAGGCAAGATCATGCAACTATGTAAGTTGCACAACTGGATTCAGCCTAATTAAAAAAAAAATTTTTTTAATGTTTATTTGTTTGAGAGAGAGAGAGAGAGAGCAAGGGAGGGGCAGAGAGAGAAGGAGAGAGAGAATCCCAAGCAGGCTCTACATAGTGTAGAGCCGGATGCGGGGCTGGAACTCACGAACCGCGAGATCATGACCTGAGCCGAAATCAAGAGTCGGATGCTTAACTGACTGGACCACCCAGTGCTCCTTGCCTAATTTTTTTAGACTTCAAAACCTACGCAGTACCATATCATAATGCTTTTTAGATGGCAACATTTCAGATCTCCCTTCTTAGTGCTTGTGTATTTGAAGGACCCTCGCTAGGTTTTTTTGAACAGGTTTGCTCTCTTTCATTAGCCTCTTACTGAAATACATTCTTGAGAAGATTGGGGGGATCCTAAGGGAATGTTAATTCTCTGGGGACTTGGGTCCCAAGGCCCCAGGCCTAACCATTGTCATTCTGTGGAATGAGAAGGACCTGATTCCATGGGGTGCCCGGATAGCTCAGTCGGTTGAGCCTCCGACTTTGGCTCAGGTCATCAACTTGCAGTTCGTGAGTTCCAGCCCCGCGTCGGGCTCTGTGCGGACAGCTCAGAGCCTGGAGCCTGCTTCGGGTTCTGTGTCTCCCTCTCCCTCTGTCCCTCCTCTGCTCGTGCTCTGTCTCTGTCTCTCTCTCAAAAATAAATAAACATTAAAAATAAAAAAAAAACTGAAGAAGGACCTGATTGCTAAGAACAGGGGCTCTGATACTTTCAGCATTTGGTCTTTTGTTGTGCTGGAGTCCGTCACGTCCCCCGAATCATCTTGATTTTCTTTAATATCTCACTAACCAAAAACACATTCTGAACCTGGGCACATAACTCTTTTCAGCCCATACTAACTTTATAAGCCATTACTTCCCAGAGCTTATTCCCTGTTGTGTGATAACGATAATAACTCATTGATTTGGCAACGTCGGGGCAAAGTCTGTCCTTGATCTGCCGAAAACAAGCCCTTTCCTCTCTGTGTTCATTTTAGGGAGGTCGGGGTTTGTTTTTGTTTGTCAAATTCCACGTTTTGTAAAACTCCAATATCTTAGTTCAGACAAGTCAAGTAAAGGTCCAGTGGTATTTTAAAATTCAGAGAACCTTTGTATAAGGCCATTATTCTCCATCCCGATCTGACTATAATCAGGCTCTTAATCAAAAGGCTTGGCGTTTTTAAATGTCCAAGCTCCGTCTGCTCATAATATGGGCAGTAAAATAGACTTTCGATGCTTGTTACTGTAGGTTGCCTTGTGCTCCAGTAAATATGAGCTTCATGAAATATACAACCAAATTTTTGAATCCAATCCAGACTGCTAATAATTTGCCAGACTAGCATTTATGCCCATTAAGGAAATGAGAAGATTCAATCTGCACTTGAACTCGGAAAGAAGCATCGCAAAACCACTCTCCCGATTTCCTGGTATTTTCTTTTAACCATTCTGCGGTGGACACGTGGGATCGGATGGCCTCGTCGGTGAGGTGAGAAACTAGGTTCCGTCATAGACACTGGAGGGAAAAGTCCATCACTGTCCCCTATGCCCTTGCTCAGGCATTTCCACAGTCTGTTGAAGCTCTTGAAGGCAGAGGCAGTAAAAGTGAACGCAGTGATGTAAGCAGGGAGGAAGGGGATGATTCTCTCTCGTATCCCCTCACTGCGCACTGCTTCTAAGACTGAACCTGGACACACATCACTGGCACGCAAGGCAGCCTGCTTGTGAACAACGTGGGCTGCAGCATTAAGCGACGGAATCACAGCTCTCTCACTTGCCAGGCCTGCCCTCTGTGGCAAGTTATGGAACCTCTTTCAAAGCCATACTTTTCTGATCTGTAAGGCAAAAAAATAATAGTACCTCTATCATGGGATCGCTGTGAGGATTAAATAAAATAACCCGTATGAAACACGTATCACGATGTTCGACGTATCGTATGCAGTCAATAAATATCAATGACTATTGTAAACATTAAATATATGATCTTTGGGGGCGCCTGGGTGGCTCAGTCGGTTAAGCGTCCGACTTCGGCTCAGGTCACGATCTCGCGGTCCGTGAGTTCGAGCCCCGCGTCGGGCTCTGTGCTGACCGCTCGGAGCCTGGAGCCTGTTTCCGATTCTGTGTCTCCCTCTCTCTCTGACCCTCCCCGTTCATGCTCTGTCTCTCTCTGTCTCAAAAATAAATAAACGTTAAAAATATATGATCTTTGAAGGAGGGGAAGTGAAAAGGGTTACTAAGCCAACTGCACCGCCTCCCTGCACTTTCATTTGTATATTTTCCCGAAGGGAAGAGCAACGGTACCCATTTCACGGAGCGGCATAGCGGAAGCACTGTTGAATGTCGAAAGCGGGTATTCTTGACAATATGTGACCATGCTCCAAGGTCCTCTAAAACCACGTAAAATAAGAATATACAGACACTGGCACACACACTCATATTCACACACTGTAATAAGAGTCCTCTTTCTAAAGAGTAAACCTGACCGCTATTTAAAACCCTACAATGGCTTCCCCTTCCCCTTACAGTAGCAGTGACACCCCCTCATAAGACTCATAAGGTAACCTGTCTTCTGTCTACTTCTTCAGCCTCATATCATTCTGGTCTGTCTTTTCTCTGCTCCGGCCCCAGCTGTTATTTTACTCAACGTGCCATATTTTGTAACCTACATAACGCGTGGTTGCTGCTTCTTTAGCTACTCTGCCCTTGTTCTTGGCCAGGCTGTTCCCGATGCGCTTTTTTTTTTAAATGTTTATTTATATTTGAGAGAGAGAGAGAGAGTGTGTGCACAAGTGGAGGAGAGGCAGGGACAGAGGATCCAAAGCCGACTTCGCGCCAACAATCACGAGCTATGAGCAACGTGGGGCTCGAACTCACAAATTGCGAGACCATGTCCCGAGTCAGAGTCAGATGCTCAACCGACTGAGCCACCCAGGTGCCCCTATTACTGATGCTTTAAGCTCAGCTTCATTGACTTCCTCAGGGAAAGCTTTCCTGATCCCCTAGACTAAGGTATCCCGTGCGTAGGTACGCCGCGATAGCATAATGTTCACCTCTGTCTTTTGTAACACGTATCGGCACTGGTTATGAACTGAACTGTGCCCTCCCCCAATTCCTGTGTCGAAGCTCTAACCGGCAGTGTGACTGTGTTTGGGGATAAGACCTGTAAGAAGGTAATTAAGGTTAAATACGGTCATCAAGGTGAGGCCCTATTCTGATAGGATTAGTGTCCTTATAGGAAGAGACACCAGAGATCGATCTCTTTCTCTCTCTCTCTCTTTCTCTCCCCACATGCACAGAAAAAAAAGAAAAAAAGGCCATGTGAGGACACAGCAAGAAGGCAGCTGAATAGAAGCCAAGAAGTAAGTTCTCACCAGCAACCAGCCCGGCTGGAGCCTTGATCTTGGCCTTCGAGTCTCTAGAACGGTGAGAAAATAAATTTCTGTTGCTCGGGCCATGTAATCTGTGGTGTTCTGTGATGGTGGCCCAAGCTAACTAATACAGAACTATAGTATTCCAGTTGGAAATTCAGCTCTGGCTCACAGCCTTTTATTAAGCGTCTTTTCTGACAAAACCCAAGCAACGGAGACAGACAAAAAGACATTCTTGCCGTTCCTTTACGCGATGATCACGTAGATTCCCAGAGGGTAAATCCCGTGGAAATATTATATGCCTAAATCGCCAGCATCCGTTTTGATCTTGAAAAAGCTTTTAATATGGGTGAATGATATTTCCTCATAGACATCTTTAATAGGCCAGGATTTAGATTTAAATTTGGATAGTTTGGCTGGAGAATCAGCTTCTTCTTGTCTGATGTCTTCTCATCCATTACTTCTAATTTGCACAAAGAATATAATGTCTTTCTTTGAAACAACGTACGGGTACTTGGTAATGATGCTGTGCCCCACTCCCACCCTTTTCGTACTAGCTCTTGTCACCATCGGGAAGAAAATAAGGGGCGCCCAGGTGGCTCAGCCGGTTAAGCGTCCGACTCTTGATCTTGGCTCCGGTCACGATCTCAAGGTTTGTGAGATTGAGCCCCACATCGGGCTCTACGCTGACAGCGCAGAGCCTGCTTGGAATTCTCTCTCTCTCTCTCTCTCTCTCAAAATAAATAAACATTTTAAAAAACTCAAAAAAGAAAAGAAAGAACCTATTGAGAGGAATGAAATCCTCAATGACTTCCCCGTTCTGGTCAGTAATGAGGAGTCGCTTTCTGTAGCGGAGAATAAAAAGCAACCTGTGAATTTGTGACTTCCCTACTGCATCTTACATGATTTAGTGATGCATTTCATGGACATTTTCACCATGGTGTCTTCCAGAACTCCCTGTGTATCTTTTGAAGATTTAAAAACAAATCTACCTTCAGATAATTTCAGCACGTTCAAACTTTTTCATACCGTCTATCAGGAAAGACAGAATGTACGCACCATCACTTTTCCTCGATGATTTGGTACCCTTTTTGTGGTTTCCATGTGATGCATATTTGGAAGGTGGGCAGCATCCCAAGGCCAAGTGTCTCCTCAAAGTAGCTAGACCTGTCTTAATCCAATGATAGATTTTGTCATCAGAAACTTCGCTGGCGGAGGGAACAATATTTAAGAGACCTAGGATACAGCATTTTAGCTCCATTTAACCATGGTGGTGCTGCTTCCTGTCTTTTGTTGCTCACAGGTCTATCCCGGGGACTCCGTCTCTCTTGAATGATATGCCAATCAATCCCTACTGAGACACGATCACTATTCTTCTCACTCCGGGCTCAGGTACCTAGTCCTCTGTTCTGCTGGGTTCAGATTATGAACTTATCCCTTCCTCTTAAGTTATTATCACCTCTAACTCTTTACCAGAGATGCTGGAATTTATACCAGTCCTTCTGATCCTAGGGTAATTTTTTTTTTTTTTTACAATGAAATTTGACCTCTGAAGATTTGTTAATGAAAGCATCGTGGTCCATGACTAGAATCTATAAACTTGGAAAACACTATCAGACATTGTCTTTCCTTAAAAGAATATTCCATTAGAGATAAAGCAGATGTGGTATATATATACACAATGGAGTATGACTCGGCAATCAAAAAAGAATGAAATCTTGCCATTTGCAACCAAGTGGATGGAACTGGAGGGTATTATGCTAAGTGAAATCAGTCAGTCAGAGAAAGACAAATGTCATATGACTTCACTCATATGAGGACTTTAAGAGACAAAACAGATGAACATAAGGGAAGGGAAACAAAAATCATATAAAAACAGGGAGGGGGACAAAACAGAAGAGAGTCGTAAATATGGAGAACAAACAGACGGTTGCTGGAGGGGTCCTGGGAGGGGGGATGGGCTCAATGGGTAAGGGGCATTAAGGAATCTACTCCTGAAATCATTGTTGCACTAGATGCTAACTAACATAGGTGTAAATTAAAAAATTTAAAAAAATTTTTTAAATGAATATTTCATCAGAAACATTCCGTTTCACTGTTTACACGGTCTAGTCTAGGAAACTATAGGATCAGCGGGATCAAAATGGCAGCTCACAGAGTATTTCGTATTCCTGTCATTGTTTTAATCTACAAAAAAAGAGAAACATAACAACCGACACGTTCCTAGGCTGCTTTTTTCTTCAATTTTTTTTTTTAATGTTTATTTATTTTTGAGAGGGAGAGAGAGAGACAGAGTGCAAACGGGGAGGGGCAGAGAGAGAGGGAGACACAGAATCGGAAGCAGGCTCCAGGCTCCGAGCTGTCCGCCCAGAGCCCGACGCAAGGCTCGAACCCACCACCCGTGAGATCATGACCTGAGCCAAAGTTGGTCGCCTAACCAACTGAGCCACCCAGACGCCCCTTAACGTTCCTAGGCTTCTAACACAAGGAAGGTCACTTCTTATCAGTCATTTTGAAAATCAAGCCAATCTGTCTTGGGTGATAATCCCACAATGTTACCACTCTGATGGTTTGTGTGCGGTGAGAGGGGATTCTTGAATGGAAGAAAGAACTGTTGGGTATGTCTCCAGCCAGTGGTAAAACATCGCTAACGTGAAAACCGTAGGGTAACAATGTGGGGAAAGATATGGGGGTATGAGTATGGGTTCTGGAGTCAGACAGAACTGAGATCGAATTCTCACCCTTCCTCTTACCCGTTGTGTGATCTTTGACAAAATACTTACTTTCTCTGAACCTCGGTTTCCTTAAGGATTACTTGCTTTCCCCCCACTTCCAAAGTCTCGTTACGCTGGCGTAAAGGTCCGTTGCCATTCCCGGTTTCGTGCCCCACACCCAGTTATTTTTCATGGAGGTGCAGTGAGTTTCCTAATTGGTACGTGTGGACGAGGAGCCAGGTGTTTGTGACCCAATTTATTCTCTTGCCCTTTGTCTTGGGAGACAGGTTGGCTACAAGGGGCATGCATTCTGCTCTGCTCCTCCGTGCCAACAAGTGGCAGGAAAAGCCTGCAGTGACCCAGGGATGCCTGAGACTGGGGACACTTCTCCATACGCTCGGCATTGGGTATCGAGTCTGTTCGGTTCCTATTTGGCCACAGCCATGAGCCACATTTTCTGATTTATTTCTGATTGTTTCATTATTAAAGGTGAAAGTTTGTTCTCCGCGTGCTGACCTCTGTGCCCTTAGTTCTCAATTAGATCACAATTGAGCAGGGAGAAGAGTGCTATTTCCTGGTTGCCTTCCTTTATCCCAACGGGTTATCCTAAGAATTAAATTAGATAATACGGTCAAACCTTGGATTGCCAAGAACTTGCTCTGCGAGGGTTCCACAAGACGAGCAAACGTTTCTAATAAATTTTAACTCGATAGACGAGTGACGTCTTGCAACGTGAGCAATATGTGATGCTGCATGTCACGTGATCACAACTGAGCCATCGGTTCTTCTCTCTCTCTCTCTCTCTCGCTCGCTCGCTCGCTCGCTGCAGGATTGTGGATGATCATCGGTGCAACGTCACGTTTCCGAGAAATCCTCAAAAGGAGGCAAAAGCAAGTGTCATCGGGTAGGTTCCTTGCTAAAGGTGCACGCACACACAAAAAGATTCCATTGAGCCACTAGATAGCAGTGATTCCCCTTAGTGATAGTGAACGTCGTCCTGCACAATAACCCTCCTCCCTCTTGCCTCCCTCACGCCGGCCACGAAGGTTTTCAAAGGTTAAGTGCCGGTCCATTTATTTTTCTTTATATTTTGTGTTTTCGTTATAACGTTGTATTCTATTACAGTATTGCAGTCATTTTTATATGAATATTTGGGGGTTGTGGGACGAATCATCTGAGTTTCCATTATCTCTTATGGGGAAATTCACCTGGATACACAAGTGCTTTGCATTAGGGGCATGTTTCCGGAACGGATTATGCTCGCAAACCAAGGTTTTGCTGTATGAGTAAAATGCTAGTAAAGTGCCCCCCATATAGGAGTTGACTGATAAATGGTATCTGCTGGTCATTTAGGTAATTCTAGGGATGCAGTATTCTTTCACGGAACCTAATGTAAGCGTTGCCACATTCCCTTGGGTCAAGCATCGTGGAAATAGAATGTATCATTCTATTGATCTTGGCTCTTTTTGAGTTTATAAAGGCTTTGAGAAGACCATAGGACAGGGGTTTGAGGGGAAGCTAGGGTATGTTATTAAGAGGACTGAATCTTTATATCCTAATGCCTTAAAATCATGATTCGTTTTCAGCTAGAGAAAGTGAATCATCTGGTCCAATAAATACCTCATTTTATGGAATCAGAAACTGAGGCCAACATAATTTAAGATATTTCCTCAAAGTCATACAGATACCAGCAGGTGAGAATTATAACTCAGATCCTTTCCCCTGCATTATGCACATAAGAAAATGATCATAAATTACTTTCTATTAAAAGTTAGGCTACTAGAGGGACGCCTGGGTGGCTCAGTCGGTTAAGCGTCCTTCTTTTTTTCTTTTTTTTAATTTTTTTTAATGTTTGTTTATTTTTGAGACAGAGACAGAGCATGAATGGGGGAGGGTCAGAGAGAGAGGGAGACACAGAATCCGAAACAGGCTCCAGGCTCTGAGCGGTCAGCACAGAGCCCGACGCGGGGCTCGAACTCACGGACCTCGAGATCATGACCTGAGCGGAAGTCGGACGCCTAACCGACTGAGCCACCCAGGCGCCCCTAAGCGTCCATCTTGATTTCAGCTCAGGTCACGATCTCCCAGTTCCTGAGTTTGAGCCCCGCGTCGCACTCTGCACTGTCAGCACGGACCCTGCTTAGGATCCTCTTTCTCCCCCTCTCTCTCTGCCCCTCCCCTGCTCGCTGTCTCTGTCTCTCTCTCAACATAAATAAAATAAACATCAAAAAAAAATTTTTTTTTAAGTTAGGCTACTAGCAAACTTCAGTCTTAAACTTTCCACCACTAGCTGCCCTGGAACAAATTTGAACCCATCCCGGTAACGATGATCATCCATATTTATGGCCTTGGGATCTGAATAGCCTAAGTGTTGCCCCATCATCTCCCTGGACACACAGAACAGTCATAGTTACTAAAAAGTCAGACTAGTGAGAATTGTGTCTTTCACTTTTCCACTGGGATCCTGGCCCAGCTTTCCTCCTGGCTTAGCTGACTCCCAGCCTCGTGACCTTTAGCGGTGTAGATAAAAACCTTAGAAAAGCCCCCTTCTGCCCAACTAAACCAACCATCAGCTAAAAAACAAAACGGGACAAAAGTACCTGACACTTGGGGATGATGCCAGAGATGACCACTGCAGACTTAAATCTGACATCAGTCAAGAGGCAAAGCAAAATGAGAACGAAAGGTGATAGATCTGACATTTAAAAGCTCGCTGATATTTTTAAAAACCGCTCTCCTGCCATTTACTTCTCGGCCGACAGCAGCACAGAGCCGTCATTGTGTCCTTAAGTACATATTTGAGGGAACATAGCTGCTTACTTATATTTAGTTTGTTTTTTTCTTCCAACTGGAGACCAGAAATGTTTTTCTTTCCAAATTGATTATTTGTCAGACAAATGGATCTAAATCTGTAAGCATTAATACCCACCATTCATTACAAATCTCACCATCTCACTGAGCAGGAGAAGACTATGTTAAACACTGTATTCTTTGTTCACGGTGGCTTAGTACCAGAAATGGTGGACTTTGGAGCTATGATACTTGGCAAAATTTGCCGTGTGTCAGAAACAAAATACCTAAATATTTCAACATTTCCAGACTGACAAGACCTTAGACATGAAGAACACTTGATTCCTTATGAAGCCAAGTCAAGCCACGAGGTAGGGTAGCCTTATTCCTAACGGAGAGCAATGAGAAAAAGCAAAATATTAAATGTCATGCTTATTCCTTGGGTGTAATTGTTACCTCCTGTCTTTAGCGGAGAGCGAAGGGATGGGATCCCATTTCAACGACCCTCATGCTAACATCCAGTTCTATATTGTAAGGCTATTTCTACATCCAGGCAGAGAGCCCAGAGCAATCCTGCTTCGCTGAATTAGAACCAGAGAATTCTATTTGAACCAGAAATTCTCTATAAAAGATACATTCATAAGCCTCCGCTTTTAGTAAGAAATCTAGGCTTCTAGACTCCTAAAACCTTAAAACTGAAAGGGGTCTGAGAAAACATCCAGTCCACCCTGCTCGTTTTTCTAGGTTAGGAAATCGAAGCCCAAACAGGAAAAGAATTTGCCCATGGTTACGTGGCTGGCTAGTGGCAGGACTGGGATGAAAATCAAGGTCTTTTGACTCTTATTCCCAGACCCTTTTCACTAAATATACGTTGCCTCTGTCTTCCCTTAGAAAGGAAATACACCATGGGTGTTAGGAATGTTGACTCAAGAGTTAAAAGGCATCAGTTGGGTGCCTTATTCTGTCCCCTTGGTGATGAGTGATTTAGGACAAATCATTTAAACTTGGGTTCTCGGGGCGCCTGGGTGGCGGAGTCGGTTGAGCGTCGGACTTCGGCTCAGGTCACGATCTCCCAGTTTGTGGGTTCGAGCCCCACGTCGGACTCTGCTCAGAGCCTGGAGCCCGCTTCGGATTCTGTGTCTCCCTCTCTCTCTGCCCCTCCCCTGCTCGTGCTTTGTCTCTCTCTCTCAAATATAAATAAACATTAAGAAAATAAATAAAAATAAACTTTGATCCTCATTGTAAAATGGGGATACTAGCACTATTTCATAGGACAGTTGTTAGGATTGAGTGCCTCAGATACTGTGAAGCACTTGGGAAGAGTGCCAGGCGCATGGTAAGCTGTCAAAAATGTTTGACAGTATTTTCTTATTATGCTCTTAAGTCAATTGGTTTCATCAAGGTAGCCCTTTTTGACAAGATATTTAAGAACAATACATGGTATTTGGGAAGAGCTGAGAAGGAAACAATCAATGGAAATGTCAACAGAAGGGGTTAAAGAAAAAAAAAAAGAAAAAAGCACCAGTGTATTGGTAGAACTCTATTACGTGAAGTCTAAAATCTCCATGGCTATATCTGGTCTCTCAAGACGTTCCTGATGTCAGAAAGGGAGCGTTACCGCTTCTACACAGTTCTTAAACTAATTATTCTTGGTTCGTATTTCTCAGACAGTTTAAAATAATGCATTTGTATTGCCACAGAGCTATATATATAAAAGGATATATATGACCTACATAAAAGAATATATATACACACATGGGTATGTATACACACACACACATACACTATAGATATGCATATATTTGCAGCAAGACTTTTTTTGTTTGTTTGTTTTAGTTTATTTATTTTTGAGACAGAACACGAGTGGGGAAGGAGCAGAAAGAGAGGGGGACAGAGGGTCCAAAGCGGGCTCCGCGCTGAGGCAGCGAGCCCAATGTGGGGCTTGAACTCACGAACCTCGAGATCATGAGCTGAACCGATGCCGGGTGCTCAACTGACTGAACCACCCAGGCGCCCCTGCAGCAGGACTTTCTTGATGTTGGAAGGAGTACGTTGATTCACATTCTGGCACAACACTCCAAATCTCTAGATTGACCAGTAAAGAGTTCATAGAATGGCACTGATCTGTTGACTAGTATTGGCCCTCAGCCCGCACTTTGATTAGGACTGACCTAGACCATGACTTTAGGATACTCTAGCCACAGACTTCTTTAATTTTATTGGCTCTGACTAAAGGACACGGCGCCCACCTAGCCTTCCTTTCAGCATTTCACTTGTGGAAGAACAATGTATTCTAATATAGAAAAGTTAGTGCCTTGCGTGACAGGTCCCTTCTTATCAGATGTCCTGACAGGACATCACCCACATAATTCAGTCTTCCTGGAAGATTCCATGGGTTTGCTTTGGCTAATAGTGGCAAAAGAGCTCTTCCAAATAGAAGTGAAATCACATGGCATTTGTCTGTCTCTGTCTAACTTATTTCACTTAGCATAATACCCTCTAGGTCCATCCATGTTATCACAAATGACAAGATCACATTCTTTTATTATGGCTGAGTAATGGATGGGTGGATAGAATAGATATAGATACAGAGATCTAGATATAGATCTAGATACAGATATAGATACCCTACGTAGCTTTCACCTAGAAATATATCTGGCGGGGTGTCTGGGTGGCTCAGTCAGTTAAGTATCTGACTCTTTTTTTTTTTTAATGTTTTTATTTACTTTTGAGACAGAGAGAGACAGAGCATGAGCAGGGGAGGAGCAGAGAGAGAGGGAGACACAGAATCCGAAGCGGGCTCCAGGCACTGAGCTGTCAGCACGGAGCCTGATGCGGGGCTCGAACTCCAGGACTGTGAGATCATGACCTGAGCCGAAGCCGGACGCTTAACTGACTGAGCCACCCGGGTGCCCCCATGTATCTGACTCTTGATTGACGCTTGGGTCCTGACCTCACGGTTTGTGAGTTCGAGCCCCGCATCAGGCTCTGCGCTGACAGATTAATTGAAATATAAATTTAACTTAAGCACTCCACATAAAAGGGAGAGATTTGCCAGACTGGATTAAAAAAACAAGACCCAACTAGATGCTATCTATAAGAGATATACTTTAAATTTAAAGACACAGATAAACTGAAAGTAAAAGGATAGAAAAAAGATACAACATGCAAAAAGTAAGCTTTACTGCTTCTGAAAAAGAAGCAGAAATTTACCCTGGCAAATATTCGAAGATGTATAATGAGAGAGAGAGAGAGAGAGAAAAAAAATGTTCAAGCAAAGCAGAGGGTTTTTTTCCCTTTTCAAACATTAAAGCATCGTCTTATATATTTGCTATTTAAATGCAGGCGTTTTGCATCTTTAAAGAAGAAAAATGTCCGGAGCCTTTGGAGAAAAAATGATCATACAGAAGAACCTCAGAAAACAACAATATTTAGAGCTCAAAGAGGACTTGAAAATCATCTAATCCAACATTTCCAAATGATATAGAAATACTTCCTATGGTATGTGAATGCCTTTGGATGGCACTTAAAACCATTTTAATAGTTATGAATTTAATAAGTTTTATTAAGAAATACTATAGGGGCTGGGGCACCTGGGTGGCTCAGTCGGTTAAGTGTCTGACTCCTGCTCAGGTCATGATCTCATGGTGTGTGAGTTCGAGCCCCACGTCGGGCCCTGCTTCAGATCCTCTCTGTCTCCCCCTCTCTCTGCCCCTCCCCGACTTGCTCTGTCTCTCTCTTTCAAAAACATGTAAACCTTAACAAAAATAAATACTATAGGGGCACCTGGGTTGTTCAATCAGTTCAGCATCTGACTCTTGATTTTGGCTGAGGTCACGGTCTCGTGGTTCAGGAGATCGATCCCCATATTGGGCTCAGTGTGCTGACAGCATGGAACCTGCTTGGGAGTCTCTCTCTCCCTCTCTGTCTTTCTCTCTCCCTCTCTCAAAATAAATAAATAGACATTAAAAAAAAAAAAAGAAATACTCTACCTAGGGGCATGTGGCTGGCTCAGTTGGTAGAGCTTCCAACTCTTGATCTCAGAGTCAGGAGTTCAAGCCCCACATCGGACAGGTAACCAAATAATTAATAAATAAATAAAGAGAGAGAGAGAGAGAGAGATACAGAGAGGAAGAAAGAAAAGGAAGGAAGGAAGGAAGAAAGAAAGAAAGAAAGAAAGAAAGAAAGAAAGAAAGAAAGAAAGAAAGAAAAAGAAAGAAAAGGGTATAACACATGACCCGAGCCGAAGTCGGACGCTTAAACGACTGAGCCCCCCGGGCGCCCCAGAGTGCGCTTTCCATTTGAGGAATTATGTTTTCGGCTCTGGAACATTTTCAGCCATTATGTCCTCAAAGAGTTTTTTTCTGCCATCCCACCATCCATTCCGTTCTCCTGGAATTTATGAGACAAATAGTAGAAACCCCTGTCCTATCCACATCTCTTTAATTGATCCTTCATGTATTTTTAATTCCTGTCCCTCCGTGCCATGGCTTGGGTTGATTTTTTTTTTCAGAAATATTTGCAAATTCATTGATTCTTTCTTCAACTCTGTCGAGTTGAGAGCACTTTTTATTTCGGTGAATAATGAAAGGAATGCGATCCCTCCAAGCCCTTAGGCTCAAGCCTGGCTCCAGCCGTACATCTTTCAAGAAGTACTTGTTTCTTTTCCGTAGAGCAGCTGCCTTCTCCTGAACAGAGAAGCTAGAAGGGGCCTCGGGTGCACGTATTATTTTATGCTTTTATTCTATTTGTGGTCCTCAGTGATACCATATTATTTCTGATTCCAGCTATGTCCTTTCGGTTTCTCTTTGGTTGTCTCTTCTAAATCACAACTTTGTGCTTGGAGCACACAGGTCGTCAAAACATGAGCTCACTTATAACATCCCAGCCAGACGTCTCTTTCCAGAAGCATTTGTATTTAACAGGGATTATTAAAGAATACATGCCTTCAGGGGCGCCTGAGTGGCTCAGTCGGTTAAGCGTCCCGCTCTCAATTTCGGCTTGGGTCATGATCTCAGGGTTCGTGAGCTCAAGCCCTGCGTCGGGCTCTGCACTGACGGTGCGGAGCCTGCTTGGGATTCTCTCTCTCCCCTTCTCTCTCTCTCTGCCCCTCCCCCACTCGCATGCATGCATGTGCTCTCTCTCTCTCTCTCTCAAAATAAATAAACTTAAAAAATTTTTTAAAAAGAAGCAATGCCTTCAGGAATATAAGTGAATAAGTTCATAACAGTGGCTCTTAAAGCAGTATGGCTTGTGGTTACGGATTTAGGAGAAGGGTCCCTATGGGGTTCCTTACACCATATGACATAAACAACAACCCTCCTTCAAGGGTGGACGCTCCTTTCAACTGGGTTCTTCCATCTATATGAGACTCACTTGAACTCCACTCCATACAATATGGAACTTGAAACACCTTCTAACGATTTCTGTCAATTTTGGGTGTGATCATTCTCATGGTTCCCTTTCACTTCAGGACTCTTACACCCATGTGTGCTGTCCATCTCGTGCACTGTTCTGACTCAGACCGGGAAAAAAAAGTATTTTGTGTTATTTCTTATTTACGCAACCAGACACAACAAAAACGTATTGACATAAAAAAACCCCATAGAGACTCAGTAAGAAGGTTTACCTTGAATTAAGGAAACTGTTTTCAAATTGAACGTTAGATGCCCGGGTTTAAAAGTCTTTCACAGGCACACAAACGAGTGGAAGTGACACTGGGGAAATCTGCATAAGATCGATGTCAATATCTTGGTTGTGATATCGTACCAGAGCTTTGCGAACTTGGTTATTGGGGAAAATTGGGCAAAGTACACGAGGGATCTCTCTGTATTATTTTTTACAATTACCCATGAACCTGTAATTATCTCAGTTTTTTAAAAGGAAGGGATAAAAAAGGAGCACCTGGCTGGCTCAGTCGTTAGAGCATGTAGCTCTTGATCTCGGGTTTGTGAGTTCGAGCCTCACATTGGGTGTAGAGAATACTTAAAAATAAAATATTTACCAAAAAAAAAAAAAAAGAAGGAGGGGCACTCAGGTGGCTCAGTCGGTTAAGTGTCTGACTCTTGACTTCTGCCCAGGTCACGATCTCACGGCTCGTGAGTTCCAGCCTCATCCTTGGCTCTGCGCTGCCAGCGTGGAGCTTGCTTGGGATCCTCTGTCCCTCTCTTTCCCCCTCCCCCCACCTCTCGAAAATAAATAAATGAACATTTTTTTAAAAAGAGAGGAAAAAGAATCACACAACTTTGCCACTGAGGATTTTCGTTTCTGCTCATTCACCCCGTCCCCCTCCATGGTACCCAAAAGTCTGCCACTTTGATGGCATCTCACTTTTTCCCTCTGTTCCTCTCATTTTCAGAGTCACAAGAGGAAGAAAAACAACTAACCAAAGCAAACACTTTCATTCCTAGGACCTTGCAAATGATTTTTACTGAGAAGCCTTATTCCCAAGAATTCTGATGCCAGCTGCTGATACCATACAGGTTTTACCTCCCCAAGTGAGAATATTTACTGCTTCCCTAGAAGGTCTTGATGAAGAGCTTGACTTCTAAGCAGGCTGTTAACTGGGTTTGCAACACGTTGATTCTGTGGGTGCTGCTGAGGGGCCGTATTAGCGTTTCTGCCTTCATGGCGTTTGCGTGACCAGGAAAACAGGTGGGGTCATGTAGGAGAGGTCGAATGATTCCTTGGCCCCTCGTGTGGTTCCGGGGATCCTTAGAGAAGCTGGAGTTGGAGAGAAAGAATGAAGCAAGGGTTGGGAAATAAAGGGAGAGGAGTGTTCTTTGGAAGGAGGCAAGAGGGATCCACAGTTTATACGAAGAGGGTAAATGAAGACATTTGTCTGTAGCAAATAGTTCACGCAGTCCTAGAACGGAGGGTGAGAGAAGTTAACGCCCTGGAATGTTTCTTTGGGAGGCATGGGCTCCAGATAGTAAGGATTAACCCCTTCATGATGTTAATGATTAACACCTCCATGATGTTTGCCCCGTGCCACACAGATGATCTCCCACGCCTTTTACATATCTCAGCTGGTTTAATCTTAGTAACAATAAGGTGAGTGAGCACTGGGGCGAGTACTAGCATTTTCCCAATATTCATGTTGGGAAACAGAAGCACAGGAAGGTTAGGCAACTGAACTGAGGTCACACAGCCAGTAAACCTTAAGTAACCAACCTCTAGATTATATATTTTTAATTCTATCTTCTTTTTTTTTTTCCAGTTTATTTATTTAGAGACAGAAACAGTGCGAGTGGAGGAAGGAGAGAGAGAGAGAGAGAGAGAGAGAGAGAGAGAGAGAGAGAGAGAGAGAGAATCCCAAGCAGGCTCCATGCTGCCAGTGCAAAGCCGGACACGGGGCTCAAACTCATGAACCGTGAGATCATGACCTGAGCCAAAACCAAGACTGAGCCACCTGGGCTGCCCGACTGTCTTCTTTTTCTTCTAGATTTTAGCCCTGGATCTGCCACTTGATAGTTACGAGTCTTAACAAAAAAAAATAGTTATGAGTATTTTGGTAGGTTGCTAACCTTCTCTGAATTGGTGTTTCTTCAATAGTAAAATATATTTTAACAAGGATTAAATAAGGTCCGGCAGGTAACTTATCATTTTTTTCTTTCCCATTGCTGTCCTTTCCATCACTGATGGTTGAAAGGAGATTGTTAGATGTGATCCACATCTTGCCTCCGAGAGGCCCTTTAAAATGAAGCCTGTCTGCAAATTGGGAGGAAGGACTTTAACCCCAAACTAGGACATGCCAAGGTGAGTCACAGAAATGTTCCCATCAGTCTAATCAGCGACTGCACGTTAAATCGAGCTTAGAATAAATTGCTGAAAATAGAGGATTCTGTATTACACTTGGTGTTACTTACAACTTGCCTTTACGGGATGCTCTAAAAATCTTGCGAAAGGTATATTTTTTTCAAGAGCCATAGAAATACGAAATGACAAGGCTCACTCGTTAGTTACGAAATGCAAAACAAAGCAGCAACCAGCCACCATTTTTGCCTATCAGATTAAAGCTAAAACTCTGGCAGTTCCCTATTACGAGCGTACTGATATGCTGTGTGACCTCTTTGGTGAGCAATTTTCCAGTATCTATCAACATTTTTAATGCACGCCCCCTCCAGCTATCCCAGTCCTAGAACTGTACCTTGCAGCAATGCTTACCCACTTGACCAAAGATGCATATACAAGGCTCTGCGCCGTGTCGTTTGTGTTTGCAAAAAAAAAGTAGCTACTGCTAGGAATCTCTGCTCTGCTTTCCTAACAGGCATCCCTACAGCTAAATGTCTCTGCTTTAGTAACTAAAACAACAACAACAACAACAAAATGCTTTCTATCCAATGGACTTGTCTGTAGCTTTTCAAATAAAGTGCTGAGTAATTTCAGTGGCTCTATGATTGTTTTCATAAACCCGAGAAGAGT
The DNA here is from genome assembly GCF_024362965.1 of Panthera pardus. NCBI lineage: Eukaryota > Metazoa > Chordata > Mammalia > Carnivora > Felidae > Panthera > Panthera pardus. The sequence continues at coordinate 31,913,025 of NW_026526843.1, read as the reverse complement.
CACCAGAGGTGTTATGATACCATATAAATGTCAAGAGGTGATTGAAAGGAACCCGTTTTAGTGTTTAATCATTGCTCGCTCTCATTTCGAGGCTATTTTTCCTACCCTGAGGGTTTAGCAGAATCAGGTCTTGTTTTCCAAACAGATTTTTCTCTCTAAACTTTCTTGTGTTTCTCTAAACTCCGAGTGTCCTTCATCTCGTACCTGATGGGCTTAGTCATTGTCAAATTCCTCCAGTATTGGAAAAAAAAAAAAAAAAAAAAAAAAGAAGAAGGGAAAAAAAAAAAAAACTGGGATGGCTTTGGGGAAGTGGTGTTTTGCATCTCAGTGAAAATAGTGACCCGTCAAGCCACTCAGGCAATTAACATGTAGGAAGGAGAGATGGCCAGTGAAAGAGTGGATGATGTTTTGAAACAAACAAACAAACAAACAAAAAACTCCAGCATGGTCCTCTAGGGAAGAAATAAAAAATGTTTTATGCAGCCCTCTAAAATGCTCAATTAAGTTTATTTAGCAACTTTTTCCTAATGATGGCGTAACCGCTCAGAGTAGACATAACATTGCTTTATCCTGGATATTTACAATTGTATCTCAGAGCCCATTTGTCCTTGAGAGAGTAGCAATCAGCAAAGCAGACGATGAAACTATAAATCTATGGAATCGCTTTGCCGCATATCAGTGTCTCAACGTTATCGTGGTGAAATGAGTTCTTTTACCGAACACTATTGAATACGCCTCACAATCGCCATTTTTCAGTGGTTTAATCTACACTGTGAGTTGACTTGAAATTTTTTTTCCCCCCTGAAGCTCGGGCTATAAATAACACATCACAAAAGGACAAAGCTGAAGAATGAAAAAGGTTGGAACAGATTTTATTTTAAATCTTTCAATTTGTGTATTTCTAAAGTGAGCTCATGTATTCGCAATTCTTCCCTAGCCACTGTTTGTGCATCCGTGCTCAAGAGGGGGAAAGAAAGACTGTGACCGTATTTAACTCCGAAAAGCAATAAAAATCAGCGCTTTGTTCTACCGGCAACTCTTTCTTTCAGGCATCAGAACATAAATATGTCGCGTGTTGCTACCGTGCTGGGGAACAGGATCCCCACAATTTACTTAAGAACTTGAGGCTATCGTAACTTTTTGCACCCGAGAATGTGTCGGATAAGATGGGATGCAAGTTTTAAATGCCTTTAAAACTAGGCCCTTTCCTTCTGTCTAACCAAAATGAAGCAGTCCTCTCCCCCATCACCAAAGGCACACGCTTGTTAAAAGACAAACTGAGGCATATTCACATTTTTAAGGTTATTTGAGCAGGAATCCATTCACCTAGGTCTGTGCCAAACTGTTAGCAGTTAGGAGTATAAATGAACCAAAGAGCTCGGTCACCCGATGCACAGCCAGCCAATAAAAACGGACACCGAGGTGGCACCTGGGGGACTCAGTCCGTTAAGCGTCCGACTCTTGGTTCGCACTCAGGTCGTGATCTCTTGTTTTCAGGAGTTTGAGCCCCTCATCCGGCTCTACGCTGATAGCGTGAAGGCGGTTTGGGATTCTCCGTCTCACCTCCCCCACTCGTGTTGTCTCTGTCTCTCTCAAAAGAAATAAATAAACAAACAAATGAAAACGAAACAAAACAAAAACCGGACACTGAGCTTTTGCAGTGAGGAAAGAAAGGGTATTTATTGGTGTGGCACTCCCCTGCCCAGGAGAATGGGGAGCTAATGATCCAAAGTCCCAAACTCCCTTGTGATGGCTCACAAGTGAGGGCTTTTGAGGGCCAAATTTGGGGCGGGGGGGGGGTCCCCTGAGGAGATGAATGTGGTTGACTGGAGGCCTATAAGATCATACTAGCAGGAGCTCTGGCGCCATCTTGTCTGGTCCCCAGAAGGTCTCTTCAATCTCAGGAGACTTGGAATCTGAAAACGTATCCTTACTTGTAAGCTAGTGGGGTTGCATATCTCCAGGTTCTTTGGCTAGTCCAGCTGTGCCTGCGGGGGGATAAGACCTCCAGCGTTCATGCTTTCGTTTGAAGTGACAAGATGGCTGCCTGCTTCAGGAGCACTGGCCAACAGGAAACCAGGGGAGAGACTTATCCTGGGAATGTGAGGAAGCAAAACGAGACATTACTCGATTGGCTATAGCTTCAAGCCTAGTTAGCTGTTTGTGATAAGTTGTCCCTTTGCGTTTTGACTTGATAACTTTGAGGCATTCACTGGCTTGGATTTTGGTTTGCTTAAGTAGACTGCCCTGGCATGAGAAACACCTCAGTCTAATGGTCACCTTGTTTCATTAATGTAGCCCGCCTTGGATTTACGCTTTAATGTTCCAGACCTTTTCCATTAAATCAAACCCATGCTAACTGATGTAGCCAAATAGTATGAATTGCTTTGAAACTACAACACCATTCCGCTCTTTATCCGGGTAACCCGCCGTCCTGCATCTTTATAAACGTCACAAAAGTTGGAGGTGGCAAGTTTCAAATTGGCGGAAATTTGGGATTTAGTGAGTCACTAGGCATCACACGCCATTTCCTTACTAAGCAGACATGGAAGAAGCAGAGAATTTTGTCTGTTCATCAGATGTGTGTTTTATTATTGGCCTCACCCAGAGCAGGAACATCCAGAGCGGGAAACTGGCACTTAATCACATTTAACAAGAGGAGATTGAAGTTCTGGAAATTCTCATTTGGCTACTTATCTGGATACCGTGTAAATCGCATAAAATGCTTCCTTTTTGAGCTTGGAAAATAAAATTTCATCTTTGTGTTCTAACACAGTGAACACTTAATTCCATTAACGATAATTATGCTGCAGTTGAATTGCTTATTTGTCTATCACGGCTCGTTATTATAAGTTATACTCTATTAATTTGGGGGAAAAAACAGACTCCATATTTGTAGGCATATGGATCCACAACACCAAAGCATTTTTTTTTTTTTTTTTACAAGAAAGACGAATAAACAATTGAAGGAACTATAGGGTCAGGATAAGGGTAAGGAACTGTAATTTTACCTGGATCCTATACTCACTTGTGGAAAATGCTATTTTGTTTTCATCAGTGACACGTGAGGAACGACGGCTGAAGCAATTTCCCTCTTATTACCATCTTAGTGCCCACGTAAATCTGTCACTTTCAGTGCCTGAGAGCTGGTGAAGTTCAGCTTCAGACAGTAATTTTCAGAGGCCTAAAAAGCACTGAGAAAAATGAATCTGTTATTTTGGTAATCCATCTGCAAGCTCAAATGCAGCGTAATACCACTTTTGAAAATGTTCTCTTGCAGATAGGAATTGACAGTGTAGCTGTGTTTTAGATTAGCAGTCTTTGTGTGTGTGTGTGTGTATATGTACACGTGGGGTGGGGAGTGACTTTAGGGACACGTCATTTGCAAATACTTCCCCAGTAGCACGGTACCATCGGATCGGTATACAGCGGAAGTGAACATAGGAATTGGGGCCTGAAGGGGAGCAGAATTTGCCACCCCAAATCATGCCTCTTTGACACGGGATTGTTTTTGCCTGGTGCTTTTGCAGAAACAGCAGACTCAGGAGAAGCTCTGAAAACCTGGCAAAAGTTACCCTTTTATAACAGAAACGTAAATATTTGTAAATATTTTTTGCAATTTCATTTTCTTCTCAAGTTTACCATCTTAATGGTTTTTTATGTATGTTTTTTCATCATGATAAATGTACCCTTTAATCCCCATCCCTTATTTCTCCCATCCCCCAAACCCACCTCCCATTTGGTAACCATCAGTTGGTTCTCTCTAGCTAAGGGTCTGTTTCTTGGATTCTCTCTCTCTCTCTGTTTTCCTTTGCTCGCTTTTCTTTCTTAAAAACCACATAAGAGTGAAATCATATGGTATTTGTCTTTCTCTGACTTATTTCACTTAGCATTGTACTCTCTAGCTCTATCCATGTTGTTGCGAATAGCAAGATTTCATTCTTTTTTATGGCTGAGTAATATTCCATATGCATGCCACATCTTTATCCATTCATCTGTTGATGGCCATTGGGCTGTTTCCATAGTTTGGCTATTATAAATAATGTCGCAATAAACATAGGGCTGATTCCTTTGAATTAGTGTTTTTGTATTTGGGGGGGCAAATGCCCAGGAATGCCATCACTGCATCGTAAGGCAGTTCTACTTTTAATTCCGTGAGGAACCTCCACACTATTTTCCACAATGGCCGCACCGGTTTTCATTCCCCCCCAACAGCGCACGAGGGTTCCTTTTTCTCCACATCTTCACCAACACTTGTTGTTTCTTGTGTTTTTGGCTTTAGCTAGTCTGAAAGGTGTGAGGTGATATCTCATTGGAGTTTTCGTTTGCATTTCCCCGATGATGAGTGATGTTGAGTATCTTTTCATGTGTCTGTTGGCCATCTGGATGTCTTTGGAGAGACGTCTGTTCATGTCTTCTGCCCACTTTTTAAATTTCTTTTTTAATGTTTATTTATTTTTGAGAGAGACAGAAAGCGAGCTGGGGAGGGGCAGAGAGAGAGAGGGAGACACAGAATCCGAAGCAGGCTCCTGGCTCTGAGCTGTCAGCACAGAGCCCGACATGGGGCTTGAACTCACGAACCGAGAGATCACTGACCCGAGCTGAAGTCGGACGCTCAACCAGCTGAGCCACCCAGGCGCCCCTCTGCCCATTTTTTAAATTGGATTATTATTATTTTTTTGGTGTCGGTGTATCAGTTCTTTATATATTTTAGATACTAACCCTTTATCAGATATGTAATTTGCAAATATCTTCTCCCATTCAGTTGATTACCTCTTAGTTTTGTTGATTATTTCCTTCACCATGCAGAAACGTTTTATTTTGATGTAGTCCCAATAGTTTATATCTGTTTGTATTCCCCTTGCCTCAGGAAGCATATCTAGAAAAATGTTGCTACGGCCAATGTCAGAGAGATTACTACCTGTGCTCTCTTTGAGGACTTTTATAGTTTCGTGTCTCACATTTAGGTCTTTAATCCATTTTGAGTTTATGTTTGTGTATGCTAAAAGAAAGTGGTCTAGCTTTACTCTTTTGCATGTGGTTGTCTCGTTTTCCCAACACCATTTGTTGAAGAGACCAGACTGCCTTTTGCCCATTCCTCTTTGACAAAGAGTAATTGACCGGATAAATGTGGGTTTATTTCTAGGTTTTCTGTTCTAGTCCATTGATCTGTGTGTCTCTTTTTATGTCAGCACCGATACTCTTTTAATTATTACCACGTTGTAATATAAATTGAAATCTGGAATTGTGATACCTCTAGGGTATTTTTCTTTTTTTCTTTCTCAAGATCGCTGTGACTGTTTGAGGTCTTTTGTGCTTCCAAACAAATTTTAGGATTATCTGTTCTAGTTCTATGAGAAATGCTGTTGGCATTTTGATAGGGATTGCATTCAATCTGTAAATTTCTTTGGGTAGTTGTGGACATTTTCACAATATTTGTTCTTCCAATTCCTGAGCATGGAATGTCTTTCCATTTCTTCATGTGTTCTTGAATGTCTTTCATCAGGGTTTTATAGTTTTTAGAGTACCTCTTTGTTTAAGTTTATTCCCGAGTATTTTGTTGTTGTTGTTGTTTTTAACAACTGATAACCAATTTATTAAAAAAGTTTATTTAAGCATCCGCAATGATGACTTCAGTGTCGACTCCTGGCTCAATACTGATGGAAGTAATCTGCTTAACAATCTCAGAAGGACTGTGCCAGCCAGTGAGTCACTTGTGGATCCTCATCTGAGAACGATCCCAAGCCTTAGAACCTTCACCGCAAAGAGTTTTACTTGTAGAGATTCTCAGTCTTTTTTAAAAAATGTTTATTTATTTTTGAGAGACACAGAGAGAGAAAGAGAGCAAGTGGGGGGGGGAGGGGCAGAAAGAGAGGGAGACACAGAATCAGGAGGAGGCTCCAGGCTCTGAGCTGTCAGCACAGACCCTGACGCGGGGCTCGAACCCATGAACTGTGAGGTCACGACCTGAGCCGAAGTCGGACGCTCAGCCGACCGAGCCACCCCGGCGCCCCTGATTCTCAGAGTCTTGGTAAACATCCGGACTGGTCCTTTCACTTTGAGATTCTTCTCCTTTGCCCTCTGGTCAAGTCAGCGTGTACCTTCTCCAAAGATTTTACATTGCGGCTGGTTAGAGTAATTCTCATTCTGTGAATCGCCCCCTCGGGTTCCATGGGTGTCTTCCCGGTGTCTTTAAAAGCCATGGCTATGACCAACTTGCTGCTCAGCAAAAGCAAAAAGTGGGGAGTCGGGAGCAGGAGTGGGGTGTCCAGAGATCCACTCTACCTGTAACTGCACCTTCCTCAAAGAACGGATTATGTTATTGTTTACGGTGCAACTGTAAATGAAATTTTTCTCTTAATTTCACTTTCTGTCCCCTCATTATTAGCGTCTAGGAATGCAACAGATTCCTGTACGTTGACTGTGTATCCTGCGACTTTACTGAACTCATTTATCAGTTCGAGTAATCAGTCCCGGTCTTGGCGTTTTCTATACGTAGTATTATGTCATCTGCGAGTGGTGAGGATTTTGTTTCTTCCTTGCCATTTTGTCTGCCTTTTATTTCTTTATGTTGTCTAATCGCTGTTGCTAGGACTCCCCGTGCAGTGTTGAGACACAGTGATGGGAGTGGTAAGAGACTTCTTTATTTCTTCTTTGATTTCTTGATTGGCTGAGAAATGTGTATTTGTAAAGGAAATCTCCACTTGTAAGGGTGTCCCCCTCTCTGTACCGGGAAGAGAAGGATGACCAAATCTCCAAAAATTCTTATCAATGGAGAAAGCAGTGATTTGTGTCTGTGTAACAACCATACCCTCCTTTACTTTACCCTCTTTACCTGGCAACCTCCCATAACTGGCGCCCCGCCCCATTATCTTCCTGTGTCTTTAGACGGAGGTAGACTTAAAATGGCGGCCTGGGGGCGCCTGGGTGTCTCAGTCGGTGAAGCGTCCGGCTTCGGCTCGGGTCACGATCTCGCGGTCCTTGAGTTCGAGCCCCGCGTCGGGATCTGTGCGGACCGCTCAGAGCCTGGAGCCTGTTTCCGATTCTGTGTCTCCCTCTCTCTCTGCCCCTCCCCCGCTCGCGCTCTGTCTCTTAATAATAAATAAACGTTAAAAAAATTAAAAAAAAGAAAAGATGGTGGCTTGGGCCATTTTAGGACGTTATTCAGGTTTCCTGGGTATCTGCCAAGTATATAGGAGGTATACATGTTATTAAACATCTTTTTTTTTTTTTTAAATGTGTATTTATTTTTGAGAGAGAGAGAGAGAGGGCATGCAAGTGGGGGTTGGGGGGGAGGTACAGAGAGAAAGAGGGAGACAAAGAATCCCAAGCAGGCTCTACGCTGTCACAGGAAGCAAACAAGATCACAGAAGCCAGAAGTTTGCCAGGGGAGTATCGAGCCTCGGGCATCTGGCTGGCCCCTTTTATCTTGTTTTTACTAGCTTTTCTTCTCAGTAAGGAAGAATTACCTACTCTAGTTACTACCCGATAGGGAGATGTAAAGAATCCTGCCAGCAATAGACCCCTCTGTAGGAGTAGAGACATGGGAAATAACACAAGTTAATATTGCATAAGCATTATCACATCCACATGCTGTAAGGTAATAGAACAATCTGGACCGACTTACAAAGTCTGGACAGAATGTCCCATACATCGATACCTTAAAATGGAAGAAAGAACAATGAAAATGTCTCTTACCTCCTCGAGAGACATATAGATGCACCGTGGTTGTTGCTTTTATATCTCCTGAGAGACTTAATTTCAAAAGTGTCTGTTCGTATTTCCAAGAGTCAGAAGATATGTGAATTGAGTTGTAAAAAAAAAAAAACTCAAAAGGGTCAGCCTCTTCAGTTGCCATGTCAGCTTTCTAGAGACATCCTAAGAAGGGAAGGGTCCTCAAAGAGAATGTCCTCATGTTACCCTTAGAATCTACATTTGTAATTGGTCATTGTTTTTCATTGTTTGAGTATATTCATATGTGTTTACTATGTATCTGATGTATCTGTTAAGGCATATGTGGTTCTGCTGAGGGTTTCGTTCTCCTCAACTAACATGTGTTCACATTTCTCGGAAGATCCGGTCCCTATGTTCTCCTTTCAGACATCCACGCACAAGGTTGAGCGTTGGTTCGGAATGAGTTGCCCCAAGATGTGCCACTTTGGCCTGCAGATTGTTTCAAACTGAAAACAGTTCAGGCCCAAAAGAGAGCAGTCACCATAGACAATGGCATTACGATGTGAACCGAGGTTGGCAGACAAGAATTGAGCCGAGTCTGTTTGTTAAAATTCCTCTCTGTGTCTCATTGCTTCTTTTTCTTTTTAAATGCTTATTTATTTTGAGAGAGAGTGAGTGGGGGCGGGGGGGGGGGGAGGCAGAGAGAGAGAGGGAGGGAGAGATTCCCAAGCGGGCCCTGCCCCGTCAGCCCAGAGCCCGACACAGGGCTCCATTCCATGAACTGTGAGGTCATGATCTCGGCCGAAATCAAGAGTCCGACGCTCAACTGATTGAGCCACCCAGGTGCTCCTGTGTCTCATTGTTTCTGTGTGGCCTAGCAATCCTCTGTTTACCCAGAATTTACTCTTTTTCATCTTCCTGTAAATTGCTTTCCTTCCCTTTGAAGTCCCAGACCCCTAACCCCTTCTTAGTTCCGGATGACATACCTCATTTTATCTGACTATCTTTGGAACCATTCATGTTTATGTGGATTCCCCATAGTTAAGTAATTAATTTTCTGTTGCTCTATCCCATGCCAATTCTTAGACCAGCCAGAAGAACCTTGAACATTACAGAAGAGTTTTTCTTCCCAACGCAAGCATATATCAAAGGGATAAGAATGATGGCAGGAGGGTCATGGTTGGGGATGGTTCAGTCTGTAGAGCATGTGACTCTTTTTTTTTTTTTTTTAAGTTTATTTATTTTGAGAGAGACAGAGACAGGGAGGGGAGGGGAGGGGCAGAGAGAGAGAGAGAATCCCAAGCAGGCTTCACACCATCGGCACAGAGCCCGATGCGGGGCTCGAACTCACAAAACCGTGAGATCATCGCCTGAGCTGAAACCGAGAGTTGGACGCTTAACCGACTGAGCCACCCAGGCGCCCCGAGCATGTGGCTCTTGATCTCTGAGTGGTGAGTTTGAGCCCATGTTGGGCACAGAATTTACTTTAAAAAAATGGAGGGAGGAAAATCTATGGAAATGTTTGGGTGAAAGGAAATATTTTCTTAAAGCATCAACACTGTCGACCGTATCACAGCTTCCTTTTTTTTTTTTTTAATGTTTGTTTATTTATTTTGAAAGAGAGAGGGCATGAGCTGCGGAAGGGCAGAGTGAGAGGAAGAGAGAGAATCCCAAGCAGGCTCTGTGTTGTCAGCGCAGAGCCCAGCACGGGGCTCAGTCTCACCAGCTGTGAGATCGTGACCTGAGCCAAAATCAAGAGTCAGACACTTAATTGAGCCACCCAAGTGCCCCTACCATGTCACAAACTTCCAGCCATACTTGCTCGATGAGAGACTATGAGACGGGGTGAAGGCAGCCTGTTTTGCCAGAATCGCTCAAGACAAGTATCCGAAACTAGCAGAACCCTAGACAAATGTCTGGCAGTGATTGGGATCATTATGCTCTCATCATTATACCGAATCATCCCTGAATGCTGAGAGAAAACGGGCTCTACTATTAGATTGTTCTGAATGGCAGAGTTATTCCAGGTAGTTTGTGAATTGGCCATTACCAGAAATATTGTTTTGGCACACATAGTTTTAAATCCCAGTTCCTTTTTCCTTGAAAGAGAAAAAAAAAATAAAACAGAGAGAAAGACCTGTCTAGTGCTCTTTTCTTCCCATTTAGGATGCAAAAGCTTTCGGACGGGCCGTAATGATGGGCTACAATCAAAATCGAATCCACATAAGCATCCACATAAAATCAAATAGACACACACCCTGCCTTTGGTGAGCAGAGACTTCATTCAAAAGGATCATCGAGAGGGGGAGAGGCAGCTATTGTCATAGGGAGAACACTGACCGTAAGATCTCCAAAGCATCCCTAGAGTTCAGTAAAAAGCTGCCTTTTACGGAGAGGTGTAAACAAAGCTGGAAAGAACGAGGTGCCGGGGAAGTGAGCCGAAAGGGGGGGCAGGATCACATTGTCGATCCAGCCTGCTTTCCAAGAGGGGCCCTTAAGGAGTTGCCGGAAACTGGCTCCGGATGAGGGTGGGCCAGATTTCAGAGGCCTCGGGGAAGGTTGGACTCTTACCAAGAGTTTGGTTGGGAAGTGTTTTGTTCCACAGATCAGTAGAGACAAGCATTCGTCTGATTACTTATGAGGCAAAGAATACGGAACTCTGGAGGATCTATGTCTTGACCTTGGCTTAGATACCCTAGCAGAGTATGTGTGAATCTTAACGTAAGTCATGTGGGAAAGGATGATTCTTTGCAAGAAGACATTTTCTGAAAGGAAAGAGCAGTAGATTCCTCTGACCTCATGTTTTCCAGGAGTGTAGGGCTCGGGTAAAATTCAATGCTGTCTCTAACGTCTTTCACTGAAGGTCAAGGCATGAAGGTATAAAGGAGAGGACGGGAGTCTTTTGGTTTAACGGCGTGAAAAACACCAGGAGGTTTTAGTTGGTATGCGCCACCAATGTGGCCTGTGGCAGGATGGGGGTGGGGGTGGGGGATTTGGGGTCACGTTAGTAGAAGTCTATTAGGTGGGACGATCCACAGTCTACTGTGGAGATAGTGCTGGTCAAAATATATCCCGAGCAACATATTCAGCTCTGTCTATGCGTGTTGCAGTGTTTTTCGCAGATTATGAATTTAATTCTTCCCTTATCTCTTTCTAAAGTAAATAGGCCTACCTTAAAGTACTTCAAGGACTGTCGTATGAAAGTGGGATTATGGGTGTATCTGTAACGGGGCGAAACTTAGCACGTCGGGCTCCATTTTGCTTCTACTTCCCTCGCTGCTGTGACCTATAGCTTAGAAACTTCCGCTTCGCCCTGCAGGCAGGCGTATTAATCATCAAAGGAATTTTGCTTACAGCTAAGATTTATAAACACTGCTCTTCACCCCAAATCGACCTCCCCCGAGGAGATCAGGAAGTAGCCGAGTAGTCCCCATCCTAATTCCTCAAGATGGAGGAAAGATCGTAACTCAGGGAGGAGTTGAAAACTGTGCCCCGTAGTGTTAATGAAGTGGAAACTAGCAGAAAATGTAAAGCTTGTTTTTTCAGAGAGCTATTCCCGCCCCCCCCCCCCCAATCAGCTACTGTGTCTTTTCAGACCCCACTAACAAACTCACTAGCTCTCTCTGTAGAAGCTTGGACTCAAGGTCAACTGATGCGTTTCCAGCCTGTGAACCAGCAAGGGCTTACGTTCCTTACTCAAGATAACAAGCCCAAGTCTCCGTCCTGTTTATAACAGTGCTCAGAGCATGCCGATAGCCCCCTCTCCTCGTCCTAAAATAACCTCTTAGAGTCAGGGGCTGAATTTTGCCTCGTTCTGATGTTAAGTCTTCGCCCCAAAGTGAGCACGGCTTGGGTGTTCCATCAATTTTCGCTCAATGTGCAACTCCGTCTTTCCTCGGGAAAAATCGTAAGTTTGCCTGCCCTTTTCGCCAATAGGTATGTAATCCCGGCCCCTATGGTTATAAACAAAACCCAAAAACCCTGCGCTCTCTCCCGCTTCAGGGAGACACATTTGAGACCCGTTCTCCCACCTCCTCCTTTGGCTGCCCTCTCAAATAAACTCTTTCCTCGCTCCATGCTTGATGTCTCCGTGATTGGCTTTGCTGCACATCAGGCGGAAGGACTTGGGTTCGATTACACATCTTTCATAGTTTCTGTGGGAGGAAGTCAAATCAATGCGCAAGAGTTATAGAAGGCAAATGCCTGCTCAACAAAAGGAAGACTGTTACCCTTTCCTTCTCCAAGGGACGTCCAGTCACTCAACGGATTCAGGCAGAAACTGAAGGCTCACCAAGCTTAGGTGTCGGAGGAGAAGTTCTTCTTTGGTTTTGCTTGCTTGTTTGTTTGTGTTTAGAGAAAGAGAGAGAGCAGGAGCAGGAGAGAGAGGCAGAGGGAGAGAGGGAGAGAATCTTACTAAGCAGGCCCCATGCCCAGTGTGGAGCCTGCGGTGGGGCTCGATCCCATGGCCCTGGGATCATGACCTGAGCTGAAATCAAGAGTCTGCCGTCCAACCAACTGAGCCACCAGTCATCCCAGAGGGGCTCTTCTTTGGATGAGAGGTTTGGTCTGATTTCTTAGTTCCCTTTCCAATTCCGTGATCCTGTGACTCTCCTAATTGACCACTTCGACCTAATTCTGATTTGTCTTTCGTGACGTATAAAAGCTGTGCTGTTCCTTCGTCACCCTTGATTTCTTTCTTCTCTGATTAAAACTAGCCCGTGCTTATTTCCATAGTGAAGAGCCCTCATTGTTGGTCAGTAGCACACTCACATTCACACACGGGCTAAAGCTGGGCTCTGAGCCCTCTTTTCCTGATTGAAATGTTTTATCTTCTACGCAAGGTAGAGGGTTCTTACCTGAGCGTCACAACCAAAAGTAACCATTTTCATGTCGGTCATAGTTTCTCCTGTCAATCTTAGGGAAACACCGAGACAATTCGTGCCCAGGAACACTTCTATGATACGTACATTGTCGGGGAGGAAAACGGTAATTTGTCTTCTGTTCTTCTAAACTCTTAGACGGGGCTCTTATACCACAAGAAAGAGCGGTGAGAGAAGAAAGAAGTTCGTTAACACAGATAGTTCATATATACATGGCAGACAGCCAGGAAAAAGAGATGGCTTAAAATGTGGCCTTAAATATCATCTTTATCAGAAAACATAAAAAGAACCTCAACAAAGCAATACAGGTATGAACGACTGAATAGAAGAGTGGACCAGTAAAGCAAACAAACAATTCACGGAAAAAAAGTAGAAATACCCAATCAACACATTAAAATATGTACAGGGTCATTAACAAGAGCCCAACAAGCCTCACTAGTTGAATGGAAACGTCATAGTCAAGAGCACCGGTGGACCGGCTGGGAGAACATTTAGCTTTCTATCAAAGCGAGCCAGCGGGGCGCCTGGGTGGCTCAGTCGGCTGAGCGTCCGACTTCGGCTCAGGTCATGACCTCTTGGTTCGTGAGTTCAAACCCCATGTCGGGCTCACTGCTGTCAGCACAGATCCTCTGTCCTTTTCTCTTTGCCCCTCCCTTGCTTGTGCTCTCTCAAAAAATAAGTAAAAACGCTTAAAAAAAAAAAAAAAGAGCTACACCCTTGAAGGAATTAGTCTCTTCAATCCCACCACCTTCGTGAAGCAATGCTGTCAGCTCGGTGGGGTTCTCGAGTCACAGAGATTCTTCGTCTACATTTCTAGGCTTGATTTACTGATGGCTGGTGTCCACTGAGCCGCTACTGATGTTCCGTCTTACTTCCAGCTACTTATAAGCAAAAGTGGGTGTGGTTACTCCACTCCCTGGACAGAACTCAAGGTGGGCTTAATAGCTCTGGCCGATATGGCCCTTCCTGAATCGTTTTACATTTCGGGGCTGTTGCCAATGTCCCAGGGGTCTGGTCTGCCACTTTGAAGACTACAGACTGGCAGATTAAATACGCCCCTCTTTGGAGTCCTGAACTATGGAAACAAATTTCAGCTGGCAGTCAGACAGACTGAGCCACTCATGTAAATGTCTATAGTAAGGGCCCATTCTCTGATGAGACCAAAGGGAATATAGCTGCTGAGCAAGCCTGCTCAGATGGCCTTCATCACCGGCCAGCTTCATCACTGGCCTGAACGTGGCAATATATCCACCCTAGACCAGTCCTGAATTAAAGGACTATATGCTTCTGGTGCCGAACTTGCAACTAACTGCCCACAAGTTGACCCATTTGACTCACAGTAGGAGGACATGTTGCAAGAGCCTTTGCTCTTTCCTTCTTTGGACAAATTGACTGAATAGAATCTTGATTCCTCTTTTAAGGCTATCTGTGGTACTTTGTTACCGTCAACGCTTTTTCTGGTCATGGTGTTGCTGTTCCAATGCAATCCGAGAACTGCGGCCACCCAGTTAGGACCCTTAAGTCAAAACTGTACCGTGTTCCCTTTTACAAACCATCTACAGTCTGACAGTCGTTTGCTTTTTGTCATAAAAGTCACTCAAAAATGGGCTGGTGGTCATGATATTTGGTAGACGTCCATGTCCCTTTGCATCTTCGAGCTGCTGACATCATTAAGAAGTGGAATGGATTTTTAAAAATAATCTAGGGCGCCTGGGTGACTCGGTAGGTTGAGGGTCTGACTTTGGCTCGGGTCACGATCTCGCGGTTTGTGGGTTTGAGCCCCGCATCGGGCTCTGTGCTGACAGATCAGAGCCTGGAGCCTGCTTCAGATTCTGTGTGTGTCTCTCTCTCTCTGCCCAACCCCCCCTCCCATACTCTGTCTCTCTCTCCTCCAAAAAAAATAAATAAACGTTAAAAAAATTTTTTTAAAAAAATCTGCAAATTGTTTCTGCCTCTGCCTCTTATCTCTTTCTGGTCCATACCTTTTAGTAAGACAATTCGGTTGCAGAATGTGGCATAGGGACAGAAAACGTTTTCCTTCCTCTCTTCTAGGTTCTTCTGTCTAGTAATTATATTGATATAAAACAGATTAACAGGAGAAAAACAAATTTTAATTTCATACATATGGTAGACCCATAAAAATATGAGACCACAAGGCAGTCAGTCAAGCAATTGAGGCTTCTATAACACCCTGAGCTAAGGAAATAGGTAGGGATCTGATGAGATTTGGGGGTGATGGTGGGATTCAGAGCCAATGGCCAAGAAAGAGTTCTTGAAGATGGCTTTGGTGCAAAAAGGTGATTTTATTAAAGCAAGGGGACAGGACCCGTGGGCCCAAAGAGCTGCACTGGGGTTGTGAAGCGTGACTGCTTATATACTGTAGAGCTGGTGGAGGTAAAGTCAAGAGGAAGTTTCTAAAAGGGATTTCCATACGCCAAAGAGGGTTTACAGCATACTGGAGGCCTAGCTATTGTCAGGCTAAGGTTGTTTTTCCCTCTAGCAAAGCATTATCATTAAGATAGTAGGGAGTTCCTGGACATTAGGCTGTTGGTAAGATTGCCTTTTTCTTGTAATTTACTAAGATAGTTGCAAACCAATGGAGACCCAAGTCCTGCATGACTGTGATCTCTATCAGTGAACCATTTGTTTTCTGTCTTTTCCTTTGTTCTTGAGCAGCCAGGAGTGCCTGAGGAGTGTCACACATAACCCGCCTGGGGGCGAGGGGTGTTTGCGGGTGTCAGCTTGCCTTATGCTCCCTCATCAGATCTGGGGACACAAAGGGAAGGAGAACCACTCACAACGAGGTAAGAAGAGATGTTTGGGAAACAAAGGTTGCCCTGTTATGCAAATGAGCTTCTCAAATAAAAAGGTATCTCTAGTAAGATCTCTCTTCCCGGCACAACTTTCCTGGTACCCCCTTTCCAAGGTCAATTTAGGCAACTGAGGAGAGAGAAAAACCTTTTGCTGCATCTGGTGGATTTTGATTGCCTTGAGCTCAAAATACCCCCCCATGCCAAAGTGACATATTTTAAGGTGGTAAATTCTACTCTCCTTCAGTGGCCAACCCAGAGTGGGTTGATCTGTTGGCTTCCTCCTGGGTTGTAATCAGAGAAAAGGGAAGAGAAAAGAGATAAAACTATTTGGAACATTCAGGATTATTCCCTGACCACTGCTGGGCATTGTGTCTTTTTCTCCTACCAGGAGCCTCAGGTAGGCCTGGCTGATATGTTACGGAACCCGGTCTGGATCACCCGGCGGAAGACCCAAGCAGCACTCGGAGATCTTGGAAGGCAGGAGGATTATTTCCCACTGGTGGGCTCAGAGGAGATCACTCTCCAGAGGTCTGAATCCGGAGCGTAAGCATGGGGGACAATTTATAGTCTGTTACTTCTGCATTCCGCCTTAGTAGTAATTTGGCTTGCATTGGGCCTTCTCCACTGATAAGATTCTTTAGTGATTTAGAATCATTCTTCTCTTCCTGGTACCTTGAGAGAGACACCCTTACAAATGGAGATTTCCTTGATAAATGTAAATTTCCCTCACAAAAGGGTAACTTCTACTCTTACTTTCAGAGCTCCTCCCATATCTTGCTCTTTCTCAAACTAAGCCCCTAAAAATAATCCTTGTGCCAAAGAGGCATCCTTAGGGTAGCATATTCTGGTCTCCTATGGTCATATTTTGGGGTGACGTATTCTGGTGTTCTATAATATAAGTACTCCTAGTCCTCCCTAAGTGATTTTTTATTTACACGAGGAGATTAGACTCAGTGATAGTTACAAGCGTTGAAAGCAGGGTAGTTAGACAAATGGTGGAATCACCTTCACTGCTAGATTTAATTACTGGGAGACATTCCAAAACCTAATCTCTACGCTTAGAATCCTAGGTTTGGGTTAATTGACCCCCGAGGCTGTTCCAGTGCTAATTCTTCAGTATTATATTGCACATACCAAGGGAGTAAATCACTTTTATATGGATGTGGATAGATCATCAAGCAATAAAAATGCTAATGCTCTGGGGCCAAATCCAGAGCTTTCTAGGGCTCAGGTTCCTTTTGGACCTCAGTGGGAGGTACTCACCCACGGTGCGTGAATCGAACGTTCCGTGAATCGAACGTTCCGGTTGCCGGTTGCCTGATGGCACAGTGAAGCTGACTTCTGGAGAACATTTAATTTACTTATTTTAGAATCAGTTATACTCATAGTCAGGAAGCACCTTTCTCGAGGCTCTTTCTTTCTCGTACCTTTATCCGCAACTGTTCCACACAGGGAGTTTTGCTATTTAAGAAAAAAAAAAAAAAGTATCCAAGGAAGATTTTCACCATAGCTGCAATACTTTGGAAGTTTTGTTCTCACCGAATCTTAACTCCCGAGGCTGCGGTTTAAAGCCTTTTTGTCTTGTTGCTTCCTCAATAGAAGTTGGAGGCTAACTCATGGAATCTGATCAAAGATAAACTGAGGCGTATTAAAATTTTAAGGATTTATTTGAGCAGACATCAGTTTGAATCAGGCGGTACCAGTCAAGAAGTGGTTAAAAGTGCTCTGTTGAAGGGAGCTGGGGAAGTTTTTTTTTAAAAGAGAAAAGGCAGAAGGAAGTAAAGAAGTTACTGGTTAATAGCTTAAAACTGAGTCGGCTGCGATTGGTTCTCTTTAGATTTCAGTTTTTATAACTTTCAGGTATTTACAGGCTTAGACTGTGCTCTGCTTATGGAGGTGCCGTTAGAGCCGCCTTAGTCCGACGGCCTCCTTGTGTCATTAATTTCACAAATCTCCTGCATGTTGGTTTCCCATGTTTTCACGTCCAGTCGTTGGTGACAACAGGAGATTAACAATAAATGTGTATCTGCTTCTTTTGAGAAGACAAGAGCATGCGAGAGTGGGGGAGGAGCCGAGAGAGAGGGAGAGAGAGAATCCCAAGCAGGCTCCGCCCTGTCAGTGCAGAGCCCAACCCGGGGCTCGATCCCATGAAACGTGAGATCATGACCTGAGCCAAGGTCAAGCGTTGGACGGCTTAACCGACTGGGCCACCCGGGTGCCCCTAAGATGAGATTGTTTCTAAGGGAGTAGTTTTGACATAAGAACAAAGTAAGGGGCGCCTGGGTGGCTCAGTCCATTAAGCGTCCGACTCTTGATTTCGGCTCAGGTCACGATCTTGTGGTTCATGCGTTCGAGCCCCACGTCGGCCTCTGTGCTGACGGTGTAGAGCCTGCTTGGGATGCTCTCTCTCCCTCTCTCTCTGCCCCTCCCCTGCTTGTGCTCTTTTTCTCCAAATAAATAAATACACTTAAGAAAAAAAAAAGAATGCATTGAGTCCTGGCCGGATGTCATCATCTCATTCGTTCTCACTGATAAGTACTCAGTAGCTCAGCTGCTGAGGGGCCCCACTGGGGGCTTATCAACACAAATATATGAAGGAGCTACTATGGCAAGGGGACACTGTGACTATAAATACCAAGAGTCTGTGAAGACCAGCTGAGAGTATTTGGTCTGGGAACGGCTGTACTTTGTTGATCTCAAATAGCTCTCTGAGGACCTTGGGGCCATTGGTTCCTGCTGCAGCCGAGGCGATTCTTTTTACCAGCAGTGCCCAAACCTGTGCAGTGGTCCCTTGAAGACTATCCTCTTGCCTGTCAATCAACACCAGTGTCGTGGGGTCCCTAGCAAGGCGCTGTGGCAGCAGGGGACTTGTACGGTTGAGCTTGGAGCCGAACATCAACTCTTGGTTGGCTAAGCCGTCTCTCCCAAGCACCACATTCGGGCCGTTTTCCTTTCATCTGCCCCTGCCTGGAACAGTACTGTAGCCGGGGTGCCGGGGGTGCAAGAATTCATGGCCCTGGGGGTACCAAACGGACCAGGTTCAGCCCCTCTGCGGTGGCAAAATCCAAAGGCAGACAGATGGGTGGGGGTGAAATAAGCAAGGACTTCATTTCGGTGAGGCCAACCCCAGGAAGACAGCAGACCAGTGTCTCAAAAAGTGCCTCCAAAGTGCCAAAAATAGTTCCGGGTCCATAAGGACAGCATGGGACCAAGGTGGGTGGGTACCTGCGGGTGGGCTGGAGAAGGTCAAATCCATCATTGTTTTGGCATTCATCACGAGTGGCATCTTGCCGGCTCAGGGCAGGCCTTAATGTTTCCGGGGGGGGGGGGGGGGTCATTTCCATTCCTATCAGAGGATAATTTACCCTCATGATCTTCTGCCTGAGCCAAGAGACAGCTGGAAAGAAGAACCCAGCTAGAAATTTTGAGGTCAAAACGGAGACAGCCAAAGTCCTCTTTCAATAGTGTGATTGATCTATCATCGGTTTGGAGTACGTTATTTCTTTGTTGGCTTATTAAGAGACATTGTCCTGTAGGCTGTTGTCTTGTGAAATTCCCACAGCGAACCTGCGTTAAATAAATGGCTGGCTGGCATAGGGGCGCCTGGGTGGCTCAGTTAAGCATCGAACTCTTGGTTTCGGCTCAGGTCACGATCCTCACGGCTCACGCATCGGGCTCCGCGTTGACCGTGTGGAGTGGGCTTGGGATTCTCTCTCCGTCTCTCTCTCTGCCCGTTCCCCACGTGTACTCTCTCTCTCTCTCTCTCGAAATAAATAAATAGACTTAAAAAAAAAAAAAGAAAAGAAAAAAGTAAATTGCCAGCAGAGACAAATTCAGTCTCCACGCATAATTTTGCCTTCCAAACCAAAGCAGGATCCAACAGTCTTGTCGCACAGATGCGGAAACAGAGAGTCCCGAGGGGTTAACTCAGGGCATTACTCTGGGTCCCCCAGTTAACGCTATCGAAAAGGCCAAAGTTAGGATCTTTAGCTCTTTGGTTTTTGTCCTGCTTCAAGCTGCTACCGTAGAATCCTGCTCGGCCTTGTGGCTTTGCCCCGCGATTCGCTGTGTCCACATCAGCGTACAATTCTACACAAATCTGGGCTTTTCGTCTGAGATTTTACCTTTTCGCTCTTCGGTCAATTAATTTAAGTAGACGAAAGTACAAATATTTCATGGAGTACTTAACAGGATGATTCAAGTGACCTTGGATGGCAGGGGGGTGGGGGGTGGGGGGGGGCACCTGACGAGGAAACCCTAGAGTGGCAGTGGAGACAAAACCAAAGCCAAACGAAGCCCCAACAAGAGCCCTCTCTGAATTGCATTTATTATTTTCTTCTTTGTGTGCCTCAGAGATAACCCTGTCTGATCTCTCACATTTATAAAAGAAGCCTTAGAGGGGCGCCTGCGTGGCTCACTTGGTTAAGCGTCCGACTCCGGCTCAGGTCGTGATCTCGCGGTCCGTGAGTTCGAGCCCCGCGTCGGGCTCTGTGCTGACGGCTCGGAGCCCGGGGCCTGCTTCGGATTCTGGGTCTCCCTGTCTCTCTGCCCCTCCCCTACTCGTGCACACACACACACACACACACACTCACTCACTCTCTCTCTCTCTCTCCCCCTCATTCTCAAAAATAAATAAACTTTAAAAATTAAAAAAAAAAGACGTCTCAGATAAAATAGAAAGTTCTCTGTCAAAAACTGCTTGGCTTTGACATCTCCTACAGACCTCCTGCTTGTTAGCTATAGGACCTTGGGTAGCTTGGAAATGTAGGACCTCTGATGAAGACTAAAGTATCTGTCTTTATATCCATCTGGTGTGTGAATCAGAACAAATTCAAATAAATTGCCACCGTCTGTTACAGCCTTCCTCATCAGACGACGGTGGTTGCAGAAATGCTGCTGCGAACTGCGCTGCTGAAACGTCCCAGCCCTGGACTGTGCCTGTCGGAAGTGGGTTTGGTCCCTGGAGATGGTGCTAAGGGAGGGACACTGCAGATTCCAGAGTCGTCTTCCTCCCTAAGATCATCTGTCTGTATCTTCACCCTCTCGTTGCAGAGGAAGAAGTGGTGTGTTTCCTGGCCCAAATTTACACTTTACTTAGATTGTTTTCTTACGTCAGTACTTCCCTCCTGTTCCGGAAGCTTCTTTCATCAGTACCTCCGTTCTCACATTTAATGCCCTCTTCTTGCACGGTTTTTTACTCTCAAGTACAAGCTTCTTACATTTGTCCGCGTAAAAAGAGAGAAATAGCCCACTTGGACATGAGGATCGTCTTGAGCTGGTTTTTTTTTTTTTTTTCAATTTTTACTGTTTATTTATTTTTGAGAGAGAGAGAGCGAGCACGGAAGGGGCAGAGAGGGACAGAGAGAATCCCTAGCGGGCTCTGGGCTATCCGCGCACAGCCCACCCAGCCTGAGGCTCGTGAGCGGAAGTTGGCCACTCAACCGACTGAGCCACTCAGGCACCCCTCGAGGTGGTTATTTTTAAGAAACCGCAGACACAGGAGAAGCTCTGAATACCCAGTAGAAGTTACCCTTTTGTAAGAGAAATGTATATTTATAAAGGAAATTTTCGTTTGTCTGGATGTCTCCCTCTCTGTACCAGGAAGGGAAGGGGGACTAACTAAATCTCTAGAAAACTCATCCAGAAGGAGGCAGTGCCTCCAATCTGCATAGCAATCATGTCCTCCTTCACTGTGCTTTTCCGAATCACCTCCTATAACCGGCTCCCCACCCCCATCACCTTCTTTTGTCTTTAGCTGGAAATGGATTGAAGGTGTCGGCGGGGGGCCATTTCAGGGAATTACTCGGTTTTCTTGGGTCTCTGCCACGTATGCAGGAGGTATACATCTCATTAACCTTCTGTTTGTCTCCTCCCCCCTGCCCCCCTCCCCCCATCGGTCTGTCTTTTTATTTTTTGGGTGTCTTCAGCCAAGGACCTAGAAGGGTAGAGGGGAAATTATTTTTCCTTCCCCTTCCTTTAAGGAAACAAAGTCCCCTTAATTGTGAGCTCTCCTGTAAGGACAGATACAAATTGAAAATAAGAGGCTTAATTCTGGCTAAAAATAAAAGAAGAGACTCCCCCATCCCCTTTAATTTTAGAACTTCTTCCTCTGCCCTTTTCAAACGTATATAAATCTTTATATTGACTAAATCAGCAGTTCACCAGTCTCAAGACTCAGGAGTAGTTCCTCGAAGACCTGGGAGCCATTTTTCTGAGATGCAGACATCAAGGGAGATAAGCACCCCCATCTCCCATTACTGTGTAAGGGTAAGACCCCCAACTCCAGTGGGCACTTTCCTCCAATTTGCAAAACTGCTGCCTGCCCTTAAGACATCAAGAAGTTTGTTTTCCTACCAGATAAAGCCCGTCAACTAATATGGAGGGTCTTCCCAATTTCCTTGACAAAGTTAGGATGAATTATGTGTGACAAAAGGTCTTGTCACGCGTTCTTGCTTAAGGGCTGTGTTGTTTGTTTTGAAAGATGTCCGTGAGGGATTTTTCTTGATTTGGCAAGAGTCTCCATACCCTTAATGCTTCCTTGACTCACCACACACTGCCAGCTATAGGTTCTCACTCGTCCTTGCTGTATTCAGAATTGAGCTCATTCCTATACTGACGTCTCTTTCCCCCCTGTTGCCATAGGTCCTGAAGAAAATCTGGTTTCTCCCTTCTGCTGTTAGGCTCTGGTTTTCTTCCGTAAGCCTCAATTGCCTCAATCCGTAAAACAGAAATAACAGTGCCCCTTCTTACAGAATTGTAGTGAGGATACAATGATACCACTCGTGGGAGGCGCTTAGCGTTTGATAAATATTAACTGTTACGATTAACAAGTCACATGTCCAATATTCTTTTTTGCTCCCCAGTTTCTGCAAACCCTCCACGCCCTTTCTTGTTGCGTGTCATCCCTTCCTGGAAATTCTCTCCTCCTTTGGCTTCTGGTTCATTGTGTTCTCCTGCTTCTTCTCTTGCCTCTTAGACGCTCCCGTCTCCCACTCCCCTTCTCCTGTATCCTAAGGGTAAGAGTGACATTAGCATGTGGCTTTGGCTCTCCACCTTTCTTCATACCTATCCTTTAGGGTGTCATCCAGTCTTTTAGGACTGCAAATCTACTTTCTGCACAAATGCACCCCGCAGTGGAGAACGGAATCTGGCGTCTAATAGCCAGTCAGTAAACTTTTGTGGAAGGTATGAATTGTATATATATATTTTTAAATGTTTATTTATTTTTGAGAGATAGAGCGCGCACACACACACACACACACACACACACACACACAGAGGGAGACACAGAATCCGAAGCAGGCTCCAGGCTCTGAGCTGTCAGCACAGAGCCCGACGCGGGGCTCGAACTCATGAGCCGTGAGATCATGTCCCGAGCTGAAGTCGGACGCTCAACCGACTCAGCCACCCAGGCGCCCCTGAATTGGATATTTTTGACCCTTACCTCTCCCCAATTTCACAAAGGCCTGTTGAGTTAGATATCTCTAGCTGGATGTTCTGTTCTGTCTCCACACCTTCAGGGTTTCTTTCTTTCGTGTTTCGTATTTCTCTTAATAGTACAGACACCTCTCAGCTGCACAGATTTACAAAATTGTAATCATCTTTGACTCCGCACGCCCTCTTGCCTACATAGCCCATCACTGGCATCTTGGGTCAAATTCTAACTCCAGGTCATTTGTAGGAAATGACCTGGTAGCTAATCTTGCGGCGTTTAGTTTCCCGGAAGCCGACCATGAAAGAAATGATCCCTCTCGCCCTGTCTTTTAAACCAATACTTGTATGGGTTTGTAAAAAGACCAGAACAATGGTTTTTAATTTGCCGTGACTGTCAATTCATACTCTAGGGACAGATGCAGGCAAGAGGAGGATTTAGCAAACCTAATTGTAATATATAAGTCACATTTTTTTACTGTGAAACGCCGGAAGTTTCCGCAAACCTCCGGGAGAAATGTTAAAAGGCAAAATTTCGTTTCTTTAGCCATTGGACAAAGGGATAAATGGCAGACACAGCAATAGTTACCAAGGACAAAAAGATGGACTACTTTTTGTTGAAATATTTTTAGTGACACCATGGTAACTCCTGCCTGCGAATAGAGTTATTCAGTTTCGAGGGGGAAAAGGTCACAAATCATTGTTAGGGTACTGGTACACAATTCTGTTGTTGAGCACATCTGCAACGATTCGGGTTTTTTATACTGTTCAGAGTAGGGCCACGGTGTAGCATGTCTTCAATGAGCACTTTTCTCCTTGAACGCCTTGGTGCTTCCTGGAGGTGTTGCTCTCCCTATGGCAACCCTGAATGAGAAGATTGTATCGATCTCAATTTAATAGCTTTCCTTAAGAAACACGAAAAAGGAGAGGAAAGTCTAACACAAACAGAAATGAGGAAATGATAAACCAATGGAAATGATGGCAGAAACACAATGGAAACTCTTAATTCTACAAAAAAAAAACCAACCAAACAAAAAACAACAAAACCACAAACACACCAAACAAAAACAACCCCCCCAAAACAAACAAAAAAACCCCAGTTCCTTCAATAAAAAAATCAATAAAATTGGCGAACCTCTAATAATAAAGGGGGAAAAAAAGCAAAAACACAGATCACTAATATTAGGGGTGAACAGAAAATTTAACTACACACCCTGCAGGCACTGAGTGTATGTGAATGTTACAAACAACTCTACACACATATGTTCCGTAACTTAGAAGAAATGGACCAACCCTTTAAAAAATAGAAACTACTCCAACTCGATGAATATGAAATCGATAATGTGAAGTTCTCTAGCTATTAAAGGAGTTGATTTTGTAATTAAAAAACTGCCGAAATGATGTCAGTAGTCCCAGATAATTTGACTAGAGATTTCTATCAAAGGAGAAATGAACACCAACGGTACACAATCTCTTCCGGGAAATAGAAAAGGAAGGATCACTTTCTGATTCATTTTATGGGGACTGTATTAACATAATGCCAACTTGAAAAAAACAGGGCAAAAAAGGAGACTGCAAACCAAAGTCCTTCATGAATATAGATGCAAAAATCCTTAATAAATATTAACAAATATAAATCAGCTCTATACAGAAAGAATTTTATAGCATGACCAAGTATTGTTTATTCCAGGGCTGAAAGGCTATATCGATACTTTAAGAAATTATTCAATGTAATACACTATATTAACAGGCTAACGAACAATCATATGATCATGCCAATCAATGAAGAAAAAGCATTAAAAAAACTCATCTTTTATGATAAAACACTCTCAGAAAAATAGGAATACAGGGAAACTTCCTAAACTTGAAAAAATAGCATCCATGCAGAAACTGCAGTTAACATTATCCTTAAATGTAAAACATAGAATGCTTTTCCCTAAGATGGGACACAAAGCAAGGGTGTCTCCTCTCATTGCCCTTACTCAAACTACTATTGAAAGCCAGTGCAATAAAGCAAGAAAAGAAAATAAAAGGCTTACAGTTCAAAGAGGAAGAAATAAAACTATCCCAATTTTCAGAATATAAGATGGTCTATGTAAAAATTCCCAAGGAGTCTACAAAAAACCCTCCTGAAACGAATAAGGGAATTCAGCCAGGTTGTACGATACACAAAAATATACAAAAATCGGCTGTATTTCTGTGTACTAACAATGAACACATAGATGTCAAAATTAAAAATCCAATAGCATTTTAAGCCTAAGAAAACATCTAGACACATATGAGGGAAACTACAAAGTACTGATTGGAGAAATCAAACATCTAAATACATAGAGAGGCAGGTCACGTTCAAGAACTGCAAGATCAACATAGTAATGATGTTCATTTCCCCCAAACGTATATACAGGTTTAACTCACTTGCCATCAAAGTCCCAGATTATTATTATTATTATTATTATTATTTTTACAGATGGGCATGTGAAATAGTACAGCTACTTTGGAGCACGCCTAGACATTTAGCCCCGAGAAGTGAAAAATAATTTGTGTGCATGAAGTTTTATAGTAGTATTTGTAAAAACATCAGGCAAATCATAATGAATGAGTGTTCTATGAAATACCTGACCTACTACTTCTCAAAACCGTCAAGGTCATAAAAAGGAAAGTCTGAGAAACTATAATAGCTAAGGAGACATGGCGACTGAGATTAATCCTGGATGGAATTCTGGAACAGAAGAACATTAGGTAAAAATGAAGAACAAAAATAGGTAATAATCACTTATGAATATTGCTTCATTAATTATGGAAAATATACCAATCTGATATAAAGAAGTTAATAAGCAGAGAAAGTGGATGTAAGATATGGGAACTCCCTGCACTGTCTTCACAACTGTTTTGAAAATCCAAAACTATTCTCAATTTCATTTAAAAGTGTTAGGGGCGCCTGGGTGGCTCAGTCAGTTGAGCGTCTGACTCTTGACTTCGGCTCAGGTCATGATCTCATGGGTTCATGGGATCGAGCCCCATGTTAGGCTCTGCACTGACAGCTCGGAGCCTGTTTCTCTCTATCCCCCTTTCTTCCCTCCCCAGCTCATGTGTGCATGATCACTTTCAAAAAAAAAAAAAAAAGTAAACATTATTTTAAAAAGTGTTAAAAAAAATAAGTTTGGAGTTCGGGCTTGCATAGTTTGTAGTGAAGGGCCAATTTCTTTAAAAAAAAATTTTTGTAAGTGTATTTACTTATTTTGAGGGAGACAAGGACGGTAAGAGCAGGGGAGGAGCAGAGGGAGAGGGAGAGAATCCCAAGCGGGCTCTGTGCTGCCAGCGCAGAGCCGGATGTGGGGCTCGAACTCACGAAGCCACAAGATCATGACCTGAGCCGAAACCAAGAGTCAGATGCTTAACCGATCGAGCCACCCAGGTGCCCCGCGAAAGGCCAGTTTCTAAACAAGAGGTTTTTTTGTTTGGAAACGCACTCGCTAATGTTTCAACTAAAGAATGGCACTTTCTTCTCAAAGTGTGATCGTTCCGAGCCACAGAGACTAAAACAAAGGGGATTGTGGATATTATGATGGCAGGAGAGCCTGAAGACTGCGTTGCTTCGGCTGAGGCATCTAGAATGGCCAAGAAGCAGTGTGGTATGTTTTTTTTTTTTTCTCTGTTTATCTTAGAAAATGTTAGAAGTTTTTCCTTTGAGAGACACTATAGATATTTTACCAAAAATAAAATACCGGGTATTGGTCCGGCACATGTAGTCAACCATTCCCAGGGCTCTAAATGATGACAATAGAAGGCAAAAATTTGCCTCCAGTAGGAGGAGCATGTTGGGCAGAAAGTACTCTGGGACACAAGAAACAGCAGTAATCGGAAGTCATTTTGGCTTCTGAAGGTGTATGGTGACCAGTTGAAAGGTTCGAATTCCATCTGGAAAGATGTCTCTCTCAAATTTCAGAAGTGGGCACGTGAGGCATGGTGTCCAGCCTTCTGGCAAATGAGATGACTTTTCAAGGGAAGTGATACAAACACTCGGTGTCATTTCATTAGAGGAGCCATTTAATTTCAGTCCCCTTCAATTTCAATTGCTTAGGTAGCCTCTAGGAGCACAGGAAGAGAGCCTTCTCATCGCGCGAGTGGACTTCTCTCCCTGGCTGCCTAAAAGGCCTTCAGTGGGACTTCTCTGACAAAGGGCTTAATTTAAGCTCATAGTAACAATGATTGAGAGTAGTTTTGGGAGTTGAAAGAGAGATAATAAGGAGATTGGAAAAAGGCAAACTACATGTACAAAGACCTCTTGAACCTGCTCAGTGTTCACATAGCCTGGGAATAATTCCAGTTCAGC
Organism: Panthera pardus; assembly: GCF_024362965.1. Lineage (NCBI taxonomy): Eukaryota > Metazoa > Chordata > Mammalia > Carnivora > Felidae > Panthera > Panthera pardus. The sequence continues at coordinate 31,885,894 of NW_026526843.1, read as the reverse complement.
ATAAAATCCTAGGCCATTCTTTTTTTTTTTTTTAAGTTTATTTATTAATTTTGAGAGAGAGAGGGAGAGAGAGAGAGTGAGCAGGGGAGGAGCAGAGAGAGGGAGAGAGAGCGAATCCCAAGCAGGCTCCGAGCTGTCAGCACAGAGCCCAGTGTGGGGCTCATACTCGCGAACTGGGAGATCATGACCTGAGCCAAAATCAAGAGTTGGATGCTTAACTGACTGAGCCTCCCAGGTGCACCCCCCCCCCCCCCACCTTGCCTGCCGCCCCCCAGTCAATTGTTAATGTAGATCTGCTTTTATGGGATCTGGCTGGAGGCTGGCCTACTTCCTCAACTAGTAACAGGGATTCCTTAAACCACATAGCAATCAAAAGGGATATCCTTGGCCGCTTTCTTTGCATGAGAGTAGTGATGAGAACGCGTTGGGAAGAGAAGAGGGATTGCAAAGAGAAATTTTCTGGACTCGTTTCAGGACCGCCTTGTCTTTCTGGAGCAATCCGGCCTGCTACTAAAACCCTAATGTTCACATCCAAGAGAGTTTTTTTTTTTTTTTTTTAATTTTTTTTTAACGTTTTATTTATTTTTGAGACAGGGAGAGACAGAGCATGAACAGGGGAGGGTCGGAGAGAGACACAGAATTGGAAACGGGCTCCAGGCTCTGAGCTGTCAGCACAGAGCCCGACGCGGCGCTCGAACTCAACGGTCCGCAAGATCATGACCTGAGCCGCAGTCGGCCGCTTAACTGACTGAGCCACCCAGGCGCCCCCAAGAGAGTTTTTTAAAACGATCACCACACCACTCCATGTGAACTGTAGGGATGGTTCCTGCTGTGTATTTAACATGTCACTTGAAATTTGCAAGAGGCTTCAACTTGTTCTGGACTTTTCATTTCCGTAAGCTCGGTAGATGTGTTTGTAAATTCCTGCTTGTTTCTAGGAAGTGTGGGTGGGGGTGGGGAAAGAGGAATGGCCTTATCTCCAACTGTTCCCATTAGTCTGTACCAAGTAATTTAATTTTTTCCCCCGCTGTTGTGCTTACAATGTTTTCATTCCTATGTCCGTGCTACGTAATTAAAAATTATTTCTTACAAATCTGTCTAATGAGTAATGACTTTACCATCAAAATCCCCCGACTCCCACAGTTAAATTATAGGGAGGCAGTTAACATTTGCCTGAAAAGCAATGGAAATAACTTTTGGAATCAAAGAAATGAGACAGAAATCTAATCCGGCGTGGTCTCTTAGGCTCTTAGGATTTACGTGCGTGTGTCAAGTGCACGCATATCATTCGAGACGGGGCCCTTGGTGGGCTGTATTAGCTATGATTTCTGTTTGAGGATTCCTCTTACTCTCTCTAATACATCCGAATTCACATGCTTTTTTTTTTTTTTTTTTCCTCTCTCCAGCAGATTGCTGGAATCTGTCCTCAAAAAGGCTGGACTTCTACAAAGGCTATTTCAACTATCGGGTGTCTACTCAAGCTAGCGCTCTCCTGGTTTGGCCCGAGGGTGGCTGAGAGGAACCGTGGCCATTTTGCAAGCTCCTGCTGGTTCTACGGCCCATATCAAGGTCTGTCTGCCTATTGCCCAATGCACAGGTGGATGAGGCCCTCCCAGGTCCCTTGATATATGGCGTTGGATCCTCTGATTCCCACCGAGGTGCTTTTGTTTGCGAATGGATACCAAATTAATTGTTAAAAAGGGAGGACAAAAAGGAGGATGTCCTATGCCACCATGATGCTGACATCACTCTCATTGCTTGTTCTTCGCATTGTTCAGTAGTATTCTACGGTATGCATATAACGCAGTGGGGTTTTTTTTGTTTGTTTTTTAGCCATTTACGCGTCGAAGGGCATCTCGGTTGTTTCCTTTATCTTTTAATGTTTATTTATTTTGAGAGGAAGAGTGTGTGCACAAACGGGGAGGGGCAGAGAGAAAGGGAGAGGGAGAATCCCAAGCAGGCTCCTGGCTGTCGGCACAGAGCCAGACGTGGGGCTCGATCTCACAAACCACGAGATCACGACCCGAGCCCAAGTTGGAGGCTCAAACTGACTGAGATGCCCAGGTGCCCTGCTTGTCTTTTCATCCTGGGTTTTATACAAAGCAAAACTTTCCAATTTTGATGAAGTTCAAATATCAATTTTTCTTTTCGTGGATCATACTCTTGGTGTCGAGTCGGAGAGCTTGTCCCCTAGCCCTGCGTTCTCCAGATTTTCTCCTGCTGTTTTCTAAAACGTCAGTTATACATTTTACATTTAACATCAGTGATCCATTTTTTATTCATTTTTATATAATGTGTGCGACTTGGCTCAAGGTTAAGCGGTGAAACTTAGATCATTTTTTTCATATTTTTTTTCATAGCTTTCTGTTTAGATTCCCCGTCTTTTCCTTAATTCCGAGTGTGTTTTCTGTTAACTCATTGACCATCTTTTGAAGAGCGTTGACATTTTTATTTACGCTCAAACTGAAATTTTTGTCTTGCTTAGAGTGGACATAAATTCTGATCCCAGGTCTTTTTTTTTTTTTAAAGTGTTAGCTGTACTCTGTTTCTAGAGTGTCTTACATATGCTTGATTCACCCATCAGACAGAAATTTAGGCAGTGTTTATACACAGAATTTAGGCTTTCTTTTCATTACTTCTCTCCTCTCTAGGATTCCCTCCTCACTTTCCAGTGGCTGTTGTTGTTTAGTGGCTATGTTCTCTGGTTCTGTAGGACAGAAAATAGGCATTTTTTTTAAAAAAATACAATTTTGGGGGCGCCTGGGTGGCTCAGTTGGTTAAGCATCTGACTTTGGCTCAGGTCACAATCTCACAGTTCATAGGTTCAAGCCCCGCATCGGACTCTGTGCTGACAGCTCGGAGCCTGGAGCCTGTTTCGGATTCTGCGTCTCCCCCTCTCGCTGCCCCTCCCTCACTTGCACACTCTCTCTCAAAAATAAATGAACATTTTTGAAAAAAAAGAACATGAAAAGAATTTAAAAATTAAAAACCGCAATTTTTGTAACCTCGTGTTGCACCTGTACTGTGATCCTTACTTTGGCTAAATTTGTAAAAACAGTACATTTATTCGTGTTGGTCTGTTTTTTCAAATTTCAATTTTTGTACAGAATCTGCCTGTTTTTTGTTTATTCTCCAGAGGCTTTACGTGGCTGGACTTTGTACTTTTTCTCGAGTTTACGTAACGGCTTTATTGATATGTCACCTTGGCCGGTCTGCAGCACCCAATCGTTCTATAAAGCAATCATCTAGGTGTTGGATTGAAGGCATCTTGCAGATACAACTAAAGTTTCTAATCAGCTGATTTTTTGTAAGAGAGAGTATCTAGGATAATCTTGGTGGACCTGATGGAATTTGCTGGAAAGGCTTAAAAGCAGGGACAAAATTTCCCTAAGAGAAAGAGGCAAAATACTATCTGCAGGCAACAGCTTCAGCGCATGCCTGTGGAGTTTGAGCCAGCCCATGAACTTTGCTTCCTGAGTGCCTGCTCTACGGATTTTGGACTTGTCATCACAGGGATTGGCTAAGAAAGTCCACAATCCATAAGGCAGACACCTGGGAAGTAGGGGGACTAGGGGGATGGGGAAGAGAGAGAGAGAATATATACCCTATTGGTTCTGCTTCTCTGGTTCAACTCTGACTGATATACTCCTTCATTCCAAAAATCACTGATAGTTTATATTTTGAATGTGATAATTGCAGGATGTAAAGCCCTTAGAGGAAATCTGTCTAAAGTTGATATTTGCAATCCCACTCGACTCATTTCCTTTTTGTTAATTGATTGTTTTTCATTGTGAACCGATTTAGGTGATATTAATCTCAGGAAATACTGAAGTTCTAAACTGAAGGTTCTCTTTTTTTTTTTATTTAAAAAAAATTTTTTTTGTTTATTTATTTTGAGAAGGAGAGAGAGACAGAGTGCGAGTGGGGGAGGGGCAGAGAGAGAGGGAGACACAGACTCCGAAGCAGGCTCCAGGCTCTGAGCTGTCAGCGCAGAGCCCGATGCGGGGCTCGAACCCATGAGTGGGAGATCACGACCTGAGTCGAAGACAGACGCTTAACCGACTTGAGCCACCCAGGCGCCCCAAGGTTCTCTCTTTTATAGGAAGTTTGATTTTTCCTTTTCTGCAAGTAGTCTCAAGAGTACTACTGACATGGGGCCAAGAGGGACTTCAGCCCTGTTCCACACTTCAAATTAACCTGGTCGTCACTTAGCCTAACAGCTACTTTATATCTCGGCCAAATTTTCAATTCCAGATTGTAATGTTGAAATGCATTTGCCTCGGGGCAGTCTATCCCTCTTACATACTTACTCCTTATAGCTATCCTTTCAGTGCTTACAAAAAGGGAAGTTTCTTTAATTTTTGTTCTTTTAGATCATTTTTCCCATTTCCTGCAATACCAGTAACACAGCAGAGGTTTTTTCAAGAATGATTTTGTTACTTTGCGGTAGATTAGCGTTTAGTCCACTATATAACCAGAAGGGGGATAACTAAATACTATAGCATAATAGTAACTTTAGTGTTCTGTGGGGCACATCGTCCTTGCTTGTTCTTTTTTCCTCCAGAATTGCCTTTGTTCTTCTTTATGTTTATTCTGCCACGTGGGTTGTCCAATCGCTTTGTACTAAAGTCATATTGGGTGGGGTGCCTGGATGGCTCGGTCGATGAAGCATCCGACTCGTGGTTTCGGCTCAGGTCATGATCTCCCGGGTTCGTGAGATTGAGCCCTACCTCGGGCTCCGTGCTGACAGCGCAGAGCCTGCTTGGGATGCTCTCTCTCCCTCTCTCTCCACCCCTCCCCGGCCCACTCTCCCTCTCTCTTTCAAAATAAATAAATAAACTTAAAAAAAAATCTCACCTAGAGCCTTAAGAAAATAAAACATAAAATAAAATAAAATCCTATCAGGATTGGAAGGACACCAGATTGCTTAATCTGGGGTTACGTCACATGTTTACAGAATTGCGTCTTCCCACTCATGATCGCTGTGTTTCTCTATCAAGCCTTCTTTCACCTTCTTTAGAATTGTTTCATAATTCTCTTCTTAAAGGCTGTCTGTTGCTTTTCTGGTTTTAGTCTAAGGTTGCAAGGTAAACCATTAAACTATATTGATGGTATTCTGAATAGGATTATTTTTTCATGTATCCTTTCTAATTCATTTGGGCTGCTATTTACTCTTGTATATAGACATCGTGTCCCCCAAACTTTATGAATTTGATTACTATTTCCGATCATGTATCTTAAGAATTTCTCTCCACGAAATTAAGAAAACAGTCTCATCTACGAGCGCGCCAGAAACAGGAACATATTCAGGAATAGACTGAACCAATAAGGTGAAAGACCTGCACTCTGCAAACTACAAAACACTGATGAAAGAAATTGAAGATAATGGAAAGCAATGTAAAGACATCATTCCATGCTCGAGGATTGGAAGAACAAATATGGTTAAAGTGTCACCCAAAGTGATCTGCACATTTAATGTATCAAAATACCACCAGCATTTTTCACAGAGACTGGAACAAACCATCCTCAAATGGGTATGGAACCACAAAAGACCCCGAATAGCCAAAGCAACCTTGAAAAAGCAAAGCCAAGCCGGAGGCGTCACAATTCCAGACGTCAAGTTGTATTACGAGGGCGTAGCGATCGAGACAGTATGGCACTGGCACAAAAACAGGCACATAGATCAATGGAACAGCATAGAGAACCCGGAAATGGCCCCACAGCTACAGGGCCAATTAATCTTTGATAAAGCAGGAAAGAATAGGCCCTGGGAAAAAGACAGTCTCTTCAACAATTGGTGCTGGGAGAACTGGACAGCGACGTGCAAAAGACTGAAACTGGACCATTCTCTTACACCGTACACAAAAATGAACTCAAAATGGATGAAAGACCTAAATGTGAGGCCTGGAACCATAAAGATCCTAGAAGAGAGCACCGGCAGTCGTGTCTCTGACCTCGGCCCCAGCAACATTTTTCTAGATCTGTCTCCTGAGGCAAGGGAAGTAAAAGCAAAAATAAACTATTGGGACTGCAGCCTTGTACAATGTTAGCATCAGGTTATTAAAACTAGCTCTCAAATGCATGTTAGCAGACATAAAGCAACCCATGGATGAATGGAAGACAAAGATTTTGCACACAAAATCACACTGGAATAAAAAGACGAAAATATAAGAAAACTGGAGGCTCTCCTTAGGAAGTGAAATATTTGAGTACGATGAATTCTGTCATAAGAGAAAAATGTGAAAGGGAGAGGAAGTAATTCAAAGAAGTGATCCAAGGTGATTTTCATTTCCCAGAACTAAAGGGCACGAGTTTCCAGACTGAGTGGGCCCACTGAGAACAATACGTGGGAAAACATCCACAAAAAGGCACATGATAGTGAAATTTCAGAACAATAGGGATAAAGAGACAGCAGGAAGAACTCCCAGGTAGGAAAAAGTAGGTTACTTACAAAGGATCAAGCCTCCAAATGACATCTGAGTTCTCAAGCACAACACAGAGCTATGAGACCATGTAGCGATTCCTTCAAAATTCTGCAAGACCATTATTTTTCATTTAACATTCCCTATTCAGTCAAAAAGTAGCCATCAAGCAGGAGAGTAAAATAAACACGTTTAGGTAGGCCAAGTAAAAAAAAAAAATTGAACTATCACGCACCTTTTTGTGGGAAGCTGCTGAAAGACAAACAAAGAATACCAGTAAAAGAAAGCAAATGAACAAACAAAAAAGAGGTTGAGGGGCAGTTGACATCAGCAAGATGGCAGAGTAGGACGTCCTAAACCCTCCTTCTCTCAACAAACACATTGATTCAGCAGTAATTCATGGGCGCATTCCATTCGTGAGGGACCAGAAACCAATGGAACGTCTCCGGCAGCAGACTCACCAAAGCTGATAGGGAGATTCAGGACACCTTTACATGGAGACCCTGCCCTCCGTGCATCACCATAATAGCAGGAAGCGACTCCCTAGCCCCCGACCTCCCCTAGTGGCCCAACTGTTCTGAGGGGGCTCCAAGAGAATTAACTTCTGTCTTACTGGTATTGGAACTCCGGAGTCCAGCACGGACTGGCTGCCCAGGGAAGCATGGAGGTGGTCACTTGCGCCATTGATCCTTACCCCTGCTCAGCACAGCGTGACCAGGTGAAAAATCCTGGCTGTCAGTTTCCTCCCGTGGAGGGAAAAAGTTGATCCACGTGTCTAGTGCCCCAATTTCCTAGAGGCTTCCCAACGAACTAACATGTTCCCCTCCCGGAGTCCCCCCGTCCCTTTGACCTTATCGTCATCATTTTTCTTTTATCCTGTCCCGGCTAAAGCCTGCTGCTTTTCACAGACTATATCCTGGGCTCTAAGGTAATCCCTATAGAAAATTATCAATTGAAAAAGGATCGTTGAGAAAATTATCAAACCATGTTCATGGAGTTCGTTGAAAATTCATCTTCCCTAGTCTTAGAGGGCCCTCGTTATACTTAAAAATCCTTGTCATCTTACAGAGTCCCTACCTCAGTAACCGATTACTGTTCCAGACTTTTTTAGATTACGGCACGCTACTTGACTTATACATTGTGTGCTTCCTCGGGATCTATTTTCTCCATTTCAAAATCTGTCTCTTCCTTTCTTAAAAAATGTTTATTTATTTATTTTGAGAGAGAAAGCACAAGTGGGGGAGGGACAGAGAGAGAAGGAGAGAGAGAATCCCCAGCAGGCTCCGTACTGTCGACACGGGGCTCGAGCTCACAAACTGTGAGATCGTGACCTGAGCCAAAACCAAGAGTCAGACGCTTAGTTGACCGAGCCACCCAGTCGCTCCTCTCTCTTTTTTTTGCTTAGCTTCTTTCCTTCTTGTTCTAGAAGAAAGATGTTTTCCTTTCATTCCTGAGGCAAATATCTCCCGTCTTTCTAGTCACTCTTTTTCTGGGACCATAACTCCATCAATTATAATCCTCTCCAAGCAATTCTAGGCTCTTTATATTCTGGTTTCTTTCCTTCTGTTTACACTTGAAAGCCAATATAACATAATGTTTACAAGCACGGACTCTGGAGAAAAGAATGCTTAGATTTGAACCCCGATTCTACTATTTAAGTGCCGCATGAGTTTGAATAAGTCACCTAGCCTTTCTGAGCTTAATTTTCCTATCTATGAACAAATAGGATTGTTTCAAAGGATTAAGTGAGATAATCTACAGACAGTGCTTAGCAGAAGGCTTGGCATACGGTAAGAGCTAAATTGTTACGTATTATGCTAGAAAGTATGACGTCGACCAAAAAAATGAAGTTCACTTTTCCCCTATCCTAGAACAACTCTCCCTCTTCCATGCTCCCTCCCAAGTGACTTTTAATCGCAACTCTGGCTTTTAGAAAGCCCCACCAACAATTTAGTTGGTTTAGCCCGTGCCCACCAACCCCTCCTTACGTAATTAACCACAGCTTTCTGTTCTCACTGCCTGACTAACACTGCTCTCTTGATGGGGCTGAATCTTTCTAGTCCTAGTCCAACGCTCAACCACCTGTACACCATAATACCTCCTGTCAAATATGTTGGCTGATTCCACTGGTATGTTTTTCCAATCATACACGATCTATCTGGATCTAAAGGATGGATCTTGCATTTGCCCTTATGTAGGTTGTCAGAAAAGACAAGATAGGCCTTCAACAGAGAAAGTGACATTTAATTTCTCAAGTGTCATTTCTTGAAGTACTATAATCCGATGTTTCTGACCTGATTTCAAATCATTCTCACTCACTCCCCCGCTCTTATCAATCTTACCACCCTTCATCCACTCTGTGCTCTCCTAAGAAATTTTAAAAATAAAATATTTCATAATACTCTACAAAAGTTGAAGATTCTGGTTTTCATTTTTATTATTAAAAAAATTTATATATAGAGAGAGAGAGAGAGAAAGAGAGGGGGGGAGGAACAGAGAGAGAGGGACAGAGAGAATCTCAAGCAGGCTCCACACTCAACGCAAGAGCCCCGTGCGGACCTCAGTGTTAATACCGTGAGACCATGACCTGAGCCGAAATCAAGAGTCGGAGGCTTAACCGACCGAGCCACCCAGGCGCCCCTACAAAAAGCTGAGGATTCTTGAATCGGTAGTCATTATAATATGACTTCTTCTGTGCGGTAGGTCGGCCTTTGAAACCACTGAACTGCATCCCAGACCTGGGTCGTAATGTCCCTTACTTTGAAAGTTGACCTGTAGCTCCATACACAACTTTCTTGAGAAAGTGCTGAAATCATTCCGCCATTTCAGGGAAGGGGGAGGGCCCTGCTCCAGGCGGCGGGGAAATCTAATTTTAAAGTCTAATGAGGAAATCTGGGCAGATGAATACCACGGAGAAGGTGATGTTGACCTAGTTGAGTGCACCCGCAGAATTAAAACTTGATGGGAAATCACTGCGCTTCCGGGAATGGGACCAGCGAAGGCTTAGAGGACGGCGCGAAGATCAATATTGGAAGAATAAAATAATTGAATTAGCAAATCCTCAGGACAAATAGGCTGAAGGGAACAATGGGCAGCACAGCTCCTACCGACTTAAGGAAAGTTAAGAGGAATTAGGAAAGGAAATGGGCCCAAATCTGTTGGAGTCAGGCCTGCTAATGCCATGGCTGCACGCGGAATGCACCTTGCTCTAGAGGTGAGACTGACACTGCCTTTCACAGCAACCCGAGGCTCATTATCTCGGATCCAAGATTGGTCAGCAATCGCGACACGGGCTCTTCTAAGGAAAAGGGCAAAGTGTTCATTTGAGTTTCTGTTTCAGACACAAGCTGTGTGACTTGGGCAAGACATTTAAGCTCAGTTCCCCAGCTGTCAGATGGGGATAAAAAGAATTCCTATGCTTTAGGGATATTGTACTGCTAAAATGAGATGGCGTGTGTTAAATGCCTAGCACAGCGCCTGGCACATAGTTGGAGCTCCATAAATGTCCATTTCCTTTATTTGTTCCTATGGCCACCCCACAATACTTTTGTTTCGTATCGCCTCTCTCGGACTGTAGGGAAAACAAAATAAAAATGATAGAAACACGACGGCGGTTTTTTTTTGTTTGTTTGTTTCCTTGTTGCAAAAATCGAGAGACTTAGTGAAGAAGTTGAAAGCATTAGCTAAAACAAATTTAAGAATTATCGGCGATTCCAGGGGCACTCGGGTGGCTCAGTCGGTTAAGCGTTCGTCTATCTCAGCTCGGGTCTTGATCTCAGGGTTACGTGTTTGTACCCTGCACGGGGCTCTGTGCTGGGCGTAAAGCCTACTTAAAAAGTACAAAAAAAAAAAAGAATTATGAGTGTTTCCATGATGGGTACTTTTATTTTACTTTAAACAATTAAGTGATTACACATTACACTGTTTTTTTTTAAGTTTTCTTTTTTTTTAGTTTATTTATTTTTGAGAGACAGTGAGAACAAGTGGGGGAGGGGCAGAGAGCGAGGGAAAGAAAGAATCCCAAGCAGGCTTCGCACTGTCAGCGTGGAGCCTGATGTGGGGCTCAAACTCACAAACTGAGATCGTGACCTGAGCCGAAACCAAGAGTTGGAGGCTTAACCGACTGAGCCACCCAGGTGCCCCTGGTGTTTTATTTTTTTTAATGTTTATTTATTTTTGAGAGAGGGAGAGAGACAAAGTGCCAGTGGGGAAAAGGGAAAGTGGGGGGGGGGGAAGGGAAGAGAGAGAATCCCAAGCAGGCTCTGTGCTGTCAGCAGAGAGCCCAATGTGGGGCTTGAACTCAAGAGTTGTGAGATGATGACCTGAGCCTAAATTAAGAGTCGGACGCTTAACTGACTGAGCTGCCCAGGCGCCCCCACATTGCACTGTCTTTTTTTTAAACTTTTTTTCTATTATTTTTTAATTTTTTATTGAATTATGATTGATGTGCAATATCGTATTAGTTTCAGATACACAACACAGTGATTTGATATTTCTATACACTACAAAATGATCACGACAGTATGTTTAGTCACCGTCTGACCCAACACAAAGTTATTACGATATTATTGACTACCTTTCCTATGCTGTACGTTACCTCCCCGTGACTTATTTATTTATTTTATAGCTGGAAGTTTGAGGCTTTTCACCTATTTGGCCCAGCCCTCTACCCGCGACGCTGTTTTGAACTCAGGTGGCTGAATGTTGGCTGGCTATCCTCTGTCGGAACAGTTCTCATTAAGGGCACGTGAAAAGGTGTGATTAAAAAGAAAACGGGCTCACGGATGGCTGAGTCACCGAAGCGTTCGACTTCAGCTCAGGTCCATGATCTCCGGGTGCGTGGGTTCGAGCCCCGCGTCGGGCCCTGGGCTGACCGCTCGGAGCCTGGGGCCTGCTTCAGATTGTGTGCCTCCCTCTCTCTCTGCCCCTCTCCCCCTCCTCGTGCTCTTTGTCTCTCAAAAAAAAAAAAAAAATCAAAAACCACAAATAAATCGATCGATCAATCGGTTGAAAACAGACTCCCTTCCACCTCCGTTAACTCGGAGACCGGAAGTTGAATACGGTTTGTAATAGTAAAGACTTCCTTCACAGAGCTTCTACTCTTGGCCCCAGCTAGGTGCTTTAGATTATCTCCAGTCTTCACCAAAATTCCTGAATGGCACCTCTTATTATCCTTATTTTACAGAGGAGGAATCTGGGACACAGAGACATCATTCAACCCAATAGCCAGCTCTCCAGCTCAGGTCTCCGTGGCCCCAAGTCGTACACCCTGTTCGCCATGCCAGTGTGCCGGGCTAACCAAACAGCAGCTGGTGGCTTGGCCAACCTCGCTTGTTCTGAGCTTTTGACTGGTATCACACTTTTGAAGGGAGAGTGCCAGATTACGATCTTTAGGCTGGGAGAGGTGTGCCTTCTTAGCAAATCTAAACTATTCCAGGAGAACGTTTTCGTAGGAAGGCCTTGTAAAAATCCACTGTTTACTGAAGTCGAAGTGGGCTTTTTTTTATGCACTGTGGTGCGAATCTCGCCTTTTGTGGGAGGGATTTGTGACACAGTAAACGTCCGCGTGTTGGTTGAATTTGTCAGCCACACCTGCAGTCTTTGCCTAATAATTACCAACTTCTGTTCTCACTCTCAGGCTAGGGTAAGTAATAATCGCCGCTCTTTTTTTTTTTTTTTTTTTTTTTCAACGTTTTTTTTTTTTTTTTTTTATTTATTTTTGGGACAGAGAGAGACACAGCATGAACGGGGGAGGGGCAGAGAGAGAGGGAGACACAGAATCGGAAACAGGCTCCAGGCTCCGAGCCATCAGCCCAGAGCCTGACGCGGGGCTCGAACCCACGGACCGCGAGATCGTGACCTGGCTGAAGTCGGACGCTTAACCGACTGCGCCACCCAGGCGCCCCTCGCCGCTCTTTATTGGGCTCTTAGAAGTGTTCAGTATTGTGTTGGATGCATACAGTATGTTACTTATTCCTGATAATACCCTGTGAAGGTAATGGATGGGGAAACTGAGGCACAGGGAGGTTATTTAACCTGCCCCAAACCAGCCAGCTTGTAAGTATAAGAGCTAGGATTCATACTTGGTCTCGCTCTAGACCCCAGACTCTAACCCATCCGTTCTGTGGACACTTGTGAAAGTACAGTGACTTGGCCAAGACCACTTGGATAGTGTCGGACCTGTATTTTCTCCACAAGTATGTCAAGTTCTAAATCCCATGCTCTTACCACTCTCAAGTGAGCAGGTCGCACAAAGGTTCCTAGAACAGCTCAACATGAAAAATCGGTGGGCTTTTTTACACCAAAATAAAGAGTAGTTGTGACCTTGTTGACAACACTTAGCTAGACATTAAAATATTTTTTTTTAATTTTTTTTTTTAATGTTTATTTATTTTTGAGAGAGAGAAAGAACACAAGCCAGGGAGGGTCAGAGAGAGGTGTAAGGATTAAATGAGATAATATATAGGAATAGTACTTTGCCAACAGTATAGTGTTCTGCAAATACACCGCAAGTTATTGGTCTCGGTAACTTACGCAATCCTTTTTTTTTTTTTTTTTTTTTAAAGATCTGAAGTAATCTCTACACCCAGTGTGGGTCTCAAACTTATAACCCTGAGATAAAGAGTCACCTGCTCTACCAACTGAGCCAGCGGGGGCGCCCCGACAGGATGGTTAGCGAAATGGAAGAGGTAAGTCTCTTTTGACTCTCGGACATACCTGACAGATGTTATTGTTGACCTTTTCTGCATTCACTTCTTTTGTCGTTGCCCTTTCCTTAAACGTACGATGTGGGGGAGAACCTGAACATGAAGTAATTTGATTGGCTAATTGAGGGTTTGTTGTACGTAGCTGTGTATGGCTGTGGCTGATTACAAAGGGGTTCGCTTCTGTTGTCGTTTGTGATTCGAATAGCTTTCTAAATACCTCGCCCCGTCTTTGCATTCCTAGTGGGCGTGACAACGTGGAGGGGAAAGCCTTTGTCACTAACTTCCTGGTACCTTCCTTTCGACCTAGCTGGGCTCCAGAGAGCCAAGACCCCTCCCCCTCCTGTGCACAGGCTCACACTGACACACGCATTCACACATACAAAGGTGTGCTCTGTGTGTATGTGTGTCGTGCGCGTGTGGTTCAGTGTTGTGTTGGCTTGGGGTTCGTGTGGCGTGTGTGAACGGTATTGCTGTGGTGTACGCGGTACAATCGGTGTGTGTTGATCTCGTGATGTCTAAGAAGAAATACGTATTTGGTCTTGGCCTTAGTTTTAGCACAGAGCTTCTAAAACCCTTGGCATTTCCTCAGTGGTGAAAGATAAAGGTGTTTTTGTTGTCCTCACGAGGCAACTTACAGAAAGCATCTACGCGTGGGGGCTGGTTACCCAGAGAGCCAACCTTGCATCTAGAGGGCTGGCACTTTCCGTCCCGCCCCCAGACCTCCAGGGAAGGGAGAGGGGCTGGGAGCTTGAGTGGATCACCAGCGGCCAATGATGTAATCAATCAAGCCTCGGTAACGCAGCCTCCGTGAAAGCCCAAAACGACTGGCTTCGGAGAGCTTCCAGGTTTGGCTGGAGATTCGGGGAGAATGGCGCTTGGGGAGAGAATGGGGGTTTCGCAGCCCTTCCCCATAGCTCATCCCACGTGGTTCTTCCATCCGCTGTTCCTGAGTCACATCCTATCATCTTGCAACCGGTAATCTGGTAAGCAAAATGTTTCTCTGGTTCTGTGAGCAAATTCATGGAACGCTAGCTCATCAATGGAACCCAGAGAGGTGGTGGTTGGAACCTCTGATCTACCGTCGGTCGGTCAGAAGCACGGGTAACAAACCTGGGTTTGCAACTGGCATCTGAAGTGCGTGCGTATGGGGAGTAGTCTTGCGGGACTGAGCCCTTGACCCGTGGGATCTGATGCTATCTCTGGGTAGACAGTGTCAGGGTCGAGTTAAATCGTAGGACGCTAGCTGGCGTCTGGGCATTGCTTGTTAGTGGTGTGGGGGAAACTGCCCCCCACCCCGTCCGAATTGGAATTGGGTGCTCTCTCTCACACCTAGACTCCAAGCTGTCTGGGAACAGGAGTAATGTCTTTCCCTTTCCTGTAACGTTTTGCACAGCTCCAAAACTGGGTCGGTTGCTTAATAAATACTGGTCAAGTATTAAATTGGCTCTAAATGTTGTTGTGGTATCGTAGTTGTTGTTCTGTACTATGCCTTCCGATTCGAAATATCTCAGAGGGAGAGTTTAAAGTTGGTGTTTTAAATATAGGCCCATAGCTTCGTCCTTTAAGAAGAGGCAGAAATCAGGGCGCCTGGGGGGCTCAGTCGGTTAAGCGTCCGACTTCGGCTCAGGTCATGATCTCGCGGTCTGTGAGTTCGAGCCCCGCGTCGGGCTCTGGGCTGACCGCTTCAAGCCTGGAGCCTGTTTCAGATTCTGTGTCTCCCTCTCTCTCTGCCTCTCCCCTGCTCATGCTCGCTCTCTCTCTCTCTCTCTCTCTCTCTCTCAAAATTAGTATTTTTAAAACAACAATAGCCAGAAATGGGCCCCATTTCATACCTTTGGGGCCAAAGGTCTGTAAGTCATTCCTGAAAGATACATAGTTCCTGTCTGGCTTCTGGACCAACTGTAGTACATGAAACATCTTGCTGGCCTGGTATCTGCCAAGTGAGGAAGGGGCACGATGGGGGTGGGGCGCTTGTATGTGTGTGTAATGTGGGGGGTTGTTTAAGGATAGCTTTGGCCAGAAACTGACATCCACGAAGAGCGGTTGGTGTGGTCATTCCCCTGGTGCGCAGAACCCACTAGACGGCAACCTCAGCTTCGTTCTGGATGCTCTTAGCCCGAGCTAAGAAAAAAACACCACTGGTAGTTGGGCTTGGATGGATGCCTGCAGCCCACAGGCAAGATGACCCAGTGGTCTGTGGCCTGTTGTCCCAAGAGTAGGAAGTAACCCCACAGAGGAAATCGGAGCTGGAGCCCAAGGAACTGCCTCAGGCACGATGCCTAAGATGAACAAAGCTATTAAACTTCCAGAATCTGCCTTTCATTGCTTCCTAGGGTTCCTTCCCCAGAGCATGCATCAGATCCATCTAGGTAAGAGAGTGAAGCCTGCTTGGAATTCAGATTCTTGGGCCCCACCCAAGATTCTGAATCAGAATCATTGGAATGGGGACCAGAAATGCGATTTTTTTTAAATTTTATTTTTGGAAGGTGCTCCAGATGGCTCAGGTTTGAGGACAAGCTATCCGGAAGACTCCAGTCGCTGAATTCATTGTTATTCTCTGTCGCTTCCCTGCGTTTCTGCATTCTCTTCTCATTATTTAGAATTCCCTCCCCGTTCTCCATCATTCATGAAGATCGGGTAGAAATGTCATCAGGACTTCAGGAGGCAGTGTTTGTTTTTTGAGAACTCTGAACAAAAGTGAAATAAAATATGCACTGCAGTTAGATTCCATTGCAAAGAATCTCAAGTATGTCATGGTAATTCATCCCCTCCACCAATCAAGGAAGATGCTAACGCTACTTTATTGCGTTGCTGGTAATGATTTGACTTACGTGCTCCCTCGCTAGAGTACGAGCCCCTTCAGGACAATCCCAAGAGTAGTGGTGAGGCCATTCATTGATTGCTCAATACGTTTGCTAAATGGACGGCCGACAAGTGATAGGAAGAAGAAATGGAGATTCAGGCTGTCCAACACATAGTGTATGAACCTGACCGGAGAAGACCACACAGCAGAACAGAGTCAGAAATGCCCAGAATTCAATCCAAGTTTTGTCGCTTTCGGTCTCCGTGACCTTTGACAGTTGCTTAAGCCTTCTGTTTTCTCGTTTATGCTGTTGGGATAATAATGGTGCCAATCTCATACGATTGTTAGGAGGATGAAGTGAAAAGGCACGCGCGAAACCCTTCTCTTAGTATCTGGCTACAGGATACGTTTTCAATCAATAGTAGCTGTTCGTACGTCTGTAATTACTGCTCAGACTTGTAATGTCTCGACAAGCCCAGGGGCCATTAAGTTGGTAGGGCTGTTTTGTCTCTGCAGCAAATGGCTCTAGGCTGTGTGTATTTGTGTGCGCGTGTGTTTTAGTAATTTTGCTATCCGCTGTTTCTTTCGTTACAGTCAGTCTCCAACAGTTTTCGCCATGTGTCCTCCCCCTTCCTTTTAATTTGCGGCTCGTAATCTTTTGTGAGATGGAACACCAGATAAGCAAACTTTGAGTTCGTGAATCCACTCGTTATCGGGAACACCTCTAATCAAGTAGAAAAATGATTCTTTACAATGCGTTGATGACTGAACTGCACTTTAGCCGTGCTGAAAGGGCATCGTGACCCGCTTTTTCTACCAATAAGTCCATATGGGAATCTGCTAGATCCTTCCTTTCCTTGGCATGATAGCTAGAGGCATACCTTTCCTAAGGAGGCAGCCCCCATTCAAAGATAGGAACTCTTTGTTATCACAGTGGATATTTTATAACCAGGCATCTGTATACCCTCATGGATATTGAAGACAAACTATTTCCCTTCCTTATTTTGTCATTTTACACATGAGGATTTTGAGGCTTAGAGGTTATGTGTGATCTTGCCCAAGGTCATACATTTATTTTGGTTGAATTTTCAATGTTTAGTTACCATTTATATTTTCCTTTTAATGACTGTCTCTTAGATGCTATGCCCTGTTTTGTTTTGATAAGTGATTTTTTTTTTAATTTTTTAAAATATTTATTTATTTTTGAGACAGAGAGACAGAGAATGCATGGGGGAGGGGCAGAGAGAGAGAGAGAGGGAGACACAGAATCCAAAGCAGGATCCAGGCTCTGAGCTGTCAACACAGAGCCCGACTTGGGGCTCAAACTGATGCGGGGCTTGAACTCCCGAACCGTGAGATCATGACCTGAGCTGAAGTCAGCCACTTAACTGACTGAGCCACCAGGCACCCCATGCTATGCCCTGTTTCTTTTATTTTATTTTAATTTTTATTTATTATTTTTATTTTATTTTTATTTTATTTTATTTTTATTTAATTTTATTATTTATTAACTTTTATTTTAATAAAAAGTACTTTTATTCTCAAAATGATAATAGTTTTCGGTTACAAACATCAAGTTTTGGTAATCACTCGTTTCCTTCTGGTTTCATTATGTATTTGTTGTTTTATATTTTATGTTTTGGTTTACCTATTGTATCGTTTAGCGATGCGAAATGACACTGGATTCCGACATACCAATGTTTTCCAAATAGTCCCTTGTATCAGGAAATGTATTGAAGAATCCATTTTACTCTTATTCGAAATAATGTATGTACTTTCTTCTACATTATTTTATATTAAAATATTTTAAGGCTTTCTATTCTCTGCTGTTGATCGGATATGCTACTTACAGTAGTGTTACAATTTTAATTACTTAGATTTGTGATGTGTATTTATCTGACAGAGCAAGTCTTTCCTTAAAACTCTCCAAATTTTCCATTGCCCTTTTATTCACTGTTACGAATGTTGGTACCCATTTGTCAATTCCCAATCACTGAATTTAGTATTTGATTAGAACTGATTTACACATATACGTTAGTTTGGGGACAGTGAACAAATTCACAATGTTGGGTACAGAAACTGTAAGTCTTGGGGCGCCTCTGTGGTGCAGTCGGTTGAGCGTCCGGCTCTTGGCTTCGGCTCAGGTCATGATCTCACAGTTCGTGAGTTCGAGCCCCAAGTCAGACTCTGCTCTGACAGCACAGGGCCTGCTTGGGATTCTGTCTCTCCTTCTCTCTGTCCCTCCCTCACTTGTGTGCTCTCTCTCTCTCTCTCTCTCTCTCTCTCAAAACTAAATAAATAAGCTTAAAAAAAGAAAAAAAGAAACTGTAAGTCTCAATGTATTTGTCTGCTGTTATTTATACAATTATGTACTTGAAAAAAAAAATCTGCCCCTCCCCCCCCCCAAAAAAAATCTGCCCCTCCCCCCCCCCAAAAAAAATCTGGCCAATTTAACTGAACTCTATTCCACTTGAAATTTATTTTCTGGGGCACCTGGGTGGCTCAGTCGGTTAAGCGTCCGACTTCAGCTCAGGTCACGATCTCGCGGTCCGTGAGTTCGAGCCCCGCGTCGGGCTCTGGGCTGACGGCTCGGAGCCTGGAGCCTGCTTCCGATTCTGTGTCTCCCTCTCTCTCTGCCCCTCCCCCGTTCATGCTCTGTCTCTCTCTGTCTCAAAAATAAATAAACATTAAAAAAATTTTTTTTAAAAAAAAAAGAAAAAAAAAGAAATTTATTTTCTTGGAGTTTTAGGCATCTAATTCTATATTCACAAGGAAAGATAATTTTGCATCTTTTTGTCCTTTTTTCTATATCTCATTTCTTTTTATTATTTCTTCTCTTATTTTTTAAATGTTTGTTTCTTTTTGAGAGAGCGAGCTGGGGAGAAGCAGAGAGAGGAGACAGAGGATCCAAAGCAGGCTCTGCACGACAGCAGAGAGCCCCATGTGAGGCTGGAACTCACGAGTCGTGCGATCATGACCTGAGCTGAAGTCGGACACTTACCCGACTGAGCCACCCAGGCGCCCTGGCATTTCTTTTTATGCTCTCAATTTCTTCATTTGTAAGATGGAGATAAATAGTACTTAACGGCTAAGATTGCTGTGAAAATCAAAAGGGGATAAGTCATCTAAAACAAATAACACCATTGTTTTACAAATCGTAAATCCTCTGTAAATGCTGTTCTTGTTGAGGTTGTTACATTTTTTGGCAACTTGGGGGAAAATATGGAAAACGTTGGGATAATCCCTTATGGGGATGTTTACAATAGATGAATTACATCCTATTAGGGAAATACGCCTCTATACCTCGTTTATTTAAGAATTTCAGAATCGGTAATAAAACTTTAATTTTATCAACGACTTTGTTTTCCATCTGATATTTGCCTGTTTTTTTTTTCTCACTTGGCTTTTTAATTTGATGGGTTATATTAATAGATTCCCTAATGTTGAAAAATCTTTGCGATCTACATTTCCCTGGGATTGTCATGGTACGTTTTTTCATATACCAATAAATTTGTTTTCTCATTATTTTAATTAGAACTCATCTATATTATGAGTGAGATTTATCTCTTGCTTGCTATTCTTTGAGCTATTTTTGTCAGATTTCAGTATCAGGGTTACGTTCTATTCAAAAAATTATGTGGGAAGCTGTTTGCATTTTTCTGTGCTTTGAAATAATTCGTGTAAATTGCAAAATATTTGTCTTTGTGTCATTTAAAAGAACATCCGTATATCTCCACAGAATAGTTATACTTTCCTTTTGAAAAGTAAATCAGATTATATATATTCCTTCTCACTCTCAAACTTCTTGATCTTGGGGGCGCCTGGGTGGCTCAATGGATTAAGCGTCTGACTCTCAGTTTCAGCTCTGGTCATGATCTCACAGTTCGTGGGTTCTAGCCCCACATCGGGCTCATGCGGAGCCTGCTTGGGATTGTCTCTCTCTGTTTTCTCTCTCTCTCTCTCTCTCTCTCTCTCAAAATAAATAAGCTTTAAAAGATACCCGACACGTCTTGATCTTGGAATAAACCTACAAACTATTGCTATGGCCAACAAGAGCCTACACGATGTGACCATTCCCACCAGTCTGGTTACGATCCTGTCCCACCATACTTGCCCAGGCTCGCTGTGAAAGAAGCTGGTGAGGCTGTAGCTCGGCTCTTCCAGTGCGCCACGCTCCTTCCCTGCACAGGACAACTGCGCTTGTGGTGACCTTCACCCATAGTGCATTCTGCCCCTCTCTTCCCCAACTGGTCACATTCCCTTCCTTCAAGGTCTCAGCTTCAATGCGACATCCTGAGAAAGTTATTCTCTAAAAGTGGGTCGCCCAGTTTTTCCCCATCACATCATCTTCTTTGCTTCCTTTACCAATGGCTTCTTTTGTTCATGTGTTTATTTATCCATGAGCTCGATCATTTATTAATTTTCCATCTCCCCAACCCCCATCAGAGTTTGAGATCTAGCTCTAGGCATGCAATTATGTTTTTGTCATCATAGGTCTCTTATGATACAACTTTTTACCATTCGCATTCAAATTTTCTAATTATATCCCTTTGGGGGTGGAGTCTGTATTTCATCCACTTCGGTGACCAATGGCCAACCTCTTAAGGTAAGAATAGCTTTTGCTTAACTTATTCGTTTAGCTTCGTTCCTGGCTGCGCTGGAATATGTAGTCAAGTATTTATTTTTTTAAGAAGGTCTTCTGGTTGGTGTATTTTTTTTCAGGCTCTTTCATATCTGATATAAATAGATGATAACTCACTTAGGTATAAAATTCTTGAGGCCGAATGTTTCTTCTGTAGAATTCTGTATGCATCGCACAATTATTAACAATGTCTTTGGAGTATATCCAGGAAGATGTGTGAAGTCTGAAATGTCTGATTTTTATTTCTACGTAGAAAATCTTGCCCCGACCCATGCGTGCCTGAAATTTGTATGATCTTTTTAATTATTAATTAATTTAAATCAAATATCTGTGAGAATGCATAGTGCAGGCCTTTTTTTTTTTTCAAAAAAGTATTTCTGCTGTATTAAATAAACCCTGAGGATTTTGTCCTCTGATATTTATTCAGTTCAGAAAAGTTTCCAATCATTATAGCTTTTGTGATCATATCTGCTCCCTTTATTCTAGTCTTTTGCTTAGGAACACCAGTTATCTGTAGTAGCGTCTTTTTTACTTCTCTTATTGTTTTGGTCTTTTCCTTGCTGATACAGTTTCTTAATTTGCCCTCCATTTCGTTAATTTTTTAAACCCTTCCTTAACCCTTCCTTTCGGTTCTGTTTTCTGCTTGTCGACCGTGTTTTATTCAAGGTGTGCCATTTTAGTTTCTTCAGAATCATTTTCCCATGCAGCTTCTTTTTAGCTCATCTAGATGCCTTTGCGTAGTATTCTCTAGCCTTCCTCATTTTTCTCTGTTCTTATTTCATAAAGACCGTGTCTTGTTGAATTTTATATAGGTTGCTAAGAAGTTTAATTTTTTTATTTTTTATTTCGCCTAGAACAAATAATTGTCAGAATCTGCCCCTTTACAAAACCTTCAAAACCTCACCTTTCCTGGGGCGCCTGGGTGGCTCAGTCGGTGAAGCATCTGACTCTTGGTTTTGGCTCAGCTCATGATCTTAAAGGTTCATGGGTTCGAGCCCCGCATCGGGCTCCGTGCTGGCAGTAGAGAGCCTGCTTGGGATTCTCTCACTCCCTCTCTCTCTGTCCTTCCCCTGCTCACTCTCTCTGTCTCTTTCAAAAATAAACAAACTTAAAAAAAAACAACTCACCTTTTCTTTGTTCTGCAATACCACTTCATAGACCCTATATTAATCATTTATTCTCCTTCTTTGAGGACGAGGAGAGCTCTAGTCCGTCCCAACATTGGAGATACATGTAGGCAACCCTTTTTCCCTAAGCTTTTCCAGCTCATACATAGATAGAACCTTATTCTCAAGTTAGGTTGCTGTTTGTATTTTCCTGGCCCAATTTAAAGTGCTAGTACACATTTATCTAATCCAGGGTTTCTCAACTTCGGCACTATTGACATTTGGGGCCAGATTGCTCATGTGTTGTGGGGGTGGGGGGGCTCTCCTGTATGTTATAGGATTCTAGCAGCATCCCTGGCCTCTACCTGCGAGATGCCAGTGTGACCCTCAAAATTGTGCGTCCTCCCTTAGCGTGACCACCAAAGGTGTCTTTAGTCTTTCTCTAATGTCCCCCCCGGGGGCCAACATGACCCCCGGATTGAGAACTCTTTTCCTAAGCAGACTTCGTTGAATTGATCTGGGATCACGTCCATGTTTTCGTTTTGTCTCCACGCTCATTTCTGACACTGAACTAGAGAAGAACCTGAAAACGTCTAAGTTCCAGAGTCTACCAGTGCCAGTCCCTTTTCTATCTCTTCCTCCACCTATAGCCTTTTACTTGCTGGGACTCTTCACGGCTGCCAAGTATGGTTGTACAGGTTGCGTCCTACAAAAGGGCGTCTGGTTTGGGGGGGGGGGGTGTGATCCAGCATATACTTCATTCTCCTAGGTATGTGCGTGTGAGTCTGGATCCACCCAGAAGGAGCATCTTTTTAAAATCAAACCAAGCGAGGGGCACCTGGGTGGCTCAGTCGGTTGAGCGTCCGACTTCGACTCAGCTCATGATCTCGCGGTCCGTGGGTTCGAGCCCCGCGCCGGGCTCTGTGCTGACGGCTCGGAGCCCAGAACCTGGGAGGGTGATGGGCATTGAGGAGGGTACTTGTTGGGATGAGCACTGGGTGTTGTGTGGAAATGATGAATCACGAAATTCTCCCGAAACCAATTATCGCACTGCATGTTAACCAACTAAAATAGGAACGACCAAACCAAATCAAACAAGGCTCGTGAACGTGGGTCTATTCCTTGTGGAACGCAGGGTATCACTGCCCGTTCTTATTTCACATCACGCCTTCCTGCCACACTGTTTTCTTGAGTCGCGGGCCCTGGATCATCACAAAGGTCAAAACGGACACAAGAGTATAGGAGTATCTTGGTCCCCCCACAAAAGTTACCTGCATCGCATCGGTGTGATTGCCTGTTTTTCTGAATAGTGCGCATCCTGGGGTCAGACACGTGGGAGGGATGACGCCTTCCCCGGTGCCATAGTACAACAAGGTGGTCTTCATTTCTACTTGCAAAGCATAGGCCGCCTTCTAATTGCAATCGCCAGTTTCATTCTCGGGGTCCAGTAATTAGAGAAAAAACTGCTCCACGTCCTGGCAGTCACGTGATTGTGCCTCATGTCTTTTTCCTTTGGCACTGTGACTTTTTTCTTGTCTCTTTCCTGCCCCCACCCCCGCCCCCCGCCCCCCATCTTTAAAGGTATTATTGCAAAGTGAGGGAGTGAGGGAGGGTGAAACAGGAACCTGCCGGCGGGCGTCATTTTAAACCTGAAGTTCTGCATCAGCTTTTCAACTTGGAAGGCAGTTAAACTTCCAAGCAAACACATGCTTTTGAAGTGTTTTTTTCTGGGGTGAGGGACATAAGAAGATGGGGACGTGATCCCTGCCCTGGAGGAGTTGGTAATCTCACAGGGGCAAGATAAGCATACAAGGGAAAGGAAAGAGGCAAAGTAAGAGAAATGTCATCAGAGAATCACAGGCCGGACACTCTGGGGTTTAACGGAGGAGGAATCTTGTCCATCTCGATCAGGAAGTGCTTCCTAGAAGAGATGATAGTTGACCTGATTTTGAAAAGATCAGTAGTGGCACCTCGGCAGGAACTCACGCGTTAGAGGCAGGGCTGACAGCATGGAAATAAGCACAGCTAGAGGCACTGAGAGCTTTCAGCCTGCAGGCTTAGACCCCCCCAATTTTTTAAACCAAACATGACCAGCCAGCCAGGTGTTCTCCTGATCGTATTCATTAGCCAGATGGATAATATTGGCTCTGAACGCCTATGATACTCCTGAGTGCCTGAGCCACGGCCGTCCCCCATCATGTTATCTATGTCTAAATCCGTATCCTGTGGCTTCTATCTGGATTCCGTCATTTGCACATCAAGCCCCTTCTGGAACTCCTAGACTGATCGAGAGGGTTCTAGATTCCTTAGAGGGTCCCAGCTCCATTTTGTTGGAGGCTAGATCCTGATGCCCTTCTCACCGTGGCTAGTTATACCAGTGTGTATGAAGCCCAATTTTACCCATCTTTTTTTTTTTTTTTTTAGTGTTTATTTTTGAGAGACAGAGAGAGCAGGGGAGGGATAGCGAGAGAAGGAGAGAGAAAGAACCCTAAGCAGGCTCCATGCCGTCAGTGTGGAGCCCCACGTGGGGCTCGAACTCACAAACCGTGAGATCATGACCTGAGCCGAGATCAAGGGTCGTACGCTTAACCGACTGAGCCAGCCAAGCGCCCCTCATTATGACCCTTCTTAAATTGGCTGACATAAGTTGTCCTGATAGAATATAGGAAAGACAGCACAGCAAAGGATTGTTTTTTCCCCCCTTTCCCTACGTGTGGGCCGAGGAAGAAAACTCCGCTATATTTTTGTCGAAGGACTTTGTCATATGTAGAATAGATCCAACTACCATTCTGTTTCTAAATGAGGTTCGGGCAGGAGACACTAAAATGATTACAATGGAAGGCTTGGTAATAAAATATTGAACCAAATTCTGTTTACTTATTTATAAGCTTCCGACTGAAATTTTGTGAATATTCCATTGAGAGTTTCAAATATACGCAAAAATAGAACAGTGTAACCGACTCTCATTACAACTCACTTAGCTTCAACAGTTATCAACGCGTGACTGATCTTGTGTCGTCTACACCCCAGCCACAGAGTTAGCTTTATTGTAAAGCAACTTCAGATATAACATTCTTTAATTTGCAAATATTGAGGGATATTTAAAAGTATCCCTTTAAAATACTATTTTAGGAAGGCCTTGGTGGCTCAGTTGGTTGAGCATCATGGGTTTGAGCCCCACGTCAGGCAAAGCCCACTTCAGATTCTGTCTCCCTCTCTCTCTCTGCCCCTCCCCCCCCAAATACATAGACAATGAAAACTTTAAATGTTATTTTAAACATTACCTCTGAAAACAAATGAGAACAATTCTCTAATATCCTCAAATAGCCATTGCTCTGTAGTTACCTTCTTATGGTTTGTCGAGGTAGGGATCCAAATATAATCTCTAGATTCTCCGATAACTAAGTTTTCTTTGTAAACTTTTTTTGGAGGAGACGGTTTTTTTGTCCGTGGAAGTTTCCACAGTTCGGTTTGGCTGTCTGCCTCCGCGTGGGGTCATGAGCATATTTCTCTGTCCCTCGTATTTTCTGTAAATTGAACATTAGATGCACAGGCTTGATCGGATACATTGCAGATTTTTACTTTACCTATTTTTTTGTTATGGCGAGCCTGTACCACAGGGAAGTGACAGAGCGCTTCCCTCACGAGTGCCCGATATCTGTTGTGATACACAATAGGGGTTTCTAAATGGTGATATTCTCATGCAATCATAACTTTCTTCATTTATTAGCTGAGATGCTTTCACAAAGACAAATGCTTCCTAATCTATCATTAGTTCTCATGAGGTACATGTCATGTAGGAAAAGCAAGAGAAATGATTACTTCTCCTCATTTACCAGTTTTCGGAATAATGGATTTCTTTCTTGGCATCTGCCACAAGTGAGTCATGATTCTCTGAGTGTCATCAGAAAGCTATTCCTTTACTTTCTGGGGCGCCTGGGGGGCTCAGTCGGTTAAGCGTCCGACTTTAGCTCAGGTCATGATCTCACGGTCCGTGGGTTCCAGCCTCGCGTCGGGCTCTGTGCCGACAGCTCCGAGCCGGGAGCCTGCTTCGGATTCTGGGTCTCCCTCTCCCTCTGCCCCTCCCCTGCTCATGCTCTGTCTCTCTCTGTCTCAAAAATAAATAAAAACATTAAAAAAAATAAAAAACAATTCTTTATTTTCAGAGAGACAGAGAGACTGCAAGCAGGGGAGGGGCAGGGAAAGAGGGAGACACTGAAGCAGGCTCCTTGCTGTCAGTGCAGAGCCCACGTAGGGCTCGAACTCATGAAACTGTGAGATCGTGACCTGAGCTGAAACCAAGAGTTGGACGCTTGAGTTGGAATGAGCCACCCAGGCGCCCCTATTGTAGCTTGTATCTTTATTTATGCTCATACGATCCCATCTTAAGCCATTCAGAGTTAATTCCGATTGGTTTTTGAGTCCTTTTGACATAACTCCAGAAGGTTTTGATGGGTTTCTTGCTTGATGACCTTAAAACATGTTCCAGGCTCCTTTTGTACCTTTCATACACCAGCGCTGAAATCCGCCATTTCTCCAAAGAGTTCCTTGATGGTTCCTTTTAAGTAGGAAGTTGTCTTTCAAAACGACAACTGGGGCACTCGGAATGTTTGCCGCTATTGGGATGGCCTTTGTCTCTACTACCCTTTAGCGTTCAGAGCTAGAGAATGTGTGTTGTTTGTGTTCAGTTTTAGGGTAAAGTATATTACACATTTATAGCGTTACTTTGTCTTGCTTCCCTAACCTTATTAATTTCACCTATCTCTCGTTAACCACTTGAAAATCCTACTTCTCAACGATCCCGATATAATTGCTCATTGGCTTTAACTGCAGAATAACAATGTAAAACTACTAATAATGATATGATTACTGGAAAAAAAAACTGTCAAGATGCTTTTTGCAGTCATTTTTAAACATTTTTTTTAATGTTTATTTTTGAGAGAGACAGAGAGAGGGACAGAGTGCAAGCAGGGGAGGGGCAGAGAGAGAGAGAGAGAGAGAGAGGGAGACACAGAGTCCGAAGCAGGCTCCAGGCTCCGAGCTGTCAGCACAGAGCCCGACGCGGGGCTTGAACCCACGAACCATGAGACCATGACCTGAGCCGAAGTCGGACACTTAACTGACTGAGCCACCCAGGCGCCCCTGCGGTCATTTTTATCTGCAGGGCTTATCCCAGTAACTCAGTGCCACTAAATCACCGTGATCTAAAGTCACTTGGAATTGTTCCTCTTTTTGTGGTTATGTCATCAATTGGATACATAGCTAGGTTTATTTGTTTCACATTGCTTTCTTTTAAAAAAAATTTTTTTTTAAGTTTATTTATTTATTTTGGGAGAGAGACAGCACGAGAGTGCACGGGAGGGGCAGAGAGAGAGAGGGGGAGTCCCAAGCAGGCTCTGCGCTTTCAGCACAGAGCCCAACGTAGGGCTTGAACCCATGAACCACGAGATCAGGACTGGAGCTGAAATCGGGAGTCAGACACTGACCCTTGGTGCATGGTCCATAGTGCATCCATTTTGGACATGTACCATAGTCTTTCTTGCACTCAGTCTTCTGGAAAACGTGGGTGATTTTCTGGTCTTTCACCGTCACAGATCGTGCTGCAGTAAAGAGTATCGTGTATACATTTTGTCCGTACTTTTGCCTGTGTGTCATTGAGATCAATTCCTACAAGCGAGATTGCTGGGTCAAAAGCTAAACCATATGATAATTTCCCTATATAGTCCCAACGGTCCCTCCACGGAGAGGATAGTATTTGGTGTGCTCGGCAGCAATGACTTAGATGTTTCTCTCCCCACGGCCTCACCAACCAAAAGCGTGTTGTTAAACTTGGAGGTTTTTCTCTGGCCAGTAGGTGAAAAGGGCCTCTTAGCTCGGTTTTGATTCGAATGTTGAGGCTGAAATTTAAAACCCAACTTTTTTCCAGGGGTACCCGGGTGGCTCAGCCGGGTATGCGTCTGACTCTTGACTTGGGCGCAAGTGATGATCTCACAGTTCGTGAGTTCAAGCCCCGCATCGGGCTCTGTACTCGCAGTGCGGAGCCTGCTCGGGATTCTGTCTCCCTTGCTCTCTGCCCCTCCCCGACTTGCTCTCTATCTCTCTCTCAAAGTAAATAAAAATACACTGTAAAAAATCCAAGTTTATTCCGTTGGATGTGTGCATTTGATGTGTACCTATTTTAGGCAGGGTGTAGTTCTGTGCATAACGATTCAGAGATGAATTAGGCACAGAGCCCGATGCGGGGCTCGAACCCACAAACCGTGAGATCATGACTGAGCCGAAGTCAGATGTTTAACTGACTGAGCCACCCAGGCGCCCCTGGACCTGCTGATTTCTAAGGCCCCTTTCACCCTTTATTTTATGAATGCTCCTGCTTTTCTTCTCTCTGTGTGTTGGCTTCACTCTCCATCCTCAACGAATTGAGGGACAGAGTAAAATAAATCATTAGCACAGGGTAGTTCATTTACATGCAGTGATCTCAGTTGTCAAGAAAGGATTATGGAGGTGAAACTTGGGTCAAGTGACTAAGAGAGAAACGGCGGAAAGGTAACCAATTTAACATGCGGCCAGAATGGATTGGAATATGGCAGGAGCCCATGTAGATGCGGTTGCCTATAAAGTCAGTGACAAACTTGAGCCAAAATGGAAAATATTATTATGTGGGAAACCGAAGAGCCAGCACCCGTTCTCAGGGGTTAGTTGTTCAAGTTGCAAACTAGATGATTGTTACGGGCAGATCAGCTGTGACCAAAAGTTCCCGCGATGGTAAAATTCTGGAACACAAAACGATACTTGCAAAAGCGTTCCCGTAGTTGGCAGGTGGTCATTAGGTGTACTCAATGCCCTTCATCTACAGAGGAAGACATTTGAACTCATCATTGACTGGAACAGTCCCGGTACATCAAACAGAACTTTATTCCAATAAATGAAAGGAGGTAATTAGTGAAACGGTAGTTTCATTTGCCAGCTGGGACAGCTTTCTATAGTCTGGGTAAATGTAAAGCTTCTTTGAAATGTGTTCTTTGCGAATAAAATCCCCAAAACGCCTTTTAGGGACCCTCATTTATACAGATACAAAATAATCTTTTTAAAATAGGTGACCCATTTTTTTTTTTTTTCTCCCAGGCAATATTCATAAGCAAATACGGAAGACTTGACTAAAGTTGAGCGGGAAAAGTTTCGTTTGATTCTGCACAGGAGACCACAACAGACATTAGCTTAAATATTCACAAAGAAATGTCAGCTCGTAGATCAGGGGGCACACTGGGAATTATGTGGAGGGAAAATCTGCATACATCATTTATGGGGACGGGGCGGGGGGCGGCGGGGGGAGATGCACAGTTTTGCCTAGAAAATTCTCAATGATATTTGTTTCAAAGCCACATCCATATTCTTTCTATGGAGAAATGAATGAACAGTGGCTCTTCTGAGCTCCAGTTTTTGTTGTCCTGTAACTTGGGAGGTGATTGTTGCCTTTTCTTTTATTCCAGTTAAAGGTTGGAATGGAAATTAGTATAGAGCAGGCTCAGGCAGATAAAGTTTCCTCACGTTGCACGGGGATCTAACGTGTGCACGAAAGCAAATAAGCTGGAAATACCCACTTGTATTTTGGGCATTGTATTTGAGACACACAGAACAATGTCATTGAGCACGGTCCATTGGGAAAGCACATGAGCAATTCTGGTTCATTGCCACTGCTTCTGTCTGACCTGCTTTGCCGACCTACATCTGTCGACGGCCTTCACCTCTAGGTTCGGGCTTAGCATAGTGCCTGACGAGTTGAGCATGAAGGAGTTTCTAAGCTTCCACGGAGGGAGCAGGGTGAGGAGAACTCCATTTTGATCAGAGCTCGAGACTCCTGGGTCCCGTGATCTGACGCTCAGTGGTTGATGATAATCACGGTTCTGCTACTACGTTTCTTTCACTTCCCTGCATCTCCAACCTTGTCAGCACGACCCAACTCTGATCGAACTCTGTGACACCTTGGGCTGGGCACTTAATTAAAAAAAAAAAAATTGCAGGTAATAATGATTTTTTTTAATATATAACAGCTTTATTGAGAATGTGATTCATATACCATAGAATTTGCCTGTTTAAAGCTTGGGGCGCCTGGGTGGCTCAGTCGGTTGGGTGTCTGACTTCGGCTCAGGTCACGATCTCACGGTCCGTGAGTTCGAGCCCCGCGTCGGGCTCTATGCTGACAGCTCGGAGCCTGGAGCCTGCTTCGGATTCTGTGTCTCCTTCTGTCTCTGCTCCTCCCCTGCTCATGCTCTGTCTCTCTCTGTCTCAAAAATAAATAAAAACATTTAAAAAAAAATTTAAAGTGTACAATTCGGAGGGCCTGGGTGGCTCAGTCAGTTAAGCATCCAACTCTTGATCTCCGTTCAGGTTTTGATCTCATGGTTGTGAGTTCAAGCCCCGTGTTGGGCTCTACGCTGAGCCTGAAGCCTCCTTTAAAAAACAACAACAACAACAACAAAAACACAATAACGTATACAATTCAGTGGTTCTTATGTGTATTTGCCAAGTTGCAGTTACCTAATTTCAACCTCAATGCTCTCCTCTGTCCAGGGAGTTAATAAAATTTGAACTTCCTATGTCACAGGCTTTGTGGGAGAGAAGGCTGAGCCGGTACAAGTATAGGAACACGGGAAGATAAAAATAGCTCTGGAACCACGAGCTGGTTTTGTCATAATTAACGAGATGCTAGGTGTGACCAGAGCCTTGAAGAAGACCATGGATAGATCGACGGGAACTCGGCAGTGATACAGTCCTTTAACACGTACACAGCCCTTTACGGCTTCAACGTGCTTTCACGTAAACAAGCTCTCACTTGACACACGGCTGAGGATTTGGGGGCACCGCGTGGCCGATCCCGTTCCCCAGGACAGGAGGAGAGACCCCACTTTTGAAGCTCAGAGAGAGTCTTCTGTAAATAAGGGGAAAACGTCTGGCCAATCATGGGCTTTTCTCTTTTTGAAGTCCCGAATTTTGTCTGACATAACCTACTTTGGAAAAAAACGGACTCACCTCTTGGCAATTCCTGCCATAGCCTCCATTCTAAGGGTCGTTCTTAGAGGGGCTTGTAGACATCAGCGGTAACAGGACCATCTGAAGGGCGTGTAGTCCCAGCCAGCTGGATAATGTTACAGCACTCAATTTTTTCATGTTAATCACCATACTCTTTGAGATGGATGTTGTTAAAGACAGACAGGATGCTTATAAAGTATTTCGTTGAACATTGCTGCCCTTAAGGCTTATTCTGAGGCTTAATGATCATTTTTATCTAACAGTTAACAAATGTTCAATAAAGGAAAAATTAAATCTAGCAATGGGAGTATTGCCAGAAACTTCCTGATGCGACGACTGGTTTTGTTCTTGTATCCGTTTCCTATCGCTGCTGTTTAAAAAAAATCACCACAAAAAATGAATGAATGAATGAATGAATGAAATTTTAGAAATCACCACAAACTTGGTAGCCTGAAACAATACAAATTTATTGTGTTAAAGTTCTGTAGGGCCGAAATCTAACATGGGTCTCACTGGGCTGAAGTCAAGGTGTCACCATGGTCGTGTTCCTTCTGAAGGTTCTAGAAGGCTTCGACAAGCCATCTACACTCCTTGGCCCATGACCCTCCTCCTCTGTGTTCAAGTCGGCAGTGCTGCATCTGTGACCTCCTTCCATCATCACATCTGTCCCTAAACACAGCTGGGAAAGCTTCTCTGCTTTTAAGGAGTCACATGATTAGATTGGTCACACTCAGATAATCCAGGATAACCTCCCCACCTGAAGGTTTTAACCTTTTTTAAAAAAATTTTTTTTAATGTTTTTATTTACTTTTGAGAGAGAGAGAGAGACACAGAGTGCAGGGGGAGGGGGGCAGAGAGCGAGGGAGATACAGAGTCCGACGCAGGCTCCAGGCTCTGAGCCGTCAGCGCAGAGCCCGACGCGGGGCTCGGACCCACGAACCGCGAGATCGTGACCTGTGCCGAAGTCGGACGCTTGACCGACTGAGCCACCCGGGCGCCCCTGAAGGTTTGTAACCTGGATCATATCTGCAAAATCCCTTGGCCATGTAAGGTAACTGTTTATAGCCACAGGTTTTGGGGATTAGGGCATGGACATCTTGAAGGGTTCTCCGCGGAATATTTGCTTCGTATTGAGGTCTTCTTCAAAACTAAAATATCTTCAAAGTCTTGATGGCTGATCTGTGAGTTACATGTAAGGATACTCTCTGGCATGTTTTTCAGACTTCCTCAATACCACATAGTTCTGATTTAACCTATTGGCGGAAAATGTCTGTACAAGATGGATCTATTCATCCAGTCAACAGATACCCGGCGACCGTCTACTCCGTGCCACGCGTTGAACTTGACGTTATGCGTATTGAAATGAATAAGGGTTCCCTAAGCATTCATCCTCCAGTAGAGGAGACGGACAAAAAGGACTACGATAGAGTGATACAGTGGGTGCCATCACACATAAGAATATAGTCCCCTAACTCCTTTTAATTTCAACCGTTGAGAGTGAGAAACGGGAAACCACCAGAACGGTAAGGGTTTCAGGGAGCGAAGTCTTCCGAAGAGGACTTAACGTGGAAGACATCCTTTTCTCTCCCTACAGTCAGGGAAGTCATAAAATTCGTCTCACTGCACTTCCAAAAGCTATTTTGCAGAAGCCGTTGGCAGAAACGGCTGTTTTTCTGAGGTCATGGCACTCCCTGCTTTGAGCGCTGACCGCACTGACCAGTAGTAACCCGGAAAGGAAGTAGCTAGAGCAGTAGACCCGCGGCTGATTTTCTTTTTAGTACAATACAAGGTTTTACGTCTTCAGGGCTGAACTTTGAGCAGCAGCAGATCCAAAGATTAGCATTAGTTAATGTTAAGTCATGTATACTGAGTGATAGGAGAAGTGGCATGTCTAATACGAACTCACGGGATCTATACTGGCACAGGATATGGCCATAGAAATACCAAGCAAACGGACAAACAAACCAAACCCCAACAAACAAGCAGACCTCACGCAACTTACAGATGCAGAGAACAAACAGGTGGTTGTGGGAGAGGAGGGGAGGATGTGCTTTGTTTCCATTTTCATTTCTTTCCAAATACTTTGCCATTTTACTTATTATTTCTCCCTTGCCTCATTGCGTATTTAGGAGGGTGTTGTCCAATTTCCACAGGGTGCATTCCTGAAATTTCCTTCTGTGGATTTCTAATTTTACTTCACTGTGGCCCAAGAACATATTTTCTCTGATTTCAATCCTTTTTAAATTTATGGAGGCTTATCTGTGGCCCAGCATATGGTCTATTCTGGAGAAGGTTCCACGTGTACTTGAGAAGAACGCGTATTCTGGTTTTGGTGAGTGTAGCAGTCTATAGATGTCTGTCAGGTCTAGTTAATTCATGGTGGTGTTTAATTCTCCTCTTATTTATCTTCTGTCTAGTTCTACCCATCACCGAAAATGGGGTTATTAAATTATCGTTAAAGTGCCTATTTCTCTCACTCTTTCCACTTTCGCCTCATATATTTCACGGGTACATGTCTGAATATTTGGAAGCACGAAAGGCAAACGTGGAGGACCGTGATGTCCCTGTAGCCGGGACACATGGTGCGATTCCAGGGATGACAAAATAGATTGTAACCTACATTGAGGACAAGGAACAATGTCCGTTTCATAGTTGTCCCCTCAAGGTCTGGGAGAACCCAGAGTTGCAGCTAAAAAAACAACAACAACAAAAAAGTGAACGATGAAGGACGCAGGATTAGGAATCAGATTCTGCCATTGCTTAGTTATGAAAGCTTGGCTAAATCCCTTGGGTTTTTTGGGGTTTTTTTTGGCCCACCCCCTTGCCTGTCACATTCACATTTCCAGCACCTCCCTGATACTGCTCTTTGGTTGACCCCGTCATCAGACATCTGCTCTGCTGTGCCGTTGCGAAGATTCTTGCAGAAGATACATACTTTTATGAATAAAGATGAAATGCGACATTTCTTTTCAGGAAAACCTTCTGTGACACACTAATCTACTCTCTTCATTCCTGGGATGATCTTCAGCAATTTTTTTTTCATCTCGAAATACACTTTTTGCCCGACGTCACTGCTCTCCTGACCAGTTATCTTACTGTAATAAGAATTCTTAGGAGGGCTGGGAAGTGCGGCCACTGGTTGACAAATTCTCATTTTTTTTTTTTTCCATTTAGAAGGAGGAAAAAAAATGGGAATTGTATTCGAAAATCAACTGAAATGTTGCTCGTTCTGTCTTTTGAAAACTGTGTGGAGTAGTGAGGCTTCGTTGACGCCGTATTCCGTGTATTTGTTTTAGGCTTTATTATTATTGTTTAGAGCAGCTTCTGGTTTGCAACAAAACGGAGAGGAAACTACAGAGATGTCCCATATACCCCTCTGCCTCCACATAGGCCTCGCTTCCTCCATTATCAACATCACTTGCCAGAATGGTACTTTTACCAAAGATGAACCTATATTGACACATAATCACCCCAAGTCTATCATTCACCATAGGATTCATTCTTGGTGTTGCATATTCTGTGGGTTTGGACAAATGTATACAGCCATATATCCATCTTGATAATATCATACAGAGTGCAGTTGCCCCTTGAACAGTGCAGGGGTTAGGGCCACGGACACCCCACAGAGTTGGCAATCCGTGTAACTTTTGACTCCCTCCAAACTTAACAAGTAATGGCCCACTGTTGACGGGAAGCCTACTGATAACATAGTCGGTTAACACACATTGGGTATGTCACATGTATTATATACTTGTTTTTACCATAAAGTAGTCTGGAGAAAGGAAAACGTTATTAAGAAAATCGTAAGGGGGATAAATACATTTCTAGAACTGTACTACATTTATTTTAAAAACCCATGTGCGAGTGCACCCAAATAATTCAAACCCACGTTGTACAAGGATCAACTGTATTTTCACTGCCCTAAAAATCCTCTGTGCTCTGCCTATCCATCTTTTTCCCCTTTTCTCCTGGCAATCACTGATCTTTTTACCATCTCCATAGTTCTGCTTTTTCTAAAATGTCATATAGTTGGAATCCTATGGTATAGAGCCTTTTCAGATGGGCTTCTTTTACTTAGTAGTATGCGTGTAAGATTCTTTCATGTTTTCCCATGACTTGATAGCTCCTTTCTTTTCACTTACTGAAGGATATGCTGGCTGCTCTCAAGTCTTGGCAATTATGAACAGAGTTTCAATAAACATCAGTGTGCACGTTTGTATGGACATATTTTTTACTCCTTTGGGCAAATACCAAGGAGTGTGATCGCTGGACCATATGAAAAGGGCATGTTTAAGTTTTGTAAGAAACCATCCAACTGGCTTCCAACGTTGCTATACCATTTTTCGCTCTCACCAGCAATGAATGAGCGTTTTGGTTACTCCAAATTCTCACCAGCATTTGATGTTGTCAGTGCTCCAGAGTTTGGCCATTCTTCTAGGTGTGTGGTGGCATCTCATTGTTGTTTTAATTGGCATTCCCCTGATGATATAGATGGAGAATCTCTTGTTGTATATTTATAACCCAAAGTACATTCTGCTGGCCAGGATAAATAAATATCCACAAATACTCAGTTCTTTTCAGCTCTACCGGTCACAGATGACTTAGAAAGGAAAAGAAAGTTTGTAAAGCAATACAAATGAGACGGAGGGGCAGGAACTAATGTCTTTCACTTAAGATATTCGTCTGTAATGCATCTATTGTTTGATTCCCTTATTTTAATTTACAATCCCCTCTTTCTCCCTCTCTCCCTGTCCCTCTCCTGCTTTCTCTCTCTGTCTCTCTCAAAATAAACTTAAAAAAATTAAAAATAAAAGGCCAACTGGGTGGCTCAGTTGGTTGAACATCTGATACACATACACACACACACACACACATACACACACACACACACCACTTTTTTTTTTTAATTTTTTTTTAACGTTTATTTATTATTTTTGAGACAGAGAGAGACAGAGCATGAACGGGGGAGGGTCAGAGAGAGGGAGACACAGAATCTGAAACAGGCTCCAGGCTCTGAGCCGTCAGCACAGAGCCCGACGCGGGCTCGAACTCACAGACCGCGAGATCGTGACCTGAGTCGAAGTAGGACGCTTAACCGACTGAGCCACCCAGGCGCCCCACACACACACCACTTTAGAAAGGTAACTGAATTAAGGAAAGGGAAAAGAAAGTAACGTCTACGGCGAGTTGCTCTGTAACAGCCACCATATTCTCAGTCTGCTATTTAATTCTTACAGCAAACATAATAGCAGAGGTACTAGCATTCTCATTTTACAGGTGGGAGTCCTGAGGCTCGAGTAACTTGCCTGTGCTTCTACAGCTAACGGAAAATGGAAATGAGGTTTTGAGGGTTTTTTGTGTTTTGTTTTTGTTTTCTTATTTAAAAAAATGTTTTTAATGTTTATTTTTGAGAGAGAGAGAGAGAGAGAAGGAGGGAGAGAGCGCGTGTGAGTGAAGGAAGGGCAGAGAGAGAGAGAGGGAGACCCAGAATCCGAAGCAGGCTCCAGGCTCTGAGCTGTCAGCACAGAGCCCGATGAGGGGCTTGAACTCACGAGCTGTGAGATCATGACCCGAGTCGAAGTCAGAGGCTTGGCTGACTGAGTCACCCAGGTGCCCCTTGTTTGTTTTTTTTAATTATTTTTTTTTCAAAAATCTATAAATTTATTGTCTCATAAGATTTACAAAAAGTGGTCTTTTTACTCTGAAACCTCTACTGTATTTGTTATGACTTATTAAGAGGTTGAATATGTGAATTAGATTCCCTTAACATCTTTTTTTTTCAATTTCATATTTTTAATTCCAAAGATCATTTTCTTCTCACCATATCATTTCACTTTCCTCTATAACAATACCTCATCGTTCAGCAGTCATTGCACTAATATTCTGTTATATACTTTTTAAGATCATAATATTTATTATATTCAGTGACTGGCATCTATATTTGCCACATAAATAAAAAGCATCAAAACTTATACATATTTAGAGTACTAAAGAGCTTTAAAAATGTTTTAGTTCGGGGCGCCTGGGTGGCTCAGTTGGTTAAGCGGCCGACTTCGGCTCAGGTCACGATCTCGCGGTCCGTGAGTTCGAGCCACGCATCGGGCTCTGGGCTGACGGCTCAGAGCCTGGAGCCTGCTTCGGATTCTGTGTCTCCCTCTCTCTCTGACCCTCCCCCGTTCATGCTCTGTCTCTCCATCTCAAAAATAAATAAAACGTTAAAAAAAAATTAAAAAAAATGTTTTAGTTCAAATCACCTATTTTATAGATGGAGAAACTGAGGCCAAAGTCCTCTATATAATTAGTTATAATTGGAGGAAAATT
The DNA here is from genome assembly GCF_024362965.1 of Panthera pardus. NCBI lineage: Eukaryota > Metazoa > Chordata > Mammalia > Carnivora > Felidae > Panthera > Panthera pardus. The sequence continues at coordinate 31,848,863 of NW_026526843.1, read as the reverse complement.
ATAGTTTTTAGGGCTAGGGCCCCTCTTCAAACTGGAATGTTAGAGGGTGTAATAAAGTCCAAGATAAGCTACTCAGACTGAAAATTTTAAAAGCTGTGTTGGAGTTCTCTGCATTTAGTAGGTTAATGTTATTTGTTTTTAGTTTAATTTTTTATTTTTTAATATTTACATCCAAATTAGTTAGCATGTAGTGAAACAATGATTTCAGGAGTAGATTCCTTGGTGGCCCTTCCCCATTTAGCCCATCCCCCCTCCCACAACCCCTCCCACAACCCTCAGTTTGTTCTCCAGATTTATGAGTCTCTTCTGTTTTTGTCCCCCTCCCTGTTTTTATATTATTTTTGTTTCCCTTCCTTTATGTTCATCTGTTTTGTCTCTTAAAGTCCTCATATGAGTGAAGTCATATTTTAATGTTTATTTATTTGTTTTGCGAGAGCTAGAGCACGAGCAGGGCAGGGGCAGAGAGAGAGGGAGACACAGAATCCAAAGCAGGCTCCAGGCTCCGAGCTGTCAGCACAGAGCCTGACATGGGCCTCAGACTCACGAACCGCGAGATCATGACCTGAACCCAAGTCGGATGCTTAACCAATGGAGCCACCCAGGTGCCCCAGGGAGAGAGAGAATCTAAACAGGCTCCATGCTCAATGTGGAGCCTCATGTGGGGCTTGATCCTATGACCCTGGGGTCATGACCGGAGCCAAAATCAAGAGTTGGACACTCAACCGACTGAGCCACCCAGGTGTCCCAAGAACTGAGTTTTTACACTAGGATCTGATCACAACGTCTATGCTTTATCTTCTATCGGACTCTATCTTATGCAGTATTTGAAAGGTGTTAGAGGAATATATTTTCACCTCTCTTTCCATTGTTTGCTTTTACCATATCACACATTTATCAAGGGAAATACTACACGTAAAGTGCCCGCATGATGCCTGGCCCATCGCAGGTGCCTAAGCAGATGGTGTTTTCACGTCTTCCCCCAATCAATCTTTTCGAGGGCAGCTTTTTGACCTATGCATTGCGGGTGACTTACCACAGCAATAGTTGTCTTTTTAGTATCCTCGGATGGTTTTTTAAGAAAAGATGTACAAAAAGAAAATGGCTTTAGCAAACTTTTGACACGAAGTTTTGTTTTACGCTGACACGCCTACACACCAATACACGTGTGCATACACGTGCACAAATTATACACGTGGTGTGCTCATAGCTGTGTGTTATTTTCGCACCTTCCCACCAAAAATAACTGACATGTTGAGATAAAATTCACCTACCATACAATTCACCCATTTTAAGGTGATGGGTTGTAGCATATCCACGGATATGTGCAGCCATCACCATGGTCAATTTTAGAACATTTTGCTCACTCCCCAGAGAAACTCCCGGATCCTTTAGCCTTCATCTACCAATATTCCCATCATGCCCTCCCCCCCTTAGGCCCACCCTCACCCTAGGCCATTGCTAATCTACTTTTCATCTCCATAGATTTATTTCTTCTGGACATTTCCTATAAATGTAATCTCATAGCACGTTGCCTTGTTTATGTCTGGCTTCTTTCACTTAGCATAATATTTTCTAGGTTTAATCCATGTTATAGAATGAATCAGTATTTCATTCCTGTTGGTGGCTGAGTAATGTTCTATTATGTGGATATATTATATTTTGGTTATCTAGCCATCAGGGGATAGACTTTTTTTTTTTTTTTTTTGCATCCCTGGGTGGGTACGAAAGAGGACAAACATTTGGATTGATTCCACGTTTGGGCCATTGTGAATAATGGCACAAGCCTTTTGTGCAGACATTTGTTTTCATTTCTCTTGAGTGAAATTTCATTTCTGGGGAGAATGAAATCACTAGGGCATATGGGAACTGTATGTTTAACAATTTGAGAAAGTGCCAGATGGTTTTCCAGAGCATCTGCCTCAGTTTACGTTAATACCAGCAGTTTGTGAGGGTTCCAATTTTTCTGTAATGCTCTCCAAAATTTGTTGTCTGTCTGTCTGAGGAGACGCATCCTCGTGAGCGCGAGGCTGTATCAATTGTCCGGTGACTAACAACGTTGAACACCTTTTGTGCATATAAATCTGATGACATTTAACTTCTCTTGAGCACCTGCAACTCACAAGGTGTAGTGGTACGATAGGGGACGTGGACGGAATAAGCATATAAACAGATCATAGGGATTAAAGTCTAGAGGGATTTTTAAGATAGCCCTGATTTTCATTCTGAATTCAGCCACGTGTTAAATGTGTGATCACGGGCAGATCACTTAATTCCTCTGTGCCTCGGATTTCTCAGCTATAAGATGAATTTAATAATCTATAGATCTCATAAGAATTTGTAAGAATTAAGCGAGATAATCCAATCAAATATTTGTGGCATCCCTCCTTTGTGCCCTGCTTTCTCTCTCTCTCTCCCTCCATATCTATATCTATATCTATATCTATATCTATATCTATATCTATATCTATATATCTATATCTATATCTATATATCTATATCTATATCTATATCATCTATATCTATATCTACACACACACACACGGGAATAAATGAGGTTCACGTATGTGCCTCACCCAAAGCCTGGCTCCCCTCATTACCCGAGTAATGTTGGCAACGATCGAGATGACCATGTCGATGATAGAATCGAGGTGTTCTTGGATAGATTATCTCATGTTATTGCGACGAGAGATCATTTCAATTCAGAAGGCGGTGGTTTAAACAGATCACGAAGCGGAGTTTGAATGGCAAGCCTGTCTGTCTCAGTGCAGTACGTTTAGACTGCACTCCTCAAACTAAATCACTGACTTCTTTGCCAGTTCTTCGCCGCAAGCCCGTGTGCACGTTCACCCACAGCCCTGTTGGCACTGATTGGCATCCTGGTAGGCAAACTGCAGCCAGGAGATCAAGGACAGACAGGTGGAGAGCCCTGTGCCTTTGGTGAGGCAGAGGGAGAGAGCGCTCACCTGCCCGGCTCTGTCTGCGGTCTGGGGAAACAGACTCGCCGTCGTAGGCACCAGCTTCCCATCTTCAGAAACTCCGAACTGTCATCATGGGAAAGGAATTAGGAAGCCAGTCCGGGCACCAGCTCTCCATCTTGAGGTAGTGTCTCCTCGGGGGGCTTTTAAGAATGCTGTGGAGGATACGTAGGCTTTGTTTACTGTGAAATAGCCCAGCAGAGTTAAGAACTAAAAGCACAGTAGTTCATTGTTAGGCACCCTAGAAAACGTCTAATGATGCGATCGGTACATCTCAGGATCCTATTTTTCAAATATTTTCAGATAGAAAGAGGAATTTTGCAGTGCCTGTGGCTGGATACACTTTTTTTTTTTAAATGTTTCTTTATTTTTGAGACAGAGAGCAAGCAGGGGAGGGGAGGAGAGAGGGAGACACAGAATCCAAAGCGGGCTCCAGGCTCTGGGCTGTCAGCACAGAGCCTGACGCAGGGCTTGAAGTCGGGAACTGTGAGATCATGACCTGAGCCCAAGTCGGACGCTTAACCGACTGAGCCACCCAGGCGTTCCTTGGCTGGATGCATTTTTAAATTGACACATTGAAAGGTTGATTTATATTATAATGGCTTGGACAAGGCATCTGTAATAGCAAAACGAGGCTAAGTGGATAATTACAGGTGAGGTTTACTCTTGGGAAAGTTAATATGTGAAAATGCAATCGTAGAAGATATGTATTCATACAACTTACAATACACATACGTATTTTTAGAACGCTTCTTGTGAAGAGATAAAGTGATAATTATTATAGCCTGCTTTATGCTATATTTGCTATTATAAACAAATTTCCTTGGAATTTCTTCACGTATGTTTTATCGTTTCCAGCGTGGTTGGATTTGTGAAAAAAGTTGTATTATATGTGCACATTTTCAGGATTTTTAACATAAAATATGCATTACCGTATTCTATTCAGAGTGTATGTGCATCACCGCATTATAATCAAATTGTACGTCGATGTGATTCTTTAGGAAAATGTATTTTTCTCGTTACAAAATTAATAAGTGCTCTTTGAGTAAAACCTGAACATTATAAAGAAATAACAGCTGTTTTTACAAACGTCCATTTTTTAAAAATTCTTATTTCAAGCCTTACAATCTTGTAGGCAAATCTTCATTTTTTAATATTCCTTTTTTGGATTACTTGTGATTCTGTAATCACTTTTCAGTTGTCATTCCCATCTGTAATTCTTTTACAAACTGCTAGCGTAAAACTCCCTATTTCCCTCCTGAAATGTTCGAATTTTATTGCTTTCTAAGTCCTTTTTGTAGTGAAGATTTTAACCCTTTGTCAATGGCAAATACTTCTCTCTGGCAAATATTTTCAACCAAGAACCGTTGACTTTGTGTAGGGCTTAAATAGGCCTTCTAAACCTAGAGATCAGAGATCATCATCTAATTTTGTTTGTGTTGCCCTTACTTAATGATTGAGGAACAATACTGGTAATATCAATATGATATTTGACATTTTCATATGCATTTCATGTAATGGTCTAAATAAAGCCGTACATGAGTTCTGCTTGGTGGGAACCTTTATTATCCTACATCCCGTTCCTCCGAAGAACGATCCTTCATTAGGTGGTGGAGCCCAACTCTTATCTTGACTCCATATTTTATGCTTTTGCTGCATTCACACTGCATATTTGTATTGATTTGGGGTCTCTAATAGAGCCCTCAGATCACCTAAAAATCCTGTTAGTACCTGTTGGATATTCTACTAATGAGAAAAATAATAATGATTAGGAAGACTCCGCTCAATAGGACTAAAGAACAAAATTATTTGGCATAAAATTGTTTTCGAAAAGTGATTTTAAGAGTATGACGAGCACCTGGGTGGCTCAGTCGGTTAAGCGTCCGACTTCGGCTCAGGTCATCATCTCGTGGTCTCTGAGTTCGAGCCCCACGTAGGGCCCTGTGCTGACAGCTCAGTGCCTGGAGCCTGCTTGGGATTCTGTGTCTCCCTCTCTGTGCCCCTTCCCCTCTTGCGTGCTGTCTCTCTCTCAAAAATACATACTATTTTTTTAAAAAAAGTGTTATAAAAAGAAAAAAATTACAGGGGCACCTGGGTGGCTCAGTCGGCTAAGCATCTGACTCTTGATTTCAGCTCAAGACATCATGGTTCATGGGTTCGAGCCCTGCATCGGGCTCTGTGCTGATAGTGGGGAGCCTGCTTGGGATTCAATGTCTCCCTCTCTCTCTGCCCCTCCCCTGCTCGCGCTCTGTCTCTCAAAAATGAATGCGTGTAAAAAAAAAAAAAAAAAAAGTACAGCAGGTAATTTTATAAAATCTAGGGAAATCAAAATTTTAAAGCATCCCCCATAATCTCGCCACTCAAAGATATAAACACGGATAGCATTTTTGGTATGTAGTCTTGCCATTTTTGCTTATTTCTCTTTGTATATTTATATATGCATTTCTGATCATGCCATATATATGGTATTGCACCTTGTTTTCCCACTTAACATATTATAAAAACGTCTCCATGTAGTTAAATATTACCAGTTTATATTTTTGAATTTTTAATATTTTGCATATTACTGCATGATAGAACCAATCCTCTGCTGTTCAACAATTTATTGGTTTCTTCTGTTTTCCAACCACTACAAAAACGCTTCCCTGAATATTCTTGTCCTGTTATTTGTTATGAATTGCAGCTTCTGGGTCAAAGGCTATATTCACTTTTAAGGTTGTGTAATGCAACTTCTCCAAACGGCTTCAAAAAGTAAGTTTCCTTGTACTTGACCTTCACGAGGCAGTGAACTTCACACATGCAGACGTCCGGTACGTAGCCCGGTACCTGTGGTGTAATTAACAAATATCTGCTGCGCGATCAGGTGGATAGATAATGAGGAAAGGGAGAAAAGAGTGAGAAAGGAGAGAAGGGAGAATGTATGCCCTATTAAAGTGGGGGAAAATCAAGCTTGTGTATTCGTCTAGATCAGTGTCCATTACGCTATGGAACCTCATCTGGATCAAATCAGCTCTTGAGACGATGCTGACTGTTGGGCCCCCAGACTACCTACCCGATGATGAAAGAATAGGGATGCTTCATTTCACAGATGCTCTTTGCAAAGAGAGTGGGAGAATGAACAAACAAGAGACCTTTCTCTGGGTCTCATTTGCTCCTAAATTCGACCCTTGTCTTACTCTCCCTCCTAGTTGCTGTGCCCAACCTCCAAATTCCTCTCCCATTTGAACTCCCAAGTTTTGTCCCAGGCTAGACCTATTTCTGCGGGAACAAAAAAGACCCAACAGTGAGCATTTCCATACAAGAGTCGTTTACCTCGGGCCTATATCTTTAGCAAACCAAAGAACAATTGGAAATTTGAAATGATGATTTTTCTGGAATCGGAAGTAGATAGCTTCTCAGGTGTGATTTTCTTTCTTTCTTTTTTTAATTACAAACAGTTTTTTAAGTCTATTTATTTATTTTTGAGAGAGAGAGGGACACACAGAGGGTGAGCAGGGAGGGGCAGAGAGAGAGGGAGACACAGAATCCGAAGCAGGCTCCAGGCTCCGAGCTGTCAGCACAGAGCCCGACGTGGGGCTCGAACTCACAAACGGTGAGGTCATGACCTGAGCCCAAGTTGGACGCTTAACCGACTGAGCCGCCCAGGCGCCCCAAGGTTGTGGATTCCAAAAGAGAGCCCCCTTATTCCTCGAATGGCACCACATTGTGGACGACAACTGCCGCTTTCTGTCTGAGTGGACGATTGGAGGTGATTTTTGAAACTTAGTCTACAGCCTGCTGCTTGGGTGGGACAGGTGGCCCGCAGGGCTTAGTGATCCATGGGATTTTTATGAGAAAAAAAAAAAAGCCCAACGATGCCTTTGAAATGTTCCCTGTGCCGCTTTGTATTTTCTTCACACTAAACTATCATAACGGGATACGAGGAAGTCTCTTATGTTCTTGCTGCTGCACGCATTGCGTTTTCTTTTTTCTTTTCACCTATAGGAATAAAGGGAAAATCTAAAAGGGCTGGTTGTCCTGTATATTCTTGTAGTCCAAGCACATGAGCACCAGGATTAGGATGCGGGAAGGTAGAAACAACAAGAAAGCTTCAACCATGTCTTTCAGAAATAGTTTTCAGTGTCCTCTGGAATTCTTTTTTTTTTTTTTTTAATGTTTTATTTATGTTTGAGACAGAGAGAGACAGAGCATGAGTGGGGGAGGGGCAGAGAGAGAGGGAGACCCAGAATCCGAAGCGGGCTCCCGGCTCCGAGCTGTCAGCACAGAGCCTGACGCGGGGCTCGAGCTCACGAACCGTGAGACCATGACCCGGGCCGAAGTCGGACGCTGAACCGACTGAGCCACCCAGGCGCCCCAGCGTCCTCTGGAATTCTAATCAGAATTTGGAGAGCTTTTGCGGGGCTAAAATTACGTTCCTGCCTACAATGGTGTCAGGGTCTACAGAGCTGGCCGAGTATCTTCGTAGATCCTTCCACCAATAGAGCAATTACTGTTTTTGTTTACGGATTCAGCTAACGAATTGACCGCCTGCTCTGTGCCAGGCGCCATGGCTGGGATTCAAAGTGAAATTGAGATGGGGCCTCTGTGCATTTTCTATTGCCGCTGTAATGAATTACTACAAACTTAGTAACTTCAAACAACATGGATTTATTATCTTACAGTTCTGGAAGTCGGAGGTTCTAGAAAAAAAAAAAATCAAGATGCTGGCAGGGCTATGTTCCTTCTGGAGGCTTCTATGAGAGGATCTGTTTTCTTGCCTTTCCCAGTTTCTAGAGGCCATCTATAGTCCTTGGCTCGTGGCCCCTTCCTTCATCTTCAAAGCTAGCAGCAAATAGCCTCTTCTCTCCTACCTGACCTCTGCTCCCATCTTTATGTCTTTCTCTGTTTCTCTGGCCCTGCTGTCTCTTTCAGGTAAAGATGTTTGCAACTAGATTTGTCTCGCTTGGATAATCCAGGATAATCTCTCCATCACGAGGCCCATAACCTTAAGCACATCCTCCAAGTGCCTTCTGCCCCATAAGGTGACCTGTTCAAAGGTTCCAGAGATTAGGACCATGGACATCTCCGAGGGGGGGTCATTATTCAGCCTACCGCAGTACCCCTGCCCTTGAACTAGTTCATAGAGCAGCATAAAATGATGTACATTCAACAGGTTTTTATCATTAAATACAATAAATTATAAGATGATGTCTGTACAACTTACTGTGGAAACACAGAAGAAAGGGATATCTGCCCTCAGGAAGTGCTTTACACAGATTTAGATTTTATACTGAGGGTTTTTTTTAATTAATTTATTTATTTTGAGAGAGAGACAGTGTGAGCAGGGGAGGGGCAGAGAGAGGAGAAGAGAGAGAATCCCAAGCAGGCCCCGCACTGCCAGCACAGAGCCCGACGTGGGGCTCGAACCCACGAGCCGCTAGATCGTGACGTGAGCCGAAACCAAGAGTTGGATGCTTAACCTACTCAGCCACCCAGGCGCCCCAGATTTTTTATTGAGTTTTAAAAGAAGATGATGGATTCAGTAGGTGAGGAAGGAAAGGGTATAAGAGGCCGAGAGGGAGCCAGGCTTCTTGAAAGAGTGTGACTTTCTGAGGCAACAAGGACCAGTTCAGTATGACTGAGATGTAGGTGCAATGACCAAGGATGAGGCCAGCAGGGAAATGGTTGGAGCCAGATGTAGAAGGGGTTTGAAATCACACACCGTCAAAACAGGCCTGTATGTTATTTTCCTTTAGGCAGCGGGAAGCCTTGGAAGTATTTCAGAAAGACCACCCTGGGTGTAGAGTGGAGAATGCTTGGCTGGAGGAAGAGAGGAATAACAAGGCAAGGAGGTCACTGTTCTTATACTACGAAGCCTGAACAAATGGAACTTACCATCAGTAGAAGCATGGTGAAATCAACAAGCTGCGTGATTTGACTATGTTTCTATCTGTGGTAGGTTGAAAGATGGCCCCCAGTGATATGAGGTCCCAAGACCTAGAACCTGTAAATGTTACTTGATTTAGAAACAGGGTCTTTGCGAATGTTGATTAACTTGAGGATCTTGGGATGGAGAGATTTTTTTCTGGATCATCTGGGTGAGCCTTAAATGAAATCCCATGTATCCTTACAAGAGGGGAGTAGAGGGAAGCGACAGAAGAGGAAGAGACAGTGTGACCTTGGAGACCGAGATTGGAGTGATGTGGCCACAAGTCAAGGAATGCCAGCAGCCACCAGAAGCTGGAGGAGGCAAAGAACGGATTCTTCCTGAGAGCCTCAGGAGGGAATACGGCCCTGTCTCCCCTTGATTTGGGTGCAGTGAAACTGACCTTGGACTTCTGGTCTCCAGAACCATGAGGAAATAAATTTCTGTTTGGTTTTTCTAAGCTCCCAAATTTCTGGGAATTTCTTACAGCAGCCACAGGAAAATACAGGTGCCCTTTGAGCAATGCAGGAATTAGGGGAGCCCACCCCCCTGCCCCCCACAGCTGAAAATCTGCATTTAACTTTTGACTTGCCAAAAACGTTACCGATAGCCTACTGTTGACCTGCAGCCTTAACAACAACATAGTCCTCTAACATGTATTTTATATGTTACATGTATTATACCCTGTATTCTTACAGCAAAGCAAGCTACAAACAAGAAAATGTTATTAAGAGAACCATAAGAAAGAGAAAACACATCACAATACTATGCCGTATTTATTGAAAAAAAATCAGCACGCACGTGGACCCATGCAGTTCAAGCCCATGTTATTCAAGGGCCAACTGTAATACTCTTCTTTACTCTGGATGGACATGTCCCTAGGTATTCTTAGGGCACCACGATACTCAGAATTTTATGCCAACTTTAGTTTATACGACGCGTCTCTCCCAAATAGCGCGCTACCTTTTAGTTTTCCGTCGTCATAGCTAAGAGGTTAACGGGGGAGACATGTTTCTATTTTACACAAACAGAGACACCATTTTATAGCTCTTGGCACAAGCCTTGCCATGCTCTATATAAATACGTAGTGTTGGAGGTTTATCTTAAGAAGTTGAGACGATGCGTGAGGCAAAAAACAGACAAACAAGAGCGTTAACCGGGCTTGAGGATCAGCAACCTTTCCCCGGAAGGGCGGCACCATTCTGAATGGACGCTTCATACGGAGAATGTTTGAAAAAGAACGTAGCCTCTGGTGGCACTTTGAAGAAGTTGCCATTCTCAGGGGGCAGCGATACCGCCATTCAGAAGAGAGCCTTTCACGTGTGCGTAACGTTTTTGTGTACGCACATCAGATGCCTGCCATATTTTATTTAATGGGTGGTAAACTTCGGTGCACGTTAAAAAGCGCTGGGTGGGGGCGCCTGGGTGGCTCAGTCGGTTAAGCAGCCGACTTCGGCTCACATGATCTCACGGTCCGTGAGTTCGAGCCCCGCGTCGGGTTCTGTGCTGACAGCTCAGAGCCTGGAGCCTGCTTCAGATTCTGTGTCTCCCTCTCTCTGACCCTCCCCCGTTCATGCTCTGTCTCTCTCTGTCTCAAAAATAAATAAACGTTAAAAAAATTAAAAAAAAAAAAAAAGCGCTGGGTGGAATTCACCAGTGCGTGAGAGGCAGTGGAGTAGAATGTAAGGAGCAAGACATTTTTTTCCAACTTCAGGACTAATAAAATAAGTAGAGAACCTCAGTTTGTTTATTTGAGACAGAGAGGGAGAGAGTGTGGGGAAGAAGGGGAGAGAGAGAGAGAGAGAGAGAGAGAGAGAAAGAGAGAGAATCTTAAGCAGACTCCAGGCTCAGAGCAGAGCCCAGCATGGGGCTTGATCCCAGAGCCCTGGGATCATGACCTGAGCTGAAATCAAGAGTCAGGTGCTTAACTGACTGAGCCACCCTGGGCTCCCTGAGAACCTCAGCTGAGGAACCTGTGACATGGGATTAAAAACGGCACCTGTGTCACTGGGTTGTTGCAGCAACTAGGTGAAATACAACCTACAAAGCACCTGGCATAGCTTTTGACACATGCCCAACACTCCATGAATATTTGGGGTTATTAAAATGAAAGTCATAGTGATGGGTGACGGCGTTATGTTTGTTATCCTGCATGGCTATGTGGTGAGATGCCCATTAAGAGCAACATCTTGTAGGGGCGCCTGGGTGGCTCAGTCGGTTAAGTGTCCGACTTCGGCTCAGGTCATGGTCTCACGGTTCGTGGGTTCGAGCCCCGCGTCGGGCTCCGTGCTGACGGCTCAGAGCCCGGAGCCTGCTGCGGATTCTGTGTCTCCCTCTCTCTCTCTGCCCCTCCCCCACTCATGCTCGCACTCTCGCACGCTCTCTCTCTCAAAAATAAATGTTAAAAAAAAAAGCAACATCTTATAGAAAATTCTGGAAAAGTACAGAAACTATGTCGATACCTCAGTTTTGAAGGGGGTGTTAAGCCCTCAGCCGGTAGCCCTTTTGATTATACTGCTTTGGCTCCAGGGGGGTGCAGAGCGATCAGTAAGAACACCCTGCCTCTGATAAGAGGAACCAAATGAGGAGAAGTAGGCCTGACCTTTAAGGATTAAGCTAATTTTATCTTGGATGTGGTAAAAGCTGGCCCGGAACGACTTGGTACGTTCACAGCCAGCGTAACAGGAGTGACTATGCACGATGCAAGACAGTGGTTTATTAAGGTACTAAACTGTATAATCCATATGAAATGCTACGACTAATCAGATTAAGGCCTGGGGTACTCAAAGGAAGCCGAAGGAGGTGAAAAATTAAGCTGGTTTTTTTTTTTTTTTTGGAAGAAAGAGGAGGGATTGGAGAAGAGTGGGGAGTTCAGAAGAAAGGGGAACATTTCAGCCAGGGGCCGCTGTAGGAAAAGTAAAGCACCACACGAATGGTCCTAATTCCGCCGGTTGGTCTAGGTGAGTCGCTAGCTCCTTCTATCCCCGTATGCCTTTGCGGCCAAAATAAACTAATCATTAGTCTCTGAATTCACCCTTGGCTTTCCTGCCTCTCCGTGTATGCCGATACTGCTCCGAAATCCAATTCATATCAAAGTCAGTCTTCAGTCCTGCTTCTTTAAAAAAAAAAAAAGTTTATTTATTTATTTTGAGAGAGAGAAAGAGAGAGAGACAGCAAGTAGGGGAGGGGCAGAGAGTGAGGGAGAGAGAATCCCAAGCAGAGCCCGACATGGGGCTCGATCTCGCGAACCGCGAGATCGTGACCTGATCCTGTATCAAGAGTTGGACGCTCAACCGACTTGAGCCACCCGGGCGCCCCCAGTCCTGCTTCTGCTTTGAAGCCTCTTCTCATCGCAAGATGATGTGTTCTTGTGATTCTTCCTGTAAGGTGCCCAGAGCACCGTGGGTGGTCCTCGCCTGTCTACTGATAACCTTTGGCCTCAAAGTAGAGTTCTTTGTATAATTGTCGGAGCTCCTCAAGGACAGGGATCGGGACTTATTCATCTCCCTACATCCTGGAACAACGTGCAGAGAACTTGGGCCTCATGGACGCTCTCAGGCGTTTTTGGATTGAACGGAAGGATACTGATCGCTATACGTTCTGAGAACTTCTCAAATTGGCGCAGAAATAACATTCGCGGGATATGTAGCCACCTAGTGTTGGAACGGGTGGGCTCTGGGGTTTATCCAAATATTTTCTTCTTCCATCCCGCTTCCTGGGTTGCTCATCTATGAGGAAGCGTAGCTCATTGCTTAGCATATAGTGCATAGTTAAATACCATACAGGCAAACCTCAGAGATTTTGTGGGTTTGGTTCCAGACCACGGCACTAAAGCAAACATTGCAATAAAGTGAGTCAAAAAAGGAATTTTTGGTTTCCCAGTGCGTGTAAAAGTGATGTTTATACCACACTGTCGTCTATTAAGCGTGCAGTAGCATTATGTTTAAAAAACAATGGTGGGGGGGGGTGGAGCATGCAACTTCGGTTCAGGTCGTGATCTCACAGCTCATGAGTTCGAGCCCCGCGGACAGCTCGGAGCCTGGAGTCTGCTTCGGATTCTGTGTCTCCCTCTCCCTCTGCCCCTCTGCCCTGCTCTCTTTCTCTCTCTCAAATAAAAAAAAAACAGTATATATACCTTAAAAATACTTTATGGCTAAAAAAAAATGCGAATCTGAGCTTTCAGCAAGTTGTAATCACTGAACGCTGATCACTGTAAGAAATACAGTTGTAATGAAAACGCTTGAAATCTTGTGAGAATTACCAAAAGGCGACACAGAAACCCGAAGGGACCAAATGCTGTCGGAAAACTGGTGCTCGCTGACTTCCTCCGTGCAGGCTTGCCTCAGACCTTCAAATTGTACGAAATGCAACTTCTGCAAAGTAACATAAAGCAAAGGGTAGTAAAACGAGGTTATACCCGTAACGAGAGTACGCAGATTCTCAAGTGATCTGTTTACAAATTGTGGCCAAACATGACTGACTTAGACGGGTGCAGATGAAAGTCCTTTATTCAGTGATTTAAATTGTGACGTCAGTTAAAATGTGGTACTACAAAAAACTCAGTTTTGGGGGCAGCCGGGTGGCTCCGTCGGCTGAGTGCCCCACTTCAGCTCAGGTCATGATCTCGTAGTTTGTGGGTTCGAGCCCCCTGTCGGGCTCCGTGCTGACAGCTCGGAGCCCGGAGCCTGCTTGGGATTCTGTGTCCCCCTCTTTCTCTGTCTCTGTCTCTGTCTCTCTCCCAAAAATAAAAATAAACATTAAAAAAAAATCAGTTTTTGTAGGAAGCTCTGAATCGACCTTTCTTTGCATTTAGGCCGGTGCTGATAAGAAATTTACAGAGAGCCCACCTTGTTTAGAAACAGGCTAGTTTCTCCATACACACGGTAATATATGCAGTTATGTATGTCTGACGTGGTTGTTTTCATTCGTCTGCCCGTTCTCAGCGCTCAATAAAATACTGACTTACCATGACCTCAAGAAAATTGATGGTGACAGAAAGATTTGATGAGAATTGTTGGCAGGATAGCCTCGTTCTTTTGAAGAGAGAGTCAAGCACGGAGGCAATATGAGAGGTCTGGTTCCGAAGTCTAGTTTTCTGTGTCGTATGCAAACTGGCCGTTTTCTTTAAATCCCGGTAGATTCTATCAAATAAAAACAGATTTCCCTCAGTTCTTTGTGTTTGTTAATGATGGCGAAGTAGAATCATCTCTATTCTCTTCTCCCCGATTTCTGGTTTATGCGGGCTTCGTAAATCCTGCATTGATTACGTGTCTGTGGCTTGGTTCACAAATTAGGGAATTTTTTATTTTGCATAATGACTCTAGAAAAGGACCTTAGCGTTATTTATGCGCCCGATTCTAAACGACAAAGCAGATTATCCCCCAGTGGTAGTTATTTCACATACCTGACTACATTATTTTTTCAGGGATCTGCTATGTTTTGCCACTCAGCAGAATACATAATCCCCACCACCCAATAAAAAGCGTAATGGTTCAAGTACAAATTCGATTTTCTAACTGGGGACTTCTAGCACTGACTATATGAAACTTAAGAGAAAGATCAGTAAGAGAATATCTATCACCAAATATATATATATATATATATATATATATATATATATATATATATATACACACACACACTATCACCAAATATATATATATATACACACACACACACACACACACATATATACACACATATATATACACATATATATGTATATATATCATTGCTGTATCTATATAAAACAAATAACCTTACATGAGCCAATTTCACTGCAAAGTGAACTCTTTAGTAAGCCAGAAGATTTATCCTCAGTAAAAGAAAACAGGCATACTCACACCTATTCATTATTTTATCAGTTCTTAAACTAGAGTATCATTTATGACTCTCTGTGTTTTATGGATGAGTTATATAATAAAAATGTCCTGCTGATCTCTTCCCAAGTATTTCTTTTTATGGTTCTATCCCTAACTATGGTTAAACTAAATGAAAATAACACGTTTGAAACCGGAAAGAGTGATTATTGGGTGATTTCTCAATGATACCAAATGGCTAGGTTTAAATCTCTCTTTTTCTCACTCACACAGCTTGAGTCTATATATCTTGTGTAAGACCAGCCACTAGATGTTCTAACTGGATTTTTTTTTTTTTTTTGTATAACACCTGTGATCTGAACTATGTAGAACCCGAATTTGCCAGTTAACTGTATTCATGTTTTACTTTGTAACTGACAGACACTCGGAGTGAGCTTTGAGGCATTTTTTACGATAGGTTTTAAGATGTTAAAATATTCCACATGGACAAAGCAGGTCATAATCTACCTAGGAATTATGCAGTAGGATCCTGGTTCCCATTTTTAGGATTTTGGAACGGAAGCTGGGATTGAGAGAATCAGTACTCTAGCGCATGCTTCTAGACTTTCTTCAGTGACTATAGACCTTCCTACTCGTATCTACTCTTACCAAACAGAAAATCACCCTTGCCTTCCACGGGCACTCTGAGCTCCTGAATCATCACCCTCGTCTTTACCTTTGGAAGGTAACATGGCAGGCTTATTGAGACATAACCACATCAGTCTGATAGCAGAAGAAGCTACCATTACTCACGACGTTAATGAAAATTATGATGATGCCAAAGACAGACTTCCTGGAAAACCTAATTATGCAACAGCACTATAGCAAAAAGCAATTTGATGGATACTGTTCATTGTCAAGCATCAGGCAATAAACAGCTATCGCAGGTGACGGAATGCCCCCAAAGAACCGGAAACATTTGATCACCATAAAGACACCTTATTGTAAATATCCTCAATCCTGGATGGTATTCATATGCCACGACACACAGAAAAGAGCATGCAATAAAATCCATCAGACGACTGCCTCAACCCCTTCACCATCCAAGGTGTAATTCCATTTTCTCAACCCTGGCTCAGGAGTCACTTACTAGCTGTAAAAATGTGGGCAAATTGGGTTTGAGTCTCAGTTCATTATCTGTAAAACAAAGATAAAACCAGCTGTTGTCCATAACTTATAGGTTTATTTCTAGCATCAAATAAAAGAATTGATGGGGGTGGGGGGGGGGGGCGCCTGGGTGGCTCAGTCGGTTAAGCATCCGACTTCGGCTGAGGTCATGATCTCACGGTTTGTGAGTTCGAGCCCCGCGTCAGGCTCTGTGCTGACAGCTCAGAGCCTGGAGCCTGCTTCGGATTCTGTGTCTCCCCCTCTCTCTGCTCCTCCCGTGCTCACGCTCTGTCTCTCTCTATCTCTCAATAATAAATAAATGTTAAAAAAAATTTTAAGTGAAAAGAAAAAGAAGAATTGATGGGAAAGTGCTTAGTAACGATACCATGGTGGAATTATTTTCCTTATAGCCAAGCTTCGTATCTTTGACTGTGAACCCTCCTTTGCTGGAGGAGGTGAGTGGGAAAGGAGGCTTATGGTCTCTCTCCACTGATACCCCATGTTCCAATTCACAACTGCCAGTGCAAAGAGAACGGGCTGAGAATATATTGCAGAGTCAGATTCTCCGAATCAGCAGCGCGAGAACGACTGATTCAGCACTTACTCTGAGAGAGCTCTATGGAAACAGAGAACAAGAATAAGATAGGGCGTCCATTCGGTAGAAGTGTGTAATCAGTGGTCCTCACAGCGTGCTCTAGGGACCCATCGGTCCTTGCACACATATACAAGCATCCAGCTGGGCTCTATTAAGCCAGATAACAAAAAGATAGATGTGTGTGTGTGTGTGTGTGTGTGTGTGTGTGTGTGTGTGTGTAAAACAATGCTACTGTTCTCACCAACTTTCTTTATTTTGGAAAAAAAAAATTCGCGAAGTTATGGTAACCTGTGACGGGTTTCTTATTGTTACTTACAATGAAACTGACATGTTTTTGAAATTCCAGTTGTAATTCCAAATGTGTTAAATATCAAAAGATAACGCACACAAACAAAACTTCTGGGAGGCCTTAGTCATTTTAACGGTTTTGAGGGGCCCGGAGACTAAAGTTGGGGGCCACTGCCCTAACCAGTACAACCTAAGTGTTAACCTAGATTGTGTTACTCTGTGCGTTACTGGCTGGGGGTGCCTTAGGATGTCCCTACTCAAAGTGTGGATGGCGGACCAACAGCACGAGCCTCCCTGGGAGCTTGTTAGAATACAAACTCCCGTTCTCTGCCTTTTAACAAGATCTACCATTGTCCCAATGATTCATATGCCCATTTAAAGTTTGAGGAGGATGAGGCTGGATGAGACAGGTACAGCTTCATAGAAGCGGCTCTGCAGAAAAACAGGCAGGGAACTCCGTCTGCAAATCCAAACTTCTCACACTAGCTGATATTCTAGACCACTGGCCTCTAAGCCTGTCTGATAATTAGAATCACTTAGGGGATTTTATAAAACCTACACATCCCTACTGAGAGTTGGCACTTTTTGTGTGTGTGTGTGTGGAGGGGTATTTCACAATATTCATTAGAATAAAATTTCTCATCTCTCTTTTTTTTACTGTTTGTTTATTTTTGAGTAAGAGAGAGAGACACACACACACACAGAGTGCGAGCAGGGGAGGGGACAGAGAGAGAGGGAGACACAGAATCCAAGGCAGGCTCTAGGCTCCGAGCTGTCAGCCCCGAGCCCGACGTGGGGCTCGAACTCACAACAGGTGAGATCATGACCTGAGCCGAAGTCAGATGCTTAACCGACTGAGCCACCCAGGGTACCCAATTTCATGTATCTCTTGACCAGCAAATTCTCTTTCTGAGAATGTGTACTATGTGGACACTTGCACATATGCAAATATCATAAATGTGAGAACATTCGCTGTCCCATTGTTTCGTAATAGCAAAAAGTGGGAAAGCGTATCTCCATTTCCAGCAGTGGGGAGACTGTTCAAATATATTGTTGCTTCTCCAAACAATGAAATCCGTGAAACTGTGATATATATATTATATATATAATGTGTATATATATATATATATATATATATGTATATATATATATATATAACTCTGTGTATATATATATAACTGTAACATATATATATACAACTGTAATATATATATGCATATATATATATGCATACGTATATACATATATAGTTTCTTTGTGAAATAATCTGAAACAATTTCAAAACATGGGAAGTGGATAAAGAATGGCATAAAGTGGTATGTATAGCTTGTTCCTCTTCGTAATAGAAAGATATATATGTACATATTTGCTCGAATATATATATAATATATATATATACGTTTTTTTCATAAAATGCTCAAGAAACTGGTAACCGTATACTCACTACATTGGTAACAGTGGTAAGTAGAGGAGAGGAGTAAACGAGATTACGTTTTATTGGATAGCAATACTTATATTTGTGCTTTCTGCATTTGGAACCATACTTATGCATTGCCTAGTACAATAAACAAATCCCTAAGTATTGAATAGTTCAATCCAGCAGGCAGAGGTGGGGCTCATAATGTATACTTGCGGGAAACATATGGTACAAACTTCCTAAGTGATTCTGTGAGGGGGCAGCCAGGTTTGGGAAGTCTTGAACTTCACCGCTAGGCACTCAGAGCTCTCTTCCCCATGAGCACATCACTGTGGGAAATAAAAGGGAAGGTACAGGGGCGCCTGGGTGGCTCAGTCGGTTAAGCGTCCGACTTCGGCTCAGGTCATGATCTCACGGTCCGTGAGTTCGAGCCCCGCGTCGGGCTCTGTGCTGACCGCTCAGAGCCTGGAGCCTGTTTCGGATTCTGTGTCTCCCTCTCTCTGACCCTCCCCCGTTCATGCTCTGTCTCTCTCTCTGTCTCAAAAATAAATAAACGTTAAAAAAAATTAAAAAAATAAATAAAAGGGAAGGTACATGCTCATCCCTCCCCTCCCTGTCGATCCACTGCCCATGTCTTCCAGAAAATAAGAATTTTAGCCTCGTCTTCCCTGAAAACAGACTGGCAGAGGGCAGGAGGTAATCACCAGATGCGTCCGTTTTGAATTTGCACAAGATTTTACCGCAGATGTTTCTTGGTACCTTTCTTCAGGTGTGAAACAAAATACTAGCTGATTCTTGAACAATTCAAGGGTTAAGGGAGCTGACCCCCACACAGTCCAGCACGCTGGTGTGACTTCTATCTCCCCCGAAACGTAACTAATAGCCTACTGTCGACCGTATGCCTTACTGGGAGCCGTCGATGAACACATATTCTGTGTGTGTCTGATATAGTCTTCTTACAATAAAGTAAGCTAGAGAAAGGAAAATGTTATAAAAATCATAAGGAAGAGAAAATACATTTACAATAGGGGAGCCTGGGTGGTTCAGTCGGTTAAGAACCCCACTCTTCATTTTGGCTTAGGTCATGATCCCTGCGTCGTGGGATCGAGCCCTGGAGCCCTGCATCAGGCTCCATGCTTAGCATTCTCATGTTTAAGATTCTCTCTCTATCTCCCTCTGCCCTTCTGCCCCTCTCTCTCTCTCTCTCTCTCTCTCTCAAATAAAAAAAATACAATACTGTATTTTAAAAAATTGTGTATAAGTGGATTCACACAGTTCACACCCGTGCTGTTCAAGGGTCAACCGTACACGATTTTGTAGAGGTTGTTCTTGAATTTTAAAACTATCTGATGCTTATTATATTTACAGATGTAAAGATTTGGGATGAAAGAGTTGACTTTTTCCCCCTACAAATTGTCCTTGTACAAGACATTGTTTTTAGATTTTTTTCCCCCCTCACAACTCTTACAGTATTCATTTCACCTGCTTCAGAAGGAGGATACCAATATTGTACTTTTCTTAAGATGGAGGGTGAATGTATGGAATTGGCTTAAGTGTATGTACATATGGGTTTTTATGTGTATCTACACACACGTCAAAATTTACAACTCTCAACTCAGAGGCACAAGACATCGCAACTGAACTCAGAGGCACAAGACATCGCAACTCTCAACTCAGAGGCACAAGACATCACAACTCTCAACTCAGAGGCACGAGACATCGCAACTCTCAACTCAGAGGCACGAGACATCGCAACTCTCAACTCAGAGGCACGAGACATCGCAACTCTCAACTCAGAGGCACGAGACATCGCAACTCTCAACTCAGAGGCACGAGACATCGCAACTCTCAACTCAGAGGCACGAGACATCGCACCTCTCAACTCAGAGGCACGAGACATCGCACCTCTCAACTCAGAGGCACGAGACATCGCACCTCTCAACTCAGAGGCACGAGACATCGCACCTCTCAACTCAGAGGCACGAGACATCGCACCTCTCAACTCAGAGGCACGAGACATCGCAACTCTCAACTCAGAGGCACGAGACATCGCAACTCTCAACTCAGAGGCACGAGACATTACACCTCTCAACTCATAGGCACAAGATAACGCAACTCTCAACTCAGAGGCACAAGACATCACAACTCTCAACTCAGAGGCACAAGACATCGCAACTCAACTCAGAGGCACAAGACATTACACCTCTCAACTCATAGGCACAAGATATCGCAACTCTCAACTCAGAGGCACAAGACATCACAACTCTCAACTCAGAGGCACAAGACATCGCAACTCTCAACTCAGAGGCACAAGACATCACACCTCTCAACTCATAGGCACAAGATATCGCAACTCTCAACTCAGAGGCACAAGACATCACAACTCTCAACTCAGAGGCACAAGGCATCGCAACTCAACTCAGAGGCACAAGACATCGCAACTGAACTCAGAGGCACAAGACATCGCAACTCTCAACTCAGAGGCACAAGACATCACACCTCTCAACTCATAGGCACAAGATATCGCAACTCTCAACTCAGAGGCACAAGACATCACAACTCTCAACTCAGAGGCACAAGGCATCGCAACTCAACTCAGAGGCACAAGACATCGCAACTGAACTCAGAGGCACAAGACATCGCAACTCTCAACTCAGAGGCACAAGACATTACACCTCTCAACTCATAGGCACAAGACCAGATGTTACTTTATTCTCTAGAAGATCCTTTCTTGCTCTGGAACCCCATTCCCACAACTGTGAAGAGAATGGCTTTGTTTGGACTCAGGGGTGGTGTACCCCCCACCCCCATCAGATAGCACAAGTCTAGATATATACTTGCTGGGTTTAGTAAAGCTTCCCCACTGTTCCCTAAGATTGGATCACATTATAGCTCATTTCGAGTTTCCTATTTTCATTAAGCTGAGCTGCTATCAATAAACTGTACTGTCCTATCACGTTAAAGTGCTTCTTATTTTTTCTCCCAGTGTATAAGCAGGATCTACTTAATCTGGGAGTATTTGTCTGATCTACTGGTTCTTGACAAATGGGAGGGATGCACATAGGATGTTCAGGTTGTTAACAAGGTGCTTAGAGTTTATAGGAGATAAGAAGGGCCCCTCTCAGGACCGAGCATCCAAATAGAGGTCATAACGGAAGGTCATAAACCCTCCCTATTACTTCTCTGCTTGTTCGGGCAATAGGAAGGCACTGACCTGGAAGGCCGTTGTGCAATTTTACAATGGGAACATGAAGTTTTCTCTAATGTAAGCCGTTTAAAAAATATAGGCTGTAGACGGGGAGCCTGGGTGGCTCAGTCGGTTAAGCGGCCGACTTCGGCTCAGGTCATGATCTCGCCGATCGTGAGTGGGTTCGAGCCCCGCGTCGGGCTCTGTGCTAACAGCTGAGAGCCTGGAGTCCGTTTCAGATTCTGTGTCTCCCTCTCTCTCCGCCCCTCCCCTGCTTGCGCTCTCTCTCTCAAAAATAAATAAACACTAAAAAACGACTTAAAAAATATGTAGGCTGTAGAGCTAGGCAGGGGACTATCTTAATCTGATGGTAAGACAGGAAAAATATCAGAAGCTCTTCAGGAAACAAATAATAAAGGGGGTAAGAGGAAACCTTGGGTATGTCGGGGATGATGGGTGCATTTACAGCCTTGATGGCGGTAACCGTTTCGCGGGTGTGTGCTTATCCCCAAACTCATTGAGATGCATACATTAAATATGTACAACTTTGGGGTGCCTGGGCGGCTCAGTCATTTGTGTGTCCAACTTTGGCTCAGGTCATGATCTCACGGTTTGTGAGTTTGAGCCCAGCTGTCCACACGGAGCCCTGCTTGGGATTTTCTCTCTCTCTCTCTCTCTCTCTCTCTCTCTCCTTCTCTTTCTGCCCCTCCCCCTCCTATGCTCTCTCTCAAAAATAAATACACTTAAAAAAAATACGTACAGCTTTATATACGCATACAAAAGCACTTCTGATCCTGCCAGCGGAACTGGTGTCTGGTTTCACAAAGGTGTCGGGGCCCCTGGGTGGCTCAGTCAGTTGAGCGTCCGACTGCGGCTCAGGTCACGATCTCGCGGTTCGTGGGTTCGAGCCCCGCGTCGGGCTCTGTGCTCACAGCTCAGAGCCTGGAGGCTGCTTCGGATTCTGTGTCTCCCTCTCTCTCTGCCCCTCCCCTGCTTGCACTCTCTCTCTCAAAAATAAAATAAAAACATAAAAAAAAAAATTAAGCGAACAAAAAAACAAAGGTGTCATAAAACCACTAAGGGGCAAAGGCTGCAGATTGTGGGGACCTATACTGGTAAGAGACTAAACCATGGGACTGACTCGGTGGCAGCATTTTTTATTTTCCAAACCCCCTGTTTTATTTTGTGTTAAGCACGAGGGATGGTGTGTATTTAGGAAGCGTCGAAATCCCAACGTTTCCAAACTTTCTGAAACAGGAAAGCAAAAGACATTTTCCTTGCTGTTGAGACTGTTTTCTTACTGCGTAGGTGACCTTGCATTGTGTCACACATCTAATTATATATTTCTGCTTGGGAGTTAAATGTTTCTTTTATTGCAATCGGGGGAGAAAAACAACTGTTCCTCCAAGTCACTTGATTTTTCACAAAGTTGTTTACTGTTGGACTAGCTCTGCCTGAAATTGTAGCTTTATGAAAGTCAAATGTGACTCCATATGCCATTTGGATGGCAGGGGAAAATTATTAATATATTTAGCTAAGTATTACTTACGATTGGTCGAGATGCTGGAAGGAAATAAACCCAGCTCCAGTACATTTTATTTATATATGTTCGTTACTATATATGATCCTATAGGCAACGAAGATTCTGTGCCAGCCCAGTTCTAAACTTTGAGCTGTGTGTGGGGCGCCTGGGTGGCTCGGTCGGTTGAGCGTCCGACTTCAGCTCAGGTCACGATCTCGCGGTCCGTGAGTTCGAGCCCCACGTCGGGCTCTGGGCTGACGGCTTGGAGCCCGGAGCCTGCTTCCGATTCTGTGTCTCCCTCTCTCTCTGCCCCTCCCCCGTTCATGCTCTGTCTCTCTCTGTCTCAAAAATAAATAAAAAAACATTAAAAAAATTTTTAAAAAAATTTAAGTTTTGAGCTGTGTGTGCATGACCATGAGAAGGGGTGCCGGCACCCCAAACTATTAGAGTGAATGATAAGTACGCTTCTTACCCCAGCACCCAATACGGAGGCCAAAGGTCCCACAGGTACTTATTTAATATTCTGTCCCAAGCCCCTGCATCCCAATTTACACGACGTGTGCTATGCTGATGTCTGGATAATTCCCAGGAGGAGGCAATTTAGAATATAAATGGTTTTGATCCATAAAAGAGACAGGCTTCTGGAATTTGGAGCTGTGAAATCCCGAAGCCCCGAGAGAGCGCTATGTGCGATGAGGTATTAGAAATTAGTCACAAGACTGTGTTCGACGTGATGTTTTCACGTTGCACAATAAGGCACAAGACAAAAGGCATAACGATGGATTGGACTGTTCTAAGAGGAAAAACGGTCATGGTGAATGGAGTCAGGGAATCCATGCGACATGAAGGCCTTAGATGAGTTTGGCATGCAAACGTGAAGTCATGGGGGCGCCTGGGTGGCTCAGTCAGCCAAGCGTCCGACTCTTGATCTTGGCTCAGGGCACGATCTCCTAGTCCGTGAGATCGAGTCCCGCGTAGGGCTCTGCACTGTCAGTGCTTGGGATGCTCTCTTTCCCTCCCTCTCTGCACCTTCCCTGCTCGAGCTCTCTCTCCCTCTTGAAATAAATAAATACACTTAAAAAAACAAAAAAACCCAACGAAGACAGGGATGGAGGCATGAGTGGAAGAAGGTAACGGTGAGAGGGGTAGCTGTTTCCCCAGGCCTGGAGGCTCTACACAAGGAAGAGAGATTAGATGTGTCATTTGTGACCCTAGGAATTAAAATTGGGGGCCGAGGAAGATCGCATTTCACCAGGAGATCATGAGTCCTCAAATGCTTCTGGATCTTCTAAGGGGATAATAGAGCCTGAGAAAAGTTAGTTGGACTAGATGACTTCATTTTGACCCCCTTTGGTTTACTAATATCTTATGGATTACACCTAGAATTAATGTAGGAAATTGAAGGTATGCTGTCTTAGGGTAAATTGAAGTCAACTTCAAGGTTGTACACTCACAGGCAAACTGGAAAGAAATTGCACCACATCCTAGATAAGAGCTAAAATCTCCACTAGGAAAAAGCTTCTTCAATTGAATAGGCAGCAAAGGAAAGATAGGCCAAGAATACAGAAGATAAGTTTATGCCGAAAAGAATATAAGCGATGGCTGATATTTGTATAGCACTTATCGTAGGCCCTATTCTAAAATTTTTTTTTAACGTTTATTTATTTTTGAGACAGAGAGAGATAGAGCATGAAAAGGGGAGGGGCAGAGAGAGAGGGAGACACAGAATCGGAAGCAGGCTCCAGGCTCTGAGCCATCAGCCCAGAGCCCGACGCGGGGCTCGAACTCACGGACTCACAGACCGTGAGATCGTGACCTGAGCTGAAGTCGGACGCTTAACCGACTGAGCCACCCAGGCACCCCTCGTAGGCCCTATTCTAAGCGCTAAATTCACCCGGTCCTCAAAACATTTCAAGCTGAGTACTGTTATTTTCCCCATTATACAGATGAATGAAAACAGAGGCGAAGAGAATGAAGTACATTGTCTACTGTCACATAAACGGCAGAGGGGACGGGTATATGAATCCAGGATGCCTTGGCTCTGAAATCTGTACTTCATCATTACTCTGTACCATGGGTTCACAAAACTTGTCCTGTAAGGACCAGTCAGTACATACTGTAGGCCTTTCCGGCCGCAGAGTCTCTGTCAAAACCATTCGACTCTTGGGCTGTAGCGAGAAGGCAGCCAGACACATCGCGGAAGAGAACGGATGTGGCTGTACGTCCCAATCAGACTTTACTTATGGACAGAAAATTGGGAGTTCATACGATTTCCATACGTCATAAAATATTATCCTTCTTTGGACACCTTTACCAAGCATTTAAAAAACGTGAAAACCATTTTCAGCTTGCAGGCCGCAAGATCGATCAAGGGTGGTGGGCCAGATTTGGCACGCTGGCTGGTTTGGGCCCATGACCCGGGTTGACCCCCTTTCTAAGCTGTCACGATCAGTGCCGTGCATACCAAATGATCCAGAAACACATGGAACTGTGACTGGTTCAACAGAAATAAAAGGAGTGCCAGCAAAAGCCAAGATAGAACGAACAAGTCCTCGAATTGAAATAAGGCGGGAGAATAAATTAGTGGGACTAGGGAGCGGTTTGACAATGTAAGAAAAAAATGTAACGTGTATACACTGCGATCGGGGAGTCCCATTCCTGAACTTCCTCCCAAAGAGGGAATTAGGTCCACAAAGATGTGTATCCAAGTACGTTTCATGGATCTTTGTTTATATTAGAGAAGAGTGGGGGTATAAAGTTTTCTCTAATGTAAGGAACAGGAAACATCCTAAATAGTCTTTCAGAGGAGATTCGTTAAATACATTATGGCACATCCTCACAGTGAAAGGATATCTATGTGAAGTGATCCGTATTTACTGAAACAGAAAAAATATCCATAACGTATTATTGAGGGAACTGTCGGGTTACAAAAGGGCATGTATAGGGTAATCTATTTAAAAAAATTTTTTTAATGTTTATTTATTTTTGAGAGAGAGACAGAGCTCGAGCAGGGGAGGGACAGAGAGGGAGACACAGAATCCGAAGCGGGCTCCAGGCTCCGAGCTGTCAGCACAGAGCCCGACGCGGGGCTCCAATCCACGGACCAGGAGATCACGACCTGAGCAGACGTGGGACATTCAACTGACTGAGCCACCCAGGTGCCCCTCAGGGCTTTGGACACGCGATTATGGAGACGCTAGAAAGTCCGTTCGTTGAAATGTTCACAGGGATCATCTCTAGGCAGTGAAGGTTGGCGTGATTTCATTTTTTTGGAGGGGGCAGGGCTCATTTTTGTGTCTGTAAGCGTTCTGCGTTGCTTCAGTTTTTAACCGTAGTATTTATTGTTTTGCTCCGTAGAGAAAAAGAAAAGCAAACGTACCTTTTATTTGGAACGAAAGCAGGAAGGTTTAATATGAAACCTCCGCTATACGGTCTTTGATGCGTAACTTACAGCAGGTGCACCTGGGCGCTGCCTCCAGCCCTGACCTCCCCTGTCTCCTCCCTGATTTCTACTCACTGCTTTATACTAAGAAGCCTTAAAGCCACGGTGTGTTTTTCTGTCCGTCTTCATTGCCTCGCTGCTTTCAGGCTCAGGGGCTGATTTTGTGGCTGTTTTTACCGGCCCCGAGGAAATCCCTCCGCCCCCGCCGGGTCTCCGGTGTTGGGGCAAGATTGCAGAGACGTTTTCTTGCAGGTAACAGGGGAGAAAGCTGCGAGAATTCGATTGTCGGCACCTGCTAGTCTCTTGAAGTCATTGTGCTGCTATGTTTTGGCCCTCGGGAATGCATCCATCCTCCCGACAGCCTTCTGGACTTGGCTCAGAGAGATAGATCTCCTTCATTCTGAAGCCCGGCTTCACTTTTGATGCCCCGAAAATGTATGTGACAATTCCCAAGGATTGTTGTTTTCCTCAGACGTTGCCATGGCTCTGGAGCCTCCCTAGATAGCAGGTACGTTTGAGTTTTCCGTCGGCCCAGGATACCCTGCGGTCAGGCTAGGTCTGTTCCAAAGTGAACCTCCACACTCGCCTTAGGCGAATTCTGTTTTTGAATTACCCCTTCCTCCTGGGATCCCCAGGCCCCGGCGGTGGCTTAGTCCGTCCTGGGTTCCTTCTGGCTCCTGCAGGTTGCAGGGTGGTGCTACTTTCTGTTACAGTCCCTGCCTGCTTCCTGTCTGAAGGAGGATGACAGAGCCCGGGGACAAGTGGGGTAGGGAGAGAATTTGCCCCGTACTTGACGCTCTTGGATTTGCCACGAAACACGCCAGCTGTCAGATTCGGTTTCCCTACCTGGTCTTAACTTTCCCTATAGCGTCCCTCCTCTCATTTATCTTTATCTTTTTTTTTTTTTTTAAATTTGAGAGAGAGAGCGCGAGCACACGTGAGCAGGAGAGAGGGGCCGAGGAAGAGAGAGAGAGAGAGAGAGAGAGAGAGAGAGAGAAACTTAAGCAGGCTCCACACTCAGCGCAGAGCCTGACTCGGGGCTCGATCCCACGACCTTGGGGTCATCGCCCCAGCCGAAATCAAAGAGTCGAACGCTCAACGGACCAAGCCACCCAGTCGCCCCGTCCGTTCGCTTTACCTCTGACGCCCTCGAGATCCATGGCACGGGATCCATGGCTTCAGGATCCCCCGGACTCTGTCACAGGCACAGGAGGAAGCGCTGGGGAGACCTGGGCACCGAGGCAGCAGAAAGAAGATCTGCGTGCTTGTCACATCCCACCTGCCCGAGCCGAGAAGGAATCTTTAATCTGACGCAGGAGCCTGTTTCCTCCTGTGGTCTTACATGGCCACCTAAGGAGAATGATTATGCATGTTAATAGTGTCAGATGATCAGCCTCTGAGGATGAAACTCTTCCCTCCTGAGGCCCGGGATCCCACCCTTGATGATCGATTTCTCTGTTTGAAACGCAGTCATTTCCGTGCAGACTTCATTTTCTTTGTCTCTCTCTTTTAAGTTTCTTTATGTATTTTGAGAGGGAGAGAGAGAGAGAGCGCGCAAGCAGGGGAGGGGAGAGGGGGCGGAAGAGAGAGAATCCAAAGCAGCCTCTCGCGCCGTCAGCCCAGAGCCGGAGGCGGGGCTCAAACCCACGAACCGGGAGACGGTCACCTGAGCCAGCGTGCTCACCTGACCCAGCGAGCGTTGGGCGCGCTTAACCGACTGAGCCACCCAGGCGTCCCCAGACTTCATGGTCAACAAAATTGTTCTTGGGCGGGGAAACCTACAAAAGCATAAATACCTTTTGGGGGAAAAAAAAACGTGAATTAACAGCGCCACGGGTCATTCCTGACAACCGGGGACAGAATGAGGAGCTTGCTATGTGTTAGTCATATGGGTGTAGGGTTTACCCAATCTGGTCTCAAGGAACACACAGTCTAGTCAAAGGCAGAAGGGTACTAACGAGAAGTGTTGACCTACATGCATGGGTTTCTGTGAAGAGAGGGGCAGCCAAGGAGAGGCGAATTCACCCTAAGATGTGAAGATTTCCCAGGCCAGGGAAGTAACTTTTAAAAAGGAACTTGACAGTGAGCGACACAACCAGATGAAGAGAGCCGGAAGGACGCTTCCAGCAAAGAGAACTCCATGGGCAGTTTTAAAGGGACTGAGGCATGAAATTGCGTGGCTGTCAAGGAATGGCGGGTAGGTCTGAGGTGGGGGCAGACGGACAGACAGACAGTGTGAGCATGGGAAGAGCGGAGAGAGGGGGAGACACAGAATCCGAAGCAGGCTCCGGGCGCGGAGCCCGACGCGGGGCTCAAACTCACGAACCGCGAGATCGCGACCTGAGCTGAAATCAGACGTTTAACCGACTGAGCCACCCAGGCACCCTGGGACCGGCATCTGTTAAAAAAAAAAAAAAAAAAAAATTTGTTTCGCGCGAGAGGAAACACATGCACAAGTAGGGGAGGGGCAGAGAGAGAGGGGGAGAGAGAGAATCCCAAGCAGGCTCTGCATCATCAGCACGGAGCCCGTCGCGGGGCTCGAACTCACGAACCACGAGATCATGACCTGAGCTGACGTTGGATGCCTAACCGACTACGCCACCCAGGCGCCCCGGGACTGGCATTTTTAAAAAGTTCTGGTGTCCTAATACGCAGCCAAGATTAAAACCCGTTGTGGAGACCAACGTAAATCAAAGGCGTTGCTTAAACGCAACTGTGTAGATGAGTTTATCAGCTTCCTCGTACCTGACAATAGAGGGTAGCAGGACCCTGGAGTTAGATGACAGAGGAAGGGGACCGAATGCCTAAGGAGAGGAACAGTATGATAGAGCAGCTATGAGCCCACGATACGGA
The DNA here is from genome assembly GCF_024362965.1 of Panthera pardus. NCBI lineage: Eukaryota > Metazoa > Chordata > Mammalia > Carnivora > Felidae > Panthera > Panthera pardus. The sequence goes on along the minus strand of NW_026526843.1, from coordinate 31,819,714 downwards.
CTCAGACACATGGAAGCTGAAATCCTAGCTTCACTGCTTCTAGCTAGTTCACATTTTAAAGTGTCAGTTTACACGTCCATGAACTAGAGAGAGTTAGAATACCCTTCTCACAAGGTTTTGGGGAGATTCCATAAGATATCCCACGTAAAGGCATCTAATAGGGGGCCCGGTACAAATAAAACATCAGTATGCACTCCCAGTTATTTTTATTGAAAGTAATTTTTTTTAACGTTTTATTTATTTTTGAGACAGGGAGAGACAGAGCATGAACAGGGGAGGGTCAGAGAGAGGGAGACACAGAATCTGAAACAGGCTCCAGGCCCCGAGCTGTCAGCACAGAGCCCGACGCGGGGCTCGAACTCACGGACCACGAGATCATGACCTGAGCCGAAGTCGGCCGCTTAACCGACTGAGCCACCCAGGCGCCCCTGAAAGTAATATTAATAGGCAACGATAATCTTTGCCTTATTAATGGTTTGCCTCTCGCCAGTATAACGGAGGAAAACTTTCTCCCTCCTGCCTTCTAGGTTCTTTGGCTGGTCTAAAACTCAGTTGACGTAAGGTGGATTAACAGGAGCAAATTTTAATTTTGTGCACATGGGACTCCCACACAGACCAAAGAGGCTCCCAGAAGGGCCGTTGAGGCTTAGATGCCATGCTGAGCTTAAGGAGAAAGGGGTAGGGGCCCGGGACGTCTAACGGAAGGAAAGCAATTCACAGGAAGATGAAAAAGAGTAAACGTTTGGCAAGCCAACGTTTGCCAGGTCGTACAGGCCAGTATTTTCTCGTGTTAAAAAGTTGTCTCGGGGCGCCAGGGTGGCTCCATCGGTTGAGCATCCGACTTCGGCTCAGGTCGTGATCTCACGGTCCGTGAGTTCGAGCCCCGCGTCGGGCTCTGTGCTGACAGCTGGGAGCCCGGAGCCTGCTTTGGGTTCTGTGTCTCCCTCTCTCTCTCGGCCCCTTCTCCACTCACGTTCTGTCTCTCTCTGTCTCTCAAAAATGAATAAACATTAAAAAAATTTTTTTTCTTTAAGTAAAAAAAAAGTTCTCTCTGGTATTAGCTCTCAATTCTTTTAGACAGGTAAGGGACAAGTTCAAAACAACAAACAAACCAAAAAACGACTCTTCCTGAGTCTCTTAGTCCTTGATTGCCTTCAGCTCAAGATAATCCAGCGGTGCGTTTGGGGTCATGTACTGGGCTCCCCCTCACTGGCTTTCTCAGTTTATTGGGTTTTTGTTTTTTCATGTTTGTTTGTTTATTTTGGGAGGGAGGGAGGGAGCGAGTGAGAAGGAGGGGGCAGAGAGAGAGGAGAGAGAGTATCCCAAGCACTGTCAGCACGGAGCCTCCTGCAGAGCTCGTTGTCACAATCCCGTGAGATCATGACCTCAGCCCAAGTCAAGAGTCAGACGCTTAACCGACTGAGCCACCCGGGCGCCCCTCCTGGTGGGTTTAGAACTGTGATCTGTTCCCTGACGGTGGACACGTTCGTAGCAATGTGACGCTTTCCTCTTCATTATAACTAAAGTGATTTTCTCATTTGCCTGGATTTATAAAAACAGACATCATGGAATTCAAGACTGGGAAGGGATTTCAGAGGTCCTCTGGTAAAATTTATAATTCCATACAAGGATTCCATTTAAGACATCCTCAGAAAGCACCTTTGCTTGAATAATTTAAGTGATTGGAAACACAACTTCCTTTACAAAAAGCATACACACACACACACACACACACACACACACACACACACAACCCCAGCTTTCTTTGGATCAGGACAGATGAATTTTTTTAAGTTTGTTTACTTATTTTGAGAGAGAGTGCCCATGCACGCAAACAAGCATGGGAGGGGCAGACTGAGAGGGAGAGAATCCCAAGCAGGCTCTGTGTTGTGAGCTTAGAGTCTGACATGGGGCTCGAACCCACAAACTGTGAGATCATGACCTGAGCAGACATCTAGAGTGGGAGACTCAACCGGCTGAGCCACCCAGGTGACCCAGGATAGATGCATTATTTTTAAAAAATATCAATTAAATTCATATTTATATAGACTGGAACCAAGGGAAAAAAAAAAAAGGATGGCCAGGGTCCTTTTGAAAAATTCCCATCCCAAACCTTCCTTATAGGCAAAGAACGTGATCAATTTCTCTGTCGTTGGATTATCTAAAACACCCAAAGATCTACAATCTGGTGTCCTGAGTTGTAATAACTTTCCATCGTAGGCAGACGCACACAATTATATGTAAAGGGATCGGAAAAGAATCGTTACTCGCCTCTTTTCGGTGTCCTGTACTGTCACACCTGAGCCTCCTCAGGGCCTCAAACTTTGTATAGAGAGCTATTTAAATGATCCCGTGTGCAACCAGTAAAATTGGACGACAGTCTCATTTTTACGATGAAATTTCAAGATGGTGAACCGAAAGTATGATCATTTCTTTGAAATGCGATGTGGAACCTCTTAACCCTTGACTAAAGTAACCACTCCAGAAGCAAATGAAAACGTGTTTTAACTAATCGAAATTAAAAAAAATTTAAACTTTTCATCTTCTGCAGATGTACAAAGCATTATATCTAGTTTCACGAGGGGTTTTTTTTTTTACAATGACTCCATCATGTAATTATATGTTATAGCTGAGTACATGTACTTACACTAATTATGTAATAAAGCATAATTACACTAATTACATAAACAGATGATCAACGAAAAATCAATTTTCTCCTAGAACCCAAGGATATGCTCAGATAACAAAGGTAAGAGATTCTTGTCGTGAAACCACCCACTCAGGGTAGTTATTTAAGAAATTCTGTAGCCACGTCTTTCATAATGTAATTAATCCCGCAGCGGTGTCTGCCTTTCTTGGTGTGAAGGACACGTGTAAAAGGTTCAAATCAGAAGTTCATGTTCCTGTGACAACAATAACAAGCGGTAAAGTCCTTGCCAGATTCGACCCCTGGAGCCTGAAGAGGAAAAACATTTTCAAGCTTCACCTTCGTCAATCGTGCTATCGAGATTTGTCATAGGTCTTTTTTTAAGAATAAAGCTCCCCCCACCCCTAGATTTAGTAGCGTCTCTGTAAGATAGATTCCCTGAAGTGGAATTATAGGGTCAAAGACATTTTAGGGGCCCCAGGGCGGCTGAATCCGTTGAGTGTCCAACTTCGGCTCAGGTCATGATCTCACCGTTTGTAGGTTTGAGCCCCACATCGGGCTCTCTGCTGTCAGCACAGAGCCCGCTTTGGATCCTCTGTCCCCAGCGCCCCCCCACCCCCATCCCGTACCTCCTCTGCTCATTCTCTCTCTCTCTCAAAAATAAGCATTTTTTTTAAAAGACATTTTAAGGCTCTTGATCCAAATTGCAAAGGAGACCACCAAGGAGGTACTAATCCAACTACCAGCACTTTTCCAGACACTTCTCCCTCCCTTTTGCCCTTTAGTCTCTCAAGAACCAAGTAACCTTTCTGTTCGGAACTTAGCCTGGCTGCACGTGTGTTCGTGACGCCCTTCCCTTTTAATCTACATTACATGGATTTTTAACAGCCATTCTGGGCAGAAGGAGTAGGCACTTTGGACTTGCCAATGATTCTTTCTTCATTAACTCACCTTGCCTCCCAGGGTTGACCATACTCCAAGGGTCCAGTAGTAGGGGTGTGGACCTCTTGGGAAGGCAAAGGAAAAGGAAGCTTTGTTGGCTTAGTCGGTAGCCTCTGGACTCCTGACGTTGACCTTGTGGGCGTGGCCGATTTAGAATCCTGCTCTGGCATCGAACAATGGCGCTTATGATTTGGACCGTGGCCTGGCTGATTTTGATACACTTGGATGAAACCCGTGGCCACTTCCCCAGACTGACGAGCGGTTATACCCTCATTTGATTTTCTCTATCCTGTCCTCATGCCCAGACCCAGAACGTTCCTAACGTTCCGTGTTACTTACGGTGTGAGGGAATGTGATACAGTGGGCAGGCAGGCTGAAATCAAACTTGGTTTTATACAAATTAACTGTGTGGTTTTCGGGGAGTTATTGCTTCACGCTTCTTCATCTGAAAGTAGACACAATACTACTTGCTTGTGTAAGGCTACGGGGACAGAGACGATGCGATCACGAAAATAACAACACAGAAATGATACTAAAGGACTGTCCTTTACCGTTCGTGCTTTACTTACGTGATCACATTTGCATTTCACAGAAGAAGCTCAAAGCAGTTAAGTGACGTGCCCCGGGTAAAGCTGGTAAGTGGTAAAGACGCAATCTTAACTTCAGAGCCCACGTTCGTGACTGTGTAAGAATAACTGACATGTAAAATAGGACACAGCGGGATCGAGTCCAGAGAGTGAACAGGGGATCAGTGTGAAAAATATGGAAGGAATCTCTGTGTGTTGGGCAGCGTGGTGTTCCTTAAAATGGACCCTCAGACCTTCAACAACTAGGAATGATGAGAGCGAGTCGAAGCAAGGAAGCAGAAGGAAAGACAGATGGCCTTTATGGTGACCAGGAGGCCAGTGGTGAGCTCTGGTAATGAACGCAGGGAGCCAGACCAGCTAGAAACAACCTCTGCTTACCTCACCGGACGGTGGTGGGGACAAAGTGAGAAAGGAGATCCTAATAACAGTGACTTCCGATTAATGAATCCTTGCCAGGAAGCAGGCACTGGGCTGAACGTTTAGCGTATAGGAATCTTTTTTTCACCTGAAGCTTCTGGGATTCACCAAGCCTGGGTGGGGCCTGAGATTTTGTCCCAACATACTCTCCGGCGATGCTGATGCTGTTGTCCTGTGGCCCGCCCTTAGAAAAGCAAGGACACATATGCCCTCACTGAATCTTCAAAGCAGACACGTGGGGCACAGGATGAAACTGACCTAGGGAAATGTCAATCCGTCCCCTTGTCCGCGGGCGCCACGAATGAAGATCCGAACCCGGCGTCATACTCGTAGCCAGAATGCGCTGCTGTTTCTCAATTATACGTGGAGGAAAAGGATGCCTTTACACTTGTACGATAGTTTTTTGACACTTTTCTGCAAGAGTCGGTCCTACAAATGCATTATCACTAAACTCACCGAGTGATCTCCTTACAGTACCGGTAACCGAGAAAGTCTGGGAACAATTTGGTTGGCCTTTCTGTGGGCGTGTCATGGACATGAATGGCAGAAAACTGGATCTGTAATGAACAATCCAGACTGAGAAGCCAAGGAAGTGGAGGAGGTCGATTTTCCTCTAAACTCAGGTATCGCCCTTTGGGACCCTCCACTTAGATCTGTGGCCTTAGGCCAAGTCCAGCTGGGCTGATTCTCTTCCAGAAGGAGTCGTGCCCATTGGGTCTCCCCAGAGATCTTCGTTTTGCCTTCCCCCTAAAGGAATTATGGTATCTTCCAAACGTTGAAAAAATCATGAGAGATCCTGGAGAAGAGAAAAGCATCTATGTTGGCCAAGTGTTCCATAAGAGAAGCACAGAAAAAAAGTGTTGGTGCTACAAAAGAACTTTTGGAGATGGGGCGCCTGGGTGCTCAGTCGGTTGAATGTCCGACTTCGGCTCAGGTCATGATCTCTTGGTTCGTGAGTTCGAGCCCCACGTCGGGCTCTGTGCTGACAGCTCGGAGCCTGGAGTCTGCTTCGGATTCTGTGTCTCCCTCTCTCTCTCTCTCTCTGCCCCTACCCCTGCTCATGTCTCTTTCTCTCTCAAAAATAAATAAATGTTTAAAAAAAAAAAACAGGGGCGCCTGGGTGGCTCAGTCGGTTGAGCGTCCGACTTCGGCTCAGGTCATGATCTCACAGTTCCGGGCTTCGAGCCCCGCATCAGGCTCTGTGCTGACTGCTTGCTCAGAGCCTGGAGCCTGCTTCGGATTCTATGTCTCCCTCTCTCTCTGCCCCTCCTCCACTCACGCTTTGTCTCACTCTGTTTCTCAAAAATAAATAAATGTAAAAAAAAAAAAATTTTTTTTTCAACTTTTTTTTTTTTTTTTTTTTATTTTTGGGACAGAGAGAGACAGAGCATGAACGGGGGAAGGGCAGAGAGAGAGGGAGACACAGAATCGGAAACAGGCTCCAGGCTCCGAGCCATCAGCCCAGAGCCTGACGCGGGGCTGGAACTCACGGACCGCGAGATCGTGACCTGGCTGAAGTCAGACGCTTAACCGACTGCGCCACCCAGGCGCCCCCCCAAAAAAATTTTTTTTTAAAAGGAACTTTTGGTGATCAACTATTCCAAATCCTTTCTTTTGGACCCACGGAAATGAAGGCCGATGGACTACCTAAAGTCTCATCCATAGAGCTAGTTAAGGGCAGGTACAACCCAGGCTGTGACTCAGGATTCCCGATACTGAATCCAGCGCTCTTTGGAGGGAACCACGCAAAACTGGGATAGCACGTGTGACTTGTGAGTCAGCTGGCCGTATTATCTTTCAGATATTTTGACATACTTCCTCAGTTTTTGAATCGTGTGAACGTGTCTCACGGTGCCCACGAGAGGCCCTACCCCGGAACTCCTATATCAGAACCTGGGTTTTGACAGTTTCCCCCAGGTGATTTGCGTGCAGATGGAAGTTTGAGACGCACCGCTTTATAGCGTGTCAGAGTTTGTTGCCTGACGTGTTCTCCAAATTTCCCCGTGGCACATAGGTGCCACTGTTTCTCTATTTCCAATTACGTAAGCTATTCTGAGATATAACAGAAGTGCATAGGTAAGGAATCATTTTGTGTGGAGCATATCGTAACTGCTCCTGCAATCCTGAGGGAAGAAGCAGCAGCCTGCTGCAAACTGGGGCTCAATGCAAATGAGGCTTACTGACCGATTTTGAATTCTGTTTCATTATTAAGCCAAAGAAGATGCATCTCCTGCCCCCGTCCGCCCCCCTTCCAAATTGCATGATTGAAAAGCAATTTAGTTAAGGGGACTCTGCTTGTAAATATCTAATTACAAAAGCAATTTTCCCGCTTGTCTATAAGAAACTAGAATAATATGCCAATTTATTCCTTATTACGCGGTATCTGTCAAGTGAGCGAGCTTCCGAAAGGCATGGAGCTTCTTGAAATCGGGTCTCAGTTTTCCAGTAGCCAAGTACTTGGTAAGTGGGGTTTTCTTCTCTCTCTGTTAGCTCTTTTATCAGAAGATAACCGTGTGAAAGAAAGCTAAGAGTTGTGGCAAATGGTCGTGAGGGGAGGCTGAAACCCTTGTCCAAATGAAGATTATTGGCTTTTTTCCCCTTTTATCCATGCTTCATTTTTGCAGGAATAACGGAATTTACTCGAACATCAAAGTTAGCGTTGGGTTCCGACCACCTTGCGATGGAGGCCAAACTTTTGAGTCCTCTTCTCATTAGGTCAATTAAGTTCATCCCTTTTCCTGACAGCTATGTTTTGCTTATCACAAAGAGACTGGATATCGAAGCATGGATGAATAGGGGTAGATTCATCACCATTACTATATTAACAAGCTTTGTTGGTGTTGCATCAGTAGTATCCTATCAGTATACAGAAAGGTAGTATTTAGGGGCGCCTGGGTGGCTCAGTCGGTTGAGCGTCCGACTTTGGCTCGGGTCACGATCTCACGGATCGTGGGTTCGAGCCCCGCGTCGGGCTCTGTGCTGACAGCTCGGAGCCTGGAGCCTGCGTCAGACTCTGTGTCTCCCTCTCTCTGCCTCTCCCCCACTCGTGGTCCGTCTCTATCTCTCTCAAAAATAAACATTAAAATAAAAGAGAAAAAAGAAGGTAGTATTTAGTAGGTGTGTGCGTCAAAGAGAGAGATCTTTCACGGGACTGGCCTATCAGTAACGATGCTACCATTCTGTATGTAAGACTTCAGTGACATTAATATCTTCTCTTTCTGATCGGGCGTGGGGACAAAAGATAAGGCTCATTACCAGAGTTTGGAAGAGTCAAGTCACACGAGAACACGGAATAATAACTGCCACAGGTGTGAACCATTGTAGAACTTCTGGGTGATGGTGATCAGGGAGCATGGGGCAGGCTGAGGACAGAATGCCAAGGTCATCAGACAGAGTCCCTTTGGCAAAGGTGCCAGAACCTTCAGTGGAGAAAAATAGTCTTTTCAACACATGATCCTAGGATGCCTCCATATCCACATGCCAAGAGTGAAGTTGGCCCCTACCTCACACCGTATATAAAAAATAACTAAATATGGGTCAATGATCTAAATGTAAATGCAAAAACTGGAAGTCTCCTTAAATAGGGATAAATCTCTATATCCTTCGGTTTGGCAATGGATTCTTAGATATGACAGCAAAAGTGCATGCAACAACAAAAAATAACTTGCACTTCATAGTGAAAAATTTTTGTACATAAGGGAAGCAGTCAGTTAGGCGTCCAACTCTTGGTTTCCATTCAGGTCATGATTTCACGGCTTTGTGGGTTCGAGCCCCATATGAGGCTCTGCACTGACAATGTGAGTCTGGGTCGGATTCACTCCCTCTCCCTCCCTCTCCGCCCCTCCCCCACCCGCCCTGTTTCTGTCTCTCTCAAAATAAATAAATAAAAATTTCTGTACATAAAAGAGTATTATCATAAAAGTAAAAGACAACCTACAGAATAGGAGAAATATTTGCAAAGCATATTCCTAGTCAGGGTCTATTACCCACAATATAGTGACCTCTTACAACAACAAAAAGACAAACAATCCCGCTAAAGAATGAGCAGAGCACGTGAATAGATAGGTCTCCACAGAGGATCTACAATGACCAAAAATCACCTGAAAATACGCCCAACATTATTAGTCCTTAGGGAAAGGCTAATCAAAACAGTTTATGAGATACCACTTTATACCTTGTAGGCTGGCTTTGATAAACAACAACAACAAAACTGAATGTAAAAGTGTTGGTAAGGATGTAGAGACGTTAGAACGCTCATACCTTGCTCATGGAAATGGAAAACGGGCAGCTATACTATGGAAAACAGATCAGGGACTCCTCAAAAAGCTCATAATGGAACGACCATAAGACCCAGCAATTCCTCTATTACGTAAATACCCCAAATAATTGGAAACAGGTATTCAAACAAATACTTGCGTATGAATGTTCATAGCAGTCCTATTCACGACGGCCCAAAACTGGGGACAACCCAAATTTCCTCCCACTGATCAATGAACAAAATGTGATATATCCATGCAATGGAATATTATTCAGCCACAAAAAAGGAATGAATACCTGCTATGAAATGGACAGACCTCAAAACACATTAGGCTGGGAAAGGAGCCAGATCGGGGCGCCTGGCTGGCACAGTTGATGAAGCGAGCAACTCTTGATCTCAGGGTTATGAGTTTGAGCCCCACACTGGGTGTAGAGATTACTTTAAAATCTTGGGGCACCCTGGGTGGCTCAGTCGGTTAAGCGTCCGACTTCGGCTCAGGTCATGATCTTGTGGTTCACGAGTTCAAGCCCCGCGCTGGGCTCTGTGCTGACAGCTCAGAGCCTGGAGCCTGCTTTAGATTCTGCCTCCATCTCTCTGTCCGTCCCCTGATTGAACTCTGTGTGTGTGTGTGTGTGTGTGTGTGTGTGTCTCCCTCTCAAAAATACACAAACTTTAAAAAAATTTAAAAACAAAAATCTTTTTTAAAAAAAGGAGCCAGACACAAATGGTCGCATATTGTATGATTACATTTCCATATAATGTCCAGGATAGGTAGATCCATAGAGACAGAAAGTGGACTGATGTTTTCCAGGGGTTGTGACAGCTTAACGGGTGCGGGGCTTTCTATCGAAGTAACGAATTGTTTTGGAGGTAGATGGAGGTGACGGTCGCACAGCATTTCGAATGGTCTAAGTGCCGCTGAAATGTAGGCTTTAGACCACTCGTTTTATGTGATGTCAGTGTTACCGCTCACACAAAGTAATGAAACAGCAACCATCCTTGTGGTCTGCACCACGGGTAAAGGCAAACTCATTCTGCTCGCCTCCATGCTATTGGGCTCGGGCTTATTGTCCCGGTCGTCTTTCAGACGGGTGCCATTTTGTTTTGCCTGCTCTCAGCAATGCATCCTTTCAGTGTTGACCTGGGACACGGGTGTAAAGGGTTTGAAACGATCGAGACCCTAGCAAACAGCCGTAGCTTCTTACTCTCCAGCAGCTTTATTTCAGCAGGTCAGCTGATGAAGAGTCAGGGGCCACAAACCTGGCCCTAACAGAGGCCTGGAGGTAATACTCGGATGCCGAAGCACCAAGGGTATGATGGGTACTTTCTTTAGAGGTGTTCACTGAACATGTCGTGTATACATGCTCATCAGTTATATTACTGTAAATTAAACCCATTGCGAGCAATTTAAATTTTTTTAATGTTTATTTTTTTATTTTATTTTATTTTTTTTTTATTTTTTTTTCAACGTTTTTTATTTATTTTTGGGACAGAGAGAGACAGAGCATGAACGGGGGAGGGGCAGAGAGAGAGGGAGACACAGAATCGGAAACAGGCTCCAGGCTCCGAGCCATCAGCCCAGAGCCTGACGCGGGGCTCGAACTCACGGACCGCGAGATCGTGACCTGGCTGAAGTCAGACGCTTAACCGACTGCGCCACCCAGGCGCCCCTTTAATGTTTATTTTTGAGAGACAGAGAGCAAGTGGGGGAGGGGCCGAGAGCGAGGGAGACACAGAATCTGGATCAGCCTCCAGGCTCCGCACTGTCAGCACAGAGCCCGACGCGGGGCTCAAACCCGCAAACCGTGAGTTCATGGCCTGAGCCGAAGCCGGAGGCTTAACCGACTGAGCGACCCAGGCGCCCCTCATTGTAAGCTATTTAAAAAATCTCTGTTCTGCACCCTGTGGTAAAACAAAACCTGCCCTTTTACTTTTGTGTGTGTGTGTGTGTGTGTGTGTGTGTGTGAGTTATATTCATAGAAAATAAACGGGACCAATAGTTTGGGGGTGCGGTTGTCATAGGGAAAAGATGCATTACAGAAGTTGGTGCAAAACTTAAAGAAATTCAAAGAGCTCAGATTGAGAACGTTTACATTTTTTTTAAAAGATTTTGTTTCTAAGCGATCCCTACACCCAACGTGGGACTTGAACTCACAGCCCCGAGATCAAGAGTCACGGGCTCCACCAACGGACTCAGCCAGACGCCTCTAAGATTGGGAATTTTAGACTTACGCTCTACAACTCTGGCTTTTTAACTTTATGTTTTTAACCAAACCGAGTTAAAAATGTTCTCCCTAATTTACGCCTGAGATAAGGTTTTCTATAGCACCTGAGACTAATATTGTGTAATTCTATAAATTTAGCTTAGCCAGTACCTGAGTTCACCTGTGCAAACCAAACGTGGAATTCAAAATTTACCTTTTTCACTCTTTTTTTTTAATGCTTATTTATTTATTTTGAGACAGAGAGACAGAGAGAGAGAGAGTGCAAGTGAGGAAGGGCAGAGAGGGTTGGAGGAGGGGAGAGAATCCCAAGCAGGCTCCGCACTGTCAGTGAGGAGCCAGACACGGGGCTCAAACCCACGAACTGGGAGATCGTGACCTGAGCTGAAATCAAGAGTCTGACAACCGACTGAGCCCCCCCCCAGGCACCCCCGAAATTTACCTTTAAGAGTAGACATGTAATAATGGAAAGGACGATTAATTCCGCCCCGGGCGGAGTGGAGGGGGGGTTGGGGGCGGCTGACCTCAGATGATTCACTTCACTACTCTGGACTTGGTTTCCCCTTTAAGATAAAAGGGTTGCACTAATGATTCCTCAGGACTCTTCTAGATTTCTCCTTGTTTTAATTCCATCACGTAGCATTTCAAAAGATGCTGCTTCCCTAATTGCAACCACCTTTCTCTGGCTTCTGAAGTATCCAGTGGAAACCATCTCTGTCCAAAAGACGCTTTTCTCCCTCCTGGAGCTTTTCCCAATTAAAGTGAAGATAACAAGACACTAAATACGTGTTTAGTAACAGAACTGTCGTGTGAAATTAAATCCAGGAAACGGATGCTCATTTGGTGTAGCTGCCAAATCTAACCACTGCGACTCAAATGGCTTTAAAGGAAATGCTGGCTTAATTGAGGAAATTAGTGATTTTTTTTTAAACAGGTATTATAAAACACTAATTTGTTTTTCTGATTCTTTTTGGATAACTTTTGCAATTTCGACATATTTTGTTTTGAAAATATTTTCAGAATAAGTGCAACTATCTTCAGTACTATTTTAATCTGCTTAAAACTTCATGGGCGAAATCACTTTCTGGGGGACAAATTTTCAAAAGATAAACGTGGAAGTATGACAGTCGAGTCAGAATGTATGTAATGTTATTTAAAGTTTAGCATTCTAAACATCACATTTCAAAACCCAATCTGTTCCCTGAATTTGTAATATATGATTTATAGCAGGGCTATCCTCATTTATACTTCAATTCCAATTTTTAAATTAAAAAAAATTCTAATTTAATTTAGTTTTGATTTCAATTAAAAAAATTTTTAAATAAGGGCCAAGCAAATTCTGTGTGTGTGTGTGTGTGTGTGTGTGTGTGTGTGTTGGAGATGATCTCATAAGTCTAAATAGACAAAGTCTGATTTTTAATAAAAATTAATAATTTTTAATAATTCAGACACAATTATATGCATCTCTTTTTTTCAGGTCTCTTGATGACAATTTATAGTATGATGATGATGATAATGATAGTACAATGACATGCTTGACCATGAAAATATATTTTATTTGACAATATTTTTTCCTTTCAATTGTAGTATTATCTTTTTTCAAAAATTTATTTTTGAGAGAGAGAGAGCGAGAGCAAGCATGGGCGGGGGGGGAGGGGCAGACAGAGAGGGAGAGAAAGAGAATCCGAAGGAGGGTCCGTGCCGTCAGCGCTGAGCCCAAGGCGAGGCTTGAACCCACGAACCGTGCGATCACGACCTGAACCGAGATCTAGAGTTGGACGCGTAACCGACTGAGCCACCCAGGCGCCCCCCAAATACAGCATTATCTTTACGCAACATGTACAATGCTCCTACTCACCCAAGCTTGGCGTTTGAGTTGGGTTGCTTGCCACGGCTGGCCGTAGGGCCTCTGAAGGAATTACTACGATGCCTTGCACCGGTAGCATCTGAGGCCACAAATATCTTTGGATGGTCTACTTTGTCATTGACCTGAGACAGAAGATTTCCTCAAGTAGTTCTCACCTCACAGATTTTCCGATGTGGTGAAGATTGGAACGTTTTTCCCACAGCGGCATTTGGAACTCTTGAGAGGAAGCAGTCAGGCGTAGGATTTGTATCGTTTGCCCCACCTAAATCCTTCCTGCAGCAGGTGCTTGGGTCTTCTTTGCACGTGTGAGGAAAATGTCCCAAATTTCTGGGACCGATTTCTTCCAGTTGAGGAGTAAGTGGTGAGGTGACGAACAGGACTGAATTCTATCTGCACCGTACCTAGGACATTCACAGACTGCCCCTGTGGCACCTCACAAATACGTGAACGATGTGTTTGGTCTCGAGGGGCTTGCCAAGACTTGCTCTCAGCCCTCAAGGAGTTTAGAGTCTCATGAAGGCCAAACGACAGGGATTGCTTGGTATGATTATTTGCTTTTTCACGTGGACAGACTGGAGCCAAAGGAAAGAATGGGGAGGAGTCACCTTGGCAGAAGGAGAAGGCAAAATTGGTGACATACATCACGACTGTGAGATGCCAAGGTGCTCTTTAAGGAAATAGGGAATCGTTAGAAATCTTGGGGGAGGGGGGCACCTGGGTGGCTCAGTCAGTCGAGCGTCCAACTTTGGCTCAGGGCATGATCGCGCGGTCCGTGAGTTCGAGCCCCGCGTCGGGCTCTGTGCTGACAGCTCGGAGCCTGGAGCCTGCTTCGGACCGTGTCTCATTCTCTCTCTGCCCACTTGTGCTCTCTCTCTGGCTCTCAAAGATAAATAAACGTAAAAAAAAATTAAAAAAAAAAAGAAATCTTGGAGCAGGTTTGGGGCTCCTGGGTGGCTCAGTCGGTTAAGCGACCGACTTGGGCTCAGGTCATGAGCTCGCTCAGGTTCACAAGTTGGAGCCCCACGTCGGGCTCTGTGCTGACAGCCCAGAGCCTGGAGCCTGCTTCAGATTCTATGTCTCCCTCTTTCTCGGCCCCTCCTCTACCCACACTCTGTCTCTCTCCCTCAAAAATAAATAAAACATTAAAAAAATTTTTAAAGAAATCTCAGAGCAGGTTTGTGTTTTAGCAAATGCGTCTGTTGGCAGTGTGTAAGAAGGGTGGCAAAGGGTAAGATAATAAGGGGAGAGGCGGTGAGGAGGTCATCGGTAACAATCTACCCATAAAATGATGGACATCAAAACTATGGTCTCGAGATGTAAAGCTGAAACGACATACGTGAACGAAATATTTAAAAAGTAAAGTAAGCTGAGGTGCCTGGGTGGCTCAGTCGGTCAAGCATCCAACTTGGGCTCAGGTGGTGATCTTGCGGTTCGTTGGTTCGAACCTCACGTCAGGCTCTCCGCTCTCAGCGCAGGGCCCCATTCAGATCCTCTGTCTCCTTCTCTCTCTCTCTCTCTCTCTCTCTCTCTCTCTCAAAAATAAACAGTAAAAAATAAATAAATAAGCAGTAAAAAAAAAATAACTAACTAAAGCTAAAAAATAAGAATAAAGTAAGCAAGCTTTTTCTGGCTCTTGAACGTGGGAGCTAAGGACTTAAAGAAGAAGAAATGCCTTTGAGATTTGCAGCTTCAGGGTTTGGGAGAAGAGTTTTATCTACCAGCTAGAAATTGCTAAGCCCAATGAAAAGCACCAGGAGTTTATACTTTAGGGGACAATTAATGAAAAAAGCAGACCTTCTGCAAACCCAACAGTCCCTGGGGTCACTTTCACATTTCCGCAAGAGTAGCTTTGGATTCTGTTCCACTGTCAAACTGTTCTGTCTGGAAGACTTTTTTTCTGAACTGCAGCCACTTTGGAATTCTTGGCGTACCCTGAGCGAGTACATTTATGACAAAGGTCTTGGGTTCCTTTGGTAAAAATAGAGGAGACAAGAAGTGAATTTCAAGACCACACTGGGGTCCCAAGTTCGCTCGAATGAAATAGCATTTAGGGTTGTGCCAGGGCAATGGTTCTTGTACGACAGGTGGGCAGTTTCTTAAAGTTCATTTATTTTGAGAGAGAGGAGGAACACAAGCGGGACGGGAGCAGAGAGAGAGAGAGAGAGGGAGAGAGAGAACCCAAGCTGGCTCCACGCTCTCGGTGCCGAGCCCGACGCGGGGCTCGAACTCACGAACTGCGAGACGGTGACCTGAGCCGAAGTCGGACACTTCCCCTACTCAGCCGCCCAGGCGCCCTCCAGGTGGACCTTGAATCGCGTAGTCTCCACGGGCCTCACCACAGAGGACCTGGATCGTACCTTTCCAGAATATCGGTGATGTACATATCAGTATGTAGATACCAGGATGTGGATAACTTTGGACAAACACCCCGGGATTTTCTAATGCAAGTGGTCCAAGGACTTCACTGAGGAACACTGTCTGAGACTGGTTACAGATTCCTTAGCTTACTCGTGTCCCTAGGGTTGATTAGTTTACATTTTCTGCAGGCACAGCGTTTGAGTTTGTGGTCCCCTGAGGCTATGTGCACGCGTATGTGTGTGCCTGCCTGTGTGCGCGACTGTGTGTGATACGAGAACACCGGAAGATTTGCTAGTGCTTGGAGATGTAGCCCTGCTCCAGTCTTCTCTTAGAATCATTAAGACGTTATTAGCACTGAGCCGGGGACTTGAAACGAAAAGTCCAACGTTAAGGAAGAGATCTTCCCATGTTTGTTTTCTCGGTCTTAACGATCATTTGCCTTCTCTTCCATGTTATGGCCAAAGCCTCCAACAGTTCTACCGGTAGGGTCCATAAGCACTGGGCTTTGTTATACACCGTGGAGTTCAGTAAATATGAACCTCAGAAAGAAAACTTTTACCTCCCAACATCCCAGATGACAGAATTAGCAACTGTCTATTATTCAAAGGGAGGTGGGGGGGGTGGGGAATCACTTGGTAACCTTGAAAGATACCTGAGTGACATCCTTTAAAAAGAAATGCCATATGGTCCTTGTTTCCAATCTGGTGGAAACGGCTGATTTCTCCACCGCTGTGAAAGGCGTATGACAGGCCTCTTCAGTGCTGACAGCCCCCTGGCTGGAACCCCCTTCTTATGGCAGCACCTGCCAGAGAAGCCTGCATCTGGCAAACATCTGGGAGTTCTCAGATAGAAGGCAGACTGTGATTGTTTCCAGACCTGCTCAGTTTGCTCCCTCACTGAGCATGGTTCCAAGATGATTAGCATATGTCTAGAATAGATAACGGAGTCTCTGAAGTTCAGAATCTTGAACTGTATCGATGGAATGCCAACTAATTTTGGAGAAGCTCAAGGGAAGGTATAGCTAGGTCCCCACAATTTTAATACAGAAAGCACTCTTTGTTGTTGTTGTTTTTAACTCACGTGCTGATTCATTATACCTTCTTTGGCCTAATCCCTATGCTTCAGGCTAACCCTATCTGCCATCAGGGCACGGGACGAGTCAGGCACCGATAGGGCTCTTAGGGTTGACGCGACGCCAAAACCGTTTTCAGACCGGGTTTTCTACTGTTTTGATGGTTTTGAGGCATGCGTCCTGCCTCAGTGGATCAAGAGATTGCCGATGCCTTTTGGAAGGCACGGGAGGCAAGTATCCATCAAACTGTCTTGCCTCTGCTCCAAATCTCCTCACTGGAGTCTTTGCATACGGAAATCTCTCAAGCGATTGCTTGCTAAGATAGCACACGCAGCTGGGGGAAATGGGACGGGTCTCCTGTGTTTTACTTATTATTTTAGAGATGACCCTGGTGAGGGAAAATGATTTTTGACAAGTGAAGACAGCCATGTAAGCCGGAAATAAAACAGAAGGTGTGGGACGCCTGGGTGGCTCCGTGGGTGGGGCTTCCGACCCTTGATTCCAGCTCAGGTCATGATCTCCGAGCCCCGTGTCGGGCTCTGTGCTGATAGTCCAGAGCCTGCTTGGGATTCTCTCTCTCTCTCTGCCCCTCCCCTGCTCGCCCACACAGGCACATGCACTCTCTCTCTCTCTCCAAATAAAGAAATACATATTAAAAAAATAAGCTGTGAGCTCGTTAGAAACGACTGCGTGATGAGCTGCTTACGCAGTAAGACGGTCACCTGCATTTTGCTACCGCCTCTGTGGCGTGTGGCCAGCACGCTGCCTCGTCTCTTGCGTTCTTTCTCAAGTCTCAAAATTATCCTGTGGCATGCTCCATCACATGTGTTAAAATTGGTGACAATGTCTTTCTCTAAACAAATACATGGTAGAGTGTTATTGTGTGAGGGGAAAAAATTACCAAAGCCACGCAGCTCTTCTGGATTTTTCCCATGTTATCAAAACCCCGGCAACTTGCCCCACTTCTGCCTGTTCCTTAACTGCAAGCCTGTTATGTGCCATTTTTCAAAATACAAAGGAGTCGTTTCTCCGAGACTCGAGGAGTCCGGAAGGAACCGTGAGGCAAAAATCAGGTAATAGGTAAATTTATCTCAAGGTATTGAGGGCAGACGTAGCCGAGAGTTTCTGATGACAGTGAGATCAATCAGTTGGAGAAATGTATAGAGAAGGGTAAAATGCAACAGTGCTGCACAATGAAGCACACGGGGCTGACAACAGCGATGTCTCCAATCGGGGTATTATCGTGGTGAAAACGTGGTATTTGCCTTGATTTTCAATGGTAACAGCTAACAGGCAGCTGAGTAATTGCATACTTGCAGGTGGCACATATACGTGCATGCGTAATGCGGTATGGCATATCGAAAGATTATACGGTTGATGTAATTGTCTACGTACATTTGCAAAGATGAGTTTTTTTTAAGTTTATTGGTCTATTTTGAGAGAGAGAGAAAGAGAGGAGAGAGAACACGAGCAGGGGAGGGGCAGAGAGAAAGGGAGAGAGAGAATCCCGAGCAGGCTCCACCCAGCACGGCTCCCGACGCGAGGCTCGAACCCACGAACCGCGAGATCGTGACCTGAGCCAAAGTAGGATGCTTAACCGACTGAGCCACCCAGGCGCCCCACCAAGGTGATTCAGATACTAGGCGCCCTTTCTACGTTACCTGCAGGTCTTGAAATTAAGCCTAAGGAGAAACTGCCTTGACTTAAACAACCACAAAGAAGGCTGTTAGGTAGAAACCGGGAGCCCTTTTCGAGTAGGAAATCGACAACCTTAAGTGTTTGATGGAAAGAACAATTTTAAATAAAATCGGGGCCTAAGGACAGAAAAAGTGAGTCTTTTAGCGAAAATTACACCTGGAGTGTGCAATCGTGGTGAAAATTTTCATTTGTGATGTTTCTTTTGCTGTTGGCGTTTCTTTGGTTACAAGAGGTAGGGGCGGGGGTAGAAAGAAGCTGGAGCAGAGTAGTGTATTTGTTAACAAAAGATCTTCCCCTTGGGGTCAGAGCAGCCCTTGGACTTGAAATACTGGGGCACGAGGCTCGGGCACCCACATACATTTGTTCAGGATCAGTCTCTTAGTATCTGAAGCCACGTCAGTGAATGATTCAGACTCTTTATAAGAGAACAGTGGAACTCAGGGCCATGGACTCAATGTACCCATTTCCCACCCTCCCGATCCCCCCCCCTCCAATTCATATGTTGAAACCCTACCCCTCAGTGTGATGATATTTGGGGATCGGCCTTTGGGAGATAATTCGGTGTAGATGATGTCAGGAGGGTGGGGTCCTCATGATGAAATTTGTGCCCTTAGAAGAAGAGAGCAGAGTACCCCCTCCGCTCCGCGTGAGGGTATAGCAAGAAGGCTGCTCTCGGGGCACCCGGGGCGGGGGGGGGGGGGGCTCAGTCGGTTAAGCGTCCGACTCTTCGTTTCGGCTCGGTCGTGATCTTGCTGTTCGTGGGTTTGAGCCCCACGTCCGGCTCTGCGCTGACAGTGTGGAGCCCGCTTGCGATTCTCTCTCCCTCTCTCTCTGCCCCTCCCTGGTGCTTGTTCACCCTCACTCTCAAAATAAACTTAAAAATAATAAAAATAAACTTAAAAAAAAAAAAAGGCTGCTCTCTACAAATCCAGGAAGAGGGCTCGCGCTGGGAATGGAATCCGCCAGCACCTTGAGCTTGGACTTCCCAGCCCCTCGAACTATGAGAAATAGCGTGGCCCCCACCCCGTCTATGGTATTTTATTATAGCAGCCCGAGCTGGCTAAGACGGGGTGTTTAGATGAAACAGACCAAACACCGTAGGTTGGATAAGGAAGCTGATTTTGCCTCAAGGCCTATTTCTATCCGTCTGTCTCTAAATTTTATAATTCTTTTTTTTTTTTTTTTTTTTAAGTAGGCTCCACACACGATGTGTGGCTTTGAACTCATGACCCTGGGGTCAAGAGTCTGATGCTCTACTGACTGAGCCAGCCGGGCGCCCTTAAATTTTATACTTCTTAAAGGAGGGGGTATGCCTGAAACAGCGCTTGCTTTACAAAACTTACCTGTGGAGGAAAGTATTACATCTATACATGTTGTGTTTCATTTCCCCTGCCTGCAGGGAACCCCAGTGTTTGGCCATAGGAACATGGCCTGTACCTGCGGACGTGTGTGAATCTCCAACAATGAGGTCAGGAAGAAACAAAAGACCCTTAAAGGTCAAAGCTTGCAAACCCTGACCTAAGCAGGGGCTGCAAAGATAGCGCCTTAGGAATTCGTTTCGTTTTCCTACCCAGCTTGAAAGTAGCTATCGTATGCCCTGTGACCTCTTCCCTTCCCTTTCCCTTGAAGCTTAGGCCAAGTAGGAAAGAAGGATGCTGTGATTTCGTGGTATGATTATGCCGTGGCATACAACGTATTCTTGTTTTCAACTTAGAAATGGCAAAAAACCCGGGACCTTAAAGTCTCTGGTAGCAGCTGCACCAAGGAAAGACGCATCTTAAGTGAACTCAGTTGTGAGACACTCTGGGACTTTGGAGGTGGGGAGGAGGGGAACGTATTTGTGGGGTGCTTAGCATCACCTAAGAGGGAGACGCAGAATAAGCCTATCGGTGTTGATATCAGTACCTGTGGTTAAATGAGGTTGGGTTAAGCGGATACAACGAGAAGGTAAATATGTAAATACTTCTCAGCTCCAGCAAGCATCACGCGACCAGGGTAAGACACGAAACTGCTTTCTTTTCTTTTTATTTTTTGAGAGAGAGACAGAGTGTGTGTGTGAGCAGAGGAGAGAGAGAGAGAGGGAGGGAGAGAGAAAGAGAGAATCTTCAGCAGGCTCCATACGCAGTGCAGATCCCAACATGGGGCTCGATCCTGTGACCCTGAGATCATGACCTGGGCCGAAGTCAAGAGTCGGACGCGTAACTGACTGAGCCACCCAGGTGCCCGAGGACTGCTTCCTTTTAAGGATTTCATGGCACCCGTGTAGTAAGTAGATCGGAACGTAATCGAGGCTGGGAATGAAGACAGGGACGGTTTGGGGTAGTTATTTATTTATTTTTTTTTTTTGCCGTATTAAATAGGTATTAGGTGTTTATAACGTGAGAACAAACATGTACGTCGAGGGACGGGGAGAGGAAACGTGGACCCCGTGTACTGGAAGGGCGACAGTGTAGTCAAAATGCATAGGACATTCTGACTAGCTCTCGGGATTCTGGCAACTCGACCCAGAAACAGCCTTGGCTCTTGGACTCCGGTGGGGGGTGGGGAGGGGTTCCTTTACCCTGTGGGTAGTTGGGGTCTTAAAGATACAGCTTGGGTTGTGTGCTTCTTCCCACATGGAGGGTCTCCGTCTCCTTGTTCCACTTCCCTGCAAGGCTACGGATTCCCATCTGCTGGGGCAGGGGCCACAGAGGCCACGGTATTCTCTAGGGACTCTGGCTTTCATTGCTGCTTCATGACAGAGCCCTTTGTGGCTCCCCTGTGCCTCTGTGACATTTGTGGGGCCTCCTCCCCCCCTCTGCTCTACAGTGGTCTCCTGTCCTTCTTCCTGGCCCCCGGCTAACCTGAACGTTAGAAGCATAAGACTTGGCCCAAAGTTTCCAAATCATCTTGTGCCTCAGTCCCAGGCTGGGCCTCCTGCAGCAAAGAGCCATTGCTGTCTACAACCTTCCCAAGGTCCCCTCAGAGGCTGTCGGCGCTGTGATCTTTCCCGTTACCCAATGTATCAGAGGCTTCTTGGCACCGTCCGTAATGATCTGGTCCCTGAAGAGTGTGACAGCTAAACTCATAAGCGTATAGTTTGAATAAGCCATGAAAAGAAACTGAAATGAAACGAATGTAATTGCTGAGTTACAATAAGTATTTTTTAAATAAGTATTTTTTATTTATTAGAAAATTTTTTTTTAATGTTTATGTTTGAGAGAGAGGGAGATAGAGCGTGAACGGACAAGGGGCAGAGAGAGGGAGACACAGAATCCGAGGCAGGCTCCAGGCTCTGAGCTGTCAGCACGGAGCCCGACGCGGGGTTCAAACTCACGGACCGCGAGATCATGACCTGAGCCGAAGTCAGATGCTCAACCGACTGAACCACCCAGGGGCTCCATAATGTTTATTTCTTTTTGAGAGAGAGAGAGAGAGAGAGAGAGAGAGAGAGAGAGAGAGAGAACACAAGCAGGGGAGGGGCAGAGAGAGAGAGAGAGGGAGACACAGAATCCAAAGCAGGCTCCAGGCTCTGAGCTGTCATCACAGAGCCCGACGCGGGGCTCGAACTCACGGACCGCAAGATCTTGACCTGAGCCGAAGTCAGATGCTTAACTGACTGAGCCACCCAGGCTCCCCTAAATAAGTATTTCTTTAGCACAGAAGGTATTAGTTTCCAAAAGATCTCTCCATAGTTATACAAAAAACAAATTCTTAAAATTATTTTAAAAATTGGGGCACCTGTCTGGCTCAGTCAGTGGAGCACGTGACTCTTGATTTTGGGGGTCATGAGTTCAAGTCCCACGGTGGGTGTAGAGATTAGTTAAAAAAAATTGCTGGTGCCCATTGGTGATGGTTAAAAGTTGAATAAAGATTTTTTAAAAAAATTATTTAAAAAATTAATTAGGAAGTTGAGGAAGTCATTGTCCTTTCGAATTCACCTTTTAGTTCTCAAGGGTCTAAAAGCGTATTAAATATCTGCTATAAAAAGTGAGAAAATTAACACGCTCACTCTCGGTCTGCCTTGAAATTCTCATTATTTTTACTTTCTCAAGGTTTCCAACATTGTGTTCTAAAACCATAAGACCCACATTGATTTTTTGTTTTGTTTCTGATTTTTGAAATGTTGACTTATTTTGAAGAGGGAGAGACAGAGCGCAAGCAGGGGAGGGGCACAGGGACAGGGAGACCCAGAATGCAAAGCAGGCTCCGGGCTCGGAGCGGTCAGCACAGAGCCCGACGCGGGGCTCGAACTCACGAACCGTGAGATCATGACCTGAGCTGAAGTCGGACACCGAACCGACTGAGCCGCCCAGGCGCCCCCAACTGCTCTGGGGCTGTGCAGTTACTTTAGGGAAGTAGGTCTTTGAGTTTTACATGAGAAGGGGACTTCTGGCTGTCTGGAGTTCTGACACAGACAGGTAGGGATAGCAGTATCTCACATATACACAAGCTTTTTCTTTTTTTTTTAGAGAATCCCAAGCAGGCTCTGCATTATTAGCACCGAGCCCGACGTGGGGCTTGAACTCACGAAGCGTGAGATCAGGACCTGAGCCGAAACCAAGTCAGATGCTTAACTGACTGAGCCGCCCAGGCGCCCCTATATACAGACTTTTAATTACACGATTGAGGTCAGATCCTTTGCAGAGTGTTGGGGGGTAAAGTAGCTTCCTCCTAAGCTGGACTTGGTGATGCTTTGCAAAGTATTGTCTCTGGACCTGCAGCCTCGGCATCACCTGATATTAGTTAGAAGTGTAAAGTTAGGGACCCCTGCTTCACCCCCAGACCCACAGGATCAGAAACTTTGGGGGTGGAATCTAACAATTTGTGTTTTTAATAAGCCGTCCAGGGGACTCGGAGTCACCCCGAAGCTTGAAAACCACCAGGCTACAGAATCAAGGTGTGGCGTGTGCATCCGGGGTACCCAGCGTCACCCTGGGAGCACGTCAGCAGTGCAAATTCACACAGGCCCCACCCCAGACCTCCCGCATCACAGTCTGCGTTTTGACCAGCTCCCCAGCTGTTTCGCACGCATATTCACGTATCTGAAACCACTTTTGAGAAACACTGCTGTGTCTAGGCCTGTGGTTCTCCGCCTCAGCTGTAGTTACAGAATTCCCTAGGCAGCGGGTGAAAACCCTCAATGCCCAGGCCTCACCCTGGGCCAATTAAATTAGAGTCGCTGGGGGTCGGGGCTGGGCGTTAGCGTTTGCGTAAGCTCTCCACGTGATTCCCACGTGCAGCAAAGCGTGAGGACTTTTCTCCAGGCGGTGGCGTATTTAGGCTGGCTTATTTCATGCCGCTTTATTGAATTGCCGCTCTGCTTCCGGGAACTTCTTGATGAGAGCGCTTACCTGCGGGTGCCACCCGTTCATTCACTCATATTCCATTAACTGGTTTTGTGCGTATGCATTGTTTTTTAGTGTTTGTCATTTTAACGGGGTCCTTGGGGGTGGTGGAGATGAATGCCTGTAGTCAGTTTGCCTACAAAGCCGGACGATCTTATCTTTAATAAAGGAAAAAGTTAACTGTTTTCTTATGAAAGCCCGAGGGGAAAAAGAATGCAAAAAAATCTAACTCTTAATCTCCAACCCAGAGATAACTTCTGTTAGGTTTGCTTTGGTTTCCCTCCCTCCGGTCTTTTTCTCTCTGTAGCGGTATAAAACAAAATTGGGGGGCACCTGGGTGGCTCAGTGAGCTGAGCATCGACTCTTGATTTCAGCTCGGATCATGATCCCAGGGTCGTGGGATTGAGCCCCGTATTGGGCTCTGCAGTGAGCATGAAGCCTGCTTGGGATTCTCTCTCTTTCCCTCTCCCCCACTCACATGCTCGCTCTCTCTCTCTCTCTATCTCTCTCAAATTAAAAAAAAATAATAAAATAAAGTAAAATTTAAAAAACAAACAAAAATTGGGGTCATGGGTGGTTAGAGTTTAGGATTCTAATTCTGCTTCACAGATTTCCTAAGGCTAAGTTCCACTGCAAACATTCACGTAGAATATGGGTGTATTCTTTTATAGTGTAGCGATAATATATTCTATTTGGTGGTTCCATTATTGGTGGTCAGGTAGGCTGTTTCTAATTTGTTGATAGAAAACTATAAAGCTCTTAGAATAATTTTGTTTTGATCCATTCATCAGCCAATGGACATCTGGGCTCTTTCCATAATTTGGCTCTTGTTGATAGGGCTGCTATAAACATGGGGGTGCGTGTATATATATATACAACGGAACACGACTTGATGATGAGAAAGAATGAAACCTTGCCATTTGCAACAACGTGATGGAACTGGAGGGTATTATGCTAAGTGAAATAAGCCAGAGAAAGACAGATAGCATATGATTTCACTCATGTTTAGTTTGAGAAACTCAACAGACCAACATAGAGGAAAGGACGGAAAAATAAGATAAAAACAGAGAGGGAGGCAAACCAGAAGAGACTCTTAAAGACAGAGACTCGGGGCGCCTGGGTGGCTCAGTCGGTTGAGCGTCCGACTTCGGCTCAGGTCACGATCTCGCGGTCCGCGAGTTCGAGCCCCGCGTCGGGCTCTGGGCTGACAGCTCGGAGCCCGGAGGCTGCTTCCGATTCCGTGTCTCCCTCTCTCTCTGCCCCTCCCCTGTTCATGCTCTGTCTCTCTCTGTCCCAAAAATAAATAAACGTTAAAAAGAAACTCTTTGTTTCTTAGAACAGATACTAAGATATAGGATTACTGGTTCAAAATTATGAATAATTTATAGGTTATTAATACATATTTATTTGTATACCTGTAACTCTCTAGAATAGTTCATTTTATGTGTCAACTTGGCTAGGCCTTGGTACCCAGATATTTGGTTACATGCCAGTCTAGATGTCTCTGAGGTAGTGTTTTTTAGATGAGATTCACATGTAAATTTTTTTTGAACATTTATCTATTTTTGAGAGACAGAGAGTGAGTGGGGGAGGGGCAGAGAGTGGGGGAGGGGCAGAGAGAGAAGGAGACACAGGATCCGAAGCGGGTTCCAGGCTCCGAGCGGTCAGCACAGAGCCCGACGCGGGGCTCGGACCCACGAGCCGCGCGATCATGACCTGGGCCAAAGTTGGACGCTTAACCGACTGAGCCCCCCCACCCCCGGGGCGCCCCGGATGAGATTCACATTTTAACCAGCAGACTTTTAGTAAAGCAGGTTACCCTCCTCAGTGTGGATGGGCCTCATTCAGGGGAAGACCTTAACAGAAATAAAGTCTAAGGTCCCCCAGAAAGAGGGGATCTGCCTGCAGACAGCCTTCAGACCTGAGTTACAATATCAACTCTTTTTTTTTTTTTAATGCTTATTTATTTATTTTGAGAGAGAGAGCGAGAGAGAGCGGGAGGGGCAGAGAGAGAGAGAGAGAGAGAGAGAGAGAGAGAGAGAGGAGAGAGAGAGGGAATCCCAAGCAGGCTCTGCACTGTCAGGGCAGAGACTGATGCGGGGCTCGAACTCATGAACTGTGAGATCATGAGCTGAGCAGAAACCAAGCGTCCGATGCGTAACGGACTGAGCCACCCAGGCGCCCCTCTCTGGAGAATCTCAAGTAACTAGCACAATGCTTTCTCTACATAAGTTGTGTGATAAATGTTTGGTGAACCCTAGCTTTAACTCATTAAGGTACTGAGGAGTACGGTAAAGTGTTTTTCTCGTTCTCTTAAGGTTATTTATTTACTTATTTATGTTTACATAGGATACTTTTTGTTACCTAAAGTTCAGTGTGCAAAAGGAAGCTCTCATGGTTCTTTTGCTTCATTTATCCGTGTCCAAAGCATGTGGCAAAAGAGCCCATAAAATGAACGGTCCCTTTTGCTGAGCTTTGCTAGAGTTACCTCGAACAAAAATACACCGAATAGAAATAACAATAGAAATGTTGTCTGTCCCTTATTAAATTGCTACTTATTTATTGAGCAACTACTATGTCCCCAACACTGTCTGAAACTGTTCAGAGACTGTAGAAGCTACTTTATTTATGACTTAAAAATATAATGAAGTTCCTGGAGATAGTTTCTGTGCTCTGTGTGTGTGTGTGTGTGTGTGTTTCTTTTTCTGCAGGTGGGGCTAAAAGGGACACTCGGACAGCATAGAGTCTGTCTTAGCATGTAGCATAAGCTTATGATTGATGGCTGTGGTTTAATAACTTGCTTCTATTTAAAAAAATCTGTTTTGGGGCGCCTGGGTGGCTCAGTCGGTTGAGCGTCCGACTTCAGCTCCGGTCATGATCTCACAGCTCGTGAGTTCGAGCCCCGCGTCGGGCTCTGTGCTGACAGCCCAGAGCCTGGAGCCTGTTTCAGATTCTGTGTCTCCCTCTTCTCTCTGTCCCAACCCACTCGCATTCTGTCTCTGTCTCTCTCAAAAATAAATGAACATTAAAAAAAATCTGTTTAGATGCTGGCGAGGATGGGGAGAAACGGGAACCCTCTTGCACTGTTGGTGGGAATGCAAACTGGTGCGGCCACTCTGGAAAACAGTGTGGAGGTTCCTCCAAACATTAAAAAATAGTTCTACCCTATGACCCAGCAATAGCACTGCTAGGAATTGACCCCAGGGATACGGAAGTGCTGATGCAGAGGGGCACGTGTACCCCAGTGTTTATAGCAGAGCTTTCAACGATAGCCAAATCGTGGAAAGAGCCTAAGTGTCCATCAACTGACAAAGGGATAAAGAAGATGTGGTTTATATATACAATGGAATACTACTTGGCAATGAGAAAGAATGAAATCTGGCCCTTTGCGGCAACGGGGATGGAACCGGAAGGTATTATGCTGAGTGAAATAAGTGAGGCAGAGAAGGACAGATGTCACATGTTTTCGCTCATGTGGATCTTGAGAAACTGAACAGAAGGCCATGGGGGAGGGGAAGGGGAAAAATAGTTCCAAACAGAGAGGGAGGGAAGCAAACCATAAGAGACTCTTAAATACAGAGAACAAACTGAGGGTGGAAGGGGGGGTGGGGGAGAGGGGAAAGGGGGCGATGGGCACTGAGGAGGGCACCTGTTGGGATGAGCACTGGGTGTTGTATGGAAGCCAATGTGACACTAAGTCACATTAAAAAATAAAAAAAAATCTGTTCAGACTTAATAGCATGCTTTTAAATGATGACGTCATTAATGGCGCCTACTATAGAAAATAAAATAAATGTTTTCCTGTGAAACTAAAGTTTGGACTACTTTTAGATAAGTCAGGATATAGCTATAAAGTGCAATATCGGCTGACTTGCCATTAAATATTCTTTATTATATTAAACTCCATTACAAACGAATGATAGGACGCTTCCTATTATACTGAGTGAGCTATGATAATAGGAATGCCAGCTGGTTATTGACAAAGGAATATTGAACTGCTTTCTCGCCAGAAAATACGAGTGGAGGTATCTGACAATATAGGACAGCAATGCCACGAAGAAGAGCTAAAGTCAGCCTGGCAGCATGATTCACGCTCAACTTGGGCAGAAAGAATTAAGATTGCTCTGAAAGTGTACGTATTTCATCTACCCGATTGCGTTTATCCCAGATGGCAATGGCAAAAATTGGGGTGCGTATGTTACAATGACCGTTGTCACCCACCGGATTCTCTTCGGGTCAGTGTTTCCAAAGCTGGCATGACATCAGATTTCCTGAGAATGCCTGTCGCGGATGGACTCCCGATCCCACTCCAGATGCCCTAAATCAGAATCTCTTGGGGGAATGGTCTAGGTCAACTTTGGAAAACACTGTTTCAGGCTATCAATATTCACACACAGTTTGCTAGACCACGGAGACCCGGCATGGCCACACATGTAAGTCGCCATGGGCTGGTCTGGTTGGAATATGGCGTTTGGGAGAGGGGGGCGATTATATAAAGATTATCTTCCCTCTCTTGTGTCTATATCCCTCCGCTTGAGACCATATTTCACTCTCTTCCTCGTTCTTTTCTGTATGTTACACATCCTGGAAATATTTGCATATTGAGAGATTAGAACTTTACCACGTGACAGGAAGAACTGGGGCATAATGGAAGCTCTGGGCTTGTAGCGGGGATGACAGCAGTGTGGACACATATATCAAGGGGCCTCGTGGCACACTGCAGGCACACTGTGCCTGTTCCCAAACCTCCCCAGGAAGCCAGCTCCACAGCACATAGAGTTATGAAGGACGTCGTATATTTTTTTTGCAAGGAGTCCATTTTCTTACCGGAATATCGGGCCTCTGATTTAGTTTTCCCTGAATACAAGTGTCAAATGGGATAACATATGAAAAAATAGATAAAATATTATACATATTAGACTGTCATCCAGTGAAACAGAGTCATTCCCACTATAATATTATTTTTTTAATGTTTTTAATGTTTATTTATTTTGAGAGAGAGAGAGAGAGAGGAGGGAAGGGGCAGAGAGAGAGGGAGAAAGGGAATCCCAAGCAGGGAGCCCAAGGTGGGGCTCAATTTCACGATCCGTGAGATCGCAACCTGAGCTGAGATCAGGAGTCCAAGGCTTAACCGACTGAGCCACCAAGGTACCTCTATAATATTATCAGTACCATTTTACAGATGTGAATATGTGTGGGTGTCTGATATGCGTGTACGTATACACACACATGCATATCCTACACACACATGCATATCACACACACATTCCAAACACACATATATACACGTATGTGTGTGTGCATTCATATACGTTTAAGTATCCCAAAATAACATTGTTTCCAAGAATCGCGAGATGCCTTCCAATCCTCTAAAATCCTCTGTCAAGTAGGAAGGTTCCTCACACAAAGTAAAGATTCTCCCTTGGGGATCTTTGGTCATGTCTTTCATTTATAATGATATCTGAGTACTTAAGGTAATCAATGTAGGTGTTCACCGAGCTTTTGAAAACTACCTGTCCAAGGGCACTCTGCATGCATTCCAGTGCTGGCCTCCTTCAGACTTGATAATTCAATCTAGTGATAATATGAGCTTTGGTGTTCGGTTAGACCAGGGTTTGCCTACTGTGTGTATTACTTAAAAGTTAATATAAGCCACGAAATATTTCTGAGTGTCAGTTTCCACATCTGTAAAATAGTACTAATAATATTCTAGTGGAAATGATGCTTGGAATTAGTATAAGGCTGGAATAAGAGTTTGCACATAAAAAGAATATTGAACTTTTATTATAAATATTGAAACAAGACTCCTAGGATACGCCCATCTCCTAACCAAAGGGATGAGTGGCCTGACACATAGTCCATTACTGCCATTTGCCTAGAGACGAGGAGAATTCCGGTCCTAACAAAGGGATGGAGGAGACGGAATTCAGCTGGTCCCAGAGATGGTTCAGTGTCTGCCTCCAAGGAGCGGGGCTCTTGGAGTAGACTTCTAGGGTCGCGGTGGCTCCGTATTATGGGATGGGGACGAGAACATCTCATTTTGACTCTGACGTTTGCCCAGGCGTCAGAGGAAACGTAGAGACTGAGGTTAAGAGGGAAAACATGCAAGGACACCAACATGACATGACTGAAGAGAACAGATTTCAATGAAATGATAGGTTAGCATCACTTGGGGATGCTAGATGGAATATCGAGGCGCCAGAGAGGGAGACGCTAGTGATGGAGATTCTAGAGAAGGAGATTCTAGAGAGGGAAATGTTAACGATGGAGGTGCTAGAAAAGGTGAGGGTAAAGCCAGGCTCAAACTCTGAGACCAGAAATGTCTGATCACGTTAGAAAAGCAAAAGTATTTATTTTTCAAAGGCATTGGAATGGAGTGCAGGTCTCATCTGACAAGGTGGAAATATTAACAGTTATGTGGTAGAGATTTTTTAGCACAGTCCATTTTCATGGCAGTCATTTTTAGCCCATTCTAAATTCTGTGTGTTAAAAGGATACATGAATTCATTAAATTATTTTTAACTCAGCTCATTATTACAGTCAGCTTGACATCTTAGACAGTTGCTAATTTTTAACCAATTTAACAAAATGTCTTTTGTTAAGACTTAAGGAGCAATGCTTGCAACTTATTATAGTTGAAGCAGAAGAAAGCCTTTTACAGAAGAAATAAATGTTTTGAAGGTATACTGAGTATAGAAACATGGTGAATCAGGGCCAGAAAGACCCTAGAAATGACCTGGTTCCATCTTCCCTTGGACGGATGAGGTAACAACGTCATTCCCTGATACCCACGTTAGGGTAATAAACTGTAAATAAGTAATGAGCCTATCACATATTTAGAGACTGTCTAACGCATTCAGGGCACTGTGCCACAGGGGGAAAGAAAAGAGAACCGCACAAGACATGCCCTCTGCTCTTACAAAAGGGTTATGGTCTAGCCAAAGGATCAGACGTGCTTGTGTAACAACGTGTAGTTTGAGGTAGTTTATTGTAAGTGGTACAGAACACTACCTGAATTAAGAAGTAGGAAAGATTGGGGCGCCTGGGTGGCTCAGCTGGTCAGGCATCCAATTTTGGCTCGGTCATGATCTCATGGCTCACGAGTTCGAGCCCCACGTCGGGCTCTGTGCTGACCGCTCAGAGCCTGGAGCCTGCTTCAGATTCTGTGTGTGTGTGTGTGTGTGTGTGTGTGTGTGTGTGTCTGCCCCTCCCCTGCTCACGCTATCTGTCTCTCTCTCTCTCAAAAATGAATAAACGTTAAAAAAAAATTAAGCTAAAAAAAGAAGTTGGAAAGATCTCTTTGGAGATTCTTTTTTTAAAAGGTTATCAATCATTTTTTTTAATGATACCGATTTACACTTAGCAAAGACAAAAGACGCTTTTATACAGTTTTGAGTGAAAAAAAGTAGCTTACAAAACAATACATTATAATCTATCAGTTTCTCTTGGCGAACAGTTCTCTGAATTTTAACACACGTATAGATTGATATAGCCACGACCACAATACAGCAAAGTCCAATCATCCCCCAAAAACTCCTTCATCCCATCTCCCCATCCTCCAACTCTGGAACTCTGATAACCATCGATTCGTCCTCCATCACTGTAGGTTTTCCGTTTGTGACTTTTTACGACTGTCTTCTTTCAGCCTAACGCCTTGGAGATTCATTTAAGTTGTGTGGATCGTGGTTCATTCCTTTTTATTGGTGAGTAACATTCCACTGTATAGACGTGTCACAGTCAACTTATCCATTCACCCACTGAAGGACATTTGAGTTGTTTTGCAGAGTCTTACGTTGAGAGAAACTTCTTGAGCCAGGTGGTATTTTATTTCATTATCTTATTTAAGTTTATTTATTCTGAGAGACAGAGAGCACACTCGGGGCAGAGAGAAAAGGAGGGAGAGAATCCCAAACAGGCTCGGCGCCGTGAGCGCAGAGCCCGACGTGGGGCTCGGCCTCGCGAACCGTGAGATCATGGCCTGAGCTGAAATCATGAGTCCGATGCTTCACCGACTGAACCACCCAGGTACCCCTGGCAGAGTGGTATTTTAATTCACTCTCTGATTTTTCCTCCTACCATGATTGTAGATCAGTTCACTTAGTGATGCTTATGCAAAAAACAAAACAAAAAAAAATGCATGGCTAAAAACATTCATAGAGACTCAGAGGGTTTTCTTAAAATAGAGCTTTGGTGCACATATGGTTATGCTTATAAATGTTGATGTTCGTTGATCCGGTATTTGTTGAATGCCAACTATGGGCTGGCCACAGGGGATAAAATAATGCAACAAAGTGCCTGTGCTCCTCATGTAACATCTAGTCAAGGAAGAAAGACGACAAAGAAAGACACAAACGGCCCTTTAGTGGTTCAGATTGTGGTGAGTCCCAGGAAGCAGCAGGGTAAGTAAGGAGCTGGCCAAGAGTGATGGGAGATGCAAAGTCCTGTTATTGTAACGTAAGTTGGTAAGGGAAGGTTCCTCTGTTGAGCAGAGACTTGAAGAAAGTGGGGGAGAGGCGAGCCATGCAGATATCTGGGGGAAGAGTATTCGAAGCAGAACAAACACGTACGTTTTATTCACGTTGTTTATCGAAATAGCACAAAAGGCGTTGATTACTCAAACCTGCTTCTCCCCCCAGTGAGAAGTCAGGGTAAAGGGCTTTCCGTGGATGATGGAGCGCAGTTCGTGAACTTAACTTACCGCTTTATCACTACCAATGCGGACCTTCCATGGAAGAAGAGAGCGGTGGGAAGGGGAAAAAGAAGGAAAGGCAGGATGGAACCGAGTGAGAGAAATGAAGGAATGGAGACAGAGGAAAGGAAAACGGAGACAGAGAAGACAGACGAGAATAATGGATTTAAATCTCAACGTCAGCCTGTCCAGACAAAAACCTTCAGCCGCGGACGTATCACCTACATCCTAAACAGTATCTCCTACATATTTGTCCCTGAAATTGCTTGCACCGACAATACCCGTTTGTGGGCTCCTGGGTTCTCATATTTTTAAAGAGTTTGTGTTCTTTTCTTTTGTCATAGAGTTCATTTTTTAAGGAATCTCCACACCCAGCCCCGCTCAAACCCACAACCCCAAGGTCAAGAGTTGCGCGCTCTACCGGCCCAGCCAGCCAGATGCCCCAGTTCTTATTTTTAAGGCTAACCACTTAATAATAAGGTCTCTCTGCATACCTGGTGCATGATCCGAGCCGAGGTAGGGGAGAGGCAGAAAGATGACAAAGCAGAGCCCTATAGGCAGAAATAAATATACGTTCATAATCTCTTTATGTTACAGTGTGTATTTCCTTGGATTTCTCTTATATGCCCCCTACACGCGCGTGCGCGCGCACACACACACGCGCGAGTATGGTGAAGTTGCTCTCAAGCTTGTATCCAGCCGAGCACATGGTGCACTTGAGGACTATAACAACCCCCCAAGTGTCCTGGCGACTCTCTGTGGCAATGATTATCACAGCGTTGGAGCAGGAATGTAATTCTGATCTGACCCCGAGGGCATGGAAAAAGTCTTACCGACCCTTTTCACATCACGCCACGCACAGAAAAAGATAATAAAATTCCGGCACCCTGAAGCGATGAGAAGGATCCACTCCCCCCATCCCAGTGAGCCACGCGGGAGTGCCCCGCCCCCTCCTGGAGAACACTCTTCTGGGCACATTCGCCACCCACTCAAAGGCTCTCATTTGGAAGCTCCCGTTTAAGATGTTCACTTGTATGCTTTTCCCTGCTTTGACTCCCCCTCCGTCAGAGGTACCTTTTGTAGGCTAAAGCAATTTGAAGATGCTGAAGTATCGTGGACCCACACATTCAAGGCCCTTCCATTAGTGTTGCGAATGTCTCTTATCTCTTGGGGTCCCTGTTCGCTTGAAGATCGCCGCCCAATGTCTGTAAATAATCGCGAATAGAAAACGCAGGAATGAGGCTCCTGATACTGCACGCAAAGCATGATGGATGCTGCTTAGGAAGGATATCCTAAGGATATCACATATCCTGCTAAGGATATGTGATTCGCATCCCGTCACATTTCAACTTATCGTTAAACACGACCCACTCGCAGATCTACAAATCCCTCCCGTTGAAACAAAAGATTACAGTTCATGACAAGTGTAGCTGGGATGCTAATTACCAAAGGTGCTTACAATTGTGCCACTTTTGAGCTGACGCTAGCTAGCCTCCGTTTGCTGTGAAAGGTTTCAGTCTGCGATGGCAGTCCTGTCTTGTCTCCACTAGTTTTTGCAAAGAAGACAATTTCGGTTATTTATATGGCAGAACATCTTACCGAGGCCAGTATTTATGCGGTATGGGGGTAGTTTCCCGAGGGGAAAAAAAAAAAAAAAGCCCTGTCTTTTTAGACTAAACTTCTTTTCTTCTTGCTGGCAGCCGTCCTATTTATTACGCGTATAAAGACGGTGATTAATTAATAGGAAGGGGGTTCGGGAACAGTGATCTTCAGCTGTAATGGAACAACTTGCCAACAAAACGGAGTTCTGAGCATAATGAAGACTTGAAAATGAAATCTACCTTATCTGGAGAAAAGCTCTCCCAGCCGCCGAAGATATAAATTGGGAAAAATCAATTAGCACAGACTAGAATTGAAAATCGTGTGGTTTATTAGATAATGAAATTGTGGTTGGTGAAGGAAATGCAAACGAATCCGTGACCAAGGATGATAACACTAATATCCTCCTCTGGAGGGACCGTATCAAAATGAAGGCTGGCGTGGCGACACCCTTCTTTCCTCATTAATTTCACTTCCTCCTAGGATGGGGGCGAATATGTAATCTTCACGCCCAGATGATAATAGGGGGATTAGGCTAAAACCTATTCTGGAATGGATTGGGGGGAAAGGCACAACCTAACTATTTAGCTCAAGGCAATTGTTTTACAGGAGTAGGGGCCGGAAGCCAACAAAGGAGGCCAGAGGGAAAAGCCTTTCTTAAGTTCTCTCTCGGATCATATATGCCCTGAGATCTTGATGAACCCAGTACGTCTTCCGGCCTCGTAGTTTCAGGGGCGATGGGTGGTGTTTACAGTGGTTTCTTACCCATCGCAATGAGAGTTATTGACAAAACGATGCTTCTTGCCAAATACTGTACGGAGACGGTCTCCACTTGGAGATCAGCTATGGAATACATCGACTCGCAAACGTCCCCAGGGAGCAGGGTATAAACGGACCCCCTTCCCAAGGGTGATAAAACACCAGACCCTGAGAGCAGGAAGCGTGCTGAGAAATCATCTGGTTTAATTCTCTCATCTCACGGAGGGGGAAGCTGTGGCCAAGGGAGAGAAAGGACTCTCCCAAGGTCATTCGCTCAGTAAAGCTCTTCATCTTTCTGGACTCTAGACCTTTCTCTTAATCCATGCTATTTCTTGCTGAAGATGAAGTTAGTGTGGGGACAAAGTGGAGACACGTCTTCTTTCATTTTCTCATTCAACTAGGTTTTCCAGGTTTCGCAAATAAACAACTTTTTTTTTAAGTTTATTTAGAGAGAGAGAGAAAGAGAGAGAGAGCATGGGAGGGGCAGAGACAGGGAGGAGAGATTTCCAAGCAGGCCCCGCACTGTCAGCTTGGAGCCCCAACGTGGGGCTCGAACCCACGAACCATGAGACCACGACCCTACCTGAAATCAAGAGTCAGACGCCCAACTGACGGAGCCACCCAGGAGCCCCAATAAACAACAAATTGTAAGTATGTCCCACATATTGCATGGGGCATACTTATGCTAAAATCTATTTGCTGTTTATCAGAAATTCAAATTTAACTGGGTGCCCTAGATTTGACGTGGCTCTCCCACATAGCTTTCATTCCTTCTCTGTGCCAGGTCCTTCATTATGGTCCATGGCGAACAAAATAATTTGTGATACACGCTGAAGTCAGTGAGGCTTCAGAATCAGTGGATATAGCCGTTCTGTTTCCTGGAGCCCCACTCACCCACAAATGCTTCATGCATTCAAAGGAGTCTTTTGCATGAGGTCACTTATTTGGAATTTGTCTCTCTTGCTTCTAACAGGTGGGTCGTAGGGCCGGGCAATAACCAAGCATGGATGGTAAGAGGTATTTATGAATTGAAGAATGCTGTATAGGGGCGCCTGGGTGGCTCACTCAGTTGAGCATCTGACTCTTTAAATGTTTTTTTTAAGGTTTATTTCTGAGACAGAGAGAGACAGAGCGTGAGTGGGGGAGAGGCAGAGAGAGAGGGAGACACAGAATCCGAAGCAGGTTCCAGGCTCCGAGCTGTCAGCCCGGAGCCCGACGCGGGGCTTGAACTCACAGACCGCGAGATCATGACCTGAGCCAAAGTCGGACACCCAAACGACTGAGCCACCCAGGCGCCCCTCTCTATTTACTCCTTTTAAACATGAGTTCCAATTTATGAAGTGGCTTCCAATCTTCCCCCAAAATAAGGTTGCTAGGTGGTTGGAATCACAGGCCTGTTGTGGGTTACTTTTGTTCTGACCCAAGCGCACAAAGTCTAGTGGGAAATATGAGCACGTCCTCCACCCTTGTCCTGGATGTCATATACCAGTGCCCTCCTGTACCTTGGGAATGATGCCCCTCGTTTCTGTCACCATGGGAGATTTCCCATCAAGAAAGGCACCATGTTGAATTTGAACTGTTCCTTGAGGTCTGAGCAAGACTTCAAAATACAGAGATGGAAAAATATTCTAGAAAGAGACACCATTGCACTGTAACAGTTTAATGTTTCTGATACTTGAGTTATCATCCGAATCACCTGAAGAGTTTGGTAAAAATTTATTTGGGGAGAGGGGCGCCTGGGTGGCCCAGTCGGTCAAGCGTCCGACTCTCGATTTCGGCTCAGGTCATGATCTCATAGTTCGCGACTTCCAGCCCTGCATCTGGTTCTGCGTGGGCAGTGTGGAGCCTGCTTGGGATTCTCTCTCTCCTCCCTCTCTCTCTGCCCCCTGCCCAGCTGTGCTCTCTCTCTCTCTCTCTCTCTCTTTCTCTGAAAATAAATAAATAAATAAATAAACTTAAAAGAAATTATTTGGGGAGAATATTCAAAATCAGTCTCAGATTGAACTAAGTACAGAATGGGCTCTGGAGTCCAACTTTTAAGCAAACCCCACATTTATGAAGTATAATTAGGTTTAAGGACAACTTGAGCTAAAGTATGGGCACATGAAAAAAAAAAAGACGTAGGGGCCTCGGGGTGGCTCAGTCAGTTAAGCGAAGGACTCTAGTTTCAGCTCCTGTCATGATCATGAGTTCGAGCCCCATGTCAGGCTCCCCAGCTGGCAGCACGGAACCTGCTGGTGAATCTGTCTCTCCCTCTCTCTCTGTCCCTCCCCCGCTTGTGGTGTCTCTCTCTCTCTCTCTCTCTCTCTCTCTCTCTCAAAATAAACAAACTTAAAAAAAAACACACAAATACTTTATGAAAAAGAAGTAAAGCACGCTGGCATACTTGACTCTTTTTGGGGGGGGTCAGGGGGTGCGGTCTAGGAATCAGGCGGTGACCTACTGAATGGTGTAAGTCTCCTTGACTCCTACTGCGTTGCCATTATGAAGTCAGACGTGGTCTCAGGACGTACAAAAACATGTTTGAGTCCGATGCACCCAACAGCAAATGTGCCAGGGAGAGCGGAGCGTGGACGTGAAGTGCTGACCTACGTTCACTCAAACGATAACAGATAGCACTTCATCAGTCATTACTTGGCCCATCAGAATCAGTAAAGTGCCCCAAAATTGATGATGGTTCAGACACCATAGCCTGGTGACCCAGAGAAAGACATTCTTTTGTTTTTTTTAAGAGAGAGAGAGCGCGCACGCACGAGTGGGGGGGAGGGGCAGAGGGAGACTCTTGAGCAGGTTCCATGCTCAGCATTGAGCCCGACTCAGGGCTCGATCCCACAACCCTGGGATCACGACTGAACCAAAATCCAGAATTGGACGCTCAACTAACTGACCCACCAGGTGCTCCCCAGGGAAAGCGATTTCATGTCTGATTCCAATGCCCTGGTGGCACTTGTGTCTATAGATATAGATATAGATATAGATATAAGTATGTATATGTATATATACGTATGTATATATGTGCACGTATGTATATATGCGTGTGTATACATGTGTGTACATACATGTATATACATACGTGTATATACATACGTGTATACATGCATGTATATATACACATATATACATACGTATATATACACACATATATACACACATATATATGTATGTATGTATGCATACATATACACACACACATATATACATACGTATATATACATGCACACATATATACATACGTATATATACACACACATATATACAAACGTGTATATACACACACACATATATACATACGTGTATACACACACACATATATACACACATGTATACACACACATATATACATACGTATATATACACACACATATATACATACGTATATATACACACACACATATATACATACGTGTATATACACACACACATATACAAACGTGTATATACACACACATATATACATACGTGTATATACACACACATATATATACATACGTATATATACGCACACATATATACAAACGTGTATATACACACACACATGTATACATATGTGTATATATACATATATATACATATATATACTTATATATATACATACATGCTTGTGTGTACCCGATACAGCGGTAGGCCTTGTACCTGGATTTTTTTTTTTATTTAGTTCTTCAGACATGTCATATGGGTAGATGCTATTGACTTCATTTCATGAAAGAGCGAGCTGTGACTTAGGATTCCTTCACTCCTTCATACATTCATACATTCAGCAAATATGAACCGAGCACTGACCGTGTGCTAGGCACTGCTCTAGGTGCTGGGGAAGAAAACAATGAACTAAACAAAATGGCTTCTCTTGCGGCGCCTATGTTCTAGCGGAGGAATGTGGATCCCCAACCAAAGAAATGGATATTTGCAGGTGATGATCAGTGCTAAGGAAAAAAAAAATACAAAAAAAAAAAAAGATCGTGTAAGGGGGATAGAGAGGAGGAGCTGTTTTTAGAAAGGGGAATTAGGGGAGACCTCCGATAAAGTGGCATTTTTGCGGAGTCCCTAAGGAGATGAAGGGGGATGAATGTGCCAGAAGAATCTGCCATCTCAGGTCACTCTCAGCGCCACAAGATCCCTCCACCCAAAGTTCCCCTTTGTCCCAAGCTACCCACGTCACAAGAAAGAGACAAAAAGCAATTATTGGAATAAAGGACCACTCACCATAGAGGAAGACGGTTTTCGCAGAGAAACCTTGGAGAGCTTGCTCAGGTGACTAGCCTAGGTCTGTAGATGTGTTCTGTATTTTATGACATATTTGTTGTTGTGGTCGTTGTTGAAGCGAGCTCTCTGCCCAACGTGGGGCTTGAACTCACGACCCTGAGATCAAAGGTCGCACGCTCTACCGACTGAGCCAGCCCGGCGCCCCATTTTAGGACATATTTGTAACTTCGAGGCACCAAAGAACTGAAAGTGTAATTGCTGTCCACCTATAGATTGGGCCGTTCTGCCCACTCCCATTCTTGCTTGCAGAATATCGGTATCAAATAGCAGTCTTAATCTGAGCAAGTCTGTAGCCCTTTGTTGTCAGAACACAAGCCATACGTCTATCTGTTCAAAGAGCTTCCCAGGAGAAAAGAACAGAACGTTTGAAGATCTGAGGCAGGAGTACGTGGGTGAGTTTGCCTTTTGGGTCAGTGTGGCTGGAGTGGGGGAAGGCAGGCAAGAGAGGTAGGGGACAAGGTCACAGAGGTCCCAGGGTCCAGGTCATGCAAGTCACGTAGCCAGGGAGTGGGCGAATCGGGATTTAACAAAGACCTCTCTGACGCCAAAGTCATCACCTCTGATGGACTTTAGAATATAGAAACTACCAGATGGCATGCCCTCATTCTCCCACTGCCAAAGCTTCCCCTCCAATCCACATCAGTATTTTTTAGAATGAAGAATGGTCTTCCTCCACATAAAGGACAAACTTCTCCAGGAGGGTTCTAGATCCCAGCCTTCTTCTTCTTCTTCTTTTTTTTTTTGTAATGTTTATGGACTTATTTTGAAAGAGAAAGAGTGGGCGTGAACGGGGGGAGGGGCAGAGAGACAGGGGAGAGAATCCCAAGCAGGCTCCACGCGGACAGTGTCCTTGATCTCGAGAACCATGAGGTCACGACCTGAGCCGAAAATAAGAGTTGGGTGCTTAATCGGCTGAGCCACCCAGACGTCCCCCAGATCCCAGTCTTCTTACTTTTTCAAAGGTATTGTTCCTGCAAGCTGTGCAAATACTACTTTTCTAGGTGATCTCATCAAGTCACTGGTGTTAACCCCCATTTATAAACCACCTCTGTCTCCACCTTGCACTTTCTATCTGAGCTCCATGTTTATTTATGTGTTCTGTTGATCTATTTATTTAAAATAAATTTTTAGGTTTATTTCTTTTGAGAGACAGAGAGAGAGCGTGCACGTGCACGAGTGGGGGAGGGGCAGAGAGAGAGAGGGAGACACAGAAGCCGAAGCAGGCTCCGGGCTCCGAGCTGTCAGCACAGAGCCCGACGCGGGGCTTGAACTCACGAAACCCTGAGATCCTGACCTGAGCCACAACCAAGAGTCGCACGTTTAACTAACTGAGCCACCCAGGGGCCCCAAGTTCTCACTGGTTTTGGCTGGTGGTATTTTGCGGGCACGGAACGAGCTGTTCCAAGCTGAGCCAGCTGGTGCCTCTAGTTGGGGGAGCTACGTCTGGCCCCCCGGGATACAGACAGCTTCCTGAGCAGGTGCTCCGTGTGGTGGGATGCTCCCTGTCCGTGGCAGACGAAGAGGGGCATTCAGGTCCACAGCTTAGTGTGGCAGGATCTGGATCTTTCTTGCTGGTGCTGACCTGGTGTCTTTGGGTAGGGAGGGAAATTTCAGGTCATTTCCTGTCTGGGTGCTTGTTGAGGTGAGATCCCCTTTGCCGGCTTCCCAGGGGTCACTCATCATTCCTTTGGCGGGGGGGAAGGGACCCCACACATTTTGAATTTCCAAATTTCCGTCTCCATTCTGTGCCTCTTCTCTGAGTTCCATACTTGCGTATTCCATCGTTTACTTAACAGGACCATTTTCAGGCCTAACGGATGGCTCACGTCTAGGATATTTTTGATCGTTTCTATCCTCGCCATTTGCTTATTCAATCCTTGTCTTAGCGTGGCTCCCTTGGGAAGCGTTCCTCAGGACCCGGTTGAGCTTAGTGGGTAGGCTATTCACTAGAAAGTGTTATTAGCAGTAACACTTGTGGAAGGGGAAGGAAGGAAGCAGGGCTGGGCACAGGGAGGAGTCGAGGTATGATGCACCCCCACGGAAGATCCCACGAGCAGCTCGAGAGCAAGAATAAGCCTTAATAATTGTTGCAAATTTGGCCAGGTCAGCTGGGCTCGTATATGCTCCATGAATCGATCCTACCTTGGACTTGGGCCACCTGGGAAGGGGTGTGGCCTGGGCTGAGGCCGCTAGCTTTAGGCCAGCTGCAGCTAAAGGCTGTCTTCAAACAGCACGCCCAGCAGCTGGGGCAACACGCCTTTCACCGAAGTGGGATCCGAGTGGCACGTCGGATCTGCGTACGTAACCACACTCCTGACCCGATGGGCCCTGTTCATCTCAGCCCGGTGGGATCGCATAGACCAGCACAGGGTGAGTGCCACACCCGTCCGAAAACTTCTTCCCTCGGCCGTGTGATGTGCTAGAAGGTTTCCCGGCCCCCGCAGCGCTTCCTGGGCGCCCATCCACAGAGGGCCCACCCTGGCCTCGGCAGAATACCAGCCGAGCGTTTCCCCCGGCCCTATCGGGTACACCAGTTCGCGCGGGTCCCTTCAGGCCACGATTTCCTCCCCAGCCTGCTTGCCAGGTGAGAGAGCTCTCTGCCTGAACCGTGGCGTGCTCGCTGCCCAGGATCTCCCCCACCAGCCACCCCTGCGCTAGCGAGGAATTTCTTCCCGGGTCCCCACAGTGTCGCCCTTCAGAGTTACCCCCTAGCCCTCTGTGTGTCTCGTCGAGAGCCCTTTAGACGTGGCGACCCTTGTGGAGTTTCTTTGGGGGTGCGCGACCATAACGATGCGTCATGACGATGTGGGTGTTTTCACGTGTGCCTATCGGCCACGGGGACGTAACCTTTGTGGCTTTTCCGATGCCTTTGCTCAGCTTCCGGGAGCATTTGCGTTATTGTTGACCTGTGTTGGCTTTTTGACTTGATATGGAATATCGTTGACTTGCGTGGGACTTCACCTAGGATATATACATAGATGCGCGAGGGAGATTTGCTCCTAGACCAGCCTGTTTTCTCTTTTGAGTAACACCACCAGCAGAGAAGCCAATTAGCTTGCTACCCTCTCCAGGCAAAAACTCACTTTAGGTGACTTAAAGGGCACAGCTGTTCATCATCTGACCGCGAACGAGTCTGGTCTTTCCATGGGAAGCTTCTGACTAGAACCTACAAATGTAAGCACCCGGGCCCCTAGAATTTCCAAACAATGTCGTTTTTTGGTTTTTGGGTTTTTTTGTTTTTTTTTTTTTTTTTTGAGTCGCTCTGTGCCGTTTGTCTGCACACATGGTTCTTCCCTCAAGTTACACGTTCACCACCGGACCGCTCGGTATCCCAAGCTTAAGTGCACGTCTGAGAATTCAATTCACAGAAGGAGACAGCTACCCTAAATCCACCCCCCAAACGCATTGCCTGAAATCTTGATCTCCCATGAAAATGCGCCGTCGCTTCTCTTCAAACGGCCGATCGTTCCTGGAAGGGGGAAGTGAAGGCAGAAGGTATACATGGGGCACTGCTTTAACCCGGAACCGAGGACGGGGCTGCAGCGTTCGCGTCGAGACATTTTAAGGTGTCCAGATGCAAAGAATGATGGGGGCCGGGTCTATCGAACCGGAGTCAGCGTCGGGTTCGTTCACCTTCTATTTAACCCCTCCGGGATGTGCTATCCAAGCAAAGCCCACGCTTCTGCCTCTCTGCGCCCGGGACCCGCGGCACGGACCACTCTCGTGCAAGTGCATTCACAACCTGCCAGGTGGTACACAGTTGGAGTTGAAGCCGAATCCCAACAGCCAAGGTTCTGTAATCCTTGCCCCTCCCTTCATAAAAGGTGTGGCCGCTTGGAGGGGGAAAAGGAAATTTCCAAAAGCCGATTGAATTAATCTGGGATTTGGGTTACCAGAGGATTCGTCAGAGATTCCTTCCCCTCTGCTCCTTATTTACATTGTACGGCTTTTAACAGCGCAGTTGGATTAGAAATGAGTTCTGAATAGCGTCCCTAGGGCTGTCCTTCTTAAAGTGGAGAAGGGCATTGATGGTTTCTTATTGCCTTCCGTGCTAATTTCCTTTTGCTTCTATTTCCTCTTCCAGTGGTGGTCTTTTTCCTGTTCTCTGGGACCGGTTCTGGGTAAAAAAAATTTTTTTTGCGTGTTTATTTCTTGAGAGAAAGAGTGTGAGCGGGGGCGGGGCACAGAGAGAGAGGGAGACACAGAATTCGAAGCAGGCTCTGGGCTGTCAGCACAGAGGCCAAAGCAGGGCTCGAACCCACGAACCGTGAGACGGTGACCTG
Organism: Panthera pardus; assembly: GCF_024362965.1. NCBI lineage: Eukaryota > Metazoa > Chordata > Mammalia > Carnivora > Felidae > Panthera > Panthera pardus. Next base: position 31,776,729 of record NW_026526843.1, on the reverse strand, counting down.
AGCCCAAGTTGGACGCTTAACCGACTGAGCCACCCAGGCCCCACCCCCCACCCCCGCCCTTCTGTTTTTTTAAAAATTTCTCTCCATGGGGCACCTGGGTGGCTCAGTTAAATAAGGGTCTGACTCTTATTGTCAGCTCAGGTCACGATCTCTCGGTCTGTGGGTTCGAGCCCCGCGTCGGGCTTTGTGCTGATAGCTCGGAGCCCGGAGCCTGCTTCGGATTCTGTGTCTTCCTCTCCCCTTTGTGTCCTATCAAAAATAAACATTAAAAAATTAAAAGAAATAAATGTTAAAGAAAATTTCTCTCCATTTAAGATTCTGTGGCTAATGTCTAGCCCTGGACCATATATCCTTGTAGAACATTCCATTGTGTCTTCAGAGGAACAAGCCTAATGAAAGGTGTGCTACAAACTTGTATACAGGATCTGAGGAGGGGGCTAGATTAACGGAACCATTGGTAATTCCGTAGCAGGGATTTTTGGTTTCTGTGGGTTCCCTACCCACCATGTGCAATTAGAAGGAAAATAAAATCATAAACGGAAGTCCTCTTCTGACACTTTCATGGTAGGTGAAATCTGTTTCTAGAATTTCTGGCATAATTGTTAATATTGTGGCCCATGTGTGAGCAATTCATAATTCTGAGCAAGCATGGCCTGGTTCATCTGGGGACAGGGATGGATTTCTGTACTAGAAGGTGCTGTGAAAATTCAGCTCTTACGGGGGCGCCTGGGTGGCTCAGTGGGTTAAGTGTCTGACTCTTGGTTTCGGCTCGGGTCATGACCTCACCATTCGTGAGTTCGAACCACCCCCCCCCCCCCCCATCGGGCTCTGTGCTGACGTTCGGAGCCTGCTTGGGATTCTCTCCTTCCCTCTCTTTCTGCCCCTCTCCTCCTCTCTTTCTTTCTCTCTCTCTCAAAAGAAATGAAAACACTAAAAATAATTTAAAATCGAAGGACTACAGTAGCAACTTCCCAGTCAATATAGGAATGGTTTCTATAGCGGATCAGGGGTTCTCAATATTTGGTAATGAGTCAGAGGATTGGATGTGTACAAAATCCCAGGTGCTTCTCATGTGCAAATCGAATTACAAAACCCTGAACCCCAAGAGTATATGCTGCTGGTGTCTGACAGAATGGTAAAGTACATGAGGTTTCCTGTTTTTTTGTTTAGTGAGGTATAATTTCCATACAATAAAGTGCACTGATTTTAAGTTTGTGCCTCAATTAATTTTGACAAATTTGATAACCTGTGTGATCGCCCTCCCTCAAACTCTGATTTCTCTCACCATAAATTTGATTTTCTTTTCTTTTTTTTTTTGTTTTAACATCTCCTATAAATGCGATCATACAGTCTGTACTCTTGTTTTTGTTTTTGTTTTTTAATTTTTTTAAATTTATTTTTGAGACCAGAGACAGAGCATGAGCAGGGGAGGGGCAGAGAGAGGGGGAGACACAGAATCCGAAGCGGGCTCCAGGCTCCTAGCTGTCGGCGCAGAGCCCGACGCGGGGCTCGAACTCACGGAGCGTGAGATCATGACCCGAGCCGAAGTCGGACGCTCGACCGACTGAGCCACCCAGGTACCCCCCCCAGGCTGTACTCTTTTGAAAGGATCGGTCCCTCAGCAAAATACTGCTGCAATGTATCCATGTTTTGTAGGTAAACATTTTTCCTTTCTCTGTACTATCCCATTGTGGGAATATGCCATAATCTGTCCATATTTCTGTTCACAGACAGTCGGGTTGTTTCCACTTTTGACTGTTTTCACTCAAGTGGCTCTGAACAGTCTTGCACAAGTATTTTGGTGGAGGAACGTCTTCATTCCTGTTGGGTGAATCCCTAAAACGTGGGAGGGTCTGTGCTTAACTTCATGAGAAACCGCCAAACAGTTGTTCGGTGTAATCGTATCGTTTTCCGTTCCCTGCAGTGATGTACGAGAGGGTTCTGGTTGCCCAACAACCTTGCCGGCATTTGCTATTAGAGACCTAGTTTACGTTTCAGCCGTTCTAGTAGGTATGAAGTACAGTCAGGTCGTAGTTTTAATTTCCATTTTCCTTATGGCTGATGCTATTGAACGCTTGCGTTTTTTTCTTCTTCTTCCGGGTTTATTGAGATATTATTGTCATGTATGTGAGCTTAAGGCATAAACTGTGATAATTGGATAGATAGCAAAGTGATTGCCACAATAAGGTTGGTTAATGCTTTCATCCCCTGTCACAATTACCGCTCTGTGTGTTGTGGTTGGGGGTGAGGATGGGGAGGGTGATAATATTTCAGATTTATTCTCTTAACAACTTTCAAGCCTTGTTAATTACAGTCGCCATGCTTTACATTCCAGGCCCTAGAGCTCCTTCACCTCCGGGGCACCTGGGTGGCTCAGGTCAGGATCTCAGGGTCGTGGGATCGAGCCCCTAGTCGAGGTCCACGTCGGGCATGGAGCCTAAGATTCTCTCTCTCTCCCTCTGCCCCTCTCCCCCACTCACTCTCACGCACTCTCTCTCTCAAACAAAAAATTAAATAAATAAAAAGAACTCAACTCAGAGGTGCAAATCTGTCCCCTTTGAGCAATAATCTCCTCGTTTTCTCTACCCCTAGCCCCTGGTAACCGTCATTCTACACTGTTTCTATGAGTTTGGCTGCTGTAGATTCTGTGTGTAAAGGAGGACATACAACAGTTATCTTTTTCTGCCACTTCTAATGCTCTTGTGGTCCATCCGCGTTGTAGTGAAAGGCAGCATTTCCTTCTTTTTATGGCTGAGTGATATTCCGTTGTGCATATATCCACCATATTTTCTTTATCAGTTCATCTGTTAAAAAAAAATTTTTTTTTTTTTTTACCGTTTATTTATTTTTGAGACAGAGAGAGACCGAGCATGAACGGGGGAGGGTCAGAGAGAGGGAGACACAGCATGTGAAACAGGCTCCAGGCTCTGAGCGGTCAGCACAGAGCCCGACGCGGGGCTCGAACTCACGGACCGCGAGATCGTGACCTGAGCCGAAGCCGGACGCTCAACCGACTGAGCCACCCAGGCGCCCCATCAGTTCATCTGTTGATGGACACGTAGGTTGTTTCCATGCCTTCGCTATTGTGAATAATGTTGCAATGAACGTGGAGGTGCGGATAACTCTTCTGGATGGCGTTTTCGTTTCCTTCGGATAGGTACCGAGGGGTGTGATTACTGGACCCTGTGGTAGCCCTCTTTTTACTTTTCTGAAGACGCTTCATCCTGTTTTCCACAGTGATTGTAGCCATTTACATTTCTGCCGACCAGGCACAGGGTCCCTTCCTCCACACCCTCGACAACACTTGTCTCTTTTTGCTAACGGCCATTCTAACGGGGGGTTAGAGTGGCGACGAGTGATGTACCTGAAGACTGGCGAAACCAATCTTCCACAGCGAAAGCCATAAAGGAGGCCACGCTGAGAAGAGTAGAAGGGACGGTCACTTGGTTGCGGACCAAACTGCCAGCATGGCAGGTGACCCCTAAGTAGGAGGAAAATCCCAGGCTTAACGGAGCCACTTGGGAAGACTGGCAGTTTTGTACAAAACTAAGCCTACTCTGAACCATTTGATCCAACAAGAACGCTCCTTGGTATTTACCCAAAGGAGCTGAGAACGTGTGTACATGCAAAACCCTGTGCGTGGAGGTTTATAGCAGCTTTACGTATCACGACCAAAAACTGGAAGCAACCAAGATGTTCTTCGGTAGACGAATGGATAAATCACCTTCAGACGACGGACTGTGATTGAGCTCTAAAAAGAAATGAGCCTTCAAGCCATGAACAAACACAGGGGAACCTTAAATGCCTATTGCTAAGTGAAAGAAGCCAATCTGAAAAGACTACATACTCTATGGTTCGAGGTATACGATCTGGAAAGGTCAAAACTATGTACGCTGTAAAATGATGGGCGGTTGCCAGGGGTGGGGTGTGGGGGAGGCACGAGTAGTTGGAGCACAGAGTATTTTGAGGGCAGTGAAAATACCCTGTAGAACACTACAGCAGTGGATACGTGTCATGATATATTTGTCCAAAGCCATAAAACATGCAACACCAAGAGCAAAGCATAGACTTGGGGTAACTCTGATGTGCTAATGTAGGTTTATCCGTTGTAACAAATACACTTAGAATGTTGATACTGGGGAAGGCTATGCATGTGTAGAGGCCGGGGATATATGTAACCTCTCTGTTACCCTTAGTTTTGCTGTGAACCTAAAACTTCACGAAATAAATGTTTTTCTTTCTTTCTTTTTTTTTTTTAATCTAAATTCAAGTGAGTTAACATACAGTGTAGGCTTGGCTTCGAGAGTAGAACCCAGTGATTCATCACTTACATATAACACCCAGCGCTCATCCCAACAAGTGTCCTGCTTAATGCCCGTCACCCATTTAACCCACGCCCCACCCCCACCCCCACCAGCAACCCTCAGTTTGTTCTCTGTATCTAAGAGTCTCTTCTGGTTTGCCTCCCTCTGTGTTTTTATCTTATTTTTCCTTCCCTTCCCCTACGTTCACCTGTTGTGTTTCTCAAATTCCACATACGAGTGAAATCCTGTATCTGTCTCTGACTGACGTATTTCGCTTCGCATGATACCAAATTAAACGTTTGTTAAAAATGTCTAGGTGTGAACATTTTAGGTCATATGAGGAATGTGTGTTCGAAAAGAAATGCCAATTGGGCCGCCTGGGTGGCTCAGTCAGTTAAGCGTCCGTCTTCGGCTCAGGTCATGATCTCACAGTTCGTGAGTTCGAGCCCCACGTCGGGCTCTGTGCTGACAGCTCAGGGCCTGGAGCCTGCTTTGGATTCTGTGTCTCCCCCTCTCTCTTCCCCCCACCCCCCCCCCCCGGCCATGCTCATGCTCTCTCAGTAATAAATAAACGTTAAAAAAATTTTTTTAAAAAGAAAAGAAATGCCAATCATTAACGGTATCATACAATTTTGCATCCCTGTCTCCAGTATATGAGAGTTCCGGTTTTACACATAGCCTCCAATAACTGGGTTGTCAGGTTTTATTTTTATTTTATGAATTAGACTAATATCTTATTGAGTCTTTAGTATGCATTTCTTTTACGATTAATGGTATTGGACATCTTTTTCATTTTTTTCCCCATTCATGTATAGTCTCGTGTAAAGCCTTCAAGCATTTTGCCCAGGTTGAATTGGTTTGCTGTCTTATTTACGTGGAAGAATTTTTATATATTCTCTATGCAAGTCTTGTGTCATGTGTAAGTAATGTGAATATCGTCTTCCAGTCTGAGGCTTCGCTGTTTATTTTCCTAAGGATGTTATTCAAAGAACAATAGGTTTTAATTTTCATGAAGCCCGGGTTTTTCAATTTTCTTTGTGATTCATTCTGTTTTGGTGCTATCTAAAAAATCTGCCTCCTAGAAGATGGAAAGGATTTTCTCCTCTGTTATCTTCTAGACGTTTTATGATTGTAGCTTTCCCATTTAAGACCATGATCTATTCGGAGTCTTTTATTTTGTTTTTGTTGCCCGGTAAGAATTGAGGTACCTTTTTTCCCCGTATGTATATTCATCTATTTTAGCTCTGTTTTGAAAATTCTGTCCTTTTCCCAGTGAGTACCTTTAGTGCCTTTAAAGAAAGTTAGTTGAGGGGCACCTGGGTGGCTCGGTCAGTTGAGTGTTGGACTTCACCTCAGGTCATGGTGTCACAGTTTGTGGGTTCGAGTCCCGCACCAGGCTCACGCTGACCGTGCAGAGTCTGCTTGGGCTTTGCTCTCTCTCCCTCTCTCTCTGCGCCCCCCCCCCCCAAATAAATACATCTTAAAAAAATTTTTTTTAATATTTATTGATTTTTGAGACAGAGCATGAATGGGGGAGGGGCAGAGAGAGAGGGAGACGCAGAATCCGAAGCAGGTTCCAGGCTCCGAGCTGTCAGCACAGAGCCCGACGCCGGGCTCGAACTCACAGACTGTGAGATCGTGACCTGAGCCGAAGTTGGACGCTTAACCGACTGAGCCACCCAGGCGCCCCTAGAAATACATCTTTAAAAAAGTTATTTTGTAGTCTTTTAAAAGACGTGGTTATTCAAGTTGGTTTTACATTTTCATGTCAATTTGAAAAGCTTGGTAATTTTTATTAAAAAGCCCACTGGGATTCTGATTGAGATTGCACTAGATCTCAGTTTTGGAAGAATGCACATGTTAAACATGGTGACTTTCTGATCCAATCAATAGTACATTTCTCCATTAATTTGGGAATTCCTAAGTTTTTCCCATAATATTTGTAATTTGCTATGTACAGGCCTTCAGTATACAGATGTTTTATTAAAGCTAGCTCTATTTTGTGTTCAGAAATATTGTGCTACTATGAAATGCCCCAAAAGTTTGTCAGATTTATTTCTAAATATTTCATGTTCTTTGATTCTTATATAGATAGGGTTTTGTTTGCATTTCGTTTCCCAAATGTTTGTTGATAGAATCAAGGCCTACAGCTGATTTTTTTTTTTTTTAAAACACTGGCCTAGTATCTTACAACCTTAGTAATTTCACTTATAGAATAAAAATATCAGAATTAATATTAAGATTTTCTTTTTTTTTTTTTAACGTTTATTTATTTTTGAGACAGAGAGAGACAGAGCATGAACGGGGGAGGGTCAGAGAGAGGGAGACACAGAATCCGAAACAGGCTCCAGGCTCTGAGCTGTCAGCACAGAGCCCGACGCGGGGCTCAAACTCACGGACCGCGAGATCATGACCTGAGCCGAAGCCGGCCGCTTAACCGACTGAGCCACCCAGGCGCCCCAAGATTTTCTAATTAAACAAGAATCTCACCCGTGAGGAAAGGCAGACTTAAATTTTACATTTGTTTTTTTATTTATCTCGCCTTATTGTACTAGTTAGTATATTCAGTACAGTGCTGAATAAGAATGGTGAAAGTAAATATCCTCACCTTAGTCTCAATCTAAAGGCAAAAGTGTTTGACATTTCACCATAAAATACGATGGATGCCGTTTGCTCATTTTTCTTTCATCTTTGTCCGCTTGAGGAATTTCCCTTGTTACTTTTTTAAAGGAATTTACATTGTTTTAACATCTTGCTGATTTTTTTTTTAAAAAAGCAAAAAACAGGAACGAGTGCCAAATTCTGTCAAATGCTTTTTTCTGCACTTGAGAGAATCATAGGTTTTCTTTTCATGTTTTTACTTTATGTGGTATATACATAAATTGATAATCAACGATTAAACAAATGATGCATTCTCGGGATAAACTGCACTTGTCTTGATGCACGAAACATTTTTATTTGCTGGACTCTACTTGCTAATGCTAACAACTTTTACATTTATTTTCATGAGAGGCGCTGTTCTGTAGTTTTCTTGTAATGTTTTTGTCAGGTTTTAGGATTAGGGTAATGTTGACCTCACAAAGTGCTTTGCGATGTGTTTTCTCTTCCTCTGTTTTTCTGAACAGCTTTATGCAAGATTGATGTTATTTGTTCCTTAACTGTTGAATACGACTCGCTGGGGAAACTGGGTTTAGATATTTTTGAAGGTTTTTATTAATTATAGTCACTTCATATAATTGTAGTGAAATTTTCTATTGTGTGTCTGTCTTGTTAAGAAATTTTTTATAATTTTAATTCCAGTGTCAGGTGTACAATATAGTGATTCAACACTTCCCTGTATTAGTGCAATCAAGATAAGGGTACTCTAGGGGTGCCTGGGTGACTCAGTTCGTTGAGCGAACGACTTCGCCTCAGGGCATGATCTCACGGTTTGTGAGTTCGAGCCCCGCGTAGGGCTCTGTGCCGACAGCTCAGAGCCCGGAGCCTGCTTCCGATTCTGTGTCTCCCTCTCTCTCTCTGCCCCTCCCCCACTTACACTCTGTCTCCGTCTCAGAAATAAATAAACATTAAAAAAAAAATTAAAAAAAAAAGATAAGTGGGCTCTAATCCCCTTCACCCACTTACCCACCCCCGACCCCTCGTAACCATCTGTTCTCTATAGTTAAGAGTCTGTGTGTGTGTGTGTGTGTGTGTGTGTGTGTGTTTGTTTTATCTCTGTTTTGTTTCTTAAATTCCACACATGAGTGAAATCCTATGGCATCTTTTTCTGACTGCTCATTTCAGTTAGCATCATACCCACCCTTATTTTTCCATAATGCTTTGCAAGCAATTTGACCATTCATCCCAGATGTTGAAGTTATCGGCCTAAAGTTTTTCCCAATAATACCCTTTTAATGTCTGTAGAATCTGTGATGATATTCCGTCTTTTAATTCTAATAGTAATATAATTTGTTTCTGGTATTCTGGTTGTCTTACTAGGGGGTTATCAGTTTTTTTAAGTTCTTCAAAGAACTTTTTCTCTCTGATTATTCTTTTTTTTTTTTTTTTTGAGAGAGAGAGAGAGAGAAAGTGAGCACACAGGTGAGAGGCAGAGAGAGAATCCCAGAGGGGCAGAGAGAGAGAGTGGGGGGCGGGGGGAGAGAGGTACGTTCATCCAAAGTAGGGCTCATGTTTGACCTGAAGTGAGGCTCGAGCCCACCCAATGTGAGGCTCAAACTCCTGAACTGTGAGACCATGACCTGAGCCAATGTCAGATGCTTAACAACTGAGCCACCCAGGCACCTACTCTTCTTTCTATTTAATTTTGCACTTTTCCTAAAAAATTTCCTTCCCTTCTTAAAATTTTCCCCTCCTGTTTATTTCATTGATAATTAACTTTTTATATCCTTAAGGCAAAAACATATATAATTGATTTTAAACCTTTTCTACTAATATAGGCATTTAATGTTACACATTTTCCTCTAATATATTATTTTCATTATCTTTCAGCCAAAGTATTTTTTATTTTTTCTTCTTCTTTGATCTGTAGGCTATTTTAGATGCGATATTTAATTTCCAAACATTTGGAAATTTTCTAGACATTTTATTAACATCTAACTGAATTCCGTTGGTATCAGATAATATGCTTTACCCCCTGAGCCACCCAGGTGCCCCTGGGATCAGATAATATGCTTTATAAGATTTTAATTTGTAACAGTTTATAATTCTAACAATTTAATTTATAACCTTTTAATGAGCTATATTCTATCAGTTAGCATTTGGTCGATCTTGGTGAAAATACTATGTGAAGTTAAAGTTGTTTTCTGATGTTCCTGAGTGTCTTGTCCTATAAATATCATTTAGGTCCTATTCTTCCATTGTTCTGATTTTTTGTGTTGTAGTAGTTTCTTTTCAACTTTTACCAGTTACTGAGTAAGGCATGCAAAGTCTCCAAGCGCTACTGTAAATATCTCAGTTTCTCCTTTTAATTCTGCCTGTTTTTCATGTATTTTGTAAATCTGTTATTAGCAGCATACACATTCAGGATTATTACGCATTTACCTTGAAGTGTTTATCATTTGCAACGTTCCTATTTCGCTCTCGTGCTAATCCTTGCTTCATAATCTGCTTTGTCTGATAAATGTCGACACTTCTTTTGCAGTGTTTTGCTTCGGTCTATTTGCGTCTTTATATTTAAAGTGCAACACCTGCAGACAGTGTATATTTCGACCTCATTTTTATCCCGTTCGAGAATAAGTGATTCTCCCTTCCATGTATATTTAATGTATTTAATGATACAGTTCGTTTTAATTCTGTCATTTGCTGGTTGTGTTTTAGCTTCATGTGTTTTTTGTTCACCCGTTCCCCTTTTCCTGCTTTTTTTGGGGTTAATCAAAGAATTTATAGTGTTCTATTTAATTTTCTTTATTGTCTTTGTAATGGTCTGCTTGGACTGGACCTCTCTGTGTTAAGGTTGAAATCATATGTTAAGAGAGAGCCTAGGGTGAACATGGTGCTCATCTTATCTGTTGCTGTTCGTTCGTTCGTTCGTTTATAAGCGTGTGAGCGGGGAGGAGCAGAGAGAGAGAAAGAGAGCATCCCAAGTAGGCTCCACACTGTCAGCGCAGAGTCTGAAGCGGGGCTCAATCTCACAAACTGTGAGATCGTGACCTGAGCTGAAATCCAGAATCAGGTGCTTAACCGACCGAGGCACACGGGTGCACCTGTTGCCATTCTTTAGGTGTTGTGTTCTGTGTTGCCCTTTGTCCAGTGCCTGAAAACGATTGCTTCCTATACTTTGTTCAGTTTTGTAACTGTTTACACTGGGAGGGCAAGTCTGGTACCACTTAACGTCAGCATAGCTGGAAATGGAATTTTGAGGTTTGCCTTTTAGATTCTCCTAGTTTTCTTTCTTCGTTCTTTTTCTACCTCATGCCCCTCTCTCTCCTTTCCCCGTCCCTGTCCCCTCAGATATCCTGATTCTAGCATCTTACTCTCGGAAACTGTGAATAAGTGACTTTCTTAAGGTTTTATTTGATAGAAGCTGAGGGTATGATATTTTCCCCGAGTCCTTTTCATGATCATTGAGATTTTAGAAGACTCTGTGGCCTCTACGATTCATAGGACTTCATCTCTGGTAGTGGAATGCATACGAGTAAGCAATATATATCGGATATCACTGGCTATCTCGTATAGGATAGTCACGATTTCGATAATATCCATCAGAATGCTAACCCATATACTTCTGTCCACTTCCCCTACGTTTATAACCAAGACTGTAGGAAGGAGAACGGAATTTGATGGTTAAATGAACACCTTGAACCGTCAGCACAAATCCTTTGTGGTGTTGGCCAAAAGAGGAAAGTCGGGGAAAATATAAAGTGAGAGTTGTAGGAGCTGGGGACTTTAGCCTAAGAACCGAACTCGAGAGACAAAGCGGATGGAGGCAAGGCATCTGGAAACACAGCTCTCACATTCGTAGCTGACATTTTCTAGTCTTCATGACCTATTCCTGGACTGGTCAGAATCTTCCTGTGTTTGTTTCTGATCGCCTCTTCTCTGTGCTTCTGCTGTCTTGGAAACTTTACTGTTTCATAATGCATGTCGATGGGTACAGCACTTCTATTCCTATGTTGGCATTTCATAGATTTACCGGTCGGTGAATTTTGTCTGCCAGAAATTGAATTGGATATTCCCCGAGGCAATTCTACCATACTGGGACTTTTCACTTATTGTGACCGTTTAGAACTTCCTTTACAAATAACTGACTTAATAAGTACATTATCAAACATTTTGTATCTACTTACGGAGGACTTAGGGTAAGCCAATAGGAACACTACATCGTGAATCGAAACAACGTTTGGGAAGTCACCTTATATAGAAACTAAGCTGGACGGTCCTTAAGATCTGTGCCAGCTAGAAGACCCTATTTGCAGGTAAGATTCCTTTGTTTATTTCTTCTCCCTCTTCTCATTTTGGGAGATGAAGAATGCATTTTTCTTGTATGACTCCTTGGTATTACTTATACATGAGAACAGAAGATGTCCCAGTGACCAAACTGGTAAGCCCCACACAAACTTGCTGCCTATCCTCTGCCTTAATCATTTTTTATAGTTTTTTTTTTTAAGTTTATTTTGAGAGAGAGCATGGGGGAGAGGCAGAGAGAGAGGGAGAGAGCGAGAATCCCAAGCAGGCTTCACACCGGCAGCTCAGAGCCCGACGTGGGGCTTGAAACCATGAAATGTGAGGTCGTGACCTGAGCCGAAGTCAAGAGCTGGACGCTCAATGGACTGAGCCACCCAGGAGCCCCTCCTCTGCCTTAATCGTTTTGTCTCCCGTACCCCCAGTGTCCTGTAGCATCTTTCCAGATGATTCTGCTACAATTGACCACCATACAAACAAGAGAATGAAAACCGTTCTATGTTAAACTGGAATGGTTTCTTCTATGGTCTTCCTAGGTCAGACTTCAGCCTCATTAAAAATAAATTGGAGCTTGAAGCGTATCTTGGAGAGTCAGAACTTGAATGTTTGTATGTCAATGATTTCAAGTAGCTTGGTTACCGAGTCAATCTCCAGTCTTAAGAAAGCAACCCTCAGAGATAGCAGTCCTCTCAAAGGAGATTCAATTGCCGATGCAGTATAAAGAAAAAGTTTATTACCCTCTCCCTAAAAGCCAAAAGAACTCTGCTTCAGTCCGAAAATGGCAGACTTTGTCCCTCACTAAGCAAAAGGCAATAAGTACACCATATAGGCAAATGGAGTTTGGGTGTGTGTTTCCCAAGTAGAAGAAAGAAACTTCTGCCACCATGCTGATGTTGATGGGTGTGCCTTAAAAGAAAGATTTTTTTTAAATTTTTTTTTAACGTTTATTCATTTTTGAGCGACAGAGAGAGACAGAGTATGAGCGGGGAAGGGGCAGAGAGAGAGGGAGACACAGAACCCGAAGCAGGCTCCAGGCTCCGAGCCGTCGGCACAGAGCCCGACGCGGGGCTCGAACTCACGAACTGCGAGATCGTGACCTGAGCCGAGGTCGGCCGCTCAACCGACTGGGCCACCCAGGCGCCCCAAAAGAAAGATTGTGACATGAGTGCCAGGGACTTAAGTTTTTCCGAGGTCCTAGGTAAATTATTACGGTTACCTGACATTTAGATTGGCTTCACCTTTCAGCAAACCCAATTCTACTTTAAGTTCTTAAAAACAAAATGATGGTGAGCTTGATAAAGTAAGGCCCTATTCAGAACATGCCAAGAGATACTGTCTATTCTATCAAAAATTCAGCTCCTAATCTGGTTGGTTTGATTGTAAATGTCCCTATTGGGATGAGTATTGGACTGATTATTTTAGCAAAGCCCCCCTTGTGGCCGTGTAGACAGGAGAGGGAGATTTTTAGGTCAACTTGATAACACAGAAGCTGAAAGCTGGCAGGGATCTTAGCCACGTGTTTGTACACCTTTGCTTACATAGGAAAGAAGTTAGGCCATTAAACCTAGTTAAGTAATATTCTAAATAGTTACGGTGGAGGAAGAGCTCTTTGGGTACAATCTAATTATAATCACTAATAATTTGGGACGTTTAATCTGTGATGTTTACTATTTGAGATTTAATCCGTGATCTACTGTGTCATTAAGGCCTTGTACGTGTGTATCATTTAATCCTAAAATCCACCATTTGAGTTAAATACTATCATCGTCCCTGTGTAAGGGCCACAGAAACCGACGCATAGCTAGGCTAACTGCCTTGCTCAATGTTATAGAGTTAGTAAATGGGGGAGTTGCGATGCAAATCCTGACGGTCTGATGAGATTTAACTAGTCTCTTATACAGCCTCCCAGTTATTAGCAAAGGCTACACTCTTGAATTTGCAGACAGCAATCAAACTGTAAACCATTGGGGGGGTCTCTTCCCTTAGAAAGGTACCATTGGCAGCAGCGAACTATTACGTTAGGTCTCTTGTCTCTAGGGTAGAAAAATGTTACTTTAGTTATCAGGATTTATCTTAGCATAAATTATTGTTACTAGGAATCTACTTCATACAGAATCTGCCTTTGTTCGTGAGGTGTTTTACAATTAAATTAAAATTACAAAGCCCTAACACAGTGCCTGGTTTATTGTAAGTGCCTAAAACTGTTACTTATTAATGGTATATCATTATTATTATTATTATTATTGTATATAGCTATTCAGTAACTAATTTGCTATGCCCATTCATTATTAATCCAGGCTTTTCTTTACCAGGGCTGAAGCTATACCTCTCTTAGCAGTTATCATGCTGTATTGTAAGTGCATGTCTATTTGGCTTTTTTCCCCACTAGATCATAAACTATGTAAGAGGAGGCACTGTGTGTTATTCGTATGGCTTTTCCATTTCCTAGGACAGTAATGCACTAAGTAAAAAGTTTTGAAATGAATCGAATTAGAATGAACTGAAAGCTCAGTTCCATTTAACAGATGGGAAGTTCAGGAGGTCCATTTAACAGATGTAGAGGAAAGAATCCAGAGAAAACGACTTCCTCTTTTCATATAACCGGTCCAGAAAGAGCTCTGTAATGATTGAGTTTATTGGGTTCCACATTTACCGATCTCCAGGGTAAGACCCTGTTCTTCATCAACATGAGCTAAGTTGCTGGGACAAATGTAGTAGTCAGCTGGCAGAATTCTGAAACCTGTCGTTTCATGCAGATAAATTCTTTAGTCCTAAGACTCCTTCCTGACCGTTTGACAAGGTAAATCAGCCAGACTATGTAGAACAGATATTGCCTTACACCGAGTAATATCCAGCCACACGGTCTCAGTCTAAACAAGAAAACCAATAAAATTGGTTTAATAACGGCCCAACTTCGGCTCAGGTCATGATCTTGCCGTCTGTGAGTTCGAGCCCCGTGTCGGGCTCTGGGCTGACCGCTCAGACCCCGGAGCCTGCTTCGGATTCTGTGTCTCCCTCTGTCTCTGCCCGTCCCCTGCTCGTGCTCTGTCTCTCCCTCTCAAAAATAAATACACATTTTAAAAAAATGGTTGAATAAGACAGTAAGCTGAAAACCCGATTTTCTGGATAATAGCTCGTATTTGGCAAAACCAAGAAACAACTCCTTTTTCTCCATCTCATTGTAGTATATTCCAGTGTAATCATTAAGATCCTGTTACTTAGAAAACCGAGAGTGGTTAGAGAGGATCGGACTGAATTGATAAAATGATAATTACCTCTCTGTGTTGTGCCGTTTGCATTCGATTCGGAACATACTTAATTTTCTCGCAAGACGAGGAAATTAGAAAAGGCACGGAATCCTAATTGGAAATAGATGTCGGGACGTTTGTTGGGCATTTCCCACAGAAGTCACATGAGAGTCAGTTTTAGAAAAGTGGGGTTCTAATGAATCATGCTGAATCCTTAAACTTCATGCTTCAGGTTGAGGAAACCATCATAAACGCACCCCCAGCTGTCCGTCCCTAGTAGCCACGATCACTCTGAGTCTTGGAATGACTGTGTGACATGGTCTTCTCAGTGTGGACCTGCTGGGGCGTAATCCATAGTCACCTGGGATCTCAGAGACGCGTCACTCAAACCTACTGTAACAGTTCTGCATTGCCGCAGACGTAGCTGTTTAAAATAACGCGTTATCATCTCGTAGTTTTCCTGGCTCAGGAATCTGGGCATAGCTTCGCCGAACGCTCTGATGAAGATCTCGCAAGGCTTTCTTTCGATCAGGGTTATCGGCGGGGGCTGGGGGGCTGATCCGAGGCACTGAGCCCCCTTCCGGGCTGACGTGGCTGTCGGCAGAATCTGCTTCCTTGTAGTGGTAGAACTCCGAAAAGCTCGCTATCACGGGGCGCCCGGGGGGCTCCGTCGACGGCGCGTCCGACTTCGGCTCAGGGTGTGATCTCGCGGTTCGCGAGTTCGAGCCCCGGGTCGGGCTCTGTGCTGTCTGCGCAGAGCCTGCTTCGGATCCTCCGCCCCTCCCCCGCTCACACACAGTCTCTCAAAACAACAACAGGAAATTAAAAACACACACACAAAACAAATCCTCACTATCACAAGGATAGCAAGAGAGAGGTTCTGACTGCTGGTCTCTCCGTAAATGGGCTGGCTTGATTAGGTCCGGCTCACTCGGTATAATCTCTCTGTCATTAACTTCAAATCAACTGGTTTGGGACCCTAATTACATGAGCACAATCCCTTCGTCTTTGTCATATAACCTAATCATGAGAGTGACATCATCATATGCACAGGTACTACTCACACTTAAGGAGATTGTATAGACCATAGACACTAGGGAACAGAAACCTTGGAATCTTAGGATTCTGTTGATGATAGCTACTGAATCAAAGTCTGCATTAAAAAAAAAAAAAATACCCAGGGGCGCCTGGGCGGCTCAGGTCGTGATCTCGTGGATCTCGTGATTCGTGAGTTCCAGCCCCGCGCTGGCTCTCTGCTGTCAGCTTGGAGCCCGGAACCTACTTCGGATTCTGTGTCTCCTGCTCTCTCTGCCCCTCCTCCACTCCTACCCTGTCTGCCTCTCTCCGTCTCTCTTTCCCTCTCCCTCTCCCTCAAAAATAAACAAACATTTAAAAAAACAATACCCACATGATTCATATGCATATTAAATTTTGAAGCTTTGTGCTCTATCACCTTCTGAGTTAGGAGGAAACCAAAGTAGCCACAAGATGAGTAATTAATGTCCTAGTTCATTGCTAATGGAACCACTTAAACCCACGTCTTCAGTCATTGAGGAACACAAAGCATGTCCTATGTTGGGCCAGCGACAGACAATTAGAATAATGGTCCCATGATCTGGAGTTTAGGAGAAGACAGTATCAAAGAGAATTTAATATTTATTGATCGTTATAGTAGGCTTGGCGGTTACACACACGTTGTTACGTTCGATTCTGATAACTCTGCCATAATAATGGAGGGTAAGCATTATTGTTTTACCGGTGAAGAAACGGAGAATCAAAGAGATTAAGGTCCTACATCTGGTACGTGGACCTAGGATCCAAAGCAGTCGTGCCAGACCTGGTCTTTACACCACATGGTCATGGTCATGTCTGCCAACTGGGAAGGAGAATAGCCCCCGAAGACCCACTTTATATCAGGGCCTTGAAGATCCCTTTCTTCTGCCCCCCCCCCCTTAAAGAGGGAACTCCTGCATTCCCCAGAGCTTTCAAGAAACCAGTAAGTGGAGGTGTGACCAGTAGAGAACACAGCTCTCCCCAAGTAGGCCCTGCTCCATTCACTGGGGTTTCCTGGAAGATCGTTATCTGAATATGCTGCCAACGTTCTGAGAAACTGTCTGGTGACGAAGAGGAAAAAAAAATCTGTTTGCTGAGTGCATTTAAAGTCACGAAATCCCATCTGAAGAGGGCATAGTTGCCAACTGGGGATAGACTTCCTATGAGGAAACATGGTGCCGTCTTTTTTCTGCTTTCTTGTCCCACCGCCCCAGCACCCCCTGCCACCCGACCCCCTTAGCAAAAGTTGGCTGTTTCAGACATTTTTTTCCCAGACAGCATTCAAGATAGGACCGATCTCTTCAAAAGCAGAAAGCGTTTAGGACTTTACCTGATAGAAAGTTGCTTTATAGAGACCAAAAGTAGACAAATGGTTATCGAAGGTTGGGGGCTTTCGGGGGTGAGAGGGTGATGGCTGAGGGCTGCTAGGTTTCTTTTTAGGGGAACACAAACTTCTAAAATTGATTTTGGTGATGGGTACACAAGTTTATGGATGTACTAAAAGCTATTGATTGTATACTTTATTTATGCATGTATGTATTTATTTATTTTCATATTGGTTTATTTTTGAGAGACGGAGACCAAGCACGAGCAGGGGAGGGGCAGAGAGAGAGAGAGAGGGAGACACAGGATCCAAGGCAGGCTCCAGGCTCCGAGCTGTCAGCACAGAGCCCGACGCGGGGCTCTGACCCACGAACTGTGAGATCATGACCTGAGCCGAAGCCGGCCGCTTGACCAGCTGAGCCACCCAGGCGCCCCTTGCTTATATACTTTAAAGGAGTAAATTTGGGGAAACATGGGGAAGACGGTGGAGTAAAATGGAGCCTGAGCTCACCTCATCCCATGGACACACTGAGGCAAAAATCCATATCTTGCAACTAAGTAAAAACAATCTAAAGAAAGGCAGACACGGGTGCCTTGGTGGCTCCGTCGGTTAAGCAACGAGAAATGTAAAACCCGTAATACACTAAAAATAAACACAAAGGAATCTAAGCATAATGCTAAAGAAAGCCGTCAAACTGCCAGAGAAGAGGTCAAGAGAAGAATTCAGAACTACAAAAACAACCAGAAAGCAATTAACAAAATGATAGCAAAATCTTTTCTAGCAAAAGCAGTTCTAAGAGGGAAGTTGCTTTAAATGTAAATGGACTAAATGCTCCAATCAAATGGCATAGCGTGGCTGGGTTAAAAAAAACAAACAGACAAAACCCCCCCCCCCCCAAAAAAAACCCCAAAACCCAAGAGCCATCTATATGCTGCCTACAAGAAACTTATTTCAGACCTAAAGACACGTAGAGACTCAAAGTGAGGGGATGGAAAAAGATGCAAATAACAAGGGGAAAAAGCCAGGTAGAAATTGACAAAATTGGCTTTAAAACAAAGACTATAGGAAGAGACAGAGAAGGGCATTACTTGATGATAAAGGGGTTGATCCAATAAGAAGGTATACTTGTAAATATCTGTGCACCCATCACAGAAGCACCTAAATATATAAAGAACATATTGATGAATATAAAGGGATAAATTGACAGCAATAATAGGGGCTATTAACACCCTACTTATAGCAATGGTTAATTCAGACAAGAAATCAATAAGGAAACAGTGGCTGTGAATGGCACATTAGACTAGATACACTTAACAGTTACATACAGAAGTTTCCATCCAAAGCCAGCATAATGCACATTCTTTTCGAGTACACGTGGAACATTCTGCAGGATAGATCACACGTTAGAGCGCAAAACAAGTCTCCATGAATTGAAGAGTATTAAAGTCAGATCAAGCATCCCTTCTCACCACAATGGTTTGAAACTAGAAATCTATCACGAGAAAAAAAAAACTGGAAAGAGCGCAGACAACTGGAGGCAACAACGTGCTACTAAATAACCAACAGGTCAACAAAGAAAGAGGGAATAAAAAAATTACATAGGAGACAGATGACGATATAAACACAATGATCCCATATCGTTGAGACCCAGCAAAAGCAGTTCTAGGAGGGAAGTTTACAGGAGTACAGGCCTATCTCCAGAAAGAAGAACAATCTAAAACCAAATAACCTTACATGTGAAAAAACTAGAAAAAGAACAAAACTCAAAGTTAGTAGAAGAAAGGAAACAGAGAGCAAAAATCAAAGTAGAGACTAAAAGCAATATAAAAGATCAATGAAACCCAAGAGCTGGTTCTTTGAAAAGGTAAACAGAATTGATAAAACTTTAGCCAGGGGCGCCTGGGTGGCTCAGCCGGTCGGCGTCCGACTTCGGCTCAGGTCACGATCTCACGGTTGTGAGTTTCAGCCCCGCGTCGGGCTCTGTGCTGACAGCTGAGCCTGGAGCCCACTTCGGATTCTGTGTCTCCCCGTCTCTCAGCCCCTCCCTTGCTCATGCTCTGTCTCTCTCTGTCTCTCAATAATAAATAAATGTAAAAAAAAATTAAATATTAAAACTTTAGCCAGATACATACAGGAAATAAAGAAGACAAGCACCAGCACAGAGGTACAGATGAGGATAAGAGAATACTAGGAAATATTGCATGCAAACAAACTGGACAACCTAGAAGAAATGGTAAATTCCCAAAAATATACGATCTTCTAAAACTGAATCAGGAAGAAGTAGAACATTTGAATAGGCTTCGTAGTTAGTGATGAAATTAATTCGTAATCAAAAAAAAAAAAAAAAAGAAAACGAAAAAACAAACAAAAAAACCTCCCAACAAAGAAAAGTACAGGACCAGCTGGCTTCACAATAAAATTCCACCAAACATTTAAAAAAGGAGATGATACTGGGGCGCCTGGGTAGCTTAGTTAAAACGTCCGACTCTTGATTTTGGCCAAGGTCATGATCTCACGATTAGTGGGAAAGAGCCCCACATCGGGCTCTGTGCTGGCAGTGCAGAGCCTGCTGGGGATTCTTTCTCTCTCTTTCTCTCTCTCTCTCTCTCTGCCTCTACCCTGCTAGCATGCACACAACACTCTCTCTCAAAATAAATAATTTTTAAAAAAGGGATAATACCTATTTTTCTCAAACTACTCCAAAAAATAGAAAAGGAGGGAAAACGTCCAAATTAATTCTGTGAGGCCAGCATCACCCTCATTCTTTGAGGACAAAGATGCTCTTAAAAAAAGAAGCTTAAAAGCCAATATCTCTAATAAACATAGACGCAAAAATCTGCAACAAAATATGAGCAAACCAAAGTCAGCAGTGCATTGAAGACATCCTTGGTCAAGATCAAGTGAGATTTATTCCAGGGATGCAAGGATAGTTCAACATTTGCAAATCAATCAGCGTGATGCAACATATTAACAGGAGGAAAAACAAAAATGTATATGGTCTCGATAATTGTGGAAAAATCCTTTGACAAAAAATACAGCATCTGTTCATTAGAAACACTCTCAAGTGGGTTTTGAGGGAACATACCTCAAAATAACAACGGGCATGTATGAAAAACCCACAGTTAACAATCATACTCAATGGTGACAGACTGGAAGCTTTTTCTTTAAGGAACAAGACAAGGATGTCCACACTCACCTCTTTGATTCAACACAGTCTTAGCCTGGGACAAGAAAAAGAAATAAAAGTAAGTGAATTCAGTAAAGTTGCAGGATACAAAATTAATACAAAGGAATCGGTTGCATTTCTGTACATTAATAATGAAATTAATAGCAGAAAGAGAAATTGAGAAAACAATCCAATTGCCCCAAAAAAGGGTTAGTTGCCTAGGAATAAATTTACCAACAAGGTGAAAGATCTGTCCTCCGGAAACGATAAAACATTGATGGAAGAAATTGAAAATGGCACAAATGGGTAGATATTCCATGCTTGTAGATGGGAAGAATTAATCTTGACACAAAAATACAGATTCAAAGGGCTACGTGCATC
Organism: Panthera pardus; assembly: GCF_024362965.1. Lineage (NCBI taxonomy): Eukaryota > Metazoa > Chordata > Mammalia > Carnivora > Felidae > Panthera > Panthera pardus. The sequence continues at coordinate 31,756,353 of NW_026526843.1, read as the reverse complement.
CCAGTGTTTATAGCCACGTTATTAATGATAGCTACATTATGGGAAAAGCTCAAATGTCCATTGACTAAGGAACGGATAAAGAAGATGGGGTATATAACGGAGTAATGGAATATTACTCGGCCACAAAAAGGAATGAGATCTTGCCGTTTGCAACAATATGGATGGAGGTAGAAAGTATTAGGCTCCGTAAAATAAGTCAGAGACAGACAAATACGTGATTTCAGTCCTATGTGGAATTTAAACAAAACAAATGAACGTGAGGAAAAAGGGAAACCAAGAAACACACTTTTACTATAAAGAACAAACAGGGCTACTGGACGGGAGGGGGGTGGGGGGGATGGGTTTAATGGGGGATGGGCCTTAAGGCGGGCATTGTGAGGGGCACTCACAGTGTATGTATGTAATGGGACGAATCACTTACAATGTATGTGACGAATCACTAAATTCTACACCCGAAACTAATATTCCACTGTATGTTAACCAACTGGAATTTAAACAAAAATGTGGAGAAAGAAAAAAAAAAAAAAAACACGGCCATACTACCAAACGCACTTTACTGATTCAGTGCCATCTCTCTGAAAATATTGATAATATTTGTTTCAGAACTACAGTGAGTAATCCTAAAATTTGTATGGAACCACAGAAGACTCTGAATACCCAAAGGACTCTTGACAAAGCAGAACAAAGCTGGAGGCATCACAGTCCCGGATTTCGAGATATAATACAAAGCTATAGTAATCAGAACAGTAGGATACTGACACACACGCAAAGACACAGGGATCAATAGAACGTTATAGGGAGCCTAGAAATTAACCCACGCTTACAGGTCAACCTAGGACAAAGGCAAGAATATACAAGGGGGAAAAGACCTTCTCTTCACATCAGCCTTCACAACATATCCGTGGATCTGTCTCCACAGGCAAGGGAAACAGAACCAAAACTGATGCATTGGGACTACACTGAAACAAAAAAGCTTTCGCACAGTGATGGAAATCATCAACAAAACAAAAGGCAAACTACTGAATGGGAGAAGATATGTACAAGTGATTTATCTGATAAGCGGTTCACATCTAAAAAATACGAAAAGCTTCTAGAACTCCACATTGGTCCAAAAAACAAAAACAAAAACCCCACAAATAAGAATCTGATTAAAAATTGGGCAGATTATTGGGTTCCTGGGTAGGCTCAGTCGGTTACGCATTCAACTTTGGCTCAAGTCATGATCTCATGGTTTGTGGGCTCGAGCCCTGCAAAGAGCCCTGCTCTGTCTCTGTCTCTGTCTCTCTCTCTCTGTCTCCTTTTCCCCCATTCATACTCTGTCTCTGTCTTTCAAAAATAAATAAATGTTAAATTAAAAAAAAATCTGGGTAGATTATCAATAATAGCCAAATTATGGAAAGAGCCCAAGTGTCCATCGACTGACAAATGGATAGAGATGTGGCATGGGGAAGGCTGGGTGGCTCAGTCGGTTAAGCGACTTCATCTCAGGTCACGATCTCACAGTTTGTGAGTTTGAGCCCCTTGTCAGGTTCTGTGCTGACAGCTCATAGCTTGGAGGCTGCTTCAGAGTCTGTATCTCTCTCTCTCTCTCTCTCTCTCTCTCTCTGCTCCTCCCCCATTCACGCTCTGTCTCTCTCAAAAATAAACATTTAACAAAATTTTAAATTGCTTTTGCATCAAGTTTTTGTGGGTTAGAACAAGTCACAAGTTGAGCTCAAAACACTATTCCAAAAAACAACCAAACCTGCACCCTACATTTTAAATTAATTTACTAGCCAATGGTCCACAACCTTATGTGTAGATTTTGTCTTTACTTATCTCCCTCTGTGAGGAAGGAAAAAAAATCTCATTTGTTCTCCAAGAAATACCAACTTGACCAAACCCCTGAATGAGTGGGATTACTTTAAGCAGCGTTGAAAAAGCAACTGCCATAGGGTTTCATGTAAGCCTATTGTTGGATAGTCTCTTTGCCCATGTGCACCCTTTGGAAGAATTTTATAAAGTACAAGAACCAGTTCTGTTTCGATCCATGGAATTAGAACATGGTTTATTTGGTCACAATTAGTTGATAGTTGAGAGAGTTTACCTGGCACCTCCTTCCATATTCTCTCCTCTCTTTCTTCTAATCTCTAACTTCTTCTGTTTCTTTGGTCCTTCTGGAAAACAGGGCTCCCTTCTCTAAACCCTTGCTGATAGGTCCGTTGTTTATACGCGGCAGCTGAGCGTAGCGGAAAGAGCGCACTGGCTTTGGATTAAGAGTCGTGATTGACTGCTGGCTCTCTCCGTTACAGTGGCGCCTGGGGAGAATTTATTTAACTTCTCAAAACTTCGCTGTTTCATTCCTACGCTGGGGACAGAGTACACACAGAGTAGGCATGAGGTTTCCTCGGTGTTCGGTAACAAATGGGAGCCATAGCTATAGCCATGGCTCACTGAGGGTTTTGGTTTTGTTTTCACAACGTTACGCTAGTTTTTGCTCACTGACTATGAATCTGGAATATTTTGAGTTTCCCAGTTTTAAACTCAGCCTTAGCGAGGTGACTTGTAGCCTCTTAGGTTCTGTGCCTATAAAGATGTTACCACATTTTACATCCTTGCCGCCAAATAATCTATAAATTAGGTCATCCCCCGTAGATGACTATAAGTCTTTTTCTAGAAATGCCAAATGCTCCCATCTGCTAGGAAGTTGGGATCACAGATGTGATTGTTTCTGGTGCCATATCCCTTCTCAAGGAAGGGAGGGGGAGATCATGACCTGAGCCGAAATCAAGAGTCGGGCGCTCAACCAACTGAGCCACCCAGGTGCCCAAAACACAGACTGTCTTCAGCCTCAATTTATGTTCCCGAAGCTCCTTGACAGAGCCTGTGGCTTTTCTAATGTCCAGGGAGAGACCGTCATGAGGAGATCATCCATGTTGCCATGAAAAGAAAAAAAAAATGCAGCAAATTGAGGTGTGTGTCATCTATCCATTTAGTTTTATTTCCTGCTTTTAAATGTAACGCTTTGAACATTTTCCATGTAGATCTACGTAGTTTTGAACGTTTTCCTGGTGTTCTATGCGCGTTACGATTTATACGTCCGTTTTCTTCAGTTGTTTGGTGTTTGGGCTTTGCACTTAATATATAGTCAGGAGGTCTTCACAGGTGCAATAAAATAAAGACAAGTGGAAAAAATTTAGCGTGGGACTCCCAGGGCCACATTTTGCCTTCAAATACTCTTTACGGTGCTGTGAATCCCGAGTCTGGCCATTTTTGTTTCCCTCACAGCGATTCGTGGATTTGTATTATAGGAGGGTGAAATGGATATAAAAACTCGCTCGCTGACGAAAGCCATCGTTAGTGGTGTGCGTTCCTCATCCGGCACGAAACCAAGTAATGTGAAGCAAAATCCATTGAGCCGTTTTCACCAGAAGTCAGCACATCTGTCAGTACGGACCAAGCTCCTTAGATGGATCTGCGTAGAGTGACTTATGTTAGGTCCAAAGCCCAAATGAAAAGTTGTCACCTTGGTGACTTTCTGAGACACTAGGATCAAAGATCATGGGGGAGAAGGCAGAGGAAAACTGTAGCCTGATCAAATTCCAACTGATTCCTTATCTCGCAGGGGACATCTTTGTAAGGTGAGTTTGTTCTCACGAATATCTGTACGAAACCGCGACAAGGAGCACATCGCTTGATCAAAATGCAGAGACAACAGACCAAGTCAAAAGAATCAGCTGGCGAAAATTGCCGTGACCATTCATGTTGGTCGTTGAACTATGTAAGAGAGTTAAGAATCCCATCACTCATCACGCGGACGCTCAGCATTTGGGGGCCCAAACGACTGTGATCAGTTCTCTCTCTTGGGTCTCCCTCTCATTATACACTCCGGATAATGTGTGATAAACTTGTAATTCCCATGATTAACCCAAGCTGAAAGCTTTCTTTAGAGGTTTTTAGAGTCAAGGTATTGAGCGTTTAACTCACATTAACCCGGATGTTTAGCTCTTAGTATATAAAAGTCCTAGTCCAAGACTCCCCTCAGGGACGATCCAGAGGAGAATGTACCATTCGAGCATCTTATAACTCACTTGGCAGTCGTGTGGGGAGAAAGAGGCAGTCGGGGCAGGTAGGACAAGACCAGGGCTCACTGAGCAAGATTATGATTACTGCCATAGAAAAATTCATAGAGCTGTCTTGTGTAATTTCAGGAGAGGAGAGAAGGAAGGGAGCATTGGGGACCAGGAAGGGAAACGTAGCAAAGAGCAGCGCAACATCAGCCAAGTTTGAGGCCCTGTGAACAGTAGTAGCAGAAACAGAAGGATGAGAGAAAACACGGTACGCAGCCCAGAAAGTTCATAAACTAGTGGGAGAAGCAGACCCAAGTGGGACAGCTGCTTGTGTGTCGGCACAGACAGGCCGTGACTGAAGCCCTCATGTGATAAGCGGAAACTCACATCTGTTAGTGTTCATCCAGTTGCCCGGGCATCGTACTTGACACTTGAACTATTTTCAAAACCACCCTGGGCCTTAGTTGTTATTATCTCTCTTTTACGTGGAAGGAAACGGAGCCCTGCGAAGATTACGAATCTAGCTCAAGATGGGGGCGCCTGGGTGGCTCAGTCGGGGGAGCGTCCAACTCTTGCTTTCAGCTCAGATCACGATCCCAGGGTCGTGGGATCGAGCCCCACGTTAGGGCTCTGCGCTGAGCGTTAAGGCTGCTTGAGGTTCTTTCTCTCCTCCCCCCTCTGCCCCACCCCTACTCATGTGCACGCTCGCTCTCTCTCTCTCCCAAAAATACAATAAGTGAATCTAGCTCAAGATTATATAGTTAGTAAGTAGCAAAGGGAGTAACGTCAACCCACCATTAACACTATTTTAATGGCTATCATTGGTTTTTAAATTTTTTTTTTAAGTTTTATTTATTTATTTTGAAAGAAAGAGAGAGAGTGAGCAGGGGAGGGGCAGAGAAAGGGAGAGAGAGCATTCCCCAAGCAGGCTCCATGCTGTCAGCGCCGAGCCTGATGTGGGGCTCAAACTCCTGAACCGTGAGATCGTGACCTGAGCTGAAGCAAAGAGTAGGATGCTTAGCCGACTGAGCCACCCAGGTGCCCGAATGGCTATCATTGACTGAGTGACTACTACATGCTTAGTGCTCTCAGACACTTGATATGAGTTATGTTTATGTTTCATAACAATTCTGCAACGTATGTGTTCCAAACATCACTTTGTAGATCAAACGGAGTCTGAGAAAAACTTATTCACTTTCCGAGGTCTCAGCTATCATTAGAACAGTTAGGATTCACATCTGTGTCTATCCGATTCTAAGGAGTATGTTTTTTTGTGTTTTGTTTTGTTTTGTTTTGTTTTTTTACAATTAAAAAAATTTTTTTTCAAGGTTTATGCATTTTTGAGAGACAGGCACACAGCGTGAGTGGGGGAGGGGCAGAGAAAGAGGGAGACCCGGAGTATGAAGCAGGCTCCAGGCTCCGAGCTGTTGGCGCAGAGCCCGATGTGGGGCTCGAACCCACACGTGAGATCATGACCTGAACCGAAGTAGGAGGCTTCACCGACTGAGCCACACAAGCACCCCTGGGTTGTTTTTTTTTTTGCTTTTTTGTTTTTTTGGGTTTTTTGTTTTTGTTTTTGTTTTGTCTTTACCATTTAACTGCTCCTTGGAGGGACAGGAGAGATTTATTATGAAGATCTTGTAGGGCTACCTTTGGAAAGGATACGTTCGAGACAGGCTTTTAAAATAGCTAGAACTTCGAGGGTGCCTAGGTGGCTAGCGGGTTAAGCGTCCGATTTTGGCTCAGGCCGCGACCTCGCGGTTCGTGAGTTCAAGCCCCGCGTCGGGCCCTGCGCTGACAGCTCAGAGCCCGCTTCGGATCGTCTGCCCACCGCCCTCCCCCACCCCCCGTTCACACTTATGCTCTCCCTCTCAAAAATAAATAAAAACATTAAGAAATAATAAATGGCTAGAACTTCAACCGGTAACATTGGAGCAGAAGGTATCTAAGGAGGCAGGACGGTGACATCGCAGTGTAGCACAGGGCATGGGTGCAAGTGGTTTGGCGTGGCGAAGTTGTGGCAAACCGCCAATGGAAAGACGGTAGGTAAAATGGCCAGGATGCCAGAATAACTACAGTACTAGACAAGGAAAGTTGCTGTGCTGTTTTTAATGTGCTTTTTGCTCATTTGTGCCTCTCCCCGCTGGACTGAGAACGCCGAGCGAGCAGGGATGTTATTTTATTTTTTTCTGTTGAGTTCACTACCGTGTCCCTAGCGACCGGAGTCCCGCCTCGAACGTGATTAGGGTTTCTATCTCCAGCCATTAGGTTTATGGCCTGCATAATTCCAGTGGATGGCATTCGCATATACTACAACACAAATAATGTCTCCTGGAGTGGTACAGTCTGAGAAGAGGCAGTCATAACAGGCAGTGAATACACATTTTGAATAAGCGAATGGTTACTTGATTGGCCTTAGGGCAGTGTGTCAGAACGGGGTTTATAGGATGTATTGCAGGGGGAGAGAATGGGGGAAGAGGAAATGTTAAGGCAAAGCGTTAAGTAGTCTGAGCAAGACGTAACGATCTGAACTACCCAACTGGAAGTGGCTAGGACTGGGTAGAGGAAAGACGTGCTTCCGTGGCAGAATTAATATTGTGTTTCCAGATTGGGTATAGAAGGGAGAGGGGTATTGGCAGCGGGACATTGAAGATAACTCCGGGATCTTCAGCCTGGGAGCCTGATCGTGGCGCTACCTTAGTAAAGGAAAATAAGGAAAGATAAGCAGCATTGGCGTGTGCCGTGGGTGGACAGATGATGAATTCAAAGACGTAGAAGCTGATTTTGAGGAATCTGGGGGGTACCTATATAGACCTGTCTATTTACGGGCATTTGAATAAACTCAGCAGAGACCAGGGATACGAGACGGATGATGAAGGTTCTGAAGCCACGGGAGGAGCTGAGACGTTGAATGAGAAGAGAAGGCAGCAACAGGTAGCACCTCAAGAAAGGCTTAAGGGGTGCCCGGGGGGCTCAGTCGGTTAAGCGTCTGCTTCTCGACTTTGGCTCGCGTCATGATCTCACAGTTCGAGCCTCACCTCAGACCTCCGTGCTCACGGCGCGGAGCCTGCTTGGGATTCTCTCTCCCGCCTCGCTGTCTGCCCCTCCCCCACCCGAACGCGCTCGCGCGTGCGCACGCGCGCGCTCTCTCAAAACAAAAACGTGTGAGGCAAGAAAGTGGAGACAGCAGGTGCGGATTGAAATGAAAAGTCAAAGGCACTAGAAAGGCGGGACTGTACCTTGAGACAGAACCAGAGACCAGAAACCGTTTTCTAGGGTAGGGGAATGTTGACTTGTCTGTCGACTAAAGGGAAGGGATCAACGGAGATATCGAAGATGGTGACGACCTGTGAGCTGAGGGGCCCAGAGACCAGAGAGGGACAAGAGCACGGCAAAATGGTCAGTCTTGCGACATACGAAGTACACGTCTTTCCAGATACGACTCGAGGGGAAGGCTAGGGGCGCCTGGGTGGCTCGGTCCGTTGAGTGTCCGACTTCGGCTCAGGTCATGATCTCACGGTCCATGGGTTCGAGCCCTGCGTCGGGCTCTGTGCTGACAGCTCAGAGCCTGGAGCCTGTTTCAGATTCTGTGTCTCCGTCTCTCTCTGCCCCTCCCCTGTTCATGCTCTGTCTCTGTCTGTCTCAAAAATAAATAAATGTTAAAAAAAAAAAATTAAAAAAAATAAAAATAAAAAGAGGGGAAGGCTAGGTAGAGAGCGAAAACCTAAAATGGAAGCAAGGCAATTTTTAGCAGTTCTTGCTAGATGGCCTCGATCTGCTCTGTAAGGTAGGGGGCAACTCCATCTGCTAAGCTGTGGACTCTTTCTTAGATTAAAAGGCTTAAGGTATTAAACTAAATATACCTTTAGGGTGATTTGCATCTTGCCAGCATGGGGGGACCTCTTCCTGTACGTCTCCACAACCTCGCTGAATTCCATTGCAACTGTGTTTTGAAAAGTTTTGTCCTAGCAGGCTTAGTTTGGCCAACTCTAAGCCCTTTATCAGAAAGCAGTCATATCAGAAGGCAGTTTTGCATCGAATCCCGTTGTGTGCTTGTTGCTATGGAAACCATCGAATGCAAACTTTATTTTATAGAACACCCAGCTAAGCTATTGATCAGGTGGGAGCGAGAGAGCTTCAAACCATTTCACTCGAGGAGAAGGAAAAAAAAAAAAAAAGAAAGAAAGAAACCTCAGCGAGGCTGTTTGGTGAAGAGAGGCCTTTTGGCTGGGCAAAACACAATAATGGTTTCACATGCACAAATGTAGGGCATAGACGCTTGGGGCTTTCTCTTTCTGCTTTTTTACAAACACAGGCGTCGGAATCCGGGGCTCAGAGGCAGGTAGGAAAGATGACAGGAGTCCTTAGCAGACAGAAAGCAATAATCTATAAAACCAAGCTCACAGAACTCAAAGAAGGAACAGGACCGGGTCATTAAGTCCGAGTGAGATTAGAGCAGGAACCGATGCCGGGGCTTCAAAATCAAATAGAGCGACTAAATAGAAAAGAGCCAGAGAAAATGGCAAAGCTGGGGGGAAAAAAAAAAAATCTCATTTAACGGGAACGCATCACACACATCAGTGAGCTTTTTTTAGACTCTCATGTTCTAAGAAGGTATCAGGTAAAAATGAAGTTATTACTATCGGCTTTTATACCAGACTACAGTTAGGGTCTAGACAGAGGCCGCAAAATCCCCTGTACTTTTCTATCTCTGGCCCCGGACAACGTCAGGATGTTTATGGAACATACTGGTTACGTTGAGGGAATTTTGCTTGCGGCTCTCTAGCACCTTTACATGGAAGTTTGCCAAGACCAGAAAGGAAGGAGGAGAAATTCGATGCGTTAGTAAAGACCAAGGGGGGGGGCGGGGGGAATGTCAGTCATGTAGGGGAGTGATCGGCCATGTCGGCATAGAAACAAAACAGTCACAGAGGGAAATGGAAGGAAATTCACTAAATATGAATCCCATGAATAACTCCCCTTGTTTAAAGTCCGTGCTTAGTATGCGAACTTATCTGGCGAATATCTATTGTTCAGTTGTCTGTACGTGACGAAGATCACCTTCAAAAAGCTTAAAATTAAATATCGGGGGCGCCTGGGTGGCTCAGTCGGTTAAGCCTCTGACTTTGGCCCAGGTCACCATCTCGCGGTCCGTGAGTTCGAGCCCCGCGTCGGGCTCTGGGCTGATGGCTCGGAGCCTGGAGCCTGCTTCCGATTCTATGTCACCCTCTCTCTCACTCTCCCCCTGCCCTCAAAAATACATAAACATTAAATAAAAGGTTTTTAATTAAACTGAAAATCAACTACCACCTAGAAACGAATATTGGTAATATTTTTGGTGTAATCCTTTCTCATTTTATGCTTTGAGTTCTATAACTTGATATGGAGCTATCTCTGCCAAGATAAACAGGAGTATATCTAATCCTACGTATTACAATATTAGAAGAATATGTAAATCTACATTGTGGCACTCAACATCTTATAAAGACCTTTTCCCAGAAATCCTTAAATCTTTTGAGAACGTATTTTGAAAGTTTCTTTAGGAGCACTCATTTTGGGGAATGCAATTTATTTAATCAGTTTCTTATTGTTAGAAAATTGCCTTTCAGTCTTTCACATTTCTAAATTTTTGATTAACACCTTTGTCTATAAATCTCAGTGTATATTTATAGAAGGAGAATTTTTAGGTCAACGTTTACTACTTGTGAGGGCTTTTGATAAATATTGCCAGACGGCCTTAAACGATAAATTTTCAGAAGTAGAGGTTTTATTTATTTTAAAGCTTATTTTTGAGAGGGACAGAGACAGAGAGAGTGTGCATGCAGGTGCGTACCCATGAGTAGGGGACAGGCAGAGAGAGAGAGGGAGACAGAGGTTCTGACGAGGCCTCTGCACTGACAGCAGAGAGCCCAGTGTGGGGCTCGAACTCACATACCGTGAGATCGTGACCTGAGCTGCAGGTGGACGCTTAACCAACTGCGCCACCCAGGCGCCCTGGAAGGAGAGGCTTTAGATTAGAGATTATGAAATCTTTAAGGCTTTTGATTAATAGTTACAGATTTCCTTCCAGAAAGATTGTAACGGTTTATATACTCCCAAGCACCGTGTGAAGTCTGTTTTGTTCTCACATAAACACAGGATACTAATATTCTTTTACATGTTGGCAAGTTTCATGGGTTTAAAAATTGGTATCTTGAATTAATTTACGTTCTAGGTAAAGTTGGACGTTGTGACATGCTGCTTTACCTTTGTATTTGTTTCGTGAACGTTCTATCCGCGTCTTTTGTCTAAGCTTCTTTTGAGGTGTTCCTATTTGGCTTATTGTCTGCCAGAAATCCTTTTATATGTAAAGAAAGTCAACCCTTTCTTCCTCTTGGTAACAATTCTATTTCTCCTGGGTCTCATTTGCCTCTTAATTTATGGGGTTGTAATGCACAAAGGTTTATCATTTTAAATATAGTTAAGTATATGAATCATTGTCTTTGTGGCTTCTTTCAGTGTTTTGTTATTTAAACAAATTTCTCGGGGCGTCTGGGTGGGTCAGTCGGTTAAGCATCCGACTTCAGCTCAGGTCATGATGTCTCTTAGTCCGTGGGTTCAAGCCCCGTGTTGGGCTCTGTGCTGACAGCTCAGAGCCTGGAGCCGGCTTCAGATTCTGTGTCTCCTTCTCTCTCTGCCCCTCCCCGCTCACTCTCTGTCTCTCCCTCAAAACTAAACTTAAAAAAAAAATTTTTTTTTAATTTCTTACACTGAATCAAATACATTTTTATCTCTTCTTTTTATGATTTCATTTATTAAGTTTTAATATATCTGGGGTACATACGTGTATGTGTTTGTATATGTACACACATATTTGCAAAGACCTTTTAACTATAAAAAAATGAGTTTTTGGGGCACCTGGGTGGCTTGGTCGGTTGAGTGTCCGACTTCGGCTCAGGTCATGATCTCACAGTCCGTGAGTTCGAGCCCCGCGTCGGGCTCTGTGCTGACAGCTCAGAGCCTGGAGCCTGTTTCAGATTCTGTGTCTCCCTCTCTCTGTGACCCTCCCCCGTTCATGCTCTGTCTCTCTCTGTCTCAAAAATAAATAAAAACGTTTAAAAAAAATTAAAAAAAAAATGAGTTTTAATTTTTATTTCCAAGCCTCACCCCTAGCCCCCTGCTGGAGTTAAATGTTAATTCAAAGACGATTCAGACGAGTCTGTATTACTAAAGAAATTGCAATGGTTTATCAATCAGATAAAAAATTTTTTGGTGATTAAGCAGCAGTGTTTTAAGACTTTTACTTCATAATAAGATAGTTTTACTATGTTGCAGGGTTTTTTTTAGTAAATTGGTTGAGGGTTTTAGGTAAAGAATACAGCACTAGAATTTTGTTCCCATTTAAACAGTAGGAAATAGTTCTCGATTAGTGTTTTTACACAAAATATCTGATTTTTCAGGGATGGATTACTGATGTTCACTGGAACTTTCCTGTATCTCCTCAAGATTACACTCATATACACGTCCAAAGGTATCCAAATGTGGGAAACTCAGTTATTTTATATTCATGGTGTGAATAATGCGTCAATACGTTTTAATAATTGTTTCTTTTATAATACATTTAAGTATACTTTTCGTCCAAACCTTTTTTTAAGTCTTGTAATTTACCCTTACAAGTGATTTATGGCTTGTTCAAGACGACAACAACAACAACAACAACAACATAGCCATCATTTTTATTGTGGTGGATTGAATTTATATGTTACATTTCAGAAAATTTGCTATCCTTCCAACATTTATTCTTCCCATCAAGAAACATTTATTAAACTTGTATTTGCTTTAGGAATATTTTAAAGAAATTCTCTTATAGGCTTTGAACTTCTTGTTTTATGCATTGATTTTTAAAAATATAGATACATTTGTGTATGTATGTGTGTATAAATACATATATAACGCATTATATATATGTAGTGAGACTTTATATACATGAACCATTAATATTCATATTACAAGAAATGGAATTTTCCTGTATCTTCTATTTCTAGCATCTAGGGTAGCTCTTGGAACATCTCATATTTATTCAGTTGATTCCCTAGTTTCCTAACTAATCATTATCTATAAATAATGATAATTTATTTCTATTTCAAAATTTTTGTGTTTCCTTTTTTTGCATAGTATTCTATTACTCAAAACTTTCAGAGCATTTTTTGGATTATTTACCATTTTAGTCACATCACACTGGTACAAAGTGAAATAAAAATTATGCATATGCAATTACAGAACTTTTTTAAAGTTTGAGATGGATGTTGAAATTTATCACATGCCTCTTGGGCAACTATAAAATGTTGCTTTTTCTGCTATATCTTAGCGACGTTATGGTTCATATCAGTATATACCTAATAATAAACCACATCTACATTCACTGGATAAATACAAGTCAGATATTATTTGCTTAGTCCTAAGGAACATTTTTCATATCTATTCATAAGTGTGATTATTTTCTAATTTGTATTTTCTTCTGTACTCGTTAGGTTTTGGTACCGAGGTATCTAAATTTCATGAGGTCAATTGTGAAACTTCCTTTTTTATCTATGGTCTAAAATAATTTCTATGCTGTGGAAATTATATGCTGCTTCAAAGTTCCAGAACTATCCATCTGGGCATGGAAATGTCTTTGCTGCTTGTTGTTTCACATCCCCATCGCTTCTCCCCATGGTTATTGATCTTGTCAGGTATTTTGGTCGTCTAATTAACCATGCTGATCCGTTTCTTTGAAGAAAATTATGCACTGAATTGAGTTTCTCACATGTCTGTTTTGAAATTTTTCTTAAAGGCTTTACTATTATTATTATTGAGAAGTTTTGGGTTCACAGCAAAATGGAGGGGAAGGTACAGAGATTTCTCCTATATGCCCTGTCCCCACACATGTATAGCCTCCCCCAGGATCAACAACCCCCAACATGGTGGTGTATTTGTTACCGCTGATGAATCTACACTGGCACATCTTGATCACCCAAAGTCTATAGTCAGTGTTAAGGCTCACTCTTGGTGGTGTACATATGGGTTTGGACAAGCGTCTAATGACATGTATCCACTATTGTAATGTCACCCATAGTATGTTCACTGTCGTAAAAATTGTCAGCGCTCCCTCTATTCGTTATGCCTTGCCCCCTAGCACGCACTGATCATTTTATTGCTCGCGTAGTTCTGCCTATTCCAGAATGTCACGTATTTGGAATCCCGTAGTAGGTAGCCTTTTCAGTTTACCTTCTTTCTCCTAGTAAGATGCATTTAAGTTTCCTGTATATTTTTTTATGCCTTGGTAGCTCATTTCTTTTTAGCACTAAATAATATTCCATTGTCTAGATGTACCGGTTTATCCATCCAGATCCCGAAGGACGTCTTGATTGCTACAAGTTTTGGCAATTGTCGAATAAAACTGTTACAAACATCCATGTGTAGGTTTTTGAGTGGATGCAAATTTTCAATGCCCTTGGTAGATACGAAGGAGTGGATTGCTGGGTTGTATGGTAAGAGTAGGTTTAGTTTTGAAGGACATTGCCAGCAGTCTTCCAAAATGGTCATACCATTTTTTATTCCCAGCAGCAATGAATGAGACGTTCCTCCAGCATCCGTTCTCAGAATTTTGGATATTGGCCATTTTAGTAAGTGTGGAGTGGTACCTCACTGCTTACTTCCCTGACGACATATGACTTAAGCATTTTTTCTTTAAAAAAATTTTTTTTACATTTATTTATTTTTTGAGAGACATAGAACACGAGTTGGGGAGGGGCAGAGAGAGAAGGAGACACAGAGTCTGAAGCAGGCTCCAGGCTCCGAGCCGTCAGCACAGAGCCCGACGCAGGGCTCGAACTCACAGACCGTGAGATCGTGACCTGAGCCCAAGTCGGATGCCCAACCGACTGAGCCACCCAGGCGCCCCCTGAAGCATTTTTTCATAGGTTTATTTGCCGCCTGTGTGTTTCTTTGGTGAGGTGGCTGTTAAGGTTTTTTTCTCTCTGCTTTACTGAGATATAATTAACACATAGCCACGTAAGTTTAATGTACATGGCATCACATATAGATACATGTATGTATCGTGAAATGATTTTTACAATAAGGTTACATCAAACACCTCCTACAGTTACCACTTGGGGGGTGGTGGAGAACATTTAAGACACACCCTCTTAGAAATTTTCAAGTATATAATACAGTATTGTTAACTGTAGTCACCATCACGTACATTAGATCCCAAGAACTTCCTCATCTTTTTTTTTTTAATTTTTTTAATGTTTATTTATTTTGGAGAGAGACAGAGACAGAATGCGAGTGGGTTAGGGGCAGAGAGAGAGGGAGACACAGAATCTGAAGCAGCTCCAGGCTCCGAGCTGTTAGCACGGAGCCCAACGCGGGGCTCGAACTCACGAGCTGTGAGATCATGACCTGAGCCGAAGTCGGACGCTCCACCGACTGAGCCACCCAGGCGCCCCAGAACTTATTCATCCTTTAAGTGAAACTTTGTACCCTTTGACCAATGTCTCCCTCATTTCCTCTCTCACCCTCTCAGCTACCTCTCTGTTTCTACAAGTTCAGTTATTTTGATTCCACATATTAGTGAGCTCACACGGTATTCCTCTGACTTATCTTACCTTAGCATGATACCCATAAGGTCTGTCCATGTTGTTTCAAATGGTAAGATTTCACTCTTTTTATTGCTGTATATGTGTGTGTGTGTGTGTGAGTGTGTGAGTATATGTGTGTGTGTGTATGTGTGTGTATAAATATATATATATATACACACACACACATATATATATATATACACACACATACATATATATTTATACACACACACACACACACACACATATATATATATCTCACATCTTTATCCAGTCATCCACTGATAGACATTTAGGTTGTTTTATGTCTTGGTGCAGTGAGTATGAGGGGTCAGATATCCCTTTGAAATAATTGATTATATTTCCTTTGGATATATATGCAGACATGAGATCCCTGGATCGCATGGCTGTTTTGTTTTCAAATTTTTTGAGGCACCTCCATACTGTTTAGGTCTAATGATTTACATTTCCACTAACAGGCACAAGGGTTCAGATTACTTTGACTGGGGTGTTTTGTGGATCCACACAGATTTTGGGATTGTGTTTCCTATCACCGTGAAAAATCTTGGAATTTTGAAAGGATCGCGCTGGATCTGGAGGTGACTTTGAGTAGTATGGACATGTTGACATTATTAAGTATCCCGGTCTAGAAACACGAGATGTGTTTCCAAATATTTTCCGTCTTCAGCTTTTTAAATCAATGTCTTAGAGGTCTCCGTGTGTGCAAAGCTTTCAGCTCCTTGGCGAAATCTATTCTTAAGGATTGTATTGTTTTTGATGCCATTGTAAATGAGATAATTTTTCTTCTTTTTATTGAGGTATAATTTGCATACGACATTGTATTAGTTTTAAGTGTACAGCATGATGATTTGGTATGTTTATATATTGCAAAACGATTACCATAGTAAGTTTCGTTCACATTCATCACTGTGCATAGTTACAATTTGTCTTCTTGGGATGAGAATTTTTAAGATCTACTTTGATAGCAGCTTTCAAATAGGTAACATGGTCTTAAGTACTGTCACCATGCTGCCCGTTCCATTCCAGACTTATTTATCTCCTAACTAGAAGTTAGGATTAGTTCTGCTGGCGTGTATGCATTTTGTCCTTGGTCAAGATCTGAAAGAGGCATGTTTATTTCATCTTTCTTCTTTGACTTCTGCTTCATAAAAATATGTTTTTATATCCTAATGAGAATAATAAGTAAAAGAAATGAACTGTTTTCTCTATTAAGTAACTTTTAAAAGTAGAAGTGTGTTTCTCATTTTTTTTTAGGTTTATTTATTTTGAGAGAGGGAGAGAGAGAAAGAGAGAGAGGGACGGGCAGAGAGAAGGGGAGAGAGAGAGAGAGAGAGAGAGAGAGAGGGAATCCGAAGCAGGCTCCAGGCTCTAAGCTGTCAGCACAGAGTCTGCTGTGGGGCTCGAACTCAAGAACCATGAGATCATGACCTGAGCTGAGATCAAGGGTCGGACGCTTAACCGACTGAGCCATCCAGGTGTCCCTGAGGTGTGTTTCTTTTTAAACTAACCATAGGGTTCACTTTTTCAGGTACTAGAAGGGTTTTTTTTTTTATAGTCCCTTTATTAGATTGGGGTAGTTTTTTACTTGGGTTAGCTCTGCTGAAATTACTTTCCCCTTCCCAATTTCCATGTAGGTAACTCTGCCAAACCGTTAAAAAAAAAAATACCACAGGGTCACACCCCTTTTAACCACTTAACAAATTGGCAAAGTATCACATGGTGAAACCCTATAGGTGTGGAAAACGGTTGTGCACATATCCCTTCGGAGTGCTTCCTTATTTGTAGAAAAGGAAAACTGAAATTCCAGTCTCTCATTGGTGTAAAAAAAAAATACAAAAAAAAAAAAAGCAACAACAACAAAAAACCAGCTATAATTAGGCCTTAGCTATGGATGTCCATAAATCCTCTTCTCAGATTTGTTCTTGAGAATAGAGTGTTACACGTAGTTTCCGTTCTAATATCCCATCCTTGTTTCGTCGTAGTATGGCTCCATCCAACTGAGATTTAATTGTCTGCCTTCTGGCGGGGAATGGCCACACCATGGTGCCCTGGCAATCTCGCAGGCATCTAGGTAAGCCACGCCAGCAAAGGCTTATACAGGAGTTGGAACTTGGTGAGCGTCTTGGGCTCCTCCTGGGGTGCTGGAGGATGGGAGGTCTGTGAGTGACTGCCGTCTCCCAGTCCTCTACGGCCCTTCCTGTGAGAGACTGTCATAAAACAATTCCTCCTCACCTCCCACATCCTGAGGAAGTATGGGACTCTCAGACCCGTGCCTTGCAAAATAGGGCTACAGACGCTCAAAGTCGTTAACTGCCATCTGGAATTGTCTCCTCCACAACACCGTCGTCACGGACACCCTTTCCGTCTTGGTGCGCGAGCCAAAGATTATGGGGAGCTGGCACCTTGGGGTACCCTTCCTTCTGTTCCCTACGTAGGTAATAAAACATCTGAATCTAAAGGTGGCTTTTCGTATCTTGACTGGCTAAATCAGTGCTGCTTTGTCCTCAGCCGTCGCGGGTGGTTGACGTCTCGACTACCGCTTTCTTTGATGTTCGGAGTTAAAGTATTCAATGAAACAAGAAAACAGCTAGCATTTCTTCAGTAGAGGAATGGTTCACGATCGCCCAGTTGGCATAAGCCTTGGATCTCTAGTTAGGGTAGAGGCAGTAGACAGATGACCATGGGTCTCCTCATGGTCCGTCAGGACACTGAGCTTCCTCTCTTTCAAGTGGCAGTGCTTACGTCAGCATCTAGCGATGGTTAGGGTTGACATTTTTTTAAAAAAAGAGGGACGCCTGGGTGGCTCAGTCAGCTAAGCGTCCAACTTCGGCTCAGGTCGTGATCTCACAGTTGGTCAGTTCGAGCCCCCGGCATTGGGCTCTGTGCCGACAGCTCGGAGCCTGGAGCCTGCTTCGGATTCTCTCTCCCTCTCTCTCTGCCCCTCCCCCACCTGCGCGCTCTCTCTGTCTCAAAAATGAATACACATTAAAAAAATAAAATAAAAAATAGGTTTTATAGTTAGCGAAAATACCTCCAGGGATGTAACAGTAGGTAGGATGTCGATTTAGGTTTCCAGAGCATCTACCAGCTTTCATTTTGCTGAATCTTCATGAAGAGCTGAGCCGAGCTAGGGTCAGAGCGTCAAACTTTACCTCGAACGAGAATCCTTTGCCGTCGATGATTTTATTATGGTAATAATGACAGGACTTATTGAGGACCTACTGCGTGCAGGCATTGTGTTGAGAGACTTGCACACACGCTCCCCTTTAGTACTCCCAACCTTGTGAGAGGGATTTACTTCTGTGGTCCCCACTTCAAACATAAGGAAATCGAGGTTTTAGCGAGGCTCTGCGATTTGCCGGAAGGCACACGTCTTGTCAGTCAAGCTTCGTAGCAGTGACCGCATCAGGGCAAAACTCCGGGTCTTTGTTTCTTTTAATTTTTGTGGTTAATTTGTTAATTGCTTGCTAATTTGTTAATTGTTTCTATCTTATTAAATACATTTTAAACATTTTCATAACGTTTTATTTTTTAAATAACGTAGGGGAGGAAAACTGTGCCTTTATCCCTTCTAAGCTTTTGGCTGAAGCCCCCGTAATGAAGGACAGATTAACAAGAGAAAAACAAGCACAGGTTTATTAACACGAATAACCTCATATATACATGAGTAATACCTAGAGAAAAATGAGTACCTTAAAGAAGTGGCTTATGATGTTGGCTTAAATACCACTGGCAGCTAATGACAAAAAAAGAAAGGTGAGTGTGTGTGTGTGTGTGTGTGTGCACGCATGTAGGCCAGTTATGCAAAGATAACCAGAAAAAGCATGGTAAACAAGGGTAAGATTTGCTATGCAGATTTAAGTCAATACCTTATCTACTGATAATCTTTTTACTTTATGATTTTTTTAAAGTTTTCTTTTTTATTTATTTTTGGGAAAGATACAAAAAGCAAGTCGGGGAGGGACAAAGACAGAAGGAGACAGAACCTCAAGCAGGCTCCACGCTATCCGCGCTGAGCCCGATGCGGGGCTCGAACTCATGAACTGTGAGACGGTGACCTGAGCCAAAATCAAGAGTTGGATGCTTAACCGACTGAGCCATCCAGGAGGCCCATCCCTTGATAATTTCTTTTCATGAGGTAGTCATCCTTCCGAACTTAAAAAAAAAAATTTTTTTTTAACGTTTATTTTTGAGAGAGAAAGACAGAGTGTGAGTGGGGCAGGGGCAGAGAGAGAGGGAGACACGGAATCCGAAGCGGGCCCCAGGCTCCGAGCTGTCAGCACAGAGCCCGACGCGGGGCTCGAACTCGCAAACCGCGAGATCATGACCTGAGACCAGGTTGGAAGCTTAACCAACTGAACCCCTCAGGCGCCCCCATCCTTCTGAACTTCTTGAAGAGTAAGAGACCCCCGTACCAATGGAGATTTTCTTTAGAAATGTAAATTTCTCTTCTACAACGGTCATTTCTGCTCTGTTTTCAGAAGTTCTTCTGCGTCTACTGTTTCTCAAAATAGCTCAAGATAATCCTTAGAATAACGGCATATTTTGAGGTGGCATATTCCTCTGCCGTTCAGTAACAGTTGATGCTTTGATACTTTGATTATATAAGGCAATTATCTATGACATCGGCTTCCTGTTCCAACCTTGAGAATTATACTTAGGTTTGCAATTTAACAAAATCAATTTTTCGAGCCTGGCATTGTGAGAATAAACCTTGGATGGCGATGAACTTGGCATGAGTAATGCCCCTTCGCGATGACCTGTGTGGCAGGCTAGCTGGGATTGTGTGGCATCATCCCAGTCTCTTTATTGACTGGGCACCGTTTCAGGGGACCTGCTACAAAGAGTGATGATCAGTGTTTATTATAATCACATGGGCGCCCTATAATATCCTTTTCCGGAACAGAAACATTGTTATATCTACGATATCATCCTTAGCAAGCTTATAAGTGCAATGCATATTATAGAATCAGTTCTACAACGAGGACTGAAGCCAAACACATTTTCAGCCTCTAATTACTGGGGTGGGGGGGGGGGAGCCTCCATTGAAGAGAACAATTTCATTCGATTCAAATGAAGTTTAACAAAAATTTTTTTTAACGTTTATTCATTTTTGAGAGGCAGAGAGAGACAGAGCATGAGCTGGGGAAGGGCAGAGAGAGGGGGAGGCACAGAATCCGAAGCAGGCTCCAGGCTCGGAGCTGTCAGCACAGAGCCCGATGCGGGGCCCGAACCCATGACCCGTGAGATCATGACCTGAGCCGACATCAGACGCTCAACTGACCGAGCCACCCAGGAGCCCCAAATGAAGTGTCTTTTTTTTAATTGAGAAAGAGAGAGATTGAGGCAGAGAGAGCACCCCAAGCAGGCTCCGTGAGGTCAGCACAGAGCCTGACGTGGGGCTTAAACCCACAAACCATGAGATCATGACCTGAGCCGAAATCAAGTCGGATAATTAACCAACTGAGGCACACGGGCGCCCCTAAAGGAAGTTTTATTTTATAATACCTCTTGAAATTTGTGGAGCCAGAGGGACATCAGCGACATACAGCTGGGGTGCCTGGAAACCCCTATCCTTCAGTGGCTGACCCAAAGATTTCTATTAGTCAACTGCCACGTGAGTCCGTGCGGGGGGGCACCTCCCGGCCCATGTCTGCTCCCCATCCAGGGCCCAGAAAGGGACATTCACCCAAACGTGCATTTTGCTCTTCTCCCTGCTGTTCAGGACATGAGAGTGGGTCCGGGCGTTTGTCAGGCACCCACATCCATTGCATTGAAGTTGAAACTTTAATTTTGATGTAAACTTCAGACAAGTTGAATCAGCACATTTATTTCCTCTCTATCAAGTCTTGCCCCTCACTTGTTCACCCTGCCCAGACAAGCAGCAAAGACTCACTATTTACAAAAGATAATAAGCTGGCAGGGCCAACTCACTGGCTTATCCCGGGTCCCTGAGGTGCCAGTGATGCGTGGTCCCCATCTTCTCAGGGTTCGCTGCCCTTTATAGGAGGCTCTTGGAGAGGAATTGCTTATCCCGCTGAAACGCATCTCCAAAGCACGCTGGCAGGGCGGTTAAGGAGAAAGAATTCTGGAATCCTAGAGATGTGTATTCTCATGTCTGCTAGATCAACTAGCAAGTGCAGACCTTGTCTCAGTCCTTAATTCCTCAGTTTCCTTATCTGTCAAATGGGGATAATGATGTGTTCTATCTCATGTGATGTAAAAGTGACACTCGTCGTATCTGGAAAGCAGTAGGGATTAAACATTCATAGGTGGTAGTGCTGTAAATACAATTTTGCCTCTCCATCCCGAGTAAGGATGTTCCTAAGCAACAGTGGCTCAGTGAGTGGCCGTGACTCTCAAGGGAAATGAGACAACGTCTCATTGCCCCTTTGGCAATTTGAGAAGTCCCTAGAAGGCACTTGTACCCCAATGTTTGTAGCAGCACTTTCAACAATAGCCAAATGATGGAAAGAGCCTAAATGTCCATCACCTGAAGAATGGATAAAGAAGATGTGGTTTATATATACAAGGGAATAGTACTTGGCAGTGAGAAAGAATGAAATCTGGCCATTTGTAGCAACGTGGACGGAACTGGAGAGCGTGATGCTAAGTGAAATAAGTCCTACAGAGGAAGACAGATACCCTATGTTTTCGCTCTTATGTGGATCCTGAGAAACTTAACAGAAGACCATGGGGGAGGGGAAGGGAAAAAAAAAGAGAGGGAGGGAGCCAAACCATAAGAGACTCTTAAAAACTGAGAATAGGGGCGCCTGGGTGGCTCAGTCGGTTAAGCGGCCGACTTCAGCTCGGGTCATGATCTCGCGGTCCGTGAGTTCGAGCCCCGCGTCAGGCTCTGTGCGGACAGCTCAGAGCCTGGAGCCTGTTTCAGAATCTGTGTCTCCCTCTCTCTGACCCTCCCCCGTCCATGCTCTGTCTCTCTCTGTCTCAAAAATAAATAAACGTTAAAAAAAAAATTAAAAAAAAAAAAAACTGAGAATAAACTGAGAGCTGAGGGGGGGTGGGAGGGAGGGGATAGTGGGCGATGGGCATCGAAGAGGGCACCTGTTGGGATGAGCCCTGGGTGTTGTATGGAAACCAATTTGACAAGAAATTACATATTAAAAAAAAAAAGTCCCTAGAAAATTCTAAAATGTTCCCCAAAGGAAATTTGCTGCCACCGGCGGGGGGGGGGGGGGGGGATCATCGCTTTCACAGTACAATTTTGAGACATTGTGGCCCTGAGGTGGTTTAAATATTTTGAGACAGGGAATTTTGATGTTGCCCTGGGATCGTTGGCTATGTCATTGTTTCTCACAAGGTGTCTGTGGACCAGTCTCGTCAGACTTGCCTAAGAAACTGGTTGAAAAAAAACAACGCAGGTTCCTAAGGCCCTCCCACTCCAAACCCACTGCTGTGACAGCAACTCTGTAGGTAAAACCCAGGGTCCTATATTTTCCAGAACATGCCCAGGTAGGGCCATCCTGCACTGAAATCTGAGAAGCACTGAATGCTTCAGCCGTGTAGTCAGCCTACGGCGAATGCCGGTCTAGAACTTTGGGGGAGGTGATTGCCTTCCATGGGAGTCAACAGAGCAATAAAAATGATACATCTTGCAGAGTTCTTTACTACAGATTTGGGGGAGGGTGGGGAGAAAAATCCCAGGGGAAAAGGCAGTAGAATGTTCTGTTCTCCTCGTATCCAGGGGAGTCACAGCATTGCGGGGAGAATTCCTCTGCCGCGGAGGCGAGGCACCCCCTGTTTACTGTCTCCGTTACTGTTGGGTCTGTTTAGGTATTTTATGCCTCTTTTGAAAAGTATTTGGCCCTTCCCCTGTTGGGCCACAGCTTAGGCAAAATACAGACCCACCACTATCTGTAGGGCACCCCTGAGGCTTTATTTCTTCTTTTCCATCCTCCTTTTTTTTTTTTTTTTTTTTTTTTTTTTTTTTTTTTAAGTAACGTTTTCGTATTTTGGAAACAGGCCGGGAGAGATTCCTGCTAAGGATAGTCTAGGCAGAGCCACAACTGAGACCAGACTTGGAGCCGGGCCTCCAGTATTCCGTTGTCAGACTAGAGTTTAGCGGAGAATCGAAGAAGGGTAAGCTCTTACTGGAGGAACTCTAAGTCCCCAGCTGTGGGAGTGTTTTCTGTGTAGTCACTCAGAAGACACAGATGGTTCACAACAGAAATTATGTCGCAATAGCAGTTAACTTCCTGTCATCAATCTTGAGCTATTAATTCTATTTAGCCTTTCAAGATAAAGAGTTACGGGGCACCTGGGTGGCTTGGTCGGTGAAGCGTCCGCCCCTCGGTTTTGGCTCAGGTCGTGATCTCACAGTCAGGAGATCGAGCCCCAGCATCAGGTTCTGTGCTGACAACTCGGAGTCTGCTCGGGATTCTTTCTCTCCCCCTCTCTCTGCCCTTCCCGCCCCCCCCCCCCCCCCCCGCCGCTCAAAATAAATAAACATTAAAAACAGTTAAAAAATGAAGAGTTTAAAAAGTTGTATGGGGCGCCTGGGTGGCTCAGCCAGCTGAGCGTCCGACTTCAGCTCAGGTCGTGATCTTGCGGTTCGTGAGTTCGAGCCCCGCGTCGGGTTCTGTGCTGACAGCTCAGAGCCTGGAGCCTGCTTCGGATTCTGTGTCTCCTTCTCTCTCTACCCCTTGCCTGCTCACACTCTCTGTTTCTGTTCAAAAATAAACAGTAAAAAAAAAATTTTTTTAAGCTATAAAACCTTGAAGATGCAGTTTTTAAAACATTAAGCCTGAATAGCCCAAACACATTGCTTTGTATGGAGCATTGCTTTGTGAAGCCAATTGTGACTTATATTGTGTCCGAGTCAGCTCATCAGGATAAAAATTAACGGAAAGGAAGAATAAAAGGGTTGAGGACCACCCTGGCTGAAAAGTCAAATTCATATATAGTTTCACAACAAAATGAAAATAAAGGAAACAGTCAGTTTGGGGCATCTTGAAATATCTTTTGGAAACTGTAAGAGTCAAAATTAAATTTACCCAGTAGAAAGAGCTTCCTGATATGAAGACGTGTACTTGAAATCAGGGTTTTAACCTGGACTGTTATTTTGTCTGCCTGCTACTGGTATAAAAGACCCATAAAAATACGTGGGTTGAGAAATCAGAAAAAGCACAGATTGTCTTCTATTCTGGATTTGAGGACATGACCGGGGACACCACAGAAATGCTCCCTCGGACTTGGGAAAGAAGGCATTTCTGATGTTTTCACAACACATCCGTATAGAAATGGAATGTACTTTTGAAAATGGATTGGCAGAGGATAGGGCTGGAGAACCCAGTAAGGTGTTTTTGGTTTGTTTTTGCTTTTTTGTCATTTGTGCTATGTATAATGAAGGTATTTATGTTTCAGGGTCCAGTGGAATTGGTCAACAGCCTTAAGTTTCCCGCTCACTCAAATGACACATGTTAAGAATACCAGGTACTAAATCGCAGTGGTTGAATTTACATAAAATCTTGAGAAACCCTTCAAGAGAACACACTGCTCTATGGATGATCACAGAACTTAAATACTAGAAACCAAAGGCTAGATCTGCCATGGTAATGGAAAGATAACTGGGAAATGTAATCGGGACCGTGATTGGATGAAAGTAGACCTATTGAATGGAAGCCATGGAGAAAGAGTTTGACATCCTATTGATCATGTTAGAGTTCTTGTATGAATTACTGTAGGTTATTGGGTTGAACCCTTGGAACCTGTGAACATGACCTTATTTGGAAGTAGTCTTTGCAGATGTAATCAAGTTAAGATGAGGTCGTACTGGACTTGGGTGGTCCGTAATCCCATGACCAGGACCCTTATAGGAAGAGGGAAATTTGGGTACAGACACACACAGAAGGAAAACCATCATGTGATGATGGAGGCAGAGATTTGAAATGTGCTCCCATAAGCCAAGGAATGCCAAGAATGGCCAGCAACCACTATAAGCTAGAAGAAGCAAGGGAATATTCTTTCCTAGAAACTTGGGTGGGAGCGTGGCCATGTTCACGCCTTTATTTCCGGTTTCTAGCTTCCAGAAACGTGAGGGAATCGATTTCTGTCTTACGCCACCCAGTTTGTGTTACCTTGTTATGGCAGCCCTAGGGAAGGAAGAGAGTTACGTTCCTGGATTCTGGATGCAATGTCATAATGTCTATTAAAGTTCTAGAACAAGGGTGCCTGCCTGGCTGGCTCACTCAGAAGAGCATGCAACTCTTGATCTCGGTGTCGTAAATTCAAGCCCCACGTTGTGTGCAGAGATTAGTAAAACAAAAACAAAAACAAAAAAACAAAAAAAAGTAACTTTATTTAAAAAAAAATTTTTTTTTTTAATGTTTATTTTTGACAGAGAGAGAGAGAGAGACAGGGCATGAGTGGGGGAGGGGCAGAGAGAGAGGAAGACACAGAATCTGAAACAGGCACCAGGCTCTGAGCGGTCAGCTCAGAGCCCGACGCGGGGCTCGAACTCACAGACTGCGAGATCATGACCTGAGCCGAAGTCGGACGCTCAACCGACCGAGCCACCCAGGCGCCCCCAAAAAAAGTAACTTTAAAAAAAGTTCTAGAAAATTAATTCAGTTTTGTACAATGGAGTTCCTGCAAGGAAAACTTGTTTGAAATTTTGATCCCAATAATGAGTGGAAGGCATAAATAGAGAAATGTGTTCCCCGAGGTGCTGCATGGAGGGGGTGATAAGAGCACACAGGAGAGAGAAGTGCAAACCAATACGAAGGTTCTGGGAGGTTAGTATCCCAACTTACCTGTGGCCTGTAACAAATGGTAGGAACAGATGTAAAAGATTTTTTAAAGCTAGGATGATCGTCCATTCCAGTTTTCCTGGGACTGAGGGGCCTCTTAGGACATGAGACTGTCAGTGCTAAACCTAGGACAGTCCCAATCAAACCAGGACGAGTTGGTCACCCTATTAAAGCTGTGTACCGAGCAATAAAATGGTCAAGGAAGAGATTTTCTGCTGCTTGAGCTATATTAAGTAATGTTAATAGATGATGAGAGAAATCCCAATTCGTCACCTCTTCCCTGACGCCTGTGTTCTCGGTCAGTGAAAATTATTTTCACAGGGAAAAGGAGGGAACAAAAATGGCTGCGAGCAATTTGAACTTGGCGGAAAGACTGAGAGCACAGAACGGCATCAAATTGGTTCACCTTATATTCCTTCAGCATTTAATGCACCAGGCGCTATTTTTAAGTCCGGGGATACAGAGTGAACTTGGCACCTTCGATGGAAGAGTCTAAAACCTGTCGCTGGCATGGTCTGTGCCTCTCCCCTCCCAAACCTGCCCGCAGAAACCTCTGCAGCCCTGCTTCTCTGTAGTGCTTCTGTCCTCCCGGGATTCATGACTGTCAGAAGGATTCGCAGGTCTGCAAGCGGCCCCATTAGTTCCTGTCTCCGCCCCTTTCAAATGCAAGAAGCTTCTCCCTCCGGTAGGTTTCACTCCGGTTCAGAGCCCCAACCTGCACTGTGGTCTTTGAATCTGAGTCACCCACTTCCTTTAACACCTGCTGAAAACTCACCTACTTTTGAAATTTTTTTTAATGTTTTATGTATTTTGAGAAAGAGAGAGAGAGAGAGAGGCAGGGGCAGAGAGCGAGGGAGACGGAGGACCCAAAAAGGGGGCTCTGTGCTAACAGCAGCAAGCAGGGTCTCAAACTCACAAACCACGAGATCATGACCTTAGCCAAAGTGGGCCACTCGACCAGACTGAGCCACCCAGCGCCTCTCACCTACTTTTGTCAATGAGACATTGACTAAGCGTAGATTTCAGGTTCTGTTCCCACTTACACAGGGATGTAACCGTGTGCAGGGATGGTTATGTTAATTAGCTCACCTGTAGTAATCCTTTTGCTATGTTGTATACCTTAAGTACAATTTTTATTAAAAAAAAAAAAAGGCAAATTCTGGGACACCTGGTGGCTCAGTTAAGCATCCGATTTCGGCTCGGGTCATGATCTCATGGTTCAGGAGTTCAAGCCGCGACTGGGGCTCTGCACTGAAAGCACAGAGCCTGCTCTGGATTCTCTGCCCCTCCCCAGCTCCCTCCCCCTCTCCCTCAAAAATAAGTAAATAAAAACATTTTTTTTTTTAAAAAAAAAAAGGCAAACGCCCTTCCTCCAAGAACGAGGTTTTCTTGATCGAGTTCACTCTGATCACTCGTATTATTTCATACCTCTGTGTTCTTGCATACTTTATTAAGTATACTCATTATAACTGCTATGATTAAAATTGTAATTATGGGTTCGGTCTCCAGTCCATGTGGTGTTCGCCAGTTGTAGGGTTATGTACTCGGTGGGAATCAGGGTGTGGGTTGCCAAAAGGTAGGGTGATGGTCTCTGCTCACTTGTGTTTTATCTTGTACGTGCTCTTAATGACTTCCTCCCGAGAGAAGAGGTAGGATTTATAATCTCCAGGGGAGTCCGGTGAGGACTGCCTAGTTCTTGGGGCTGATCCTTTGAAGCGATGAGAATTTGCTCACCCGGGGACTGCTTGGCCACACAGGAAGGCTCCAAGAAGCCCCTCCCGTGACCTCATGCCAGTCTCCAGGGCTCAAATGAATGAAATCTTCAGGGCGATGGCAGATACCTCATCACTGAACGGCTGTGATGGCCACCAAAACCGTGTACTTTTCGTTAGCATCGCTCTATCGAAGGCTTAAGTTCCTGTGCCTGCCATCGGCAGGTTTTGATGAACATGTAAGAATTAGAGGTTGCATTATCTTCCTCATCACAGATCGGGTGGTGGAAATTAGACATAAACCAAAAGCATCTCAAATTTTAAGAGACAACAGCGAGATTGATATGATCTTTTGCCAAACCTTAGAATAATTTTGTTTCAGTTTATTTGTTTTTGAGACACACAGAGACAGCGCAAGTGGGGCAGGGGCAGAGAGAGAGAGACAGAGAGCCCATTGCGGGGCTCGAACTCATGAAACTGTGAGATCATGATCTGAGCTGAAAGCAAGGGTCGGACGCTTAACCGACTGAACCACCCAGGTGCCCCTTAGAATAATTTTTTTTTTTATTTTTATTTTTTTAAAGTTTTTTTTCAACGTTTTTTATTTATTTTTGGGACAGAGAGAGACAGAGCATGAACGGGGGAGGGGCAGAGAGAGAGGGAGACACAGAATCGGAAACAGGCTCCAGGCTCCGAGCCATCAGCCCAGAGCCTGACGCGGGGCTCGAACTCACGGACCGCGAGATCGTGACCTGGCTGAAGTCGGACGCTTAACCGACTACGCCACCCAGGCGCCCCTAGAATAATTTTTTTTTTAAAGCAAAGTTAGTAACTACATGTAATTAGATGCAATGATCGCTAGGAAGCCTAGATCCAATCTAGGCTTACTAAAAATAAGTTATACCAGTATAACCTAAAACCCTTTGATGTCAGGCAAATTCACGAAGCAAGTGAATCTGAACCTCAGTGAGATGTGTCTCGATATTTGACTAGGTATGGAGTGAGATATATGTGTGGGGGGGAATGGAGAACTGTGTCTACTTGTTAGTACAATCGGGAATTATTAGCTTCTTTAATGCCCATACCCGAAGGGACTGATTAATAAACTGCTATTCTAAATAGAGATTTCCAATGAAGAATCTGACCTCAGCCTGATCTTTCCAACAACTTATGAAAGGCCTGCACGTTGTATAGAAGGGCACACTTAGAAAATCTGTGCATGCGAGATCATTAGGACGCTTCGTAAATACATCGAGTGATAGAATCAAGGTATGTGATGTGAATATACTGGGTCAATGGCCACTTGTAACAAGATACAGTTTAACGCTGATAAATAGCAGGTTGTATACTTACATTCAGAAAGCCAACTGAATGCGTATTCATTTGGGGAAAGACTGCAGCCTCTGAGAATAAGATCAGAGAATGTTTGCTCTGATCAGTATCAGTATTGCTAAGAGAGCTAATGCAACCCTAAGGTATAGCCATGGAATATAGCCATACCATAGCCCTAAGGTATAGCCAGGGCGCGTGGGTGGCTCAGTCAGTTGAGCATCCAGCTCTTGATTATAGCCCAGGTCATGATCTCACGGTTCGTGAGTTCGAGCCCCACATCGGACTCTGTGCTGACAGTGCAGAGCCTCCTTGGGATTGTCTCTCTCCCTCTCTCTGCCCCTCCCCTGCTCACTTGCTCTCTCTGTATTTCTCAGAATAAATAAATAAACTTTAAAAAAAAAAAAAAAAAGAGGTCCAGGGGTGCCTGGGTGGCTCAGTCGGTTAAGCGTCCGACTTCGGCTGGGGTCACGGTCTCGCGGTCCGTGAGTTCGAGCCCCGCATCGGGCTCTGTGCTGACAGCTCAGAGCCTGGAGCCTGTTTCGGATTCTGTGTCTCCCTCTCTCTGACCCTCCCCCGTTCATGCTCTGTCTCTCTCTGTCTCAAAAATAAATAAACGTTAAAAAAGATAAAAAGAAAAGAAAAAGAGGTCCATATCTCATATTCTTTTGTGCTTAACAGGACAAATCTGAAGTACTGTGTTCAATTCTGGGCCCTACCCTTTAAGTGAATCTTTCCTTCTCATTCTACACCTCCAGGCAACATTTTCAATTCCACCCGAAATCAGTAATTTCCAAATCTACATCTCCGGCCGGAAACTCTCTTCGGTTCCCACAACTGCGCTTCTCCAACTGCTTACCAGGTGCCTCTAGTTGCTTGTGTTTTTGGCATCTCAAATTTGAGACCTCAAAAATCAAAGTCCTCATTGTCACCTCATATGTCACCATGTACTACCACGCCACTGCTCGCGTGATAAAACCTGTTTTCCCGTGCGTGTTTTTATTTTTTTAATGTTTGCTTATTTATTTGAGAGAAAGAGAGAGAAAGGAGCACAAGCGGGAAAGGGGCAGAGAGAGAGGGAGACACAGAATCCGAAGCAGACTCCAGGCTCGGAGCCATCAGCACAGAGCCCGATGCGGGGCTTGAACTCACGAGCTGTGAGATCGTGACCTGAGCCACAGTCAGACGCTTAACCAGCTGAGCCACCCAGGTGCCCCTTCCCATGAGTATTTTTAACCTCTGATAATGGCACCTGTCTGCTTTAACCTGAAACCTGGGAACCATCCTTGATTTCTTTTAATTCTCCCCCATACACCCATACACTTGCCATTTGCTATCATTTATAATCTCACAGGATCTCTTCAATCCCTCTACTTTTGCTATCGCTGCCTGTCACTCCCTAAATTTCAGGCTTTGGATCGTTGTTTCTCAGATTAGCTCCAATTCCACGAACCCCAAATCTCCCTAATAACTCTGTGCTTTTGCAATTTCCCATGTTTACAGTTACCGTAAATACACGTATCGAGTCTCTCGGGCTATGTCCAAGGGAGAAAAAACCCGTATTTGCCATCGGTGTGCTCACGGTTTAGGGGAAGAAAAAGCCATGGAAGTTATTATAACATAACAAGTCAAGTGTAAAGAGGTCTCGTGGAGGTGCACAGGAGAAACTGACCTTCGGTCCAGGCTGGGTGGGGAGTTTTCTTGGGAGAGATGAGACCTGAGTTCAGAGGGAATAGGAATGAGCTATTTTGGAATTCCTGGTGGGGGGTATAGAACGGATAGGTGTATGTGGGAAAACTCAAAACGTCTGGTATTGACATATGGTACAGCTCCCGAGAGAAAGCTGACTGTAGAGGAGTCTGAACAGTTAGGGAGGCTCCTGCTGATATTGACATGATAACTTGGGGCATTATTTTACAAGCAGCAGTGAGCCATAAAGTGATTTAATGAGGAAAAAAGATCTCAACAGTATTTGTAATTTTAGTGGTTTTTAATAGCAATGTTTCATACTTAAGCATTAGCTATTTTTAACAGCCTCATTGCTATATCATTCACCCATTTAAAATCTACAATGCAGGGGCGCCTGGGTGGCTCAGTCGGTTACGCATCTGACTTCGGCTCAGGTCATGATCTCACGGTCCGTGAGCTCAAGCCCCGCGTCGGGCTCTGTGCTGACAGTTCACAGGTCTCCCTCTCTCTCTGCCCCACCCCTGCTCATGCTCTGTCTCTCTCTCTGTCTCAAAAATAAATAAAAACATTAAAAAAATTTTTTTTTTAATCTAAAATACTACAAGGCATCCGGCTGGCTTAGTCAGTTGAGCGAGAGCGACCAACTCTTGATTTTGACTTAACGTCACGATCCCATGGTCGTGGGATCTAGTATTTTAATCTAGTATGATCTACTATTTTAATTTTTTAAAGACATTGCACTTTTCAGTTATTTTACTAGCGAGTGCTCTAGGATTTACCACATACATCATAATTTGTCCAAATCAACTTCCAATTTATTATACTAGCTTCGTTCCAGTAATATATATAAATGTTACTCCTATATAGGTCTTATTCCTAGTTCCCTCTTTTTTGTGGTACTCTTGCTATACATATTATGTCTCATTATATGGCAAACAGCAATGCATTGTTAAAATTACTCCTTTGCCATCTGTAGTCATTTCTTTAGTCCAGTAAAGCTTTGTTCCTATTCACCTCCTTTGTGCTATTGTTAGCAAATATATTACATATGTCACTTTATGTTGTAAGTCCAATGATACATTATACACAATTTATACAATTGTTTTTTTTTTAATTTTTTTTTTTTCAACGTTTTTTTTTATTTATTTTTGGGACAGAGAGAGACAGAGCATGAACGGGGGAGGGGCCGAGAGAGAGGGAGACACAGAATCGGAACCAGGCTCCAGGCTCCGAGCCGTCAGCCCAGAGCCCGACGCGGGGCTCGAACCCACGGGCCGCGAGATCGTGACCTGGCTGAAGTCGGACGCTTAACCGACTGCGCCACCCAGGCGCCCCTACAATTGTTTTTTTTTTAAAAAAGGAGAACATATGCACTTGTCTTCTGTAATTACATAATTATCTTTACCATTAGTTACATTTTTCCCCCTCCCACCTTTAAAATTTTTTTTTTTAATTTTCTTTAAATCCAAGTTAGTTAGCCTAGTGTAATAATGGTTTCAGGAGGAGAACTCAGTGATTCATCACTTACATAGAACACCCAGTGCTCATCAGAAGTGACCTCCTTAATGCCCATCACCCATTTAGGCCACCCCCACCCACCTCCCCTCTAGCAACCCTCAGTTCATTCTCTATATTTAACTCTCTTCTGGTTTGCCTCCCTCTCGGTTTGTTTTTTTAATTTTTTTTGAATGTTTATTTATTTTTGAGACAGAGGGAGACAGAGCGTGAGCGGAGGAGGGGCAGAGAGAGAGGGAGACACAGAATCC
Organism: Panthera pardus; assembly: GCF_024362965.1. Lineage (NCBI taxonomy): Eukaryota > Metazoa > Chordata > Mammalia > Carnivora > Felidae > Panthera > Panthera pardus. Next base: position 31,724,417 of record NW_026526843.1, on the reverse strand, counting down.
GAAGCGGGCTCCGGGCTCTGAGCGGTCAGCATGCAGCCCGATGCGGGGCTCGAACTCACGAACCGGGAGATCGTGACCTGAGCCGAGGTCGGATGCTTAACCGACTGAGCCACCCAGGCGCTCCCTCCCTCTCTGTTTTTATCTTATTTTTCCGTCCATCCCTTCCCCTATGTTCGTCTGTTGTATTTCTTAAATTCCACATATGAGTGAAATCATATGGTATTTGTCTTTCTCTGACTTACTTTGCTTAGCAAAATGCATTCTAATTCCATCCATGTTGTTGCAAATGGCAAGACTTCATTGTTTTTGATTGCCGAGTAATATTCTGGTGTGTGTGTGTGTACGTATGTATATATATATATGTGTATGTATGTAATACATAATGCATATGTGTATAATCTAATACATACACATATATGTAATACATATGTATATAATACATATACGTATATATACATATATGTGTATATATATGTGTGTGTATATACACACACACACACACATATATACACACACACACACACACCCACATCTTTATCCATTCATCAGTCAATGGACATTTAGGCTGTTTCCATAATTTGGCTATTGTTGATAGTACCCCCCCCCCCCCCCCCCCGCTTCTTTAATGTAGATTCAGATTACTTCCTGGACTCACTTGCTTTTAGCCTACAGAATTTTCTTTAAGTTTATTCCAGCAACAAATTCTCCCAGTTTCTGCTTATCAGGGAATGTCTTTATTTTGCTTTCATATTTTATTTTATTTTATTTCATTTTATTTATTTCTTTTTTTTTAATTTCTTTTCTTTAAGCTTTCCACCCAACATGGGGCTTGAAGTCATGACCCTGAGATCGAGGGTCGCATGCTCTGCCAACCGAGCCAGCCAGGCACCCCTGCTTTCGTATTTTAAAGGCTGCTTTGTTGGATACAGGATTCTTGGTTGATAATGTTTTCCCTTTGAGCCATTTGCGTAAGTTATCCCGCTCTCTTCTAAACTTGATTGTGTCTGCTGATAACTTAGCTGTCAGTGTTCCTGGGACTCCCTTGTAAGTAACGAGTCATTTTTCTCTTGCTGCCTTAAAGACTTACATTTAGTCTTTGGCTTTCGATATTTTCACTCAGCCTCTTTCTGAATGACACCTCTAGTCAGTGGCGGGATGGACAGCAGCCTTATGTACCCTCAACTTACCTCTCCTGGCGTGAAACTACCACATCCCAAGCCAGGACAGGAATGGTCGGGGCCCTAATATCTCAGTGTGCTGTACCCTAAGTGAAGTGTCTCTTTCATGGGTCCATGTTAGGCAGAAGGGAGCCCCAACCTCCCCACCACACTTTCTTTGGACTTGTCATCAGGTGGTTAGGGGCAGGATGAAAAACACTGATATCTGCTCCTTCTAGGAAAACAAACGTCCGAATATTGGGAGGAGAGGGAGTCTTGGGTTCTTGACTGAAGCAGGGTGTAGAGGAATCTCTGCCTTGCTGAGCTAGGATGGGGAGAGACGGGGTGATCTGGGTTCAAATACCAGTCTCTTACGTTTCTTGCTGACGTCTTAAGAATGTTTCCCCCCGTTAGACTAATTGTGTCCTGAGCAGTGGGAATTTTCTACCGTTGATTACGGTGTCTTTTGACCTAACACAGTGCCTAACACGTAGGAGGTGCAAAATCAATATTTGCTAGTGTGTGCAAGGACAGGGAATGCTGGTCTGTAAAAAGACGGCTGAAGGAAGTGAAAGTATTTATGAAAGAGAAAAGATCATCTCAAGAGTGCTCACCTGTCCTCAGGTATTGAGGGATGTGGAAGAGGGACCGAACTTGTGTTCATTGGCCTCTAATAGTAGACTGAACATAAGAAAGTGTCAGGAAAAGAGAATTTGCTTATTGTGAGAAATGGTTTAGCGAGCGATTTAACGCAAATGTCGTCAAACGAGTGGTCTTTTAGGTGGTGCCAATTTCCTGCTACTTAATGTCCAGTTACAAGATAAATGACCTGCTTGTGGAGGACATGTTACATAGCATTTACACATCAACTGTGTGACAGAATTTGGTGATCTTAAAAAAAAAATTAATATCCGGGAGATTTTAATGATTATGCTTCAAGATCCCATGCATTATCAATTGGGTACAAGCTTCAACATCAAAAAAACCACAGATATGAAATCTTGGTCTCAGAAAAAAATATCAAAATACCATCTGGGTTCTCAGATTTAGCAAAGAAAAACGTAGGCTGCTTAGTTAAATTTGCATTTCAGATACAAACAAATAAGGGTTTACTATGTTTATCCCCCGTAATACTTGGGATATACTTAAACTTTAAAAAAAAATCACTTTATTTGCAATTCAGATTTAACTGGTTACCCTGAATTTTATCTGGCAACACTATCTGTCGTGTCATGTACCAGGTATTCGACTGCTATCGTTGACGGCGATATACGGGGTGAGTTTTTAATGTTGTGTCACAAGAAATGTTAGAACTTTCATGTTTCTATGTAAATAAGGGGTTCCATCTTCAGCTTATATTCTAAGGGAAAGTGAGTTGCCTCATTAAAAGTGGTTTATAATGCATCACCACCACCACATTGAGAGACTAGTATCCAGTCTAGAGAGATAAGACATGATCCATGTGGGTTTGAGACCCAACCGTAGCACCTCATCGAACCATATGCAGAGGCACAGGTGCCCTTAAAAATAGGTAGATCAAACACTCCATACGACACGTGTAGTTTGAACACGTGTATAGACAAAAGCAAAAGCTGATCATAGAAGCCTTGAAGTAAGAAATGGATAGGCCACTCAGTACACACCAGATTGCACGAGACGACTCAAGTACAACGGGTTAATCACCTCGATGTATAAAGAGCATCCCCAAACGAACAAGAAAAGGGAAGCTAGTAGAAAAGCAGACGAAAGATACGAACAGAGAGTTTGCGTAAAAACAGGTACGCAGGGCTTTGGTTTGTGTTTCATCTTCTTTACTCATAAGGAAAGACTCTAATTAAAGTTATATCAACATGTCATTTATCACCTTTCAGAAGGAAATCAATCCCAATCCCAATCAATCATCAATCTGGTCATCTCTCCCGATATTCAAATGCACTCACTTCAAGGAACACACCTAAAGATGTATTCTCACAATGTGCGGAAGGAAATGCATATGGATAGATGTAGCTGTTTCCTGGTTGCAGCATTGTTTATAATGCCAAAAGCAATGCAAATGTCTACCATTAGGTGCTGGCTGAATACACTTTGGAACATAGTCCATACAATGGACTATGATACAGTTGTAAAAAGAATGAATCAGGAAGCTCTGTATTACGGACAAGGCCGGGTGGCCAAGATAAAGAGCTAAATGAGGGAGAAAAAGGAAGCAGAGAAGTGTGTTTAGCATGCTGCCGTTTTTATAAAAAAAAGAGAGACCGGGGCGCCTGGGTGGCTCGGTCGGTTAAGCGTCCGACTTCAGCTCAGGTCACGATCTCACGGCCCGTGGGTTCGAGCCCCGCGTCGGGCTCTGGGCTGACCGCTCGGAGCCTGGAGCCTGCTTCCGATTCTGTGTCTCCCTCTCTCTCTGCCCCTCCCCCGTTCATGCTCTGTCTCTCTGTGTCTCAAAAATAAATAAACGTTAAAAAAAAAAAAAGAGAGACCAATAGAAATAATCATCGATGCTTGTATGTGGCTAAAACACCACCAGACAGCTACACAGGAAACTAAAAAGAGCATTCACCTCTTTGACAGTGGGTTTGGAAATTGAGAAAAGACAAAAAAGGAATGAGCAGGAGGCCCTTCAAAGAACAAATATTTGTATCTAAGTTTTGCATCCTGTGAGTGCGCATTTTCGAAAATGTTTCAGGGGCGCCTGGGTGGCTCAGTCGGTTGAGCGACTTCAGCTCAGGTCACGATCTCACGGATCGTGAGTTCGAGCCCCGCGTCGGGCTCTGTGCTGACAGCTGGGAGCCTGGAGCCGGCTTCGGATTCTGTGTCTCCCTCTCTGCCTGTCCCTTCCCTGCTCATGCCCGCTCATGCTCTGTGTCTTTCTGTCTCTCAAAGATGAATAAACGTTAAAAAAAAAATGTTTCAGAGGAGCACCTGGGTGGCTCTGTCGATTAAGCATCTGACTTGACTTTGGCTTAGGTGGTGATCTCACGGTTCATGAGTTTTAGCCTCACAATGGGCTCTGCCTTGACAGCGAGGAGCCTGCCTGGGATTCTCTCTCCCTCTTTCTCTATCGCACCTCCACTTGTGCTTTCTCTCTCTCTCTCTCTCTCTCGAAATAAATACATTTTAAAAAATCTAAAAAAAAATGTTTCAGAAAGAGTTATGTGAGCACTGTAATTTTTTATAAGGAACCCTTTTAACTATAACCCCACGGACGTATCTGTCTAGAAACAGGGACATTATATCGGGCTAGATTGTTGCACTGCGAGTGGTATTTGTTAGCAGTGGTTAGAACTCATGCGTGTATTCACTTTTTAATTTTTTTAATGTTTATTTAAAATTTTGTAATGTTTATTTTTGAGAGAGACAGAGCGAGAGAGTGTGAGCAGGGGAGGGGCAGAGAGAGAGGGAGACACAGAATCGGAAGCAGGCCCCAGGCTCCGAGCTGACCGCGCAGAGCCTGACTCGGGGCTCGAACTCACAAACCGCGAAGTCATGACCTGAGCCGAAGTCGGACGCCCGACCGGCTGAGCCACCCAGGCGCCCCTCTCCTTGCCTTTTCATTTGCACATGCCATCTCTACTAATCTGTCACTTTCTGTGTATGTGCACACACTTGCGAGCATGCACATCTGCATGGAATCGCTCATGCTTGCTTCCGTGTTCTGTGAATCACGATTGGGGGTATCAGCCTACGTAAACTTCCATTTTCTCTCTTATTATGCTCCGTGGGATCCGTGTTGTAGCAAGTAGATGTCGACAATGTGGTTGTCAGACGGAGAGGGTGGGGAGGGATGAGCAAAATGGACGAAGGGGAGCGGGAGATGCAGGCTTCTAGTTGTGGAATGAATACGTCGTGAGAATAAAGTGCGCGGTTTAGAGAATACAATCGATGGTATTATATCGTCGTACGGTGACAGATGATAGCCGCACTTGTGGTGAGCCGAGCGGGAGGCCTAAGCTTGCGGAATCACTACGTTGCACACCTGAAACTAACGTAACGTGGTGCGCAAACTACGCTTCAATTAAAAAATGCACGGATCTTGACTGTTGGGATTGCCTTTGTTAGTGGGGCAAATGCGAGCTTTTAAGTGGGTCCATCAAATAGAGAACAAGAGTGTTGAGAGAGATCAAACAGCTAACAGTATATGACGGACGGTGGATTGATGTTAGCTCTTCCATTGTTTTTTTTTTTTTTTTTTTTTTTTTTTGCTTCAGCCCAAGGATCGTATTCTGAAATTAGGGACAGTTTTAACCATGGAATTTCTGGCAGCAGTGTGTAGGTAGTAGGGAAGGTAATTCTGGGGGAATAGGCAAAGAGCAGGGTCAATTTTTTTTTAATGCCTATCAGGTTCACCTAGGTCGGTGCCTCTCTGAAAGGTCAAGCCTTATCGACCTCACCTTTTATTCATCTGTTTACTCAAGATACAAAAAAAGAAAGAAAGAAAGAAGGAAAGAAAGAAAAGAAAGAAAGAAAGGAAAGGAAAGGAAAGAAAGAAAGAAAGAAAGAAAAGAAAGAACGAAAGAAAAGAAGAAAGGAAGAAAGAAAGAAAGAAAGAAGAAAGAAAGAAAAGAAAGAAAGAAAAGAAAGTGAAATCCCCAATGGGGGCAGGCTATAGGCCTCTTATTTCTTGTCATTACTCAGGATTGCTAATAAGAGGAAGGTGTGGGATCTTGTTCCAGGGCACGCTAAAAGATGGTTTCAATGTCTTTTTGTTTTTTTTAATGCTGATTTATTTTTGAGAGAGACAGAGACAGGATGCGAGCGGGTTAGGGGCAGAGAGAGGGAGGCAGAGAATCCGAAGCGGGCTCCAGGCTCCGAGCTGTCAGCTGTCGACACAGGGCTCGAACTCACGAGCTGTGAGATCGTGACCTGAGCCGAAGTCGGACGCTCAACCGACTGGGCCACCCAGGCGCCCCGGTTTCAATGTCTTAATCAGGTGGAGAGGAAGAAAAACTGAACAGGATGCATAGAAGACGGAAGGTAGGTGGGTAGAAGCCATCATCTGGGAGATCTGTGCATTAGGAGAGACCGTAGCACCCATTATTCTCTTCTTCACAATTCCTTACGCAGCCAGAAGGCTGGGTGTGCAGCTCAGAGAAAGCTCCTGAGCAAGGCGTGAAGCAGGTTAGTTGAGGGATTGTGGGTAATGACAACAATACGTGACAACTAGCACGTCCTTGCTACGTGAAGACATTCTGTTAAGTGCATTAAATGTACCGTCTTGGGGCGCCTGGGTGGCTCAGTTGAACGTCCGACTTCGGCTCAGGTCACCGTCTCAGCGTTCGTGAGTTCGAGCCCTGCGTCCGGCTTCGTGCCGACAGTGGGGAACCCGCTTGGGATTCTGTCTCCCTCTCTCTCTGCCCCTCACCCCCTCATGCTTTTTTTCTCTCTCTCTCAAAATAAATAAATACTTTTAATTTTTAAAATCTTATTTAGTCTTCCTAATGACCCAATGAGGCATGTTGGATTATTACTTTAATTTTACAGCTTTGCCAATTGAGGTTCCCAGTAATTGAGTTATGTGTACAAAGGCTCAAAGCGAGTCAGCAATCATTATGATAGGAACCAGGAAAGAGGATTCTAGACCCCAAGCTCCGCAACTTTAAGGACCAAAGCCAACACTTGGGACTCAGTCCTGGGATGGCAGTGACTGGTGAAAAGTACAATCTGGAGGCAAACCGGCACCTAGTGTCTGCAAGGCACAAAGTCATGGGCGTATCTGGAAGCCATGGAGAACTAGGAAACAATTCCGAGGCCCCTAACTTGGGACTGGAACTCAATTTGAGGCCGGTCGTTTACTCCTAAGTCCCCCTGGCTGTTGGGGTTGATATTACAGATAGATTGTCTGTCTCAGGGAGGAGGTGGGGCATATCTGGGCCTAATCAAAGCAGCAATAAAATTCAGCTTTAAGGAACAGAGGGAAGGAGAGGCAAACTCATGGAGTAAAAAGCCTTGTTTCCCAATCTATTGCAAGTTGTTGTTCTGTTTTGTCTCCTGTTTTCTTTTCTATACGGAAAGGGTTGGCTGCATTTTCTTTTGTCTGCAAGTTGGGTTGGGCTGTATTTGTCATTCACGTTACATTATCTTCCTTTGGGTCTGGATAGTCGTGCTGGAGAATGACTAGATCTCTCAGGCCGTCAAGGCACCTTGTATAAGCATCTTAGAATTTGTTCAACAGGACCCCCCAAAGACCCGAAAGGCTCAACATTCGTTCTGGAAATGAATACCACCCAGGGGCACCTGGCTGGCTGGGTCAGTAGAGCACATGACTCCTGATCTCCCGGGTCGTGAGTTCGAGCCCCATGTTAGGCATAGAGCTTACTGGCAAAAACAAAACAAAACAAAAGTGAATATCACTCAGAAGCCTCCAGGGATGCCCAAATCTGTCTCAGTGCAAGCACTCCTGTAAGGTAGATTTGTGGTCCTCTAGCTCCCACCCAACAGGAGCAGCGGCTGAAAAGGCAGCTGTGGCTTTCCCTTACCGTGAATTGCCGAAGGCCACAGACATTTCCGGAAGAGATTGTGAATTACGTATCAGCGCACCGACTGGCGTCGATCTAACTCGGAACCGTCTGTGCCTCCGCCTTAACCATTAGCACCTCTTTGTAGATACTGATGGGACTTTCCACCACCGGTAAACAAGCCAGGGGCATGAGTCCGCACATTTGCCTTTTCTATGTTTGGATGAGCGGTGAGTATAAAAATAAACATTAATGTAGGACTGGAGTCAACGTGAGCCTTTTTTAGGTTGCGTGCTGTAGCACAAAGGCAGGCTGAAATCAGCACAGTTCCAAACCCCGCAGGAGTCCTGTGCTGTCACTTGTTCAGCAATCAGCTAATGGGCAGACCTTGCACAATAACTTGCTCGCTAAGGACATTCGCACGTTGCACGGAACACCAGGCTCTGCGCGATGCAAGACAAAAATGAGACAACCACAAGAGCTGGGGACTTCAGGTATCTCTCTTCCTGGGCACGCTTTCCGTTTTCCGTTTTCCGAATCCACACACGTTGTCGTCTTTGACAGTGGCCGGGAGAAGTAACACTATTGATGGGTACTTTGGTCAGTTTATCCAGGAAGAAGCTCAGCCCCCATCTCCCCTCTGCAGGGCCTTCTTGATGGATTCAGAAATCAAGTGTACTGTGAAGGTTATCGGTCAGCTGGATGTTCTTATGGGACAGAAAAAAAAGGAGTCACGCTGATGGATGAGTCAGGAAAGACGTCCACAACGATCACTCACTGCCTGCGGGCAGCCAAGAAAAACCACTGCGTACAGCGACCTAAACTCTGTAACATAAATTTGAAGGACCTTCAATTGTCAACTGGTTTTCCAACCAAGAAAAAAAACAAAAAAACAAAAAACCAAAAAACAAAAACAAAAAAAGAAAAAAAAAGGAAAAAACCCACACTACTCTATTCAAACACAAACACTCCAGATGAAATTTTTCCTGAAGTAATCTGTTCCTTAAAGATAATTTCCTGATCAGATCCCAGTGTCTGCTTTCTAGAATAGAGCGATAGAGTCCCTGTGTGGAATGCAGGTTTGTGTGTGATATAGCCGTGCTTTATTTCTGAGTTCAGATTCAGATGGTCTATATTCAAATCCCAGCAAACAATTTGCTAGTTTTTTTGATGTTTTTTGTTGTTGTTGTTTTTCTGAGAGAGAGAGAGTGAACAGGAGAGGCGCAGAGAGAGAGGGAGGCACAGAACCCGAAGCAGGCTCCAGGCTCCGAGCTGTCAGCACAGAGCCCGACGCGGGGCTCGAACCCACGAACCGTGACATGGTGACCTGAGCTGAAGTCGGACGCTTAACGGACTGAGCCACCCAGGCGCCCCAACAATTTACTAGTTTAGCAGTGGCAGTGCCCTTATCACAGCTTTCCCCTGCCCGTAATGACCATCAACTACTAATGGAAGCCCCTTCAATAATCTAAGATAATGGTTTACCTTGCCAACAAAAGGTCAAGACCGGTCCCTTTCCTCTTCCTGTTGTGTACCTCTAAACCCCTTTTACAGAAATGCTGGAGTTCTTGTGAGACCTTGGTCAAGGTACTTAAACTTTCATTCTGAAAAAGGTAATGACTGACCAACCTAAGTTTCAACGTAGGGAGATTAAATCAAATGCTTATATGTAAAGAACTTACCATAATTTTTGAACTTTATTCACCATTCATTAAAGGCAGTTTGTTATCACCTTTCAAAATGAATAGCACCGGGGCGCCTGGGTAGCTTAGTCGGTTAAGCGTCCGACTTCGGTTCAGGTCATGATCTTGCAGTTCATGAGTTCAAGCCCCGCGTTGGGCTCTATGCCAAGAGCTGGGAGCCTGCAGCCTGCTTTGGATTGTGTGTCTCCCTCTCTCTCTGCCCCTCTCCTGTTCACACTCTGTGTCTCTCTCAAAAATAAACATTAAAAAAATACCTAAAATGAATAGCACTAATATTTTCATAACAACAATACAATGTTTTTTTTTTAATTTTGTTTTAAGGTTTATTCATTTTTCAGAGACAGACAGAGCGTGAGTGGGGGAGGGGCAGAGAGAGAGGAAGACGCAGAATCCAAAGCAAGTTCCAGGCTGTGAGCTGTCAGCACAGAGCCTGACACGGGGCCTGAACTCACGGACGGCGAGATCATGACCTGAGCTGAAGTCGGCCGCTTAACCGACTGAGCTACCCAGGCACCCCTACAATTTGTTTTTATTATTGGTTGTGCTTAGCTTGACTCAAAGGATTGCCTGCCTCCTGGCCTTATGTTACTTCTTGAATTTTTTTTTTCTTTTTTGGTTCTGATGGTATTTTATACCGCATAGGAGACATCCAGTACTGAAACTGAGCAATTAAGACTTACTGCATGTACATTTTGTAATGCTTCATATTAAGAATCACTATGTGCTTGGGGGGGCGCCTGGGTGGCTCAGTGGGTTAAGCGTCCGACTTCGGCTCAGGTCATGATCTCATGGTTTGTGAGTTTCAGCCCCGCATCGGGCCCTCTGCGGTCAGTACAGAGCCTGCTTCAGACCCTCTGTCTCCCTCTCTCGCTGCCCCCCCCTTCGCGTGTGCACGCTCGCTCTCATAAATAAATAAACAACATAAAAAAAAAGAATTGCTATTTGTTCAATCACGGCAAATATGTATTTATTCCCTGCTATGTGCCTGCCTCTGCGCTGAGGGGTGTCGTGTGAGGCCAGGCTTGATTTGTCTAATGGCGTTAAGATGGAAAAGACTGAAAGGGTCGGGACCAGGAGACTAGCCGTCTCCCTTGGATTGGAGTCGATGCTGGTGGGGCAAACACAAACTGAGGTTCTAAAAAGAGGTCCGGTCCGACACACGAAACATGATAATCGGGAGACTACAGGCAAATAGTTCAGTACCACGGTCAACATCAGAGAATCCATCAGGGAAGCAATCAAGTAGGTGGGCCAAGGGCAGCAGTAAGCACTCTTGGGTCAACAGAAAGTCAACAGTCGAGGCAGAGCATTGGAAGAAGGGGTGTCTGTTACATGACCATGTAACAGACCGTGTCTGATTATACCGTCCCAGTCACCAACTCAGAATACACTATCTGGCACTAGTCCCTGATTTTGAGCAGGCAGAATAGAAGAAGAGATATGGATTCTGAAGCCAGGTGAATCTGGTTAAAACACCATGTCTGTCCCTTATTTGCTAGATGATGTTAGATGCATTATATAATCTCTCTGAGTTTTGATTTCCTTATCTCTAAAATAGAAGTGATAACAGGGCGCCTGGGGGGCTCAGTCGGTTAAGCATTCAACTTCGGCTCAGGTCACGATCTCGCGGTTCACAGGTTCGGGCCCCACGTCTGGCTCTGGGCTGACAGCTCAGAGCCTGGAGCCTGTTTCGGATTCTGTGTCTCCCTCTCTCTCTGCCCCTCCCCTGCTCACGTTCTCTCTCTCTCTCTCAAAAATACACGTTAAAAAAATTTTTTTAAAGAAAATCGAAGTAATATACATAATGCTTCCAAATTGTACTGAGGATTAAAGGAGCTGGACTGTGGCATTTAAATGGGACTTCTCTCTTATTATTAATGTTTACTAAAGTTGTGAATAGGTAAGAGGAGTTCCAGTTTTGAGCTATGGTTTTGAAGGTCTTCGTGGGAAGGAAACCGGCAAAGGCAAACAGAGCTTCGGTCCTAGAATTATGGTCCTAGGCTGATTACAAGACAGGAAACTGTATTCAGGTGCAGGGAAAAAATAGAAACAGGCAGCAAGTACTAGAACGAAAGGTGGCCACTTGGTCCATGAAAAACAAGTTAGAAACCCAATCATCAGAACCAGCGCACGAGGGGGCACCTGGGTGGCTCAGTCGGCCGAACGTCCGATTCTTGGTTTGGGCTCAGGTCATGATCTCGCGGTTTGTGGGATCAGGCAGAGCCTGCTTGGGGTTCTGTCTCTCCTTCTCTCTCTGCCCCTCCACCATGCAGGTGCATACACGCACATGTTCTCTTTCTCTCCCAAATAAAATTAAAATAAAAATACTTACTGAGCTTGGCTTCACGCTAGGAACTGAGACTCCAACATGGTCACCGGCCCCATGAGGTTTACACTCTACGGAGGGCATTGGAACGGCACAGGGAATTTGGTCAACGGTGCTGTAACACTGCCGTATTGGTGACGGACGGTGGCTACGTTCGCACCGAGCAGAGCAAGATGTATTCAGAGGTTGAATCGCTACGCTGTACCCCCCAAATTAACGTAACATTGTGTGTCAGCTAAGCTTCAATTTTTGTCTTATTTCTTAAATGTTTATTTACTTTTAAGAGAGAGAGAAGGCGACAGAGGATCCAAAGCAGGCTCTGTGCTGAGAGCAGAGAGCCCAATGCAGGGCTCGAACTCACGAACCCCAAGATGACGACCTGGGTCGAAGTCAGACACTTAACCCACTGCGCCCCTAAACTTTCGATGTTTAAAAAAGGCAAAAAGATGGGGCGCCTGGGTGGCGCAGTCGGTTGAGCGTCCGACTTCAGCCAGGTCACGATCTCGCGGTCCGTGAGTTCGAGCCCCGCGTCAGGCTCTGGGCTGATGGCTCGGAGCCTGGAGCCTGTTTCCGATTCTGTGTCTCCCTCTCTCTCTGCCCCTCCCCCGTTCATGCTCTGTCTCTCTCTGTCCCAAAAATAAATAAAAAACGTTGAAAAAAAAAATTTAAAAAAAAAAAGGCAAAAAGAAAAAACAACAGTGAACCAATAGAATGTACAATAGAAACAGGAACACCTCTCTGGGGGGGGTCACACTGAAGCGGAGTCGTAAAGAATAGGAAAGGACCAACCACGAGAATAATTCAAGAACGGTGCAACTTTTGGGGCGCCTCTGTGGCTCCGTCGGTTAGGAGTCTGACTCTTGATTTCCGCTCAGGCCATGATCTCACGGCCCCCGAGTCAGTCTCCGCACAGCGTGGAGCCTGCTTGGGATTCTCTCTCTGCCCCTCCCTCCCTCACGCGCTCACAGGCGCATGCTCTCTCTCAAAATAAACTTAACAAAAGAACATTACAATTTTTTCTAGGACTTGAGTTGTTAAGACAGAACCCCACCGTATACTTGTTGTATTGTGTGCAGAATTTATTATTCTAAGATATAATAACGATGCCATTTTCTCATGTCAAGGATAAACCTGAGGGCCCATCCGAACGTCAGGCGGCTTATGGGCTCAGAATGTGTTGCCCCTAGCGTTTCAAGGGAACTCAGAAAAGTTGCTTCTTACGGTGTTTTATATTAGATTAGGCTACCTGTCCGTGCAATACACTGAGAGCATGTAGCCTTTAATGAAGCCGAACAACTTATTCTTTGAATGCCTGGCTTATAGTTGGGGCGGCGTTGTATCTTCAGGGGTATAATCAAACCTTTTTGTCTTAATGCCTCTTCCCTCCCTAAGGAGACCCACGTGAATTTGGAGAACGAGTTCCTGTGGTCTTTATTTTGCTTTGTTTGTGTTCTCCGCAAAGGGCGAGGGGACGACCGAGGATTTTGGAGACAGAACTTCGTACTTTAAATTATGGCGTCTCCACGCGGACAGGGATCCTTGGGAATGTTTTTTGCTTCAGTTCTCAGGCCGGTCAAGTTTGCGGTTGTTCCTGTGCAGTTGCTGTTCATGGCAGGGAGTTGGACGGATCTGCGAGGGTCCTAGGCGTGGCCTTGCAAACATCTTTGGTGAATTTGATTGCTTGGCCTGGGAAGTAGTAGCACAAACTTTACACCTTGAGCTCAAGGTGTAAATGATTCCGTTACTTCTCTGAGTGACTTCGGGTTGCCGAGCGGCTCGGTTCGGTGCTCCTGGCCTGCTGAATGTTCCGTCTATTGTTAAAGTCGTGTTACAGTAGCAGTTTTAGCCCTTCGCTGGAGCCAGGTTATGTATCAGCAGAGGATTGAGGAAGAGTGAGTAAAGAGAACAAAAATGGCGGGAAGTGAGGTCGTTGATGAAATTAAGTATATAGGAGAATATTTGTGTGTACAAAGGAGGCCATTATGTGGGAGCCCCCTGGCTGTTTCTAGACGTTTGGGACCTTTGCCAGTTCAGGCTTTATCCCACCTTAGGAATCATATGCGGGGATCACATTTCAAAATCAATTTCACCGATTTACTTTATAAACTGTGGCGTGCCGGGAAATGTTTAACAACTGGCTGGGGGTGGGGCGGAGTGAGGGAGGCTAATTATAGAATTCACTGATTTCTATGGTCTCAATACTTCCGTGCTGGCTACATGTAAGCCGGGAGCATAACCTCCTTGAACAGAGTTAGGAGGAGAGGTGCACGATCAGATTTTCAGAACACTGTTGATTCTGCTAAAACACGGTGGTAGGTGGCCCCGAAACTGGTATTTACTTCCAAATAATCCCTGTCTCAGGCTCTGCTTCCAGAGGACCCAACATGAGAAAGCCCCCAACACTGCCTTGATCATTTAGATCATTGCGAAAACGAATTGATGACATTTACCAAGCTCCTATTGTGAAGCGAACACCAAGCTGGGGTGCGATTTGTATTTATATCGTTTCACGTAATTCGCACAGCAACCTATGGTAGATTGATTATTCCCCTTTTATATACGAGAGGTCCAAGGCTTAGAGAAATGAATTCGTTTGTCTGGTGTCACGCAGTGTTTAGATGGCATAGTTGGGATTCGGGAGCACAGTTCTGTCTGGTTTCAATGCCTCCGTGTTCTGTGAAGTGTTCACAAGGCGTGTGGGCCTACATTTTCTAGGTTACTGCTTCAATTTTTGCCTTTCCTTAATCATTCGGCAGACACAGAGTCAGCGTCGGGGCCGGTGAGTTGTCTCATTAGCTCTCCATCTGAGCTTTCCAAGTTTTCTCTTCACACACAATATGTTAGTCCTGCCCACATGCCTTGACCTGCCTGGCTGTCCTGGCTCTCTCTCCATTAGAGAAGGCAAATACAATTAGACTTTTCATCACACAATTGCCATCTGCTCACAAATGCCTTTTTAGCCGTTCGGGATCCAAGGGCACTTTGCAAACCAGCATTCAGCTACCAGGGAGATGTCTGAGCGCCATGATGCTCTGTACCAAAGCCATGTTGTCTGAATATGCGAATTAGGAAGGCCGGAGTCTATCGTGCCCTCATTAGGTGGCCATGAGGGGCATTTCCTGCTTTATTGTCCAGAAGAAAAACAACCGTATATAGAAACTGCTGCTCTCTTTAGTTCCCCAACAACCCTTTTGTTTCCTCTCCCTCCTTGCCCTCAGACCTATTTTAAGCTTATATAAAAAAAAAAAAACCCTTAATTTTCTGACCGAGAGCTCAGCATTTCATCAAGAATGATCTTGTCGCTGGTGCTTTATCAAAGGGTGGATGGTTTGACCTTCAAGCATGAGTGAAAATCATTGAATTCAAGAACATGTCAATAAGCAATACACCCAGGCCTTGTACGTTTAATAGCATCTATCAAACATTTTCCCTTAAGAATTTGCTGACCTTCCTGTAAGAGAGTGTTGTCTGAAACACCCAGGTTCTACTCATCACACGGATCAGGAAGATTGACGTCCGCTCATTTCGCTACCTGGTAAATTAGGTCAACAATTAGTACAAGCAGAAGTGAAGTTTCTAAGTCTACCCTTTTGTATTGTGTTAAGCAGTGTCTCAAGTCCCCTTTTAGATCCCAGAATATTATATTTGCATGCCTTCCTTTGGGATCACCAAGGGGAAAAGTCAGGCGTTAGCGATTCGGTCTTGATTCTATCTTTGTTTCAGTATCGAGGATCAGTAAATAAAGGGATAAGTCAATTTGACAGCATTAAACATTTAACAGTAAAATACGTTTTAATGAGCTAGTCATTGAATTATTTTGTAGTTGTCCTCCTATGGAAAATGTCACGGGACTTTTACAACGTGCAGCTCTTAATTTCATGAGATAGGCAGCTTGTGAGAATGGATTTTCTTTAAAATCTAGGCTTTTCTGATTCAGATTAATTTTGAACCTTTGGCGGAGAGAACTGTTACCTCCTGAAAAAAACGTGCTCTCCTTTTTCTGGGGGAAAGACAAGGAATTCCAAATGCTTTAAATGAACATTTAAAATCCAAACTATAACTACTTCCTAAATACCTAATGAGCTATCATACGTGATGATGAAATTCATACAAATCAATTCTACTGGCCTCGAAAATGGAAAAGGAAATCTACCCCAAATAGAAGCATGACATCAACCCATATTGAAGGTTTCCTGATTAATAGGTTATAAATTTTGATGAGATTCACAGGGCTGTCTGTACGGTGTATCAATTTCAACACGAACGTCCGATGAAGGAAAGGAACACCCGTGATTTCTGAATCTTGCAAAAAACATCGACAAAGCCTGCACCGGCTGCATAAATATTTTGTTGACAAAAATCCCCACAATTTAGGGAATAAACCTCGTAAGGCATCGGTAGTAGTATACTTCTCACATATTTCAATCTTTTAAAAATATTCTAAAGCGGTACAACTCTCTGATCTCTGTCACAGAGATAAAACTTGCAGATGCGCTGAAAGACAGAACAGATGGTGTGCTCAAGGAGTTTGAATATTGAAGGGCCTTACAGAATAAAAAACCATTTTTATGAGTCCACCATGAATTAGCTGAAAGGGCAATTAATTTTCATTTATCTCACATTCTATGTAAATACAGTGATTTTCTATTTAATGTCATTTTGCCAGAGGTTTCTCCAAAATTAATTGAGACTCTGCAATGTAAATGCTGATACTCCGATTAAAGGCTGAGCATCAAGTTACACCGAATTCTCTCTCCAAAACTAGTCTTTCAAATGTTTTCACCGATTAGGCGGCTTTGAAAGACTACTCACGTAACCTCCTTTCGCAATGTGGCCTTCTAAATGCCTCTAGTTCCCAACTGCATAGAAAGTTGCCCGTCTCGGGGCACCTGGGTGACTTAGTCGGTTAAGCGTCACGCTCTCGGCTTCGGCTCAGGTCGTGATCCCGAAGTTTGTTGAGTTCGAGCCCTGTGTCGGGCTCCGTGCTGACCACGTGGAGCCTGCTTGGGATTCTCTCTCTCTCTGCCCCTCTCCTTTCCCTCTTTCTCTCTGTCTCTCTCTCAAAACAAATGAACTCAATAAAAAATAAAAAGGTTGCCTGTCTCGAAAACGTCTTGAAGAAACAGGGGAAATATTAGAGCAGGCATCTTTTTATTAGACATGACCATAACACAAAATCATGAGTCCCTATGTCCAAGAGCATGCAAACTGTTACGACTTTGATTTTGCAAGGCTAACTTTATGGCGTCTACAATATAGACTCCTGAGGTACATCAGAATCCCCTCACATAGGTCTGGGGCTCCTGGATCGTTCAGTCAGTTGAGCGTCTGACTCTTGATCTCAGCTCAAGTCATGATGTCACGGTCGTGAGATCGAGCCCCGCTTTGGGATCCGCCCTGGGCACGGAGCTTGCTTACGATTCTCTCTCTCTCTCTCTCTCTCTCTCTCTCTCTCCCCCCCCCCCACCCCCACCCCTCCCCGGGCCTTTCTTCTGATCGTGCTTGCTCTCTCTAAAAATAAAAAGAATCAAGGGGCGCCTGGGTGGCTCAGTCGGTTAAGCGTCCGACTTCGGCTCAGGTCGCGATCTCACGGGCCGTGAGTTCGAGCCCCGCGTCGGGCTCTGTGCTCACAGCTCAGAGCCTGGAGCCTGCTTCGGATTCTGTGTCTCCCTCTCTCTGACCCTCCCCCGTTCATGCTCTGTCTCTGTCTCAAAAATAAATAAAAATTTTAAAAAAACTTTTATTAAAAAAAAATAAAAAGAATCACCTCATATAGGCCTTTAACATGCAGATTCCTGGATTCCACTCCTAGGGGATCCTTTTTCATTAGCGCTAGGGTTGACCTCAGAAATGTTCATATTTAAAAACCACTACATTTGAGAAGCACTGAGATGCTACCCATGACACACCTCGCCGTGGAATTTTCACCATAGAACTATTCATTCGTTGTTCTCAGGTTGTTGCTTCCTCATTGAGGACTCAGCTTAAGTGTAGCTTCCCCTAGGGAGCCCTTCCGTGAACCCAGTTCCCAGGCACAAAGCTGTGATCTCTAGCATGATGGAAGAGAATATGGGCCAGAGGGCGGGGGGAGGTGACAGGGTAGGAGTGGGGTTGTCAGGGGTACACAGGATATTGGATATCGAGAAATGGAACACCTTAGATGGATCCGGGGTATGTTATTCTGAGATTTGGTACCTTACATTGTGCAATGGAGTTGGGGTTGTTATAAGGGATCGGAACCGGGATCAGCACATAACCGTTACTGCCGCTGAGCGATTGGCGCGGTGAAATCCAACCATGTAGGTTTGATGTCTGAGGAGGAGAGCTGGCAGACATCTTATGGGAGTGTGTGAAGGAAACAAAATGGCTCCTGACTAGAAAACGATACAGGAGCAGTGAGGAAGGTACAGGCAGCACTTAGGTGGCTTAGATGGAACAGACCTAGGTAGAGATTAGGCAGTTTCTTGTATTCCTAATCATATCTATATTATATGTGTACATGCATGCATGCTTTCTAGGTGGAAGACAACTGCTTCTCGCGGTGGGGGGCGGGGGGAGGGACGGGGCTGCCTTCCCAACCTCCTGAGGTTTATTTTTAATAAACTTCTTCCTTGTTTAATATTCAAATTCAATCAATCAATCAATATCAAACAATCAATCAATCAATATTCTTCCTTGTTTAATATTCAATGTTTCATAAACTTCCTTGAGCCAAATTCTGTGGATGTTAGAATTCTATAAGAGAACTTTGAATAACCTTCCCCATATTAAAAGTTTTGTCGGGGTGCCTGGGTGGCTCAGGTCGGTTAAGACTCTTGATTTCAGGCTCAGGTCATGATCTCACGGTTCCTGGATTCGAGCCCCGCATCAGGCTCTTGGCTGAGCGTGGAGCCTGCTTAAGATTCTCCCTCTCTCCGCAGTTGGTGGGTTCGAGCCCCACGTCGGGCTCTGTGCTGACGGCTCGGAGCCTGGAGCCTGCTTCAAATTCTGTGTCTCCTCCTCTCTCTGCCCCTCCCATGCTCATGCTCTGTCTCGCTCTGTCTCTCAATAATAAATAAACGTTAAAAAAATTAAAAAGATTCTCCCTCTCTCCCTGCCCCTCCCCCACTCGTGCTGTCTCCAAAAATAATATTAAAAAAAAAAGAAGAAAGTTTTGTCAAGAGAGAAATAGAACCCGGTAAATTCCCAACATGTTTTTAATTGCAAACTGAATTCCATATTCCTCTTTGGCACCTAGATCTCATTTACAGTTCTTGCAGGTTCCGTGCGTTTGTCTCATCAGTTTATGTTCTGTTTCCCCCTTTTAGCCTGTTAGGAAATAAACACTGGTTAGAAGAAGAGTTGTAATCCTGAGCTGCTCATTTGTTCGTCTGCAATCCAATCCCCTGCGGTTGATGGGTTTTTTTTTTTTTTTCTCAGCTGAACTGGCCGGTTAGTCCTATCACTATCTGCACATCTTCTCTTAGGAGTAGCTGACTATGCTCAACGTCTAGCTGTGTGTTTCCCTTCTCACATCATTTTGGCTGACGCAAGGAAGGAAGCATTCAAGAGCATAATCATGATGTGCAAAATTAAGATGTGTTTAGTTCTCTCCTCTAACACCTTTTCGGCGAGGCCTCTTTCTCCTCCTGTCTTCCTTCCAGGTGTCTATTCTGGTTTTCATTCATCCTCTTTAATTGCCAACCAATCCCTTCCCATTCTATTGAACTCATACACATCGTACCACTTCTCCTAAGCTGATAAGATTCTTGGAAGTAGGAATCAGATCATCATGTAAAAAAATTTTTTGAGTGATATCACATTATCGTTTATTCTCCAAGTGTATCCCCCAAACCTCTAGAATTTTCCAGTTATTTCAGAAAACTCCAGATCCTAATGCATCTTTGACAGAAAATAATGATTTTTCTAAGACCTGAGTCAGTACGAATGCATGAGGAGTACGTTAACTACAACACGTTAGGTCTCTATTATATCATTTGTCTATACATTATCCAGTAACATTCCTTCATACTCTGAATCAGTCGTTTTTCCAGCACATATGGGTCGAGTGCCTGTTTTCTGTCTATTTCAGTTTATTGTCTAATTTCATTTCAGATCCCTGCCTACCACACATGCATCTTGTACCTTACTACCCCCCAACTTTGAGGATTACACTCAATCTGGGCGTTAGATCGTATTCGTTTTGGAACCTTCTCAAAGTACATCGTGCATAGTAGAATCTCAATATAGTTACTAAAAGAGCAAACATATTAATGAACAAAAACTGTTTTAGGGTGTGTCCCTACACAAGAAGATCGCTATTTTAGGGGCTCCTGGGCAGCGCAGTCAGTTAAGCCTCTGACTCTTTGTTTCAGCTCAGGTCACGATCTCCCCGTTCGTGAGTTTGAGCCCCACGTCGGCCTCAGCGCTGTCAGCTCAGAGCCTTCTTGGGATTTTTCTCTCCCTGTCGCTCTACCCCAACCTGGCTTGTGCGTGTATGCTCGCTCTCTCTCTCTCAAAAACAAACACTAAATAAATAAATAAATATATATATATATTTTATATATATATATATATATATATATAAAAGTCCAGGACCAGGACTAAAAATAAAACACTAATATATATATTCCCATATATATATATATTCCCATATATATATATATTCCCATATATATATATATTCCCATATATATATATATTCCCATATATATTCCCATATATATATATATTCCCATATATATATATTCCAATATATATTCCCATATATATATATATATATATATATATATATATATATATATTCCCATATATATGTTCCTATTTTAATAAGAAACTCAGGCAGACCAGAATCCTCGGGGCCAAAGGAACAAACTTTTCGACTGCAGCCCCGTATGGTGCCTCTTAGGCACATGGTTCAGACAGCACCTACTCATTAGGCCGCTTCTTGTAATCACTGTATAGATTAGCACAATCAATACCTCAATTTCATAAATGGGTTCTTGCAGCGTTGCAGGGATTTACAATCTCTGAAATCAAAGCAGCTTTGTCAAGCACTCGTGCGTAATGACCAAACACATCAATTTCGAAGCTATTTCACATTCTCAAATGGAGGCACGATTTCTATGATTTCAAAGAGAGCAATATTGGCTTTTCCCCAGAGGACAGTCCTAAAGTCCTCACATTTCTAGGAATGGTGCAATTCTATTTAAGACCGTCAACTCCCTGGAATTTAAACGAACTGGTGTCCTCAAGCCAACGCATGAAACACGTTTCCCTAGCAAAGATCCATGAATAGGCATTTCCTCCCTGTATTCCTCCTTAAAAAAGGTCCTCACTGTTCAACACCTGCATGCTTTGTGGCGATGAATTATTATTTCCGAGGCTTGATCATTCTGTACACAAGCAAATCAATCATCCTGTAGCTCGTTATCAATTCATTGCTTATTCTAGATGCACTGTGGGAGAAGTGTGAGGCCAAACTTATTAGCATTTATCATTTCATATAGCTTGTTTGTTTGAGCAAGTGCGATCGACTAGATAGCTGTGGAGTATCTCAGTGTGACCTAATCAGCTCCTTTGTTCTTTCTTTTTTACTTTTTTTTTCTGAAAGCGTCCTGTAGGCAGAGCCTTAGAAAAGTTTGTTTGCAAGAGATTTCTAGAGATAAAGAGAACCTGCGTTCCCACGGTCATAGGAGATCAAAGAAACTTCACTTTGGACACTTCTAAGTAAGATAGACTTTCAGATGGGCAGATCAAAGGAACCAAATTCAACAAGCTTCTGTGCTTGGCATAGCAATAATCTAGCCCAATGTTTCTGGACTGGAGAGTTCACAGATTAAGTGCTGTTCTATGAGCCGTAATTCTACGGAAGACAGATATCTCCTCAAACTAACAACCACGTGAAAAAGACAGTTTGTTTCTGTTCCACTACCCTATGGAACCAGAAAGAAATCACATGGATCATATTTTTACATAATGGGGGCTGAGGTAACAATTATTCATGCTTCCTTAATCTGTATGCTGTTAGTAAAGGGGGGGAAAAAAACTGGATTAAAAAACGCCCAAATAAAATGTCTTACGGAGTTAATCCGTCCGTCAAATATATCGTGTTACAAAGGAAACAGAAAACTGTATTCATGCAATAGAAAAATCTTGGTTTAGAGTTTTGAATAGCTGTCTTGGCAGGGAAATTATGCACCCAAATATTTTCACATAAAAGACTACACAGGTTTCTGCTATTTCTTCCTTTCTGCCAACATTCATTTGAACTCTTACTCAGATTTTGTGCTGGTAGCTTCATTTTCTTGATTTCTTTTCTTCTCTATTATCAGATATCCTTTCTCAACCACATTGGCTGTTACATCTTTGACAAAGTGTTTTCTCTTATTCTTACCGACGAGATCTCATTCTTTTCCTATGAAAAAATGAAGACATACACTCTGTCCCTGATTCCTGCTCATCTATGAGAATTTTGTCCTTATGAAGGAATCAAGTTAATTTGTGGCACCCATTTGCTTGGCAACCCCCCCCCCCCCCGAAAAAAAAAAACCACCACTTTTGGGTGGAATTAGTGCTCTGGTGGGTGGCCCTGTCTGCACAATGGTTGAATTAGTTGATTGGAACCCCGAAGACTGTCATCAATTTGCTGAAAGGGGCTGGCTAGCCAACCCATATGTGGAAAAGGGTGGATCCTTCCAGGCCTCCCTTTCCATACCAACCCTGTTGGGCTGGGCCTGGGAGCCAGACAGATCTATCCATTAGACCCAAACCACAAGCAGACGGCCTTAACAGAAACCTGAGCTACATGCAAACTGTCCCCTTATTTCAATACTGCCCTCCCGTTGAAATGAGCCTTGACTGTCCTCTCTTTCCCCTCACATCTCCTTCCCCCGTCTCCTGCCTCTCCGCCTCCTTTCTCGTTCCCCTAAGCAATCGCTTCCCGCAGGCACAATACCAGTAGAATCAGTCATGGGGAATGGGGACATTGAATGGTTTCGAGAATCCCATTGCCGACTGAATCAACACGGCCACGGGGTCTGGTGGTGGGTTTTCTTTCGTTTATCAGAATTTGCTGCGGAATAGCTATATAGCTTCCTTCTTTCTGGCCGCTTTACAGTGAGAATGGAGTCGAGACTTCAGGAGACATTATTCATACCTCTTTCTTTTTTTCTCATCATCTTTTTGACAAAACGTGGCCTTCCGACCCAAGTAATATTGGCTGACAAAGAGGTTGCTGACAGACTGACAGATCACAGTGGATCTTCCCTGCATCTCTTAGCTTTGGGTCCACGTTGCCAAGCAGTCACGGAGCAGAAGAATGAAAACTGCAGTGAATGATTCTAGCTCATCCTCGACACCTAGGTGTGCAGTAATCATAGCACCTGCCTTTCTCTATGGAACGTTGAGGGAGGGATTGAGTTAGATCGTTGTGTCAATTGGGCTAAGATGCACCTTTAGTTCAGATAATTACAGTAAAGGTGCAGAACTTCTGGAATTATTTAAAAACCACCTCCTATCTCTTTCGTTTGCATGTGTAGAGACAGCCTTTGCCAGTATCAGTGCCAGCTGCTAGAATGCTTTACATATTTGGCTTTTTTCCACCCTCTGTATTGAATTCAAGCTCTTTGATGCAAAATTTGTTTCCATTTGAGAGCAGCAATTTTCACTTTCTAAAAATGGAATGTAATGCTTCTTCAAAGTTATAGAAGATCTTTTAAACTCTCCAGCTTACGAAAAAGCAAGAACTTTTTGAAAAGGAAAAGAAAAAGGTTTGGCAGTATAGATAACCCATATGGAAACGTTTGACGCATAAGAAATCTGGTCCACTCTGCTTTATGAGTAGTCAGTGGAAAGCTCTCCCCTTGTGCCAAGCCTGTCTTTTAAGCGAAGTTCCCTGTTTCCAAAGCCCCCTGCAGGGTATTCTGGCAGAGCAAGTCGGGACTACGCTAATCCATGGAAGGGCATCTCCTGCGAGATTTCAGAGGTTCGTTATCGGATGGAATGAATCTCTTATCAGACACCAAGTGACATTTGGTAGATACCCTTGTGCCCCACGCCACAAACTGAAGCTCTCCACCAAACTTTCATATGAAACACGGAAGTCAGCACTCCCCGGTTTCCAGTGATGGTTTTTTTTTTTTTTAATTAAATATCACTGCACGTGCCTCAAATATGCCTTTATTTTTTAGACGATTGTATTGGCATTTCCCACCGTAACCCGGGATATCAGTCACTGAGTATTCATCTAAGAACCTTTTGTGCGTTGTGGGTTGACAGGCAAATATGGACTCGAGACGAAGGTAGGAATCGTTTCTCAAAGGGTTGCCCTCTATAATAAATACCTTATTCCCTGAGAGTCATGATGGATTTGAGCCTGGTTCCAAATACGGAACTTGGCCTGCAGTTACAGTGTAGAGCCTTGATTCAGAGTTTCTCTCGTGGGATAATTGTTCGCATGGCAAACCGAGCTTCGGAGATGTGGATGGGATCGCCTTGGATGAAAACAGGACCTCTGGGCGGAAACAGTTTTGCTAAGAACGCATCGTAGCGATGCAAAAACATGGGGCAAATCCGGATTAATGGAGCGACTGGTGAGGAGGTCATTAAAATAATAAAAAGAAATAAAATTAGGCACCGAGTCAGGCAAAAAGGAAAAGACTTCAACAAAAGCAACTATGTTATGCAGCTGGAGGTAAATTATGGATTTCTGTTCATTCACTAAGCCAGTCTTTTAGGAGGTAAATTACGGATTTCTGTTCATTCACTAAGCCAATCTTTTATTGTCCGGATTGTGCGAGGCAGTATCATTAGTCTTGGCGGGGGGCCGGGGGGGGGGGCGCATTGTAGGAGTAGATAGGCTCAGGAAACTTCCACACTCAGACTAGAGTAAGTGGCAGGAAGTGGTTCTGTACACAGAACCCGGAAAAAGGCCTGGTCGGGGTTCTTTCAGCGTGTAAGTCACCATGCGTCACAACCGATGGGGGAACAAGCTAGGAAGAGGAGCTGGGCGAGCACCTACTCGGACTTCAACTTGAGAACTAAAGCAAAGCAGAAGCTGTGTCACCTCGGGGACTGCAAGATCCTGTGCTTCTCCGTTATCTGGAACCCACGATGTAACTGACAAAGCCAGGAAACGAATCACATCATCGATGGGAAAAAGTAATCTGACCACTCTGTACTTGCATCTCATGTAGTTTGGACTCGGACAGCGCAACCTGCTGCAACAGGGCTTATTTGGTCCGCTCGGATCTACCGTGAACAAAATGGCAGGCGAGGGTCGCCACCCGTCAGGAGACTGTTGGAAAAGGCTGTGAATCAGAAGCGTAAGGACAAAAACATACCCACCACACACACACTTCTACGGTCCTTAGGCACCAGGCCCTCTTCTAAGACCATTACCCCCCATTACCTCATTGAGTCCTCGGAACACAGGAGGAGGGTTCTAGCCCCATTTTAGAGAGGTATAAATGGAGGCCAAGAGAAGCTGTAGCTATGTCTTTGGGGTCGTACGGCTAATAGGTTGCAAGTTTTGGGATGAAATCGAAGCATTCTGGCTCCAGAATCAAACTTGTGACTACTATGGTAAATTCACTGCTTTCATTCCCACATGGTGAAAACAGAAATCCCCCAAGAAATGCTGCCACACCGTTTGGTAAGAGATTCATAGGAATTCTTTCTGCCAAGGTGAAAATGCGGCCCTCTTACCTGCCCCAAGACATGTTTTTTAGGTAAACAATCAAAGATTAAGGTACTCGTTTTCCGGGGCGCCTGGGTAGCTCAGTCGGTTAAGCGTCCGACTCTTGATTTCGGCTGAGGTCACAATCTCGCGGTTCATGAGTTCGAGCCCCGCGTCGGCCTCTGTGCTGACAGCTCAGAGCCTGGAGCCTGCTTTGGATTCTGTGTTTTCCTCTCTCTCTGCCCCTCCCATACTCGGTCGCTCTAGCTCGCTCTCTGAAGTAAATAAACGAGAAAAGGTACTCTTCCCCCCCCCCCCCCCCCCCATCTACATGAGTGCATGTGTTGTTTCTTGATATTTGCACACCCAAGAGATCAAACCCTTTATGGTCAGGTCACTCTAAACCTAGTTCTGGTCCCCCCAAAGCAGTCACTCTTTGGTCTAATCACCAAGTTGGACTAGTATTTTGTCTCGTGACCAACGAAAGTTGAACCAGCTGTGCTTAGGGGAACAAATTCCTGTGAAGGTGTTAAATGTTAACTTTAGACGCACTCTAAAGGGGCCATATAGAAATATTAAATTGGGAAAAACAGGAGTATTACATAATATTCAATCCTCATTGGGGATGACCATTGTGCTGGGGTTTTATGCAGTGTTGTGTGACCTTTCAGAGTTGCAGCTGAGTAGCAGATTGAATTGGATTAAAACAATTAGCTTTCTCTGGTCAGAACGCTGCTCCACGCGGCTTCTTCTCCGTTCTAGTTTGTTCTATTATTGCCACGTCTAATAGTCAACAAGTCGTTTCTCTTTCTTAAATGGAAACCGTATTTTATTTTTTTCCCTAGAATGCTTTCATGCATATTTCAGGAGGATTAACTTGAATTTTCCTCACATCCACCAAAATTAATGAAAACCTATTTAGCATGTGTTAGAGAAGTATGAGAGCAGGCCATGTGGTTCTTTTGTGTGGTCAGAAGAGCAGTGTTCGATATTTTTTAAATTTTTATTTATTTTTGAGAGACAGAGTGCACGAGCAGGGGAGGGACAGAGAGAGGGAGACGCAGAGTCCGAAGCAGACTCCAGGGTCCGCGCTGTCAGCACAGAGCCCGATGGGGGTCTTGAACTCACAGATGGTGAGATCACGACCTGAGCCAAAGTTGGATGCTTAACCGACGGAGCCACCCAGGCGCCCCATCAGTGTTCAATGTTTAGTATGGTCCTAAATGAACGATGGGTGCGGAAATTCTGGCTTCCAGGTAGACGTGATTTCTGATTCATGAGAGAAAGCCACAGTGTTTTTGTAAGTATGGTCTCCAAACACCTATATCAGAATTATCTCGGATATCTGTTAAAGGTGCAGATTCCCTGGCCTCACCCCAAAACTGGTGAGTTAAAATTTCATAGGCTCTAGCCTGGGACTCAGCATTTTAAAAAGTTCAGCAAGTGAGGGGAGTGAAGTTTTTTTATTGTTATTATTTTTTTAATTATTTTTTTTTTTTGAGAGAGAGCACAAGTGGGGGGAGGGCAGAGAGAGAGAGAGGGAGACACAGAATCCGAAGCAGGCTCCAGGCTCCGAGCTGTCAGCAGAGAGCCCAACGCAGGGCTCGAACCCATGAACCGTGAGATCGTGACCTGAGCTGAAGTCAGGTGCTTAACCAACTGAGCCACCCAGGAGACCAGAGGGGAGTGAAGTTTGAAAACCAGTGCCTTACAAGTGTTATACTTCTGCGTGTCCTATCGTGTTATATGCGCATAGCCTGCCAGGTGCTCCCGCGACAGAAGTAGGGATGTTTCCTTTGGAAGGGCCCTAAGAATTTACCTGTGTCAGGCACTCCTGAACTTAACGTTTTACTGTAGGGTTGCTAGATTTAGAGAACAAAAATAGAGGGCCTCTAATTAAATTTGAATTTCAGACACACGATAAGAAGTTGGGTTTTTTGTTGTTGTTTTTTTGTGTTTTGGTTTTTTTTAGCCCAGACCTGTCCTATGCACCACTTGGAACATAATGATACTAAAAATATTCGTTGTTCGTTGAAAATTCAAATACAACGGAGAGTTGTGTATTTTCTCTGGTGAACCGTAATGAGGAAATGAAATTTCAGAGAGGTGGGATGACCTTCTCCAATGCTGTGCCACCCCTAGGATTTCTAGGACGTCTTGAGTTTGTACCTTTGGTGTAAACGATCAATTTCGGCTCTACTGAAGGCTTTCTTTTTTGACAGTGCTGTTACAAAAACATTATGAACATAGCAAGTTTCAAACGCACAAAGACCTAGAGAATCTGTGTCATCACCGAGACATTGCTGTGCATCAAAGTGTCTTCTCATAAATCATTCAAGGCTACTTCGTCACACACACACAAAAAAGATAGACACATGATTCTTCACGATTAAAGTGATTTTATATAGACTCGCTCTCTTTGGAACTTCCTGAAAGTCCGTCTGTTTGTCATCAACCTACCTATTTCGAATTTTGAGTCATTGACCGACCAAAGGAGCGTGGGTGGAATTCTGAGGCTCAGGTCAGCCTGAAAACAGGATCTTAGAATCTAGGTGGTTTGAGCATAGAAAAGAAAATCTGACTTTATGCTTTAAAAAAAAAAAAGAACTAGAAGTGTTAGGGACAGGGCCAACGAGGCGGGCTGGGGAATGGGTCGTGCCACCACACCCTTTCATCCTAAGCAGAAAAGGGTCTAGACAACTTGTTAAAAAATGGTTTCTTCTAAGATTGAATTTAAAGGCAATTGGTTCAATCCATTCCTGTGCTGTATCTTTGATTGCTAATATGGCAGGCAATTTGGATATATTTGGTTATCAACTGACTTGATTCCCATAGCATTTGATCTAGTTGCTTAGACTCGGATCCAAACTGTGTCATCCTTCAAAACACTGAAACAGTTTTGGAAGAGGTCGGTCCTGTATACAAATAAGGGTGTTGATGTAACACAACAAGAACCAATTCTACCCTGCAACATTTTTCACACGGAAGTCAATTTCAAGTACAGTATTCTATTTTACCTGTAGACAAACCTTCTAAGGAGTGGAGATCATGACCTGAGCCAAAATCGAGAGTCGGGGGCTCAACTGTCTGAGCCACCCAAGGCGCCCCAACACTTACCTTTATCCAACATTTGCCTAACACGGGCTTCACGGGCTGCTTTTTGAGGTGGTAATCTTTTCAGGCTTCTATTGAATTCGGTAGGGGCCAACGTTCACTCACATTCCCGATCTCACTGAATTCTTACAACAGTCCCGCAAGTATGCATAGCAATTGTCAGAATCAGATTGTAGATTCTACACGTTAGGAGATGCAGCCTGGCTCAGACCGATGAACTCACTTTGAGGTGTAACACAGGCACCGAGGCAGAAACCACGTTCTTCATCACCATTCCACCACCACCAAAACCATCATTAAGCACTTCCTACGGCTTCTGCATACGTCCTCCTGTTTTCTTTTCCTCTGCCTTCTCATCCCCCAACAGATTTGTTGAGTTTTAGGGCCAGGAATGATGCTTAGTGCTTTAAAGACCTATTTTTATTTCATGTGTACAGTAAGCTCATGACGGTCCTCATTAAACAGTTGGGGACAACCTTGTGGTCATCTCTCTTAAACAGATGTGAAAAACGAGCCTAGGAAAGTGAAATGTCAGCGTTAATATGTGACGAGCCGTAAGTGGAACATGGGTCTACTGACAGCTAGTTCATTATTCGTTGACGTGAATATCTGATCCACCAAAGCACACTATGTCCTACGGCAAAACCTTGAATGCGAGTAGCGTGTTCTGCCAGTGTTCCGCAAGATGAGCAAACAGTTCTAATAAATTTTAACTTGATAAACAGGCGATGTCTTACCATAGGAGTAGTAAGTACGCGATGCCGAACGTCACGTGACCACAGCTGAGCCAATGGTTCTTGAAATTTGCTTTGATATACGAGGGCTTTGAACGACAAGCATGTTTTGGGAATGAATTATGCTCGCAAACCAAGGTTATACCGTATAATAAGGTATATCCTGGCCTTGAAACCGGGTGGAAAAAGAATTCAGAGGAAAAAACGTGTCTCTGGAACTTGCTTTCCTCTGCTTTGTTGGACTCTTGATTTCTTTGTAAGCTGAATGGACCTATTGCTAAGATAGTACCTTATAAATAAGAGTTGAGATAAGGACTTCAACTTAAGGGATAGAGGTGATATCCTTGTACTTAAACTAGGAGGCAAGTCAGCGTGAACGGCAGCATCTTGGACTTGATATTGAACCGCAGCTACTGGCTCATCTTGCCTATGGCCTGTTCCAGTCCTTGAATCAGCATCTCTCGTGAGTGGCCTTGGTTCCTTTCATTGGAGAAGAATATTATAAACCAAATTCCAGGTGCAGGTTATTCTCATTGCTACTGGGGTAGCATTGCTCCTAGGCTTTGGCAGCTGATAGAGCAAAGACACGTATGGAGGTATAGTAACCTGTGTACGGCTATTAATATTTCTGCCATATCCATAGGTAATCTATTACATCTAGAATATATAGGATATGCATCTATCATGATTATCATGTAAACAGGAGTTCAAACAGGAGCTCCTCTATTGACACATGATCACCGTCGCCTTCTCGCCATTGCTTGTCTGAAACCTCCTGCTCCAAAAGCAAGACTTCTGGCTCTCTCCATTTGCCACCGGTTGACTCAACCGCTCAATGCCAGTATACAGTAAAACCTTGCATTGCGAGGAACTTATGCTGCGAATATTCCGTAAGACGAGCAAACAGTTCTGATAGATTTTAACTTGATGAACGAGCGATGTCTTGCCATACGAGCAGTACGTGATTGGATACAGCTCTTTGAACTGGATCATAGTAACACAAATGAGACAAGAATATCTTGTTTGTGAAAGAGATTCTTTAAAAGTGATGCTTTCAGCATCACGCATGACTTCCAAACATTTTTGGTAGACTTTAGTTTCTCATTATTCCAAATCCTTTAGTATCTCTCGGCAGAGATTTTTCTCCTGAACGGAAGGGGAATTATTTAATTCTTCAACTTTTAATAAAATGGTGCCTGAGGAGACTAAACATTTTATCTTTTTAATCTGCTCAGCGTTTGGTCTTTGCGTTTTAATATCCCTATGTGCGATATCGCACCAAGCCAGGTTTGGCGTGCTTTGTCCTTGTTTTCATTTTCTTTTGACAGCAATAGCAATACACACTAGGAAGTTCGGGAAGGAACCACAAGACAGCCTAATGTCAGCAGCTACTGAATGGATTGAAAGTATTTTACAAAACCAATCAAGCTCTGGTTAATTTCCTTTTCCTTCCTGCCTTCTGCCTTCCTGTGTTAGTGCCAGCCTGCCTGATTCCAGCACAGCAGAGCGTCTCTGACTAAGCTATGTATGAGAAAAAATTAAAAGTCAATTTGCACTCAGCCCAACATAATAATGACAAATATGCTGATACAGTGGTTTTTAAAGTGTGGCCCTGGGAGGTGCACCTGGCTGGCTCCGCTCGTAGAGCGTGTTGATCTTGGGGTCGTGAGTTTGAGCTCCACGTGGGGTGCAGAGTTTACCTACATACGTACGTACAGATTAAAAAAATAAATAGAGTATGGCCCCAGGGAACTTCTGGAAAATACTAATTCTCATGCCCCACCCTTTACTTCTTAAACCAGACGCTCTGGGAGTAGAGCCCAGGAATCTCTGTTTTAACAATTCCTCTGGGTTATGCTTAATTTTCAGAGTCACTGGGATAGTGGAAATTATTACAGAGCAATCTTTCTTCTTTTTCAGTAGGACGCTGTCTTTCTTTCACTATGAAAATCCTTAGAGTCTTTTCTTCAAATGCCATTGTCCACGAAACACCCGAATACCTTCTTGATCACACTGTCATTTATGTAGAAGTAGATTTTTTTAAAAAGCCTTTACTAATATCTACAGGGACTCATTTTATGCCTCTGGAATGGAGGAACCTATAGGAGGTGGAAAGTATATATTTGGTCCCAGGACATGAGAAACTGCGGACAGCTCGGAGCCTGGAGCCTGCTTGGGATTCTGTGTCTCCTTCTCTCTCTGTCCCTCCCCACTTTTGCTTTGTCTCTCAAAACTAAATTTAAAAAAGCATTAAAAAAAATTTTTTTAAAAACAAACATTTAAAAAAAGAGCATAAGGAAGATTTGAGAGTTGTGGGGATATCCCTCATGCGTACAGATAAACTATAAAAGCCAGTCTGTAGAAGAAGAAATGAAAAGGTCATATAAAAGCAACAATGAAAAACCTTGAGTCCAAAAGAAAGGAGAAAGACGAACACACGGGATGAATAGTTTTCAAATGGCTTTTCATGTTTCCACTACCCTGGGAGGCCTGACTGTATTTCTGCCCCCGGGGTCTGGGAAAACGAAGCATGGGCTTTATAATAAAATCCCACATTTGCGTAGCAACTGACCACCCCTCAGTATTTAATTCTTCTTTTTCTACCTAAATTTCTGTCCCACACCTTCTGAAACGCCTATGGCTTCTGCTTAGTGTTTTTAAATAATTTTTTTCATTTTTTTTTTTAATTTTTGAGAATGTGCATACTTGCACGCGTGGGGGGGAGAGGGAGGGGGTGAGGACAGAGGCTCTTAAGCAGGCTCTGTGCTGACAACAGAGAGGCCGATGCGGGGCTTGATCCCACAATCTGTGAGATCATGACCTGAGCCGAAGTCAGACACTTAAGCAACTGAGCCATCCAGGTATTTCTAATAAATTTTCTTTAAAGTTTATTCATCCATTCTGAGAATGAGGGGGAGAGAGAGAGAGAGAGAACAGGGGAGGGGCAGAGAGATGGAGAGAGAATCCCAAGCAGGCTCCGCACCGTCAGTGCAGAGCCCTACACGGGGCCCGAACCCATGAGATTGTGACCTGAGCGGAAACCACGAGCTGGACACTTGACGGTCGGGGGCACCCGGGTGGCTTCTGCTTATGTGCAATAATGCTATAATAACAGCTGGGAAATGCCTTGGAGTAAAGGAGACTACTTCATTCCAATAAAAGTCTGAAAGTCGCTTCTTGTGATCTTGACGTTCTATATCAAAAGTAATAAAGAAAAAAAATGCATCTTTCCCCCTTGGTTGTTTTACGAGAAACACTCCTCAGCAGGGTTTTGTGTCACTGTGGTTTCAGGAGCTGAAAAACTAAGTACCGCCCTAGAACTGCCTTGTATTGTTCTAACTTCCCTTAGGAAATTGAATTGTAAAATTAAAGAAAACAACGTCCCAGGGGCGCCTGGGTGGCTCAGTCCCTTAGGCGGCTCCCTCTCTCTCTGCCCCTCCCCTACTCCTGCTCTCACGCTCTCTCTCTCTCTTAAAAATAAACACATTAAAAAAGAAAGAAAACAGCGTCCCAAAGTATTCAGTGACAGGGTAAGAAATAAGTTGTAGTGAAACAGCAGAGCCCCCCCGCCCCGCCCCCCGTGTGAATTTCTGCCACCCCAGGGTAGCAATGAGCCTGGGGTCTCCTCTAAGTAAGGTCTTGTAGACACGATCCCCTCATCGGTACTAAGTGAACAGCTCCAGTTAAGAGTGCCAGAAATTCACCTCTCGGGGTGAGTAAGCAAAGTTAGATCAATTTCCGCGTCGCAGTTCAGTTACTACATGTGCCTAAGGCCTCCGTGAGCCCATATTTCACTTTTTCGTAGAAAAAGGACCCCTTCTGTGGCAAATTTATGAGCTCAGGCTCAAGGCTGGGCGAGGGGATGGCTCATGGAGCGGATCGCACCTCCTGCTTTGTGCCCTTGACCGGGCGGCAGGTACGGGACACAAACCGGACGAGCCTGCCTGGCAACCCTGTGCATCTTGCACAGAAGTTTGCACGTGACACGCGGTAGGTAATGTGTCCAAATGGAATCAAAAGAACACCTACGTTGAACGCAAGTGCGGGCTCCGCCTTCCCAACGTATGGTCATTTCGGCGCAGAAGTCTCTCTTGGTGACAGAGCAACGGGGCGAATGCACCTTGATTTGTTTGACTACCCACAGGTACCCCCTAGCTGTGTTCCCTCTGTGACCCAGCAGCTTTTAAGCCTCAGGCAAGTTCCTCAATTAAAGCTTCCTCATTTGTGAAATAGGAATGCTTTGTACTTAGCGCGCGGGGAAGGTTAAAGCCAAGTATGTGTGCAGGGCGTCTAAGGGAGTATTTGGCATGGCAGAGTACCCATACATTACTGTCCCCACTTATTCGGTCGGCTGTTTTCCTCCGGGACTATAGCGCCTAAAATGCTGTTAAATTGTGTTCCCTTTCTCAGGTAATAATTACCATCATTGTAAGAGTTTACATTGATTAAGTGCTTGTTGTGTCTAGGTCCTATGCCAAACCTTTCCATGAATTCACTCCATGCTTGTGACAGCTTTATGAGGTGGGGACTGCTACAGTCACCGGCTTATCCTAGATGAAATACATCTGAGGATAATAAACTTAACCTGAGTTGCGCAAAAACCATGGGCTGAGCTGAAATCGCCATTCAGAATCAGGCGCTCCGACTTGAGAGTCCTCATTCTTTTCTTTTTTTTTTAATGGTGGTTTATTTTTGAGGGAAAGAGACAGAGTACAAGCAGGGGAGGGGCAGAGAGAGAGAGAGGGAGACACAGAGTCCGAAGCAGGCTCCGGGCTCGGAGATGTCAGCACAGAGCCCCATGCGGGGCTCGAACCCACGAACCGTGAGATCCTGACCTGAGCCGAAGTCGGACGCTTAACGGAACTGAGCCACCCAGGCGCCCCTCCTTCTTACCTACTCAAATTATACTATCTCACAGGGCATCTCTGGTCTATCACAAGTTAAGGTTTACATTTACAACTGTCATCTAATTTCTCTGCTTTGTCATCAAACAGAGAACGTAACGCTATGTACAAAGAATGCCGTCCCTGAATTGATCGTGCTTTCATAGGAGAGGTAGCAGCCTGTTGAGGCTGAGAAGGTGGGGTCTGGATTCTGAGTGCCTGAGTTTGAATCGTCTCGCTCTTGCTGTGTTACGCTGGGCAGGTTGTTTAATCTCTGTCACCCGCGATGCCTCAGTTTCTTCGTATGTGAAGGGGGAATTAAAAAGAAAATTACTTAGCTACCGTATTTCAGGTTACAGCATGTACCCTATAGTAGGTCCTATCTTAGGAATTCTTGTTATAAGAAAAGTGAATACAACGAAACAATTGGGGTGATTACACTGTATTAAATTACCTTTTATTTTCAGACAATGAAAAATACTCAGAGGTGTTATTTAACAGGTAACGCACTCTTACAACGAAAAATACTCAGAGGTATTATTTAAAAGGTAACGCACTCTTACCATACATGTTAAAAGAAATGATCTCTAAAACGTCAAACGAGGGGCACCTGGCTTAGTCGCTAGAACATGGGACTCCAGATCTCAGGGTTGTGGGTTTGAGCCCCACATCGGGTATAGAGATTACGTAGAAATAAAATCTTAAAAAAAGAAAAAAACCAAAAACTTCAAGCTAAACACTTTTTCAGGAAAAAGTTTATTTAAAAAGAAATTTTTTTTTTTAAACTTTATTTTTGAGAGAGAGAGAGAGAGAGAGACATAGTACGACCGGAGGAGGAACAGAAAGAGAGGGAGACACAGAATTCTAAGCAGACTCCAGGCTCTGAGCCGTCAGCACGGAGCCCGATGCGGGG
This sequence comes from Panthera pardus, assembly GCF_024362965.1. Taxonomy (NCBI): domain Eukaryota; kingdom Metazoa; phylum Chordata; class Mammalia; order Carnivora; family Felidae; genus Panthera; species Panthera pardus. The sequence continues at coordinate 31,689,475 of NW_026526843.1, read as the reverse complement.
CTTGAACTCATGAACGGCGGGATCATGACCTGAGCCGAAGTTGGATGCTTAACTGACTGAGCCACACAGGCCCCCCAGGAAAAAGTTTACTGATATATTACTTATTTATCGCTGCACAGCAAGTTACCCCAAAATTTAGTGGTTTATTTTTTTAATGTAAGCTCTACGGCGAACACGGGGCTTGAGCTCAAGACCCCGAGCTGAAGGGGCACATGCTCTACCAACTGAGCCAGCCGGGTGCCCCCCGCGAAACTTAGTGGTTGAAAACAAACATTTTTTTTTATCTCATAGTTTCTATGGGTCAATAATCTGGTCCTGGCTTACCTGGGTACCTCTGCTTGAGGGTCTCTAACATAGCTCAGGAGAGGCAGGCTTTGCTTTCAAGCTCACTCCCTTGACATCTGGCATCTGACATCACTTACATGGTGTTCGGTGGGCCTAAGTTCCTCTTACGACACTCGCCAGAGATCTCACTTCCTTGCCACTTGGACCTCTCCACCGAGCTCCTTATAATATGGTAGCTGGTTTCCCCGGAGCAGTGGCTCGAAGACAGATCAAGAGGGGTTTCGTCAACCTGGAGAAGGGACTTTCTACTGAGCTTACCGCTCGAACTGTATTTTATTTGTCAGGAGGGAGTCGCTGGTCCCACGCCAGGCTCGAGGGGAAATGATTACACGAGGACACTCAGCTCAGAAGGCAGGGACCTTTGGGGCCATCGTGGAGACTGTCATAACTGAAAGGGAGTGAAGCAAAAAGATACCTATCACTCCTTTGTCAACTCCAAATTTTTCGTGAAGCGTCGCTTTTGAAAATGTTACTGAAGAGACATCCCTTCCTAATAGCATTTCCCTCTCCATGCTTAAGTATAACTTTCATCACTATGCCTCCTTTAAATTCATTTTCCTCCCGATAGTTTAGTATTACTTCCCCTGGATAGCCATATTTTCCTTCCTTTGTGTTGGTTTTCCACCAGAAACGTTCAGGAAAAAGACAGACTGTATTAAATCAAGAACAAAATTACGTCGGGGAGCCCGGGTGGCCCAGTCGGTTAAGCGTCTGACTTCGGCTCGGGTCACGATCTCGCGGTTCGTGAGTTCGGGCCCCGCGTCGGGCTCTGTGCCGTCGGCTCGGAGCCTGGAGCCCGCTTCGGATTCCGTGTCTCCCTCTCTCTCTGCTCCTCCCCGCTCACACTCTGTCTCTCTGTCAGGAGTAAATAAACATTAAAAAAAAAATTATTTTTAATTTAAAAAAAAAAAAAGGAAAAAATTATGTATCGCATGTGCAGCAATCAACATATGTCTGAGGAACGGAGTCCTGCCTGTGAAGTAGATTTAATTAAAAGATCATGAAATCAGTATTAAGATCGGAGTCCAGTTTTAACAATACTAGGAGACTGTAGATTAGAACAAGAGAAATTGCACCCAGAAGTGTCTTTGGATGTCAGCTGAGTAGCCTCCATAACACCTGAAGATCTCCTAGAATACTATTTTTCACCTGCTTATATGCATTGAAAAAATTGTTAAAATGTGCCAGAAACATTTATATACTTCCTTTCGTTTTTGAACACTGACAATAGTAAAGTTAGAGGCTGGGAGAGTCTGAACATTGACATATACTTCTGAGTTTAAGAAGTTATTTATGATTTTGCTCATCTTTTTTTTAAAATATTTTTAAAAAATTTTTTAACGTTTATTTATTATTGAGAGACAGAGCAGGAGCAGGGGAGGGGCAGAGAGAGAGGGAGACCCAGAATCCGAAGCAGGCTCCAGGCTCGGAGCCGTGGGCACAGAGCCCGACGTGGGGCTTGAACTCACAAACCGCGAGACCGTGATCTGAGCCGAAGTCGGATGCCCAAGCGACTGAGCCCCCCAGGCGCCCCATGATTTTGTTCATCTTTCCACACGGCTCTGTGGCAAATAATTGCTCTTCTATTATGAACATGGGGAGATTTAATGGCCTCATGATATGCTGTATTTTGTACATCTCTATTTCAGTCTTTAAGTAGAGCTCTCATTAGTGGCCTTTGGGAATGTCAAGAACATTCTGCGGCCTGTTATATATGTATTTAACTAACCTGACTTTGTGGCTGACTCCAGCTCCACAGACAAAGTTAAGAATAAACCCAGGGCTGGGGCTCAGTCACTTGAGCATCTGACTCTCTCATGGTTCATGAGTTCGAGCCCCACATGGGGCTCTGTGCTGACAGTGCGGAGCCTGCTTGAGATTCTCTCTCTCCCTCTCTCTCTGCCCCTCCCCCCTCTCAAAATAAATAAACTGAAAAAAAAAATAATAAAACCAGGGTTTACCTGATTCTTCTCATACGTATCAACCCAACTGAAATCTTGGATCATTGACCTTCTATTAATTGATGTTGCCATGATAGAAATATAACGTGGAGGTCCAGGTTTATTTTATTTCATTTTTATTTTTTTTATTTTGAGAGAGTATGAGTGGGGCAGAGGGAGAGAGACCGAGAAAAGAAACTGAAGTAGGCTCTACGCTCAGCCCGGAGCCTGACGCGGAGCCTGATCCCACGACCCTGGGATGGTGACCTGAGCTGAAATCAAGAGTTGGATGCCCAACCACCTGAGCCACCCAGGTAGCCCTCGGGTTTATGTCAAAATAAATTCAGGCCCATTGTATCTTAATGTATCACACAGACAACAAAGTGAAAAAGTAAGTGTGGTCCCATTTCTCAGGCTGCTCTTTTTCTAGAAGTTCTCACTCTAGCATATGGTTATGTTTTCAGGACAGATCTGTGGATCCAGAAGCAACTATGTACATCCACCTGTCTAACCTAGTGGGTCTTATAGATGTTGTGTGCATACCCAGTTGGTATTATGACATGCGTTGCTGCATTAGCATTTACTTAACATATCTCCGGTAACTTTTCGTGGCAGCATAGATAGAACGTTATAATCCACTTTAATCGCTGTATGGTCTTCTATTGTATAATTGAACCATGGTCAAGTTAACCAGTCTAATACTGATGAGCGTTTATAGTGTTGCCAACGTTTCCCTACGAAAGCAATGCTGCTGAGAGTTCTATCTTTACCTGCCGGTGAGATTTTGTATGACAAATTCCATTGAGTCAAACGATATGGGAGTTGTAAATCTGTACAGACGGCCAGGTTGTCCTCCAAAATGTTTGTACTGACTTATAAAGATGTGAATTAGTGTGGGAGAATTTTCCGAGTTATGGAAACGACTTACTGAGCTATATAAAGGAAAAACAAACATTTCTGATCCGGAAACGGTAACGTAGCTGACTAATCCTGAGAAGGGGTACGTATCGCTCACCTTGCTTGGCCTCATTCTGACTTTGAATTTTGCCCCAAGTTTCGGGACTTTCACATCGGTTCCGATCCTATGCTGCTTTTCAGCGGGCAAATTTTGTTCTTTCAATTAGGAAACTTTATCTCCCTCGGAGTTGTTACGTGCAAATGAAACCCTTAAATTGTGTACTTGGTGATAAGGATACCTGTCTTCGTAAGATTTAATGTTCTATTGGAGAAACCAGACTTAGCCTTAGAGAACGTTAACAACGTAAGATTAATAAGGGACACAGGCAAGATGATATAGACTAGGGGGTCCCATACGTCACCCGGGACAGAAACAACTATTTCACAACTGCCCCTGAATGAAAACAGGGCTGGGAGAGGCCCAAAGTACAACTGAGTAGCTGCACCAACAGCTTGGATCACAAAACCCAAGAAGGGCAGCACAGAAAAGCGTAGGAAGCATCTTCGCCGTGTTACCCGGTCTCCCCGGGGCCAGTACAGCTTGGTGGCAAAAGGAATCCCGTTGGCTGTGGCTTCCTGCGGTGGGGCAGAGGAGAACTGCCTTCACCAGGAAGGAGCCCAGCAGTTGAAGTCACCACCAGAGAAACTCACAACCTTCAAGCGCCGATGAGCCTCCGAGTCTCGGCCAGTGCTGATACTGATGGGCCCCCTCCCCCCGCTAAACTGGCATCCCCACGTGGACCCCGTGCCGCCAGGCACCCAACTCGGGCGGCACCCTTCTGCTCATCGGCCAGTGAAAGTCTGAGGCAGTAAAAGAGGATTGTACGGAGACACCAATTCAAGGCTACAAGGAAAATTAAAAAAAAAAAAAAAAAAAAAAATCAAGGCAACGTCGTGCCTCCAGGGGAACACAAGAAACGTCCAGTTCTAACCCGAAGAAAGAGACATCCACGAATTGCCTGACAAATACAAACTAATGCTTTTAAAGCCACTCCTTGAACTACCAGAGGACAAGGATAAAGATATCGACAAAAACACATGAGCAAAGCAAATTCGACGATGAGACAGAAAAGGTACGAAAGAACCAACCCACTACTGAGGGTGAAAAATAAAATGGGTACAATACAAAAACGACTACAGAACTTCAACAGGAGATTTGATCCCTCAGAAAAAAGAATCACTGATTATGAAGACTATTCATTTAAGCTCAGGGAGGATGATGGACCGCAAGCCTCCTGGCAGATAACATTAATGGCGATATCTGTGAGCTAAGCAAGTGTCATGGAGAAAACATCAGGGCTTTGCAGGAGGCAGGGAAGCCTGGGCCTTGACCTCCCTCTGGTTCCTAGGAGGCTGGCCATCAGCCATCGCTGTAGCAACACATCTTGAGAGGGGGAGAGAGAGTGTGAGCAGGGGAGGGACAGAGAGAGAGGGAGAGAGAGAATCCCCAGCAGCCTCCATCCTGTCAGCACAGAGCCTGATGCGGGGCTCGATCCCCCAAAACCGGGAGATCATGACCTGAGCTGAAACCAAGAGTCAGACGGTTCACTGACTGAACCACCCAGGCGCCCCCTGGCGATGCTGAGCTCGTGTTGCAAGGGGGGGTCCCGCCAAAGACTAGGATGAATCATTTTATCACTGAAAATTAGATGAACTCTACTGTCCTCTTCCCATACGCTTTTTATCAACAAAACTTGCAAGCTGCAAAAATTAAGCGTTCAGATGGATTTATGATAAACCGATTTAAACGTTTGCCACAAGAAGAAAAGTTAAGACCAGTTATTTCAAAACAAACATGAAGTCTCACCTTCCCATGTGCTTTCTTTTCTCATTAGTTTCTTCCAAAGGTACGAAAGCTGTGATTGACATTATTCTCACAGCGAACACTCTCAGGAGACTGCACAGCCTGTACAAAGGGAGAAGACGACATTTTGGAACTTAAGACCTTTATTATTGGTATAACCCTCCCGAGATCAATGTTCTTTTCTTGTTCCACGAAGTCGAAAGGCAAATCACCACAGATATTCAGATGCCAGGCTTTTAAAATGTAGCGTTACTTATGGAAAGCCTCGCATGAGGTTGGATATGTATCGTGTATATACTCCCCCCAAATCATTTTCTATAGATCAAATCACACACATGGAAGTATGTGATCCAACTGAATGGAATAACAAATTCTTGGTGTCGTGTTACTACCAGGTAGAAATGCCCATTAAGCAGTTATCAGATTATTCCCTGCATGGGACTTGATGCAACCTGAAATGCTGAATAAATCGTGAGTACACTCATTATTTAATTGTGATTAAAGCGATCAAGTGATTTATTTTCAACATGAATTGAAAACTATTGTGTAAAACATACTTACGCGAAGAAGTATCACGCTATATAAATGCGATCAAATAATTTAGCTCGTGTAAACAAGTGTTAAGTTACATGCCAAGCTTTAAATTAAATCTGAGCTCAAAAATAAAGCATTTTCCAAGCAACAACGATAAGTCATTAATTTGAAACTTTCTCAGGAGCTGGAATAGTTTGAGGTTTATTATCTCCGTATGCTTTCTTGTATCTTGGTATACAATGTGAATACATTTTTGACAATTATACGATACAAAGAATTTGGTTGAAAAATTGATCAACATGATGTATTTTTGCATAATTCAGGATTTACATAATTTTGTGGTTATCATCATCGTTACTATTTTTTTTTTAATTAATCTCTACCCCCAACATGGGGTCGACCTCACAACCTCAAGATCAATAGTTACATGTTTCAGCTGCTGAGCCAGCCAGGTGCCCAGATCATCATCATTATTTAACAACTCTTGTGGATGAAATGGCATGGGACATTATCATTTATTTTTCTTAATGGAAACACTTTGTTTTTGTTTTAATTAATATCTTTATTTAACCCTCAAACTAATATAATATATAATACTGTAGGTTAACTATACTGGAAATAAAATATTAGTTTCAGGTGTACAATATAGCGATTTAACAATTGCATATATTATTCAGAGCTCATCACGTTAAGTATATACTTAATCCTGGGGCGCCTGAGTGGCTCAGTCGGTTAAGTGTCCGGCTTCGGCTCAGGTCATGATCTCATGGTTCGTGGGTTCGAGCCCCGGGTCGGGCTGTGTGCTGGCAGCTCAGAGCCTGGAACCTGCTTCGGATTCTGTGTCTCCCTCTCTCTCTGCCTCTTCCCTATTTGCTCTCTCTCTCAAAAATAAATAAACGTTAAAAAAAATTTTTTTAAAGTATATACTTATTCCTCTTCACCTATTTCGCCCATTGCCCCACTGACCGACCCTCTAGTAGCCCTCTGTTCTCTACAGTTACGAGTCTGTTGCTTGCTTGTCTTTTTTTCCCCTTTGCTCGTTTTTTTCCTTTTGTTGAGTTCTACATACGAAGTGAAATCATATGGTATGTCTTTCTCTAACTGCCTTATTTGGCTTAGCATTATAGATCCATCCAAGTCATTGCAAACGGTAAGATTTCGTTCTTTTTTTATGGCTGCATAATATTCTGTCGTATGTGTACATCACACTACTTTATCCATTCGTCTATTGGCGGATACTTGGGCTGCTTCCATATGTTGACTCTTGTACGTACTGCTGCAATAAACATACGCGTGTGCGTGTATATCTTTTAAATTAGTGTTTTTGTATTCTTTTGGTTAATAGCCAGTATTGAAATTCCTGGATCAGGAATCCGATCCTGGATCAGAACAGTCGTTCTCTTTCTGAGGAACTTCCATATTGTCTTCCAGTGGCCGTTCCGGTTTGCTTTCCCACCAACAGTGCACAAGGATTCCTTTTTCTCCACATCCTCCTCAACGCTCGTTGTTTCTTGAGGTTTTGATTTTAGCCATTCTGACAGATGTGAGGGGACCTCTCACTGTGGTTTTGACTTCTGTTTCCCGAATGATGAGTGATGCTGGGCATCTTTTCATGTGTCTGTTGGCCATCTGGATGTCCTCTTTGGAAAAACGTGTGTGCCTTTCTTCTCATTTTTGAATTGGGCTACGCACTTGTGTGCATTGGAGTGTATTCATTTTTTGTATATTTTGGATACGAACCTTTTATCAGAGGTGTTATTTGTAAATATCTTTTATTCATTACTTTGTCTTTTGAGTCATCTTCAATTACTTTGGTTTTCTTGGTTGTTTCCTTTGCATTGCAGCTTTTTATTTTGATGTAGTCCCAATAGTTTACTTTTGCTTTGCTTTGCCTCAGAAGAATGATCTAGAAAAATGTTGCTATGGCAGAGGTCAGAGAAATTACTGTGAGCGCTCTCCTAGAATTTTTATGGTTTCGGGTCTCGCATTTAGGTCCATGATCCATTTTTTTTTTGAGAGAGAGGGAGGGAGGGAGAAAAGAAAGAAAAGAAATAATCTTCAGCAGGCTCTGTGCCCAGCTCAGAGCCTGATGCAGGGCTCAATCTCATGGCTGTGAGATCACGATCTGAGCCAAAATCAAGAGTCAGACGTTTAACCAACTGAGACACCTACCACCCCTTAATCCATTTTGAGTTTATTTTTGTGTAGGGTAGAAGAAAGTGGCCCAGTTTCGGGGCGCCTGGGTGGTTCAGTCAGTTAAGCGTCCAACTTCAGCTCAGGTCGTGCTTTTGCGGTTTGTGGGTTCTGACAGCTCAGAGCCTGGAGCCTGCTTGGAACTCCGTCTCTTTCTCTCTCTCACCCACTCCCCCGCTCATGCTCTGTCTCTCAAAAAATGAATAAATGTAAAAAAAAAAGATTTAAATAAAAGTGGTCCAGTGTTATTCTTTTACATGTAGCTGTCCCGATTTCCCAGCACCATTTGAAGAGACTTTTTTTTTTTTCATTGCATATTCTTGCCTCCTTTGTTGAAGCTTAATTGACCATATAATCACGGGTTTATTTCTGGGCTATCTATTCTGCCATTAATCTATGTGTCTATTTGATCGCAAGTACCATACTGTGTCGATGACTACAGCTTTGTAATATAATTTGAAGTCTGGAATTGTAACACCTATGGTTTTGTGTTTATTAGGATTGCTTTGGCTTTTCGGGGTCCTTTGCGATTTCATTCCAATTTTAGGATCTATTCTAGTTCTGTCAAAGATGCTGTTGATATTTTGATAGGGATTATATTAATTGCATTGGGTAGTGTAACATTTTAACAATATTGTTGTAATACGTGAGCACAGAATGTGTTTTATAGATCTTTTACCTCTTTGGTGAAGTTAATTGCTGTTTGTTCCTGACCTTAGCAAGAAAAAGCACTCCGTTTCTCCCGATCGGTATCATGTTAGCTGTGGGTTTTTCATAAAGACCTTTATTACGTTAAGGCATGTTTCCTCTAAACCTACTTTGTTGAAGGTTTTTGTCCATTCTCTTATCGATGTGATATAGCATACCGATTGATTTCCGAATAGGGAACCACCCTTGCGTGCCTGGACTAAATCCCACTTATTCATGGCGTAGATTTTTCATGTATGGCTAATTCCTTCTGTTAGTATTTTTCTGAGGATTTTTACATCTATGTCCATCAGAGATATTGGCCCGTAGTTCATTTTTTGTGGTGTCTTGATCTGGTTTTGGCATCAGGGTAATGCTGCCCTCATTAAATTAATTTGGAAATTTTCCGTCCTCTTCTATTTCTTAGGAAGGTTTGAGAAGAATCGGTATGAACTCCTCTTTAAATCTTTACTAAAATTCACCTGCGAAGCTGTCTGAATTTGTTGGCATATAATTTTCTGTAATATTCTTTTACCATCATTTGTATTTCTGTGGTGTTCGTTGTCATTTCTTGTCTTTCATTTGTGATTTTGAGTCTTTTTTTTTTTTTGATGAGTCTGCTAGAGGTTTATCAATTTTCTTGATCTTTTCAGAGAACGATAGAGTGGCTTGCTCTAATGACTCAGCCAGCCAGATACCTATGTTTTTTTCATTTCTATGTCATTTATTTCTACTCTGATCTTTTTTTTTTTTTAACGTTGATTTATTTTTGAGACAGGGAGACACAGAATCGGAAGCAGGCTCCAGGCTCTGAGCCATCAGCCCAGAGCCCGACGCGGGGCTCGAACTCACGGACCGCGAGATCGTGACCTGAGCCGAAGTCGGACGCTTAACCGACTGAGCCACCCAGGCGCCCCTCTGCTCTGGTCTTTATCCCTTCCTTCTTTCTGCTAGTTTTGGGTTTCGCTCTTCATTTTTCAGCTCCTTTCAGTATGAGGTTAGGTTATTGTTTTTGAGAATTTTTGCTTTTACAAGTAGGCCTGGATTGCTATAAACCTCCCTCTTAGAACCACTTGGCTGCATCCCAAAGACTTTGGACTCTTACGTTGTCATTTTTATTTTTCTTCGTGTAATCTCTGATTTCTTGGTGGACACATTCATTGTTTAGTAGCGTGTTATTCAACCTCCCTCTCTTTGTGGTCCCTCCAGGCTTTTTCTTGTGGTTGATTTCAACTTTCATAGTGTTGTAGTCAGCGAACATGCACGGTATAACTTTGATCTTTTCACATATCTTGAGATTTGTTTTGTGGCTTAATATGTGCTGTATTCTGGAGAACGTTCCATATGCACTTGAAAAGAATATGTATTCTGCTGTGTTAAGAAGGAATGTCCTGATCATCTAGTCCAGTGTCAACGACATTGTTTCCTTAACTTTGTACAGATGATCTGCCCGTTGATGTAAGTGGGGTGATAAAGTCACCACTATTATTGTGTTATTAGGGATTAGTTCTTTTTTGTTATGCACCATATTGGGTGCACTACAGGACTTTTTTCTGAAAGGCCCTTACTTTCAAGTGCAGGAGATATAGCTGACTTTCCTAACACACAAAACAGGAAGTGTTGGGCACAATGAGGAGACACAGGAATATGTTCCAAATGAAAGACTAGGACAAAGCACAGTAGGAGACAAGGCAAAATGGACAGAACTAATATGCCTGATAGAGAATTTAAAGTAATGATCAGAAAGCCACTCACTGGACTTGAGAAAAGAGTGGAGGACATCAGTGAGCCCCATAACAAAGATACGAAAAAGAACCAATCAGAGATGAAGAACACAATAAATGTAATTAAAAATACAGTAGATAGAATACCAGGCTAGGGAATGCAGAAGAAGAAGCCAACTATAGGGCAGAATAATGAAAAGTAATCAAGCTGAGCAGGTGAGCGAAAAAATTATGCAAACTGAGAATACATTTGGGGAACTCAGCAACACTGTCAAGCATAATAACATTCACATTATTGGGCTCTCAGAAGAAGAAGAGAGAAAGGAGACAAAAGTTTCTTTGAAAAAACTAATAGGTGAAGACTTCCTTAATCTTGAGAAGAAGCAGATATTGAGATCCAGGGGGCACAGAGATCTCTCAACAAAATCAACCTATGGAGGTCCACACAGTAAGACACATAGTAATAAAAATAGCAAAAAGTGGTGATACAGAGAGAATGTGAAAAGCAGCAAGAGAAAAGACAATAGTTACAAACATGGGAAACCCCATAAAGCTCTCAGGTGCTATTTCAGCAGAAACTTTGCAGGCCAGAAGGGACCGACAGGGGTAGCTTGGAGGTGCTGAAAGGAAAAAAATCTGCAGTCAAGAATATCCAGAAAGGCTGTCATTCAGAGTGAGAGAGAAGTTTCACAAACAAACACTAAAGGAATTCATCACCACTAAACCAGCCCTCCAAGAAATATTAAAGGGGACTCTTTGAGCAGACAGGAAAGACCCTAAGTAAGAGTAAGAAAAACAGGAAGAACAAAAGCAGTAAAAATAAGTAGATCTGTAAAAGTCAATCAAGGGACTCACCAAATAAATGAAGTATGACACCCTATACCTAAAATGTGGGAGGAAGGAGGAATAAAGAATGGGTTCAAACATAATCAACTATCAATATAGACCGCGATACACATGACGTATACCAATCTAACGGTAAACACAAATCAAAAATCAGGAATGGATATGCAAAAAACAAAGACAGAAAAGGAATCCATTTATATCACTAAAGAAAGCCAGCAACCCATGCAAGACAAGAAGGGAAGAAAGGATTAAAGAAGAACCATAAAAACAACTACAAAATAAGTAACAAAATAGTAATAAATACATACCAATCACTGATTACTTTGGAAATGTACTAAACACTCTAATCAAAAGATACAGTGTGATGGAATGGATAAAATAACAAGACCCATCTATATGCTGCACACAAGAGATGCATTTCAGACCATAAAGACGCCTGCAGATTGAAAGCGAGGGGACGGAAAAACATTTTTCATGCAAATGGATGTCAAAAGAAAACCAGGATAGCAATACTTATATTGGATAAAATAGACTTTATTTATTTATTTTTAATGTTTATTTTTCTTTATTTTGAGAGAGGGAGAAACGCAAGCAGGCTCCGCACTGTTAGCTCAGAGCCCAATGCAAGGCTCGAACCCATGAACCATGAGATCACTACCTGAGCCGAAACCAAAAGTCAGATGCTTACCCAACTGAGCCATCCAGGTGCCCCTTGGACAAAACAGACTTTAAAGCAAAGACTAAATAGACACAAAGAAGGACATTATATAAGAATAAAGTGGACAATCCCACAAGAAGATATAACGTGATATACTATTTTTACAAAGAAGTAACGTGTCCTAAAAAAAACTTCACTGTGTGTTTTAGGGTGTTTTCTTTCAGTATCTGAACGTGGAAGGTATTTTTGTTGTAACTGTGAACAAACATTCCAAATGTGTTAAAACACAATCTTGGGTCCTCTGTATATCTTTCATGCCCTGAAAATCTGAAAGCCAATCCAAACTGGCATGTTTTAGAATACTTCAAAAAAAAAAAAAGTAATAACTTTTAACACTAGCCGTCTAGATTTCATGAAGACGATAACACTTAGTTCCTTTCTATGAAACATAAAATACTTACTATCCAAATCCAAGCCAACCATGGGAGATTGGTGTTTCACATGCTTATAAGTTTCTAAATGTAATGATAACATTTTTTTTATTTTTCTTTAACATTTTTATTCATTTTTGAGACAGAGAGAGACAGAGCATGAATGGGGGAGGGGCAGAGAGAGAGGGAGACACAGAATCGGAAGCAGGCTCCAGGCTCTGAGCCATCAGCCCAGAGCCCGATGCGGGGCTCGATGTCACGGACCGTGAGATCGTGACCTGAGCTGAAGTCGGACGCTTAACCGACGGAGCCACCCAGGCGCCCCAATAACATTTTTATTTGTATTTCTTTTTGGATGTGGTGGTATGGATAAGCAGATTTATGGCTCAGGAAACTGGCTGGAGCGTCAGGCAGTATAAAGATATGGAAAAAGGAGCTAGTCTGGATTAGATAGGAGCTTAATGAGTTTCGGAAAATGGGTGTTTTATTCAATCATTTCTTTTTGGTTGTTGTCGATGGCTGCAAATTTTGAGCAAACAAGGCATTTTCAAATTTAACGCAAAGATTCCCTCCGACCACTCTTTTTTTCCCCCATCGTGGTAAGGGTCCTCTTTAATCCCCATGCCCTCTCCACCCATCCCACAACCAACCTCTCCCCTGGTAACCAACAGTTTGTTTTCTATAGTCAAGTCTGTTTCTTGGTTTGTCTCTCTTTCCTTTCTTCATTTGTTTTGTTTCTTAAATTCCGCACACGAGTGAGGTCACGTAGTCTTTCTCTGATTCAGTTTATTTAGAATTGTACTCTCTAGCTCCATCTATGATGTTGCAAATGGCAAGATTTCATTCCTTTTTTTTTTTTTTTTTTTAAATTTTTTTTTTTAACGTTTATTTATTTTTGAGACAGAAAGAGACAGAGCATGAACGGGGGAGGAGCAGAGAGAGAGGGAGACACAGAATCGGAAGCAGGCTCCAGGCTCTGGGCCATCAGCCCAGACCCCGACGCGGGGCTCGAACTCATGGACCGTGAGATCGTGACCTGAGCTGAAGTCGGACACTCAACCGACTGAGCCACCCAGGCGCCCCTCATTCCCTTTTTTTTACGGTGGAATAATATCCCATTGTTGTATGTGTATGTGTATGTAATAATGCTGCAGCAAACATAGAGGTGCATGTATCCCTTTGAATTAGTGCTTTTGTATTTTGGGGGTAAATACCCAGTAGTGTGGTTCTTGGATTATAGATTAGTTCTGTTTTTAGTTTTTTTGAGGAGCCTCCATACTGTTTTTCACAGTGGGTACACTAGTTTGCATTCCAGTCAAGAATACATGAAAGTTCCTTTTTCTCCACATCCTCATCAACACTTGTTTCGTGTGTGTGTGTGTGTGTGTGTGTGTGTGTGTGTGTTTTAATTTTATCCATTCTGATAGGTGTGAGGTGTGATCTCACTGTAGTTTTGATTTGCATTTCCCTAATGATAAGTGATGTTGAGACTAGGAAAATAAAAGCAAAAATAAACTCCTGGGACTACATCAAAATCAAAAGTTTCTGCACAGTGAAGGAAACAATCAACAACACTAAAAGGCAACTTACTGAATGAGAGAAGATATTTGCAAGTGACATAGCTGACACAGGGGTAGCAACCAAATATAAAGAACTGATACAACTCAGTACCCAAAAAACAAGTAACCCAATTAAAAAATGGGCAGCAGACATGAACAGACATTTCTCTAAAGAAGACATACACCTGAAAAGATGCTCAACAGTTATAACGTTTTAATATTGGTCAACCTATCTTTACAAAAATAAATCCTAAATTACTAAGCTTTGAAGAGAAGAATTTGAAATTATGCACTTGGAAGAAGAAAAGGGGGGAAAAAAAAGAATGAAAAAGTGAAAAATACAACAGGATTTTTGGAACACTTTAAAAAATGCATTATTAGAATCTCAGCAGGAGAAGAGAGATATAGTCAGAAAGCTTATTTAAGGAAGTAATAGCCCAAAACTTCCCAAAACGTAGAAGGGAAATGGATACCCAGATTCCTGAAGCTCTAAGTACTACGAAGAGAGACAATACAAAGAAGACCATACCCATTTGCACTACAATAATACAGTAAAATTCAAGGACAAAGAGCCAACTGGGAAAGCCACAATGGTAAAGTAGAACTGTATGTGATTCAGAAGTTTCCGGGAGGGGGAGCAGCTGGGTGGCTCAGTTAGTTAAACGTCCCACTCTTGATTTTGGCTCAGGTCATGATCTCCCCGTTCACGAGTTTGAGCCCCATGTCGGGCTCTGCACTGACAGTGTGGAGCCTGCTTGGGATTCTCTCTCTCCTTCTCTCTCTGCCACTACCCTGCTTATGCTCTGTCTCAAAATACACAAACTTACAAAAATGTTTCTGGGGCACCAGGGTGGCTCAGTCGGTTGAGCATCAAACTCCTGGTTTTGGCTCAGGTCATGGTCCCAGGGTCCTGGGATCGAGTCCCACATTGCGCTCCATGCTGGGTGTGCAGCCTGATTGGGATTCTCTCTTCCAAATTAAAAAAAAAAAAAAAAAAGAATCTGTTCAGGTAGCACCTGGGTGGCTCAGTTGGTTAAACATCTGACTCTGGATCTCAGCTCAGGTCATGATCTCAAGATTCATGGGTTCAAGCCCCATGTCGGGCTCTGAGCTGCCTGCACAGAGCCTACTTGTGATTCTCTCTCTTCTCCTCCTCCACTCATTCTCTCTCTCTCTCTCAATAAATGAATAAACATTAAAAAAACCCAGCCAAACAAGGCTCAATTGAAAAAAATAAGTTTCTGTTCAGGAAAGGAAACAATTAACAAAGTGAATCGAAAACCGGTAGAATAGTAGACAATATTTGCACACCATATGTGATTTTTATCCAAAATATATAAGGGACTTCTACAACTCGTCAGCACATAACTCCACTTAAATGAAAATGAGCAAAGGACACGGACATTTCTCCAAAGACTTAGAAATGGACAAGAGGTATATGAGAAGGTGCTCAACATCACGCATCGTGAGGAAAATGCAAAGCAAACCCACAATGTGATACCGCCTCGTACCTGTTACAATGGCTTTTATAAAAAAGTCAAAAAATAACAAGCACTGGTGAGAATGTGGAGGAAAGGGCACTGTTTTGCATTTTTGGTGGGGATGTAAACTGGTGCCTCCATTATGGAAACACAATGGAGATTCCTGAAAACATTAACAATGGAAGCACTATATGATCTGGCAGTTGTTTTTTTTTTTAAATGTTTATTTATTTTTGAGACAGAGAGAGACAGAGCATGAACAGGGGAGGGTCAGAGAGAGAGGGGGAGACAGAATCGGAAACAGGCTCCAGGCTCTGAGCTGTCAGCAGAGAGCCCGACGCGGGGCTCGAACTCACGGACCATGAGATCATGACCTGAGCCGAAGCCGGCCGCTTAACCGACTGAGCCACCCAGGCGCCCCTGGCAGTTCTTTTTTCTGGGTATGTATCCAAAAGATTTCTCTGCACTCTCATGTTCATTGCAGCATTATTCACAATAGCCAAGACATGGAAACACCTAGGTGCCCATTAATGGATGAATGGATAAAGAAAATGTAAGATACGGGGTGCCTGGGTGGCTCAGCGAGTTAAGTGTCCGACTTTGGCTCAGGTCGTGATCTCACAGTTGGTGAGTTCGAGCCCCGCGTCGGGCTCTGTGCTGACAGTTCAGAGCCTGGAGCCTGCTTTAGATTCTATGTCTCCCTCTCTCTCTGCCCCTCCCCCAGCTCGCGCGCGTGCTCTCTCTCTCAACAATGGATAAATGTTAAAACATTTTAAAAAGAAAATGTGAGATATATAGGGCACATGTATCTTTTGCGTGTGAATGTACATAGATATATAAAATATATACACATTATATATCCACATACATACAAAAAAATATATGGTCATACTGAAATGGAGACTCTAAAATTGTCAAATTCATAGAAAAAGAGGAGACTGTAAGTTGCCTGGGGTTGGGTGAAGAGGGGAAACAGGTAGATGTTGGTCAATGGGTAAAAAGTTGACAGAAGATAAGTAAGTTCTGGAGATCTAGTGCATAGCCTTACATCGATAAAGCTAGAAGAGAGGCGGGGGGGAGTCGTGGTTAGGCACATCGACCCCTTTATGATGGACTTAATTGTTCATATGCCATCTCCTCTACTAACTCTAAATTTTTGAGGGAATAAATCTCCACAGGACTCCCTTTTCCCTGCTTCAGTAATGGTGGTAGGAATGACGACACCACTTGCACGAGGATTTTTAAAATATTTAAAAGAATCTACTTAAAATATGGAGCACAGTGTCTGGCGAAACATTACGTGGTTATTACTTTTCTCATAGGGCCATGACTGAATGGCAAATGAAATGAACTGCTTGGAATTTTTTATCATAGCCTGGTCAGGAGTCTACTTTATGGATCTAAGTTTGGAAATTGAATGCGTTCAGAGCCTTACCCCAGCCACATCCCTTACGACACCGGATGCCTTTCACAAATACGTTCCTATCTATATTCTGACCCTGGCCCCAGGTCCTCATTGTCTCGTCTGTGGTTGATGATCATTTCACACTCTCGAAACGTAGTAATTCAACACCTACAGACGGATTTAGTCTTTGCTCCTCCATTTTATTATGGCTCTACTGAGGTATACGTGTGATGGTAAATGTTTAATAACCAGCAGCCTGGGAAAATGTATATATGTGCTTAAATTATTCTATGTTTTACTAAGCATGTATAGCACACAATTTACAAATATTATATGCTTTATTGTAAACTACGTGGAATTAACTGATTCTCAATAAATGCTATCGTGGTTTCTGGTAAACTTGTGTAGTCATTGTGATTGTAACTGACAAATGAGTGTGGTTTTGACCTGAACGATGACCTATTTTTGTCATTTTTTTCACTTCTGTTCATTAATGAAAAGTACATAAAAATACAGCACGTTTTGACAGTGATGTGATTTTCTTTGGCGAATCACATAACGCTTTTCGGATACAGGAGTAATATTTCCTCTCTCTTTTTTTTTTTGTTCAGTTCACGGTGTAATGGTAACAAACACAATGCTTTGTGTAATAACGACTAAAATGGTCTCTATCATGTTCTTTCTAGACAGGCAACAACAACAACGAAAATGAAAAAAGCCCTTATCAGTAGTATTTACCAATATCTGTGGAGTAAAACTCCCTCCTTGGCCGATGTCAACCTACCACCATGGTGTTACTGAACGTGTAGTTGAGAAGGGATAGACGGTAGTAAAACATTGTTCAGTATTCCCACCATACAGATACCATGAAGATAAATAACCTCAAGTGGATATATAATATAGTTAAATAAGAAGTAATGATGTTCGAGTTTCTATGTCTTTGACCTTAATATAATTTACTTAATTCTAAGTTTATATAACAGTTGTTATAAATGGCTATGTTTAGGGGCGCCTGGGTGGCTCGGTTGGTTGAGCGTCTGACTTCGGCTCAGGTCACGATCTCACGGTCAGTGAGTTCAAGCCCCGCGTCGGGCTCTGGGCTGATGGCTCAGAGCCTGGAGCCTGCTTCCGATTCTGTGTTTCCCTCTCTCTCTGCCCCTCCCCCGTTCATGCTCTGTCTCTCTCTGTCTCAAAAATAAATAAATGTTTAAAAAAAAAATTTAAAAAAAAATGGCTATGTTTAACAATGGCTTGAAACTTACAGTTAAACTATCATGAGCGAGGTCAAGCTCAACAGCGTTACAAATGTAATAATATTTTCCTCAATTAAAAAAAAAAAACAAAACTTCCAGGGGCGCCTGGGTGGCTCCGTCCGTTAAGCGTCCAGCTTCCACTCAGGTCATGCTCTCACAGTTTGTGAGTTCGAGCCCTGTGTCAGGCTCTGTGCTGACAGCTGGCGCCTGGAGCCTGTTTCAGATTCTGTGTCTCCCTCTCTCTCCGCCCCTACCCCCCGCCTCTCAAAAATAAACATTTAAAGAATTTAAAAAAAACAACATAACTTCTCTTCTCCCTCTGGCAACTTCCATCCATACCTGTTTTTTTGTTTTTATCAGTCAGAAATCTTTAAAACTTTCTTTTATGAACAGTCTGGTCTCTCTGTCTTTATTCCTTTGACCCCTACTATTTGGCTGTCTGTCACTATCCTTCATAAAAACCGATGTGGCTAAGGTCACCAGTGTCTCTAAATGCAACAGACTTGGGGCGCCCGGTGGGGAATCAGTCGGTTAAGTGTCCGTCTTCGGCTCGGGTCACGATCTCACGGTTCGTGGGTTCGAGCCCCGCATCGGGCTCTGTGCCGACAGCTCAGAGCCTGGAGCCCGCTTCGGATTCTGTGCCTCCCCCTCTCTCTGTCCCTCACCCACTCTGTCTCCCTCTGTCTCAAAAATAAATAAACATTAAAAAAAAAATTTAAGTGCAATAGACTTTACTGGGGCACCTGGCTGGCCAGCTGGAAGATCATGTGACTCCTGATGTCGGGGTCGTGAGTGCGAGCGCTAGGTTGGGTGTACAGATTACTTAAATAAAATTTGATAAAATTAAAAAAAAAACATTAAATAGTCTGTACTGTTCCCATTTTAATTTACCTCTTAGCCGTACGGATAATTGTTTGGCAGTAATAGCATTGTTTACCGTTGACAAGTTACTCATTCCATCGTGAAACACACTTCCCCTTAGGTTCCACATTTCCATACTTACCTGTTTTATTTTCTAGCTCTCTGTCCATTACATCTCTTTTCCTTTGGAAGCACACCATTTCTACTGGTTACGTGTTGTAGTTCATGAAAATTATTCTTAGATCTCAGTAGCTTGCAACTCTGTGATCTCTCCCATGCCTCTAATTTGCACATATGCTGAGATTAGTAAATATACGTCCCACATGTTTAAAGTATACGTGTTTTGTTTTGTTTTAATATTTTTGAGAGACGGTGCGTGCGAGCGGGGGAGGGGCAGAGAGACAGGGAGACCTAAGTTCTGGAGCGGGTTCTGTGCTGACAGCAGGGCTTGAACTCAAGAACTGTGAGGTCATGACCAGGGCCAAAGTCGGACGCTCCACTGACTGAGCCATCCAGGTGCCCCAGCACAATTGTTTTAAGGTACATCTATGCTTTGGGCTGTATCAATAACTTATCGCTGAGTAACACTGCATTGTATAAACACACGGACGTTGTTTCATTTGTTTACTTATATCAAGAAGACATATGGGTTCTTTCTAGTCTGAGATCATGACAAATACAGCTGCTGTAAACATTCATGTAGAAATCTTTGCGTAGACATATGCTTTCGTTTCTGTTGAGTAAATGCCTAGGAGTGGACTGACTGGTGCATTTTCAACAGCATGAGGAACTGCTAACTATTTTCAAAGCGATAAGAGAATTCTGAATATCTCCTAGCAATACATCTCTCTGAACTTACCAATGCTTGATAGTTTCAGTCATTTCACTTTTGGCCGTAAGTGGTGTAGGATTATGGTTTTAGTTGACTTTTTTTTTTTTTTTTATATTTAAAGTTTATTTATTTTGAGAGAGAGAATGAGTGTGAGTGGGGGGGGGGGGGGAGAGAGAGCGAGAATGCCAATAAGCAGGTTCTGCGCTCTCAGCACAGAGCCCAATACACGAACCATGAGATCATGACCTGAGCCAAAACCAAGAGTCTGACGCGTAACCGACTGACCCACCCACGTGTCCCAGTTGACATGTTCTTAACTGCTAATGACATTGGGCCTAATTTAATGTGCGAACAGTAGTTGCTGAGTTCCTTCTTCTGTTAACTTGTCAAATACGTTGCTCCGTTTTAATTCGGAGGTTGGTATTCTGACAATGAAGTTGTACAAGTTTTTTGCGGATATCGTACGTGTAAATTCTTTGTCAGTCATTTTCACTGTATTTTTTCCCCATCTGTGGCTCACCTTTCCATCACTGTGTTATTGCCGTTTTAAGAGCAAAGGTTTGGGACACCTGGGTGGGGCAGTTGGTTAAGGGTCAGGCTCTTGATTTCGGCTCAGGAAATGATGTCACAGTTTGTGAGATTGAGCCCCAGGTCGGGCCCCATGCTGACAGCGCAGAGCCTTCTTGGGATTCGGTCTCTCTCTGCCCCTCCCCTGCTCACTCTTTCTCTCTCTCCCTCAAAAATAAATACAGATTTTTTTTAAAAGAGCAAAGGCTTATAATTTTGAAGAAGTACAACTTATTATTCTCATCATCGGTTTGTGCTATTTAATACATTTTTGTGAAATCCAAGGTTGCTAAGATGATCTGTTTTATTCTTAGTTTTATACTTTTCATTCCTAAATTTGGGTCTGTGATACATTTTCTGTTAGTTTTTATATATTGTGTGAAGTAAGGTTGAGGTTCAATTTTTTCGAGTTTTGCATATTGTCTATGTAAGTTTTCTAGCACCATTTGCTTGAAAGATCATCCTTTCCCCGTGTGTTACCTTGGCGAATTTCTCAAAAATCCTGTGACTGTTATATATGGGTTCATCTACTTATGAAGTCTCTCCGATTCCCTTGATCTGTTTCTATACTTCCATAAACTCTTCAGTGCCGAATATCGTATTTTTCCCAGCCATACTGATATATGATTGACAGATAACACTGCATGAGCTTAAGATTGTACGACGTGTTGATTCGATACACGTATATCGTATAACAGTTACCACCATAGAGTTAGCCAACACCTCCAGTAGATCGCATAACTACCACGTCTTTTTTGTGGTGCGAACTAAGTCATGAAACCGGGGAGCAAATCGTCCACCTTTATTCTCTTTTTTCAACGTGTCTATAAATATTTGAGCACAGGTGGAAACACCCATTGTTTATCGTCCCACTGTTTATTGTCCTTCATCGGACCTACTTTTCCACTTGATTTTTCTAAGGTCAGCAGGGAGGTGAAAGTTATAGAAGTTAGACCCGGACGCCTCGTGGCTTGGGGAGTCCATTCTAATTACACCGGGCCATCATTAATGAAGTTGAGCCGAGGAGTTCATCGGCCGAGAATATTATGCCCCAAATGAATGGCTTAGAAGCGCTACCTAGAGGAAATTCCTGAGAGTCGGATGATAGTTTACTAATTTCAACAGCAGCTTTACTCAGCGTTTCTGTAGTTTCTGAGTGATGCGGTAAACTTGGCCACCAATGAATATATACATGTTGCAACTCTCGGAACGCTTTCTGGTACGGAAGCGACTATGATGCCATGTCTATAAAAGCATAAAAGCAACGGCTACAATTTGAGTAATTCATTCAATCAAGTAACTGGGTTTTTTTTTTTTTTTATGACATCAAATGACCGGTTTGACTTTCACCAAATTGACGGATTGGTTGACACTTCGAAGAGCATTAACTTGTCATCATCATCATTACCATGAAATAGTATTTATTAGGCATCCACAGTCACAAGCGGTAGGAAGTTAGCCAAATAATCAGAGACTCTGCCCTTTAGGAGTTTATGATCTGGAAACTCAACACATCCAGATGAGCTGGATGCCATTTAGCAAAGTACTGCTGTCAGATTCTGAAACACGGTACTAAGTGCCTGTGAAAGATCAATTCGTTCACCAAGTGCCAAACCATCAACCAGAAAGCAAAGCGGCATACATGTTGCGTGGATGGAAGTGATCTCAGTCGAGACGGTGTTATTTTGGCTGAATTTGAACGAGAGATAGCCTTTCCCCTGCAAAGACCGAAGCAGCACTTAGAGAAAATGACATGTCTGAGCTTATCAAAAGCACATTAGTTCTGCGGGAGTCTGGGATCAGGTCATGATGGTGGGCGATGCAGGGTGGGAAAACGGAATTTGGGGCATCAGAATAACTATGCTCTATTTCAGCTTGGTTCCCTTTCACTTTTTTTGTATCTTAGTTTAGTCACCTGTAAAGTGAGAAAGCTGTAATCATGCCTAGCCATCATGGTATTTGAAAATTGTGCAGAGACCCTACAATGAAAAGTGAACCCCAAATGGGGGCGGGGGGGCGCCTGGGCGGCTCAATCGGTTAAGCGTCTGACTTCGGCTCAGGTCATGATCTCGCGGTTCGTGGGTTCGAGCCCCGCGTCGGGCTCTGTGCTGACAGCTCGGAGCCTGGAGCCTGCTTTGGATTGTGTGTCTGCCTCTCTCTCCCACTCATGCTCTGTCTCTGTCTCTCTGTCTCTCTCAAAAATAAGTAAACATTAAAAAAAAAAAAGAGTGTGCTAGAATGGAAAACCACTATACTATAGTAAGGCGAACTTGATGAATTTCAAAGGGGCAGCTGGTATTTGTGGGTCGGTCCTAGCATGTGCCAGGCTAAAGGTGTGCATGTGCTATTTCAAAGAGTCCTCACACAGTCCTGAGGAGGCATTAACAACTCTTTAACAGATGAGGAAATTCAAGTAACTTAAAGCTGACACTACTCCAGGTCGTAGAGTAAAGGTTAATACTCTAGAATGTAGGACCGAGAAGTCCATCATCTTGCCACAAGACTACGTGCTCTATGGGAAAGGTGCCATCATCATTTTGAAAATTCTTTTAATTTTTCTGCTTATTTATTTTTGAGAGTGAGAGCGAGAGAGAGCGAGAGATAGAATGAGAATCCCAAGGTGGCTCCACATCGTTAGCACAGAGCCCAATGCGGGGGCTCAAACTCACGAAGCCGTGAGATCACGACCTGAGCTGAAACCCAGAGTCGTACGCCTAACCCACTGAGCCACCCAGGCGCTCCGAAAATTCTTTCTCTCCTAACCAGATGAGTCAGCAAGCACTGATCAGAGAGGACATTGGGAAGTTCATCGTGAGCAACTCTGTTTACTCTTCCCAAGGTTTTCTCCCACATTTTCCTGATCACATCCATTCCTACCCACACAGCTGTTTTCACTATCCTTGTTGGACCTCGGCGACCTCAAACAGTATCTAAAGTTACCCTTCTTCATGCTTTGTTCCATGGGTCTATTGCATTATCTTTCCTCCTACTGTTTCTCCTTTTAAATTCTTTCTTGTGTACGTAATTAATACTAGGGAAGAAACTAATGATTTCTGTCCTATGTAGACAGACATAGTAGAGGCCACGTTGTATATGCTCCTCTCGGACACTGTTCCATTTTCATACCGCCTAATTTAATGATTAACACGAACCCTTTTTCATACCCATGACATAAGAACAGGGCCCACCTAGTTCAGTTTCAGTGCGTAAAGAGCAGGCTGTGACTGAAAGCCACACAGGCTGAATGAATGCAGAAACGAATAGCCTGAGAGCTATTGCTCTGGCTATTACAGAAAGGTACAGAGGCTAAAGAGAATCTGCTTTTGTTGGGAGTTTCAAATACTAGGAAAGGTTCATTTAGGATTTAGAGTGGGTTTTTGCGTCAATAGCGGTTTAGAGATTCACACTATGTGTGGCGGGGGGGGGCGGGGGGAAGAATTAGCTAATGATGTAGATGAAATATACAAATTCTAGATTGCTTTACAAAATAAACTGGTATAATCTCATTCTTTTCCTCGATATTTGGGCTACGTCAATAACAACTGTCCTTATCTAATGATAGAGTAAGTCCTCAGGACCTTAATTGTCAAGGCTCAAATGTTTTCCCTCAGGCAGGTATGTGAGAAAAAAAAAACAACACCACATTGCTTGTTTTCCAAGGAAATACGTTTAAATGTAAGGATGGCACCTGCAAATTTGCATGCCCTGATTACTCATAATAGGAGAGGATACTGTATATATTAATATATAATTACATTCGGCAAATAAAACAGCAAATAAACAAAGGTTGCTTATTCTCCTTCCGGCGAAACAGACTTTCTAAAAATATCCCCAACCGAATCTGCGCGTTAACGGAAAGCTTTGTTTGGCTTTGTTTGGCTTTAAAATCATGGATACGATCTGACGCTGCCAGGCGGATGTGCTAATATCGGCTAGGTTTCTGGCCAGGGTAGTGTCTATTTTGCCTATTTACAGACCAACACAGCACATGGTAGCAGCTTTCAGGAAAGAAACACTTAGGAAAGTGTAAAACTTACTCTCTACATTTGTTTTAAAAGTAGGTGATGGGAAAAGTTTCCCACAACCACGTCATCTCATATTTAGTTGCGTGAGTATGTAATTGTTCCAATTCATTGGGGAGTTTCACTCCTTATCAAAGCTCAAAGGCTAAAGCAATGAGAGTTGAGGTAAGAGGGAATATAAGATGCTAGCTTTCTTTTTGCAAATGCTTGATTTATTAACCAAGTGAAGGCTAGGAAAAACAGGTCTTTGAGTAAAATCCGCATCGTGTATACGCTTTTTTTTTTTTTTAACACGTTGAAACACAGGCATGTCTCTCTCTTAAGAGAGATTCTAGGTGCAGATAAGCAAACACAGTGATCAGACCAAAGAGTAATTCGAAAACAAAAGAACATTGTGGCTTCATTTTCAGTGACCTATGTTATTCAATGATTCTAACTGGAAGGGTACTTTGAAAATCTTTTCGGGGGGAATAAAAACCGCACATAACCTATTGGACCCTACTCCGATCGTTGAGCGTGATTTGGGGACGTGTTTGATGATTTGTTAATCGACATGAAAATGATGAGTTAGTAATTTGCAAGAGGGTCTGCCCTGAGGAGGAACGGAGGCTCCGCAGAATTCAAACCATGCCGATAAGCAGTTACTGGCGTGTTCTGGTTTTGGAAAGGACGCCGTGTAAGACACAGTGGGATACATGGGGATGTGTCTGTACATGTGGCGTGTTGGGGGCTGAGGGGGGAATTGATTAGTTTCTTTTATAGTGATAAAAAAAAAAAAGACATAAGACGATCATTTCTATAAGAAATGTCTCCTATTCAGCTTCTCCCTTCCCCTTGCTTCCAGTATCATGCTGCTTTTAACACAGCAAATAGAGGAGTGGGAGACAGAGTGGCTAGTCATGGTCAAAACCATTTCTATTGATGCTAATAATTTAATGAACAGACAAAAGGGCTTTCCGGGCCTTCCCCTTCATGCGAGGCGCACAAAAAAGACATTATAAAAAGACAATGAAAAATAACCCGTGATTTCAATCACTTCTCTTTCTTCTGACTGGTCTTTTTGTCTCAAAGAACTGTGTCAAATCTGGCCTGGTTTTTCCCACAATGCTCCTACTGTGTGGGGCCCAAACACACGGACTTTAGAAATCGACAACTTTGAGCTCCACCGACTGTAAGATCCTAGGCAAGTGGCTGGACTTTCATCGGAGACTTACAGATAATGATCCCCACCTAATTAATTCACCATGTGTGAAATCCCGGTGCACATGGGCTCACTTCCGTTGACCTCTTTCACAGCCATACAGTTTTTCGGATCAAGTATTTATCCGAACGTAACCTCCTACCTGATGAGGATCGTTTCAAAGAGGGGGAACCGTGGATTGGGTATGAAAATGGAAAGTGCAGAAATGAAAGAGTAAGGAAAGAGGGACTTTGCACTGAAACTTGGGAAACGATGAGGAAATCTGGCAAATTAAACTGGTCTTAGCATTCTCTTCCTTTGTCAGACATGGGGCAGCTTAACTAGTGGGAGTGGCAAGAAGGATCACGCCCTCCACGATCTTTTCCGGCCCCTCAGTACACATTGTTGGTCACAGGTAACAACGATGCAGTTAAGAGCAAAACAGGGTGCTCATGACACAAATGCAACCTCGAGACCAGCGTTCGAGAACACTGTTACAACGGAAAACACCATTACACATGCAGAAAACTGAAAGTGGACCGCCTATTGCAGGACACGCAAAAACTACCTCAAAATGGATCCAAGACTTAAACTTGAGATTTGATACACCAAAACTCCTTTGAAAACAGAAGGGAGAAGGTACTCAACGTTGATATTGGCAATGACTTTGGTTTTTTTGGAATACGGCACCAAAAGCACAAACAAAAGCACATACCACCAACTAAGACTACGTCAACCTTAAGAACTTCTGCAGAGAAAAAGAAACAAAATGAAAAAGCAGCCCACGGACTGGGAGAAAATTTTTATAAGCCATATTGTCAGAGAAGGGATGACTATCCAAAATATATGAAGAACTCATACAACTCAATAAAAACCAAAGACTCTAGGTATTTAGTCCCTCTGCCCATCTTTTAGACGTTTGTCCAAAGAAGGCATCCAAATGTCCAACAGGTACACAAAAAGATGATCATATCATCACTACCCATCACGGAAATACAAATCACGACAAAAATTAGATAATCGTCTCACACCTGTTAGAATAGCTAACCTCAAGAAGACTAAAGGATTCCAGTTCAAGATGGCAGCATAGGAAGATCTGTCTCCCCTCCTTCAACGGGCACCCTGAATCTACAACTACCTATGGAACATCTTTCTCAAAAACAAAAACAACAACCTAAAATATCGGCTAACTCTTAAACATTACAGATAATGAGCTCTACATAATTGAGGGGAGGGGGCGCCTGAGTGGCTCAGTCGCTTGGGCATCGGACTTCTGCTCAGGTTATGACCTCACGGTTCGTGGGTTCGAGCCCCGCATCGGGCTCTGTGCTGACAGCTCAGAGCCTGGAGCCTGCTTCTGATTCTGTGTCTCCCTCTGTCTGCCCCTCTGCAGCTTGCGCTCTGTCTCTTGCGTTGTCTCAAAAATAAATAAAAACACTAAAAAAAAAAAAAAAAAAAAACAAAAAAAAAACAAAAACTTAAAAAAAAAAAGGGAGGGGAAAAAACTCATAAAAGTGAAGAGGAGAGGTTGAGACACAATCTCAACATAAACCCTATTCCCAGCATGGCGACCCACAATCCGGAAGGACCTCAAAACAAGCTGCTCTGTAAAGAGCAAAGGTTCTGAACCCCACACTGGACGCCCCAACTTTTCAGACCTGCACCTGAGAGAGAAACCCACAAAACATTAAGCTGTCACAACCAGTGGGGCTTGTGTCCCCCAAAACCACAAGGCTGTAGCAAACTAAGAAATGGCTAAGGAGGGACTGGTGCACTTGAACTCACCTGCCTGAAGACCCAGTGAAGAAGCTAGAGATCTTACGTTAAAGAAACTTAAAGAAAAAAAAAAAAAAAAAAAAAAAGAGATGACCAAAGACCTTTTATTTATTTTGAGAGAAGAGAGAGAGCGAGCACGCACACAGGCACACGAGTGGGGGAGGGGCAGAGAGAGAGAATCCCAAGCAGGCTCAAAGCCCAATGCAGGGTTCGAACTCAACGGCCTGCGAGATCATGACTTGAGCCGAAATCAAAGGGTCGGACGCTTAACCGACTGGGTCACCCAGGGGCCACGGGCACCAGTATTTCTTAGAAGAGAGCATTTATGCTCATATGGTGCCCCCGTTATTGTGGCTGCTGATCACCCCCTCAGTCACGTGACTCTGTTACCCAAGTCCTTGCAGGCTAGTACCCCTGGGACGTTGCACGGGCAGCGGATTGAAACACACCAGCCATCTTTCTGTGAAAGAGGCTTATTTGCTTCTCTTGGGGTTTCAAGCCTGGCACACGGTTTGAAGGCTGCAGGATTACTCTTTTTTTTTTTTTCTTTTTAATTCGTATTTAACTTTTTATTTTTACGTAAGCTCTGAACCCAACGTGGGGCTTGAACTCCTGATCGCGAGATCAGGAGGCACATGCTCCACCAACTGAGCCAGCCACGCGCCCCTACAGAATTACTCGTAAGGAATGTAGGCTGGGAGGTACCACTTTTGTATTCTCACCTTTTGCTACAGCTTGCTGCTTTCTCCAGGAAGGAGTTTGTGAACCCATTTGGAGCTCCAGGTTTTGTAACTGTTCACCGGGGGGCACACACGGATTGCCTGTATGTGGGGAAGCCAGCGGGGCTTATCTTGGGGTCCCGAAAACTGTATTTGTATACTTCAGTTATGGCGGTTTGAGGATCAGCCTCAATCTCGGTGCAAAGAGATCCTCCCCCTTTGGGATCCTGAAAGGTCCTAACACATCTTAAACAGCTGGGGGCTCTTAAAATAGGCAGCTTGGGGCGCCTGGGTGGCTCAGTCGGTTAAGTGTCTGACTCTTGATTTTGGCGCAGGTCATGATCTCACGGTCGTGAGATCGAGCCCCGTGTTGGGCTCTGCGTGGACAACGTGAAGCCCGCTTGAGATTCTCTCTCCCCCTCTCTCTCTGCCCTTCCCCCAGTTGTGCTCGCTGCTGCTGGGACAATGGCAAAGATGTCCTAGACCACCAAGAGCAAGGGTAGGTTGAATGATAATGATCATCTCCTACATGAGGACACCGCTGCGAGAAGGAAGAGGCCGCACGTTGAAGGCATTTCTTTCGGCACAGAAGAAAAGCATTAATTAGAAAGCAGAATATATATACGAAAGTAGAAATCTCACTTGTAAAGATAAATTGAGAGGAGTGGGGTGATGTACTGGTCATAAAGCTCTTATAAAGGTTACAAGACAAAGTGAAAATGACGACAATAATTAGTTAATGGGACAGGAGATAAAAAGAGGCAAGAGGTTACCTCAAAAAACAACCTGCGGGGGGCGGGATAGAGTCAAAATGTAGAGCTTTAAGCGGCATTCGAACTTGTTATATTTCTAACATTCTATTTTAAACTGATAAGTTGTTGCATGTAAGTGTCATGGTAACCGCCAGGCAAAAACGTACGGTGCATAAATGAAAGACACACAGATAGGAATCTAAGCATACCACAGGAGAAAGTAACAAAACTTGGTGAAACCACAACAGAAGAAAAACGAACAGAATACCTGCAAAACAGACCAGAAACCCATTCAATGGCAGAAGTAACTATCCATAATCCGTTGCAAACTGCTTCAGGTTTCCAATGAAAAGACACGGAGTGGCCGAATGGATTAAACATCAAACACCAAACAGCGGCATCTACCTCCAGATGCCAGCTACGGGAAACTCACTTGTGATGTAAGGGCCCATATACACTGGAAGCGATGGGACAGAAAAAGGGTAAACGCAAAGCAAAACAAAGCTGGGGAAGCCACACTTCTATCAGACAAAAGTAAGACTTTCAAACAAAGACTGCCGGGGTGCCCGGCTGGCTCAGGCGGAGAAGCGTGCGACTCTTGATCTCGGGGTAGTGAGTGCGAGCCCCACGATGGGTGTAGAGATTACTAAAAATCAACAACAAAACCCAAAAGGACAAAGACTGTTAACCACAGACAACGGCATTATGTAATAAACAGGAAATCCAATAAGAGGATAGATGTATCATTAATAAATACATATAAGGCAAATCTTGACGGATCAAAAAGCAAAATTTGACATCAACATATTAATAGTAGGAACGTTAACACCTCACTTACAGCAAAGGAGAGATCATCCAGGTAGAAAAGTGGGAACAAAATAGTAGCCTTAAATGACAAATTCGACGAGGTGGACTTAGCAGATTTATAGCTATATAACATTTCATCCAAGAGCAACAAACTACACATATTTTTTAAAGTTTATTTATTCATTTTGAGAGAGAGAGAGTGAAAGCATGAGTAGGGGAGGGGCACAGAGAGAAAATCCCAACCAGGCTTCTCTTTGTCAGCGTGGAGCCTGACTTGGGGCTTGAACTCAGGAACCTTGAGATCATGACCTGAGCCAAAACCAAGAGTTAGACACGTAACTGACAGAGCCACCCAGGTGCCCCCAAAATACACATTTTTAACAAGTATCCATGGTACATTCTCCAGCATAGATCATGAGGCCACTAAATAGTCTCAATATTTTTAGGAAGATGGAAATCACAATACACATCTATAGTATGAAACTAGAAATCAATTACAAGAAAGAAAAAATGCGAATGCCACAGACCCATGCATGCCAAACGATATGGGTCGATGAAGAAATCAAAGAGGAAATAAAAAATTACCCTGAAGTACATGAAAATAGATCAAAGCCTGTAAGATGAAGTAAAACCAGTTCTAAGAGGGAAAGGGAACTTCATAGCATTAACTGCCTACAGCAAGAAATGAAAAACATTTTAAAATAAACACCCTAACATTAAACCTCAAGGAACTAGAAAAACAAAAACACGGGAAGCCCGGAGTTGGTAGAAGAAATGAAGATTCGAACGGAAAGAAATGATACAGAAATGTAAAAGACAAAGATAATGAAACTAAGAGCTTGTTGTTTGAAAAGTTAAATTTGACAAGCGTTTAGAAGCACCAAGCCCCCCACCCCCCCCCCCGAGAACGCGAAATCATTAGTGTAAGATGCGAGGTACCACGGATATCACACAAATACAAAGGATCTTAAGAGACTGCTAGAAACACTCATACACCAACAAAACGGACAAGCTAGAAGAAATGGATAAATTCCAGGAAACATACACTGTAATAAACCCTACAGAAACCTCTGAACAGAGCGATTAACAGTAAGATTTCATCAGTATCAAACACCTCCCCAAAATTAAAAGGCCAGGACCAGAAGACTTTATTGATGAATTCAACCAAACATTTAAAAAAGAATTAGGGGCGCCTGGGTGGCTCAGTGGGTTAAGCGTCTGAATTTGGCTCAGGTCATGATGTCGCGTTTGTGGGGGATTTGAGCCCCGCGTCGGGTTCTGTTGCCGACGGTGTAGAACCTGCTTGGGATTTTCTCTCTATCTGCCCCTCCCCCCCCCCCACACTCGTGCTCTCTCTCTCTCTCTCTCGCTCTCAAAAATAAACATTAAAAAGTTTTTGTAAAGAATTAATAACCGTCCTTCCCAGAGTCTTCCAAAAAACAAAAGAGGAGGAAACATTAATTTATTATATACAGCCAGCTCTACCCAGGTATGGAAACCAGACAAGGATACCGCAAGAGAAGAACATAATAGGACCGTATCCCTGATGAGTATAGATGAAAACTCCTCCATAAAGTATTAAAAGCCAAATTGAAAACTACGTTGAAAGGATCAAGCACCATGATCACGTGAGAGAAATTCCAGGGAGGAAAGCATGGTCCGTGTCCCATCCACAAATCAATCAATATGATACGGCACATTAACAAAATCAATGACAAAAACCATAGGATGACGGTCAAAGATGCAGAAAAAGCATTAAACAAAATTGCACGCCCCTTGTTGGTAATAGCTCTCAACAAAGTGTCTGTAGAGGAAACGGACCTGAACATAAAAAAGGCCATCGTGTAAGAAACGCACAGCTACGATCAGACGCAGCAGTTGAAAGTTGAAAGGTTTTCCACTAAAATCAGGAACAATGCAAGAACGCCCACTCTGTCCGCTTTCAACCAACGTGGCATTCCAGGTCCGAACTGTAGCAAAGAGGCAAGAGAAAGAAAGAAAACATATCTAAGTTGAAACAGCATAAAACTGTCACTATTTGTAGGTGACATATTCTATACCGAAAACCCTAAAGACTCCCTCAAAAAACTGTTAGAATTGGGGCGCCTGGGTGGCTCAGTCGGTTAAGTGTGCAACTCCTGGTTTCACCTCAGGTCTTGATTTCACGGTTCGTGGGTTTGAGCCCCACGTCGGGCTCTGCGCTGGCAGCATGGAGCCTGCTTGAGATTCTCTCTCTCGCTCGCTCTCTCTCTGTCCCTCCCCCACTCGCGCTCACTGTCTCTCTCAAACTTAAAAAACAAACAAAAAAAAACCCCCAAACCTGTGAGAGCTAATAAATGAATTCAGTACAGTTGCAG
Organism: Panthera pardus; assembly: GCF_024362965.1. Taxonomy (NCBI): domain Eukaryota; kingdom Metazoa; phylum Chordata; class Mammalia; order Carnivora; family Felidae; genus Panthera; species Panthera pardus. The sequence continues at coordinate 31,657,785 of NW_026526843.1, read as the reverse complement.
GATACAAAATCAATACGTGAAAATACACTCTGAACACTAATATTAAACTTTAAGAAATTAAGATGACTCCAGTTACGATTCCATCGCAACGAATATACTGAACATGTTTGATCAAGGAGGTGAGCTACTTTTATGCTGAAAAATATTAAGTTATGTATAAAAGAAACTGAAGGTACAAGTGAAGGGAAAACTGCTTTGTCCTCACGGAAGAAAATTTTCGCCAAGTACATACTTGGAAAGCAATCTACAGAATCAGCAGAATCCTACTCAAAATTCCAATGGCGTGTTTCACAGAAATGGAACAAACAAACCTAAAATTTGTAGGGAACCACAAAAAGACCCTGAATGCCCGAAGCAGTATTGAGAAAGAACAATAACCTGGAGGCAGCCTATTCCCTGATTTTAAATATACTGACGAGATACGGGGCGCCTGGGTGGCTCAGTCGGTTAAGCGTCCGACTTCGGCTCAGGTCACGATCTCATGGTTCTTGAGTTCCAGCCCCGGTGTTGGGCTCTGTGCGGACAGCTCAGAGCCTGGAGCCTGCTTCGGATTCTGGGTCTCCCTCTCTCTCTCTCTGCCCCTCCCCAGCTCATGCTCTGTCTCAGTCTCTCAAAAATAAATAAATGTTTAAAAATTTTTTTTAAGTATACTCACAAGCTCTAGTAATCACAACACATAGATCAAGGGGCGCCTGCGTGGCTCAGTCAGTTAAGCATCGACTCTTGATTTTGGCTCAGGTCACGATCTCACGGTTCACAGGATCGAACCCTGTGTCAGGCTCCGCCCTGACAGTGCAAAGCCTGCTTGGGATTCTCTCTCTCCTCTCTCCTTGTCCCCACCCCCCCATCCATGCTCTTTCTATCTTTCGCTCTCTCACTCTCAGGAGGAATAAATAAACATTAGAAGAAAAAAAAAAAACACCACATAGATCAATGGGACAGAATAGAGGGCCCAGAAATCATAAAAACTATATAAAAAATGGAGAAAGGGACAGTCCCTTCAATAAATGGTGTTGTAAAAACTGTACAGCCACATGCAAAAGAATGACACGGGACTGCTATTTATGCCACACCCCAAAATTTAGTCAAATGGATTAAAGAGGTGAACGTAAGCCCTGAACCCATAAAACTCTTCCAAGAAAACCGAAGGGGTAAACTCCTTGGCATCTGTCAAGGCCGTGAGGTTTCGGATTTGACACCAAAAAGAAAAGCAACAGGAACAAAAATAAACAAGGTGGGACATTATCAGATTAAAAAGCTCCCGTCCAACAAAGGAAACCATCAACAAAATGACACGGCAACCTACCGAATGGGAGAAAATATTTGCAAAAATGGTATGTATGATGACGGGTTGATATCCAAATTTTCTAAAGATCTCATTTCACACAACTCAATAGGAAAATGAACAATAACATAATTAAAATGGGCGGAGGATATGAATAGAAATTACTCTAAAGACATACAGATAGGTACACGGGAAGATCAACATCATTAATCAGGGAAATGCAAATCAAAACCATGATATCACCTCACATCTTTTAGAATGGTGAGTATCCAAAAGAGGAGAGAGAACAAGAGTCGGTGAGGATGTGGAGAAAAGGGAGCCCTTGAGCACTGGGGCTGGGAATGGTAATGGGCATATTCGTTTTGTAAGACACTATGCAGGTTCCTCGAAAAAATTAAACGTGCAACTGCCATATAATCCAGCGTTTCACTGCTGGGCATTTATTCAAAGGAGACAAAAGCACCAACACAGTAAGTTATCTGCACCCGTATATCCATCGAAGCACTATTTACGATAGGTGAGATACGGAAAGAACTTAAGCGTCCTTTACGGGTGAATAGGTAATGGGGATAACATTCAGCCATACAAAAGAAGTAAATTTTGCCAACGGCAACACCATCAATGGAGTTGAGAGCATTACGCTTAGCCAGAGGAGTCAGAAGAAGACAGACACCGTAGGATCGTATTTATCTGTGGAACCTGAAAACACGAAACGTAAAACTGAAACACTGAGCTTATATATGCAGAGAGTAGATTGGTGGTTGTACAGGTGGAGGGAGGGCGAGAGAGGGTTACTGCGATGATTATACAATTTATACACCTTTTGAATCATGTTGTACACCTGCAGTTAATGTGACATTATATTTCAGTTATACTTTAACTTCAAAAAACTAAAACGCATCACAACATACGGCCAATACAAAATCAGGGCAAAGTAGGAAAATTAGGCAACGCTGTTAGTCAAGTAAAATTGCCCTACTTTGTCATGCAGTCAGTGTTTGTTTAGTTGGTATAAGTACTAGTTCTTTTTTTTTTTTAATTTTTTTCAATGTTTATTTATTTTTAAGGAAAGAGAGAGACAGAGCATGAGCAGCGGAGAAGCAGAGAGAGGAGACACAGAATCGGAAGCAGGCTCCAGGCTCTGAGCTGTCCGCACAGAGCCCGACGTGGGACTCAAACCCATGAGCCACGAGACCATGACCTGAGCTGAAGGCAGATGGTCAACCAGCTGAGCCATCCAGGTGCCCCAGTACGCGTTCTTAAAAAAGGGTAATTTGAGCGATTATGGTGTATTCTTTGTATGCTTTTAGTTCAGTGGTATGGGAGAAGGTCAAAGGAAATAATTCCAAGATGCGCATTAAGTAACAAGTTAAAGTAGGCATCAATCAGTACATTTGACTTTTGGTGAACAGATTTTTTAAGTTTCGGGGGAAAAAAAACCCACAAACTAAATTTGGAATGACAAAAATGAACATTTTCATTAGTTATTCAAAGTAATATAATTAACCCATTTTTCCTCTCTGAATGTCAGTTTCCTCATATAATACGTTAAGCGGCTAGACTACATTGTCCTTATATGGAATTATTTTGGAATAATTCTGTATTTACCAAGAAATCACAGAGAATTCCAAGAAGGCTTCTCACCCAGTTTCTGTTATTGTTAACATCTTAGAACACCAAGGTAGGGCGCCTGGGTGGTTTAGTTGGTTGAGCGTCCGACTTTGGCTCAGGTCATGATCTCATGGTCTGTGAGGTTAAACCCCACATCAGGCCCGTATCAGATCCTCTGTTCTTCTCTCGCTCTGCCCCTCCCCAGCTCATTGTCTCTCTCTCTCTCTCTCTCTCTCTCTCTCTCTCTCTCTCTCTCTCTCAAGATAGATAAATAAACGTAAAACAAACCACAAAAACCAAAAAACACCATGGTAGACTTGTCTACACTAAGAAACCAACATTGGTAAATTACTATAAACTCAAGCCTAGATTCTATTTCAATGTCCCATGGTTTTTTGCTACTATCCTTCAGTTCCAGGATCCAATCCACATTGCTTTTGGTCCTCTCGATGTTCTCTGCTACGTGACGATTTTTCAGCTTGCCTTTACTTTTCATGACCTTTCATTGTTTGGAGTAGCACAGTCAGTTATTTTATAGAATGTAACTCAGCTGGGGTCCTAAAATACTTTTCTCACCATTAGCCTGAGGTGATGGGATTTTTGGTAAGGACAACGCAGAGGTGAGCGCCCTTCTCATCGCGTCACATCAGGGAGTATGTGACATGCCCATGGCTGATCACTGGCGGTGGTATTATTTTGACCCCTCCGGGGAAAGTAGATCGGTACTCGTTTTCTATGGTTGATGTAACGAATTGTCAAAACTCATTGGCTTTTAACAATGCAACCGTAATTAACTCACAGTCCGGAGTTCAGAAAGTCTGACGTAGATGTCACAAGGGCTGAAAGTGAAGGTCTTGGCAAAGCTGCATCTCTTTCTTTTTTTTTTTATTTTATTTTTTATTTTTTTTTTAATTTTTTTTTTAACGTTTATTTATTTTTGAGACAGAGAGAGACAGAGCATGAGTGGGGGAGGGGCAGAGAGAGAGGGAGACACAGAACCGGAAGCAGGCTCCAGGCTCTGAGCCATCAGCCCAGAGCCCGACGCGGGGCTCGAACTCACGGACCGCGAGATCGTGACCTGAGCCGAAGTCGGACGCTTAACCGACTGAGCCACCCAGGCGCCCTGCTGCATCTCTTTCTAAAGACTCTACGGGACAATACATTTCCTTGCGTTTTTCAACTTCTAGAGACCACATGTGGCCCTTGGTTCACTGCCTCCTCCTCCTGTCTTCAAGAACCCTGAAACTCTTGCAGTCATATCTCCGTGTGACAGTGTCTCTTCAGTTGGATTTTCTCTTCCCTATTTAAGGACTCTGGTGATTCTATTGGATGCAGCCCAGTCAATCCAGGATATTCTTCCTGTCTTATGGTCCGCTGATCAGCAAATGTAATGCCATTTTCAACGTTAAGTCTCCTTTATCATGTACCAAAATATACTGTATATCCATTCCAAATATATTCACAGATTCTAGGGATCAGTACGTAAACATCGTGAGGGAGGGGGCATTATGAGGCCTACCATGGGTGGTAGTAGCCAATTTTCTCCACTATAAAGCTCTCAGTTTCACCTTTTCACACTCTCATTTAAAGAACATTTTTTTAATGTTTTTATTTATTTTTGAAGGAGAGAGAGAGACAGAGCATGAGCAGGGGAGGAGCAGAGAGAGAGGGAGACACAGAATCCGAAGCAGGCGCCAGGCTCTGAGCCGTCGGCACAGGGCCCGACGCGGGGCTCGAACTCACAAACCGCGAGAACATGGCCCGAGCCGAAGTCGGACGCTCAACCGACTGAGCCACCCAGGCGCCCCTTCACACTCTGATGTAGAAGTGAATCATGGAGTGCCTGGGTGGCTCAGTAGGTTGAACGTCAAACTCTTAGTTTTGGCTCTGGTCAGGGTCCCAGGGTCGTGAAATCGAGCCACATGTCAGGCTCTGTGCTGAGTGTAGAGCCTGCTTGGGATTCTCTGTCTCCCTCTCTCTCTCTCTGCCCCTCCCCTGCGCATGTGCTCTCTCTCTGTCTCAAAATAAATAAACTTAAAAAAAAAAAGTGAATCATTAAGTCCACCTTCAAGAAAGGGGATGGAAATGAAGCTCTACCTACCACGTGTGTGTGTGGATTGGGGGAAGGCAAGGGCACGCGCACACATAACTTGGAATTCGTCTACGAGGAAAATATGAAGACGTTTGTTTCTGTCAACATTGACTGATACATATTTATTTTCCGCTTGAGTTACGATCCAAACCACGGTTGGTATTTTTCATCCTGCTGATCATCTGATGGTTTCTTTCCTTTATTTTTGCTCTTTAATTTTCCAAGATCCCATACCACTCATGGTTTTAAAAAAATGCTCAGGATGAAAATACGTACTACAAACGTTGTCTCTTACGCTTTTTCAACTTTATTCTCCAGAGAGAACCATTAATTTCAGTGAATGCAAGTGCTTTAGACTTTTCTCTATAAATGTATAATTTTGGATATACTGTATATAGACTATTGTTCACTTTACATTGAATTGTGCTTCACATAATGGCATGCAACTTTCTTTTTTCATAACATTGTCTTAGCGATCACAACATGTCAGTGCCTTCATATATGCTTACCTCCCTTGTTTTAATGCCGGCCCAGCATTCCGTTAATATGTATGCACCTGATTTACTTAATCTCCACTTGATGTACTCACATATTATCTCCAGTTTTCCCCTACCGCAAGCAATGATACAGCGAACATTCTTGTGTATTTTGCACCGTGTGCTAGTAATTCTATGTGATTAAAAGTGTTCAGGCCTTTTCTAGCTCTTATTTTCTTCATCTTCAGTATTTCTAGAAAAACACTACCCAACCTTGTGTGAAAGTGTAATGTTTAAAGATGTGTGAGACATGACTCTCATGTAAATAAAAAATGAAGACGTAGCTAAGATTTTATGTAATTCGTTAAGGAAGGAAGGAAGAAATAAGATTTCGAGACTGATTCAAATACGAATTTTCTATATAGGTATAGAGAAAATCAGGAATCCTTAATCAACTTTACTTGTAATTTCAATACTGGTCAATAACCTACAAGGCAATAATATGCAGTGTTTGAGTTTTCCTTTCTCCACGGCGGAATTTCTACCAGACAAGATGTATTTGCATATCCGTGATCTGGAATAATTTTCGTGGCCATCAGTTTTCCACGACTAACAGCTACCCCCAGTGCCATAAATTTGCAAGTTAATTGAAGGTGCCTATACCCATGGAATCAGATAAGCCCCACAGGACCTACTAGGTTTAACTCCCAGTTGCTCAACGGAAATGACACTCAGTAATCTCTTCTGCTCATTTTGAAGTCTCCGACATTACTTCTCATACTGGAATTGGATCATTGAACCACAAAGACGCCATCCTTCTGCCTCGAAGCATAAACCATTGTTCATTCGCTCTTCCGTGAAAGAAGAGAAGTTTTCCCCTAAGTCGGCTCCATGAAACTGGTGATAACCATCTTTGCTCTGTATATACTACGTTCATTTTATGTATTTAAACTTACAGGTATAGGAGAGCAATCGTTTTTTGAGAAGTCCTTTGCTTGTGATTAGGGCATGTTACCAATATGCAGGAAACGGGGTCTTGGATAGAGTCTGCGATTCTCTATGGGCAACACAGGAGTTAGGTGCTACTTTCATTTTGTCTTAACCATGGCTGGTTGCCATTGAAAGCCGGTGTTAACACTTGTATACACCATGACACATACCAAATGAGACACAGACTAGCTTACGGCATCACACAACACTGGCAAATAGCCTCAGCTGTAACACGACATAGCATTTTCAAACACATTTGAAGAGAACTGAACAAAGCTTTCAAACAGATGGAAAGTAAGAAACCGGCCTGAAATAAGTGTACAAATGCGTAAGCACTGAATCGGCATTATTTCATGTCAATTCCCCAAATAAACCAATGATGTAGATAAACCAAGTACCTCTTAACAGAGGAGGACGCTAAAGAGTCCCTAAGAGATGGCTGGCTCAGTGGGAAGAGTACGCAACTCTTGATCGGGGGATCGTGAGTTTCAGCCGATGGTGGGGGTAGAGATAATTTAAAATCTTTTTTTTTTTTTTTTTTTTAATGTTTTCTTTTGAGACAGTGCGAGAGACAGAGTGCAAGCGGCAGAGGGGCAGACAGAGGGAGACACAGAATCCGAAGCGGGCTCCGGGCTCTGAGCTGTCAGCACAGAGTCTGATGCGGGGCCCGAACCCCCAAGCTGTGAAATCGTGACCTGAGCCGAAGGCAGAGGCTTAACCAACTGAGCCACCCAGACGCCCCTTGCTTCTTTTCTTTAATATTATTTTAAATCCGGCATAGTTTACTATGCGCCTGAAGGCAATAGAACACCGTAAGTTTAGTGTTTCAAAAATTGTGGACATTAGTACTTATCGTGATAAGTGTATTCTTAATCCCCATCACTTATTTCACCCATTCCCCTCCCTCCACCCCCATGAACCTCCCCTCCGGTAACCATCTGTTAAGACTCTGGTTCTCCGTTGGTCTCTTTGTTCTTTTGTTTCTTAAATTCTCTTTGTTCTTTCGTTTCTTAAATTCCACATATGAATGGTATATGGTATTTGTCTTTCTGTGACTGACTTACTTCACTTGGCGTTAGACTCTCTAGATCCATCTATGTTTTTGCCCATGGCAGGATTTCAGTCTTTTTTATGACTAATAATCCAGCGTGTGGATTTTCCATTTTCTTATCCATCTTCTTATCCATTTTCTTATCCATTCATTGATCAGTGGACTCGTGGGCTATTTCCATATCTTACCTGCCGTAAATAGTGCTGAAATACACATAGGGATGCATATATCTTTTTGAATTAGAGTATTAGAATTCCTTGGGTAAAAACCCACTAGGGGAAGTACGGGATCATAGTGTAGTTCTATTTTTAATTTTTTGAGGAACCTCCATGCTGTTTTCTACAGTGGCTGCACCAGTTTGCGTTCCCACCAACAGCGCACGAGGGTTCCTTTTCCTTCCACAGCCGCGCCCACACTTGTATTTTCTTGCGCTTTGATTTCGGGCATTCCGACAGGTGTGAGGTGATAGCTCATGGGGATTTTGATTTACATTTCGCTGATGATGAGTGATGTTGAGAATCTTTACAGGCGTCGGTTGGCCATCTGTATATCTTCTTTGCAGAAATATCTGCACATGTCTTCCCATTTTTTAATTGCATTATTTTATTTTATTTTATTATTATTATTTTTTTTTTTTTTGCTGTTGAGTTGTGTAATTTCTTTCTAGATTTTGGATACTAACCCTTTATGAGATAGGTCACTTGCAAATGTCTTCTCCCATGTAGTACGCTGTCTTTTACTTTTCTTGACAGGTCCTTTTGCTGTGCAGAAGGTTTTTATTCTGATGCAGTCCCAATAGTTTATTTTTGCTTTTGTTTCCTTCACCTCAGGAGAAATGTCTAGAAAAATGTTGATAGGGCAGATGTCAGAGGAATTACTACTGTCTGTGCTCTCTTCTAGGATTTTTATGGTTTCAGATCAGTTTTAGCTCCTTGATGCATTTTAAGTTTAATTGTTTGTATGGTGCAAGAAAGTGGCCCAGGTTCATTGTTTTGCACGTAGCTGTCCAATAATCCAAATACTATTTGTTGAAGAGACTGTCTTTTTGCCACTAAACATTCTTGCCTCCTTTATTTAAGATTAAATTTTTTTTTTTTTAACGTTTATTTAATTTTGAGACAGAGAGAGACAGAGCATGAACGGGGGAGGGGCAGAGAGAGAGGGAGACGCAGAATCGGAAACAGGCTCCAGGCTCTGAGCCGTCAGCCCAGAGCCCGACGCGGGGCTCGAACTCACGGACCGCGAGATCGTGACCTGAGCCGAAGTCGGACGCTTAACCGACTGAGCCACCCAGGCGCCCCATAAGATTAATTGACCATTTAACTTTGGGTTTATTTCTGGGCTCTCCATTCTGCTTCACTGAGCTATGTATAGCTTTTGGTGCGAATACCAAACTGTTTTGATTACTATCGATTTGTAATATAACTTGAAGGTTGTGGTGTCTCCAGTTTTGTTCTTTTTCAAGATTCCTTTGGCTCTTCAGGGTCTTTCGTGGTTCCATACAAATTGTAGGATTGTTTGTTCTACTTCTGTGAAAAATGCTGTTGGTATTTTGACAGGGATTGCATTAAATCTGTAGATTGCTTTAGATTGTGTGGACATTTTAACAATATTTATTCTTCTGAATAGTTCACCTTTCTATTTGTGTTGCCTTCAATTCCTTTTATCAACGTTTTATAGTTTTCCCAGTACGGGCTTTTCACCTCCTTGGTTAAGTTTATTCCTAGGAATGTCATTATTTTTGATGCAACTGTAAATACGATCGTTTTCTTAATTTCTCCTTCTGCTTCATTACCGCGGTATAGAACTCCCAACAGATTTCTGTATCTTTTGTATTTTTTTCCAAATTATTTGAAGCGTTTCTTTAATATAATTTATTGTTAAGGTGGCTAACATAGAGTCTATACAGTGCGCTCTTGGTTTTGAGGGTGTATATTTTGTATTCTGAGAACGTACTGAATTTATCATTTCTAGTCGATTTTTCATGGAGTCTTATTCGACCTTCTCTATATACTGTCATATCATCTGCACGTAATGACAGTGTGACTTCTTCTTTACCACTCTGGATGCCTCTTATTTCTTTTTGTTGTCTGATAGCTGTGGCTAGGACTTCTGTACTATGTTGAATACAAGTGGTGAGGGTAGACATCCTTGTCTTGTTACTAACCTTAGCGGAAAAGCTTTCAGTTTTTCCCCATCGAGTATGCTGTTCACTGTGGGTTTCTCATACATGGCCTTTATTATGTTGAGGTGTGTTCCCTCAAAACCTGCTTTGTTGAGGCTTTTTCTCATGAATTGATGTTGTACTTTAATTTCTTTTTTTATGTTCATTCATTTTTGAAAGAGAGAGACAGAGCACAAGCAGGGGTGGGGCGGAGAGAGAGGAGGACACAGAATCGGAAGCAGGCTCCGGGCTCTGAGCTGTCAGCACAGAGCCCGACGCGGGGCTCGAACTCACGGACCGCGAGATCATGACCTGAGCCAAAGTCGGCCGCTCAACCGAGTGAGTCACCCAGGTGCCCCTGATCATAGAGTTTTTATCCTTTCTCTTACTGACATGATATATGACATTGATTTGTGAATAATGAAATACCCTATCATGCCAGGAATAAATCCCACTTGATTGAGGTGAATGATTTTTTTTTAATGTACAATTGAATTTGTTTTGCTAATATTTTTTTGAGGACTTTTTCATCTATGTTCATCAGAGATATTGGACTATAGGTCTCTATAGAATGAATTCAGAGGCTTTCTTTCCTCTTCTATTTTTTGGAATAGTTTGAGAATAGATATTAACTCTCCTTTAAATGCTTGGTAGGGTGGGTGGCTCTGTCGGTTAAGCGTCCGACTTCAGCTCAGGTCATGATCTCATGGTTCATGGTTTTGAGCTCCATGTCGGGCTCTGTGTAGACAGCTCAGAGCCTGGTGCCTGCTTCAGATTGTGTCTCCTTCTCTCTCTGCCCTCCCTTGCTCATGCTCTCTCTCTCTCTCTCTCTCTCTCTCTCTCAAAAATAAATAAACATTAAAAAAATGTAAATGCCTGGATGGCTCAGTCAGTTGAGCGTCCGACTTCAGCTCAGGTCGTGATCTCGCATGTTTGTGAGTTTGAGTCGTGCATCAGGCTCTGCGCTGACAGCTCAGAGCCTGGGGCCTGGTTCTGATTTTGTGTCTCCCTATCTCTCTGCTCATCCCCTGTTCATGCTCTGTCTCTCTCTCTCTCTCTCTCTCTCAAAAATAAATAAATGTTAGAAAAAAAATTTTTTTAATTTAAATGTTCGGTAGAATTCATCTGTGAAGCCATCTAGTCCTGGACTTTTGTTTGTTGGGAGTTTTTTGATGACTAATTCAATTTCATTACTAGTAATTGGTCTGCTCAAATTTTCTATTTCCTCCTGATTCAGTTTTAGGAACTTATATTTTTCTAGGAATTCAACCACTTTCTTCTGGGTTGTCCAGTTTGTTGGTATGTAATTTTTCACAATATTCTCTTATAATTCTTTGTGTTTCTGTGGTCACATTTGTTATTTCTCCTCTTTCATTTGTGATTTTGTTCATTTGACTCCTCACCCCTTCCTCCCTTATTTTATGACAGCCTAAAATTTTTTACTGGTTGGGGGTCTTGTTTATTGTTTGTCTGATGCTCCTTTAGTTGTAAATTTGTTTGGGATTTTTCTTGCTTCTTGCGGTAAGCCTGTATTGCTATAACCCAAAGGTTTTGGACCATTATGTTTTCCTTTTTCTACATGTACTTCTCCATTTCCTCTTTGACTTCTTCGTTGACCCTTTCATTGCTTAGTAAGTGTGCTATTTATACTACATGGATTTGTGGGATTTCCGAATTTTTTCTTGCGGTTGATGTCTAGTGTCATAACGCCGTGGTTGGAAAAGATGCATGGCATGACTTCAGTCTTTTTGACTTTGTTGAGCCTTGTTTTGTGACCTAACAGGTGATCTGTTCTGGAGAATGTTCCATGTGCACTTGAAAAGAATGTGTGTTCTGCTGTGTTAGACTGGAATATTCTGAGTTTATCTGGTAGATCCATCTGGTCCAATGTGTCATTCAGAGCCACTGTCTCCTTGTTGATTTTCCATTTGGATAATCTATCCACACATGTGAGGAGGGTATGAACACTCCCCACCATTGTTGTATTATGATTATGTACTATTGATTACTTCCTTTATGTCTGCTATTAACTGCTTTTCGTATTTGGGTGTTCCAATAGTATGTACATAAATATTTACAGTTACTATAACTTCTTGTCAGATTGTTCCCTTCATGATTATATACCGTCCTCTTAGTCTCTTGTTACGGTCTTTGTCTTAAAGTCTTTTTTTATCCAAGATAAATACTGCTGTGCTAGCTTTCTTCTCACATCCATTTGTATGTTAAGTACTTTGCCATTGATTCACTTTTTTTTTCTTTTTTTTTTAATATATGAAATTTATTGTCAAATTGGTTTCCATACAACACCCAGTGCTCATCCCAAAAGGTGCCCTCCTCAATACCCATCACCTACCCCCCCCCCCCCCACCCCCCATCAACCCTCAGTTTGTTCTCAGTTTTTAACAGTCTCTTATGCTTTGGCTCTCTCCCACTCTAACCTCTTTTTTTTTTTTCCTTCCCCTCCCCCATGGGTTTCTGTTAAGTTTCTCAGGATCCACGTAAGAGTGAAAACATATGGTAACTGTCTTTCTCTGTATGGCTTATTTCACTTAGCATCACACTCTCCAGTTCCGTCCACGTTGCTACAAAGGGCCATATTTCGTTCTTTCTCATTGCCACGTAGTATTCCATTGTGTATATAAACCACAATTTCTTTACCCATTCATCAGTTGATGGACATTTAGGCTCTTTCCATAATTTGGCTATTGTTGAGAGTGCTGCTGTAAACATTGGGGTACACGTGCCCCTATGCATCGGTATTCCTGTATCCCTTGGGTAAATTCCTAGCAGTGCTATTGCTGGGTCATAGGGTAGGTCTATTTTTAATTTTCTGAGGAACCTCCACACTGCTTTCCAGAGCAGCTGCACCAATTTGCATTCCCACCAACAATGCAAGAGGGTTCCCGTGTCTCCACATCCTCTCCAGCATCTATAGTCTCCTGATTTGTTCATTTTGGCCACTCTGACTGGCGTGAGGTGATATCTGAGTGTCGTTTTGATTCACTTTTAATTTGCATGTGTTTTTAGGTCGGAAATGAGTCTCTTGTAGGCCACATATAGATAAGGCGACAGAATAACTAAAAATGCAATAACCATGTCTTTTGATTAGAGCGTTTAGTCCATTTACTCAAAATAATTGTTGACAGGTATGTACTTATTGTCATTTTGTTACATGTCTATGGTTGTTTTGTCATTCTTCTGTTCTCTTCTTTCTCTCTCCTCTCATGCTTTGCTGGCTTTCTTTAGTGATATACCCGGATTCCTTTCTCTTTATTTCTTGCACATCTATTACTGTTTTTTTAATTTGTGGCTACCATTCAGTGTGTAAGTAACATCTCCCGTATATAGTTTTCTTTTTTTAAATCAATTTTTAAAATTTACATCCAAGTTAGTTAGCATATGGTGCAATAATGATTTCAAGAGTAGATTCCTTGGTGGCCCTTACCCATTTAACCCATCCTCCCTCCCACAACCCCTCCAGCAACCCTGTTTGTTCTCTATATTTAAGAGTCTTTTATGTTTTAGGGGCACCTGGGTGACGCAGTTGGTTTAGTGTCTGATATCGGCTCAGGTCATGATCTCACAGTTTGTGAGTTCAGGCCCCACAGCAGGCTCTGTGCTGATAGCTCAGAGCCTGGAACCTGCTTCGGATTCTCTGTCTCCTCTCAGTCTGCCCCCGCTTGCCCTCTGTCTCTCTTGCTGTCAAAAATAAAGAAATAGTAAAAAATAAATTAAAAAAACAGAAGGTCGCTTATGTATTGTCCTCCTCTTTTATGTTTTGTCCTGTTTTTATGTTACTTTTGCTTCCCTTATGTTCATCTGTTTTTCATCTTAAAGTCCTCCTATGAGTGAAGTCATATGATATTTGTCTTTCTCTAATTTCGCTTAGCATAATACCCTCTAGTTCCATCCACGTGGTTGCAAATGGCAAGATTTCATTCTTTTTGATTGCTGAGTGATACTCCATTGTATCTAGACACCACATCTTCTTTATCCATTCATCCATCGATGGACATTTGGGCTCTTTCCATACCTTGGCGATTGTCGATAGTGCTGCTATAAACAAAACATTGGGGAGCACGTGTCCCTTTGAAACAGCACTCCTGTATCCCTTGGATAAATACCTAGCAATGAAATTGCTGGGTCGGAGGGTAGTTCTAGTTTTAATTTTTTGAGGACCCTCCATACTGCTTTCCAGAGTGGCTGCACCGGCTTGCATTCCCACCGGCAACGCAAAAGGTTCCTCTTTCTCTGCACCCTCGCCAACATCTGTCGTTGCCTGAGTTGCTCATGTTAGCCATTCTGACAGGTGTCAGGTGGTATCTCATGGTGGTTTTGATTTGTATTTCTCTGATGATGGGTGATGTGGAGCATTTTTCCATGCGTCGGTTGGCCATCTGGATGTCTTCTTTGGAGGAGTGTCCATTCATGTCTTTTGCCCATTTCTTCACTGGATTGTTTTTTTGGGTGTTGAGTTTGATAAGTTCTTTATAGATTTTGGATACTAACCCTTTATCTGATATGTCATTTGCAAATATCTTCTCCCATTCCGTCGGTTGACTTTTAATTTTGCTGATTGTTTCCTTCGCTGTGCAGAAGCTTTTTATTTTGATGAGGTCCCAAAAGTTCATTTTTGCTTTTGTTTCCCTTGGCTCTGGAGACTGTTGAGTAAGAAGTTGCTGCGGCCAAGATCAAAGAGGTTTGTGCCTGCTTTCTCCTCAAGGATTTTGATGGCTTCCTGTCCTACCTTTAGGTCTTTCATCCATTTTGAGTTTATTTTTGTGTCTGGAGTAAGAAAGTGGTCCAGGTTCATTCTTCTGCATGTCGCTGTCCAGTTTTCCCAGCACCACTTGCTGAAGAGATTGTCTTTATTCCATTGGATATTCTTTCCTGGTTTGTCAAAGATTAGTTGGCCATATGTTTGTGGGTCCATTTCTGGGTTCTCTATTCTGTTCCATTGATCTGAGTGTCTGTTCTTGTGCCAGTACCATACTTCCTTGATGATTACGGCTTTGTAATACAGCTTGAAGTCCGGGATTGTGATGCCTCCCGCTTTGGTTTTCTTTTTCAGGATTGCTTTGGCTATTCAGGGTCCTTTCTGGTTCCATACAAATTGTAGGATTGTTTGTTCTAGCTCTGTGAAGAGTGCTGGTATTACTTTGATAGGGATTGCAGCATTTTTTTTTAAAGTTTATTTATTTTGAGAGAGAGGACACAGTGAGAATCCCAGGCAGTCTCCACACCAGTGTTATGAAGATTCATCTTTCCCCTGTGGGATCCCCTGTGTGAGACTCTGTTTCTCCCCTCTCCTCACCCAGTGTCACACCTGTGGACAATCGTGCAGGTCCGTTTAACTCCTGATGGTACCTGCTTCCTACCTACCCTCTTCATTGCGACCTCTTTTCTATAGTTAGCATGGAGTCTGTTCTGTCCGTCTTTGGGTCATTCTCTGGGTTATTTACACTGATGTGAATATCATCTAGTTGTGTCCATTGAATGAGGTAATCTTGGAGTCCTACTATTCTACCACCTTCCCTGGAAGCCTCTTATAACTGGTTTGCATTCATACTTCAAGTGTCACCTCAAATGTCCCTTTTTTAGAGAGATCTTACCTGACTACTGTAGCTCAAGTGGATTTCTCCTCACATCCTCTGGCATAATACTTTCTTTGACTTACCTCAAGGAGGGCAAGTAAGATATAAACCTGTTGACTATTAAATCACCAGCCTAGAGTATAATGGCTGGAATCGATGGGGTACTTGACAGTTGTCGAGTGAAGACATGACCATGAATAAATGAGGCATGATCACGTCTTTGCCCATCGAAGGGTGTATTTTGGGGAAAGTCAAATACCTCATGAATATGGCTCCCAACTGGGCACATGGATACTGCTCAAAGAGCAGTATACGTAGAGGGCAAGAAGAAACCATTGACGAGGTGGGAAAATGGCTGAAAACATTCGCCAGGCCCAGGATCCTGTGAATCACCCACATTCGTACAATAAACTTTCTCTCCCAAAGGTCAATAGATTCTTCCAAATGCAAGTATAAGGAGAAATAGTGGGATCATCTTTCTCGGTCTCTGTGAGAAGAAACTTTAAGTACGCAGCATTTTATTCGTCACATCATAATTGGGCTCAGTTACGCCTGGTGAACACTTTGACCAGTCCCCACGCTCACGAAAAGGCAGTGACAGCCTCCGTCTGACACAGCTGCCCGTAATCTTGAGTTCTGTCATCATCTGGCAGCCGGGGTGAGCGAGCTGGCTGAACCATGCACGCCACGATGAGTCCAGGGAGTGAGGACAATGGCAGTGCCTTTCACTACAAGTGGCAAAAGAGACCAAGAAAATTGCAGAAGGTCACAGAGCAGGTGCCGTAGAAAGTGGAAAAATGTCAGGGGAGTGCAAAAACACAGGGAGAGTGTCAGCTCTAAGTGGAAAAGAGATGTGGATTATTCCACGGAATCAGTGTTAGTGACTGAGAGGGAAGAGTAGTTAAAATGTAGCATTTACATGGCCAGGTTGAGTAACAATCAGCAAACACAGAAATAGATTACCTTTGTGACTACAAACGCACAAGGATGAAAGGAAGTCTAGGAGGGCATGATATATCGAGGAGGGGCTTGAATAATTCAATGATCCTAATTTTGTCTTTAGTGCCATCTCACATGGCATTTCCCATGGCAGACAGCTAAATAAATGATAGAAAGTTTGCAACGTATCACCCAGATGCTAGACCCTTTAATAAAATAGCTCACTTTGCGCCTATTCACACACTTCATCTATTTTATTAGAGCCCCAGGCTGAATACATACAATAAGGACTTAATTATCCCAATGAGGAAAAGTCTAAGAGCAGTTCCACAGAGCCATTGTGGATTTGAGCTCTGCACTTGAACCCTTTCAAATGCTCAGCCTTCACAAAGCTACTGATATGTGCTATCTCTCGTTGACTCTAGTCAATTTCTCCACGTGGACTCTCTGTAAGATGATGGCCCAAAGGGTCAGTATGGAGAAAAGAGAAAACCAGATGGTCTGGGTTACCTACAAAATCATTCAAGAACACAGGCAAAAAAAATAAATTAAAAAAAAAAAAAGAGTAAATGATTAATAGAACGGAGGTTTCCATATGCATTGTCCACAAGGATGCCCAGGGATGAAATGAAGTTCTGCTTCCCGTTTCATATGGAAAATACTGGGTTCGCTGATTGATGACGACTCTGTGCTAAAAAGGCACGTGGCATTGGTGGCCTATAGAATTGTGCTCGAAAGGTTTAGGTCCTGCGTTGGTTATTCACACGTTCACTCGTACGCGAGGCTTGGAATGGGCATCTGAGTAGAGCCAGACGGCGTATTGAACCTAGAATTAGAAGACCTGGGTTCCAGTTGAAGCTCTGACAGTTACCCGTTTACAGTGACTTGATTCCGGGTAAGTGAATTACATGGCCACAGCTTTTCTGCCTGCCTTCCAGGGCTGCTGTGAAATAATGGATGTCAACAGGCTTTGGAAATCGCCATCTGCCACTCGGCTGCTACCAGTACATAGGACATACCTTATACAGGGGACAGTTCCGGCCCATTCGTCACAGGATCTAGCGTATTGTACATTAGGCAAGGATACAGTTTGGGGACGGAGCTAATGAGGCAAAGGGCTGAGGCAAAGGCAAGAAACAAAAAGAGAATGATGGAAAGCACGCCTTGGAGTCAAGCGGGACATGGAAATGGATTTTTAATAGTCGTCGGGACTTGGGGCTCCTGTGAAAATCTGAGTGCGTCTTGCAAGGGCAACCCTTCCATCTCTGCTCTTGGTTCCCACCCGTTTCCGTCTGCATTGGCACGTTCTGTGGTTCACTCCCCCCTCTCTGCCAGATTTTTTCTTCACCCTTATAAATATGCTTTCTCATCACCCTCCGACCAAAGCTCCCATTTTCTGACATAAGGAAGCCTTCCATCAGCTGCCTTCTATCTTCCTGTCTTGCGTTTCATTCTTTGACATTTCTCTCCGAATCGCTTTGTAATCTTTGTCCTACACAGTGGTCTTTCTCAGCTCTGTCGCCGGATGCTATCCATTTTACATAGTTGACCCCGTCTACTCAAATGCAGTTCGAATCTTTTCTTTCAAGTCCTCTCTTTGACTCAAGATCCTTGAGTTCACGTCTTTTCTTTCAAGTCATTTGCCTGGACTCCTTCAGATATAAGTCCCCTTCTATAACATACCGTATCTCTTTTGTTGCAAGTACCACACTGTATGAACGATTTTAGGTTTGTCTTTCGCACCCTCAAGAGTATAGGCTCCTCGAAAATTGGAATTTAACCGACCCATAGCAAAGGGTCTGCACATAGGAAAATCACGGAATGAATAGATGAGTTTGCCTTAAGTCAGCAAAGCCATCTGTGAGGATACGGAACGCTCAGCCACTGACCTATCAGCGTGAATGAATTCAAAATGATACCTTTCTCTTGATTCGTAACTCAGATACGCTGTGTCAAGGAAATACACATTTTGATTGGCACACAGATTCATAAGTAGGTAATTTTAGGACATAGGACGTTTACTATCTTCCAGAAAGCTTAGACGAAGTGCCACAATGAAAGGCACTAACCAGACACAGAGGGGAACGGTCAAGGGCTGGGAACTCTGCTCCATGGATATGCTCACATCCAATTTAGTCCCTGGGAGCACAAAGATTCAAGGGACCATAGCCAGGAAAGTAGTTCGTGGCTCAGAAGCAGACCTAGTGCCCCATAAGAGGAAACAGTGAAAACCCATTCTGCTCTTGCTCTAGAATGGCTAGTTAAGCTCCGAAAAGTGTCAGTGCTGTTGTGAACATCCAAGCAAGGAGAACAGGGCACTGATGACCGTTAATAACCTAACCCTTCAATGAGAATCTTCCGCCAGCTCCTAGCACATTCCGCGGACACAGTGCTATACAGTCCTTAACAGCCCATAATTAGCCGGGAAACTCCCTGGTCCTTTAAGCGGGTCAATGGTATCATTTTCAGATGTTGAGCATATTTTATTTCACTTTAGTATGACAAAAGGCAGAGAACAAATGTGTTCATTTGGCTCGTAGGTAGCCAGATACTCAATTCTGCCGAAGCAGCCCCAGGACATGCTCCCCAAGCGAAATACAGAGTGTCATTCAGCAATGTCATTAACACGGGTACGAAAAAAATCACACCATGAGTGATTGCTTTCTAATGAAAGCATCGCTGGTAATTAGACTCTTCACTTGTTTACGTGCGTGCCTTTGCCATCACTCCAGATTGCTTATAACGTTACAGCCCAGGGGTTGAATAGACTCAAACTAACTCAATCATTGGTACACTCTTTCAGAGTACCCAGTGACTCTAAATCTACTAGAGAATGTATTCGTTGCTGTGAATTTCTGGAAGAATGGTTACAGATGATCCTAAGTAGCTGACACTCATCAAGTATTACTATATACCAGGACTTTTATGTACATTTACTCCGTCATTACCACACAACACTGGGAGGTACGATTATAAGCTCTGTTTCATAGATGGGGAAACGGAGAATCATTAACGTTTAGAAGATTTGGTTAGGACCACACGGGGACAGTAATAAGCACCTAGCAGATCCAGGATTTGAGAGCTAAGACAATAGAAATTGCAAAGCCTTTGCTGTTGACCATGTGGCTACGCCGTCTCACCTATGCTTTTCATAGTTTCCCTGAATTTTCCGGGGGTCGTTGTGGGTTATTTAGTAACAACATTTAAATTGCCAAAACATTTGGTTGAACCTTTTTTTAAAAATTTTTTTTCTAAGTCTTATTTATTTAGGTAATCTCTACAACCAATGAGGGGCTGGAAATCACAACCCCGAGGCCGAGAGTCACATCACAGGCTCTTGCAACTGAGCCACCAAGGCACCTGGAGCCTTTTCGTCAATAGAAGGAAATGCACGCTTCCCTGGGAAAACAAACCAGTTCCCGCCCTCCAGGGAATACAACAGGTACGATTCCTGTGAACATCCCTATAAACCACTACCAAATGACTTCCGCTAGGAACGTGCAAAAGAAAGGTCAAGAAAGTACTAAGTTCTACATAGGGCAGAGCTGTAACTTACACGCAGAATTTTGAAAGATACTTAGGATTAGATTTTTCAGCAATTTTCAAAGTAATAGCCAGCACACTGTTGAAGATCTAAAAGTTGAGGGAAATGTACAAAGGGCAGGGAGTGACTCGTAAAGAACCTCTGTTCACATTCTGGAGAATTTCTGTACAGTCTGTATTCTTTGTCAATCGTCGCCCTTTAAAAAGCTGATATCCTACTGTGGCTCTCCTACCTTGTTTATTCAGGAACATCAGAACCTTAGCATTTTCCTTTGCTTCTTTGACCACTGAAAGATTTCTTTGATCTTTGCCCTCTCTGAAATACCGGAGTAACTCTCATCCTAGTAGCTGTTGAAGAGGGATTACAGGGTCCCTGCGGATTCTCGAGCCCCTTTCAGGGGATCCACCATGCACGAAGGATACATTCAAAGCGAACAGTAGACCACATAATTTTAATGCAAGAGTCTGAGAAGTTCATTGATAATTTCACATTAAAAAAAATTTTTTTAACATTTAACATTTTTAACATTTATTCACTTTTGAAACACAGAGTGCAAACAGGGACGGGGAAAGAGAGAGGGAGACACAGAATCCAAAACAGGCCCCAGGCTCCGAGCTGTCAGCACAGAGCCCGACGCGGGGCTCGAACTCACAGACCGCGAGATCATGACCTGAGCCAAAGTCGGACGCTTAACCGACTGAGCCACCCACACGCCCCGATAGTTTCACATTCTATATTGGAACTAAACTGTGAGAAATGACCACTTGTGGAGTTCTGATGTAGTGTCACAGAGGACTATCTACAGTTATCTGACAGGGCTATTAAATTATTCCTCCCCTTTACAACTATATATCTGTATGAGACTGGGTTCTCTGTATATTCTTCAACCAAAATAACCCATCACAAAAGATTAAACTGAGAGATAGGAAAACGTAGCAATCTTCTATTAAGCTGGCTAGTAAAGAAATTAGTAAAAATGTAATATGCTGCCACTCGCCTCCCTGAATGTTTTTGTGGTGTGGAAAATAGATTTTTCACAAAAATGTGTATTTTAACAAGTTTTTTTTTTTTTGAGAGAGGGGGGCGCAAGTGAGCAAGAGGCAGAGAGAGAGAGAGGAGTGGGGCTCACCCGAAGCGATGCCCGAGCTCACCCAATGAGGGGCCCGTGCTCTCCTGATGTGGGGCTCGAACTCTCGAACCATGAGATCATGACCTGAGCTAAAGTCGGAGGCTTAACTGAATGAGCCTCCCAGGCGCCCCTATTTTAACAAATTTCTTACTTTTAATTAGTAAGTATTTTTAGTTTTTCAAATTTCATTTCTATTTTTAAATTTCAATTTTAATTTCTATGTCATTTTAAATTGTCATTTAATACAGTAGTATTGATATATATAATATATATATATATATATATATATATATATATATATATATATACACACACACACACACACAACCCACATAAGCAAAAGCCCTTGATTATTTTTAGGAATGTAAAGGGGTCCTGAGACCAAAACGTTTGAGAGTCACTGTTTTTCCAGGGGTCAGGCCATGACTTCAACATGGCTACCTCCAAGGAGCTTCCTTTTACCTTTAGACTAGATTAAATGTCTAGATCACCCCACAATTACTGTTCAATGACTCAGCACCCCCCCCCCCGCCCCACTGAGTTCCCCGATGTCTGAAAGTTTCAGTCTACCAGAAGCTTCATGATGGCATCAGATGTGTCTCTCTTAGCACCTAACAGAGTTTCTAGCGTGTATGAAACGTTCTGTATGATTAGTTACATAAATGAATAAGGGAAATTTACACTCTTTCGTAAACCATCACGTTAACAGCCACCACGTGTGTTCCAGTATGTGGCTCCAGCATCGTTTATTGAATCGTTCAAAATTGATCGGATTTGAGCTGTCAGTTGAGGATGACAGGTTAGATTTGTACTTGAGGAAGATTTTTTTAATTTCTTAGAGCGAGTCGGGGAGAGGGGCAGACGGAGGGAGAGAGAAAGAGAGAATCTTAAGCAGGTTCCACATTCAGTGTAGAGCCTGCTGTGGGACTTGATCCAACAACCCCGGGATCATGACCTGAGCTGAAATCCAGAGTCAGATCCTCAACCGACTGAGCCACCCAAGCACCCCTGTAGGGAGATTAATCAAGAAGTGTATAGGATTCTTGGGGCGCCTGGGTGGTTCAGTCGATTGTCCGTCCGCCTTCAGCTCAGATCACGATCTTACGGTTTGTGAGTTCGAGCCCCGCGTTGGGCTCTGTGCTGACAGCTCGGAGCCTGGAGCCTGCTTTGGATTCTCTGTTTCCTTCTCTGTCTCTCAAAAATAAATAAATGTAGAAGTGTATAGGAGTCTTTAGATGAAGAGACCAGAGAATAGGAGACCAGTAAGTGGCCATCCCTCCTGACATCTACCCCACAAAAAGTTATTGAATAAATGTTCCATCACAGGGAATAGAACCAAGAGTCACTGGGTGATAGACATGCCTAAGATAACTACAGATGACCCTTGAACAACACAGGTTAGGAGCACCGCTGCCCGTGTAGTAAAAAAACCCTGTGTATGGGGCGCCTGGGTGCCCCCGTTAGTTGGGCATCTGACTCTGGATTTCGGCTCAGGTCATGATCCCAGGGTTGTGGGATTGAGCCCTGCATCAGGCTCTATGCTGAGTGTGGAGTCTGCTTGGAATTCTCTCTCTCTGCCCCTCTCTCTTGCTCACGTGCTCCCTCTTAAAAAAAAAAAAAAAAAAGCTGATAAATCTTTAAAAAAAAACAAAAATAAAAAAAACGACATATAACTCTGACTCCTCCAACACTTAACTACTAATATAGCCTACTGTTGACCAGAAGCTGGACCGAAGACATAAACAGTTGATTAACACATATTTTGTAATGCTATACACATGTACTCTATTCTAATGGTAAAGGAAGCTAAAGGAAAGAAACTACGAACAAAATGATAAGGAAGAGAAGACAGATTACAATACTACACCGTATTCATCAACAAAAGGAAATCTCTTGGTCGTGGAGAAGGTGAGGCATGAAGGAGTACATCAGAAAGGAGGTATAATTTGAAAAAGCGTCTCCAAAAGATCTATATAGGTCCTGTAGTACGAACACTTCAGAGGAACGTTCTTTAGCAGTTTCACATTTCTATCATTTATGTGTCCTTCTGCTTTCTTATTTTGCTTTAGTTTTTTTTAAAGTTTATTTTTTAAATATTCTTGAGAGAGAGAGAGAGAGAGAGCACAAGCTGCAGAGGGGCAGAGAGAGAGAGGGAGACACAGAATCCAAAGCAGGTTCCAGGCTCTGAGCTGTCGGCACAGAGCCCGACATGGGTTTCAGAGAACAAACTGGTGGGTGCCAGAGGGGAAGGGGTTGGTTGGGGGAGACGGGGGGGTACAGGCTTCCAGTTATGGAATATACAAGCCACAAGGATGACAGGCACAGCATAGGGAATATAGTCAATGATATTATAATAGCGTTGGGTGGGGGCAGACGGTAGCCACACTTGTTGAATCACTACGTCGTCCATCTGAAGCTAACGTAACATTGCGTCAAGCTATAGGTCTATCAAGGAGCACACAACCAAAACGATGTTAAAAGATTGTTTTATGATGCTGAAACGACTACCAGTAGTAGTCGTGGGGGTAGAAAGGGCTTACATTTATTAAGCACCAGTCCTACTGGACTGTGCTAAATACATGACTCACTTCATTTCATTTAAGCCTCATTGACAATACTCTAAGGTAGACATTATTTTCCCTATTTAGAGAACTGAGACATTGACAATACTCTAAGGTAGACATTATTTTCCCTATTTAGAAAACTGAGATTGATATAAATCACAATCTACAACATAACTTGCCAAAAGTTTCCACGATTGGAACCAAGATTTAAAATAATCTGCTTGATGACAAAAACCCATGCACTTAATCGCTATTCTATTTCATTGCTTTCTAGTACATTCTACTTTGCTATGAAATATTATGGTCTTTTAAATTAGTAAAATAAATTCCAAATGGGAGTTACTCTAAATTGCAAATAATAAAACCTAGGGATTGTTATAGGTCATGATTTATAGTTGTATAGCATCTGATTCAAGTTCAATGACTTGGGTTTATTTCCTTAATATGATTTAGTGTTATATCCCAAATGACTCAATGAGATTTGCTGTAATAAGTCCGAATATAAGGGAGAATGTCATGCAAAGCAATTAGAAATGCAGTGCAAACTTTGTTTAGTGAAAATTTAAATTATGGATAAGAGAAAAAGTTATTACTATTAAGGTCATGTCAAAACACAATTATAACGACAATAGAAATATTTGGGCCAAGCATCAATAATTTGGCAATATGCTTGCTATGAGACATGTAACCATTAAAAAAAAAAAATAGTTCCACAGTTTGCAAGTTACCAAAAAAATTTTGTCACGAAAGATTAGATTAATGAAAATATATTTTAAGAATTTTCATAATGGGGGGTTCAGTTGGTCGAGGGTCTGATTCTTGATTTCAGCTCAGGTCATGATCTCACAGTTCATCAGATGGAGCCCTGCTTTGGGCTCTGCCCTGTCAGGGTAGAGCCTGCTTGGGATTCTCTCTCTCTCCCTCCCTCTCTCTGTCGCCCCCCTCCCCCCGACTTGCTTGCGCTCTCTCGCTCTCTCTCTCAAACATTTTAAAAGAACTTTCATAATAAGAGCTATCATTTACTGAAAATGTTTTATGGGCCAAGCACTGTACTAAATGATTCATGATACTTTAATATTATATTTCCTTTAATCCTTGTGTAAATCTCATAAAGTTTATTTCCCCTAGTTTAGAAATGAAGAAATGGAGTCAAAACAGTCATAGAAGCATGTGAAGCGTCTACTTTGTAACAATCTCCATTTCCAAAAGGTTGTAAACATTGAAGGGAAAGATGAGGTCATTTCATGCAAACTTTCATCAAGTGCAGACATTCTAGCCAGTTCCTCATCCCCAGTGGCTTTAACCTGTAAGGTCTGCTCCCGTGCCGTAGAAATACCTACGACCACCCAAAAAAGGGCAGCAAACACACTGTTGCTTACCACTCACTCCTACTACTCACCCGGATCCACCTTCCATTCTACCCTCCTACCCCGGTCTGGATCACCCCGACCTGATTACCTTGTAATTCGGTAACGTGTGTTGGCCCTTCAGACCCGATGTTTCAACAGCTTTATCCCTTTGCAGCTCTTTTGGGCTTTAAACGCTCTTTTGGGCTTCATGCTGTGTTGGGTTGATGTCCAGAACGCTGTATTTCATATGAGGCACTTTTGAGTGGCACCTCGATCTGAAAGTGTTTTTTCCTTCCTTCCTCCCGCCCTCCTTTCCTTTTTAGAGAGAGAGCGTGCATGCGAGCAAGCCAGTGGGGAAAGGGACAGAGGGCAAGAGAGAATCTCAGGCAGGCTCCAGGCTCCGTACGGAGCCAGATGCAGGGCTCCATCAATCCCATGACCCTGGGATCACGACCTGAGCGGAAATCAAGAGTTGGATCCTCAACCGACTGAGCCACTCGGGCGCCCCTGCAAGTGTTTTCTTATTTCTGGCTACAATTTGCCTTGCCACATTTGCCTTTTGATTTCAGCCAGTTACAAAATGGCTTTTAACAACAGAAATGTGACTTTTCTTTCTGACTCCTACCTTTATTCTGTTCCACATCCAAAGGAAAGTGATATAAAAGAAACGTCGGCATTAAAAACCGGACCGACTTGTCCTGGTTTTCTTAGACTGGCCTGGTTTGGAGACTTTAAGTTCCTCTTTTAATGAACTTCCTCAGTCCTGGGAACACTGAGGTGGTTGTTCCATAGATCACTGAGGTGATATATTTTAAACTCTAGTGTTTCTGGGCTATACAGTAGCCTTCAAAAGCCACCCTTCCATGAAAACGGTCCAAGTAAATCTCACATCCCCACTCGACCTTGTAGGATAGAGACAATGGCATGATTAGCCCAAGGATGCATTTTCGTTAGAACATAGGGTACATTAAAACACACACACACAACCTTGATCAACTGCCCACCGTTTCAACCCATCAGTTGTTCAGAATAATCTGAGCAGAGGAGATGCTTCACAAACACGCATAGCAGAATTTAAAGTTACTCAGTAAGAGAATGCCGGATTCCTGGTTTTCCTTGTAAACAAGTCAGAGAATCTGGCCACAGTGGTCCCGCATTACTCAGTTTCAGCAGTGGCAGAGGGGGCGGGAGGTTGGGGGGGGCGGGGCTTGAAGATTTGCATTTTGAACAGGTTTTCACGTGCTGCTCCTAGACCCAGGGGGACGCTTTTCCCCAAGTTCTCACTCTACCCTAAGAGAACAATTGGCTGGATTACAGTCCTCCCTCCCCAACCTCCACCCTTAACTTTATACGGGGTCCGTAGTCTCCTTCTGGTGGGCTTCACTCATTCGAATTATCAGCTAGACCTGTATCACCGTTTGAGATTTCTGCCTACTTGATTTCCCAAATCTTCGCTCCCTCGAGTACGGATATTTGCCTTACAAACTCCAACATTTAAAAAGGATGAGGGCGACCGTAAGTATACAGGGAAATGAGAAAAGGGAGTAGGTAGTTTGGACCTAAAGCCAAATTCCTCATAGTCGTCATCTTTTTTTAATTTTTTTTTTGATGTTTATTTATTTTTGAGACAGAAGGAGACAGAGCACGAGTGGGGGAGGGGTAGAGAGAGAGGGAGACACAGAATCCGAAACAGGCTCCAGGCTCTGAGCTGTCAGCACGGAGCCTGGTGCAGGGCTTGAACCCATGAGCCATGAGATCGTGACCCGAGCCGAGGTCAGAAGCTTAACCGACTGAGCCACCCAGGCGCCCCAGTCGTCATCTTCTTTTTAAGCTTTTACTTCTAAGTAATTGCCACGCCCAACCTGGGGCTCGAACTCACAACCCGGAGATCAAGCGTTGCCATGCTCTACCGACTGAGCCAGCTGGTCTCTCGTGGTCTTCCTTTTTTATCGCGTTCCTTCATTGGGGGAGCTCGGATGGAATGAGATACAATAGACCGGTGGCTATACAAGCCTGGCTGGACAATGCGAATCAGCACGAGAGCTATTAAAACCACCAGGCCAAGGGCGCCTGGGTGGCTCAGTCTGTTGGGCGTCCGACTTCAGCTCAGGTCGTGATCTCGCGGTTCGTGGGTTCGGGCCCCGCGTCGGGCTCTGTGCTGACAGCTCAGAGCCTGGAGCCAGCTTCAGATTCTGTGTCTCCCTCTCTCTCTGCCCCTCCCCCGCTCGTGCTCTGTCTCTATCAAAAATAAATAAATGCAAAAAAATAAAATAAAATAACCACCAGGCCAAACCAGGGAAATCAGAAGCTTAGTGGCGAAACCCAGGCAAGCTCTGTGCGTGACCGTCATATGGGTGGTATGAAAACCTCTTCTGCAAACCTCTGAACCCCAGGTCAGTAACTACCGTCGCTTTGATAAAGGCAGTCTTTCCACTAGTGTTCCCAAACATAAGCCACAAAGCTCTCCCCAGAGAAAGAAGACTCTGAACGCTGGCGATGCTCCAGAAACACGTAGACAGCGTAAAGGTGCCCAGTAAATATTTGTTAAAAGGAAAGGCATGCTGGAGAACAATCACCGACGTTCTAAAGGTATGCGTCACCAATTTACCTTTAAGCTTTTGCCACTTGGAAAAGGTCCAGCGTGGCCTTAGGGTTTGTCTACGGGCTGCCAAGCCTCTGGATAAACCGTGACAGCCTCCGTTGGTCACTTGTGTAATAATAAGCCCTTCCCTTTTGATGGCACTTCAAGGTTTTAAAAACACTACCACAATTACAACCGCGTTTGAGTCGCACGGCAATTGGGGGGTCATTTAAAAGAGCTTAGTGGGGGAGCCTCGGGCTACAGAGTCCAACCCATCTGGGCCGAAATCCCCGTTCATACGTTTACTGGCTGCCCGACTTTGGGCAATCTACTTCACCTCTCTGAGCCTTAATGTGTTTGACTTAACATGAGAATAATATGACCTAACGTGAGAATCGTAACAGTAACGGTCAAGTGTGGTGCACAAAGCCCGGACACTCGCAAAAGCTAACTGTCCGCTGTCATTGTGATAATTCTTGTTACTAATATTAACTTCGACAGTGTATTAGGGTTCTCCAGAGAAACAAACGCAATATGATACGTAGAGAAACATCCATAAAAGGGGATTTATTACAGGACTTGGCTCACGTGGTTATGGAGGCCAAGAAGTCCAACAATCTGCAAGCTGGGGAAGGAGGAAGCCGGTGACATAATCAGTCCAGGGGCCTGAGAACCAGAAGCTCTGATGGCTAAGAGGGGGAAGAATGGAAATCGCAGCTCAAAAAAAGAGAGTGGGAATTCACCCTTCTTTTGCCTTTTTGTTCTATTTCAGCCCTCAACAGCTTGAATGATAGGCCCACCCACACTGGGGAGGGCAGATCTCTTTACTCAGCCTACTGATTCAAATGCTAATCTCTTTCAGAAGCACCCTCCCCGACAGTCTCAAATAATGTCTTAACAGCTAGCTGGGCATCCCTTAGCTCACTGGAGTCATCACAGAAAACTAACCGTCACAGAAATTATCCATCTTGGAGTAAAACGTTTACCCGCGTAACTGTATTTTCCATTTGACCGTGTAGGCAGGCCACAGTCAGTCGGGGGGAGAGGGGAGCTGTATTAGGTTACTTGTCTGAAAAAAAAAGAAAAAAACACACCACAGAAGGGCATATATCAGAAGGGTAAGGAGATCCAAACACCTTATGTTCCTGACATGGACAGCTCTATCCTAAGGTCAAGAATTGGTCAAGGGATTGGTGGCAGCAAGATGATTCTAGGGACCACGATGGACGGAACTACCGAAAATTGTATAGGCGGCCTCTCTCTCTTTGGGACCCAACCTTTGTTTTTCCTACAGCGACAGAGAAATATAGTTGCTGAATAGCTAGGTTGCTAGGCAATCGAATCATCATTCCTATTTAACAGATGAGGAACCTGCGGCTACTAGAAATCACGTAACTTCTCTAAGAACACGCTGATAAACCCATATATACAAGCCTCTAAAACCCAAGCTCTTTCCACCAGAGCCCGTGGCCTTTCCCTAGACCTCAGGGTGTCCTCTGCCATGCGTCAAACGGAGTCAGCCATTTTGGCGCCCAGTGGGCATACCCTCGCTACCCTTTCTCCCCCACCTGTGAAGGAGAATCACCACGGCACACCCACCCGGAAGCCACTGAGATCATGAATGCCCCGTGGGTTGACAGGCAGTTCAGAAATGTGACCTTCACTTACCCACGGGTGGTGTGGTTTTTATGGTCAGCTATAAAATGCTTCCAACCTTTTGTCGACAGGGAGAGGGAACACTACTGCAGTGTGGGGTTGTGTGGATGAGAGGGTGAGACATTTTCCTCCAAACATCTTTCACAGGAGCTGGAAGGGAAACCTTAGAGATTCAATGGAGCCTCCTCTTTTTACAGGTGGAAACGGTGTCATACTAATTACAGATCATGTCTCATTCATGTATTTATTCTTCCTGCTTCTCTGCGGGGAAAACCACAAATGCTACCTATGGATCAACTGCCTCGCTTAGGTGGCCTAATCTCAGACACTGTGAGAAGGCTTCGAAGTCAGGTTTCTAAGAGGTAGGCTTCTGTATCAGGTGGCTGCTACCAAGGTGTGCATCTGACAAAGCTATAAAGATGTGTTTAGAACGTTGGTAGGGCTGCCGTTACAGAGCAAAATCAGGAAATGAAACGCCAAATACTATAAGAAGCGTTTATCAATGAGAAAGGAGGCTCGGACTGAGATTTCAAATGGTGAACGGAGCAGGGTCCCCCTCTGGGGTGAGCTGGAGCTAAGGAAGGCAAAAGGCATAGGATAAAGTGTTGACTCCGCCGTATTGCCTCGGTACGTCTCGGTCAATTCCAGCGATGCGATGGCCCGGAGTTATAGAATGACCTAGATAGCTTGATTGGTACAAGGAAACATATCTACAGACTTAGAGGATACTTTAGTTCTCCTTAAACAAAACAAACAGAGCACGTTTAGGATAAACTAAAGTTAAGAAGACATCAAACTGTAGGATGCTCTAGAAACAGTTCAACATGGAAAGTGCCTCACGCAATGGCTGCGTTTAATTCCACTGGTACCTTGCAAAAAAAGGAAGAAATCAACAATTCATCAACTTCTGACACAGCTTTTCATCAGATAGCGCTGCTGGGGGAGAGTCCTCCTTTAAGCTGACCTTATTGCTTTCTAAGGGGATTTTTAAATGAATGGGATTCTGGTACGTGTTCTAAAGCTATATCCAACATCATAAAATCGTTATTGTAATATGTTAAATTTGCCTCAGAGTGAACCTGTAATGTGCTATTTGTCTAGCCAAAGACCGCCCATATAGTTTTAAGATCTCCCTTTTCTCATCTCTAAATATTCCTCACAGCTCCTGGCTGTGGGAATTAGTCAAGGAAAATTCTCAACAGATCTATCTTGGGCCGGCTTCTCCCTCAGAACTTTCTGGAGACCTCCAACTAGAATCCATCCTCCTTTCTTGTAATGCCATTCGAGACGCGTGCAAGCTTCAGTCATCTGCTCAAGACAATTGTCTTTGCAGAATTTCAACTGCCACCCACTCTGGGCGCAGTTTTGAACTCAACCGAGTTTCATTTGCTAATTGACTTTATTTTCCAATTCTTTAGCTTCTTTTTCTCTTTCATTTTCAAACTTAATGGGATAAATAGCAAATTTAGTAGGCCATTTGAAATGATTTATTCATAAGGTTTCAAAATCTGAGCAAACCGTTTTACACAACTCTTCCAAAAAGTTAAAAATAAAACGTCTACCTATGCCAAAATAAACATAGAAACAAAGCTTCTTTTCGCATGCAGAAAGGGCTACTTTTAGAAATATACAGGAGCCTTTTGAAAATGCAAGTCTTAATTTTCTAGTCCATGATATAAAGAAGACATTCAGAATAACTACGAGGCACGTTAGATATAAACTGAACCACCGACCCCATCTCTCTCACTTTCCTGTGCCCGTTCATGAGCAAGTCCTGATTTTGGGTCCTAAGTAATTCTCCAATTTGAATACCTCTCCATCTCTGGTGCTACCTAGTCCGAGTTATCATTCATTATCTCCTGTCTAGATTCCTACTAAAGCTTTGTCACTGGCTTTTTGCTTTCATCCTGTGGTAGACTGAGTAATGCCCCTTCCTCCAAACACTACACACGTATGAAGGAGCCCACGTCTTAATCCGTGGAACCCATGCACATGTCACCTAACCTGGTAACAGGGATTTTACATGTAAGTGTCTTGAGATGAGATTACCCTGGACCACACAGCGTGGTCCAATGTCGTCTTAAGGGTCCTTTGAAGGAAGAGGGAGGCAGAGTCAGAGACAGGAAAGGCAATGAATGGAGTTGATGTCAGAGAGAAGGGAGGACGCTAAGTTGCTCCTTTTGCAAATGGAGGAAGGCGGGCGCCTGGGTGACTCGGTCAGTTGAGCGTCCGACTCTTGGTTTTCGGCTCAGGGGTTCGGTGGGTTCGAGCGCCGCATCGGGCTCCGTGCTGCCGGTGCAGAGCCTGCTTGGGATTCTGTCTCCCTCTCTCTCTCTGCCCCTCCCCTGCTCGCTCACTCTCTCTCTCTAACATAAATAAACATTTTTTTTAAAAAATGGAGGGAGGAGCCACAAGGCAAGGAATGCAGACAGCCTCTAGAAGCTGGAGAAGTCAAGGAAATAGATTCTGTCCTAAAGCTTCCACAAGGGAGCCTTCTGCCCAGTAAGCGGATTTTGGGCTTCTGACCTCCAGGACTGTGAGATAGTAAATCTGTGCATTTTTGAAACCATTAAGCTTGTGTGAATTTGTTACAGCAGCAAGAGGAAACTAATACGGCCGCCTATGATAGATTCGTCCCATAGCAGAAGAATCTTTTTAAAGATGGCAGCCCTTTGCACTTAGAGTCTGAAATAGCAGCGTGTCCTCCCAGGCTCTGTTTTATGGGTTGAGTTGTGTCCCTCCAAAATCCGTATGGGGAAGTCCTCACCCCGCCAATCCCTCAGAATGTGACCTTACCTGGACATGGGGTCTTTCCCGAGGTAGTCACGTTCAAGTGAGGTCGTTAGGGTGGGCACCAAGGTAATAGGACAGCTGTGCTCATAAAAAGGGCAAATTCGCACAGAGAGACCACACAGAGCACACAAGGCGGAGACACAGAGGGAGAGGACGGCGAACTAGAAGCCAAGGAGGGCGCCCTGGAAACCCTTCTTCCCCCTCCCTGCCCTCCAAAGGAGCCAAGGCCGCCAACAACTTGATGCTGGACTTTTCGCCTCTAGAACTTTGAGACAGTGAGTTTCTGTGGTGTAGGGTGAAGGAATACACCCTACGGGACCCGGCCTCTGCCTACCTTTCCAGGTTTATCTGGAGCCATGGTCTCCTTCTCTCTCTGCCCTCCAGCCACACAGCCTACCTCTTCCAAGCCTTGGCCTGCAGTGCGGTACGTTTCTCTCCCTCCTTTTTATCTGCTGCACACCTACTCACCCTTCAGGCGTCAGCTTAAATATCAGACTTTCCCTGATCGGCAGTCCAAAGGTGCCATCACCCTGCATCATTCACGCACATCGCACCGAGCTTTTCTGGAACAGCACATGAGAAATGCCTGAATTACAAATAGATTTCGGAGAGGAGTCTGTTAAGGTTGCAGCATTTTTTTTTTTTTTTTTTTTTTTTAACCTCAAAACCCGAGGCTCGTGGTCTCTCAGCTTTGGAGAATGAAGAGGGGAAACTTAAGCAAAGTCCCACCCAGGGACCTCAGGTCCTAATGTTTCCCTCTCTGCCTACTGAATCCTGTCTTTTCCTATCATATTAATGTCTGTCAGCGACTAAGCCCGTATTATTGCCTACTGTATACAGGGCACGTAGCACACCGTCTAGCAGGTAATAGGTACTGAGTGAATATTCGTTGAATGAATGGGTAAATTCATGTTCGGAGACAAAGGATCTCTGATACAACCTGCTGCAAATTCACAAACTCTCCTCTAGGCCTCACATTTAAAGCACAGAAACCTCAGAGCCATCCCTCAGGGTCTTGGTAAAAGACTCGAGACCCAGGGTTGCCCTTGACTGTCTGTACCTTGACTTTGTATATCGAGGACCCAGACTCCCAGATAAAAGGACAGTGCTACAGACAGCCGATCAGAAAGAGCCAGGTTTAGGGGTGTCTGGCTGGCTCAGTCAGTAGAGCCCACGACTCTTAATCTCAGGGTCGTGAGTTGGAGCTCCACGTTGGGTGAAGGGTTTACTTAAAAAAAAAAAAAAAAAAAAGCCATGTTTCAGCCACAAGTAAACTTCCGTACGGTATCTTCGTGATGGCAACATTTCTTTTGTTTAATTTAATTATATATATTTTTAACTAATCTCTCTGCCCAACGCGGGGCTCGAACTCACAACCACGACATCGAGAGTTGCACACCCTTCCGACCGGAGCCAGCCAGGCGCCCCAAGATGGTAACATTTCCGATATGTACAAGCAAGGAAAAATCAGGAAAAGGAATGAGACAATCAAACATTCACCATTCACCAAGACCAACAACACAGGAAGTTTAAGAGGAAAGCAAGTTGTAAGAAAATTTTGTTCTGCTGAACGTCGAGGATTTCATCTGGCCGGCGTTTTCCCTGGTAAGAGACACTGTAACAGTCATCGTGGTAATTGCTTCAAACCTCTGTTCCCCTTAGTATGTGTAAACATCGCCATCCGAGTCTGAAATGGAGCCCAACGTGTTAGAACTAAGTGGATATCTCAGGCTTGATGTATACAAACCTTTGCTTCATAAAACTGCCCATTTCTTTTCCTAGCTGTTAATGTTCATTTTCATAGTTTCCTAATACTTGTTAAAACAAACAGACAAAAAAAAAAAAAAAACCCACATCTCCCTTCAGAATACAAGGGGGCAAGGAACACGGGTATCAATTTGCCAAGACTCCCTTTTAAACTGCTCTTGTGTGACCAGCTTATGGGTCATGATGCCTGTGCTGTAAATTCATTACATATTCTCATATCATGGTCCATCATCAACATCCTATTCTTTAGACCGTGATGTGCATTACGGAAACGTTGAAAATACCCCAATTAAAGTTGTCGACAAACGGGCGACTGGTCTGGCTCAGTCGGTAGAGCATGCAACTCTTGATCTCGGGGTCATGAGTTTGAGCCCCACATTGGGTAAAGAGCCAACTGTCTACTGCAATAGTGATTCTGAGCTAGCCATCAAGGCGGAGGGCTTCGGGTGAATCTGAAATTCAGACTTTAAAGTTTCTCCGTTGGCTCCGGGATGTTGGACAGTGTTCACATATCACCACTGATGATTCAAATGTTTTCACAGTTGATTCTGTTGGTTCAGTCACCATTCCAACCAAGCCATCTGGTCCTTTTGGCCATTAGGAAGACCAAATCAAATTAACCATTCAATCTCTTGGCAATCGACCCATAAAATGATCAATATAATCCATTTTGTCAAGCTAGCCTCAACCTGCAGAGGAAAGCTGCTAAAATCCCACACTTCCTGGGAATCCAGACTGCTTTGCTTTCTCTGTTACAGCCAGTGCAGGATGATATTCTAGGCCTTCTATGATCAAGGCGTCTTTAATAAATAATGACAGCTCAGTACTTACGTTGGTTGAGTTTCAGGATTTTAAATATTAAAGTTCACCAAACACCTATGCAAATGTTAGGCCAGTATTTAGAAATATATATATTAATTAGTCATTGGTTTTCTTTGGTCATCCATAAAATTCAGTGTGCATTCCTCTATGTGACCAGAATATTAACAATGAAACAGCCAGGAAATGAATGAAGAGATAGGAATCACACTGAATGACACAGAGGCAGTTATTAAACGACTGAACCCCAAAGGAAACCGAAACACTTGGTTGAAAAATAATTATTTGGGCGTATTCATATTTCGGGGCACTGGGAAAGAAATTTTGAAAAAGTACGGGTTAAAGGTACTAATAAGTCACAAAGTGTTGACCGAAACATTCCTAAGAATTAAATTTAACTGTTTGTTCAAGCCAGAAACCATAGTTCTTTGTGACTTTTGCTAGAACTCAGTTTCAGTAAACAACATTTGTAATATTTGCAAATGAGTTAAGGAGACTATAATCATGTTTCCATCCTACGATTTTATACATTAGTTGCTGTATAAGGTCTTAATGTTTGTCACTCCTTGTGGGGGAATTAGGCTGGCTGCATTATTTCCGTATAAATTTCCAGCATTCTATTTTACATCTTAAAATTGGGTCATTGCAGCCAGAAAATTCACACCAAATTGCAGTTCTTGGACACACAGGCAGAGTTGTCAAAATATTCTCATCAGCTGAGTAAATTTTTGCTCAGAGCAAAAACAGCAGACTGGGAAAACACAAATACCCTGTAAGCTATCAATTAGCCCACACATGAGAATAAACTTCCAGCAAAGAGAAATTATGCCTGTGACATAAAAACACATCCATGCGATCGTGCACACGTGTATGAAGCTACACACTAGATGGCAATTCCTTTGAAATCATTTTTTAGAACGAGTCTCCTTGGCAGAAATGCTTGTCCCCTGATTAGAAAATAGACGGTATTATCATCATGTGAGTTATAGGAACAAATTCCCGTGTGTCAAATGCCAACATACCAAGAGAATCAAGAGGCACCTGGTAACCTTTGATAATGGAACCTATAAAGAAATCTCAGGCGGAAGAAAACAGTAAGACCTCAACATCCTCATGCATCTCAAGGGTTTGAGCCTCATAATGGGTTCTCTAGGAGGAGGATCGTTTCTGGAAAAGATTCCGGGAGAAGAGTTCCACCGGGAGAAGAGTTCCACCAGCCACGTGCAAAAAAGATTCCGAACAAACAGGATTATAGAGAAGGAGACGAATTAACAGTTACTTGGGTAAAAAGCAATGAGGTCCCAGATTAGGGTGGAGTATGTCGATGGCTATGGCTGAATGGTTTTGGGATGAAGATTCTACACGACTGAATGAACAATGGGTTAATGTAATGGGCTTCCTCCCCTCGTGATTATACACCAGCCACCTGTGGTCTTTACTACAGAACCCTGCTCTATTAAATTATTTGTTTTCTCTTATATCTTCAGTCACTTCTTCATTATTGGGTCTTTCTTCTCTGCCTAAAATGAACTACAAATCTATATGGCTTGAAAATAATGAAAAAGAAGAAAACAAAATAAAAACTTCCTTCCGCCCAGAATTCTCCTCATCTGTCAAACTATCACTCCCCTTCTGTCTGCAAGTAAACCCCTTGATAAAGTAGTCTATGTCTGTTTTCCTCCCTTCAGCTTCTTTCAAAAATTTTTAAAACTTATTTTATTTATTTTGAGACAGAGCAAGAGCGAGAGCATGTGCAAGAGAGGAAGATTGAATCCCAAGCAGGCTCTGGGGTGTCAACACAGAGCCGGTCATGGGGCTTGATCCCAGGAACTGTGAGATCATGACCTCAGCCAAAATCAAGAGTCAGACGTTCAACCAGCCGAGCCACCCAGGCGCCATCAGCTCCTTTCAACAATTTAATGAATATTTAATGAGCACCTATGATGTAGTAAGTGGTATACAAGGGGCTGAGAACACAAACACAAATAAATACATGATCCTAACTCTCAAGCACTATGCAACTGGTAGGGAAAAATACATATAAAAAAATATAAGTGAGAGGCGACTTGGTGTCTCAGTCGGTTGAGCGTCTGACTTCGGCTCAGGTCATGATCTCACGGTCTGTGAGTTCGAGCCCCGCATCGGGCTCTGTGCTGATGGCTGCGAGCCTGGAGCCTGCTTCCGATTCTGTGGCTCCCTCTCTCTCTGCTCATCCCCTGCTCACATGCTGTCTCTCTCTCAAAAAAATAAGGATTAGAAAAATAAAAAAAATACAAGTTTCCCACTATTGGAACTCTAGTGATACAAACTCACGAACCAAACACGTTAGGATACATTTTTTGAGTTAGGGCAGATATCCATCATTATTTGACTCTTACTATCACTCACTGCTCAAAACTCCAAAACTGAATAGATTCAGAGCACATGATGTTCTTTCCCTTATCGGAACCATCACAATCCGAACTTGGAACCGAAACAGATTTGGACAGTATGGATGTTTGTTTTTATAATAAGATGTGATATTTCAAATACCACAAATCGGTACAAGAAAATAGGTGTAACTTCTGCTGTACAACCGAGACTAATTTTATGTTTAACGAGCCTGCTCCCGAAGAGTTTAAAACTCTTGGCCACTCTATCATTCTTGGTTCTCTCCTTTGCTGCCCTTCACAAGAAAATTTGTCCTCTACATTTCTCCTTGTACATCTTACTTTCTTAGCACCCCTCAGTACTGTCTCCCCTTCAAGCCATGGAGGTGTACCCCGGGCCCATGTTATACAAAATGTGGTCCGTGACCAACAACATCAACATCATCTCAGAGCATATTCGACAGGAGTCATGTCAAGCCCTATCCCAAACCACCAATCACAATCTGGCTCCGTCGGTTAGGCGTCCGACTCTTGGTTTCGGCTCAGGTCACGATCTCATGGTTCATGAGATGGAGCCCCGTGTGGGGCTCTGTGCTGACAGTGCAGAGCCTGCTTGGGATTCTCTCTCTCTCTCCCACTCTCTCTGCCCTTCCCCTGGATACATAGATAGATAGATAGATAGATAGATAGATGGATGGATGGAAAGAAAGAAAGAAAAAAAAGAAAGAAGGAAGACTTGGTGACTCATATATACACTTTAGACCTCAATAAATGCCGAAAAAGCACTGGGCAAAGTCCAACATCCATTGCTGAATTATCAGGGAACTTCCTCAACCTGAGGAAACTACAGAACTGTCGCTTTCACATTTAATGGTAAGAGATTAAATTCCTGCAATGAGCAGGAACACAGCAAGGAGGTTCACTCTTACCGCTCCCATTCAACCTTTTTTTCTGGAGGCACTAGCCATTGCAAAAGACCAAACAAATAAAGAAACAAAAACAGAAAAACAACAACAACAACAACAACAAAAACCCACCAAGAACTAAAAAGCACACAATCAAAAGTAAGACATAAAACTGTATTTGCAGATGGCATGATTATCTGTGTAGAAAGCCTCAAGGAAAATACTAAACAGCTAATAAAACAAATAAGTGAATTTAGCACGATCTCAGGATACAAGGTTCGCGTGTAAAAATAAATTGTACTTCTCTATACTAGCAATGAACGAATGGAAATTGAAATGAAATGTGCCGTTTACAGTACCATCAAGAAACATAAAATACTGGTCTAAATTAATCTAGGAAAATATGTGTAAGATACGTATGTGGGGAAAAAGAAGCCTGCAAAACATTGTTGGAAAATGTCAAAGACGACCTAAATACGTGGAGAAACGTAGAACACTGGCAGATTGGAAAACTCAATACTGTTTGAAGGTCAAATCTCTCCAAACCGATCTACAAGTTCAATGCAATTACAATCAAAATCCTAGCACGGATTTTTTTTTGTACAAGCAGACAAGTTGCTATGAAAACATTCATACGGGAAGGGAAAGGAACTAGTATACTCAAAACAATTTTGACAAAGAATAAATATGGAATGAGCCTACTTGATTTTAAGGCTTACTATATAGCCACAGTAATCACAACATATGTTATTAGCAAAAGGATAGACCTATAGGTTGATGAAACAAAACAGAGTCCAGAAATAGACCCCCATAAATATGGCCATCTGATTATGGCAAAGAATAAAGGCAATGGTGCGTGTATAATTGGATATCCATAGGCAAAAAAATGAACCTGACCCATCCAGTGTACGCGAAAATTAACAAAAAATGGATCACAGACCTAAATGTAAAACCTAAAACTATAAAAAAAAAAAAAATCTAGACGGAAACATAGAACAAAATCTTTGTAACCTTGGATTAGGCATAGACTTCTTACATAACATGACAAAATGTGATCCATGAAAAAAATGTTGGGGCACCTGGGGGTTCAGGCGGTGAAGCGTCCGGCTTCGGCGCAGGTCATGATCTCGCGGTCCGTGAGTGCGAGCCCCGCGTCGGGCTCTGTGCTGACAGCTCGGAGCCTGGAGGCTGCTTTGGATTCTATGTCTCCCTGTTTCTCTGCCCCTTCCCCACTCACACTCTGTCTCCCTCCCTCCCTCCTTCCCTCCCTCTCCCTCTCTCTCTCAGAAATCAATAAAACATTAAAAACATTTTTTTAATGTCAAATTGAGAACTCCAAAAACCACTATTAAGATAACAAAAAGAGAAACCCTAAGACTCGAAAAAAACATGAGAATCATAAATAAGTCGTATCCAGCATATATGGACCACCAATTCCAGTTCTAAGTATATATCCAAAATAACCGAAAACCTACGTACTCACTAAACTTTACATAAAATTTGATAGCATCATTATTCATAAAAACCAAGAGACGGAAACAACCCAAATGTCCATCAACTGATGAAAGGATCAATATATGTGGTATATCCATTCAGTGGAATATTATTCAGCAAGAAAAGAAGTGAGGCACGTGCTACAAAATGGATGATCCTTGAGTAAGTATATGCTGAGTGAAAAAAGCCAGACACAAAAGGCAATACATTATACAGTTCAATTTATGTAAAATATCCAGAGTATGCAAATCCATACAGATAGAAAGTTGACTAGTAGTTTCCAGGGGCTGGGACAACGGGAAATGGAGTGACTGTTAATGACTATGGGGTTTCCTTTTGGGGTAACAAAAGTAGTTGGTGGTGATGGTTGCCTAAAATTATGAATATACTAAAAAACCCCAGCAATTTGTTTACTTTAAAAGAGTGCATTTCATGGGATATGAATTATATCTCAATTAAAAATATATAAGAAGAAAAACTCTTCAATGATAACAAACATGGAGCCTTCTTGGGATTCTGTCTCCCTCTCTCTCTGCCCCTCCACTGCTTACTCTCTCTTTCTCTCTCTCAAAATAAAAAAAAAAATAAACTCTAAAAATAAAAAAAAAATTGGTCAAAGGCACCTGGATGGCTCAGTCCTTAAGCATCTGACTTCGGCCCAGGTCATGATCTCACGGTTTGTGAGTTCAAGTCCCACGTCAGGTGAGCACGAGCCCCACTTCAGGTGAGCTCCCCTTCTCTCTCTCTGCCCCTCACGGGATTCTCTGTCCCTCTCTCTGTGCCTCGCTCACTTGCGCCCTCTCTCTCTAACAAAAAAAGTGGGCAAAATATTTTAATAGAAATGTCATGCAAAATATACAGAAGGGAAATAAGGATATGGAACGATCTTCCTATTTAACCATGGGGAAATTCACACTGAATTCACATTTAGATACCACCACATACTATTGAGAATACTGTAAAGGAAAAATAAACAAGAACTGATATTACCAAGTATCAGCAGGGATGCAGAACAACCAGAACATTCGCACCCTAAGGTTAAGTACAGCCACTTTGGAAAACACTTCGGTAGTTCCTTATAAACTGAAACATAAAGCTTACCATACACCCCAGCGATCCCTCACCTAGATATTTACCAAAGTGGAATTAAAAATTCTGTTCTTGGGGCACCTGGGCGGCTCAGTCAGTTGAGCGTCCGACTCTTGATTTCGGCTCAGGTCGCGATCTCACAGTTCGTGGAACAGAGCCCCGCGACGGGCTCTGCACTGACAGTGTGGAGTTTGCTTGGGATTATTCTCTCTCTCTCTCTCTCTCCTTCTCTCTCAAAATAAATCTTTTTTTTTTCAAAAATTGTGTTCTCACAAAAACCTCTCTACCTTGAAGTGGAAACAACCCAAATGTCTTGAACTAGTGGATAGATATATGCACTGTGATAAGTCCATAACATGGAATATTACATGGCAATAAAAAGAAATGAACTGATATAGGCAACAACATGCATGAATCTCAAACGCATCACAGTGTATGAAAGAAGCCAATGTACAAATGCTTTGTAATGCGTGGTTCCTTTCTTATGACATTCTGGAAAAGGCGAAAGCATAGACAGCTAACAGAGGAGTGGTTGCCGGGCTAGTGGTCTGGGGGAAGGTTTGGTTATGAAGGATCAGGGGGGATTTATGCAGGAATTGAGTTGTACCCTCAAGAGGGGGACTCTTCCTCTGTGAAATTTGCACCTTAAACAAGGGGGGAAGTTCCCTTCTTATTTTCAGTGCCAAAATTTCTGTTTGACGTTGTCTTACAACTTCATTATAACAGGTGGCAACCTTTCTATCATTATTACATATGTAGGCGTCCTTCTTTCACATGGGACTGTGACCACCATGGTGGCAAGAGCCGTATCCTTCCAGTCTTTAGCACAGCTGGTCTTTGCACTCTGTAGCTGCTCCAGAAATATTTCAAGGGATGGGGAGGAAAAACTTCCAAGCCTGGATGAGTGCGGTAATGACGACGCCACCGATAAAGACGAGGAGAAGAGAGATGGACGGCAGAGTTAGGCAGACAGGGCATGAAATGCCATGACGGTCGTGACCCATCCCGCATTCCATTCCACGCTACATGGCACCGACCTTTATACGGAGGACAAATCAGAGCCCCGACGGAGCCTCATCTTACTACATCCAGACAGGAATCGAGTCGACCGGGAAGGCCGAGACAAATGGGACACGCACCTGAAATCACAACAGGGAAGCCAGTGACCGGAGGAAAAAGATCCCAGTTCCACAGGCCACAAAACACAATGCATTTTTGCCAAGGGAGGAAGGCCAAACCAGAAGGCAGCGTCCTTGAAAAGTTGGTGCTGCGGAGAGAATAATGGGAAGTCCGAAGCAGAACACTTGATGACAACAGCAACTACATTTGCATCGCACTTTCTCCTTTTCAAACTGCTTTCAAAGCCATTATCTTGTTTGGTCCTGGTAGGTTTTTAATTAGCAAAGTTATTTACATATTATACATATTTATCATCTTTTCCCACCACCAAATAAAGCAATAACATTTCCAGAGACGTTTATGATTCATCTCTTATTAACGCAACACTCTCAAATATTCCATATTTTCCCTTCGAATACATAGTTCAGCCCTCGCTTTGATCTAACCTACTTTGTTCTAGAAGCCAGTATTCCTCCGGTGTCTCTTGTTTATCTACCGTATGTCTGCTGTTTCTTAGGATATAACTTAAATATAACATGATGCTAGTTTCTGTGGTACAGCATGATTCAATATTTCCTTTTTCTAAAGGATTTTATTTTGTTTATTTGAGAGAGAGCATGAGTGGGGGAGAGGGAGAGAGAGAGAATCTGAAGCAGGTTTCATGATCAGTGCAGAGCCCAACGCGGGGCTCGATCTCGTGACTCTGGGATCATGACCCGAAGCCAAAATCAAGACGCTCAATCGGCTGAGCCACCCGGGGGCACCCAATTCAATATTTCTATACATCTCGCAAAGATCACAAGTCCAGTTAGCACCCAACACTCCACAGTTACCATTTTTTTCTCGTACTGAGAACTTTTAAGATCTACTCTCTTAACCACGTTGAAATATACAACACGGCATGAACTACAGTCACCATTCTGTGCATCCCATTCCCAGGAACTTATTTATCTTATCCCTGGAAGTTTATACCTTTTGATCACCTTCACCCGTCTCACCACCACGCCCTCCCCCTCCCCCCCCCACCCCCCCCCACCCCACGGAGTTTTCATCTCCCAAATTATGACTCTACAACTTTCCTCTTTTCTGCTTTTTACTGAATAGGACGTGATGGAATTTTGGGCATATTTGCTAATATCCTGAATAAGCCACCTAACTCAGAAAGATTTTCAGGGCGATATTTCCCAAGATGAAGAGCTAAGATCTCTCTTTCTCCGCCTCTTAACCTTCCCTTGAGCCGGTGTGGTGTCTCCTTGGCAACCCTGCATTCCTTTTAAGAAGTAGTTTATTATATTCTGCAATGCATATATACTTTGGTCTGGGCCTTCGAGTTCCTGCAGCCTCTTAAAGATATTTCAATTGTTCTCTTTACTGAGTTCATCAGCTCCTGTATTACAAGCAAAGGTTGATTTATTTTCTTCGAACCCTTTCCTTTCTGACTTGTCCCCAATCCTGTCTTGAGTGTCCTTTGCCACAATCACTTTGAGTTCTTGAAAATGTTTTCCACTTTGAGCCGGGGCAAAGGGTCTCATCAGTCATTTGCGCTGTTGTCTTTCAATGCTACGAAGATACTCTATGGAAGGAGGTACTGATTCAGGCTACCGCGTGGGTGAACGTCAAAAGCCTTATGCGAAGCCAAAGAAGCCAGTCACAGAAGACCACTTGTGATAGGATCCCGGTGATATGAAAAGTCCAGAATGGACAAACCCAGAGACGAAAAGTGGATCACTAGTTGGCAGATGGGAAATTGGGAATTCCTGCTAATGGATACAGGGTTTCTTTTGGAGGCAGAGATGAAAACCTAGAATTGGATTGCAGGAATTGTTGTACAACCCACTAAGTTCACTAAAAAAAAAAAAAAAAAAAAAAAAAATCAATTGTAAATTTAAGATGCATGAACCTTTGGTACGTAAACTACACCTCAATAAAGCTGTTTACAGAAAAAAACAAAAAGAAACAGCGATGCTAATCAAGACCGAGCTTCAAGCTTCAGGGTCCGAACGTACCAGACCCAGGGGCACCTGGGTGGCTCAGTGGATTGGACGTCCAACTTTGTCTCGGGTCGTGATCTCACGGTCCGTGAGTTCAAGCCCCACATCGGGCTCTGTGCTGACAGCTTAGAGCCTGGAGCCTGCTTCGGATTCTCGGTCTCCCTCTCTCTCTCTGCCCCTCCCCCACTCACGCTGTCTCTCTCTCTCTCTCAAAAATAAACATTAAAAACTTAAAAAAAAAAAAGAACATGCCAGACCCTCCTTCCTCCTGTGACACAAAGTTGACTTTCTCCTGATTCTGCCCTATCAGAGTAAAGGACTATGAAAGGCCCCAGTGAGTAAATTTGTACAGATTATCAAGGGA
Source organism: Panthera pardus (assembly GCF_024362965.1). Taxonomy (NCBI): domain Eukaryota; kingdom Metazoa; phylum Chordata; class Mammalia; order Carnivora; family Felidae; genus Panthera; species Panthera pardus. The sequence goes on along the minus strand of NW_026526843.1, from coordinate 31,614,050 downwards.
TAACCCCGCATTATTAAAAGATAACAAAACGTGGCACCTCAAAATGTTTTTTAAAAAAATCTTATTGGGGCACCTGGGTGGCTCAGTCGGTTGAGTGTCCGACTTCGGCTCGGGTCATGATCTCACAGTCTGTGAGTTCAAGCCCCGCATCGGGTTCTGTGCTGATGGCTCAGAGCCTGGAGCCTGCTTCCGATTCTGTGTCTCCCTCTCTCTCTGCCCCTTCCCTGCTCATGCTCTGTCTCTCTCTGTCTCAAAAAGAAATAAAAACATTTAAAAAAAAAATCTTACTACATGTTTTCATGATGCTTCCAAATTTCCCACGATCGCCCTGGTACTGACCACCATTTTGCCGATCCTGTCCACATACTGCCGATACTTTGTTTCTTTGCTATACTTTCGCATGCTGTTACTATGAGCTCTAAATATTCAGGCGACATAACGTAATGGGAACTAGCATGGTCATTAATAATAAGCGTACTGGAGTAAGACAGATCTAGATTGGCATTGATAGTTCCACAACTTAGTCGTCCAATACTAAAAAGTTGACTTGATTTCCCCAAGTCTCAGCACCCTCATTTATAAAATGCGATAATGGCAATACCCCCCACCCCGACCTTAGAGTGTTATTTGGAGGTTTTAAAGGGATAGTACAGGCTACGTACTTACACAGTGACTGCCAAAAAAAAAAAAAAAAAAAAAAAGAAAAGAAAAAATACTTGATACAGGGGCATCTGAATAGCCCAGTCGGTTAAGCACCTGACTCTTGATTTCGGCTCAGATCAGGATCTCACGGTTTGTGGGTTCGAGCCCTGTGCTGGGCTGACAGCTGAGGGCGTGAGGCCTGCTTGGGATCCGCTCTCTCCTGCTCTCTCTGCTCCTCCCCCGCCTCAAAATGAATAAATAAACTTAAAAAAAATACTGGATACACAGAACTTTTAGTATTGCTATTAAAGGAGAGATGAAGGGCAAAAGAAAATAACCGGATTCTTTGGAATTCAAACTTCTGGTTTCTTTCCAGTTCGAGCTTTCTCTTGCATATACATTAGAAAATGATGGACTAGGCAGAAATCTGCCAGAAACCCAGCATCTATAGGAGCATCAACTGAGATTAGAAGCTTGTATAGTGAAGCTAAACAGAAACCAAGTATATTTGGTCCTACTTACAACCTACAAGGTTGGTAGGGGCACATATCACGGTAAAACACTAACTCTGCTACCTCCTGCTAAACAGGTTGGTGGTTAACCATGAGGCTCACAGGCTTCGGTTTCCTGTGAAGAGTAGCTCAGGTTCACCCTAGGGCCCTAGATGGAGGTCAGCCAAAACAGTCACCCTGGCCGCTGGAATTTAGAACCCCCTCACCAAAGACCTGGGCAAAGAAGCAGGAAAACCGGTGTCTTGGACGGGTAACCACCACTCCAGGCTCTTCATCCATCAATTCGAGGATCTAATTTTGAATTCTCTCTTCCTCTATAGCTCTCTTGGCAATTGCAGAATAAACAGGAAAAAAGGGGGGTGGGGCGGGGCGGGGGGGGGTCAAATTGCCAGATGTCATTCTCCAAGATGGATAGAGTGCCAACAGGCACATTCAAGCAAAGGGAGAGTGAAAGCAACCCCCAAGTCAGCTTCTGGCATGCCTTTAGCCCAACCAATGCTACGCAAACTTCAGTGTTACAGCATTGTTCCTGGGATTCCTAGTACTGCTCAGCTGCAAGCAGTTTCTCCAGTGTTTTAGCAAATGCTGGCTGAGGACTGTAATTTTTGCAAATATTTATGTCTCATAGGCAACTTGGAAGTTTCCATAGCAACCCAGCTGGTCTTGAGAAATAACGAAACATCACTGTAGCCTTACGGAAGGCACCAGGCTCTCAGCATACAAGCCAAAAGTCATACGCGCGGTGTGGTCCAATCTGGGATTATAACCCAGGTGTCTTGACACACTTTCTAAGGAGTTTTCTAGTATGCCACCCACTGTTTCATAAATTGGTAACCTAATATGTGTTTTATTCCAAAGATCTATATTCTGAAATGGTAAGGAATGCTGGCGTCACAAGCTACTTCTATCTTTCATTCTTTCATTTTAAAGACTTTATTTTTAAGCAATCTCTACACCCAACGTGGGGCTCAAACTCACAACCCCGAGAGCAAGAGTCACATGCTCCACCCACTGAGCCAGCCAGGCGCCCCCTAGCTCCTTCTTGCTAAGCAGGAAGGGAGCATGGAAGGGTCTGTCAACTGCTATTTTCTCTTGGCCCAAGATGGCGCTCTCAAGCAGCAAGAATGGTGAGATGAAAATTTCCTCAGCTTTCTAAACATGCCCTTATAAACCTCAGCAACTCAGGCTGTGGGGTTGGTGGGGCGGGGGGGGGGGGGGGGGCATTAGGTGAGGATCATATTCCTTGTGGGTTGTTGACCTGTGGATTCATTCATGAGGTTATTTAGTTTTTAAATAATTAATAAACCTAAAGACACGAGCTAGAGTTAGGGAAGTTCCAGGATCGAAAGGAACATTTACATGGAAGTAACAAGGCTTTACAGCTTTGGGCATCATAAAACCCAAATAGAAGAAGGTTGTCCTTGAGGAGGTAGACCAGTGGCCTCACATGAGATGAGAAATATGACCTATAGAGGAGTGCATGGTCTAGATATGGGCAAAAGCGTTAGTCGTCTACGCCTTTGGGGTTGCCTTTTCAAGCCACACACCTTGTCTATATAAACAGCACCACGATCTACCTACAGACTTAGACTCAACAGACTTAGTCCAAACTCAACAATAGTCATCCCACAGGGTGATCAGCAGCCAATGACATTTCTCTCTCAGAACTCTGACCTAATAACAGGGAGAGTGTGGAGTCGACGCTGATTTAAGATTCGTTTTCTAGCTCACGAACCCAAGAGACTTGCCTCAGACAATGGGAATAGAAACAGAAAAACTCTCCATCAGAGGCAACTGGGTAATTAAGAGCTACCTGTGATTTCCAAGAAGGGTGTGGTTACCAGCTATTGTAATCAGAAGTACGGGTTTCAATTTCAGCAGAACAAAGCAGAAAACTGATGTTCCGAATCTGGAAGAGGCTGGTATAGCTGGAAAGCCAGAATGAGGGGTCTACAAAATGAGTTGGTTCCAAGAGCTTTATACATGTGAACATATTAAATCTTCACAACAAGGCACCACTGGTGTTATTTTCCCCCATTTTATAAGGACAGAGAAGGGGCTTGTCCAAGTTCGCAGACTTGTACTAACCTGCCTCACCATTAAGACTAGTTCTGAGCTAAGAATATGCAATGGAGAGACGCCAAGTCTCTTCAACAAATGGTGTTGGGCAAAGTGGACAGGCACAGGCAAAAGAATGAAACCGGACCGCTTTCTTACGCCACACACAAAAACAAGTTCAAGATGGATAGACACCAAAATGTGAGAACCGAAACCATGGAAGTCCTAGGAGAGAGCACAGGCAGTAATTTCTCTGATGCTGGCTACAGCAACATCTTTCTAGATATATCTCCCGAGGCAAGAGAAATAAAAGCAAAAATAAACTGTTGGGACATCAGAATAAAAAGCTCTTGTACAGCAAAGGAAACCGTCAACAACACTGAAAGACAACCTACTGAATGGAAGATATTTGCAAATGACACCTCCCGTAAAGGATTCGTATCCAAGATATATAAAGAACTTGTAGGGGCGCCTGGGTGGCTCAGTCGGTTAAGCGTCCAACTTCAGCTCAGGTCACGATCTCGCGGTCCATGAGTTCGAGCCCCGCGTCGGGCTCTGTGCTGACCGCTCAGAGCCTGGAGCCTGTTTCGGATTCTGTGTCTCCCTCTCTCTCTGACCCTCCCCCATTCATGCTCTGTCTCTCTCTGTCTCAAAAATAAATAAACGTTAAAAAAAAATTAAAAAAAAAAGAACTTGTAAAACTCAACACCCAGAAAACAAATAATCCAGTTAAAAAATGGGCAGAAGACAGGAACAGTTCTCCAACGAAGATATATGGATGGCCCACAGACACATGAAGAGATGCTCAACATCACCCATCATTAGGGAAATGCAATGCGAAACCACAATGAGAGGTCACCCGACACCCATCAGAATGGCTAAAGTCAAAAGCACGAGAAAAGAGATGTTGGCAAGGATGTGGAAAGAAAGGAACCCTGGTGCACCGTTGGTTGGAATGCAGACTGGCGTAGCCACTGTGAAAACCAGCGTGGAGTTTCCTCAGAAAGTTAGAAGTGGAATTACTATGTGATCCATTAATTACATTACCAGATACTTACCCAAAGCCTACAAAACTACTACTCCGACCCCTACGTTTATTGCAGCATTATTTACAATAGCCAAGTTATGGAAGCTGCCCAAGTAGCCGCTGACAGATGAATGGATAAAGAAATGGTGGCATATGTATGCAGTGAAATATTACTCAGCCGTTAAAAAAAAAAAAAAAGAAAGAAAAAAAAAGAAAAAGAAAACAATCTTGCCATTTGCAACGACATGGCCAGATCCAGAGGGTATAACGCCAAGCGAAACAAGTCAGTCAGAAAAAGACAAATACCATATGATTTCACTCATATGGGGAATTTAAGAAACCAAACAAAGGGAAAATGGGAGGCAAACCAAGAAAACAGACTCTTCACAACAGAGAACTGATGGTTGCCAGAGGGGAGTGAGGGGGGACCGGGGGGGATGAGTGAAACAGGTAAAAGGGATTAAGAGTCTCATGGTGAGTACGGAGTCTGGCGGAGAAGTGTTGAATCGCTCTATTATACACCTGGAACCAACATAACACTTTATATTAAGTTTACTGGAATTAAAATTAAAAGAAAAAAAAAAAGACTAGCGCTTCGCTAAGTTGCGGTGGACGTGGCAAACCAATCCCTGATTATCAGCGTATGAATTATCATCTTAAGAATCGGCACTATACTGGGGAATTGGCAAAAGTCAAGTCTAAAAATAAAAATGAAACAGATGAGTATTGATGACAAAATCCTAGACACGATGGCAGGGACCGGAGGAAACACATGAAGGGAGAATTTCTAAGCGTCCCCACTCACGTACCCAGTTCCAAGGGTAGGAGGGCACTGTGATAGAGAATCGTTACGTAGGCCTTCGGATATCCTTGGCTGAGACTTTCTCTCTCCCAACGCTTTCCATGTTTCCATACCTCCTACACTGCTAACGTCTCATCATTTTGATGGTACTTAATTGAACTCTCCTCCTAAAGTTGACCACGCAGCAGCTGAATTAAGGAGTCCAGAATTAGAATACTCTAAGAGGACACCTGGGAGGCTCAGTCGGCTAAGTGTCCGACTCTTGATTTCGGCCCAGGTCATGACCTCACGGTTCATGGGATCCAGCCCTGCATCGGGTTTTGTGCGGTTGGTGCAGAGCCTGCGTGGGATTCTCTCTCCCTCCCTCTCTGCCTCTCCCCGGAACGCTCGCTCGCTCACTCTAAATGAATGAATGAATGAATACTTGAAAGTGATCGAGGGAAAGTCCAACCACTGGCGAATCTAACGCACTTCTGCAGCCCTGTACGTCTTTCCAGCTTATCTTTTAACTCAGGCAAAACACCTGACAGGTAAGGGAAACCGAAGATACCCCTCAAGCAATAACTGCCCAGACTAAGAGCTCCAATGGTCCAGACCCACCCAGACCAGTTTGAGCTTCACCTCTGACTCATGTCCGTGCAGATGGACGATGGAGTGGCTTCATGGAGCGACCAACAGTTACCTTGACGTCATCATAACAGTAGAGTCTCCGCCCAAAGGGGCACCGGGTGGGCTCAGTTAGTAGAGCACGTGACTTTTGTTCTCGGGGTCCTGAGTTCAAGCCCCACATTGGGTGTAGAGTTTACTTTCAATAAATACATCCATACATAATACTCCACCCAAGGAGGAGCGCACAAGGCTCGTTTACATAACATACGACGGAAGGAAAGACACGTTTCCTAAGGCACAAGCACAGCCTTTGATTATTTTTTTTAAGAAACTTCTTCTTTCTTGCTTTTTTCTCTAAGTTTATTTATTCACTATGAGAGAGAGAAAGAAAGAGAGACCGACCCAGACCCAAGCTGGCTCTGCATTGTCAGCACAGAGCCCGACGCAGGGCTTGATCCCATGAGCTGTGAGATCATGACCCGAGTCCGACCAAGAATCGGATGCTCAGCGGAATGAGTCACCGCAACCTTATGCCCACCCTCTACGTCTGACGACAAGGCTCCCCTTTCTAAAGATCCATCTTAACCCTGAATAAAAGCAACGAATTCCCCCTTTGCTCTTCCAGTCGCAGTGTTGGAAGTGATTCGCTATGATCTCCTTATCTGCTGCAAATAAAGTTTCCCTTGTGTGAAAACTCACCTGGTGTAGTTTCTGTGGCTCACCAAGGAGTGACCTCATATCAGTTTGGATATATAGCTACTTGGCTGCTGGTGGGCCACCCATGATCATTCATAGAGTCAGGACTTTACACGTGCTTTTCTCTTGGATTGTGATGCTCTCTGCCTTTCCTATTCGCTGTGAAAATTCTAATCCTCTTTGGAAACCCCGTTTCAAAGTTAATATTCACTGGGGCCCCTGGGTGGCTCAGTCGGTTGAGCGTCCGAATTGGGCTCAGGTCATGATCTCATGGTTTGTGAGTTCGAGCCCCGCATCGGGCTCTGTGCTGACAGCTCAGAACATTGGAGCCTGTTTCGGATTCTGTGTCTCCCTCTCTCTCTGCCCCTACCCTTCTCACACTCTGTCTCTCTCAAAAATAAATAAACATTAAAAAAAATAGCTAATAGTCACTGTGAAATCTCCCACATCCCTAAGAAAAATGAACAATTTTCCCTTTGAAGTTGCCACTGTACCTTCTGTATGCCTTTCGCACAGTACTTACCGCACTACCTAATGACACGTTTCTCTTCCCCACTAGAGTACGAAGCCATTATTGGCAAAGACTGCCTTCGTCTTTTTAACCCCAGCATTTAGCACGGCGATTGGCATGTGTGAGGGGCTCTATGAAGGAATACGTTCTGTTTGCCTGTGGTAGGCAAAATAATCACTTCAACAAAAATGTCCATTTCCGAATTTCTAGAAGCTAGGAGGGTGTCACATCACAGGGCAAGAGGGGAATTTAGTTTGCATGTGGCATGAAAGCTGCTAACCAGAGGACTTTAAAAGAAGATTGTTATCCGGGATTATTCTGGCGGACCTTCTGTTATCACAAAAAGTCCTTACAAGTAGATGAGGGAGGGGGCACCTGGGTGGCTCCGTTGGTTAAACATCCAACTCTTGATCTCAGCTCGGGTCTTCATCGCAGGGTCCTGAGCTCAAGCCCCGCATTGGGCTCCACGCTGGGCATGGAGGCTACTTAAAAAAGAAAAAAAGTTTAAGTAGATGAGGGAGGCGGAAGGAGAGGCCAGAGTCAGAGGGAAATGTAGCTAAAGAAGAAAGGGCCAAAGTGATCACAGCATGAGAAAGTGGCTGGCCTCTCAAGGCAGAAAAAAGCAAAAAAAAAAAAAAAAAAAAAAAAAAAACCCAAAAAAAACAAAAAACAAAAAACAAGTTCTCACCTAGAGCCTCTAAACTGAACAGAGCCCTGCTGATAACTTGATTTCAACCTAGTGACACCTGTGACACAATTCTCGAACTATGATAAACTTTTTTAGTAGGCTCCACCCCCAACGTGGGGCTCGAACTCGAGACACCGAGATCAAAAGTTGCAAGCCCTTCTGACCCAGCCAAGTAGGCGCCCCGGAGATAGATACCAATGCAGATCCCTGAACTCCCAATCCCGGGAGGTCGGACTGAATTGGCCTTCTGGCTTGAGGCTCAGAAAGCCGCATCCCTGACAAGTCTCTGCAGGTGATGATGAAGGGAATATAAGGACTACATTTTTTTTTAGAGAGACTGATGCTATCAATGCACATGGGCTTCAAAGAAACCTTGACCCAACCTTAGCGGCATACACGGCCCCCACTTCTCTCAAACACCCTTGCTTCCTCTCTGCTTGGAAGTCCTCTCGTCTTCACCACTACCATGCTCTGATGGATTAAACCAATGGGTTAAACCAAAGCTACATGCTCACCTAGATAGGTCTCTGTCCCTGACTGTAAAATCGCTCCCGGGGGAATATTGTCACCTCTCTTCTACTCCCTACACCTCTCCCTCTCCTGACTCTTACTGTGCACTTTCTACTGGCCAGCACCCAGCTATTTTATCCTTTTCCTCCCAGTCTCATAGCTGGAAAATCATTTCCTAAATATGGTTGCTATGCACACGTGGTTGGCATTCCTTGTTGTGACCAATCGAACGTCCAGTTGTGGTTACAGTCCTTGAATAAATGCGTCTGCCTAACGGTTCTGAGCCTGAAGCTTTGACATGATTTCCTGCCCACATATCCTGTGCCAGGGAACAGGGGCTCTCAAACATTCGTGTGCAAAAGAATCACCAAAGACCTAGTTAAAAAAATGAAGGCTCGGGGCACCTGGGTGGCTCAGTCGGTTAAGCGTCTGACTTCGGCTCAGGTCACGATCTCACGGTTTGTGAGTTCGAGCCCCACGTCGGGCTCCGTGCTGACAGCTCAGAGCCCGGAGCCTGCTTCGGATTCTGTCTCGCTGCCCCTCCCCTACTCGCTCTGTGCCTCTCTTTCAAATATAAAACATAAGAAAAAAATGTTTTAAAACGATGAAGGCTCTGACCTGTGTGCTCAGAAATTCTAAGTTAGAAGTAGTTCTCAAACATACACATTTCAAATAAGCACTCTAAATGATGCTGAAGGTGGTCCATGGACCAGACTCTGAGAAGCACCACCGTAGGGCGAGTTTATTAACTTTGATGAAACTGACTTTGTACCCCTCATATTAATGATGGAAATACTGCAATCTTTGTGAGACCCTAAAATGTCTGTTCATGACACTTTCCTTCCCTTAGCGTTCGTTCACATGTACTCATTACACAAGGTATCCAAATTATTTCATTGTGAATCCTGCCTCTAGACATTAAGTATCATCATAACATCATCCTCGTAAATGTCACAGAGACACTTTTTCTTGGAATACAAGGCTTAATGGGGTAAAATATCACTTTAGAAATACATGATGCTTGGGAGGCTACTAGGTGGAATAAACACAGGATGAATGATATAGATAGGTCTAAAAGATATTTTCTTTGTTTTTGTAATGTTTTTAACGTTTATTTATTATTTTTGAAGGAGAGAGAGAGAGAAGGGGAGGGGAGGGGCAGAGAGAGAGGGAGACACAGAAGCCGAAGCAGGGGCCAGGATCCGAGCTGGCAGCACAGAGCCCGACGTGGGGCTCGAACTCACGAACGGTGAGATGGTGCCCTGAGCCGAAGGCAGCCGCTTAACCGACTGAGCCCCCCGGGTGCCCCTTTTGTTCTTTCTCTTTTTTTAATGTTTATTTTTGAGAGAGAGAGAGCGAGCGAGCGTCGGGGAGGGGCAGAGAGAGGTTCCCCAGCAGGTTCCGCACGGTGGGCGCAGAGGCCGCCCCGGGGCTCGAACCCACGAACTGTGGGATCATGACCTGAGCTGAAATCACGGGTCGGACACTTAACCGACTGAGCCACGCGGTCGCCCCTAGAAGATATTTTCTAATGTAAAGCACAGGCCAACCACCATCGCGACTGACTCCCATCTGCGTCGCGTGTACGGAGAAGAGTGGCGTAAAAGGGTTCTGGCACGACCGGGGCCATGTTGTGTGTTTTGTGAAACTCCATTTGGCCCATCTTAGTCTGGGAAGCGTCTCCTAATTTCCTCGGTCTGCGCATTTGCCATTTGCAACACTTTGCATCTTGCCTGACGGCCCAGCCTGCCTCTTCCTCGATTGTCATAGAGCCATTTAGAGGAGGAAACTAGCGTCAGCCTGCAAAACAAATCACTCCCTGAAAAGGTCAAAGCCACCCGAGGTCTGTTCTATTTCAAAAGACGCGATGGCGGCGGTGAAGCCCTCAATCCCACCTCTACGAAGTACAAATGCGCGTCTCCAAGTGGGTCTCGTGCTCGTCAAAGCCCATTAAAACGCGGCGGATTGTACTTATTCAGTCAAATCCTTGCAGTATATAAATTACTCTCAGGGGCTTTGAGAGGTTCAGTAATTCTGTGAGGCCCTGGTTAGTAAGTGCATCTCAGGAGTCATTTACTAATTGACCCTGTGGCCTAAATGCCTTAATGCACTCCCCAGGGGACAGGCTGCTTTAATGCCCTCGTCATCGATGCCTAAAGGCCTTAAAAATGGATGCCATTAGTGACACTTTCCTTTCAATCCAGATCGAAAGCCTGCCACACGTCGTATTACATGCGAAATATTCGAATTCTCAGAATGAAGCTTATAAGGGCTAAGATGCGCAGGCTCTTCCCAGCCCAGGCTCACACCCTCCGTTTGGTGAAAGAAACTCTCCCACCGGGAAGACAACAAGCATTTCAAACCTCCTGGGCAGCAAATGTTTCCTCGCAATGAGATATCCTAGGGAAATAATTAGGATAGCACAAGCATTTGAACGATATGAAGTTTGGGGGCAAGTATTAGGGTGGGCCTGCGTCTTACGCAAGCCCACAGATTCGCTTCAGGGTGAAGCCTTTCTAGCGTGATACAGGTGGAGAAAACTCAAGTTACTGGGGACAGAAGGATTGGAGACAAAAAGATATGCTGGGGGCGGGGGGTGGGGGGTGGGGGGCGGCGCCTGAGTGGCTCAATTAAGGATCAGACTCTTGGTTTCAGCCCAGGTCATGATCTCACTGTTCTTGGGATGGAGCCCCGTATAGGGTTCCATGCTAATACGGCACAGCCCGCTTGGGATTCTCTCTCTCTCCCTTGCTCTCTGCGCCTCCCCCTGCTCATGCTTGCTGGAGCTCTCTCTCTCTCTCTCAAAAGAAACAAATAAACAAACAAAAGACAGAGAGGGCGGCGCCTGGGTGGCGCAGTCCGTTAAGCATCCGACTTGGGCCCGGGTCACAATCTTGCGATTTGTGAGTTCGAGCCCCGCGTCCGGCTCTGTGCTGACGGCTCGGCGCCTGGAGCCTGCTTCGGATTCTGTGTCTCCCCCTCTCTCTGCCTCGCCCTCAAAAGTAAAGAAATGTTAAAAAAATTTTTAAAATAATAAAAAAAGAGAGAGAGAGAGAAGCTGACAAGTCTCGTCCCCAGGCTTTTATATAAAAACAGGATCTCATTTATTCAGACAGTGGCATATATACTGGTTAACTGATTTCTACTAATAAATTGCAAAGCATATGCATATTAATGCAGAAGCTGAAAAGGCAAGGAAGATTCCAATTAAGTACTTAGTACCTTAGGAGCCCATGGTGGGCCACCCCAAGAGAGGCCACAGTGCCATGGAGATTCTTTTGAGCTGAAAACAATCTAGACCTCAGAGACTCAGGAAGAAACTTTGATCACCCTACTGCCCCTACCAGGCAATTGCCTAAAAAAAGCCTTTAGAATTGAGGACCTGCTCTCTGCGATCACCATAGATAATTACATTATAATTTGAATGGGGGGGGGGACAGGGAGGGATTGGGTAAAGTCAGCTCTTTAAAATTCTTCCCTAGGGGTGCCTGGGTGGCTCAGTGGGTTAAGCTGCTGACTTCAGCTCAGGTCACAATCTCGCGGTCCATGAGTTCGAGCCCCGCATCGGGCTCTGTGCTGACAGCTTGGAGCCTGGAGCCTGTTTCAGATTCTGTGTCTCCCTCTTTCTGACCCTCCCCTGTTCATGCTCTGTCTCTCCCTGTCTCAAAAATAAATAAAATGTTAAAAAAAAAAAAATTAAAAAAAAAAAAAAGAATGATAAAAAAAAATTCCTCCCTAGGTCCCCTCATGTGAGTGGCCCAGCAAACATTTCTCCCCCAGACATTTTCCCTGTTTCACTTGCGTTCCTACCCCTGGAAGCCCCAGACCCCTTCCCTCTCCTCCTTTAGTTCAGGGCGACATATATCTCCTTCGGCCTGTTTCTGGAATCTCGGGTGTGTGTGGATTTCCTGTACATAGAGAATTAAATTTTATTTTCTCCTGGTAATCTGTCTCATGTCAACTTTTTTTTAAAGGTTATTTATTTATGCTGAGAGGAAGACAGCATGAGTGGGGGAGGGGCAAAGAGAAGGCGAGAGAGAGACAGAGAGAGAGAGAGAGAGAGACTATCCCTAGAAGGCTCCACACTGTCAGCAAAGAGCCCAACAAGGGGCTCGAACCCACCACCAGCTCATGACCTGAGTCCAAATGAAGAGTCCACGCTTAGCCTGCTGAGCCACCCAGGCGCCCCTCATGTCAATTTAATTTGTAGTGAGTCTGAAAGAACCTTAAAGGAAAATTCCACCACACCCGTGCCCCCCGCCACCCCCCCCACCCCCCGCCCGACTGGGCATTACTAACCTAATATAATTCCTAGCTCTTCAAATGTTGGCTTTTTCTTTCTCACCTACACATTGTCTCAGGCTCCAGGTTCCCGTTTTGTTCTGAGATATTATTTTGAGTGCAAGTATTAATTTTACATTCATGTATTTATACCCCCACATTGTCCTTAAAAGGAGTTAAAGCAGGACAGGTATTAATTACCTACTTTAAATCTTTTTGAGCTACCTTGAGCATAAAAGACCCGGACAGAGTAGTATTTTCTTAGCCCACACGGTTTTGTGGGTTTTTCCGCCCCCCTCTGGGATTCCAAACTTCTAAGACTTGCCTGTCACATGTTTCTCCAGCAGCTCTGAACCACCATTTAAAGAGTACACGAGACTTTCCTGGGGCACCTGGGTGGCTCGGGTGGTGAAGTGTCCAACTTCGTTCGGCTCAGGTCAGGATCTCGCGATCCGTGAGTTCGAGCCCCGCGTCAGGCTCTGTGCTGACAGCTCGGAGCCTAGAGCCTGCTTCAGATTCTGTGTCTCGCTCTCTCTCTGCCCCTCCCTCACTTGTCCTCTCTCTCTCTCTCTCAAAAATGAATAAACGTTAAAAAAAATAATAAAAAGAAAATAAAGAGTCCACAAGACTTTCCTTCTTCCACTTTTGTCTCTCCCAATTTTACTGTGTTTCTAATTCACTCGTTCAAGTCTATTCCCTTTGGACATGATCCGGTTTTTCACGGGAACTATCCATAAAGAATTTCAAAGTATGTGCCTCAAAACACGTGAAGACTATTCATTGCCATGATTTTCACATAAACTGAACATTCAGTCTAGGTTTGTGTCTATTTCCTCCACGGCTGACGCCATTCACACAAAATAAAGTGGCAAGCATAAAATGAAATTTATTACCGTCAGTCATAAGAACGGTCAAATATACCTTACCGGCTACAGTATGGTCGAATTGTCTGCACCATTTAGACATGGCGTTAACTTTAAGAGAGTCCGGGAGGTTACGAACAGCATATATCTGCGTGCTATTTTACCACTCATGAGCCTTTTCACACCCTGGGTCCCCGGTTAAGCTAGGAGGGATTAAGGATCAGAGAAGTAAATTGAGTTGCCAAACATCACAACGCTACTGAGTATCAGAATATGTAGTTTTCACCCGGCATTTGGAAACGTGTGAAAACACAGATGTCCTCATCTGAGTCACACAACACCGGAGTCCTTGAGAAAACTGCAACCGAGGGCCTGGCCTGGCCCCATTGTGCATGTTCAGTAAGTATTTACTGAACGGATCCAAACTCATTTGGAGGATACGTGGTGTAACGAAAAAGCAGTCCATGAAGCTTTAACTGTTGCCAAGACTATGGCCCCATTTGGAACAACGCACATGGAGACAATATCTTCTACGTAAAGTTGCCGAGGCTCACGTAAGGGAGACGCCCTGTCACCCTAGTCCTTAAGTGACTGGTCCCCAGGTCACGGGCAACCATACCTGTGGCTTGTTTGAAACTCTGCCCAATGGAGACCTCCCGCATTGGATGATGTTTAATGGACTTTTGTCAGATACGAAGTTAGGGACACAAAGAGGTCAGGTTGTATTCCCAAAAAAAAAAAAAAAAAAATGTATCCTAAGGCCTTGTGGGAGAACACATGACTTTCAGGAAAAATAAAGGGGCCTTAAGGAGAAGAGATGGGAAATAGGACAGTTGTAGGACATGTCTATTTAGGCAACTTCTTATCCCATTGATTTGTGGCGATTTTTTTTTAAATTTTGGATGAAATACTTTGTTTTTCAAGTGTGTTTATCTTGAGAGAGAAAGAGAGAGAGTGAGTGCGAGATAAATCAGGGGAAGGGCAGAGAGACAGGGAGAGAGAGAGAATCCCAAGCAGGCTCCGTGCTGTCAGTGCAGAGCCCGACGCGGGGCCCGATCCCACAAACCATGAGAGCATTACCTGAGCCGAAATCAAGAAGCGGGCGCTTAACCGACTGAACCACCCAGGTGCCCGATTGGTGATGACTTCTAGTCAGTGACAAGAGTCAGTCTTCTGCACATGTGAAACTTCCCAGGAGGGAGATTTGTGGCAAGTGAATTCTTTCTTGGAGGCTTTGCTTTTAGGAAGATAAAGGGAGTTAAGAAAAAGTTTCTTCCTGCACCTGCGGTTTCTTCACTGTCTTCAGCTCAAAATAACCCCTACGCCACCGTGACATACTCTAGACCCCTTTGGCACATCACCTTTTGTTCAGTGGCACTGCAGACCCCCTTCTTCACTAAGAATTTTTTATTCTCTGATGGAACCTTCTGGAAATCAGCTACTCACTAGGATCCGGAAACTTTAATTGGTAGCCAGTCAAGGATACTTGAAGAGGGGATAACATCTTTGCTATCTGGGACAGATCAGGGTCTATTTACCTGGTCATTAAGAGTATCTATCCTGCAATGTAGAGTTCCTCTCAACACCCAAAATGCTAGGATAACAGGTTTCAATGGGATATAACTGGGTGATAGACCACAATATGTATGTGCTTTTTTGAAAGGTGGGTGAGAGATCATGGGTAGACTATTTGTTTGACCAATGGCCTGTGACACTGAAATGGAAAACTCAAATGCATATATGCCACAGTGATAAGGGAAGGATGTGTGTGGAGGAAATACTAGGATTCCTAAGAGTTCTTTCTACCGTGTCCATGATACATTTTCTATGAGAGCATGGTTCTGAATTCACAAAGAAAATAGATAGCAATATATAGTTCAGTCTTCAAATATCTGCTTGATGAAGAACTTTTTAGAATGTCCCTGGGGTGACGGGAAAATACAACTAGAAAATTTATTACGCAGAGGAATGACCTGCTTTAAGGCACCCATGATCCGATAACCAGAATGTGTGAATAGGTTGCCATGTGTAGCAAAAGGGACGTTGACAATGTGATTCACTTCAGGGTCTTGTGATGGCGAGATTATCCTGAATGATCTGGGCGGGTCCAACGTAACCGCGAGAGTCCTTACAAGAGAATAAGGCGGGCTGGAGAGTCAGAGCAGGAGGCATGACAACACAAGCAGAACGGGACTGATGCGATTCTTGGAAGAGGGCAATGAGCCAAGGGATGTCAGAAGACTCTAGAAGCTGGAAAAAGCAAAGCACGGACTCGTACCTAGATGCTTCAGAAGAATCACAGCCCTGCTGACATCTCAACTTGAGTCGAGTGAGACACGTCACTTGCCTGAGCTCCAGAAATGTAAGATAATAAATCTGTGTTGTTTTAAGCCACTTCAGCATGGTGCTATTTACTTTTCTGTTTATACTTTCATTTCCTTCGAGCAGGGCTTGCTTACGCTCGCAGTTTAGTCCCCGGCAATAAATGCAAGGATGTGACATTCAGACAATTTTGCAGTGAAAAATACCGTTCTTATTCATTAACGTGTCCATTAAGACTTCCGTCAAAGTGTAATTAAAGACCAAAACACCCAGCTCATTCCTTTGATGTAGAACACAAAGCATAATTTAATCATTTTTTCTTCCCTGATTCACCCAATAGCACGAATTTAAGACCAGAGTAACAACGTGACAGGTAAGAACTCACATCCTAAACCAACAGGAAACCATGGTCCACCAGAGAACAAAGCACCACCCTTAGCAAGGTAGAGGGAGGCCTGATAGATGAGGACGTAGCCTCTGACCTTTCTATGTTTATTTATTTTTTGAGAGAGAGAGAGAGAGGCAGAGAGAGAGTCAGAGATACAGAATCTGAAGGAGGCTCCAGGCTCTGAGCTGTCAGCACAGAGCCCAATGCGGGGCTCGAACTCACCGAGGGGTGAGATCATGACCTGAGCTGAAGTCGGACACGTAACCAACCGAGCCACCCAGGCGCCCCTCCGACCTTTCAGAACAAGATCTGCTTCTGTGTCTGAGCTGATGAGGACCATCTAGGTCACCATTAGAAGGTAGGGCCTCATTCCCCTTGGGCCCGGATTGGAACGATTAGCTCCATTCAAAGCCTGCCTCCTAACAATACTGCCCTGCTCCTTGACCCTGATCGTGACCCAAGTTCTGATCTAAGGATCTGCCAACATAAAATGCCCCTCTCCACAACATGCTTTGACGATATCCAGGAAGCACGCTCAGCCAGTATAAACATAGCCTCTTCCCGCTGTATACGGATTCGGACTTCATGTCCCATTCCAGCCCTGCCTGTGCCCTAAACCCATTTGTTCCCACTTTCCACTCGTTGTTGACCCGGCGCCACTATTTTTCCCTAGGTCAGAGAATCAGAAAGAGTTTAACATGGCACGTGAAATACATTATAATTCATACAGCGGTCTCAAGATAGCTTGCGAACACGGTCCGTGTTCCCAGCAGCTGTACCTAGCAAACGAAGACGCTAGAACTCAAATCAGGTCTGCGCGATTCCAAAGCTCCTCTCTTGCACGCTATCGTATATTGTCTCTCACTCAGAAAATCCCAAGTAAGGTCAGAATCGACCACCGATAGAGAATCGTTCGATCCTTGTGCCCACGCACAATGGCCAAGTCAACGATAGGACTCCAGCCGTACAGTCTCCTGCCTCAACACTGCCCCTTCTCGATGATCTTCGTTAATATGATAAGCTTTGCGATGCTCAGTATTAAAACTACTGGTTTGCATTTCATCACCCATAAGGCAAAGCAGTGATGAATCTAAGAATTTCATGACATAAAACAAGGAATCTGAGAACAAAGATGGCGGCTCACAGGAATGACTCTGTTTAGAAAATTCTTGAATGAATATCCTAGAAATGAAAGAAAGTTTCTGCTTCATCCTAAAACCTGAAAGGCAACGGTTATTTCTCAAAAACTCTTGGACCCAGAAGGAGGCTCAGTGCCTGAGCCAATGGACACCTAATATCGCTAAAGAAGAATGTTAATTGGCTTTCCTGTGAGGAAATAACTTAGTGGTCAATAAAAGTGGATAAAATCAGTGTGTATGGAAGGCTGATGGGACCTTCATCAATTTTGTGATTACAGAATTCAGATTTTTCTAGAAGGATATGCTGGTTTAGAGTGGAGGCTGAAAAGAAACATTAGGCATCACTTCAGGAGGAATTTGGAACAAATTATGACATAGGTAGCATACTTTAACGAATTTTCTTATTATTACCGTCCTCCCCCACCCCCAGCCGCCAAAGCTGTCTTGCACTGTAGTTCCTGAAATCAGTTTACGGTAGTGGTTAAAAACTGGATAAGGACTCAGGCTTTGGAGTCAAATAAACATAGATTAAAATTCCAGTTCTGCCATTCAAAATCCATGAGTTGGGGTGTCTGCGTGGCTCAGTAGATTAAGCATCCAATTCTTGATTTCGGCCCAGGTCACGGTCTCCAGTTCGTGAGTTCGAGCCCCGCATCTGGCTCGGAGCTGACAGCACACAGCCTGCTTGGGATTCTCTCTCTCCTCTCTCTGTCCCTCCCCAACTCTCTCTCTCTCTCTCTCTCTCCAAATACAAAAATGAACTTAGAAATAAATCTTTGAAAAAAAAAATCCATGAGTCTATGGGAAAGTTCATTTCTGCGAACCTCAAAGTGTTGCCGTAAAAATTAAATCATACAGGGGCGCCTGGGTAGCTCAGTCGGTTGAGCGTCTGACTTCGGCTCAGGTCATGATCTCACGGCCCGTGAGTTCGAGCCCCACGTCAGCTGTGCCGACAGCAGGGAGCCTGGAGCCCGCTTCGGATTCTGTGTCTCCCTCTCTCTCTCTGCCCCTTCCCCACTAGCATTCTGTCTCTGCCTCTCTCAAAAATAAAGAAACATTAAAAAAAAAATTAAATCACACAACAGAGTATCTGCCATATCACGATTCTGGAGAAGTTTACGTTGTTTCCCTCAACCAGAAAAGTATCTTCCAGAGGTAGACATTGTGTAGCAATTTTCTAAAGGGAGACAAATTGTAGAGGTGCTCATCCACTGCAACCCTAAAGAAATAATTGATGAAATACACCAAACCTTTATTTACGGTGGTGACGTCTTTTGCTTCTGTTTATGACAAAAGTAACCAGTACTGGACTTCTCCTCCTGCTATTAAAAAGCAAACCAAAAACAAACACTACAAAAAGACGAAGGATGCGAAACATCTGTTTTTATACACGAGACAATAGTGCAGATTGGAAATCCTTAAAATGAAGATAAGAAGCTCGAGAAATATGCATATAGCTCTCCCGAAGTCTTTGGCTGAACCGGAAGTTGTTCCTGCACAAGGGGGACGCTCTGTGAAGATAGCCAAAAAACTCCAGGTGGGCTGCAAGGCAAACAATTTGCAGAACTCACACCCGACTGGAAAACGTTCCCTTTCTCATCAGCTGGCAGGGGCCAGTGAACACATTCATGTGATAAATATTTTCAGCGTTGTGGGTCACACATGGTGTCTGTCGCATAATCTTCTTCATGTTGTTTTTCTGTTTAAACTACCCTTTAAAAAAGGAAAAATAATTCTCACCTCTCAAGCCGTTCACAATCAGCCAATAGGCAGGATTTGATCCACAGGTTACCATTTGCTGGATCTTAAGCTAGACTGTAGACACCCCTTTGAGCCCCCAGAGTATTCGGTAGAGACCGAAAGAAGTTAACACCTTCGTAACAGCATTCAAGTTAGAGGACGAAGTATGTTCTTTTGACTCAGACTAACACAGCCTAAACACAAACAGAAATGAATCAGGAATAAGGAAACAGTTATAAGAGTAAAAGAGAGGCTATCACCAAAATCCTACAGATATTAATAAGGAAACTAGAGTATCACCAACATGATGCCGATAAATCCTCCCATCAGATGAAACGGGCAGATTCCGTGAGTGACACCAATGATAAACAACGGCACAGGAATATAAAGAAAATCTGAATAACCCCACAACTATCAAAGAAATCGAAGGCATCATTGAAAACCTACACACAAAGAAAACTTCAAGCCCATATGGCTTCTTTGGTGAGTCCTAGGAAACGTTTCAGAAATAGGTACTGGCAACAAATACAAACGAAACCCCTCGAGCTCGTTCTCTGAAGCCTGCCCTGTCCCTGTACCAAAACTAGACTAAGATACTACAGAAACGAAATGGGTTCACTCTCATCCGTGAAAACAGAGAGTACTCGAAATACTGAGCCAAGCAACAGGCAAAAGTACACATCATGATCAACTAAGCCTCATCCCCAAGATTTCAAGGCTGCCCTCCACGTCTGCAAACCAAGCAACATAAATCACCATAGGAACCAACGAAAGAAGAAAAACCATAGGATCATCTCAACGGATGCAGGAAAAGCACTTGTAAGGAATTCAAGCAGTCATTATAAAAATGCTCCTTAAAAGGGGCATCTACAAAAACCCACGGCTAACATCGTATCTAAGAGACAACGGCTAAAAACTAAACCGCAGTCTAGCTGATGTGTTAGCAAATGAAATAAGAAAATAAAAGGCATATATTGTGGTAAGGGTCAGGGGCTGTTCTAACAGCAGGGATGAGTGTTGTGTATTAATTTTTGTGTACTGAGCTTGAAGCCTGTGAACTTACTGAACTCAATTATTCTAGGACTTTTTTGGTAGATTCTTTAGGGTTTCCTAAAAGACAACTTTACCTTTCTGATGGGATTTTATATTTTATAAAAAGGACAAAACTCATCTCTGCTGTTAGAGCAGCGTCTGGTATGTGGAAAACACTTGGTAAACATTGTTTCTTTTTATTTGGCGTAAATATTTGAAATGGGCTGCATGAGAGTTATGCAATGCTATAGTATACATATACCTTATCCTAATGCCTTCTCAAATTCTTTGTTTTGTAATGTTTTATTTATTTTTGAGAGAGAGAGAGCGAGAGAGAGAGAGAGCGTGAGAGCAGGGGAGGGGCAGAAAGAGGGAGACCAGAATCCGAAGCAGGCTCCAGGCTCTGAGCTGTCAGCACAGAGCCCGACGCGGGGCTCGAACTTGTGAACGGCAAGATCATGACCTGAGCGCAAGTCGGACGCTCAACTGACTGAGCCACCCAGGTGCCACTCAAATTCATTTTTTTGCATTTATGTATTATTTTGAGAGAGAGCGCGCGAGCACATACACACACATGAGCAGGGGAGGGGCAGAGACAGAGAGAGACAGGGAGAGTGAGAATCCCAAGCAAGCTCCACAGTGTCAGCACAGAGCCCAACATGGGGCCAGAACTCGAGAACCGTGAGACCGTGACCTGAGCCGAAATCGAGAGCTGGACACTTAACCAACTGGGCCACCCAGGCAGCCCCCAAATTCTCGAACTATCCCAGATGACTCTACAAATCAACTGTCAGATTTGCTATAAAAGAGGTTTTTCTAAGGACAAGAAGTTGCCGTAGCCTTCGTTGACGTATATGATTAAACTAATTCACACTAAGCTATAAATGTTGCCCTCTGAGTGATTGTTTTTGACATTTTATTAAGGCATAATTTACAGGGGGTGAAATGTATCGATCTTAATTACAGTCCAATCAGCGTTGCCAAATGCATACAACTGTGTAACTGGCACCCCGATGAAAAATATAGAACATCGCCAGAACACCAGAAAGTTCCATGGTGCCCCATTCCAGTCACCCTTCTCCCACAGAACGACCACTAATCTGTTATTACCACAGATTAGCTTTCCTTGGTTTCTATGGGGTGTCTGGGTGGCTCAGTCGGTTGAGCGACCGACATCAGCTCAGGTCATGATCTCACGGCTCGTAGGGCTCTGTGCTGACAGCTCAGAGCCTGGAGCCTGCTTCAGATTCTGTCTCAGTCTCTCTCTGCCCCTCCCCTGCTTGTGCTCTCTCTCTCTCTCAAATATAAATAAACATTAAAAAAATTTAAAAAAAAAGAAGAATGTTCTCTTCTTTGCCTGGCATTTTTCAGCATAATGTTATTTTTTATTTTTATAATATTTTCTTTAAACTTTTTTTTAACATTTATTTATTTTTAAGAAGAGAGAGACAGAGCATGAGCGGGGGAGGAGAGAGAAAGAGAGGGACAAAGGATCCGAAGCAGGCTCCCGGCTCCAAGCTGTCAGCCCAGAGCCCGACGCGGGGCTCGAACTCACGGACCACGAGATCATGACCTGAGCCGAAGTCAGACGCCCAACCGACTGAGCCACCCAGGCGCCCCTATTTTTATAATATTTTATTGTGACAAGAAAACTTAACATGTACCCTCTTTTCTATGCTTTTTAAAAATGTTTATGTATTTATTTTGAGAGAGAGAGAGAGAGAGAGAGAGAGAGAGAGAGAATGAGTAGGAGAGGGGCAGAGAGAAAGGTAAAGAGAGAATCCCAAGCAGGCTCTGTGCTGTCAGTGCAGAGCCCGACGTGGAGCTCGAGTCCATGAACTTTGAGATCGTGACCTGGGCCCAAATCAAGAGTCACTCAATCGACTGTGCCACCCAGGCGTCCCAAGATGCACCCTCTTTTTTCAGTGCACAAGATATTATTTTTAACCACGGGCACAATGTTGTTCAGGAGATCTCGAGCCCTTATCCATCTTGTGTAACTGAAACTTTATACTTCTTAAATAGCAACTCCCTGTTTCTACCTCTCCACTAGCCCCTGGCAACCACCATTCTACTCTCTGCGTCTAGGAGTCTGACTACCTTAGAAACCGCACGCAGCATTTGCCCTTCTGTGACGACCTTACTTCACGTAGCGTCACGTTCTCAAGGTTCACTCACGTCGTTCCATATTGCAGTATACGCATCCCTTATATGTATACACCTCATCCTCTTGATAATGTTCAGCTTCCGAGATCCTGATTTCGATTCGATTGGGTAAATACCTACGAGGGGGACTGTGGGATCCCATGGTGGTTTGAATTTTTTGAGGATCCTCTATATTGCCTTCATAGCGGCTGAATCATTTTGCCGTCCTACTAACAGTCTGGAGGGGGCAAAACAGAATTGATTAGCTTGGAAAAAAAAAAAAATGAACCCACCACCGGACGCACGTCCTGGTAATCAAGGAAAGATAGGCCTTCCTATCTCACGTGATAGGTAAGAATGTTCGATGGGTGGATCTCACACGACAGGTAAGAATACAGATAGGTGGCAGGGTCGTATTTTCAAACGCTAACCTTAGTTCCTTTCTGCTCATCCTTCAGAACCCCCAGACAATCCCATATCCTTCAAACAGCAAGGCTGTCCTATAGTCCTTACTTTACGTGAGGGATGTAACAGAAAGGAGAAATAGTCTCTAGAGATCTCAGAGAAGAGGGGAAACTCGAGGCATGGTACCCTTTTGTCCATTCTTGACCTTAGCAACCAGAGTCTGTTAACCACACAGGAGGGTCGGGTTAGCGGTCCTTCCCCTTAATGTATCTTCCAGACTCTCAACAAACACCAGCACCTCACCCGGGGACTACCGAGCGATGTTTGTCTGGCCAGCTGACTACTCAGTATGGACCACATCTTCAGCAGCATCCAAGGACAGCAGGAATCCAAGAGAAGGGCACTAGCATTCTGCTGGTGTTCAAGAGAAGCTCTCACACAGGTAACTGTGAACTAAGGGGAGGTACATCCTCCTCGAGTCGGGAAACTGGGTTACATGCTCCTACCCGCCAATCTCGCCTTCCATGAAACCAAATAGAGAATAGTCATCCAAACAAATTCAACAACAATCAAGGTTTTTGCTTTTCCTTTCCTTTGCTTTCTTCTTAGGTGTATTTATTTATTTTGTGCGAGAGAGAAAGCAAGCAAGCAGGGGAGGGGCAGAGAGAGAGAGAGAGAGAGAGAGAGGATCTCAAGCAGGCCCTGCACTGCCAGGGCAGATCCCCATGCGGGGCTCGAATTCACGTAGCACAAGATCATGACCTGAGCTAAAACTCAAGAGTCGGATGCTTAACCGACTGAACCACCCAGGCGCCCCTGCTTTTCCTTTTTCAAGCTACTGGGATCGGAGTGCATTGTAATTACGTACCCCCGGGGCAAAACACATGAAGTTTGACTGGAAGTTAAGGACTACATTACTAGGGAACACGAATATAGGGTCCCTATTTCTTTCAGGATTGATAGGACGACAGCTATAAGGCAAGAATATAATAAGCTTTGCAGCAGACCAGGTACTAATCCTAGCTGTAGTACTTAGCAGATGTGCGCCGTTAGACAAGTTACTTAAACTCTACCGGCCTCAGTTTCCTCACCTGGGAGTGGATTTAATACCACTTCCCTCACCAGGTTGTAGTGAAAAATAGAGACAATCATCTGACGCTTAGTACTAAAACCACCTATTACTGTAGCAGGCGCATGGAAGACATTTAGTAAATGGAATTATTAATGAAAAATCGTTCGGCCAAAGCGCCGCCATTAAAAATTCACTCCTTTGGGTTAATGAGCTACTCACTTAAACAGAATCATTGCTGGCCAGCGTTGTAAAAGACCTAATGTCCCCTTAGCACCTGCATTTAGATTTTTCATCTTTATGCCCTTCTGTCCTTAAATTGGTGTTTTGTTAGATAAAGAAAAGGAGAGATCAGAGAAAGCGTGGCAGAAAACGCAACAAAGAAAAATTGCCAATTCTAGTTTAGATTTGTGACTTCAGAAGTTGGGTGATAGATGTGACATATTTAACAACTTATTTTTCCAGAAAACGGAGCTGGACCAGGCAGACGGTATAAATTTCCCTGATGTTACGATAGGGTTAGCGCATTATAATTTAAGTACTACTCTTCAAATGCGACCAAAAAATATATATGTGCGTGTCTTCCCCCAACTTCATGTATTTCTGATTACCTTAATCATTCATTACTTTCTCGAGCATTACAACATAAAAATGAGGAATGGCTTTTAGTTAAGAAATTGTGCAAGGGAGAACATGGTAATGCGTAACAGCTGCAGCTATGAATTTTATGGATGCTTCGTTGAAAACAACATGAAATGGCAAAATCAGATCCCAAATTAACTCCGCAGTGTTTTCTTCTAGGCGCGAAATCCATCATTCTTATCTATGATGAGAAGAGCACGAAATAACGTACCTTGAATTTTATTGGGTAGAAATCATCATCGTCATCTCTTTGCTGAGGGCCTCGTATATGGGCGGGAATGTGCAAACAGCTACGCATATGAACACAAGGTGCCTACCTTCGAAGAACTTAAAAATAAATTGGGAAAGGGGCAGTGTAGACAAATACGAAAGCACCGTATCAGGATCAGAGTTGATCGGTAACTATTCCTTGTTATCCCGCAACTAATTCCTGAGCTTGGACTCTCTTCCCTGCATCAAGTGACTTACCCCTGTCCCCCAACCTATCTGCTTAGTTTCTGACTTCAGTAAATACACACGTAAGGCTTTTCCAGCAAAATCTTGCAAACTGATTCCCACCAGCCCCATGAGGCCCCAGGAAGAGATTTGTCACACTATGCATATCTTCAGTTTACTCTTTGAATTAGTTGTGCCCATTTTCAGATGGTTTTGTGTAGCCTTGTAATTCAGACGTCCACCATTTTCCACTTTCCATTTTGCCCGACAGTTGGCTGTCCCCAATAGAAGCCCTCCAGACAGGGCCTGGGAGCTCTATTTCTGTCCTGGGCCTCGCCACCTCCTTTTTGCTCCTTATACCTGGCTTGCCTCACTTTGTCACCTCTCCCTCTCTATCGGCACTTCAGTTTGACCCATGATCTAACCTCACATCCGTACTCAGCATGAAATCTCGCTGTGGTCTTGTTCTGACTTAAATTTCTATCTTGTTGGGGCGCCTGGGTGACTCTGTCGGTGGGGCATCTGACTTGGTTTTGGCTCAGGTCGTGATCTCATGGCTTGTGGGCTCGAGCCCTGCCTCAGGCTGCACACTGATAGCAGGGAGCCTGCTTGAGACTCTCTCTCTCTCTCTCTGCCCCTCCCCCACTCATGAGCACTCACCCCCTCTCTCTCAAAATAAATACACTTAAAAAATAATAAATTTTCACCTTGTTTCTTCTCTCGCCACATTTCTCTTTTTTGTTGTAATTTTTTTTAATGTTTGTTTATTTTTGACAGAGAGGGAGAGTGAGTAGGGGAGGGGCAGAGAGAGAGAGGGAGACACAGAAACTGAAGCAGGCTCCAGGCTCCGAGCCGTCAGCACAGAGCCCGACGCGGGGCTCGAACTCAGGGACCGCGAGATCATGACCTGAGCCGGAGTCGGAGGCTCAGCCGACTGGGCGCCACATTTCTTGTTTCAGTAATCCTTCGAACACTGGCATTTCCTGACTACTGACCGCGTGCTCCTGCCCCATCTCTCCGATATTTCTTATTAAAACCTATAGCCACAAAGCGTTGGCTCAGGCTCTATTTAAAATCTCTGAATGATGGTAACTTTTCCAACGGACACTGGATTCAGGGCAATCAATAGTGATGAGGAAATAGGGTTGTAGAGCAAACCTACGTAACTGTATTCATGTCTAACTTGACAGAGCAAGATCATGAGCCTCTAACAAAAGTCTCCACAAAACCCCTGTCTCCCTTCAGAATAGTAAGAACAGGCAACAATGAAATACCCGTTGAGGGCAACGCATTTGGGCAAGGAGCATAATGGACAATGAAAACTATTAGGTGACAGGTTGATGGGGAACACCATATTGACATAGTGTCAAAGCATCACCCCCTGGCTTACTTGCTGGCTGAGAAGGTAGGAGAGGGTCATTTTCCGTAGACAAAGCTAGCAGTCATCCCATTAAGCCAGGGATCTTTTCACTAATACAGAATCAAACACACATCATGTCTCTGAATATGGTACAATATACAGCACACAGCCTCATCTATGATGCAACATCATCCTACGAAAACCATGTAACCCAAATCCAGTAAACTTCAGTTCTAAATTCTAGTTTGGGGAAACATAAGGAATAGAGGAACAGCTCACTAACACCACGAGGAAAAGCAGATGACACCAAAATATAACTTCTTCTTTTTTATTTATTTATTTAGTTAGTTAGTTCAGTTTAGTTTACTTCTTGTGTGTGTGAGAGAGAGAGAGAGAGACAGCAAACAGGGGAGAGGCAGAGAGAGAGGAAGAAAGGGAGAATCCCAAGCAGGCTCCATACTGTCAGCGCAGAGCCTGACGTGGGGCTTGGTCTCACGGAATGTGAGATCATGACCTGAGCCGAAATCGAGTCGGACGCTTACCTGACTGAGCCACTCGTGCATGCCAAAATAGAACTTATTCTATGGGGCGCCTGGGTGGCGCAGTCGGTTAAGCGTCCGACTTCAGCCAGGTCACGATCTCGCAGTCCGTGAGTTCGAGCCCCGTGTCAGGCTCTGGGCTGATGGCTCGGAGCCTGGAGCCTGTTTCCGATTCTGTGTCTCCCTCTCTCTCTGCCCCTCCCCCGTTCATGCTCTGTCTCTCTCTGTCCCAAAAATAAATAAAAAACGTTGAAAAAAAAAATTTAGAACTTATTCTAGAGCACGGTATTCCCATCAAAACCATGGCAAGAAAGGTGGGGGGTGAATTACATATATATGAACAGAGAGAGATGAATTTGGTTTTAATTAAAGGCATGGGCAGGAAATTCAGCAAAGTTTCAGCGTAAGGGAACAATGGGTTGATCGTTCACAGAAAGATAAATGGTTGGCATGACATCTAAGTACAGGGAAAGCTTTGAGTACGGATACAAGCGACGACTAACTCAGAATTAATTCACCTTGTAACCATCACCATGGAATGGATTAGATATTAAGCCAAGGGCTCCAGGATTTTGGGTCCCTCCGGCGCTTTCCTTCACTAATCCGTGCTCATCAGGTATCGGCTTGGCCAATCCTTCTCCAGTTCTGCTTTAGCTCCCCTCTTCCATGTTCCCACGGTGCTCTCTTCTTCCATCATGTGACTTCATATATTAAATTGCCTCTCTGCCTCTCTCTGTGGTTCGAGAACTTCTACGGCACAAGGCTAGTGTGTTCTCAGAGTCCAGCCCAATGTCTGCCATAGCACGGGCTTTCAGTAAATCTGACATATCTCGTTGCTTAAAACTGAAGTATTTCTAGGTCCTGTCCTAAAAGTTGGAGCCTAATTCTTAATCTCGCCTAAGAGCTGAGGCCCAGTTATCTAACCAGATAAAATTTCATTGTCTAGCTGCCCGCAAGTCTGTCCCAATATCACCTCCTATGGAATCTTACCATGCTGTTCTGTTCATCTGTCAATGCGTCCCTGCTACTTAATTTTCTAAAATGTCAAAGTCAATGTCACTATTCTTTCTTGTTCTATCGAAATGCTGGAGTTTTCTGTGGGAATTTCTAAATACCTGAGACAGGAGCAGGTTGCAGGGCATGCTGGTGACACCTTAGCCCTCAAAGTTCATTATCTGAAGGGTACTTAAGCTTGACGTTCAAGAGTCATCCAATTAAGTTGTTTCCACTGCATCTATCCCCATTGTCACTGTCCCCTAATTGCCAGCACTTGCAACCTGTAAAATCCCCCCAAGAGGCCATCCAATGCAAGTCTAGCTTCCGTGTTGAGTATCTATTTCGGCTCAGGTCATGATCTCCCAGTTCGTGGGTTCGAGCCCCGCGTCAGCCTGTGCGCCGATGATGCGGAGCCTGCTTGGGATTCTCTCTCTCTCTCTCTCTCTCTCTCCCTCCCTCCCTCCCTCCCTCTCTGCCCCTCCCCTGCTCGGGCACACTGCCTCTCCAAAGAAATAAATAAACATTAAAAAAATAATAATAAAGGGCAATAGCCAGCTTTATGAAGTTTAAAAAACGTGAACCGGTTTAAAAATTTGGACCGGTCTGTCCACCAGAGGGGACAAAAAATTAAACAGCCTAACGCACCCTTAGACTTTCACAAAGAAAGCACTTCGCCTCTATTTGTCTCGCTGCTGACTTTGGTTAATTGTCAATGGTTAATTGTCAATGACAAATTGTTGTCCGCACCCTCCAGCCTTTTGACGATCTGCCATCTGAAGCTTCAAACGCGGCACCCAGCACGAATGGTCAAGGCAGGGATCTGTCAAACCGGTCCTTTGTCTCTTCATCAACTTATTACGTCCTACTGATGCAAGGTTCTCAAAGGATTACCCACCTGACCACCCTGTGTTTCTCTCTCTCCTTTTTTTTTTTTTTAATAGCATTCACCACGACATCTCTAGCACCAAACACGGGACCAGATATTTTCGAAAGTGCTCGGGGCGCCTGGGTGGCTCGTTCGCTTGAGTGTCTGACCCTTGACCTCAGTTCGAGCCCCGCGTCGGGCTCTGTGCTGACAGCTCAGAGCCCGGAGCCTGCTTCGGATTCTGTGTCTCCCCCTCTCTCTGACCCTCCCCCGTTCATGCTCTGTCTCTCTCTGTCTCAAAAATCAATCAACGTTAAAAGAAAAAAAAAAAAAGAAAAAAAGAAAAACCTAGACTGAGAAGAGCAGGCTATAAGCCAGACAAAGAACAAAAACAAGGAAAAACTAAGATTTACATCTTTAAGGACAGGTGGAGTTTGTTTGAGGTATGGAATATGAGTAGCATGACGTAGTCATTCAGAACACCGCTCAACTCGGT
This sequence comes from Panthera pardus, assembly GCF_024362965.1. Taxonomy (NCBI): domain Eukaryota; kingdom Metazoa; phylum Chordata; class Mammalia; order Carnivora; family Felidae; genus Panthera; species Panthera pardus. The sequence continues at coordinate 31,585,278 of NW_026526843.1, read as the reverse complement.
TCAGTTTCTAACGTGACTGCTTACTAGCTCTGTGACTTTAGGTGAGCCACGTCGACTCTCAAAACCTCAAGTTTCCGAACTTTGGAAGTAGGTATCGTAATAATGTGTCCCTCTGAATGCAGCTGGGAAGATCACCTCGTCCGTAGCATGTGTCGTTACATGCTGGCAACTGTTGTCATTGTTAGCGGCGAAACAGGGGACACAAAATACCTAGTTTCGTTACATCCACCTACCCCTCAATCCTGGCCTGGTGCCTGCTTTGCGCACGGTATTGGGCCCCAGAGACAGGAAACATAATTCTTAAAGGCCTTTTCCACTTAATTGCTGAAATGCTGGAGCGTTGTGATTTTGACTGATGACTGCATTACCTTGATCATGTTTTTGAGTAATGGCTAACTCTCTCAAGCATGACTGTAAATTGACGAGGCATTTGAAAGATGGCCTAAGACTGCAGATAGCCTACACCCTTCAGGCGCTGGCATCTGTGGGAGTCACAAGAGCCCCTTCCTAGCTTAGCATTCTGAATAACAGCTCCCTAAAACATAGCTTCCTACTACAGTAGCAGCGAATAAGGTTGTCACGTGTGCCCTTTTCTAAAATACCAATTTATTGGTCTTCTCCCAGTTACCTTGTCCTTTGTCATGGATTTTCCAGTATCGTTGGCTAGTTCTGGGTTTCCAATATTGGTTTTGTCTCACCTTTGGTCCATTTGCCCACTGACTACCAGACCACACGCTCTGTAGCCTCTAAAATTGGTGAACTGGTCCTTGTCTTCTTGAATAAAGGAGAAGCTATATGCTAGGAAGTATGCTCAGAGCTTCTAGAGGATTTATCTCCCTGAATGTTAGCAAAGGCCCCACAAGGTTAAGAGCTCTACCCCCATTTTATTTTTATTTCATTTTTAATGTTCATTTATTTTTGAGAGAGGGGTGGAGTATTAGCAGAGAGAGAGAGAGAGAGAGAGACAGAATCCAAAGCAGGCTCCACGCTCTGGGCTGTCAATGTGGAGCCCAATGTGGGGCTCGAACTCGTGAGCCACAAGATCATGACCTGAGCCATCCAGGAGCCCCTCTATCCCTGTTTTAAGAGAAGGAAACTATGGCTAAGAGAAGATAGTTTTCTCTCTCAAAAGCACATAGCTATTTGGCGATATAATGGTTTGAATGTTCCCGCCGCCCCCGCCCCCCCCCCCCCCCCCCCCCCGCCGCACCGGCGTGAAATCAGAGGCTGAAACCTAATGCCCACGTGATGATATTTGGAGGTGCAACTTTTGGGAGATGATTAGGTCATGAGTGGCCAGGACTAGTAAGTACCCTTGTAAGAGAGAACCCAGAGAGCTCCCTCTTCCCTTCCTCCTTATAATGACACAGCAAGAAAACACCCAGCTATCAACCAGGAAGCCGGTTTTCACCAGACAGTAAATCTGCCAGCACCTTGGTCTTGAAATTCCCAGCCTCCCAAACTGTGAGAAATACATTCTGTCTGATTAAAACTACCTAGCATACATATCTTTGTTAGAGCAGCCCAAAAGGACTAAGACAGGTGGCAAGGCCGAAACAGGTTAAAGGGACCACCAGACCCCAGTCCAATGTCCTTTTATGCTTTGTTAAAGGATTATACTCAGCTCGGCTTTAGGACAGCCTGTGTTTGGGGTTCAATAGCTTATCTCTTCTTGCAGCGTAGGGATGTGAGGCACAGTGTATATTCCTGAGGTCGTAGTGAATATGCCTTTTGTGGGGGGGGGGGGTGGTGAAAAATGACAGTGATAATGACGATCTGCTGATGGGCTAGAATGTGCTACATTACATTCTTCTGTGCTTCTGTCCAGCATGCTCTGCTCCTTCTAAAGAAAATACATTTTCCCTTCTGCCTCATGCCTTATAAATGCCAAACGTACCGTGGTAGGCAGAAGACTAGACCATCCCCCACGGACATCCTTATTCTCAGGATCTTTGAATGTTACCTGACGTAGCAAAAGGCACCTTTTAGATTTGATTCTCAGTATTGTCCTGGATTCTCCCGTTGAGCACAGTGCCATCATAGGGGTCATTATAAGACAGACAGGAGAATCGGAGTCGGAGAGAGACTGGAAAAAGCTATGCTGCTGATTTGTAAGATGCAGGGAAAGGACCACCAGCCAAGAAATGCCGGCAGTTCTAGAAGCTGGGAAAGGCAAGGGAACAATGATCGCTTAGAGCCTCCGAAAGGAAGTCAGGTCAACACGTTGCTCTTGGCCCAGCGAGACCGGTGCGAGTCTTCTGTCCTCCAGAACCGTAATATAGTAAATTTGTGTTGTCTTAAGGTCCTACGTTTGTTGGGGCGCCTGGGTGGCTCAGTCGGTTGAGCGTCCGACTTCGGCTCGGGTCACGATCTCGCGGTCCGTGAGTTCGAGCCCCGCGTCGGGCTCTGTGCTGACGGCTCGGAGCGTGGAGCCTGCTTCGGATTCTGTCTCACTCTCTCTCTGCCCCTAACCCACTCGCAGTCTGTCTCTGTCTCTCTCAAAAGTAAATAAACATTAAAAAAAATTAAAAGGTACTACGTTTGCAGTAATTTCTTACAGCGGCAATGCAAAATTAAAATGCCTGCTCCGGGACTCAGTACGGTGATATACCTCCTCCTGAAAGGCCTTGATAGCTCCCAAGGCAGACCCAGGTGTCAGTGTTCCCAGGGCTGGGTGTACATTTCTATCTCTATTACAGGATTCATCACCAACAAGCTGAATTGCACTCCATTTTGATCCTTCTCCTCCTCTCTTCCGGGCAGCTATTGCTTATGGAGTCAAGAGGAAGAGAGGTTCAGTCCACTTCCGGTTTTGCTACCAGTGACATCCTGGAAAATAACCTGAAATTTATGGGACACACATACTGGCCTTTCAGCAGCGGAATGTTTTTATGGGAATACCTTTCTGGAGGTTCTCACAGTCCGGCAATCTTGCCTACCTGTGCCAGAAATAGCACAATTCACCAATCTGGCCCTAACCGTTCTACACCCAAGTAATCTCTACACCCAACATGGGGCTCAGACTTAACAATGCTGAGATCAAGAGTCGGGTGCTTTACCAACGGAGGCAGCCAGGCGTCCCTGGCCCTGTCTTAACAGCCTTGTTTTTTTCCACTCCTGATACAGAGTACATCAATCAGAATGCAGCCAGGAAAAGAAGCCAAACCAGCTAGCTCAAGAGGGAATTTAATACACATTACAACCACGTTAGAAGAACAGATAGAACAAATGGGGAAAAGATGAGGCCACCTAGAGCTTAGTAACCCAAAACGCTGCTACCACCCATAGGGGCGAGGGACAGATGCAAGTGATAATATTACGAGTCTGGGAACCAGGGGTCAGGGCTACAAGAACAGATCTGGAACGTCAGAGGAAGAAAAGACTCAACAAAAGCGAGGACCCTGCATTTTCCCAGTAGGAACAAGAACCAACAAGAGGAGACATTGCCAACTGCCTGAAACCCACAGTGTAGCAGAGGGCATACCATGGTTTCTAGTCTTCTCTTGTCCTCCAATCGCCGACTAGAGTCATCTACTGGTCAAATCAAACCAGAAGCCATTTGGCCACGAAGACCAAGAAGTGTAGCTCGCCAGGGTCAAAACACTCAGAGAGCAAGGAAAGGAAAGAGAATGAATCCAAAAGCAAATCCAGTCTTCTCCCAGGTTCCCAAATACAGGATACCTTTTTCTGACTCACTTCACTTGAATTGCACCCTGCCATCTCAAATCTGATCTCCCCTGTGAAGTCTTCTCTAACTATCCTGGCCTGATGAATTCAATGATCTCCGCGGGCTCTACTATCCACTTGGTAATGAACCCAGTCAATACTGCTTGGCAGCTCCATTGCATCTATGAAGGGGACGCAGACATCCACATTTCCTATGGTTTTTGCTTCGCTGTCTGTAGCCTAATTCTAACAGCTGTATAATATTCTTTAGCATGTAAAGACATCCAGTAATGTCCAGGGGTAATATTCAAATATTCAGCAATCGGTATGGCAGGGGCGCCATGCAGTCAGAATGCATCCCAGCCACAAAAAGACCCCGGCTTTTTATAGACCCGGGCTGTAAAAACCTACTAGCCTATACCGGGGATAGACTGCTGATGAGGTGGCTGGGCTATGCAGGAAGGAGAAAAGAGCCTGCAGACATGGGAAATGTACAAACTCCACAATTTGGTTATGTGAGCCTAATTATTACAGTAAAACAATGTTATGAAACAAAACAGTAGAATATAAAAATAGCATATTCTCTAAAAATGTAAGACATTATACACGCACGCACACGTTATGTCTATTGCACTATAGTCTAAATTTTGATCCATAGGACATATCAATATATCGTATTTCAAACTCTCTTTTTCATATGCATGCACCCACAAATGTATAAATGCATAAAAAACGGAGCATAATGCAATGGTTACCTCTGCGTTCGCACTCTGGGTGGTCATCATTTTACTCTTCTGTTTGCTGATTCGCATGATCTGATTTTTCTACGATCCTCAAATACTCAAGGATATTTTTCAACCCTATCCCACGTTGGGGATAAAAAGGATAGTGTTGAAAAATATCCTTGAGTATTCGAGGATCGTAGAAAAATCAGATCATGCGAATCAGCAAACAGAAGAGTAAAATGATGACCACCCAGAGTGCGAACGCAGAGGTAACCATTGCATTATGCTCCGTTTTGTCAACGAAATGAACCTTCTACCCGGTCCCGTGGAGCGATTGTTACGCTCCACGCATGCTCTCTGGTCCTCAGAGGATCAAAGTGAAGAAATACATGTCAGCCCAAACGACGGTTCCTAAGCACCGTCCTGAAGAAGAAGAGAAAAATGGTAAAGAGACAAAAAGTGGATCATGAGGCCCGGCCTCCCATTTTGAAGGGCGATCAGCGTTTCATCAAACGTTGGGGAGACGCTTTTAGAAAATCATTACTCTTCCTTGTCACGGAACCCGCCTGCCACCTCAAGTGACACCTAAGCAATCTCCTGCCTTTCACTCACTGCCAACACTATAAACATCCTGTGGCTTGACTGCTCAGGTCAGCCATAATCTTCATTTCCTCCGTGATCGGGCCAAGCTGGGAGTTCATGGCCAGCATTTGGATTCACAGCAGGTAAACACGGAGGCCAGGCAGACAGGCCAATCAAAGAGGCGGTCGCACAACCTATTTCCGCTCTGAACCCCCATCTGAGCCGAGCTGCCAGTGGTGGGTGCCCGATGGTGGTGACCCATCTGCGGTGGACTAAAACCCAGTGTTTCCTGGGTGACATATTTGGTGATCTCCATATAACTATGATTGATTTTCCTTCCCGAGACTCTTTATTGCTATTTTAGTTCTATAATTACTTCTCAAAAATCTGTCATGGTGACGCCTCCATTCTCTCGATCTCATCTCAGGCTACTACCAAGGCAGCAACGAATCCTGGGTTTTTCCAATTCTGGTCGCCTCCCATTCACGTTCTCTTTGACTTGAACCCCCACACTAGGTCAGCTCAACGTCTGAGCATTTAATTTCTGCTTTTCCAGCAACCAGCGTAACTTACAAGCCTTGTATTTTAAAAAGGTTTAGCCAAATGTCACCCACATCCCTAGTCTATAAAGATAAGCGCTATATTTAGCTAGTTCTAATTAAAAATAGCCAAGATGCTGCTTGGTATGTGAGGAGGGGGGAATCTGTTCAATTTCCACGTCTCATTTCAGAAACTTTGACATTGGAGTTTCTGTAGCGCTGTTTATAGTTTGAATTAAGACTGTTCCATTTACTCGGAAATACAGCAAGCATCTAAATTGTATTATTGATCCCGTGTAAAACATGTCAAGTTCACCAGTCCCACAAGCAGTAAATTCTGGGCCTTTTTAAAAGGGGTTTGGTGACTCCCATGGTTAGTTAAAGTCATCCTAACCAGAGAATTGGATCCTAGATGAATGGTCCCCTGATACTCATGCCGACAGCTCCCTGTTGTAATGGCTTTCGGGTGGTCACTCAGTTTGATATGCCGTCGTGGCCACGTGACTAAAACCATAAAGCAAAAAGTCAATATCCGAACCGAGTGGAGACCGGAAGCCCAGGAGCATAAAGAGAGATTGGCATGTTGAGAATCCGGTGTCAGTGCATGCATTTGGTTCTTCTAGTTCTTTTACACATATCCCCAGAATTAAAAAAAAAAAAATACTGGGGGTGCCCGGGTGGCTCAGTCACTTGAGTGTCTGACTCTTGACTTCGGCTCCGGTCACGATCGCACGCTTGGTGAGTTCGCGCCCCGCGTAGGGCTCTGTGCCGACAGTGTGGAGCCTGCTTGGGATTCTCTCTCTTTCCCTCTCTCTCTGCCCCTGCTACTCTCTCTCTCTCTCTCTCTCTCAAAATACATAAATAAACCTAAGAAAAAAAAAATACCGTCCATGAAAGGGAGCTCGGTGTGAAAGAGGGTGAAGGATATTGCTTGTTATATCTGGCCCTCCACGGGATGAATGTGGAGTCACCAGGAAGCAGATCCCGGGGGGAAGGGGGCCGGGGGCAGAAGTGACACTTCAGAATCTAGCAACAAGGTTCCAGTGGGTGGACGTGGGGGTTGGGGGGCGTGGAGGAATCATAAGTGAGACCTTACACTCAACGTCATACAATAACCTTATCACCAAACTTCACGGATGACAGAAAGCATCGGGAGCCAGGGGCTGCGTTCGAGGCTGTTGAGGCTGTAAAACGTGAATGTATAGGTGCGTGTGCACACTCGTGTCGGTGCATATGTCTGCACAAGAGTGTGTGTGTCAGGGTACGTATGAATACAGGTTGGGTGTGTGTGTGCCCGCGAAGCCCTGTGGTCCAGGTTGTGTGCAGGCATAGGACAGCGGAAGCTTCCGAGGCCCTAGACCCCGTGCTCTTTGACCTTTTACTGTCATGAGACTGTCCTAGTTTTTTAGAGTATGAGCCATATTCTTGACATTACACCTGGTACGCAGAGGTACCAAGGCAGAGCAGGTGGAAACGACAAAACAAAACAAAACAAAACCGTGCCTCGACCGACAAGAAGGCCGATGTGCGTATCACCTTGGGATGGCTGGTTGACATTTCCGGTTCCGCTCTAGTATGCCTTTGGAATGATCAACAGCAGCCAAGAACATGAAACAGGAAGGCAGGCAGCTAGGAGTTCAAGAAAACACTCTCGTTGGGGCGCCTGGGCGGCTCAGTCGGCTAAGCATCCCACGGGGGCTCAGGTCATGGTCTCGCAGTTCGTGAGTTCGAACCCCGCGTAGGGCTCTACGCTGACAGCTCTGAGCCTGGAGCCTGGAGCCTGTTTCCGATTCTGGGTCTCCCTCTCTCTCTCTGCCCCTCCCCCGCTTGTACTCCGAACGCTTTAAAGAGGTCCTTCCTCTCCCTGACAGTCTAGAGTTAAATACGTACCATGCATGAATTAATTCAATGAATATTTTTTGAGGGTATGCTATGTGTGGAGGTTCGGTGGGGGGGGGGGGGGGGAGGATATAAACATACACGAGAAATAGTCTCTGTCCTTGGGAAATTGATCCCGTACGACAGACAAAACCTAGCCAGATTACTCCGGTACAAGGCTATGTGGGATACGTGCCCCAGGACTCTCAACAAGGTGCCAATTCAGAGGAAGCTTCCTGAAGAAGGGGGCATCCAAGCCAGACGTTACATGGTAAGTGGGATTCATTCTAGGCCAAGAGAACGATTTTGGAACATGGAAGCACAAGGCTCAAGGTGATAAGAGTCACAGAATTAGAAATTTCTAAGCACCTCCATCTAGGGCTTTCCCTGGGTCCGTTTTTCTAATAGGGAAAAAATTCTTCTGAATATACTGTGAACAGTCTGTCAACTTTGGGAATACGGCCCCAAATGCTGTGGTTGACAAATCAGACAGGGAGAGATTAGGCTGTTTCCTAGGGTGGTATAAATCTCTTACTGAGCCAGCCAAAAAAAAAAAGGGGGGGGGGTCTGGGGGGGGTACGCCTTTCCCTTTGAATAACATGTCAGTGCCTGCCTCATAGACAGCTGTATTTTAAGGAGAACGGGAAGGATCGAGAACAAGCGTGAATTTTCAGCAGTGTCTTGACAATGGCATATTTCTACCATGATTCTAAGTTCACACACACACACACACACACACACACACAAGAAACGTGAACAGAAAGCCTTCTCATCACGAAGAGAATTCTGTCCACACACTGCCAAGCGTCCATCCGAAACCCATAAAAACAGTCGGCCAAAAATGTTGCCTACTTGCTATTAAACGTTTGGAAATAGGCAGAAATACCTGGACCGTGGGCCAAAGTTCTGTTCCCCCCCCACCCCCCGCATAAAACAAAGAAATCAACCTTGTGTAGACACGCCCTTCCTCTATTTATTGGAAGGCCAAATCACTGAGCAGCCTCCCAATCAAAACAACCAGGCATTTCTGCCGGAGTCCCTAACGCCTCACTGATTTTGCAGAGAAATTGCGGCCTACAGTGTGGATAGACTGGATGTTTTATAGTAGCGATTCACCTAATTTGCCCTCAATTTGGTCCTAGACATCCTGTTATAACGATTTAAAGGCGCCATCCCCTCTCAACCGATGCATTTAAAGAGGATTCATCTCTTGTCAGAAAATGTGATACCGAGCGCACCATGGCCCTAACGTTGCGTTAGAATTCTTTATATAGTGTCGTTAGCACCGAAAATATTTAAAGCAGGTTAAGAATAGAACAAAGAAATGAGGTGCAACTCTGACTGTGACGGGGTAGGAATATTAATGATGCTTTTCTTCCCCCCCCCCCCCCATTCCTGTTCTCCCATCGTACCATCTACCCCCTGTGCTTTTTGATTCAAGATCTTACTTAACGGCTAATGCAGGGATAAGGAGCAGCCTCTGGGGGTCTGTGATATGCCACGTATATATAAAGATATAATTAATCTTTCGTCTCCGGCTGAAGCGGCCGTGATGAGTTGTCCCCCTGCCCGTTGACTTCCGAGGGGCTCCTTGTTTGAATCCTCACGCTTTCCAACGGGGACCCGCTCCGCAAGCCTCAGCACAGATTTCCTGTCTACAAAGCTTCCGGTGGCCCATCCGCACCATAACGATATCTGCCTCTCCAAACGACACCGCTCGTAATACAGTCATCTTTGAGCAATATTTATATCTCCAATTATAAACCTCTTAATGGCCGGGGGGGGGGGGGGGGAAACGATGTGCTCGCTTTTTAGCCTCCTGCAGCTCCTAAATGTGCTGCCCAGAGCTGAACTGAAGAAATCACTTACAAGTTAAGGAACAGATCGATGGGTGTAGAGAACACCACGAAAATACCTACAGGTAAACCCATCATTCCTGATGTTTTCTTTCCGTTAGGCGCCCCCCATGATTTTTTGCCCTCTACGATGTAAATATTCTTTGCGAACGACAACAAAAATGCATCAACACCAACACTTGCAACAGAGCTCAAATCACTCACGATGACAAGATCCTCTGTCCTGTGATTTCCGCTTAATGAATCCGATTGGTTTCGAAAGATATTGTGTTGATCAATGCTTGGCGAACTTGAAAAGCAGCCTTTATTTTAATAATAATAAAGCTCCGAGTCTAGAAAATCATCAGAGAGCCTCTGTGGTATTTCAAGAGCTAAAGAAAAACAAAGCAACGAGGAAGTGAAGGGACTTGTTTCAATAATGGTTCAATAAAAGCATATAAACTCAACGCGAACTACAAACCCTCAGTGGACCTGCCTCTAAAATGTGCCAATGCCATACATTCTAAATGCAGCCTATCATCTATAACCCGCTTTTGCCTCTCATTAAACAGGAGAAATGTCACCAAAGCTTTATTGTTTTTCAGTTTATTTATTTTGCGAGAGAGAAAGACAGCACAAGTGGGGGAGGGGCAGGGAGAAAGGGAGACAGAGAATCCCAAGCAGGCTCTGCACTGTCAGCACAGAGCCCGATGCGGGGCTCGAACCCACGAACCGTGAGATCACGACCTGAGCTGAAACCAAGAGTCAGACATTTAACCGGCTGAGCCACCCAGGCGCCCCTCACTGAAGCTTTAAATGTCACAAAGCACGTAACTAAAGTGTTTATGCTTCTCAAAAGGAACCTCCTCTCTGCCTTAAAACCCAACCTTAGAACTTGCCTCCCCTGGCTGACCTGTCCCCCCTCCCATCCGTACCTTTTACCCTCCGCGATCACAGGAAGAACGGTGTCTCTTCATGCTCAGGGAACACCGCCACTTGGGCTTGTGGGATGCTCAGACCTCCTCTCTCTTTGCCCAACTGCGTTTCAGATCAACTAGTGAATGCCTTCGCTCTTTGGCTCTCAGCTTGTGTATCAGCATCAACTACGTCACTCATATTTCTTATTTTCATATATTCTTAGGAGATTTTAAATATGAGTATTTGGCCTCACTAGATTAGCAGTCCTTTAAGGGCAGGAACTCTGCACACAACCAAGAGAGTACCAAGTGTAAAGCAATCATTGGTCAGCACCGACAGAAATGTACAAAGATCTGCAAAGCTCAAGCCTGGCTACTGTCTAATGTCCTTTACCTTCAGGAAAGGGGACATAACCATGTGGCCCCAGACCTCATCTGAGTCCCTCAGGCAATTCTTTATGTAGTAACTGCGACCTATCTTTTGCTATCTTCCTCCACAATTCACTCTGATCCAGCTGAACAGGACTGTGTCCCGCAATCTACACCCGACTCACTCCCCCTTATGTGATTTTCCACATATATTTCCCTTCTCCTTTCTACAGCTCGTTCCTTTCTCCAGGAATACAGGCGTACCACGGATGTTGTGGGTCTGGTTCCAGACCATCACAATGAGATGAGTCAGATGATTTTTTTGGGTTCCCTTTGCATACAAACATTACGTCTCCTCTATATGGGAAGCTATTAAGTGTGCGGTCGCATCAGGTCTAAAACAAAAAGACCTACATACTTTAATTTAAAAGTACTTTATTGGGGCGCCTGGGTGGCTACGTCAGTCGGGCGTCTGACTTTGGCTCAGGTCACGATCTCGGCGGTTCGTGAGCTCGAGCCCCGCGTCGGGCTCTGTGCTGACCGCTCAGAGCCTGGAGCCTGCTTCACATTCTGTGTCTCCCCCTCTCTCTGCCCTTCCCCTGCTCATGCTCTGTCTCTGTCTCTCAATAATAAATAAACGTTTAAAAAATAAAAAGAAATAAAAATAAAACTACTTTATTACTGGGGCACCTGGGTGGCTTAGTCGGTTGAGCACCGGACTCTTGATTTCATCTCAGGTCACGATCTCATGGTTCGTGGAATCCAGCCCTGTGTCAGGCTTTGCCCCTGAGCATTGAGCCTGCTTAAAATTCTTTCTTTCTCTCTCTCTCTCTCTCTCTCTCTCTCTCTCTCTCTCTCTCTCTCTGATAAACATAAAATTTAAAAATAAACGGGCGCCCAGGTGGCTTAGTCAGTTAAGCGTCCGACTTTGGCTCAGGTCAAGAACTCATGGTCCGTGAGTTCAAGCCCCACATCGGGCTCTGTGTTGACAGCCCAGAGCCTGGAGCCTGCTTTGGGTTCCGTGTCTCCCTCTCTCTCTCTGCCCCTCCCCGGCTCGTGGTGTTTCTCTGTCTCTCAAAAATAAATAAATGTGCAACATTAAAAAAGAAAAAGAAAATAAAAACTAAATTAAAATACTTTACTACTAAAAACTGCTAACCATCATCTTCACTTTTAAGGAGTCATAATCTTTTTGCTGGATCGTGAAGGGTCTTGCCATGATATTGGTTGGCCGCTGACTGATCACGATGGTGGTTGGGGAAGTTTTGGATGCCCAGGGCAATTCCTCAAAATAAAACAACAAAGTTTGCCACGTCGACGGACTCTTTCTTTCACAGAGGATTTCTTTGTAGCCAAGCACAGTTATCTTACCAACTCCTTCCAGAATTGGAGCCCGTCCTCTCAAACCCTGCTGCCGCCTTGAGTTGAGGTCATATTCTTAATCTTTTGCTGTCCTTGCAGCAACCTTCACAACATCTTCACTGGCTCTGTGATCTCACGATTTGGGAGTTCGAGCCCCGTCATCGGGCTCTGCGCTGACAGCGGGGAGCCTGCTTGGGATTCTCTCTCGGCCCCTTGCTTGCTGTCTGTCTGTCGGTCTCTCTCTCTCTCTCAAAAATAAATAAACAGTTCAAAATACGTAAATAAGTAAATAATCTCAAGAATTCAAATGTGACAGAGACACAAAGTGAGCAAATGCTATTGAGAAAATACTACTCACAGACTCGTTCGACACGGAGTTGCCACAGACTCTCGATTTACAAGAAACACGGTATCTGCGAAGATCACTAGAGGAATGTGCCATAGAATGAGGTCTGCCTGTATACCGTTCCTCCCTGCTCCCCCCCCGCGCCCACCCCGTGCCGCCCCGTGCAAATCCTATCCAGCCCCACGTCTGTGCCCTGGGAAGCCCTGCCTACTAAATCCAGCCAAGGATTTTCTCTTCCCCAATTACCTACTGAATGTAACGATTTTGTTACTTGATTTTCTTTACACCCGAATATCTTTCCAATGTTCTCCACTGGTTCCATTGCAGAGCGCACAGAATACTAGCCTCGGATCAGATCACATATTTCGTCCTAAACATTCTTCACTGGTCGGGGGAAGCCGGTTGAACGAAGGCCAACGCCCTGCATGTAACATTCAAAGCCCTGCGTTCGCCAATGTTGCCGGGTTCTGGCCAAACCCTAGAGCTCTCTCTCGTGGTCACCTCAGGCTGCCGTTCTAAGATACCACAAACTGGAGCCCTTGAGTAACAGAACTTTATTTTCTCACAGTTCTGGAGGCTAAAAGTCTGAGATCGAGGCACCAGCATGCTCAGCTGCTGGTAAGAGCTCTTTTCTTAGTCTACAGATGGCTGCCTTCTCCTGTGCATTCATGTGGGGCAGAGGGGTGTTGTTCAAGATCTCTGCTATGTCTTATTATAAGGGCCCCAGTCCTACCACTAGGGCTCTACCCTCATGACCTCATCATCTAAATCTAATCATCTCCTAAGCCTCCAGGTCCAAATAACATCGCACGGGGACTCGGTGCGTCAGTGTTTGAATTTAGAGGGGAAACAATTCGGGCCACAGCGAACTAAACGCCCTGAGGACGTTTAGTAAACGTTTACCATCGGAGCTCGCTGTGGAATAAATAAGGTAATTACCACAAAACACACCCCCAGTGTTGCCCAGTGCACCACCACAAAGTTAAGCGCACCACAAATGAGCGCCGTGATTCTGGCTACTTCTAGAATATCTGCACTCCTGGTCTGCTTATCTATCGCTTGCTATCTGGACAGCACCACCGTATCTTGCGCAAACCTCGGATCCCTTGAATCAGAATTATAGTCTCCGTTTTCCTCTAATGTACTGTGCTTATATCTTCACTCCTGCTCTTATTCTAGGCTGCCTCAGTCTACTAGGATGAGATCTCTAGAGAGAAAAGCACCGAATAGCACGCTGAAGACTTGATGGAACATGCGTTTCCTTGTCGAACGAAGGTCTCCATAGCGTGAACAACACCGGACTACGAGTCAGGGTATCCCATGGTTTTAATTCCGGTGGTACTGCCTTTTTTTTTTTTTTTTTTAATTGTTTTTAATGTTTATTTATTTTTGAGAGAAAGAGAGAGACGGAGCATGAGTGGGGGAGGGGTGGAGAGAGAGACAGAGACAGAAGCTGAAGCGGGCTCCAGGCTCCGAGCGTCAGCGCAGAGCCCGACGTGGGGCTCAACCTCACGAGCCGCGAGATCGTGACCTGAGCCGAAGTCGGACGCTCGACCCACTGAGCCACCCAGGCGCCCCGGGACTACCTTTATATAGCAGTAATATTTTGAGAGGATGACTCTTAAAGCTTCTGCTTCGTTTTTTGCACCATAAAAAGGAGGGGCTATCCCCAGCTCGTAAATATTCCTTACTGAGGAACTTGTTGATCACAGAAATTTCATGGAATGAGATTCTGAATCCCAGCCGTGACACTTACTAGCTGTGTGACCCTCGGAATGGCTTTTCTTTGCTTCTCAGTTATGTCCTCTGAAAACAGGACTCGTAAGAAATTGTTTTGAAGATTACAAAAGACGCGTGTAAAATGTCGGAGGCACCCTAGAACTCATTTGGAACTCGATAAAGTGTAACTCCTTCCCTTATTCCCCAAACCACCCTGGGTACAGAGGCACTTTCCTAGCTATATTTTCATTCCTGCCTGGGCTGACCTTGGGAACTCATTCTCCTCCGAATTCAGTGGTCGCTTCCTTGTTTCTCTTTCCTTCTCATACCTTCCTTGCTTTCCTGCTGAATTGCTCACCTCCACCTCTCTTCCCAGTACGTATTGTCCCCATTTCCATGTAATACTCACAATAATCTTAGGCTCAAGTGCTCGGGCGCATGCATTTACCATCTAGGTGGCCGGCAAAGCAAGAGATTCTTCCCACGCTCCTGAAGCTTCAGTGGGAAACGCTGTGTTTCTGGGACCCATGGGTGAAACGTGGAATGGGTTTTCCCACAGAAGCATCGCTTTGCACGGTCATCAGCATGTATGGCATTATTAACATAGCATGATCCTTCAGATTATGCATTACATAGGCTTTCATGGGCTGTCCTGGGAACCTAATTACCATGGATACCATTGTTTTCTGTGGGAAAAAATGCATTCCACATTCCAAGGAGCTGACTCACAAACATAATATTGGAAACACAAGCCACACTTGAGTCCCAAACTTTCTGTACTTCTTTTCTTTTTTCTTTTAATGTTTATTTATTTATTTATTTATTTATTTATTTATTTATTTATTTTTGAAGGGGAGAGAGAGAGACAGAGCATGAGTAGGGGGAGGAGCAGAAGGAGAGGGAGACGCAGAATCCGAAGCCGGCTCCAGGCTCTGAGCTGTCGGCACAGAGCCCGACGTGGGGCTCGAACCCACGAACCGTGAGATCATGACCTGAGCCGAAGTCGGGCGCACAACCGACTGAGCCACCCGGGCGCCCCTTCTGCACGTCTTTTCTAATCTACCTAAGGTCAACCTTAAAGCTAGGCACTCTGAACTGCTGACTACTTATAAAAACTGGATAATTAAAAAAAAAATCATTTATAGATATCTGTCCTTGATAGTCATCTCTGTCCCTAGAGGGCCCGCATTCCTATCACTTCCAGAACACTTCTGACAATGCATTACCACTACCTACTTCCCTGCTGGCTTATTTCCCTCTTTCACCTAGGGATAGGGACTTTTATTTTGTTTCTGTCGTGTGTAGGATGGTATCTGATCCTCAGCAGTCAAAGGGAATTTAATAAATGAAAAGCCAAGAGCTACTGACTTCCAGACAAGACGGCAGGGTAAAAGGACCCTACCCTCACCTTGTCCCAGGACTACAACAAGAGAACGCTCACCATCAATGCAAACACCACAGGAAATGACCCGAAGGCAGGCAGAACAAACTCCGTGGCTATATGGAGAGAAGAGGCCACATCAAAGAGGGTAGGAAGGGCAGAGACGCAAAAGGGAGCTAACCTCCGCGAGTCTAGCCACCAGAAGGAAGGAGCCAGGAGTGCCCAGAGGGAGGAGAAACAGACTACGGTGCCAGGAAGCCTGCACAGGGAAGACGAAACTGCACAGCATTTGGCTTTGAAAATCAGACGGACCAAATTTCCTGAGTTCTTACAGCCAGTGGGACATAAAGTCTGGAGCTTTAAAAATCAGCAGATGGGATCTGGAAGAGGCCAGAGGGCCAGAGGAAGCTAACACCCAGCCCTGAAAGAGACGGCAGAGCAAATGGCCCCACTGAGACACATCTTGGAAGCATCATTTTGAAAGATGACTGGAGCAGACAAGAGGGAGAGTTAGTTACTAGTCTCAGGGTTCCCTAAAGGACTTCTCTAGGAACAAAGGAGCAAGCAGGCACCATTTCCCTCCCATGCCACCCAGCATAAACAGATGGTCACCCGCAGGAACAAGTCTGGTGCCAGTGTTTACTATCTAACTTACGAAACACTGCAGCTGCCCCGTCCAATCAAGCCTGCCTCAGTCCTGACCCCGAGAGTCTCTTTCCCAAGAACTCTGGTGCAAACCTTGCCAACGCTGCGTTTCCTGACTTCCCGTGGCGATCACATGTAACCTTGTTAAAAAGGCAGCCCCCAACCACACAGGCTTTGTGCAGAGGCCCTGGGTGGCCCAATGGCCACAGTTGTGGTGTGACCCCTGCGGAAGAGGACAGGCGCCACCTTGTTAAAAGCGCACACCCCTGCCGCTAATTTCAAGAGCAAGAAATGTAATTCACTTTACTAACACATAGAAACAGACATAGAGAGTTAGGCAAAGTGAGGAGACAGAGGAATATGGCTCAAATGCAAGAAAAATACAAAATCGCATTCACAAACCTAAGCGAAATGGAGAAAAGGGATATATATGCCTGATAGAGTATTTAAAGTAATGATCATAAAGACATTCACTGGACTTGAGAAACGATGGGAGGCCATCAGTGAGACCCTTAATGGAGATAAAAAAGAACCAAACAAAGATGAATAACACAATAATTCACATTAAAAACACACTTCCTGGGGCGCCTGGGTGGCTCAGTCGGTTGGGCGGCCGACTTCGGCTCAGGTCATGATCTCACGGTCCGTGAGTTCGAGCCCCGCATCGGGCTGTGTGCTGACAGCTCAGAGCCTGGAGCCTGTTTCGGATTCTGTGTCTCCCTCTCTCTCTGACCCTCCCCCGTTCATGCTCTGTCTCTCTCTGTCTCAAAAATAAACGTTAAAAAAAAAAAATTAAAAAAAAAAAAAACACACTTCCTGGAATAAATAGCAGATTAGAAGGGGATGAATGAATTAACGATCTAGAAGACAGAGTAATGCAAATAATCAAGGTGAGCAAGTGAGAGGAAAAATTACGCAAATGAGAATAGGCTTAGGGACCGCAGAGATTCCCTCGAATGCAACCACATTCACACAATAGGGAACCCAGAAGAAGGAGAGAGAGAAATGGGGACAGAGTATTTATTTTAAGAAATAATACCAGAAAATCTCCCAAATCTGGGGAGGGAAACAGATATTCAGATCAAGGATGCACGGAGATCACCCCAAAAAATCAACTAAAGGCGGTACACCAGAAGACACGTAGTAATTAATGGGGCACCGGCGGGGCTCAGTCGCTTAAGCATCGGACTTCAGCTCAGGTCATGATCTCGCAGTTCACGAGTTCGAGCCCCGCGTCGGGCTCTGTGCCGACAGCTCGGAGCCTGGAGCCTGCTTCGGATTCTGTGTCTCCCTCTCTCTGTTCCCCTCCCCCCGCCCCCCCCTCAAATGAATGAACATTTAAAAATATGTTTTAAAAAAAGATGACACATAGTAATTAAAATGGTAAAAAGTAGTCATAAAGATTTTAAAAGCAGAAAGAGAAAAGACAGGGGCACCCAGCTGGCTCAATCAGTGGAGCACACAAGTCTTGATCTCAGGATTGTGAATTTAAGCCCCACGCTGGGCATGGAGCCTACTTAAAAAGAAAGAAAGAAAAAGACAAGTTACATACAAGGGAAACCCCATAAGGCTATCGTCAGATCTCTCAGAAGAAACTGTTCAGGCCAGAAGGGAGTGGCATGATATATTCCAAGTGCTGAATGGGAAAAACCTACAGCCAAGAGTCCTCTATCCAGCAAGGCTCTCATTCAGAACAGAGGGAGAGACAAAGAGTTTCTCAGACAAACAAAAACTAAAACACTTCGTGACCACCACCACCCCAATAAGAAATATTAAAGAGGACAACTTGACTGGAAAGGAAAAACCTTAAGTGAGAGTATAAAACATAGGAAACACAAAAGCAGTAAAAATAAGTATACCGAACAATCGTTCAAGGGATTCACAAAATAAAGGGAAGTTCAAATTGGACAAAATATTTCTAAAACATGAGGAGAGAGGAGTAAAGACCTGCGTCAAGATAAGTGAGGATCAACTTAATATAGACTGCTGTTATATCTATGTTATAGTTGTGAAAAAATAAAGAGCAGGGAATCTAAGTATAATCCTAAAGGCAGCAAACTGTGAAACAGAGCAAGAAAAGAAAGGATCAGAGAGTTACTACAAAAACAACAAAACGAATAACAAATTAGCAATAAATGCATACTTATCAACACTTACTTTCAAGATAAATGTTCTAAATGCTCCAATCAAAAGATAGGGTGGTAAAGTGGGAAAACAAAACAAGACAAACAAGACTCCAATACACGTTGCCTAAAAGACACTCATTTAAAACCCACAGGCACCTGCAGATTGAAACTGGGGGGGGGGGGGGGACAGAGAAGCATGTGTCATGCAAAAGGTTGTCAAAAGAAAGCCAGGGTACCAATACTTATATTAGATAAAAGAGGCTTTCAAACAAAGACTGGAACAAAAGACAAAGAAGGACACTATATAATAATAATGGGGGCAATCAACAAGAATATAACAACTGTAAATATTTATGTACCCAACATGGAGGCACCCAAATACATAAAACATAAAGGAAATAATTGATAGCAATACAATAATAGTAGGTGACATTAACAGCCCACATACATAAATGGAAAGATCATCCATCATCCAAACAGAAAATCAACAAGGAAACAGTGACTTTGAATGACACAATAGACCAGATGGATTTAACAGATATATTCAGAAAATTCCATCTTAAAACACCAGAATACACATTATATTCAAGTGCACATGGAACATTCTCCAGAATAGATTATGTTAGGCCACAAAACAAGCCTCAACAAATTCAAAAAGATCAAAGTCCTATCACGCATCTTTTCTGACAACAACAATATGGAACTAGAAATCACTCACGGGGGTGGCGGCGGGGGGCGGGGGGGATGGTGCCTGGGTGGCTCAGTCGGTTGAGCGTCTGACCCCTGATTTTGGCTTGGGTCATGATACCAGAGTTGTAAGATCGAGTCCAGGATTGGGCTCTGTGCCGAGCATGGAGTCTGCTTAAGATATTCTCTCTCTCCCTCAAATAGAATAGAATAGAAAAGAAAAGAAAAGAAAAGAAAAGAAAAGAAAAGAAAAGAAAAGAAAAGAAAAACAAGAAATCAGCCACAAGGAAAAATCTGGAAGGAGCACAAATACATGCAGGATAATAATATGCCACTCAACAATGAATGAGTCAACCAAGAAATCAAAGAAGAAATAAAAATTTATAGGGAAACAAATGAAAATGAAAACACAATGGTCCAAAACCTTGGTATGCAGTGCAAGCTAGTTCTAAGAGGGAAGATCATATCAATACAGGCCTACCTCCAGAAGGAAGAAAAATGTCAAATAAGCAACCTAACCTTACAACTAAAGTAAACAGAACAAGAAGAACAAAGAAAACCCAAAACAAGCAGAAGTAAGGATATTATAAAGATTAGACCAAAAATAAATGACATAGAAATTTACAAAACAATAGAGCAGATCAGCTGGTTCTTTGATGAGATCAAAATTGACAAACCTATAGCCAGACTCATTAGAAAAATAAAAAATAAATAAAAATTTTTAAAAAACAGAGAGAGAAACCTGAAACAAAACGACAAATGGAAGGAGAGAAATAACCAACACCACTGGAATACAAGGGATTGTAGGGGAAGATTATGAAAAATTAGATGTCCACAAATTGGACGACCTGGAAGAAACAGATAATTACTACAAACATATAACCTTCTAAAACCGAAGCAGGAAGAAATAGAAAATTCGAGCAGACTGATGAACAGCAATGGAACTGAATCAGTAATCAAAACAACTCCCAACAAACAAAATTCCAGGACCAGATGGCTTCATGGTGAATTCTCCCAAACATTTAGTGAAGAAGTAATACCTACTCTTCTCAAACTATTCCAAGAAATAGAAGAGGAAGGAAACCTCCTAATTCATCCTATGAGGTCAGCATTACCCTGATACCAAATCAAATAAAAACACTACAACAAAAGAGAACTACATAGGGCTGGCTCAGTCAGGAGTACATGTGACTCCTGATCTCAGGGTTGTGAGTCCGAGCCCCACGTTGATCATACGCTTTAAAAAAATAAAAAGAAGAAACGGGAGAACTACAGGTCAATATTTCTGATGAACACATGATAAAAATCCTCAACAAAATACTAACAGACTGAATCCAACAATACATTAAAAAAACATCATTCACCACTATCAAGTGGGATTTATTTACGGGATGCAAGGGGGCAGTTCAATATTTGGAAGTCAATCAACACATCGCAGCAATAAGCGAAAGGATAGAAACCATGTAATTATTTCAGTAGATGCAGGAAGAGCATTTGACAAAGTCCAACATCCATTCATCATAAAAACCCTCAACAAAGTTGGTTTAAGATGGAACATACGTCAACACGTCAACATAATGAAGCCCTTCTATGAAAAACCCACAGCAAATATCATACTCGATGGGGGAAAACTGAGTTTTTTTTCCATTAAGGTCAGGAACAAGACAGGGATGTCCACTGTCTCCACTTGTTTTCAACAAGTCCTAGGCACAGCAATCAGACATCCAAAACAAAAAGGCATCCAAACCAGTAAGGAAGAAGTACAACTTTCACTGTTTGCAGATGACATGATACTCTATGTGGAAAGACCCCACCAAAAAATTGGTAGAACTAATACATGAATTCAGCAATGTCGCAGGATATAAAATCAATGTGCAGAAATCTGTTGCATTTCTATACAACAATAACGAAACAGCAGAGGTACCGGAAAAACAATCCCATTTATAATTGCATCAAAAATTGTAAGATACGTAAAAATAAATTTAACCAAAGAATTGAAAGACCTGTACTCTGAAAACTATAAGAAACCAAGGAAAGAAATTAAAGATGACACAAAGAAAGGGAAAGATATTCCATGCTCATGGGTTAGAAGAACAAATATCGTTAAAATGTCTATACTACCCAAAGCAATCTACACACTTAATGCAATCCCTATCAAAATACCAATAGCATTCTTCACAGAACTAGAACAAAAAGTCCTAAAATCTGTATGGAATCACAATAGACCCTGAATAGCCAAAGCAGTCCTGAAAAAGAAGAAAACTAGAGTTATCATAATTCCAGATTTCAAGATATATTTCAAAGCTATGGTAATCAAAACAGTACAGTAACGGCACTAAAATATGCATGGAGATCAACGGAACAGATCACCCACAAATAAACCCATGATTCGATGGTCAATTAATCTTCAACAAAGGAGGCAAGCATATATAATTGAAAAAAGTCTCTTCAACAAATGGTGTTGGGAAAACTGAACAGCTACATGCAAAGGAATGAAACCGGGCCACTTTATTGTGCCATACAAAAAAAACCTGAAAATGGATTAGAGACCTAAAAGTGAGACCTGAAACAATAAAAATCCTAGGCGAGAGCCCAGGCAGTGACGTCTCTGACATCGGCTAAAGCACCATTGTTCGAGAAATGTTTGCGGAGTCAAGGGAAAAAGCAAAAATAAACTACTGGGACTACATCAGAATAAAAGGCTTCTACGCAATGAAGGAAACAATCAACAAAACTAAAAGGTAACCTACCAAATGGGAAGAGATATTTGCAAATGACACGTCCAAAAATGGGTTAATATCCTATATGTATATATATGTATATATATGTGTGTGTGTGTGTGTGTGTGTGTATATATATATATATATATATATATATATAACCCTTACACAGCTCAACATCAAAAAAAAAACCCACGAATAATCTGAATAAAAACGGGCAGAAGACACGAGCGGACATTTCTCCAAAGACGACATCCAGATGGCCGACAGACGCATGAAAAGATGCTCAACGTCACTCATCATCAGGAAAATGTAAATCAAACTACAATGACATGTCACCTCACACCGGTCAGAATGGCGAAAATCAAAAACACAAGAAGCGACAAGTGTTGGCGAGGATGTGGAGGGAAAGGAGCCCTCGTGCACTGCTGGTGGGAGAGCAAACTGAAGAAAACTGTGGAAAACAGCGTGGAGGTTCCTCAGCAAGTTAAAAATAGAACTACCCTACGATCCAGTAATTGTCCTATTAGGTATGTATCCAAAACACTACAAAGACACTAATGCAAAGGGATACGTGCACCTCTAGTTTATTGCAGCATTACTTAGACAAATTATGGAAGCGGCCCAAGTGTCCATCAATAGATGAATGGATAAAGAAGATGTGGTTCACACACACACACACACACAAATATTATTCAGCCCCGGAAAGAATGAAGTCTTGATATTTGCAATAACATGGGTGCAGCTAGAGAGTATCATGCTAAGGGAAACAAGTCAGAGAAAGGCAAGTACCCTATGATTCCACTCCTAAGGGTGAGAGGGGAGATGGATGGGAGGACGGGGGGAAATAGGTGATGGAGGTTCAAGAGTCCACTTATCAGGTGAGCACTGAGTCATGTATACCATTGTTGAGTCACTATACTGTACGCCCAAAACTAATCTAAACACTGTATGTTAAGCATACCGGAATTAAGATTTAAAAACTAATTAAAAGCGAGCCAAGAGCTATGGATGCAATGGAAGACAACACAGGTTGTTTGTCTTCGTGGACCAGAGTGGCGGGGTCTGGGAGAAGGGTACGTGGCTAAGCGGAAAAGAAAGAGCTAGCCACACTAGCACGGTCAACACCCAGGGTACCGCGGCTTCGCTGCTAGATCATTCACAGACTCTGAAATGATCAGGCACTGAATATTAACAGAAAAATGAAGGAATCAGATAATTAGATGAAGACAGAGCTACTGGGGACCTAGGAGAGAAAATCTTCTCCTCCTCATTTTCCAGCGATGGCCATTTGAGACCCAGACAGGAGCCGGGACTTACCATTCACCCAAACCCAACATCCCCTCCCTCCATCATCTAACAGTTCTCTTTATGATCGAACCGTCGGCCAGGAAGGATGACCACCGCCCTCAAAGGGAAGTCCAAACTGTCCCTGAGAATCTTCTACCTGGCTATCCTCTGGGGTCAGCCCTACCTAGTTATCAAGGCCGGGGCGAGTTACAAAACCTAAACGGGAATAAAATCTCTCTTATACAGGAAGAGCACTCGAAACGCACACAGCTCCAACTGCTCTCATGCAACAATACAAAAACCCCCAACAAGGGTCAACCAGGCCCTGCACAATCGATTCCATTCATGCTATATGGAATTTCCCAAGATTTGTGGCAGAAGGTATCCTATATTCACATTAAGACTATTCTATAAACGTCCTATGGTTATGTATATCATATTTTGCATTCAACTTCTAAAAGCATGGCTGTGTTTTCAAATAGATGGCACTAAAACAGGCTGTTTGAACAAGAAAAATGGTTAGAAAATGTATTGAGGTACAGGAGAACGGGTGGAAATTTCCAACAGCAAAAATGACCTCTCCCGTTGCTTTTTTTTTTTTTTTTTTTTTTTCCTCCATCAAAAGAGTCTTTGAAGATTCCAATGGGGATTTTCTAGTCACAAGTGTCAAAGAGTACCTTGCAGACAGAGATCATTCGATGCAGGTACCAGTTTGCTTTTCCATACCTGTCTTTGTACATATTTTATGAGTACTAAGTGCTAGGGTGAAAATAGCACCGAACTGGGAAATCAGGAAGCCTGGCTGCTAGTCCCCTCTCTGACACCGACGAGCTGAGCTATCCCGGGAAAAATCGCTCACCCTCTACGAGCATCCGTTTGCCCAGCTGTAAAACGAGCAGAGGGAAACAGATCAGCATCCCCTCAGAGCCCTGCACGTGTTGTGGACACAATTTCATCGGTCAAAGAGAATGCCAGGGCCACGTGACGGTTCACGCAGCATTGCGGTGAAACTTTGGTGATTTTGTTCCTGTTGGATGAGTGGCTGATGAGGGAGAAGGGGACTAGTCTCAGTAATTCTCCAACTAGAAATTGCAGCCCTTTACATCCGAAGAAACGCTTTGCGACGTTGCTGCTGCTGAGGGTCTGGCGTCTGCTCGGTGTCCACGCAGACCAAAGTACGGTTAATGTAAGCCAGGCTATGACCAGCGATGCCACAACAAGGGGCTGATATGCCCTTGGGTTTCCAGAATGACATACAGACTGCTGGACACAATCTCTATCACAAATGAACAAAGTGTATCTTTGGAATACCTGATTCGTCAGATTTCGATGAGCACGGGTGACGGGATCTAATGAGATTTCACTTGGTAAAGCCAAGAGGCGAAACCGGGATCTTGAGCTACCTCACCAAGAGAGGCATTCAACCGCCCAGCCTGAAATGGTCAGGACTTCGATACTATCATTAACAGAAATGTCAGTGCCGCAGATTGTCTATTTCGTGGGGCCTAGCACTCTTGACACAAAGAACATTTTCCAATCTAGACTCATTAACCCCATCGCTTTTGCTCTTTTCAGGGCCCTACGGTCAGTCAACTAGCCCGACAGGAGGTTCAAAGTCAATAAAGCTTTAATACGCACTGTATAAAAGGCAACAACTAAGGGGAAGCTAGATAAAAATATGGTTTGTATATCCCTGAAAACCTACAAACACATACCGTGGGAAATAAATAGATCTGGGACTTGACTTTAAACTCCCCAAAGTAGCACATGTGACGTTGCATGACATAACTAATTCCTGTCTACGTCTTTGACCTCATTTCCCAAGACCCTCTCATAACACGTCCTACTACCCTCCAGTCATATGTTATATTAACAGTTCCCGGCGAGGCGCCTGGGTCTCAGGGGGTTGAGCATCGGACTCTGGATTTCAGCTCAGTTCGCGAACTTGGGGTTTGTGAGTTCGAACCCTGCATCGGGCTCTGCGCTGAGAAAAATCCCAAGAAGGCTCTGCACCTACCTACCTCACTTGTTCTCTCTCAAAGTAAATAACTTAAAAACAAACAGTTCCCAGTGTATGTTCCATGCTTTGACATAGGTCATTTCTTCTACCTGGACGATCCTTTTCGCTCTGAATTTTTCACTTTAGCTTGAAGGGGAGCAGAATATACCATCCCAAAACATGTCTCTTTGACATAAGGATTATTTTGAGCTTTGTATTTATTTTCTTGTAGAGAGAGCTTTACATATTTGTTCACTCAAGCCGTTGTGATCTGTCATTGATTCTACAACCCATGTTCTCTTAACGAACTTTTGGGAAGACGCAAAATCTTCTCTTTCTCCTTTTTTAAATTATTTTTTAGGTCTTTATTTTTAAATTGTCTTCTCAAGTTTATTTATTGAGAGAGAGAGAGAGAGAGCAGGGGAGGGGCAGAGGGAGAGAGTGAGAATCCCAAGCAGGCTTTGCCCTGTCAGCACGGATCCGAAAGCGGAGATCGATCTCATGAACCATCAGATCATGACCTGGGCTGAAATCAAGAGTCAGACACTTAACCGACTGAGCCACCCAGGCGCCCCTCTCCTTTTTTTTAATTTCTATTTTTTAATTGAACTCTCGTTGGCATACAATGCTGTATTAGTTTCACGTGCACAACACTGTGAGCTGGCAATTATATTCATTTTGAAATCCTTACCATGATAAGTGTAATACACTGTGCCACCATACAGAGTTCTTCCATTGCTCTTCACTATATTCCCTACGCTGTAGTTTTTGTCCACGTGACTTATTTTTTTAATAAACGGAAGTGGGTACCCCTCAATCCCCTTGCCCATCCCTCACTTGCCCATCCCTCATTCTGGAGACCAGTTCATTCTCTAGATTTATGAATCTGTTCTTGTTTTTTTTTTTTCCTTCGTGTAGTTTCGTAGGTTCTATATATAAATGAAATCACATAGCATTTGTCTTTTTCTGTCTATATTATTTCACTTAGTATAATATCACTTAGTATAATACCTTCTAGGCCCATCCACGGTGTTGCAGATAGCAAGATCTGATTCTTTTTTATGGCTGAGTTATATTCCACTGTGCGCGCGCGCGCGTGTGTGTGTGTGTACCACCATTTCCTTATCCATTTATCTGTTGACGGAAACTTAGGTTACTTTTCTAGACGATTGTAAATAATGCTGCGATGAAGATGATGCATAGGTCTTTCCAAATTTGTGTTTTAAGCTTATTCATCTTGAGAGAGAAAGAGAGTGAGAGAGGGTATGAGCGGGGGGGGGGGGGGGGGAGGGGAATCGCCAGCAGGCTCTGCGCTGTCAGCACAGAGCCCAACAAGGGGCTCGATCCCAAGAACCACGAGATCATGACCTGAGCCGAAATCAAGAGTCGGATGCTTCACCGACTCAGCCACCCAGAAGCCCCCCAAATTTGTGTCTTTGTTTTCTTTGGGTAAACACCCAGAAGTGGAATTATTGGATCGCACGATATTGCGATTTTCAATTTTTTGAAGAACCACCATACTGTTTTCCATAGTGGTTGTACCAGTTTACACTCCCACCAACAGTGCATGGGCGTTCCCTTTTCTCCTCATCCTCCCTAGTACTTGTGATTTCCTGTCTTTTTGATGTTATCTATTCTCACCGGTGCAAGGTGGGATCTCATTGTAAAAACTACAGTTTGCGTTTCCTGAAGCTGGTTATGTTTAGGAAACAGCAGACAGAGGAAAAGCTCTGAAATCCCAGTAGATATAAGGAAAATCTCTATGTGTAAGGATGTCTCCTTCCCTGCGCTAAGAGGAGGAGAATGAGTAAATCTCTGGAAACTCCTACCAATGGAGAAGGCAGGGACTTCAATCGGCATAAAATCGAATCCTCGCTTAGGGTGCTTTGCCTGATACCCTCCCGTAACTGGCTACCCCCAGCCACAACATCTTATTTTTCTTTTCTGAGGGAGATACTATTTAAGGTGATGTTTTGGGCCATTTGGGGGGGAGTTAAATCAGTTTTTCTGGGTATGTCATTCAACTTGTTTGTTCCTTGTTAATCTTTTATTATGGGGGGGGGATCATTCAAGAATCTTGAAGGGCAAAAGGAAAATTTTTCCTGCGCTACATACTCAAGTTTCATCTTCGGTCTTAAGCCTCCAATGACAATTTGTTAAGTGCCTTCCTATACATCTTCATAGAATCCAACGCCTACATGTGCCGATCAAAGCTCTCCTGTTACCGAATTAAGATTACTTATGCCATCAGCTCCTTGAGAGAGGATGTCACCTCTTACTTATTTGTATATTTCCAGTTAACTAATAAAGGGTAAGCACTTATTAATATATATGTTGGCTTATACAGCATAATGAGGATGATCCAGTCATTGGAAGCCATGGATATAAATTACCAAACATTTGCTTCACACGGTCCCACATTAAACTTCCCAGTGTGCTTTCTCCAGGTCTCAAGCTTCCCTTCCAGCAGCTCTGACATACAGAAGCCACCAACCATCAGAGATGTTGTTTTTCGTCGTCGGTCACTTTCTGACACGAAACTCAACATAAATCATCCCGCTGCGTGCAGAATGAGCGCGATAACCGGGGGCGAAGGGGAAAGGAAGAAGACAAAACCAAGACCAGAATGGTCTAGAAAAGGGTCACGATGACTTTCATTCCTCCACGAGCTCTTTGTGAATTACATCCCACATTCGCCTTTTCTTCTGGGTATTTGAAATAATGTCAGACTAAGTCATAAATGTCAGAGGAGTTATTGCTGCAAATGGTCTTTTTTTTTTTTTTAACGTTTGTTTATTTTTGAGAGACAGAGCAGGGAAGGGACGGAGAGAGGGAGACAGAGGATCCTAAGCAGGCTCTGCGCTGACAGCAAAGAACCCGATGCAGGGCTCCAACTCACAAACCTTGAGATCATGACCTGAGCCACCTGGGTGCCCCACAAATGGTCCTTCTGAGCTACCTTCTCTCATCGAGCCTAGGAGAAAGTTGCAAGTTCAATCTCCCTTTTTGAGCATGATTCTTCTTCCAATGTACTCTTTCTCTCTTTTCTCTCTCCTTCCCTCCTCCACTCCCCTCTCTCATAGTTACTCCTAGAGTTAATATTTTTCCACGTCTGTACATATTTTGTAACGTGGCTGCATTTAGAATTATTCAAGTCATTTTGTTACCATTTTAAAATCTTCACATGTATTGATTTCCGTTTTCAGTCCTTAATTCCATGAAATTAATAGGTAAATTCATATTTTTACACCTCGATTCAAAGACAGATGCTTTGGCTATGGTGTACGTTGTCATTATTTACTTGATATTTCATTTTTATTACTTTAAAGCACAACATTGCGAGTGAGCCAAAATCATTGATGGATGGATGAATACCCCGGGTCCCGTCATAGCCCTTGTGGGAATTAAAATGTACTGCTCTTACAAAGCAGTAAGAGCATGTGATATTTGCAAGGCTTTCCGAATTACAGAGCAATACAACGTACATTCTTGAACTGAGTGCTAGAAGAGGAATCAGGAGACTGTGACTCAGGTAAGTCACTTACCACAGTTCAACGTCAAAACAAGCCTCCCTCCCATGTCTGGCTGGGTTTGTGTGCCAGGCACAATTTTTAAAAAGAGCATTCATTTCACTTGATCATCATAGATCTGACTCACTGACTGACTTTATTTATTTATCTGTTGTTATTTAAGTACTCCCTACACCCAACGTGGGGCTCGAACTCACAAACTGTGAGGGCGTGACCTGAGCCAAAACCAAGAGTCAGAAGCTTAACCGACTGAGCCGCCCAGGCGCCCCCAGATTTGTCTTAATGACAGCAATGCGCTTTCCCTTTTAATTCACCTAATTGTGCCGCAACTGGGGTTTTTCAAAGAAGAGATGAAAACAAGGATCCCAATCCTTTTGATGGAAATCATTCATCATTGTCAATTAATACAAGGACTTTTCAACATGTCTCTGGGCTTTGGTTGTATGAATTTTATTTCCTGGAGCTATATCAACCTGGGATGAACGCCACGCTACAAGTTAATTCACAGAACTAAAACCAGACAGAAGCAGGTACACCTAGGGGCGCCTGGGTGGCTCAGTCCGTTCAGCGGCCGACTTCGGCTCAGGTCACGATCTCGTGGTCCGTGAGTTCGAGCCCCGCTTCGGGCTCTGGGCTGACGGCTCGGAGCCTGGAGCCTGCTTCGGATTCTGTGTCTCCCCCTCTCTCTCCGCTCCTCCCCTGCCCTCACTCTGTCTCTCTCTCTCTCAAAAAGAAATAAACATTAAAGAAAAAAAGAAACAGGTACACCTGAACCTTCAATCTATATCACCATTATTTACGTTATACTGTACAAGCTCCTAAGCATAGGATTCCGTATAGTTTCTAATCTGCACTCTATCCTTCTGGCTTTAATTTCTGTACCTTCCTTCCATTCTACTACATTTCCCTGACCCTAACTTCTACGCATGTGCTCATGCCCCAACCCCATCCCACCTTCTACTCCCATTGTGTCTAGTGAATCCAAGGCCCAATGCAAGTATCAACTGTTCCATAAAACCTTATTCTACTGCCTTCGGCAGATCTGTTACTTTCTTGATGTGGTCTTAGCAGCTGGTTCGTATCTCTAATATGATACACAGAACCTCATACCACTTACGTGCCTGTTTCCCTCACCTGATGGTAAATGCCTCGAAGGCAAAGGACCGTGTCTCAAATGTTGATTCCCAAACACTAGAATCAGTTAATCACATCCTCCTTTGTCCTGCCGTGGCTCTCTATTTTCACACATAGTCTACGCTATCAAAATCATTTCTTTACAAATCTGTCTCTAAGCGAGCTCATTTAGATCCAGGACTCTCCAGCAATTTGCACATGAACAGAAACAGAGCAAGGGTTTAGTAAATATTTGGCAAAATGAGGCAGATCACAAACCTTACTGCCATTTACGCCATTTTCGAACGACTTGAGCTACCATCAAATAGGAAAGATGAATCATTCAGAATTGAAAAGCGATTACAGTGTGAACATTCTGATCAAACGTTGAAAGGATGGTCCCGGCGCCTGGGTGGCTCAGTCAGTGGGGCGTCCGACTTCGGTTCACGTCGTGATCTCATGGTACGTGGGTTCAAGCCCACAGCAGGCTTCCTGCTATCAGCACAGAGCCCACTTTGGATCCCCGTCCCCTTCTCTCTACTCCTCCCTCCCTCACGTGCTCTTAAAAATAAATAAACATTAAAAAAAAAAAGGATGGTCCAATCACAAACATAAATATAGTCCTACTATTATCCATACAAGAAAAAAAAACATAGGAAATCAACATAATTCAACAGGTATTTATTGAGCACCTACTATGAGCCGGGACCCTTAAGTAGCTGGTGCTACAAAGACAAATTCCCTTCATTCACGTAACTTACATTTTAGAAAAACAACAACAATAAATATACCTTTTTTAACTTTGTTTGAGAGAGGAGGAGCGCGAGAGATGGGGAGGGGCAGAAGAGAGAATACCGAGCACGCTCCACACTGTCAGCGCAGATCCCAACGTGGGGCTTGATCCCACGAACTAAGAGATCACGACCCGAGCTGAAATCCAGACTTGCGTGCTTAACCGACTGCACCACCCAGGTGCCCCACAAATTTTTGAAAACACAGAGTCTGCCAAGAGGTACTTAGGTACCACGGAAAATAATAAAGCAGAATAGAATTCTGATAATTTCAATAATTCAAGGAAAAAATATATTTGCTTTGGTTATGTGACAGTTAGGAGCCTAAGTGTTTCTTTAGGTCTACTGGGTAGGTTTTGGATTCTGCAGGTTATTCAGCACCTGTGGAAATACAAATTGATTTCCTTAGCATTATCAATGGGTGATACAATCTACAGAACCATTAATGCTAATGTCAATATTATCAACCCCTGGGGGGGGTGGCGGGGAGGGGGCGGGAGGGTAGGGAAGGAAAGAACAATGAGAAAGAAAAAGTGGAAGGAAACAAAATGAAAAAAGGGGGATTTAGTGCTCTAAATCTGCATTTATCCAAACACGAATATTGCCCTTGAATTCCCCATCATGGGGTTACTACAAAGACAAATCACCCTTATTATAAAATCCCCTGGGGGTGCCTTGGTGGCTCAGTTGGTTAAGGGTCCAACTTCCGTTACATCCCAGATGGATCTATCTTATGCTGGCTTCTACAGAAGAGATAAATACTGGGGCGCGATTTCAAGAGTATCATTCTTCTTTATGTACATTTCTTATCACAAACCATCTCCCTTCAGGCAGGAGAAATTATGTTTCGCTGAAACTCTCCCTTCTTCAGAAGTAATGCAGATCTGCTTTAAAGCTGATGACAAAGGGCTCGCCACTGTTTTTCTGTGGTATTTCTGGAAAACGACACAGTGCTGTTTTCTCTTTTCATAAAGAAACGAGGCACTGTTATGGGCTTAGCCACAGTCTTCCAATCTTTAAAAAGACATCAGCAGACTAAATCATTCAGCAAAGAATTTGTGTATGTGTGTGGAGCAGGCCGTAGTCAAATTATCATGCTGATTCTTCCTACATATCCCGATATTAAAACCAGATTTTCACAGCTTACGGGAAAAAAGGCGTTCAAAGCATAAAAATATTAGACAATCTGGTTACCTGAAGATATTTTTCTTTTAAAATCACTGTGTGTTTTCAAGTAACAGGGTAATAATAATTCTTTTAATTACATAAAAATATGTGCGATAACATTTTTGCCACGTATTTACTCATGTTCTCGCCAAGTGCTCTTTATCCAAAATGAAAAACAGGGTCCTACTTCCAAGTCCGTTCTCTTTAAAATGGAAAAACGGGATGACCTCTATTACCCTCTTTAGAATTCATATTCTCATTTGCACTTTACTGACTTGGGGCTAAGCCCTCAGGAATGGAATCAGCGTGAAATTGTTAATAAGTATTTTTTAATTATTCATTTGTTCAATCATTTCCTCTATCTTCCTTGTATTCACATAGAAACAAATTTAACGTGAGGGTTAAACATTCTCTTCAGAAAAGAAGACACTAATCAGGAGAATAAAAGAAAATTTAAAACATGTAATTATGCCACCCCAACATGATGTATGTATATTACACAGTCTACGTAACCACCCTCATATTATGAGAAATTTAAGTTGTCCTATAATAGTCAATCCGGCTCTGGTGATCCTTGCAGGTAAATTGTAGCAATCATTCATTTCCCAAAGAAAAAGTGCTAGAGGCGAAGGTCAAGAGGCATGAAAATATTTAAGACTTTAAAACGCACTGTCAAAATGAATTCTGTGCACATCGCCTTATCTATCCTCGACTGCCATTAAAAATAAGGACAGTGTAAATACTAATGTAGCTACCCAGTTCCTCTGCTGTCTCACCAATAGGTGGGATTATCCTTCTTCTTGAGGTCTGTTAATTTGACAGGCAAAAACACCATCGATCTCTTAAAGAGAAGAGTCTTTATAAATTCCCAATCAACAAACACTGGTTATATCCACTTTGTGTCAGGTGTTGTGTTCAACTCGGAAGGTCACAAAACCAAATGAAGACACCAACATAGCCTCCAGAGAACCTTAAATCTAGCGGAGGATTCAGACGTGTCCACAAATGGTAAAGACAAGAGACACGCGAGTGTAAGATCGGGGACAGAAATAAAAATATACAGCAGACCTGCACCCAGGACGTGGTTTTCCTGAGCCCATTTCAGCACACAAAGGCATTTCTATTTTTCATAACGTGACGGATCCCATATACACAGCCACGTATTTAAATGAGAGAGAACGGAAAAAGCACACAGACCCGAGAAGAGAGCGAATAAACTCTGTGAAGTTAGCTAGGCCGGTAAAGGATTAGCAGGGCTGGCGAGACTACGAAATGCACCTGCGTTCCTTACAGAAAAAACGAATAAACTCCAAGCTGCATGCTTACGCCGACCCTACAGAGGAGAGGGGAAGTGACAAGAGTGTCTAGGAGAAGGCTTCGTGCTTGGTCGACCCTGGTCTATACCTGGTCACCAGTCACCACCTCAGCACACAGAGAAGGGAAGGTATTCGGGACCAGCCATGAAAGTGTTTGTCAAGTTGACTATACTCTTTCTGCCGCCCTTAGGGAGGAGTAAGACCACCAGAATTGACTGAAGACACCAGGGTTACACAGATCAAGAATATTAACTTTTAAAAAAGAATATTAAATTCAGAGAGGTTAAGCTACCAAGGTCTTCCCACGTACGAGGGACAGAAACTCTCTGAGGTCCGTTTTGACCGGCTCTCTCTAACACTTCGTAGTTTCAGGAAGCAGCCTGGACATGATCTCTAACACGGACAGCACAGATCTTAAAATTGCCTTAATTATTTGTCATAAATAAAATAAGCACATTATATTTTATTTTTCCTTTGAAGTGGGGATTTTTGGTAACACCTTAATGCAAATCAGGTCACATTTTGTTTTCATTTTTTTTTCTTAAGTTTTATTTTTCGTATCTGTGAGACAGACAGAGTCAGGGCACGAGCAGGGGAGGGGCAGAGAGAATGGAGACAGAATCCGAAGCAGGCTCCAGGCTCCGAGCCGTCGGCACGGAGCCCGACGCGGGGCTCGAACTCACGAGCCGCGAGATCGTGACCGGAGCCGAAGTCGGACGCCCAACCGACTGAGCCACCCAGGCGCCCCAAATCAGGTAACGTTTTAATGTGAAATACAGAAATGTTTATTCCCGGTTCACCGAGGATGCTGGCATAGGCTGTCGATAGACACACACGTGGTGAAATGGAGAACAGAAGCAATGGTTAACAACATCCTAATGGAAATCTTTTTGTGCCTTAATTTTTGAAGACTTCACATAAACCCGCGTTAGGGCCTGAAGAACCCAGACATTAATGGAAATTAACGGATCTCACTGTCCACATCTGCATTGAAAACAGTACCTATGTTCTCTATCTCTGCCCCAAACGCTTTCAAAAAACAAACGAAGGCATCTTTACAGCCATTTTTTGGCTTTGCTTATAGCGAGCTCTTTTTGGTCCGCTTCCTTTTAAGAAATTCGTCAGTGATTCATTTTATTTACAGTGAAATCCTCTTACATAAGATTTTTTTTTTTTTCTCCCTCCTCCAGCTGAACTGCACTGTGAGTGAAAAGTCATTAGACCCAGATTTTCCATTTGTATTCCGGGAGGCAGGAAAACCCTCAGGACTCTCCCATTTTCGTTTCTACAAAGGGAGTGTTTAGGGCCATCAGAAGCGTATGCGGGCCCCACTCTTGCAGCTCCCAGCTTCTAGCACTTGGAAAGCTTTTCGGGCCTCCTGCTGCTTTCTGAGCCTTACATTTGCATTTTAAAAATTCAGATGGAAGTAACCACTCCCTTGGCTATTATATCCTGTGAATCAGAGCCAACCTGTGTAAATGGTAAGGGTGTTTGAAAATGCAAGAATTCAATTGACCTGACAACATGGGCAAATGTCACGGGTTACCCCATTGACTAGGATAACGGGAGCTTGGTGGTGTCTACAGGAAGGAGTAGATCCTGTATAAAACAATACAGTCTATAGTATTGTTACTGAAGGTTTGGTTTGGTTTTGTTTTTCGAAAATGGCGTTGGATGAGAAGAAGGGAAGGAAATTAAGAAGTTACGGTCACAGATACAAAGACGATGTCAGCCTTGCACGCCGCTATGACGTCACGCTCCGTAAACACAAGTGGCGTTGGCAACATTAAATGAATGAAAGATCTCAAGGAAGAAAAGCTACTAAGTAACATGCAAAAAAATTTAAAAAAAAATATATTTTTTCTAATGTTTCTTTATTTTTGAGAGAGACAGAGACCGAATGCGAGTGGGTTAGGGGCAGAGAGAGAGGGAGACACAGAATCCGAAGCAGGCTCTGGGCTCCGAGCTGTCAGCCCGGAGCCCGACGCGGGGCTCGAACTCACGGACCGCGAGATCATGACCTGAGCCGAAGTCGGACGCTCAACCGACTGAGCCACCCAGGCGTCCCAGTAAAACGAAAATTTTTAAAAGTGTCTGCCAGAGGCACCCTATTTATTCTTGAATACATTTATTTGTTGGTGGGGGGGGCATATATACCAAAAAGCGGTACTAAACAACACAGACGAAATGAATTGATCCTTTAGATAAAATACACATAACAATGAATCAATGGACCCGGAGCCTGGGTGGCTCAGCTGGGTAAGGGACCTACTCTCGATTTCAGCTCAGGTCACAGGTCCCAGCCCCCCACGGGGCTTTGCTGTGCCGGCATGAATTCTGAATTCTGAATTTTCTCTCTGCCCCTTCCTCTACTCGTCCTCACGCTTCCACTTTCTCTCTCTCTCTCAATACATACACAAACATGAAAAAAAATAAAACACTCAATCAATGGAGAAAAAGAGGCGATCGGACCAGAACGAACAGCAAAAGGAAATCCCAGATACCTAGAGGCAGAAAAGAAAGTACCCGTGGCTTTCAAAGCAGGACAAAGGAAAGTACCTACTCCCAATACAGGCAGTGCCTTCCAGGAGAGGAGACAGGACAAAGACAGAGTGAATAGAAAGGAGGGTAGAAACACCACCCACCTCAACGCACGCCCAGTCCGATGCAGCCTTGTAGTAAGACTAGGAATCCGGCAAGTGAAAAAGAAACTTGCTCTATGACACCAGACCCGACGGCACTACCATGTAAGCAAGAAGCTACACAATAAATACAAAAAATAATTGGGCAGAGGAAGCATTGAACAAGAAGCCATGAGATCTGTCACGGCTTCTCGTAGAACATCGACAGACCTCGAGTGCATCATGCCAGATGCAGTGACACAGAAAAAACTATGTATCATAGAATATCACTTCTACGTGGGATCTAAAAACAAAGCAAACAAACGAAAAGCCCCACTCATGGCCAACAGGTCGGTGCTTGAGGATGAGTGAAAGGGGGCAAAAGGTACAAATTTCCAGTGTGAAATAAATAAGTCACAGGGACGTAGTGTTCATCATGGCGACCGTAGTTCTGTAGTTAATACTTCGGCATTGCATATTTGGAAGTGACTAAGGGAGTAAATCGTGTAATCTTAAGGTTCTCGTAACAGGAAAAATGGTTTTTTTCCTCAAGTATTAACTACACGCAAGATATTGTTGGAAAATGTGGTACGGAACATACGGACGAATGCAAACAGTAAGCGTCCTTCTGATGGGGGAGCGGGGGGCAAGCTGAGGGCAAAATACAGGCTGGCACATGTGTGCATGCCCCCCCCCCACACACACACACACACGCCAGGTGGAATATGTGATATTCCGCGGACACTCCTGGCTACCCAAGAACAAAGGAAAGGGGTTGAAGTGCTTGCCATGGTACGCAAGCAAAGAAACGAAGGCACGTGAAAAATTAAATTCCCTTACTGCATCTATACAGCCTACTGACAAGTCCTTGAGACCTCCCTCTAGGATCTCCACTGCCTCAAGGACGACACTTCGCTGGGGGCAAAAGAGAACCTTAGCTTAACATTAACCCAACCTCGAGGATCCTGTAAGCCTATTTCCTTTATCTCAACTCCCCCAAGATATATGGTGGCAATGGTACTCCAAGCTTGGTCCCCCCCGCCCCCATATACATCTGAAGGGTTTCATGACTGAGGTTTTATGAAACAGTAATAAATGGGGTTTCCCTAGCAACAGCTAACGTCTCAAGGTCCTGGACCCCTGGCTTCCAAAATACCTTAGAGACTTACTCTATCCCTGACCCCCTCCCAACCCGAGGGTATGTAATGAGTTACCCCTCACAACCCCAGTGCAGCTCTTTCTGCCCACGGGTCCTGTCCCCGTGCTTTAATAAAATCATTTTTTTTTTCCTTTTTGGCGCCAAAGGCAGCTTCAAGAATTCTTTCTTGGCTGCCAAGCTCCAGACCCTACAAACCCCCTATCACCCCAAAACGTCATCACTTCACTCTATTGGGAATGACTGTTGCTCTCTCTGGCAATCTTAGAGGAAATGAAGTCACTCTCTCAGCTTAAGTATGACACTGCCTAGGTAGATGCCCCTTGTTGGGTTGAAGAGGTTCCCAGCTATCCCTGGTTTGCTGGGATTTTTTGTAAGCAACGGGCATCAGATTCTATCCAATGCTTTATATGTACGCATCGATGTGATCGTAGGGTTTTTCTTTTTTAATCGGTTAATGTGGTGAACTACATTGACTGATTCCTCAGTACTAAACTAACTTTGCATTCTTGGGATAAACCCCACCTGTTCATGATGTATTAATCATTTTCACACGGTGAGACTATCATTTGCTAACATTTCGTGTAGAAAGTTTACCCCCGTGTATAGGAGAGAGAGAGGACTTCAGTTTTCTCGTAATGTGTTACCTCTACCTTTTTATTATCATGACAATGTTGGACTCATGGAACAATTTGGAAATTATTCCCTCTCCATCAATGATCTAGAAGGGTTTTTATATACTTGATGTTATTTCTTCTTCAAATATCTGGCAAAATTCCACGGTGACGCCATTTGGATCTGCTAAGGTTTGTAAATGCAAATTCGATTGTTAAAAGAATTTCCCTCCAATTACTTCTTTAGCATTACGCCACAAATGTTTTTTTTTAAGACATTATTAAAGAATCCATTTTTCAGATTTTAGATCAGATTTATTACTAGCTACTGTTATTATTTGAAATCCTGTTGTTTAAATACAGTATTGATGAGTTTTTCGATTTTGTCAGAATTGACTTAGAAGATATATAAGGGAAAGTTCCAGTAACATTCTTTGTGTGTGTGTGTGTTTATTTTTTTATCTTTTTTAATATGAAATTTATTGTCAAATTGGTTTCCATACAACACCCAGTGCTCATCCCAAAAGGTGCCCTCCTCAATACCCATCCCCCACCCTCCCCTCCCTCCCACCCCCCATCAACCCTCAGTTTGTTCTCAGTTTTTCACAGTCTCTTATGCTTTGGCTCTCTCCCACTCTAACCTCTTTTTTTTTTTTTTTTTCCTTCCCCTCCCCCATGGGTTTCTGTTACGTTTCTCAGGATCCACATAAGAGTGAAACCATATGGTATCTGTCTTTCTCTGTATGGCTTATTTCACTTAGCATCACACTCTCCAGTTCCGTCCACGTTGCTACAAAGGGCCATATTTCATTCTTTCTCATTGCCACGTAGTACTCCATTGCGTATATAAACCACAATTTCTTTATCCATTCATCAGCTGATGGACATTTAGGCTCTTTCCATAATTTGGCTATTGTTGAGAGTGCTGCTGTAAACATTGGGGTACAAGTGCCCCTATGCATCGGCACTCCTGTATCCCTTGGGTAAATTCCTAGCAGTGCTATTGCTGGTCATAGGGTAGGTCTATTTTTAATTTTCTGAGGAACCTCCACACTGTTTTCCAGAGTGGCCGCACCAATTTGCATTCCCACCAACAGTGCAAGAGGGTTCCCGTTTCTCCACATCCTCGCCAGCATCTATAGTCTCCTGATCTGTTCATTTTAGCCACTCTGACTGGCGTGAGACCACAAATGTTTTAAAATTTTTCATCCAGTTCAAAATACTTTCTAATTTCCTTTTTAATTTCTTCCTTCATCCATGGATTATTTGGAAGTGTGTTAGTTTCCAAATATTCATGAATATTCCAGAGATCTTTCTGTTATTGATTTCTACTGTTACTGCATTCTGTTGTGGTCCATAAATATACTTTGAATGACATGAATTCTTTTAAATTAGTTGAAACTACTTTTATAGCCGGGAGTGTGGTCCCTCTTGGTAAATGTTCTTTGGGCACTTGAAAAAAGGGACACCTGGGTGGGTCAGTTGGTTAAGCATCCAGCTTTGACTCTGCTCATGATCTCACGGTTCATGGGTTCGAGCCCCACGTCGGGCTCTGTGCTGCCAGCTCGGAGCCTGAAGCCTGCTTCGGATTCCGTGTCTGCCTCCCGTTCTGTCCCTCCCCCACTCGCACTCATTCTCTCTCTCTCTCAAAAATAAATAAACATTAAAAAAGCAACTAAAAAAGGATGTGATTTCTGTTGTTACCGGTGGCATATTCTGTAAATGTCAACTAGGTCGAGTTAGTTGACAGTGTGCCATTTCTCTATTGTTTTTCCATTTAGTTCTTTTTATTTTCTTATATTTTTTTAATGTTTATTTCTGAGACAGAGAGACAGAGCATGAGTGGGGGAGGGGCAGAGAGAGGGAGGGAGACACAGAATCCGAAGCAGGCTCCAGACTCTGAGCTGTCAGCACAGAGCCCGACACAGGGCTCGAACTCATGATTCACAAGATCATGACCTGAGCAGAAGTCAGATGCTTAACCGACTGAGCCACCTGTGTGCCCCGTTTACTTCTTTTCATAATTGGTGAGGGATACTGATAATTGCGGACTTTTCTATTTCTATTTGCAGTCCCATCAGCTTTGACTCGCTTCCTTTGAAGCCCTATTATTAGGTACATAAACATTTAGGATTTTTATGGTCCCTCCACGAATTGACCCACCATTGGTACAAAATAAGCTTCCGTATTCCTCGTACTATTCTTTGCTCTGAAATCTACTTTGTGGATTACTGTATTTACTCAGCTAGGGATTAGCGTGCTATATGCAAGGTAATTCTGTTAGCAACCGAATTGCATTTTATGCATCTTTAATCATAACCTATTTATGTCTTTATATTTAAAGTGCGCTTCACGGGGGC
Source organism: Panthera pardus (assembly GCF_024362965.1). Taxonomy (NCBI): domain Eukaryota; kingdom Metazoa; phylum Chordata; class Mammalia; order Carnivora; family Felidae; genus Panthera; species Panthera pardus. The sequence continues at coordinate 31,545,824 of NW_026526843.1, read as the reverse complement.
ACCTGGGTGGCTCAGCTGGTTATGCGTCTGACTCCTGTTTCGGCTCAGGTCATGATCCCAGGGTTGTGTGACTGAGCCCCACAAGGGGCTCCGGGCTGAACATGCAGCCTGCTAAAGATTTCCTCTCTCTCTCCCCCTGTCCCTCTCCCTTGCTCATGCATGCACGCGTGCTCACTCTAAGACTAAATACATCAATAGTCTGTTCCTTATATGCAGAAAATGGTTGCATTTTTTTAACCTTGTGTTTTTTCATCCAATCTGACAATATCCATATTTTAATTGGAGCAACCAATTAAATGCACTCAAATATGTGCATTTAATGTGATGATGTGATAGCATCAGGTTTGAGTCTATTATCTATTTGTTCACTATTTGTCCGTCTCTTCTTTGTCCTTTTTCCTGTATTTTTGGCTTCTTCTGGATTCACTGAATAATTTTGAATGATTCCATTTTATTACCTTTTTTTTTTCTTTTGCCTCAGTGGATCTCTCTCTCTCTTTTTTTTTAACGTTTATTTATTTTCGAGAGACAGAGTACAAGCAGGGGAGAGACAGAGAGAGACACGCAGAATCCGAAGCAGGCTCCAGGCTCCAGGCTCTGAGCTGTCAGCACGGAGCCCGACGCGGGGCTCGAACCCAGGAACCATCAGATCATGACCTGAGCCAAAATCAAGAGTGGGACACTTAACCAACTGAGCCACTCAGGTGCCCCGCACCTTCCTTTTTGAAAGATATTTTTACTGAATATAGAAATATAGGTTGTTGCCCACCCTTCCCCCACGTTTTTGGGTAATTTAAAGATGTTTCTCTGCCATCTTCTTGTTTTAATGGTTTCTGATGAAAAATCTGCTGCCCTCCGTAATCTCTGCTCTTCTGTACATAATGTGACTTCTTCCCTCTGCCTTCCGATTCTTTTCTCTTTTTAAGTAATCTCTACACCCAGTGTGGGGCTCGTCCTCGCAACCCCAAGATCAAGTGTCACGTGCTCTTGCGACTGAGCCGGCCAGGCACCCCTCCAATTATTTTAACAAAGATTTAAGCAGTTTGACGCCGGTGTGTGTTGGGGTAGTTCAAGTTACTCATGCTGGGGATTCACGGAGTCTCTTGGATCTGGGGGCTTCAAGTGTTCATCAAACTTGAAACATTTTTAGCCATTATTTCTTCAGGGTCTCCGTCTCTCTGCCCATTCTCAGGCCCTCTAAGTAGGTGTTTATTGGACTTCTTGAAGTCATCTTAACATTGATGCTGTTCTTTATTTTGTTCTGTATTCTTCTGTGTTTCATTGTGGATTAACTGGTATTGCTCTATCTTCAACTTCCCAAGTATTTCCTTCTGGCAAGGTCTAGTCTGCCATTAATCCCACCCAGTGTATTTTAAATCGCTGATATGGTAGTTTTCATCTCAAAAAGTTCAATGCTGCTCCACGTTTTCATCTTTCATGACTCTAAGTTTTTGAACACAAGAAATATATTTATAAGAACTGTTTCAACTTCCCGTCTGCTGATTCGAATATCTGTGCTAGTTCTGGTTCAGTTTTGATGGATTTTATCACGTTAAATTGAACTTTCCCATTTCCTTATATGACTGGTAAATCCTGCTCGGATGTCAGGCACTGTGATTTTTTTTCCTTTTTGAGGGCCTGATATTTTTATCGTTGTATAAATTTTCTTGAGCACTATTCCGGGAGGCAGCTAAGTTATTTGAAAATAGTTTGATCCTTTTGGGTCTTGATGTTAAAATCTGTTAGGCGGAATCGAGCAGTTTTCAGCCTCTGGATTATTCTTTCCACGACTCAGTCAAAATTCTCATGTTTATGCTACCCAGTACCTTAGAAATCTGGAGGTTTTCCCGCCTCGCTGATCCAAACAGGCATTATTCCCAACATTGGGTGAGTGCCAAGCCCTGTTAACTTTAGGTCGGTTAGTGGTTTCCTTTCACCAGCCTTGGGTTGTTTCTTCATCCCCAAGTGGCGTTCTGAATTAATCTGAATGCTCAAAGGAGACTATCTACACATCTCTAGAGTTCTCTCTATATGCAACTCTTTTCCTCCCCCATGACGGTGCCCTGTGAATCCGAGCTCCCTTCTTCTCCCGGGACTCTCATCTCCAGCTGAACGCAGTGAGCCCAGAGTTCACCGGGCACTGCCTGGCTCGTGCCCCCTGGTCATGTGACTTGGAAGGGGTCGCCAAGGAGGAATCTAGGGCCGTCAGAAGGGTTGCTGAAGTTGTCCTCGGGCTCACCGACTCTGTGTCCTAATGTCTAGTGTCTTCAAAACCATCCTCGCACTTACTGTGCCCATGGTGGATTTCAGGCGGGAGGGGGGGCAATCCGGTGCCTGTTCGTCAGTCTTGTCCAGAACCGTTAAGTGTTTGGTCCCATGTGGAAATGTTAGGAACACACTATTCCGGGGTAAAGGGTACTCACTAAGAAGAGCTACAATTACTTAGTCATCGTTTAAGACCCGGCGCTCTCATTCAACCCACACTGGGCACCAGAACCAGCCTGCAAATACAATAGAAGGAGGTAGCCCTCACTGCTTGATAATGGTGGTAATTTATAGGTGCTAACAACATCTCACTGCCTCTGGGCTTCTGTATGTAAGTCATTTAGGCATGCTATTATTCACTTCTTTGGAAGGTCCTTTCTGTCCTGGGCCTAAAACAGACCTCGTCTAGATGGAGAGGTCTGATCAATGATAACCATCACACCCTGCAAGTATACAGGTTAATGTATTTATACAGATAAAACTGTATTAATTTTTTAAATGTTGGTTTATTTTTGAGAGTCAGAGACAGAGTGTGAGCAGGGGAGGGGCAGAGAGACAGAGGGAGCCACGGAATCGGAAGCAGGCTCCAGGCTTGGAGCTGTCAGCACAGAGCCCGACGCGGGGCTCGAACCCACGAACCGTGAGATCATGACCTGAGCCGAAGTCGGGCGCTTAACCGACCGAGCCACCCACGCGCCCCCAGTGTGTATATTTTTAAAAGTGTCCATACTCATTCAATCTTACCTGATCCTTGATGTGACTGCAAGGCCCTGAAGATTAGGCATCATCAGACCCAGTCACAGAAAGGTCACGTGATCTGCTTCATGCCATCATTAGCTAGAACAATGGATGGCACTCAGGTCCTTCAGAGTCTTGTCCAGGATTGTGTCCCCAGGTCCTACAGTTAACTCCTGACCTCTAAAACCAGGATGGGTCTATCTTGGCTGCGTGAGGAAGGCCTCGGCCTATTAAACACGAAAGAGGACAAAGGAGACATGGGGAGGGCCACTCTGGCAGAGATCCCTTAGAAGGGTAGGGGAGCCCCCTCCGCTCATAATAGATTTTAACATAACGCCGCATTTCAGGCCCCAGCTGGATGGGAGACCTTGCTTTTCCCCTCCCTCTTAGCCATCGTGCATTATTCACACGAAGTGACCTCACTCACATGTCACAGGCAGATTGTGATGAGCGGCCCCTTGGGCGCGAGCACACAGAACGCCCGATTTCCTGTTGCTCTAACTTGGTCCACTTCCGCTGCTTTCTACGCTGCTGCTGGGGCTGTCGCTCCGCCCGTGGTAACAAGCTGAAACAGGTGCTCAGTCACCCGCAGTCATCCCTCATTTTGAGCAAAGCCCCTGTGTGCACGGCATGTCTTCTGCTTTCACAAGGAATCCTATTTAACTCCCTGAACCCGAACGTCCCCTTCCTCATCTCCCTGTCCCCAAGGCTCTGCCAGCTGTCCCACCGAGGATCTGGACAAGGCCCCAGGCTGACCACCTGACTGCTTTCTGCCCCGCCCCTATCTGGCAGAACTTTCTGCCCCGAGACTTGTGCTTCTGGAAACAGAACCAATACGAAGGCGGACGGGATGACTTCCGAACCTACCCTTGACTTAATTTTTTTTTTTTCATCCTTCCTGCCCTGCCTGCCTACTTCTTTCACTTAAAAGAGATTATGCAATAAAAAGACTTAAATGTCTTTGTGGTATCCTGAAAGTGTCCGGCTGCCAGCAAAATCTACGTTAAAAAAAAAAAAAAACTTCTTAAGAGGAAGTAGGAAATGATTGACAAAACCAGCTTCTTAAATGGGATATCACGAAAGAAAAACCGCATGGGGGGGGGGTTGTCTTAAGAAGCATTTAATGTTAATAAACTACCCAAGATGCTGAAGAAAGGGACTTCACAGAGCTCTATGCAGGTTATGGTTCTTTGAAAAATGATTTTTAATTTTTTTTTTACACGTTTATTTATTATTGAGAGACAGAGAGAGACAGAGTATGAACAAGGGAGGGGCAGAGACAGGAGGAGACACAGAATCTGAAACAGGCTCCAGGCTCTGAGCTGTCAGCACAGAGCCTGACGCGGGGCTCGAACTCACGGACCGCGAGATCATGACCTGAGCCGAAGTCGGACACTTAACCGACTAAGCCACGCAGGCGCCCCTGAAAAATGATTTTTGAGGGAGTTTACAGGTGTTCGAAGACTGAGAACATGTACAAATGACTCATCTACAGATTATTTGTACACCTGCCCTGACCTCAAAAAAAAAAAACAAGCCAGAAAGTCAGACAGTATAATTTGCGTTATGCAACGACGAGACAAAAAAGAATTTCTTTCTCTTTTAATTTTTTGAGAGAGCACACAAAGGGGGAGGGGCAGAGGGAGAAGGAGACAATCTTAAGCAGGCTCCACCCTCGGTGCAGACCCCACGCGGGGCTCGATCTCATGACCCTGGGATCACGACCTGATCCAAAATCAAGAGTTGGACACTTAACCAGCCAAGCCACCGAGGCGCCTTGAAAAAGGTTTTTGGTTGTTTTTTTTTTGTTTTTTTTTTTTAATAATTACGTGCTATTACAGCTATTACCCAACACATTCTTTTCTCAGGTTTCTAAAACGTGGCCACCAAACACTGGGTTACCGCTTTAAGGCTTCCCAGACCACCTCTCCCACCCATCCGTCGCCTCGATTTCCACAGTCAGCCATCATGTGTTTGGCTCTCCCGTCTCCTCTGGACAGACATTCAGAGAGAGAGATAACAGGACTTTTCAAAAGTAGGAATGTATTAGAATCACCTGTAGAAGTTGTTAAGCAATAAGACAGCAGGGCCCCGACCTGGGCTCTACAGACTCCAACTTTCTGGGAATGGAGAGTAGCTATGTTTATCGAACAGCAATACAGGACTATGAAGGGCATCCCCATCAAGTTTTAGATGAAGAGAGAGTTGAAGAAATTCGGTCACTAAACTCGTAGACGTCTCCTACTGCAGCTGGAAAAGAAAAATGACATTAAGCTTCGGGACTCACAAACAACACAGACTTATCATGTTCTAGTTCCGCAGGTCAGGAGTCTGAAATAGGTCTCGCTGGTCTAAAGTCAAGATGCGGGGGCGCCTGGGTGGCTCAGTCAGTTAAGGGTCCGGCCTCGGCTCAGGTCATGATCTCGCGGTTCGTGAGTTCGAGCCCCGCGTCGGGCTCTCTGCTGTCAGCACAGGGCTGGCTTCGGATCTTCTGTCCCCCTCTCTGTCTATCCCTACCTCCGCTCTCTCGCGCTCTCTTACTCTCAAAAAATAAAAATAGACACGGAATAAACAAACAAATAAAATCAAGTTGTGGACAAGGCTGCATTGCTTCCTGGAGGTTCTATGGGAGAATGACTTTCCTGGCCCTTGCCGGCTGATACAGGCTGCCTGCCTTCCTTTGCCTGTGGCCGACTTCCATGTCCAGAGCTGGAAAGGGTTGCTCAAGTGTTTCCCATGACGCCCTCTCTCACTCTGTTTCTTCTGCTTCCCTCTTCCCCGTTCAAGGTGGAGTCTACGTCGGCAATCGAAAATAATCTCTTCAAGGCCATCGGATCAACAACCTTAATTCCCTCTGCAGCCTTACACAGCTGCCCCCTGCTACATAAAATAACATATTGACAAGTGCCGAACAGGGGACACAGACAGCTTCAGGGCACCATTATTCTCCTGACCAGAGTTTATCTATTTTCAACCACTTCGCGTGGCAGAGGAGGCAGAGACATAAATACGTGGAAAGACATCTCCAGTCAATGGTATTAACGGCCTCACAGTTGCTCGTAGCGTTTAGATCACCCCTGAAACCAATAACCAAATCCAGAAAAATCCTCTCAGCCTCCATCTAGACCTCCACCCGATGTTGCACAGATACATGCAGATTTTTGAGATACGCTGCCCTTCCGACAGCCAATAGAAGGCAACTAGAATGTCACATGGGACCTAAGTCTAGCCCTTCCCGCGGTCCTGGCGGCATTTGAAACGCACCTCCTGTGCCCCACACTTAAGGATGCATCCTTTCAGGACTGCCACGCAATCTGAGGATATAGGGTCCCATCGGATGTTCTGCCCATTATCCCCAAACCGGTGACCGGCCCCTGCCCCACGCCTCCCTCTGGCAAAGGCCGTCAATATTCCACAGGGAGCTGCCAACGCTTGCTGCTGGCCCTCCATCAGACTCTTAGCATGATCCCGAGCTGGCAACGTTGACATTCCATCTGGATCCCTGATTTCTCTTTTCTGTGGTCACCACTCTTTCCCACTCCTTTCATCCTGCCATTTCTCCAGGCCAGAACAGTGCCTGTCCAAACTGGTGCCCATTTAATGCTTGGTGAATGAAGGAGTGAATCCATGAAGGGATGGATGAATCGGCTATAAAAGCAGCCACCTCACTGTCTCTCCCTTCAAACACACCCTTTATACATCTGCGGGAGAGATCTGCTGAAACCAAGGATCTAATGGAGTCTTCCCAGATTCAGCTGCCTACAAGATAAAGTCCACATTCGTGAAACTGACCCCCTAAACGTTCCAGCTTTGTCTCCTGTTGCAATAGGTCTGAAGCCCTCACCGCCGTATTTATCTCCATTCCGTAGCCACAGCGAATCCCGGATTGCAACCTGTTCTTTAAGCCTTGCTGCTTCGTACTTTCACAAGTCGCCCTGGATCTCCGACCCTTCCATTCTCCATGACCTAAGCCTGAAGCCTCCTTCAAGGGCCAGCATGGGAGCGATGTCCGTCACGAATTTCTCCCAACGCACCCAGAAGGTGCCCATCCCCTCGGCAGGTCTCCCTCAGCCTGTATCCTCCGCAAGGCTTGGCACGAAGTACAAGCTCATCATAGCTATTTCCTAAATCATCCCGGATTTGAAAATAGATTAGTATTTACAACACTGATGGTTCCTGAAATCATAAAGAGGTTGATTTGTTGGCTTACGTACAGCACTGATGAAAAATAATATTGACCATATAGTAGACGGGGAGTTTTGGGTTTTTTTGGTTTTTTGGTTTTGTCTTGGTTTGTTTTCCGCCAAAAAGCAGCAAGCTTTCCAGTCAACTACTGGTTAACCAGAAAAGCCAATTAAGCAGAAGATCCTTGCTCTCAATTATACACGCCAATGGAGTGAAGAGGTGAGGCAGACGATTTAAGACAGTAGATAATCAAAAATTGTACCCACTGGCTTGCGGGCTCTCCCCACACATCCTCCTCCTTTCCATGCCTACTGCAGCAACCCCCACCCCCTCTCCCCCCCCTCCCCGCCCCCGGCAAACTCATTATCCTGATTCTGCTTGGGTTAGGCTATGCACAAAATGAGTTTACGTTTTCTGCATGTACATTCATTTACCTGACGCAGCTTAGCCACTTCCTATCTGCCAGCTGCCCAGCAAGGCCCTGGATGGAAGAAGAGAGGCAGGAGCGCCTGGCTGGTGCGGTTGGTTAAGTGTCCGACTTGGGCTCAGGTAAAGATCTCACGGTTCGTGGGTTCGAGCCCCGCATCGGGCTTGCTGCTGTCAGCACGAGCCCACTTTGGTTCCTCTGTCACCTTCTCCCTCTGCATCTCTCTCTCTCTCTCTCTCTGTCCCTCTCAAAAACATAAACATTAAAAAGGGAAAAAAACAAATAATCTCCACACCCGACGTGGGGCTCGAACTCACAACCCCGTGATCTATGGACTGAGCTAGCCAGGCACCTTTATTTTTATTTTATTAAGAACAAAATATATTAAGCTCAGATATGTTTAAGTTTTATTATACAATGTGACATAAAAATCCACATTTAAAAATGTTTAAATTAGGGTGCCTGGGTGGCTCAGTTGTTAAGCATCTGACTTCAGCTCAGGTCATGATCTCACGGTCCGTGGGTTCGAGCCCCACATCGGGTGAGCATGAGCCCCATGATGGGTGAGCCCTGCTTCTCTCTCCCTCTCTCTAGCTCACTCTCTGCCCCTCATGGTATTCTCTCTCTGCCCTTGACGCACTTGCACTCTCTCTCTCAAAAAAAAAAAATTTTTTTTAATTAACAAATCAAAAAAAAAAAAAAAAGAGAGAGAGAGAAATAGAAGCAAACCTTCCATAGTTCCTGTTTGGAAATAATTTATAGTTTTTGAAGAACATGAGCTTGAAATATTGGATTTATCTTCGGTCCCAAGAAAATGAGTATGACGTCCTCATCAATTGCAACGGCATACGAAAGTACAGAGATACGAAATACCGTGATCTCCGATGGGGAAGTCAAGATCACACGGTCAAGTTCTCTACGTAATCTGGTTAGGAGAAGTTGAATGTAGAACACATGGGGGTGAGAGTTCACGAGGAGAAAAAAACAAGCCCGAAAGGCGGGTTGAGGCCAGATTTGTGAAGACCCGGTAAGTCAATCCAAAGCATTTGGACTCGTTCCTGGAAGCAATATTAAACTGGCAGGGGTGACTGCGAAGAGTCATGGGAAGGATCTAGCGGCCCTGGGTGAATCATGTGAGCCACAAAATAACCCCCTGCCAGAAAGCGAAATCTGAGCACTTAAAGATAGAATATCCTATTCAAGATAACTTTTTCAGAACTCCGACTGCCCGAGGATTTAGACGTGAGATCGCTACGAAACAACAAAGTGCCTAGCACAGAGCCTTTCTCATGAGAGGCATTCAGTAAATCATCACCAAATTCAATAGAATAAGAGATGAGGTTTGAGAAGCAAGAAAATATATTAAGCAGCCACCAGGGCTGAGCGTTAAAAAAGGCCCACTGAGGGGCTTTATCTCTCGGGTGCTTACGGTAAGCAAAGCGAAGTCCTATACTCAGGAAGTTGAAAGAAAATCATGTTCAAAATCCCCTGCTTAAAATTCTCAAGTGGATCCCTGCTGCAATTAGGATTAAGTCCAAATTCATTAGTTAAGTCTAAAAAGCTCTCGGTGGGAGGCCTGGGTGGCTCAGGCTGTTAAGCATCTGACTCTTGATTTCGGCTCAGGTCATGATCTCACAGTTCGGCAGTTTGAGCCCCGCATCGGGCTCCATGCTGGTGGTGCAAAGCCAGCCTGAGGTTCTCTCTTCCTCTCCCCCTCCTTCACTCTCTGCCCCTCCCCTGCTCTGGCCCTCTCGCTCGCTCTCTCTCTCTCTCTCTCTCTCAAAATAAATAAACTTAAAAAAATCATTTGAAAAAAATAAATGAAATAAAAAAACGTTCCACGATCTAGCCCCCAGCCAACGTTGCCTGCACGCTGTCCCAATATTCTCGAACACAAACCCTCTATTATAACCCCACGGTCCCCCAAGCACACACTGGAGAAACGTCAATCCTAGTCTGACCATAGACGCGCTCTGTAATCTCAACAGTCTGGGTTTTTCTCCGAGTAACGCTGTGCAGTTTCCTACGATCACCAATTATGACCGTGGTCTTTTAAAATCTGGAGAATCACAGCATCTAGTGTGGTAACGGTTAGGCTTTGGGACTAAGCCAACACTTGGACCCGTTCTTATATTAACAACTTGCTTTGCCCAGTCCGGAAGAATGGGTCATGTCTCAAGGCCGGAGGAAAAGCCTGCCGTGCTCTTTAAATTCCAAAGGACAGAATCACGGACGGGCAGAGCCTTCAGTACGCCTGCGACAGCATGCACGCATGAGCAGAATCAATTTTAATGATTACGCGTGTGTGTGCACTTATCCCTTGGAAGACAACCATGCAGAAAGACGCCTGAGCGGCAAATAAGTTTGCAGTTGTTTTCATGATTTGGAAACCATCCCTTGATTTGAAATACTCCACACAGTGGCTTCAGGTTATCTTTGTGGACTCTCAAAGTACCCCCCCCCCCCCCCATACAAAGCAAACCATTTACCCCGTGAGTTAAGTTTTAAGACAGTTTTTTTTTTAAATTTTTTTTTAACATTTATGTATTTTTGAGACAGAAAGAGAGCATGAACAGGGGAGGGTCAGAGAGAGAGGGAGACCCAGAATCTGAAACAGGCTCCAGGCTCCGAGCTGTCAGCACGGAGCCCGACACGGGGCTCGAACCCACGGACCGCGAGATCGTGACCTGAGCCAAAGTCGGACGCTTAACCGACTGAGCCACCCAGGCGCCCCGTTTTAAGACAGTTTTAACATTTTTTAATCGAGCACCCACTGTGTGCCACGTGCTTTTATATAAATCATTTCCTTAGCGCGCCATTGTCTCACCTTTATGGATTAGCAAGTCACGTTTTAAATACGTGCTTATTTCTTCTCATTAAACCCATTTTCCTGTCATTGGAGCAGTAGTAACGTCGCGTCAGATCACGGAACGGATTTGGCCTGACTCTCACGTCCATCAACTTCTCTTTATCCCCACTGCCATCACACCGACAGTCACAAGTGACCACCCTGCCCCTAAAGTATTCCAGCAGTCTCCCCTGGGAGCACTCAGCTTCCATTCTTGCCTCCTCCCATCTACTCAATACACAACAGCAAGAATCATCACCTTCCAAGGTCAACCACGTCACTTCATCTCCTACTAAAAACCCGCCTGGTGTCTTCCCGCTCCGTTTTTTGTATCCTCGAAAAGTTGCCGCAAGAGTAGATCTTAAGGGGCACGCCTGCCTGGGTGGCTCCGTCGGTTGAGCGTCTGACGCTTGATTTCGGCTCAGGTCACGATCTCACGGTTCGGGAGTTCAAGCCCCACATCGGGCTCCGTGCGGACAGCACGGAGCCTGCTTGGGATTCCCTTTCTCCCTCTGTCTCTCTCCCTGCCCCTCCACCTTCTCTCACGCTCTATCAAAATAAATAAATAAACTAAAAAAAAAAAAAAAAGAGAGAGAGAGAGTAAGATCTAACTCTTCTCATCAGACACAAAAAAGGTAATTATGTGAGGTGACAGAGCTGAAAGTGTCAACTAACCCTCGTATGGTAGTTATTTTGCAATACATGCAAGGAGCAAATCCATACGTACATGTATCAAATCATGTACGTGTAGCAAATCATCACGTTGTCCACGTTCAACCGACACACTGTTACCTGTTAATTCTAGTTCAATACACCTGCCAAACTCCTTCCCGCGCCCTTGAAGCCCTGCGTGATCTTCCGCTCTAGAATTTCTGTGCTCAAAGCTTGGACTTTGAACATCCAGATAAACTACGACAGATTATCTGTCGAAGTCCTAGTAAAGGATGTTGGAAAGAGGGGTCATAAGCAAATGCCCACAGGCTGAGGGCAGCTAATGGGTAGATTACCTTTAGGGACATAGAAATGAATGGAAAATATCCACTGAAGACAAGAGGTCGCCTTTTATCTTGCCTTGATTCCATCTTCAGACTTGCTCTCATCTAACCAGTGTCCTCGCACCCTAGACCCCAGTCTCTCTTCCCTGCTCAAGAATTTCAGCCCTTGGGGTGCCTGCCCCCCCTCCCCTGCTCACACACTCCATCTCTCTCTCTCTAATAACAACAAAACTTAAAAAAGGAATTTCAAGCCTATCATTATGTCTTCTCCTGCAACCCGACTGGATTATACTTGTCTGCAGACAAACATGACAGTGTCTCGTGTCTTTCAAAAGAAGCAAGCCTCGGGGCGCCTGGGTGGCTCAGTGGGTTGAGCGTCCGACTTCGGCTCAGGTCACGATCTCGCGGTCTGTGGGTTCGAGCCCCGCGTCGGGCTCTGTGCTGACAGCTCGGAGCCCGGAGCCTGCTTCGGATTCTGGGCCTTCCTCTCTGTCTGCCCCTCCCCTGCTCATGCTCTGTCTCTCTCTCTCGCTCTTTCTCTGTCAAAAATAAATAAACATTAAAAAAAAAAAAAGCAAGCCTTAACCTTCCAAACCCTTCTGTATTAGGTTCTATTGCCCTCATCAATTTCCCAGTACGATTTCTTCAAAGAGTTGGGTATCCTGCTCCTTCACATCCCATTCTCTGTTCAACCTGGTCCGCTCAGGCTTATGACAACATTTTATCACTGAAACGGCTATGGTCAAAGTCACCGGCTATGGTCAAGGTCAGCAACGACATTCACGTAGCAAAGTCCTCGATTTGTCAGTAGCGTTTGGCAGAGTTTGCCACGCTGTTCCCCTTAAAACACTTTTTCATGCGCCTTCCTTAATACCGTGTCCTCCTAATGGATGCGTCTACTCAATCCACACTGCTGGATACCCCTCGGCTGGATTTCTTGAAGTGACACTGTCCGAAGGCTCAGACCTAGGCACCACTCTCTAACAGAACTATAACGCCCGCTAGGTAATCTTATGCCACCCCAGGGATTCAAATACACTCTATTTACTGAGCATCGTCAAATCTGTATCTCTACTCCGAAACCACTGCCTCACGTGTGCGTAGAATGCAGGCGCTTTAAACGAAATGTCCATAGAGACTTACCAATTTCTCTCCATCCCTCCCTCTCCCTTTCCAAATTCGTCACCGCTCTTCCCCGTTTCCGAAAGCAGCGTTGTCAAATGTACACAACGGCCAAGCAAAACTCTAGGAGTCATCGTATATCTATCGTATATCCTCCATTGCACCCCAGTACCTAGCCCGTGGACAAGTCCGGTTAATTCTACTTCTCTGACCTTATTTATACCACTCCCATCCACTAGGCTTCGTCGAGGTGCCCTTCTGTCTTCAAAACTGCCAACTTGTAACTGTCTAAGAACCCTCACACCAGTTGTTCTCGTTTTCTGGAATGCTCTTCCTTCGGAGACTGACATTCCTGACGCCATCGTGGTATTCACTTCTAAGCATAAAAACCACCTCCTAAAAAAAGCTGCCTCCGGAGCGCCTGGGTGGCTCGGTCAGTGGAGTGTCTGACTCTTGCTTTCAGCTCAGCTCATAATCCCAGGGTCGTGGGATCGAGCCCCGAGTCTATGCTCAGCACGGACCCTGCTTAAGATGCTCTCTCTCTCTCTCTCTCCCCCTGCTCCTCTCCCCTTGCACTCTCTCTTTCTCTAAAGTAGAAAAGAGAAAAGAAGAGAAAAGAAAAGAAAAGGAAAGGAAAGGAAAGGAAAGGAAAGGAAAGAAAAGAAAAGAGAAAAGGAAAGGAAAGGAAAGGAAAGGAAAGGAAAGGAAAGGAAAGGAAAGAAAAGAAAAGAAAAGAAAAGAAAAGAAAAGAAAAGAAAAGAAAAGAGAAAGCTGCCTCTGAGAGCTGAAAAATAAGCTTCCAGTCATTCTCCCATTATGGTTTTTTATTTAAGTGTGTGCCACTGACTGCTATATGATATTGTTTTATATGTGTACTTTTTAATGTGTTCATTAGCAGCCTCTACTAAAACATAAGCTCCATAACAGCAGCAGGGTGCTTTTCCTTTTTCAACACTATATTCCTTGTGCCTGTAACAGTGCCTGGCCTGTACTAGGCACTCAAAAACTGTTGGAAGGTTGAATGAACATATAAATTTTCTAGGACAAGGGATATTCGCTGAAGCAAGGCTTTATCAAACAAAACAAGGAAGGGGGTGCCTGGGTGGCTCACTGGGTGAAGCGTCTGACTTCAGCTGAGGTCATGATCTCACCATTCATGAGTCTGAGCCCTGCATCGGGCTCGCTGCTGTCGGCACAGAGCCTGCTTCCGATCCTCTGTCCCTGCCTCTCTCTGCCTCTCCCTTGCTCACTCGCTCTCTCAAAAGAAACAAGCTTTAAAAAAAAAAAAAAACAGGAAAGAAGGAATTGGAAATATGGTGAAAAATTGGGGGACAAATAGAGGAACATAAATCAATGCAGCATACCAACAAGGTTGTTAGGAATTACAGAGAAAGGCTATAAGAACTTTTCTCTTTTAACGCCCACGTTTCAAGGTTCCTATGTTGTTAGGAGTAAAAGCTTTAAACAGACTGGGTCTATGGCTTTGACTTTGAGGTCAGCAAGCAATATGTGGGCAGGTAAGACCGTGTTATCTCCTAGCCAGTCTTTGAGAGAATTTTGGAGAATAACCCTGGTGATGAGAGCTACTAAGAGGCAAAGAAAACAAATAGCGTGCTTGCGTGCTGACAGACTCTTAAAAAGAGAGAGAGTGGGTGCCTGGGTGGCTCGGTTGGCTGAGCGTCCAGCTCTTGATTTTGGCTCCGGTCATGATCCCAAGGTCTTGGGATCGAGCCACGCTTCAGGCTCCACGCGGAGCATTGAGCCTGCTTGAGATTCATTCTCTCTCTCTCTCTCTCTCTGCCCCTCTCCCCATGCATGCTCTCTAAAATAAAACAGTGAAAACTGAAAAGTGAAATAAAATTTAAAAAGAGACAGGGATGGAAAAGCACAAGGACCCAACACTTGGAAGTGGTCTTCCGAGGAATTATTCTGACACAGAGCTAAGAGAATGGGACAGCTGGCGGACGTAAGCTGAATGTCAGCATGAGGGCCATCCAGAAGTTGGAAGATACTGGTTAGTCTGACCTATAGATGGGACACATCATTACACATCCAGGAACTATCTGCCTGGCAGCAATTAACAGAGAGCAACCCACCGGGCTAAAGCCTGGGACACAGCTCAAATGTGGACGAGGGCTAGAGGAAGGACAAGGTTGGAACCTGGGGCCAAAAGATTCAAGGCTAAGTGTCTAATACAGAAACCCATATATAAGGACTAGGGTATAGGAACAGGTGTTTGTCACAGAAGCAAAGGAGAATCTCCATTATTAGACTGATAGACGAGATCAAACCGTGATCAAATATAAGGCCTCCCATGCTAAGCCACTGCCCTAGGGCACCTCAAAAATCTCACTGTCTCAGAGCCGGCCCCGGAGTCCGGAGCGAGGCGGAATGTGCAGGTGATTAAAAACGTCCTCAGTCGTGAAAAGTCGAGTTCTGGGACCAGAGGGCCCAGCAGGTCATTACTGAGCGTGATACAAAACACATCGCCGTGGCCAAGGCTTTCTTCAATGATTTAAAGAGCCCAACACGAGTATGAGATTCATTAGTGGTGGAAGGCACCTGATTACGTTGGTGAGAGGCCACCAGGAATCAGACCTTAATTAGTCCCAACCACCTGCTCTCCCACAAGTCCAGCCAAAAGTGAAGATGCTCCTTGGATTCTCTCGATCGTCCTGCTGCTTCTGGGAGGCCAATAGCCAATTTCAGGCATCAACCAGAGATGAACTGCCTCCCGAGTAGGTAGGGTAGCAGTCCCCAAAGGTCTGGAAGCGTGAACTCGGGCCCCCTGCCTAATGCAGCTGAACTTCAAAAGGTTGCTTTCTTAGCAATGCCTCAAAGTATGCGTTTGTAATCAGCGGAACAGTTTCCCCGCCTATTAACCCACACGGAGGAGTGAAATAAGGCAAGAATTGTATACACTTTTGTTCTTTGACAAGTGAGCTACGCCAATGTAATTTCCCTTGCCTTGTACAGTCCATAATTGCGTTTCTTCCTAGACGAAGGAGTGATCATGACTATTTAGCGTTAGAGAGGTTTGCTGCTGGCAAAGAAGTTTAGCCAAGCATGGGGCGCCTGGGTGGCTCAGTCGGTTAAGCGTCCGACTTCGGCTCAGGTCATGATCTCGCGGTCCGTGGGTTCGAGCCCCGCGTCGGGCTCTGTGCTGACAGCTCAGAGCCTGGAGGCTGTTTCAGATTCTGTGTCTCCCTCTTTCTCTGACCCTCCCCTGTTCATGCTCTCTCTCTGTCTCAAAAATAAATAAATGTTAAAAAAAAAAAAAAGATATTCTTATAAAAAAAAAAAAAAGAAGTTTAGCCAAGCAATAAGAACCTGAGATGCCGAATACGTGCACTCTGAAGGCTTCAAACCCCTATCGTGTTAAACTGGCACCTAATCCAAAGGGCCTGGCAGCTGAGAAGTGACAGGTCGCTCAGATTCTGGAAATGCAAAAAAAAAAACTCTTTCCGGTTACTCGGTGCCGAACTGCGCTGAAGTTAGGACAAGGGCGAGGAGGCATCTAAATACTCCCACGGGGACACTATCTTCCTCCCCCTCGGGTTGGACCCGATAGAAGTTATCGGTGCTTGGTTTGGTCAGAGATCTCAGAAGCCCTTGGGATTCAATGTCTCCGATATGAGTATGACTTACGTGATACACCTCCTGCAAAAGTCCGCTCCGGCCTCACTTCCTCTGTGAAGCCTTCCCTGCCCGTGCTGAGGGAGATGAAGGCCAGCCTCCCTGAACTGTCATGGCACCCCCAGCATACCTCCATTATGGCAGGCACCACAAGATACTGTATTTATTTGTTAGCCTCTACGCTGTCTAACGAGATCATGAGACTCTTGAGGGCAATAAGCCATTTTTAAACATCCGTGAGTCACCAGAATCTAGGACAGTACCGGGCACATGGACGCCATCTTGGAATGTTCCAAACAATAACCTGTTAACAAAAACACAGGCTCGACCTCATTTGTTTGACTTCAGCATCTCCCACCCATTCGTGTATTTACCAGTGGCATTTAAATGATACGGCCCTGAAGTAGCAAAGTTCTCTATTGATCTCCGGTTGTGTACTTAATAGCGAGAAGGATAAAAAATGTGGAACGGGCCCTCCAAGTGTTTCCAATCTTACTGGGAAAACATGGACGAGAGGAAACAAAAATTAGTTTGGCGATAGTTAACAAAGGATAAGGATAAGAGGCTGAAGGCCAAGCTCAAGGAAACAAGGCCGCGAAATGGGAAAAAATGTAGCAAGCGGTTAGACAGCGACGAGTTAATTTTGATGGGAAACAGAGGGTCATTGAAGGTTTCAGGGTAAAGCATGGAAATGAATAAGAGGCACCGAAAGACGAAAATTAAGTTGCATCAATGAACAGTAGGGCCTTGTGAGGACTAACGGAGAGGAATGGTTCTAGAGGAACATACTCTGTACCAGTACGAACCGTGACGTAGAGTACAAGAGAATGGCTTTCCTTTGCCTTTGCCAAGCTCTGCGTGGGAAGTGTTCACCAACGCCCTTTCGTCAGGCGGGACGTTGTTTGGTGAGGCCTAACCACCAAGTCTGTCCTAGGGACAAAGGGACTGAAAGTTCCTTGTGCTCGAGTAGAGCAGGAGGAAGAGTGAGACCCTCACAGCCCCTTGCAAATTGCCCGGCTGTGAGATCCCTAGACCGAAATCCCACAATAGCAGGGGTACTCTTGTCTCGCTCACAACTCTATCAACAGCATCCAGCGCGATGACCGACACCCACGAGGCACTCACCGGAGTGAAGTGCGTCACCGACGGAAAGAAACGGTGCTGCGGAACTTGGCATACCCAATCATGCGCAACAAACACCGGTCCTACCTGTTTAAGTAGGAGATCCATGGAACGGATTTAGCGCACATATAGTTGGACATGAGAACCAGTACGGGCCGTACCAAGAGAATGAGATCCAGAAGATCTGGAGATCCTGAAGGGTCCGAGAATAACGGGTTGGCGGGGCACACGTGCCCGCGCCCCTTGGGATTTATGAAGATAGCCCCTTTTCACGGGTGACTCGTGCGATACACGCAGCGCCAGCGTCTGAAAGCCTCCAAGGATATTCTAATTATTTCTCCCTACGTGCACAGCGGGGGAGATCAGCGATAGATACCATCTTCGTTTTACAGACAAGGAACAAGTAATTATAGTCAGAAAATTAGCAGACATCTAGGTCTTATGTTACCTTACCTGCACAGAGGAGGCCACAGCGACGCGGTTCAAGGATGCGTGGACCCCAAGAGGCAGGGTGCAGGAAACGGAAGTGGACGGGTCTGTAAAGAACGGGGAAGAAATGATGATTTTAAGTGGTGGCACCTTCCAAAGCACGCTCAAACCCCTGTAACAAAGGGTCGCTTAAGCGACAGGTAGAGAAATATGGCCCCAGTCTCAAGATTCAGGGGGCCTCTGTATAAGGACTCACGTGATGGATCATGACCACAGTTAAGAAAGGTATAGAAGCCTTTGGGACAGTGAGGAAGGACAGAGTCCTTGTTTAGTGAAAGCCTCCAGACTCATTCATTTGGCAGGTCGTTTTTAAATACGCAGTACCTAGTCTCCGCTTTACTCTCAGTATCCACAAACCGTAAGATACATTTCTTCCTCGTCAGGAACTTCTCAACCACTGAGAGAGACAAACAAGTAAATGGACAATGTCCATTATGGGCGACAACAGTCGATGTCATTGGAATACTACCCACCCTCAACTACCACGGAGAACCGTTCACACGTGTTCACAACATGGCGTTTGTACAAGAATAACACCTAAATGTCTTTTTTGATGATGATTCTTTCCCGTCCGTGATTCTTTTGTTTTTTTCATGTTTATTTATGTTGAGAGAGAGTGCACGCAAGCGGGGGAGGAGCAGAGAGAGAGAGAGAGAGAGAGAGAGAGAGAGAGAGAGAATCCCAAGCAGGCTCCATGCTGCCAGCGTGGAGCTCGACATGGGACTCAATCCCACACACTGTGAAATCATGACCTCAGCCAAAACCAAGAGCCAGACCCTTAACCGACTGAGCCACCCAGGTGACCCTAAATGTCTTTCTATGCCAGAACATGAACATAGTGTGTAATAGCAATAATGAAAGAGAATCACATATCTCTTAATGTGCTGACATAGACAGATCTCCAACACAGAGATGGGAATGGGTAATTACAGAAAACTTCACATGTCCAAGGATTTAAAGTCAAACAATTTTCAGGGGGCCCCTGGCTGGCTCAGCGGGAAGGATACACAACTCTTAATCTCGGGGTAGTGAGTTCGAGCCCCGTGTGGGATGTAGAGCAAGCTTAAAAATACAATCTTTGAATACATAAATAATGTATGTTTAAACAATGTTTAATAAGAAGACTAGCTACTCAGGCAGTGAATATTTTAAAATAATTTTCAAATCCAGAGATGGTAGAAAGTCTTATTCTCTATATACCATTTTCCCTTCCTAGTATGTTTTGTATTTAAGGAGCTTGGATTTTATACTGAAGGTGTTGCAAAAACCAGTGGACGGACGTCAAGAAGATAAGTTTTAAACAGATCCTCCCGGCTAAGGCATGGAGAAAAGATTGAGGACACAGAGGCATTACTGCCTTTGTAGGAATCTCGAGAAGTGCTGAGATGAAACACTGAGGTAAAGGCAACAGTCAGCAGCAGTAGAAATGGAAGCAGACAAGAGCCCTGAGAAAAAGGAGGACGCGTAGTGTTGCTGATCAGAAGGCGTTGGTGCCAGGGCGCCTGGGTGGCTCAGTCAGCTAAGCGTCCGACTTCAGCTCAGGCCATGATCTCACGGTCCATGAGTTCGAGCCCTGCGTCGGGCTCTGTGCGGACAGCTCAGAGCCTGGAGCCCGTTTCGGATTCCGTGTCTCCCTCTTGCTCTGCCCTTCCCCTGCTTGCACTCTGTCTCTCTCTGTCTCTTGAAAATAAGCACTAAAAAAAAAAAAATTTCATGAAAAAGAAGTGGCTGGTGCTGGCCTAGAAGAGAACATTGCCAAGAATAGTGTAAAACTTTATGTCTGGGGCAGTTAGGTACCATTGAGGGAATACGAAATCAGCAGTAACTGATTTAGAGTGATAGGGGTAAGAGAGTGATGAGTTCCCTTTCAAACATGCTGAGTTTGAGGTCCCTGGGAGAAATCCACTATAAATGGGATGCAGGTTTATCCTTGCTGATCACAAATGTCAGAACTCACTTCTTTTTAAAGGTTGAATAATATTCCTTGGCACACGTGTGCGCACGTGTATAAAATACAAATATATACAATGCGTTATACAAAGTATAAGCCAACAGATACTTACACAACACACACACACACACACACACACACACACACACACACACACACACGAGGTGTTTATCTATTTGTCCATCAAAGGACACGTAGATGTTTCCTATCTGGGATTTTGTGAATCCTGCAATGAACATAAATACTACAGATGTTTTTTTTAGTGATCCTGTTTTCATTTACTTGGGTTATATACCCAGAAGTGATATTTCTGGATCATATGGTAATTCTACTTTTAACATTTTGAGAAGGTTCCATGTTGTTCTCCGCAATTACTTTGCCAACGTACATTCCCACCAACAGCGCACCCGAGTTTCCTTTTCTCCTCCTCCTCACCAACACTTTTCTTTTGGACGATAGCCATTCTAGCAGTGGTAAAGTGATAGCTCATTGTGGTTTTGACTTTCGCCAACGATTCGATTCGTAACACTGAGAAACTTTTCATGCACCTGTTAGTTACTTGTATGTTTTTGAGAATTGTTCGTTCAGTTCCTTTGCCCATTTATTAATCGGGTTTCTTTTGTTTTGCTTTTAAGAATTTAATTTTAGGGGCACCGGGGGTGGCGCAGTTGCTTAAGCGTCAGACGTCACCTCAGGTCATGATCTCACGGTTCGTGACTTCGAGCCCTGCGTCAGGTTCGCTGTTGTCCGCGCAGAGCCGGCTTTGGATCCTTCTGTCCCTGTGTCTCTGCCCCTCCCCCACTCTCTCTCTCAGAAATAAATAAAAAAAAAAAAATCTCTACACCCAGCATGGGGCTCAAACTCACAACTACAAGATCAAGAATTGAAAGAGCCGGCCAGACGCCCCAGGTTGGGTTGTTTTTTTTTTAATTTTGTTTTCTATTGAGTTGTTGGAGTCCTTTAAGATATTCGAATATTCATTTCTTACCAGCTATATGGTTTGCAGATATTTCCCTGCATTTCATAGGTAGCCTTTTCACTGTTTTGATGGTTTCGTTTGCTGGGCAGAAGTCATTGGGCAATTTTTGCTATAATTTTGGTGTCATGATCAAAAAAACAAATCACTGTAATAACCAATACAAAGAAGCTTTTTACCAGTTTTCTTCCAGTGGTTTTATCATTTCAGGTGTTATATTTAAGTCTTTCCTTCATTTTGAGTTGATTTTTTTTTTTTCATTTGATAGGAGATAAAAGTCCAATTTCATATTCTGCATGTGGATATCCAGATTTCCCATCACCATTTATTTTTCTTTAAGTTGATTATTTATTTTGGGAGAGCGAGAGCCAGTGGGAAGGGGCAAAGAGAGAGGGAGAGAGACAATCCCAAGCAGGCTTCACGCTGTCAGTGCAGAGCCCGTTGCGGGGCTCCAACTCACGAACCATGAGATCATGACCTGAGCCAAAATCAGACGCGTAATCAACTGAGCCAACCAGGTGCCCCTTCCGTCAACAGTTATTGAAGAGACTCTCCTCTTCTCATTATGCATTGCTGGCACCCTTATGAGCTCAGTAAATGTGTGGATTTATTTCTGGCCTCTCTATTCTATTCCACTGGTCTATATCCATTTTTATGCCAGTATCACACTGTCTTAATTGCTGTTCTGCTAAGTGAAATAAAGCAGACACATAAAAACACACACTACATACTCTCACTGATGTGGAATTTAAAATAGTCGAATTCATAGGAGCAAACAGTAGAATGCTGATTGCCAGGGGCAGGAGGGAGAGGAAAATGAAATCTTGATCAATGGATACAAACTTCCTTTTATGCAAGATGAATGAGTTCTGGAGATCTAATATACAGCATGCTGAGTATTATTAATAATGCTGTAATACACTTGAAATCAGCTACGAAGGGAGTTCTTAAAATAAATGGTAATGGCGTGAGATGATGGATAGGTTATTTGGCTCGAGTGTGGTGATCATTTCACAATGTACACCTTCAATACATACATTCCCAGTCGTCAATTATATCTCAAGAAAACTGAAAAACTAGGGCCTGGAGATATAACAATTTTAAAAGATATGACTGCCAGACAGAAAGGTCTGGCCTCAAGAGGAGACTATGAAATGTGACCATCAGCATATAGAAAGAAGCTCGGTTTCAGTCATGGAAATGGATGAAATAGCAGAAAGAGTTTGTACAGATAAAAGAAGGGAACTGAGTTAAAGACGGAATTCTGGAGAATGCCAATATTTAGAAGAGAAAGTGGAGGAACACCAGAAAGAAAGAAAAGGACTAGTCTTAAAAGGAGATAAATAGGGGCACCTGGGTGGCTCAGCTGGTTAAGTGTGTGACTCTTGGCTCTGGCCCAGGTTATGATCTCAGGGTTTATGAGTTCAAGCACCAAGTCAGGCTCTGCACTGACAGAGCCTCCTTGGGATTCTCTCTCCCCCTCTCACTCTGTCGCAACCCCACTTGCTTTCTCTCTCTCTCTCTCTCTCTCTCTCTCTCTCTCTCTCAACAACAACAATAACAACAGATACATTAAGGGATTCGAGAAAGGAGAGTTTCTCACCACTGTCATAGGGAGAGACAAAGTACACAGCAGCGTCCTCATCAATGAAATCTTTGGTAGTTTCAGTAAGAACACTGGGGGTGGGGAGGGAGGCATGGTTGACAGAATATCCCTCATTTCCTAATCCCCGGATTCTAAGGGTATGGTAGATTACATGAGAAAGGGCACGTTGCAGATTGTGATGGGGAGATTACCTAGGTGAGCCCACGCTCATCACATGGTCCTTAAGAGGGAACAATCATTCCCGGCTCCGGTCAGGATATGTGACTGTGGAAGAAATAGCCAAAGAAATACAACCAACGCCAAAACCTTTGTAGATGGAGGAAGGGGAGCTAAGAACCAAGGAATGTGGGCAAACGCTAGAAGCCAGAAAAGGGAAGGAAATGAATTCTCCCCAAGATCTTCCAGAAAAGGATGCATCCCTGCCCGCTCCTTAATTTTAACCCAGGGGGTCCGTGTCAGATTTCCAAAGAACTGTGAGAAAATAAATGGGCGTTTAACCCACTGCGTGTTCGGGGCGCCTGGGTGGCCCAGTTGGTTACGCGTCCCACTCTTGATTTCGGGTCAAGATCTCAAGGTTCCCGAGTTCCAGCCTCACGTTGCTCCGCGAGGGGCTCCGGGCTGACAGAGCGGAGCCTGCTCGGGATTCTCTTTCTCGCCCTCTTTCTGCCCCTCACTCTCCCTCGAAGTAAGCGAATGCACTTAAAAAAAATAAATAACTCACCACATTTCTGGTGTATCGGTCACAGCACACAAAGGAAGCTAGTTTGGAGCGAGGGGACAGTAGTCGGCACAGAAGGCACATCACTGTGAGGTGAGCGGCAACTTTGAGGTGAGAAAACAGAGACGACGAGAAATACGGAAAACAGAGACACGAAGAACAGAGAAACCAGAGACGATCAAAGATGCTGCTTGCAACTAATTTTCTTGGTAAGTGGAAAGAGAGCATTAACGGGACGAGCACAGAGGTTTGAGGCCGGAGTTTTGCGATCGTTTTTAAAAGGGAACATGTGAGCCCATTCACATGCTGCTAGCGGGGCGCCTGGGCGGCTCAGCTGGTTGAGCGTCCAACTCTTGGTTTCGGCCCAGGTCCTCATCTCACGGTTCAGGAGTCGGAGCCTTCGCGTCAAGCTCCCCGCTGAGCGTGGAGCCGGCTTGGGATTCTCTCTCTCCCTCTCTCTCTCTCTCTCTCTCTGCTCTTCCTGCACACCCTCTCCCAAAATTACATGAACTTGAAAAACAAATAAATACTGCTAGCAAAGAGAAGAGGCAGGGCACAGAAGAGGGTAAGAATGGAACAGAGGTTGCTAAGAAGGCAGCCAGAGGAGAGTGTGGGGAACAGAAACCTGGAGAAGCTAGCCACGTCACAAAACGGAGTCTCGAAAGGCACAAAGGAAGTGGGCGAGGGAGGATGGGCTTGGGTACCTACAGTTCTGATGGCAGGAACTCGACATCCTCGTTATATGTACCACCCGATGAAAGCCTGGCAAAGGAGGAGGCAATTCTGGTTCCGGGAGGTGAAATGACACGTTCAGCACCATACAGAGATGTCCTGAAGGTTCACGTTACTCCCCCGCAGCATGTTAAAGGTGGTAATGCTGCCAGGTGAACCGAGGAGACCCCAGCCCCCCACCACCACCACCACCAGCCTGTCCCAAAGATGTCAAGATGTCGCCCAACGGTCCCGGTTGCAGCAGGCGAATGACCTCGAGGGCAGGCACAGCACAGCAAACTAGCCACGAGAAAAGAGACAGCGACACAGACAGACACGTAAGGACGCCCAGGGCGGGGGTTTGGGCGTCCATCTTTGGTGACAGTTGTTAAGAAGGGGGTGGAATATTCATTACTTGAGGCGGGGATTGCTGGGGAGCAGGGTTTCAAGCCTTTTCTCTCTTATTTGGTCAGACGTTTCCTGTCATGGCACCCGCCATCTTGGGCGTGGCCATGACTCGGTCTTTGCCGGCCTCCAGGGATGCTGTTAGGAACTAACTAACTGCCTACTGTAACAACAATGCACATAAAGTGCAGTGTCTAGCAGGTCAATGCTCAATAAAGTATGGCAATTGTCATACGATAAGTTCCCGTACCTCTTATAGCCAGAGTTTAGAAGCTTCGGCCATCCAGTCAGACAAACCTAAGTTTGAGTTTCAGTCTTGTCACTTAGTTGCTTTGTGGCTTCGGGCACAGTCCCTAATTAATATACACTGGACCTGCGAAATGGCTTTATTTTCCATACCTTTCCCACTAAGGCACAGGACATACCTTTAAATAATTATACAAATGCCCACTCGGAGGCTGAGAATTGAATCGTGTTCCGCGAAGCCCTGATACTGTTAGAAGCTTTAAAATCGCAGGGAAGAGTTCCTGTCCTGCCAAAGAACATCCTTCTTTGGCACACTGATTGAGAGAGAGAGAGAGAGAGAGAGAGAGAGAGAGAGAGAGAGAATCCCAAGTAGGCTCCATGCTCAAAAGAGCCCAAACTCCATACTCAAAAGAGCCCAAAGTAGGGCTGGATCTCAGGACCCTGGGATCATGACTCATGGCAAAGTCAAGAGTGGGAGGCTCAACAGACTGAGCCATCCAGGAGCCCAGGGGCTGGTTATTTTCAACAAACGATAGAAGAGTGGAAGAGATGTTGGGAAAACCCAAAAGCTACCCTTTGGTAAGAGACATTTACGTTTATAAGGAAAAGTCTCCATTTGTAAGGGTGTTTGCCTTAGAGGCTAGACCTCAATATCAGCTAGAGGGGGGATGACCAAATGACTAGAAACTCTAATCGGTGGAGAAGGCACTGACTTAAATCTGCATAATCACCCTACCCTCCTTTAATGTGGTTTTCCTAAAAACCTCCAATAACTGGCCTCTGCACTGCCCACCCAACCCCCGCCCAGGACTTGTCTTCAGTTTGGCTGCCTATGGTATACAGGGTGATGGCTTGGGCCATTTCACGGAGTTACTCAGTTTTCCTCGGTATGTCCCATGAATACAAGAGGTATACATGTTAATCAAACTTTGTTTTCCTATCAATATATTTTTTAAGTTTATTTATTAACTTCTTCTGAGAGAGAGAGAGTGCAAGCTCAGGAGGGGCACAAAAAGAGCAAGAGCGAGAGAGCAAGAGAGAGAAAGAGAGAGAGAGAATCTCAAGCAGGCTCCGACACCATGGAGCCCCATGCAGGGCTCAGTCTCACGAACCTCGAGATCATGACCTGAGTGGAGGTCAAGAGTCAGACGCTTAACCAACTGAGCTACCCAGGCACCCCGAATCTTATTACAAGCGGATCTGAGCCATGTATGTATCTAGAGGGTAGAGGGCAAATTATTTTTCCTCTCCTACACTCTTCAGGATTTACAAATGCCGTAGGACCCATAGTACAGGTGCCTTCCATTCTGCACAAGGTTTTCACCCTGCGTCTGCTACCACAGTTCTGTGAATGTGCTGGAAAGAACAACAGTCAACAGCTCAGTCTCAGTTATCGAAGGACTCCACTAAAACCCAACAGAAAAATCTGAAAAGCCCCTCTTCATCTTGATGAGGATGTAAATATTCATGATAACATTTGATGAGGGCACTGTATTTGAATAAAAAAAACATTAAATATTTTAATCAAGTCAGCCATCATGTGCAACAGAAGTAATCTTCCCTTTCAGGGGTTCCTGAGTGGATGATGGGATGTTGTCTGATGTATCAGTGATTGGCTATTTACTTGTATAGTTAAAATTCATCGCTTCCTTTCATCGTTTTGAAGGGACATTGATTTCAATAAAAACCTCCAAATGGGAAGAACAAGAAATTTACATCCACAAAGTGAAAGTGAATGGAGGAAGGCACAAAAAGTTCAAGGGGAAGTCAAGAGAGGAAATGGGACTGAGACTTTTTTTTTCAAGTTTATTTATTTTCAGAGAGAGAGAGAGAGAGAGAACACATACACGGGGGAGGGACAGAGAGAGAGAGAGAGACAGAGAGTCCCAAGCAGGCTCTGGACTGACAGCCTGGAACCAGATGCAGGGCTTGAACTCACAAACTGTGAGACCATGACCTGAGCCGAAATCAAGAGTCTGACACTTAATCCAGGAGCCACCCGGACGCCCTGGGATTTTTAACTGCAATGATTGCCTTCAGGCTATACAGGGGTTGTGGACACTTGGCTGGATTCTAAGCGCTCACTCAAGTACAGTAAAACCTTGGTTTGTGAGCATAATTTGTTCCAGAAACATGCTTGTAATCCAAAGCAGTTGTATATCAAAGCGAATTTCCCCATAAGAAATAATGGAGAGGCACCTGGGTGGCTCACGTGGTTAAGCGTCCGACTTCAGCTCAGGTCATGATCTCGCGGTTTGTGGGTTCGAGCCCCGCGTGGGGCTCTGTGCCGACAGCTCGGAGCCTGGAGCCCGCTTCGGGTTCTCTGTCCCCCTCTCTCTCTGCCCCTCCCGCGCTCGTGCTCAGTCTCTCAAAAATGAATAAACATTAAAAAAAAATTGAAAACAAAAAGGAAATCGTGGAAACTCCGATGACTCATTCCACAACCCCAAATTTTCCTATAAAAATGATCTTTAACACCGTAATGTAATACAAAATAAAGAAAATACAAAGTATAAAGAATATAAACAAATGAACCTGGACTTACCACTGAACACTTTCGTGGCTGGTGTGAGGGAGACAAGAGAGAGGAGGGGTATTGTGTAGGACGACTTTCACTATTACTGATGGGTGTTCACTACAGGACAGCATTAATAAACTCTTGTCATACAGTCTATTTAATGTAACTGGCAATAAGGCAGCAGAGGAAAGGGCTATATCTGCCGGCAGCCTGACCTAGAATGAAGCAAAGCATTCCTATGCTTCCCTCTTGTATGGAGAAGGAAAGGACTGTCCAGAGGTGCTTTGAAGTGACAAAAAATACACTAGTGTGGGTTGTGGGCACCTTCCAGCGTTCTGAAAGATCACTGATTTCTGCCAAACACCATGGCCTGAGACCAAGCATCTGAGCATGGGAGATGATCACCCACCCACAATCCCACAGAGAGAAAGAGAGAGAAGAACCATTGGCTCAGCTGTGATCATGTGACCTTCGGCATCATGTACTACTCGTATCGCAAGACATCGCTCATTTATCAAGTTAAAATTTATTAGAAATGTTTGCTCGACTTGCCGAACACTCGCAGAACAAGTTGCTCGCAATCCAAGGCTTTACTGTACTCCATTGAAGAGCAAGCACAGGGGCGTCTGGGTGGCTCAGTCAGTTAAGCTCGGGTCATGATCTCGCGGTCTGTGAGTTCGAGCCCCGGGTCAGGCTCTGCACCGATAGCCCAGAGCCTGGAGCCTGCTCTCGATTCTGTGTCTCCCTCTCTCTCTACCTTTCCCCCACTTGCACTCTCTCTCTCTCTTTCTCTCTCTCTCAAAAATAAACATTAAAAAAAATAAACATTAAATTAAATTTGAAAACAGAGCAACCACAGGGCAGGGTCAAGTGTCATACCCATGCTCGCCCAGTAAAGGGAGCCCAGCCACACAAGGTCACCCCCCCCCACACGGTCCCCCAGCCACCTCCATTCCCCCAACCCTTTTGTGACAGGAGGTAGCAGAGGAAAAATGAGCTTCTGTTTTTAACAGTTAAATCCAAGTTACGTAACATATAGTATAATAACGGTTTCAGGAGTAGAATTTAGTGAGCCGTCACTTACATAAAACCCGCAGTGCTCATCCCAACAAGTTTCTGCCTTAATGCACATCAGCCATGTAGCCCACCCCCCACCCACCTTCCCGCCTGCAATCCTCAATTCGTTCTCGGTATTTAAGAGTCTCAGGGCACCTGGGTGGCTCAGTGGGTTGAGCCTGTAACTCTTCACCTCGGCTCAGGTCGTGATCTCATGGTTCGTGAGGTCAATCCCCACATCAGGCTCTGCGTTGACAAGGTAGAGCCTGCTTGGAATTCTGCATCTTCCCCTCTCTCTTGTGTATCTTCTCTCCCCTACACGTGCCTGTTTGCTCTCACTCAAAATAAATGAGAAAACTTAAAAAAACTATTACTCATATGGCAATAAAGAAAAAGAGTTACGGTTCGCCTCCATGTTATTATCTTTAGGAAAAATGAACTTCTTAAAAAGTATTATCCCTGCGGTGCAGAGGCCCAGGAGCGGCCTCTGCAAGGCAGGCTACGAGGGCACGGAAGATTGTTTTGAGCTGAAAAAAACGAGACCAAAGGACTCAGGAAGAATTTTAGACGTTCCCCACAACTGCCTGAAAAGAATAGAGAGAGAGGACTCCCTCCAGAAGAGAGCGATCGCCACAGATAACTCTGGAGGGGTCTGGGACAGCTGCCCTCGGGCCCAACCTCTGATATACCACTTTTGCCCGAGGATTATTTCGAGCTGAAGGCAAATGACACCCTGTGGGCTCCAGAGACGTTTTTCCCCTCCCTTAACTCCACAGAAGAATCTAAAATGGAGGGTCTTTCCAGAATAAGAGTTATTAGAAGGGATGAATTTGCTCTGAGTGACCCATCTATATGGCAGGGCAAACAGGTAATTACCAAACATCTGCTTTTCTTATTACCCTGTGAAGTGCATTCCTTTCCTTCAAAGTCCCAGGGCCCTACCCCCCCCTTCTCTGTGGTTCAGGAGGATGTATATGCTTCGTTTTGTCTGACGGTCTTTGGACTATCCAGGTCTGTGTGGATCCCCAATAGGCACGCCTATTAAATTTGATTTTCTCCTGTTAATCTGTCTCATGCCAATTTAATTCTTAGTCCAGCTAGAAAGACCTTTAAAGGGACAAGAGTTCACGCTCCCCAAACAGCGGACAAGACATTTCTTGCTCCTAGACAACCACATTATAATATAAACCGGGTACAATAGACAGGAGGGTGCCACGCAAGGCCTGTTGGTGGAAATTTCCACGTCCCAGTGTTCCTGTGCGGCCCCACCAACACTTGTTTACAAAACATTTACTCGTTTTCATCTTCCTGAGCATGGCTTTCTTATCCTTTGACATCCCGGGACCCTTCCCTACTCTCCCCTTGGTTGGGGATGACTGATACCTCATTTTGCCTGTCTGTGGAATTTGAGGTCTGTGTGGATTCCCCGTAGGTAGGAAATGAAATTTGGTTTTCTCCTATTAATCTGATTCATGAAAATTTCATTCTTAGCACGGCTAAAGAACTTGGACAAAGAAGAATTTCTCACGCCCCAAAAGAGGCCAGGAAGAGCCTCTCCATCCATGCAGAAGCCCTCAACTCTGGCTTGGTCTGTTGCCCTGACGATTCCACGGGGATGACAGAAATCTGCCTGAGAATATGAAGTCCTTTAAGGCTCCATTTTACCCTCCGATGTCAAGGTTTGTTCAGTTATAGGACCTAGTCACTAGTTCTTTACCTCTTGGTGTTTTTATTTAAAAAAAAAAAAAACAAACAGAAGACTGGAGTTTTATATCCTGTGGACAGGCTAAGGAATTTTGCCCCGGTGCATTCCCATGAGATTTGGCCCGGATCTCATGAGATCTGGCCCCAGGGCCTTGGCTGCTACCTTTGGGGGCAGGACACACGCAGACCGCCCATGGTGTTCCCAAAGGGCCCCACCTATGACCTCCACGAGCCCGGTGTCTATTGAGAATAAAAGTAAGCCAACACGCATGCTCCTTCTACCAGACTCCAGACTATTTTCCCTTGTGGCATCTTCCTAAAGTCACTTGTGCCTTGCAATCACAGACTGTATGTTCTTGGGGGGGGGGGGGGGGTTCTCATTTTGCTTTTTTATCCTGAGAGATAGGGGGTGTCTCCCTGTGGATTACTTTTCTTAAGCAAACCGCTCCAATCATCAATTATTTTAATGACCCTGCTCACGTGGCGGTCCCATATTTCACAAAAATTAATATCAGTGGATGCCTGAAAAGCCCCTTAATGGCTTTGGAGAGATCTGTCGCAGCCTCCGAAATCTCTACAAACACTATAAAAAAATGCCTGGGTAAACGTAAATTGAGATGATCAAACCCTAAATAATTTATGTGTTCCCGACACGCATCCTTTCTCAACGTTACTGCTTTGAATTAATAAGAGTGTCATTTTCCCCCAAGGGCCCAAAGGATGCCACCAGCAACACACATCCATCCTGCTGCTACCCCTGCAGGCAAGGAAGGCACAAGAGTGATTATCCCGGGTTTTACAGCATGAGAAAGGTTGGAGGCAGAGCTGGAAGACTTCCTGAAAGTAGGATAGAAGGAAAAGGTTAGGAAACGAGGGATCCGGAGAGATTTGTGACTCTGGAGCCAATGTGGGGAGACACAATCAGTCAAAACTGCTCATGAGTCCCGTATGCGCTGCCCAGTCTAATATCAGAAAAGACCAGTGGTCTCAAAACCAGACACGTGCATGGGCCCAGGAACAGGGAAAAATTTGCAGTAACTCTAGAGATGGAGCAGAGGAATTACTGATGGGGGAAACCAGCTTCTTAAGATAGTATATGCCTACAAACCCAAGTTCGCTATGGCGGCAACATGTTAGGCTACCTACCAACCAGCAGTTGGGCAAGGAAGGATTATTTGAAACAAGTGCCACAAAGATTGTGTCTAGAATAGAGAAGAAATAGGCCTCAGGAGGCAACATCACCGGGGTAATGTTTTCAATCATGCCTGTAATCAGCCAAGGACAAAGAGTCAAAAAATAACGGTACGATGATAGAAGAATTAATTACGTAAAGCAATCACACCACAGGGTTAGGTGTAATCGACTGAAGTTAAATATTACTATTCAGAACTATTTTCATGTTCATGAGAATATGTGACAAAGCCAATCTCAGCGCAGAACAGGACTGGCCTAGAAGTAGGCCCCCAGAAGATGCCTGTTCTGACCGACAGAATCAACTGAAAGACTGTATCAGGCAGGTATCGAAAGAAAGGCGCAAAGGCGTCTGGGTGGCTCAGTCAGAGAAGCGTCCGACGCTTGATCGCAAGTCGGGTCACGATCTCAACGGTTCGTGAGATTGAGCCCCGGCATCGGGCTCTGCGCTGACAACATGGAGCCTCCTTGGGATTCTCTCTCTCTCCCTCTCCCTCTCTGCCCCTACTCTGCTGGGGCTGTATCAAAATAAATGAACAAACATTAAAAAAAAAGAACAGAGCAGCAAGGAGGGTCAGAAGTATTTATCATGTTTATTACCCTACTCCTTTGTTCATGGGCCTCTTCATTGCTTGCATGGGTAGGTGGGCGCTACGGGGGTAAATGTCAGCCTGTGGAGTTACATCCCAAGAGAAGCAGTATATGTGACTTGTCTTTGCAGTTTATTAGCTTAACGATCTTGGGAAAATCAATAAGATTTTCGGAGGCTGTGTTTTCCCATTGGTAAAGATGGGTATATTAACAGTACCAACACACCAGCCGTTATAAGGATGAAAGGAGACGAAGCACGTCGGCATTTATTAAAGACTGAATCAATATTTGCTGCTATTATTATCATCGTTATCAGGATTATCCTTTAACCCATGTTCCCTGGACTGAACGTTCTTGAAGTTAATTTTTATTTTGAAAGGGAGAGAGCACGCTCAGGGGAGGGGCAGAGAGAGGTGGGGGGGGGGGGGGGGGAGAGAGAGAATCCCAAGCAGGCTCCGCACCATCAGCACAGAGTCCGAGGTGGGGTGCGAACTCACAAACCGTGAGCTGAAATCAAGAGTCAGACACTTACCGACCGCCACCCAGACGTCCCTGGGTTACAGACTTTTACCTTACTTCTGACCAGGGACCAATGAAGCTGGACTCCTCCTTGCCATGGCGTCTTGGTTTCCAAGTCTTGACTCACGTGAGCTTTCTGGAAATCACTAATATAAGAAATGTTCTGACTGCTAATCCAGAATCGCATTCCTATTTCCAGTGGCCAATCAGATCATCTGCACCATACTCCCGTGCCTAGGAAGCCTTGTCTCGCTTGGTTGTGTGATTCTACAACGCTCCGTGTTCAAAAACCCATCTCTTACCAGTAAAAAGGGTGGTACATGATTCTACCACAAAAACACACTTTAAGCTAAATGCCATGCTAGAAGATTGGTTCCAAAGTTGGAAGTGATAGTCTCAGATATGCAAAGCAACGCTAAATATAAGCACAGACTAAACCTAAATGTTTGAATAAGAAATAGTAATAAATCTGGGGAGCCTGGGTGGCTCAGTCGGTGGAGCATTTGACGTCGGCTCAGGTCATGACCTCACGGTTCGTGAGCTCGAGCCCCACAGTGGGCTCACTGCTGTCAGCACAGAGCCCGCTTCAGTCCTCTATCTCCATCTCTCTCTGCCCCCTCCCTCACTCCCGTGCTCTCTCTTAAAAATCAATGAAACATTTTAATAAAAAGAAGGAAACAGTAATAAATCAATGAAATTAATTAATGAATTTGGGTAGTGTCAGGAAGTCGCATGACCCCGTGACAGTTGATGAAAACGAAAAACATACAAAAACCAAAAGCAAAAACACTGCAAAAAAACACCTCCGAGGCCAAAATTGACAACCTGAGAAAAAATTAACATTTAAAAAGGCTGCACCCGACATTTTCATGAAATGACTGGGAAATGGAACTGAAAATGACCTCCACTCTCAGGCACATTACCTCCTGAGGTGCTTGGGTTTCTGCCCAGTTTCTGGTGAATGGGAGTTTTACAAGCACGGTTACTTAAGTGAGTAAAGACGAAGGTGTATAACAGACCCTTTGCTGCAAGAAGCAGAAGAGTAATGTGCAAAGCCTCTGTGGCAAGTGTGAATTAAAATGGCTCAAAAAAACCCAAAAAGCGACAGGATACAGGGGAAGCAACCAGTCCCTGCAGACGGACGGGACAGGCCTAACTGTAGCCAGCTTGGGGCATGTCTGCATTTTTGTCTGTGATGGGAGTTTCTCCCAGAATAGCTAGCATTGAAAAAGAATCGGTGACAAACTGCTACGTTAAAAATATAATTTGAGGGGCGCCTGGGTGGCGCAGTCGGTTAAGCGTCCGACTTCAGCCAGGTCACGATCTCGCGGTCCGTGAGTTCGAGCCCCGCGTCAGGCTCTGGGCTGATGGCTCGGAGCCTGGAGCCTGTTTCCGATTCTGTGTCTCCCTCTCTCTCTGCCCCTCCCCCGTTCATGCTCTGTCTCTCTCTGTCCCAAAAATAAAATTAAAAAAAAAAAAAAAAAAAAAAAAAAAGATTTAAAAAAAAAAAAATAAAAAAATATAATTTGAGGGGCACCTGGGTGGCTCAGTCGGTTGAGCGTCCGACTTCAGCTCAGGTCACGATCTCGCGGTCCGTGAGTTCGAGCCCTGCGTCGGGCTCCGGGCTGATGGCTCAGAGCCTGGAACCTGCTTCCGATTCTGTGTCTCCCTCTCTCTCTGCCCCTCCCCCGTTCATGCTCTGTCTCTCTCTGTCTCAAAAATAAATAAACGTTAAAAAAAAATTAAAAAAATATATATATATAATTTGATACTAATGAATATGAACTGTATTTTTGTACATCCTGTTTTCCCTCCCCAAGCTGGTGCTATCTCAAACATGAGTCAAGGGAAGAGTTCAATAGGAAAACCCAAGCAGGGAACAGGAAACCAATATCCCCCTGCAACGTGCCAGAGATTCGGTCTCCAAATGGACTCAGCCTGAGAGATAGGAGGATCAGAAACACCGGGTAGGGGGCGCCTGGGTGGCACAGCCAGCTGAGTGTCCCACTTTGGTTCTGGTCACGAACTCGCGGTTTGCGAGTTTGAGCCCCACGTCGGGCTCCGTGTTGTCAGCGGGGAGCCTGCTTCAGTTCCTGTCTGCCCCTCCACCCCAAGCTCGCTCTGTCTCTCTCAAAAATAAACATTTACATGTATCTATACTATATACATGTATGTATCTATATGTACGTATGTGTATAAATAGTCAACTAAGCATCCAACTCTTGATTTCAGCTCAGGTCATGATCTCACGGTTCACGAGTTCGAGTCCCGCTTCAGGCTCTGTGCTGACTGCCCGGAGCTTGCTTGGGATTCTCCCTCTCCCTCTGTTCGCCCCTCCCCGGCTCATGTGCGCTCTCCAAATAAATAATTAAATAACTTTATATACGTTAACGCGCACACACACACATACACACACACACACTAATGATACTAGGGTATGGTTCCCAGGGACATAAGAAAAAAAACAAAACAAAAAACCCACCACAACATCCAAAACATGTACAGTGTTTGCTCTTTCCTAAACACGCCATCCTTCCCAAATCAGTGCCCATGCTGCCCCTCCTCTAAGAGACATCACGAGATAATTACTTGTTCACTGTCCACCTCCCAACTCGATAAGGATGGAGACCAGAGCTCGTGGGCCAAGTCCTCCTCATCTCTGAACTTAAGGCAGTAGTAAAAATCAAATACTCCCCTACTATTTATTACTTACGCAACCACAGGGCTGATGCAACCTACAGTTCCGTCAGTGATCCCCACTGCAGTGTGAACACATTTTTAAACAAAAAAAAAAATTTTTTTTTTTTACATTTATTCATTTTTGAGAGACAGAGCACAAGCAGGGAAGAGGCAGACAGAGAGGAAGACACAGACTCCGAAGCAGGCTTCAGGCTCCGAGCTGTCCGCACAGAGCCCGACGCGGGGCTCGAACCCACAAACCGTGAGATCGTGACCTGAGCCGAAGTCGGACGCTTAACCGACTGAGCCACCCAGGTGCCCCTAGTGTGAACACATTTCTATTGAGAAGGACAGGGGTTGTATGGAGGCAAATTGGAACCGGATCGAGGCGGGTCAGTTAGGAAGCCCAGAAGTTACTTTGGCATGGCTCAAAAACATCCTTCCAGACAATCGGTGTTAGCTCAGTGAATGACCCGGTCTTCACCACGCTCCGGAAACCATACAACAGCACTCAGCTCAAAACTCACGACCGTGTGAAAGTAACTAGTCGTCTCATGTTCCCCTGTCTCTAGACTGGGAGTTTATTCCGTGCTTTTTCCCTTAACTCAATCCCCATGGGTTCTCTTTCTCCCGGTGAGTTGATTTATATGTATCAGAAATGTATTACAAATCACATCACAGGGGTGCCTCGGTGGCTCAGTGGGTTGAGCTCTGGACTCTTGATTTCAGCTCAGGACGTGATCCCAGGGTCGGGGGATTGAGCCCCGATTCGGGCTCCGCACTGAGCGGGGGACCTGCGTGGCAGTCTCTCTCTCTCTCTCTCTCTCTCTCTGTCTCTCTCTCTCCGTTTCCCTGTCCCCCACTTGTACTCTCTCTCTAAAAAAATTAAAATCAAATCAAATCACAGCATCACAGAGCAGAAAGCTAGAATGTAATGATGCTACTTCCTATTCATCTGTAACCAGGGGCCATTTTAGTAAATGCCTATCCACGTTCCGTGTGAATGTGAATTCATGTGCCAAGTGTGTGTGTGTGTGTGTGTGTGTGTGTGTGTGTCCGCCCACCAATGCTGACAGAATGCCAGTACTCTCTCAAATGTATGTGTGTTCTGAGGGAGTGTAGAGGGCTGGTACAGGGAATTCCCAGGGGCTTTCTCAAACCAAACATGCTCCTTGGGAGATTCGGTCACTCCCCTCGTACCAACCCCGCTGCTCCAAGGTTAAACTCCTGGCGTGGCAATGAGGGGTGTTACAGATGGAAGTCCATTTCACAGTGTGCAGGCAGAAAACAAGTTGAGAACCACTAAATGAAGCTCAAGACTAACCACCAAAGGCTTTTCACTCCTGTCCCGCCGGTTTGGCACATCCATTCCACGAGGAATCCCAGTGGAAACTGCATGAGCCACCCGATTAAAACCTGCCTCCCGAGAAAACAATTACTTGAAATTCACATCTTCTCTAAATTACATTATCGTTCAGGCTTTCCGGAACCTGTCACCAACGGACTCTACTCTCTTGGCCTGCCCAAAGACAGGCCTTCATCGTGTCTTACGGTTGCCTTCTAACTGTTCTCATGGACCGTAGTCTCATCAGCCTTCCGGAAGGAGGGTTACCTTGCTGAACAAAAAGCCTCATCAGTTACTCGGTTCAAAACCCTTCAAAGGTTTGAATCGCCAAGATTCTTGGCAGGGCTTACAAAGCCCTCTATAACCTAGTGTTTCTTTGTCCCTGCAGCCACACCTCGCTATGCCACCTTTTGGCTTCGATCTGTGATATTCGGGGGAGCCTGGGTGGCTCAGTCAGTTAAGCAACTGCCTCTTGATTTCAGCTCAGCTCACGACCTCAGGGTTCGCAAGATCGAGCCCCGTGTCAGGCTCCGCACTGAACGCGTGGAGCCTGCCTGGGATTCTCTCTCTCCCTCTCTCTCCTTCTCTCTCTCTCTCTCTCTCTCTGCCCCTCCCCTGCTCATGCTTGGGTGCGCTCTTACACGCTCTCTCAAAATAAATAAAAAAAAATTAAGCTGCGATATTCAGCTATTAATACACACAAGTCTCCTTAAACATTCCACTGTGCTCCACACCTCCATGCCTTTGGAAGGCTATTAACACCTCTTGAAATATTCTTTCCCCTCTTTTCAATTGGCAAACTGTATATACGTATATCGTCGCATCTCCAGCTATCGGCAAACGCGTTGGCATATAGCCGCTCATCGTGATTGGTGAACTGAATGAAGCAGGAAAGAAAATGCGCTTATCTTTCAAATCAAGAGAATCCGCCCCACCCCTACCCCGCCTCCCCCGGCCGCCATGTAATTTAATGGAATCAGTTCACAATAATCAGTAACTCTACTGTCACCCAGGCAAGTCCCCCAAAGTCTATCAATGCTTCCTCTGGAATGTCTTCTAAAGCCTTCCCAAGCCCACCCAGGCTCTGCTGAGTGAGACCTTCGTCAACCTTCTACCTGATCTTACTTCTTCCCCTCCGTCAACCACCCCCACCTCCCCTATGGCCAAAGTGTCTACTTGAAACCCTATAAACCTCCTTTATCCCCAGGGGTTGCACAGCAGCAACATGGTAAAGTCCTCAGCCAGGCTTTAAAGCTCTAGCCGACAGCTCCTAACTCGTAACTACTTGATAAGAACCCTCCATTCAAAGCCTTGCCTCAAAGAGAGAAACAGTTCATAGAGCATTGAATGATTGCCTATATATAGCTTTAAAATACGTATCTGGTGAAAAATATCAGAGTCAGATAAAAAAAAAAAAACGGAAAATGTTTTTTAACACATAGAATGATAATTCCCGTAACACAAGGAATTCATAAAATCAGCAACTAAATAGAAAATGGTTAACAGGAGGGGGCACCTGGCTGGCTCAGTCAGTGGAGCCTGTGACTCTTGCTCTGGGAATTGTCAGTTCAAGCCCCACGCTGGGCATGGGGGTTACTTAAAACACTTAAAAACAAACTTTTTATATGTTTATTTCTGTCTTTTGACAGACAGCAAGAGGGAGCAGGAGCAGGAGAGGGGCAGACAGAGAGGGAGGGAGAGAGACAATCCCAAGCAGGCTCCATTCTGTCAGCACAGAGCCCGACGCGGGGCTCGAGCTCACGAACCCTAAGATCAGGACCTGAGCCCAAATCAAGAGCTGGCTGCTTAAATGACTAAGCTGCTAGCACCCAAACAAAGTACAACCGGCAAAGAAACAATGGTAAGAAGGCAAAATTCACTGAAAAACAAAGAGACGGCCAGTCGGTACCTCATTCATACATAAATACCAATTAGGACAATATTATATTTTACATATAAGACCAGCAAAAAGTAAACCTTTGAGTACGAGGTGCTAGGAAGGATGTGGATAAAAATAATTGTGTATGCGAAAAACTGCTGGTGGTGACATAAACGGTTATAAGCTATCTGCAGATAAATCCGACCCTACCTAACAAAAGTCAAACCACACATACTTTTATACCTGGAAATGACACGTCAAAGAATTCGTTCCTACAGAAAAACCCACACAAATGTTTAAGCAGCACCGTTTGCTACGGTAATAAACTCCCTTCAAAATCTCAAACATCTACCAATGAAGGAATAGTTCAATAAATTATCATATAGCCATATGATGGAATTCTATAGAGCTATTAAAGATATCCATGATAGGGGCGCCTGGGTGGCTCAGTCGGTTAAGCGTCCGACTTCAGCTCGGGTCACGATCTCGTGGTCCGTGAGTTCGAGCCCGGCGTCGGGCCCCGGGCTGATGGCTCAGAGCCTGGAGCCTGCTTCCGATTCCGTGTCTCCCTCTCTCTCTGCCCCTCCCCCGTTCATGCTCTGTCTCTCTCTGTCTCAAAAATAAATAAATGTTAAAAAAATTAAAAATAAAAAATAAAAAAAATTTTAAAAAAAGATATCCATGATATATTTAGCTATATATATATGTATACATACATACATACATATATTTAGCTATATGTAGAGAGAGAACTAAAATACATCCATGGTGATGTGCTTTAAATGAAACTGTAAAACATCATGAGTAAATCTATAAAAATAATATATATGCATGATATTATGTATATACATTGTAGGTACGTGAGGGTACAAGACTAGGCTATCCATTTTTAAAATGCACTTTATAACTAAAAGCAAACCGGACCCTTTTTAATTTTCAGAGTACAGCGTTTCAAAAGGTAAGTGCGCTCCTGATCATCGCGTCCTCCCCTGAAGTCTAATGGCACATAACGTCTCAATCTCACTTAACACTTAAACGTTCTCTGATGTGGTCGTTTGCCGCATATATCCGAACTCTTCAACCGGACTGCAAACTTAAAGGCGTGCAACCACGTATCAGGTCTTTTTAGATGTCCTCCGGCCCCGAGAGGAAGCGCTCGGTAGACTTCGTGGACGAAGAAGAGAACAGAATCCTGTTAAAGCACCGCTTAGACCTTTTCTTAAGTTCAAAGCAACAAACGTTTATCGGGGCCCCCTTTTATCCGGCCAGCTTGTTAGAGCGGACTTTAGTCTCCAATAAAGTTGAGAGGAAGGTACAGAGATCTCCAGTATGTATGTTCTGCCCACGCACCTGAATAGCTTCCGCTTTATCAACATCACTTATCCTCTGCTGTATTTGTTACCAAGCGTGAACCTACGCAGACACGTCATAATCACGCAAGTCTATGGTTTACGTGAGGGTTCGTTCTTGGCATGATACGTACAAGGGGTTTAGACAAATGTATAATGACATGTATCCATTACTACATCATACGGACTATTTTCACTGCCTGAAAAGTCCTGTGTTCTACCTATTCATTCACCCCCAACCCTAACCCCGATTCTTCTCTCCATACTTTTGCCTTTATCACACGGTCACATTGTTGAATCATCTAATACGTACCTTCTCGGATTGGCTCCTTTCCCTTAGTAATATGCATGTAAGTTTCCTCCACGTCTTCCTATGGTTAACAGCTCGCTTCATTTTAGCGCTACATGACATTCACTGGTTTGACTGAACCACACTTTCTTTCTCCATTCACCTACGGAAGGAAACCTTGGTGCCTTCCAAGTTCGGGCAATTGAATGAATGAATGAATGAATGAATCTGCTATAAATGTCTACATGCAGGCTGTTGTGTGGACATGCTTTCAACCCTTTTGGTTAAACACAAAAGAGAGTAACTGCCGGATCCAGTACCAAGAGTGTGTTTACTTTGGGACGACTTGGTTCTCACGTGGCTCTATCATTTCGTATTCCCACCAGCAACGTGTGGGTTGCTGTCACTCCACCAGCAACCAGCATTTGCTGGTTATTTGATCAAATAACTCAAGTAACTCTCTCAAGTAACTCTCTTGAGTTACTCTCACCAGCATTTGACGTTATCAGTGTTCTGGTAACTGATACTTATTCAAATGAGGTTTACAGTTTCATTTAAAGCACATCATGGATATATTTTCATATGAATATATATACACACACACAACACATATATATCTCATTTTTTAATAGCTCTAGAGAATTCATCATATGGCTATATGATAATTTTTTGAACTATTCCTTCATCGGTGGATGTTTGAGATTTAAAGTAGTGCAATCTCATTATTGTTTTCATTTGCATTTCCCCAGTGACGTAAAACGTGGAGCATCTTTTCATATACTTGTTCGCCACCTGTAGGCATTCTCTGTTCAGGTGTCCGTTAAGGTCCTTGGACAGGTTTTAAAGTGCGTTGGTTTCCAATGGCCGAGTTTTAACAATTCTTTGTATGCACTGGATAGCAAACTATCAGATGAGAGGTCTGCAAACATGTTCTCCCAGTCCATAGCTTCTCTTCTGTTGATATTGTCTTTCACAGGACATTAGTTTTTAATTTTAATGAAGTCCACCTTTTCTTTTTTTTTTTTTTTTTGTATTACATATAATTTATTGTCAACATGGTTCCCGTACAACACCCAGTGCTCATCCCAACAGGCGCCCTCCTCACTGCCCATCGCCCACTTTCCCCTCTCCCCCACCCCCCATCCACCCTCAGTGTGTTCTCAGTATTGAAGTCTCTTATGGTTTGCCTCCCTCCCTCTCGGTAACCTTTTTTCCCCTCTCCCCCTCCCCCGTGGTTCTCTGTTAAGTCTCTCAAGATCCACACAGGAGTGAAAACATATTGAAGTCCAGCTTTTCAACTATTTCTTTCATAGATCATCTCTGGTGTTCGCCCTACACAGACATCACCATATCAGAGGCTTTCTAGGTTTTCCTCTGTTCTCTTCTAGCAGTTTCATACTTTTGCATTTTATATTTAGGTCTGCGATCCATTTGGCGTTATATTTTTGTGAAGAATGCACAGTTTGTGTCTAGATTTTTTTTTTTTTTTGCATACAGATGTCCAGTTCCTGCACCATTTCTTGAAGATACTATCATTATTCCATTCTATCGCCTTTGCTTCCTTGTCGAAGATTGGTCCCCTGTGTATGCGCAGGTCTATTTCTCTATGCTCGTCTCTGCGCTTTTCCACAGCTATGTTTATTCTTTTACCAATACCACACTTTGATTACTGTAGCTTTCTCTTGAGTTGAAGTCAAATAGGGCCAGTCTTCCAAGATGTTTTTCTCTGTTCTGAATGGCATTAGCTATTTGGGGTCTTTTGCCTGACCGTATCGTCGTTAGAGCCATAACGGCTCCTGGGAGCCGTCAATAGCCATAAAATAGTCTCCTGGGATTCTGATTCATATTGTATTGAATCTAGAGATCAAATTAGGAAGAACTGATTATGTTTAGAATATCGTCTTATTTATGAATAGGTCATCTCTCTCCATTTCCTTTAATTTTGTCCATTGGAGTTTTATAGTTTTCCTCATATAGACCTTGAGCGTATTTTGTTGGGTTTAGACCACGTATTTTGGTTTGGGGGTGCTAATACAAATACTTTGTGCATTTAATTACAAATTCCACCTGCTCATTGTTGGCGTGTAGGAGAACAACTCCCTTTTGCATACTATTCTTTTGCTTTGCAAGCTTGCTGTACAGATGTTTATCCCGAGAGGTTTTATGTTTGGTTGATTTTCTATGTGTAACATATGAAACAATCCTGTCAATGGTAAACAAAAAGTTTTGTGTCCTCCTGCCAAATCTATATACCTGTTACTTACTTGTCCTGCCTAATTGTATTAGCAAGGACATCCAGTATGATGTTGAAAAGGGGTTAGTGAAAAAGGGACATGCTTGCCTTTTACCCGACCTTGGTGTGAAACGTTCTAGCTTCTCATCAAGGATGGTGTTACCTGTACTGTCTTTGTACGTAGTCGTTATCAAGTTGAGAAAATTTCCCTCTATTCCTAGCTATGGAGAGTTTATATCATAAATCGATGTTGGATTCTGACAAATGCTTTCTCTACATCTATTGAAAGGATTGTGTAATTCTTCTTTTGCCATCTGCCGATGACAAGAAATGGGAGACCAGAAACCATGAAGCTCCCAGAAGAAAACACAGGCAGTAATTTCTAGGACATTGGCCATGGCAACATTTCTTTAGCTAGGTCTCCTCAAGCGGTCAAGTAAACAGTCAATCGGTCAAGTAAACAGTCAATCACTCATTTTTGAGAATGCAAAAATAAACTATTGGGACCACACCATAATAAGCTTTTGCATAGCAAAGGAAACCATCCACAAAATGACAAGCCAACCTACTGCACGGGAAGAGATCTTTGCCAATGATATATGCCATTAAAGGGTTACTTCCCAAAATATGAAGAGAATTCATACGACTCAGCACACACAAAAAAACAAATAATTCGATTAAAAATGGGCAGAGGAGCTGAAGAGACATTCCTCCAAAGAAGACATCCAGAGTTTTCTGCACTCCCAGAAATTTGACAATTATACTCCTGGTTTTCCTACCTTGACACTGGTTCTAAAGGCCATTTCTTTCTTTCTTTTTCTTTTTTTTTTTAAGTTTCTTTATTTATTTTGAGAGAGAATGAGAGAGCGAGAGAGCAGGACAGGGGCAGAGAGAGAAGGAAAGAGAGAATCGCAAGCAGGCTCCGCGCCGTCAGTGCAAAGCCCAACACGGAGCTCAAACCCACAAACCACGAGATCATGACCTGAGCCGAAGTTGGACGCTTAACTGACTGAGCCACCCAGGCGCCCCGCTCAAGGCCATTTCTGCTTGTTGGTCTCTGCTCCAATAAGCCACAACCCCCTGTATTTGCCGGTTTCTCTGACCTTGTGCTAGATACTCAATATATGGCAATGAATAAGTCCAATATGGCCGGGTACCTTTATGGGTCCTCCCGTCTACAGAGGAAGAGAAAACCTATTCAACAAGACTTGTTGATTTTTTCACCCTGTTCACCGTTTTACTTATTGCTCGGAAGGGATGGTGACTTCCAAGCTCCTTCCACGCAGAACCGAACGAGCACTCTTAGATTTATGTTCTCTTTCCATTTGATACATTTTTCAGACGGCAAAAGCTATTCTCGCATATATCCCTTCTCCCCCACTAATCCCAACCCTGCAAGCTAAGTTGTGCTAATGGCCCAAATCCTTCTACACCTCCGGTGTGGTCTTAAAAACATATAGAAGCACAGAGATACCTAACTGGGAGATTTCTGTTTACCAAGATGCCTGCTTCCTCTATCAATATCAACATGACCTCCTCTCACATATTCAGATACGCGATGATGCCAATAAATATGCTTCAGGCTATAAACTGTGCATATATATTACATTAGAAAAAGAATATTAATCCTAGGGGCACCTGGGTGGCTCAGTCGGTTGAGCGTCCGACTTCGGCTCAGGTCACGATCTCGTGGTCCGTGAGTTCGAGCCCCGCGTCGGGCTCTACGTTGACAGCTCAGAGCCTGGAGGCTGTTTTAGATTCTGTGTCTCCCTCTCTCTCTCTGACCTTCCCCCGTTCATGCTCCGTCTCTCTCTGTCTCGAAAATAAATAAAAATTTTTTTTAAGTTTTTAAAAATTTAAAAAGAAAAAGAATATTAATCCTATTCTCTAACCCTAAAACTCACGATGAAGGGGTACATAGGGAAAACAGGCAGCTAAACCATCAACCTTCAATCATCGTACTAGACTATAAGCCTAATCAGTTTCGCTCTTGTTAAAATCCTTCAAAGGCTTGAAGCTCCAGGGACAGGGATACTCTAAAATATTTTCTAATTGTCCTAGCTACTTTCTAAACACAGGAAAGACACAAAGCAATGCAGTATATTGGACAGCACGTGGATCAGACCTCAAAAGACCAAGATTCTGCTTTCTCTCGGCTTTCAGTAGCCACGTGCTTTCAGGCAAACTCCTTCCAAATCAGCTCCCTCATGAATAAAATGATAGCGGGGTACTTTATGCACCGTTAAAGGTCTTTCCAGACCTTTTTGCATTCTGATCCATGTTAATAATTCTCATAGCTGGTAACGTCCAAGGAAATAGCTTCGTGTTACTCAATGAGATTGGCTCAGCACATACACAGCATGGATCCGTGTCATCTACACACTCTGCCCACTTCCTGAAGGCCACACAAAGGTTAGCTCCTCTGAGAACCTAATGTTTGGGTTATTCGATGTCTTGCCTATCTCCTTCACCTATGCCTTTCTACGCCCACTTGTCTTTTGAACAATTTCTTCCAGCCCTTTTTACTGCTA
This sequence comes from Panthera pardus, assembly GCF_024362965.1. Taxonomy (NCBI): domain Eukaryota; kingdom Metazoa; phylum Chordata; class Mammalia; order Carnivora; family Felidae; genus Panthera; species Panthera pardus. The sequence goes on along the minus strand of NW_026526843.1, from coordinate 31,501,500 downwards.
AGGAAATGTCTGTGTTCCAGATCCTCTCCTTTCAAGTCCTTAAACCCCCAGGTGAGAGGTGTCCCTTCTGACCAAGGTTTGTTGATTCCTAGTAGAGTCGATGTCTGAGCTGCAGGGGATCTTCAAATGCTCTAACACTGTAGGCAAAATTTTGCAGGCAGGCACACGTGTAAATTTCTAGGGAAAGCGTTTTAGACTGTCAGAGGATTCAAACAGGAGTCTGGGACCCAACACTGATGGAGAATCCCAAGTCCTAAATTTTAACCTGACAAGTTCCCCACCCTCCTCTGTTGTTCTGAACACATAGTTTAGTCTCAATCTTTGTGGTGTGATCCCTCACGATCTTACTCAGCTCTGAGTGCTTTTACGTTGTTCCCATAGACTAACCGCCCTGGACAACTCATCTGAAGCAGTTTGTCTTTGATTCTTATTAAGTGATCTTTTCTTCCTGTTTCCACAGCCCCGAGGCATTTAATAGCCCTGGTCCCTACACTCACATCCTGGTCTGCCAACTGCCCATCCCATTTAGTGTTCTGCCATTTCTAAACGACACTCTGGAATTGGATAAACTTCCCATAACACGATACTGTTTGCAACATTTCCGATGCATTAATAATAGCAACATATGCCAGTTTCTCTGCAAGGTGCTTCACCTGCATTATCACTGTTACTTCTCACGACAATTTCATCAGCTAATTACCATTATCTCCAGTTTATAGCTGATGAAATGGAGGCTCAGAGACATTCAGTAACTTGCCCAAGGCCACCCAGCTGTCAAGTAAGCAGAGCCAAGACTTCCAGTCTGTGGACCCCAAAACCCACGTTCTTCCACACTGTACAGATTTCTCTTTTCCATTCAATTTCTCAAACACTCATTATATCCATAATACAGGTATATTTTATGGCTGAAACTTCACAGACTTTCTCTGTGGACTAGAATATATATTTCTAATCACTTAATATATTCTTATGACATGCTATGACACAAGGTTTCAACTCCTAGGTACATACACAAGAACAATGAGTGTATGCATCCACAAAAGAGATTTCTACGGGATTGCTCCTAGTAAATATATTCGCAATAGTAAAAAGCAAATACATGAGTGCATAAACAAATGGTAATATACAACGGAATGGTACTTAACAGTAAAAATAAAATACCTATACATTCAGCAAACTGGATAAATCTGGAAAACATTATGCCGAGTGAAGGAAAGCAGATACAGCGGCACACTGTATGATTTTGTTTGTAGGAAATTCAGGAAAAGACAAAATCCGTCTATAGTAAGAGAAGCAAATGCGTGGTCACCCCTTGGGCTCAGGGATTGCCTGGAAAGGGGACATTATGAGATAATGCCATTGTAAACTATCTTGATCTGGACGGTAGTTAAATGAGATGACTCACTGAGCTATACATAGAAATTATACCTCAATAAAATGGTGAACCAAATCCACTGGGAAAATGGATTATGAAAACACGCCAATCCTATGCATGTAAAACCGGGAGCCAACTAAGTTCAACACTGAGTCCCAAAACGTCTATCTTTAAAAAATGCAACTATATTCTCATCCCTACTTATTTATCTTCTCAGTGCCCAAGCTCCAGTGGACGAAATCGCCAAAATCAATGGGTCCCCTTCAGATAAAGCCACGGTTTTTAACTGGGGGCCGATGTGGATCCCAGGGGCCTTGAGCAACCCGAGGAAGGACTTTCCATGCTCACAACTTCAGGATTGCTGCTCGCATTTGGTCAGTAGACGTACGAAGCTGCTAAATATCCGACAGTGCATGGGACAAGTCCACAGGACAAAGAAAGAATTGCCCGTCTTAAACCGATAATAGCGCAGACTTAATAAAACACACACACACACACACGGATAACATATTGCTACAGGAAAATCAATGTAGGTGTAATGATCGAGAATCGAATATGCAAATACATCAACATTTGTTAAAACCAAACATTTTAGCTAGGATTCCCACTGGAAAACAGTGGACAGCGTCTGAGAGAATGGGCATATGGGATGACCAAATTATGATTAGGGTAGAGAATACAGGCGGTACTGACGTGCATCCTTACCTTCTAGCTGGGGGGAGGCGGGCGGGGGCTGGGGGGGGGGGGGGACCGGGGCTGGGGGGGGAGGGGCATACATCATGAAACGCATCCAGAAGGTAGAACTGAGAGGTGGGGCTGAGATAGCAAAAGGCACCAAACAGGTCCAACAGGGACGACTCAAGCCTAACCATTTTGCCTCGTCTTTTCGTCTTTTCGGTGCGAAGAGAACAAACACGCTGTCTTTTGGTCCTCTAAATTTTACCCAAGGAAAATAAGTTGGGGTGAGGGGGCGTCTTCTTTTGCCATAAGCCCAGAATTTTAGTTTCCTTTTAAAAATAAAGATCTCCTTGCAAGAAGTCAAGCTGCAGAGAGAGACGTCACATTTTAGCAGAGACAAAGGGAAGCGTTGCCCCGGCAACCGAAAGTACTTACAAGATTTCATCAAACTCACTGTACACAATTTCATTTTTTTTTTATTCGATCGCTTTTTTTTTCTTCTTTTACCATGGAAAAGCTTGAAATAGACTAATCAATAATTGCCCGAATAGGCCTCACGCTTCCTAATATCCCATCGTGAAATTTCTTTCAGCACCACCGACGACCTAATTCTGAATTATAAATGCAAAGCAGCATAACTGCCTCCTTCCCCCCCCCCACCCCGCTTCCATGAAAAAGGTCTACAGTGGAAAGCAACAAAGGAACTCTCACACAGCACAAAAGAGGTTTCTCTCGCATGCCAGAGTCGCGCACTCTACTAAGCGTGTAAAAAGCATTTCTGGCATCATTCCTTTTGAAAAGCAGCGAGACCATCGTAAGAAGCACGCATGTGCCCAGCTGACCCCCTCAGCTGTTACAGACGGGGCACACCCAAGGAGGATGGAACCCTGTCACTGAGTTTTTTGAAACCGAGTAACTTTTCATGTCACTCAGAGAGCCCAACTGTTGTGACGGGGTCTGGGGCTGGAAAACAAATGCAGCACCTCAGCGAAGCACAGGAAAAAGCACACAGGGACAGACGACAGCAGCCGGGTCCTCGTTCCGCCACCAACGAGGGAGACGAAGGGAGGCAATTCGCTGCCCCTCTCGGGGACCCAGTAACTTGGTGAGTGAGCGTCACAACACGCAGATGCGCAGCCAATCCCCTCAGCTGCCGAGCATGGGCTACACCATTCATTCTCCCTGGCAATTCGCTGGTTTTTGCAAGAATGGGGCTTTTCAGCTCAGAGAGGTTCCGCTCTTAGTACAAAGTTTGGGGTAGGCTAAACCAAATAATTTCTGGGTTCACTCTCAAATTTACCCGTCGGGTTTTAATAGCAGATGACGCCATGGGAAAAAAAAAAAAAAAGGCCTCGAGTTTCTCCGTTCATTCCCTCCTTTGCATCTTTTTTGGGGTTGTTGTAAAACTTGCCCGAAGAGTGCATGATCTACCAGTGAAGCATTATCTGAATTGGTTTTCCAACCAGTTTTTATTATTATTATTATTATTATTATTATTATTATTATTATTATTAGAGAGCGTGCACGCATGAGTAGGGGAGGGGGCAGAGGGAGAGGGAGAGAAAATCTGTTCTTTTTCTTTTTTCTTTTCTTGAGTTTATTTATTTTGAGAGAGAGAGAGAGAGCAAGAGCGAGCAGGGGAGGAGCAGAAACAGAGGGAGAGAAACAGAATCCCAGGCAGGCTCCGCACCATGAACTGCGAGATCAGGACAAGAGCTGGAATCAAGAGTCGGACGCTCAACCAACTGAGCCCCTTCCAACCAGTACCCGGGAGGGGCGCCTGGGTGGCTCAGTCGGTTAAGCGTCTGACTTTGGCTCAGGTCATGATCTCCTGGTTCATGGGTTCAAGCCCGCGTCAGGCTCGGTGCTGACAGCTCGGAGCCTGGAGCCTGCTGTGGATTCTGGGTCTCCCTCTTTCTCTGCCCCTCCCCCGCTCATGTTCTGTCTCTGTCTCTCAAAAATACATAATAAAATGTAAAAAATAAAAATAAAAAAAAAAAATAGACAGTACCCGGGGCGCAGTCCTTGACTTTTGGAGAGGAATCGTTCATCACATTGGTTATCAAGTAACAAACCCCTCCCTCCGCAAGGCCAACAGCATATTTCCTAGCTATAGGTAAATCCGCCCGGAAACACTAGGTTATAAGGCGTTCATAAAGACTACTGTGGGCTATTCAAAGCTGTAGGACCACCTGTCCTCACCAGGCACCACTGAGAAGTTAAGAGGAGAAGCTTCTTGTGCATATACACAAAGAAGAAATCAAGCCACAGGAAGAAAAGCATGCCAAGTTAAGAACAACTTTGGGAGTTAACAGAGCAAGAGAAAGCCCACCGTTCTTTTCTAAAACGGAAGTAATTGCGTTGGCTTTATAACTTGATACTTGAGACTGAATTTCATTGTTGTGTAATAAAATGACGTTCCTTCTCAAACCAAGAGATGTTTAAATGTATTTTATCTTTATTAAAAAATTTTTTTAAGTTTATTTATGTACTTAGAGCAAGAGTAAGCAGGGCAGGAAGAGAGAGAGAGAGAGAGAGAGAGAGAGAGAGAGAGAGAGAGAGAGAGAATCCCAAGCAGGTTCAGAGAGAGAGAAAGAGAGAGAGAATCCCAAACAGGTCCTGTACTGTCAGCTTAAAGTCGGATCGGGGCTCAAACCCACGAACCAGGAGATCGTGACTTGACTTGAGCCAAAATCCAGAGCCGGACGTTTAACCGACTGAGCCACGCAGGCACCCCTCAATGTCTTTTTTTTTTTTTTTTTTTAATTTTTTTTTTTTTTTTCAACGTTTATTTATTTTTGGGACAGAGAGAGACAGAGCATGAACGGGGGAGGGGCAGAGAGAGAGGGAGACACAGAATCTGAAACAGGCTCCAGGCTCTGAGCCATCAGCCCAGAGCCTGATGCGGGGCTCGAACTCACGGACCGCGAGATCGTGACCTGGCTGAAGTCGGACGCTTAACCGACTGCGCCACCCAGGCGCCCCCCTCAATGTCTTTTTATCTTTAAAGTATAACACAAGCCAGAGCTATGTGCTTGTTAAACAGAGGACCGTATTCAGAATATATAAGCGCTTGGTAGAAGTGAAATAAACAAGTTAAATGTCATATTTGGGTAGCACACTTTTTATCATCCTGCATTAAGAAAACGATAGCATCCCAAAGAAGCACAAATTAATATATTGAATGATGGTGGTAAAATTCCCTGGGACATCATATTTACAGCCTGCGGTCTGCTTCTGGTTTCTATCAATGTTATACACGACCCTTGCACCTACAGTGAACAGAGATCCTTCAAGTTCAACTCCTTCATGCATTCCATTGTTTGTTAGATAGGAAACAAACAAAAACATACAATCCTGGCACGTCGAAGGAAATTGGCAAGGCATATCAGAGAAACAAAATATATTAGTAGGCAGCAACAGCGTAAGGATTCTAGAAAGCCAAAGAGAATCAACAGCCAATTTTTTACGCACTTTTCCCACAGAAGGTCTCCCACCTCGTTCGTCAGTACAACTTGCCATCACCGGATGGCAAAACGATTAGCTAGTTAAAAGGTTCAACTATGACTAAAGACCAAAGAATATGACATGGGCTCATTCCTTCGTTTCCATCTGTCTGTTACGAACATTCCATTTACTCTATTTACGCGAGAAAAAGGGAGGAATACAATCACAGACAAAAGCATGAACTCCATCCAGGGGCGCCTGGGTGTCTCAGTCAGCTAGTGACTGACTCTTGATTTAGGGTCAGGTCATAATCCCCGGGTCCTGGGATCGAGCCCCATATAGGGGTCCTCAACGGTTCACGGAGCCTGCCTCTCTCTCTCCCTCTGCCCCTCTCCCCTACTCACACTCTCTCTACAACAAAACATGCATTAAAAACCAAAAAAAAAAAAGTAACAAACAAGCTTGAACTCCATAGGGTGAAAATTCAGTCATCTTAGTTCTTAATCAGAATCAGACCTTTAACTAAAGTCAGGTCTGAAATTTTAGTTCAGCTCAGACCAGCCGACCCTTGAACAGCATGGGATTCAACTGTAAGGGTCCACTTATCGGTGGATTTTTTTGCGACCGAAAACAATTCGGCTAAGCACTGTAAGTGTATTTTCTCTTCCTTATCATTTGAAAAATACGTTCTTTTCTCCGGCTTACTTTAACGTAGGAATGTGGTATATAATACAGATAACATACAAAATGTGTTAATTGATCATTTTATGTTATAGGTAAGGCTTCCAGTCAATTAGCTTCCAGGCTAGTAGTAGTTAAGTTTCTCGGGAGCCAAAGGTCGGGACTTCGATTTTTCCACTACGTGGGAGAGTCACGCCCAGGACACCCATGTTCTTCGAGAGTCCGACGTAATAGCCCCGCAAATTTTCACTGTTCCTTCTCATTTACGATGACTCCCAATGATTCCAACACGTACTGAGAGGGCCTGTGGGTGCTAACCTCCTTGTCCGGGTCAGGAGAAAGGGACGCAGGAAAAGAATGGGTAAGGCTTGGTCCCCTTCCTGAGAGTAGCCATAAAACCCAAAGTGGTTTGGTACATGATACAGGTTCTGGGGGCACCTGGGTGGCTCAGTCAGTTGCGCCTCCAACTCTCAGGTTCAGTTCCGGTCATGATCCCCGGGTCATGGGATCAAGCCCCACGTTGGGCTCCACGCTGAGCCTGGAGCCTACTTGAGGTTCTCTTTCTCTCTCTCCCCCCTCTGACCCACTCTCCCGCTTGGGTTCTCTCTCTCTCTTTAAAATAAAATCAAAAAGATACGGGTTTTCAGCGGCAGTAACGAATAAATTTGCCCAAGGCCAAAAAAAAAATAAAGGGGGGGGGGATGGTACAGAAAAGTCTTCCTAAGGAGATATTTGAACTATGCCTTGTGGGAAGCCATTACATAACTTTGAATACAGACCTACATACATGATCAGCATTACATTTTACGAATAAAACGAAACAAAACAAAACAAAAAAAAACCCTCTGGCAGCAATGGGACAAAGGGGCTGGAGGACACCACTAAAATATTCCAGAAAGAGGGGCGCCCGGATGGCTCAGTCAGCTAGGCATCCGACTTCGGCTCGGGTCACGATCTCGCGGTTCGTGGGTTCGACCCCCGCGTCGGGCTCTGGGCTGACAGCTCAGAGCCTGGAACCTGCTGCGGATGCTGTGTCTCCCTCTCTCTCTCTGCCCCTCCAGGGTTAGCACTCCGTATCTGTCTCTCAATAACGAAAAAAACCATTAAAAATTTTTCTTAAAAAACATTCCAGACACACAACTGAAAGCCGCAACTGTATGTTACCGAGAATGGTCAGTTTTCTCAGCAGCCTAGACATTGGAATGACAAACGCTGGCATATCGACCCACAGGTAAGTTACCAGGATGGCTTAGCAGAACAATCATGGAACGAGGAAAAAAAGGCCAATAGCGAAATGTGGTCGAAGTCGTGAACTAGGGGGTTAAGGCTGGTTATGAAATGAAGTTAAGCAGGGGCACCTGGGTGGCTCAGTCGAGTTAAGCGTCCCACTCTTGATTTCGGCTCAGGTCACGATCGCCCGATTCTCCAGATCGAACCCTGTGTGGGGCTCTGCACGGACAGCGTGGAGCCTGCTTGAGATTCTCTCTCTAGCCCCCTCCCCCGCCCCAACCCTGAGCGCTGCGCTCGCTCTCTCTCTCTCTCTCTCTCTCTCAAAAATAAGTAAACATAAAAAAAATTAAGTTAAGCAATATGAGGGATCATATGCCTCATGGCCAGAGGTCACTGGCCAAATTTTGGTCCCCATCATCTCCACCCCGCACAGTGTTATTCCCAAGATTGCGAGCTACTCCCATGACCTTACTTGTCCAAAGGGAGTTACCCCGGATTTGAAGAATCTCCTCATACGTGCCCTTTAAACGCAGACTTTTGTCTGGGGCGCCTGGGTGGCTCAGTCAGTTAAGTGTCTGACTCTTGGTTTCGGCTCAGGTCATGATCTCACGGTTTGTGAGTTCAAGCCCCACATCGGGCTCCACTCTGACAGGTTGGAGCCTGCCTGGGATTCTCTCCCTCTCCCTCTCTCTCTCTCTCTGCCCCCTCCTCTGCTCTGTCTCTCAAAATAAATAAACTTAAAAAAAAAAAAAAAAGAAACGCAGACTTTTGTCAACCTAGGGCCAGGAAGGGAGGCCAGAAAAGCTGGAACACAGGGGGGATCTGTTGCTGATTTTGAAGATGGAGAAGGTCACAAGCTGAGGAATACAGACAGGTTTCAGGGCTCGAGAACAGCCGCTGGCTGACGGAAAACAAGGAGATGAGATCTTAGCGTGACAGCTAAGGAACTGAATTCTACCAAGGATCTGAAAAGAATGAGAATGTAGATTCTTTCCCACAATATCCAGATAAGGCCCTGGCCCAGCCAACACCTGATTTCAACCTTGTGAGACCCAAAACACAGAATCCAGGTAATAGAATGTGAATATAAGACTTCAGGAGAAAAGGATGAACAGCAAAGTGTCATGGGTATGAGCAGTTGTACTAAGACTGGCAAAAAGAAAGCTAACCATAGGAGGTTGCAGCCTAAGAGTAAGATACTGGAGTGAAATCCTTTCGAGGTGGAGTAGTAACCCCAGGTTAGTGAAATGAAGTAGGGATAAATATTGTTGAAAACAGTGCACCACCATGTACAGTTGGCAGGCTGCGCACTGTACAATTCGACGTGGCATCATTAGCGTAACAGATACCATATATTTATATAATAATTTTCCAGCAAATAGAAAAAAAGAACTTTGAGGAAGGGATGTACGTACAAAAAGAGAATCGGACGCCCCTAGAGAAAGAAAGGACTTGCTTAAGGTCACACAAATTAGAAAATGCCGAGGCTAGAATATAAACCTGGGCGTGTCCCTTCCTACCCGGCTCAGCTTCCTTCAAGGTCGGTATTAGCAGTTACTCCCATAGGCTCCTGCCCTCCTCACTCACCTGCTGACTGATCCTTTGCGCCCTGGTGTCTAGGGGGGCTCCCTCCCCACACGCTACCTACCCCCCTGAAAGGAAACAGTAAGGTGACCCCGTTCAA